>NC_137782.1:61090417-62540592 GCF_963455305.1 Plecotus auritus | reverse complement strand
CTAAATCACAGACCAAATGGGATCACACCCTTGCTTAAAACCTTCCAAGGTATGAATGGATAAAGAAAATGTTATATATATACTAGAGGCCCGGTGCATGAAAAATCGTGCACTGGACGGGGGGATCCCTCAGCCCTGCCTGCCCCCTCTCACAGTTCGGGGAGCCCTCAGGGGCAGGAGGTGACCTGATGATCAGGGGAAGGCAACACCCCCATCACACCTCTGCTGCTGCCACTGCCGGCAGCACAAGCCTCGGCTGGCCCCGGTTACCTGAGCCTTGGGTGGCCCTGGGCAGCTGGGGGGCTGAGGGGACTGGGCGCCGCTATCTTGTGGCTGTGGGTGCCGCCATATTTGAGGGCGTGACAGTCAATTAGCATATTCTCTCCTTATTGGCTGTGGGCACCGCCATCTTTGTGATGGTGTTAGGGTCAATTAGCATATTCCCTCTTTATTAGATAGGATATAAAATGGAATATTATTCAGCCTTAAAAAGAAGGAAATCCTTTCATATGGTACAATGTGGATGATGCTTGAGGACATTATGAAAGTGAAATAAACCAGTCACAATGGACAAATACTGTAGGATTATGAGACAACACACAGGGCCCCGGGCCTGGGACCCCAAGGAGGCCAGATGGCCAGAAGGAATGCTGGACCACAAAAATGTCACCACCTCTACTTCCTATTAAAAAATGCAGAGGTACTTGATTTTATCTCCCTTCTACCTCCTTGAACACTGACCTGCATGCTCAGTTGATCAAAGTTTGACCATGACACGACCTTCTTAGGGTGAAGATATGAGCAGTTGCCATTTTAAAAATATTTGCATTTATTGATTTTAGAGAGAGAAAGGGGAAGGGGAGGGGAGAGAGAAACATCGATTTGTTTTTCCATTTATTTATGCATTTATTAGTTGCTTCTTGTATGTGCCCTGAAAGGGGATTGAACCCACAACCTTGGCATATCGGGATGATGGTCTAATCAACTGAGCTATCCTGCCAAGGACAGCAGTCCACCATCTTGGCCCCACAGCTCCAGGCAATGCAACTGGAAAAGGAAGTCACCTGACCCTGAAATGGAAAATTCTGCAAACCTGCCTTTTTCTTTTTCTTTTTTAAAAATATGTTTTTATTGGTTTTTAGAGAGAGAGGAAGGGAGAGGGAGAGAGAGGTAGAATGATAGGCTGCCTCCTGCATTCCCCCTACTGGGGATTGAGCCTATAACCCAGACATGTGTCCTGACAAGGAATCGAACTGGTGACCTCACTGAGCCATACCAGTAGAAGCCCGCCTTTCTAAAAAACCCCACCCACTTTGTCCTCAGCTTATAGAAGCAGCCAAACAGAGCCAGCCTGGTGCCAGTTCAGGGGACCTTCCTTCTGTGCTGCCTCCCTTGTGCTGGAGCATAAGCTTAATAAAAGCTTTCTGGAAATTTCCCTGGGGTTTCATCTCGATTTCTATCTTGGGTAACACAAGAATCCCAACACCAGTAATAATTCCACTTTAATGAGGTATCTAGGGTAGTCAAACTCAGAAACAGTAGAATGGTGGTTGCCCTGGGTAGTGGTTGGGAAGAGGGGCAAATGGGGATTAGTTGTTCAATAGGCATAGAGTTTCAGTTTTGCAAGATGACTGAAATGGGGATATTAGTAGTGTTGGGAGAATAAAATGAAAACGTTGTAGAGATCTTTTGCACAACAATGTGAATATAGTTAACACCACTGAATTGTACACTTAAAATGATTAAGATCATAAATTTTATATTACATTTTTTTGGCCATAATTAAAAAAAAAAACCTTCAAGGCTCCCTATAGCCTTTAGGATGAAGCTGGACCCCTTCCCCTGGCCTCTTGAGGCCCGCTGCACACTGAACGCTCCTTCTTCATAGCCATCTCCCACCAGTGCCCTCCAGCTCCATATTCTCCAGCCCTACCAAGCTCTTCAGTTTCCCCAAACAGTTCACATTGCTCACCAACCAGCTTTCCCCTGGCTGTTTTCTTTGCCTGCAGTGTCCTTCCCTGAAGCTTGTCAGCTTCTTAAAATTCTAATCATCCTTCAAGAACCAGCTCAAAATGTGCCCTCCTCGATGAAAGCTTCTCTTTTTTTTAATTTAATAAATCTTTTTTTTAATTTTTATTTTTTTAAAATAAATCTTTATTGTTCAGATTATTACAGGTGTTCCACTTTTTTTCCCCCCATAGCTCCCCTCCACCTGATTCCCCACCCCACCCCATGCCCTTACCCCCCCCCGCCACTGTCCTCATCCATAGGTGTAAGATTTTTGTCCAATCTCTTCCCGCACCCCTCACACCCCCTTCACCCTGAGAATTGTCAGTCCACTCCCTTTCTATGTCCCTGATTCTGTTATATTCACCAGTCCATTCTGTTCTTCATATTTTTTATTCACTTGATTTTTAGATTCACTTGTTAGTAGGTATGTATTTGATGTCATTTTGTTATTCATAATTTTTATCTTTAACTTTTTCTTCTTCTTCCTCTTCTTAAAGAATACCCTTCAGCATTTCATGTAATCCTGGTTTGGTGGTGATGAACTCCTTTAGCTTTTTCTTATCTGTGAAGCTCTTTATCTGACCTTCAACTCTGAATGATAGCTTTGCTGGGTAGAGTAATCTTGGTTGTAGGTTCTTGCTGTTCATCACTTTGAATATTTCTTGCCACTCCCTTCTGGCCTGCATAATTTCTGCCGAGAAATCAGCTGACAGTCGTATGGGTGCTTCCTTGTAGGTAACTAACCGTTTTTCTCTTGCTGCTTTCAAGATTCTCTCTTTGTCTTTTGCCCTTGGCATTTTAATTATGATGTGTCTTGATGTGGTCCTCTTTGGATTCCTCTTGTATGGGGTTCTGTGAGCTTCCTGAACTTGTAAGTCTATTTCTTTCACCAGGTAGGGAAAGTTTTCTGTCATTATTTCTTCTAATAGGTTTTCAATATTTTGCTCTCTGTCTTCTTCTGTCACCCCAAAAATTCGGATGTTGGTATGCTTAAAGTTGTTCCAGAGGCTCCTTACACTATCTTCATATTTTTGGATTATTTTTCTTTTTGTTTTTCTGGTTGGGTGTTTTTTGTTTCCTCATATTTCAGATCTTTGGTTTGATTCTTGGAGTACGTTGATCTACAGTTGAGTTTCTGTATATTCTTTATTTCAGACAGTGTATGCTTGATTTCTGACTGGTCCTTTTCCATTTTTTTTGGCATTCTCATTAAGATCCTTAAAGGTCTCACTAAGTTCCTTAGTGGTTTTTAGAAGATTCTTGAGTAACCTTATAAATGTGGTTCTGAACTCTATGTCATCCAGTATTTTGCTTTCCTCCATTTCTTTCATTCGTGACATGTTTCTTTGTCTCCGCATTTTGCTGCTTCCCTGTGTTGATTGAGTGGCTTTGTGTGGTAGGTGACCTATAGGGGCCAGTAGCTCAGCCTCCCCAATCACCTGAGGTGGACGCCTTTGGTACACCCCTTTGTCGGCTGAGTGCAAATCTTGGTGTAGTTAAGTCTTGATTGCTGTTGGTACACTGGGAGGAATTGACCTCCAGGCCAATTGGCTGTGAGGACCCGCTGTGTCTATAATGGAAGAACTGCTGCGCTGGAGACACGCTTATGGTGCAGGACTTGTTTCAGTGGGGCTTTGGTGCTCACTGAGTCTGCCTCTTGAATGTGTCACTTATGGATGTGAGGAGTTGAAATCTGGTGTCTCACACTGACCACTAGGTACACTGGCTTCTGGATCTCTAATGGGGTGCAGGTCAGCTACTGTCTGAGGCCACCCAGCAGGCGCTACAGCGAGAACTACAGTTTTCTCCTCTTTGCTTGGGGTTTGGAGGTTTTGGAGCTGTCTGACCTGGGCTGCAAGTTTGCTAGGTTAAGCTGCGATAGGGCAGGTCATTCATATGCTAAAGCCACTGCTTGGAGCTTGGGTGGGTTTGTAGATTGTGCGGGGTGGGGTCTCAGGGCGTGACTAGGCTAAGGCGTGGCAAACAGCGATGGCTGCCAGTAAGCCGGCTCTGCGTCTCTGACTGTGTCCCCGCGTCCTGCGCCCCAGCGCAGTAAACAATTATTCCTGCGCGCAGCCCTGCAAGCAAGCCACCCTCACTTTCCAACCCAATGGCAGGCAGTCCAGCTTCTCCCCATAGGAGTTTGGGTCCCCTGCGTCTCCCCAGAAACTGGAGTTTGGAGTAATTGGGAGCTTGTCTCCCTTCGGGTTGAAAAAAGCAGCACTCCCAGACCCGTTGCCAGCCCGATTCACGCACCTCCGTACCTCAGCTTTTCAGCGCTTGTGCACCTCTCAATGCTGTTTGCTCTTTCCTTCTAGTTGTAGAACTTCCACTCAGCCAGCTTTCCTGTGGTTCTGGGTGATAGACGTTTTGTCTTTTAGTTGTAGTTTTGAAATTGTTGTGTGAGGCAGCAGTTTAGGTGTTTACCTACGCTGCCATCTTAGATCCTTCCTAATTTAATAAATCTTTATTGTTCAGATTATTACAATTGTTCCTCTTTTTTCCCCCCATAGCTCCCCTCCACCCGGTTCCCATCCCACCCTCTGCCCTTACCTCCCCCCCTCCACTGCCCTCAATCTTAGGTGTACGCTTTTTGTCCAGTCTCTTCCCACACCCCCTACACCCCTTTCCCCAGAGAATTGTCAGTTCACTCCCTTTCTATGCCCTTGATTCTATTATATTCACCAGTTTATTCTGTTCATCAGATTTTTTATTCACTTGATTTTTAGATTCACTTGTTGATAGACATGTATTTGTTGTTCATAATTTTTATCTTTAGATTTTTCTTCTTCTTCCTCTTCTTAAAGAAAACCTTTCAGCATTTCATACAATACTGGTTTGGTGGTGATGAACTCCTTTAGCTTTTCTTATCTGTGAAGCTCTTTATCTGACCTTCAATTCTGAATGATAGCTTTGCTGGGTAGAGTAATCTTGGTTGTAGGTTCTTGCTATTCATCACTTTGAATATTTCTTGCCACTCCCTTCTGGCCTGCATAGTTTCTGTTGAGAAATCAGCTGACAATCATATGGGTGCTCCCTTGTAGGTAATTAACTGTTTTTGCCTTGCTCTTTTTAATATTCTCTCTTTGTCTTTTGCTCTTAGCATTTTAATTATGATGTGTCTTGGTGTGGTCCTCTTTGGATTCCTTTTGTTTGGGATTCTGTGCGCTTCCTGGAGTTGTAAATCTATTTCTTTCACCAGGTGGGGGAAGTTTTTGGTCATTATTTCTTCAAATAGGTTTTCAGTATCTTGCTCTCTCTCTTCTTCTGGCACCCCCATAATCGGATGTTGGTACGCTTGAGGTTGTCCCAGAGACTCCTTACACTATCTTCAAATTTTTGGATTCTTCTTTCTTTTTGCTTTTCCGGCTGAGTGTTTTTTGCTTCTTTGTATTTCAAATCTTTGACTTGATTCTTGCGGTCCTCTAGTCTGCTGTTAAGTCTCTGTATAATATTTTTTATTTCAGTCAGTGTATGTTTAATTTCTAGTTGGTCCTTTTTTATATCCTCGAGGGTCTCGCTAAATTTATAGGCCTTTTCTAGGAAATTTTTGAAAAACCTTATAACCGTTGTTTGTTTGTTTGTTTTTTTTTAATATATTTTATTGATTTTTTACAGAGAGGAAGGAAGAGGGATAGAGAGTTAGAAACATCAATGAGAGAGAAACATCGATCAGCTGCCTCTTGCACACCTCCTACCGGGGATGTGCCCGCAACCAAGTTACGTGCCCTTGACCGGAATCGAACCTGGGACCTTTCAGTCCGCAGGCTGACGCTCTATCCACTGAGCCAAACCGGTTTTGGCATAACCGTTGTTTTGAACTCTATATCCAGTCGTTTGTTTTCCTCCATTTCTTTCGTTTGTGATGTTTCTTTGCCTCCGCATTTTCGTTGCTTCCCTGAGTTGGTAGAGTAGCTTTGTGTGCTAGGTGTCCTATAGGGCCCAGTGGCTCAGTCTCCCCAGTTACCTGAGGTGGACACTCTTGGTGCACCCCTTTGTGGACTGTGTGCACAGCCTTGTTGTAGTTAAGTCATGATTGTTGTTGGTATCACTGGGAGGAATTGACTTCCAGGCCAATTCTCTGTGAGGATCAGCTGTGTCTATGCCAGGAGAACTTATGTGCTGGAGACACTCTTATGAGACAAGACTTGCAAAATTGCAAAAGCCTCTGTGCTCAGCTTGGATGGGGTGGAGTTTCAGGGCGGAGCAGACAGCATTGGTTTCCCGTTAGCCCTGCCCAATGAAGCCCCTGGGTCTCAGTGTCCCTCAGTAATTGTTGCAAGCACCTCTGAGAGAAAGCCGCCCTTGAGTTTTGCCTGCTGCCAGACAGTCCTGTTTCTCCCCGAAAATGAGTGGGGGTTTCCAGAAACTTGCCCAGAACTGGAGTTCAGCACAGTTGGGAGCTTCCTTCTCATTCCCGCTTTAGAAAGCCAGCCGTGTACTCAGCCGCCCATGCACACAGCTGCCCGCCCTCTCTGCATGCGAGGCTCCGTACCACAGCCTTTTGCAGCTCTTCTGAGTCTCAATGTGCTTTCCTCTTTTTTTCTAGTTGTAGAATTTCCACTCAGCCAGCTTTCCTGTGGTTCTGGATGGTGTCCGTTTTGTCTTTTAGTTGTAGTTTTGATATTGTTGTGCGAGGCAGCAGTTTAGATGTTTACCTATGCCGCCATCTTGGTTTCTCCTGAAAGCTTCTCTTAACCCCTTCTCCTCTAGGAAGAATGAAGGCCCAGAGTGTATGTCCCTGACAGTTTTTATATCACTGCCATCACCACCTTAGTTACCATTTAGTGAGGACTTACTATGTGCTGAGCACTGTGCCAAGCAAGACATATGCATTAGTATTTCATAATCTTCATGATAATCCTATATCATCCCCATTTTACAGATGAGGAAACAGACTCAGAGAGGGCCTCAGTTAATATAATGTCCAAGATCACTCAGCTAGGAAGTTGTGGCACTGAGACTTAAACCTTCCTAATTCCATCAACTCTATTCCCCACCCCACCCCAAATTATTGCATTGTCCCCATAGTGTTTTTCTACCTCCCCAGTTAGGGGAGTGTTGTGCCTTTGTCGTCCTGGCCTTGCACAGAGGGGGTGCTCATTTCTTGGGAGTTTGTCACATACCCTCCAGAAAGTTAATAGCAATGCCAGCTCTCCTAATTCCACCACTTCTATTTCCCCTCCAGGAATTGGCAGATTGCAAAAGAAACATCCCCAGCCAATCAATAAATAATAGTGTTGGATAATTTAAAATAAGAATCTGGGTTATTGAAGTTACAAATCTTTGGTCTTTATACCTTTAATAAAACATGTATCTATTAATAATGGATACTGATTCTGGCCTGCTTATTGCTGAAAAGGGGGGGAAAATGTCCAGTCAAAATATGCTAATATTTTTTCTCGTTATCCAGCTTGGCTGCCAACTGCTTCCCTGAAAAATTGCTCATTATTAAAAATGTTTAAAAAATTTAACAGTATGAAAGGGAAATTGAAGATGGGATGTTCAGCCTTGTAGGCCTTCTGGAAATATCTCTTTTCTGGGTTTTGGTGGACCTACCTCTACTGGCTCCTCTCCTAGTCCTGGGGCTGCACCTTCTCAGGCTCACTTTTTTTTTGGTCAAATTCTTCTCTGCCCCAATTTTCCCCCTCCCTCCCCTCCTCTCTTCTCACTTAACTCCCTTACCTTGAGCGACCTCACCAACTCCCATGACTATCAGTCATCTTTGCGTGAAGGGAAATCACTCACTAGTAGAGAAGGCCAGAGAGGTAACAAAGGGACAAAACATATGGAGGCCTTGTAGGCCAGGTAAGGACTGTTATTTCAAGCATAATGGTGCCACTGGTGGTGAAAACAGACGAAGGCATAATATGACTTATGGCTTGAAAACATATCTTTGGAGGCTGTGATTAAAATAGACTGGAGGATGATACAGGTAGAAGCAGGAAAACTATTTAGGAGAATATTGTTATAATCCAGGCAAGAAAAGATGGTAGTTTGAAATATAGTAGAAACAGTGAGAGACTGAGAAGTGGTCTGGTACAGGATATAGTCTAAAGGCAGAGGCAATAGGATATGCAGATAGATTGGTGGTGGGTATAAAAAAAAAGAGAAAGAAATCAAAGATGTGTCTAAGGCTTTTGTTCTGAGCAAATGAGAGTTTTCATTTTCTGAGATGAGGAAGGCTGTGAGTGGATCAATGTTGGGGATAAGGAATTTAGTCTTGGATGTATTTAGTTTGAGATGACTGTTGGATACAATGTTATGAACTAAATTGTATCCTCTTATTTTTATTAGTTTTCTTTTTATTTTTAAATTGTGTCCTCTTAAAAAATCCATATGTGACTGTATTGGAGTTAGGATCTTCAAGGAGGTAATTAAGCTTAAATGAGGTTAAAAGGATGGGGCCCTCATCCAATAAACTGGTGTCCTTTAGACACCTAGAGATCTCTCCATTGCCATGTACAGAGAAAAGGCCATGTGAGGACACAGTGAGAAGGCCATGTGAGAAGGTAATTGTCTACAAGCCAAGTCTCACCAGAAAATAACCCTGTTGGCACCTTGATATTGGACTTTCAGCCTCCAGAACTGTAAAAAAAATAAATGTCTATTGTTAAAGTCATTCAGTCTGGGCCATCTCATATGGCAGCCTGAGCTGACTAATACAGATGTCTAAGAAGAAATATCAAATTAGCAGTTGGATATATGGGTCCAAAGTTCAGGAGAAAGACTATTCGGGCATCCTCATCAGAGAGATGGTATTTTAAGTCATGAGGCTAGATGAGATTGCCAGTGGAGGCAGTGTGACAGAAATGAGAACATGACAAAGGACCAGACCCTATGACCTTCCTATGTTGAGAAGTTGGGGAGTTGAGAAGACTGAGAAGTGGTCAGTGAGTAGGAGGAAGACCAAGAGAGTGAAAGGTCCTGGAAGCCAGATGATGAAGGGTTTTTAGAAGGAGAGAGTGCTCATCTATGTCCAGTGCTGCTGGTGGGATAAATAAGGTGAGAACTGAAGACTGACCATTGGATTTAACAACATGGAGGTCATTGGTGACCTTGATAGGAGCATTTCATTTCGCTTTGGTTCCCCTGGTGGTAGAAGCAAAAAGGAAACCAAATGGATTCCATAACTATCATGATTTTTCACTAAGAAATCTACCAATTTTTTTAAGACACCCCAACTTTTTCTGGGAATTTATCATGTGAGTTTTTACAAAGGGGGCATTGGGTCATACAATGAATCTTGCCACAATGGTTGGAGATTTTTCCTCTTTTTCCCTACTGACAATTTGACTCAGGTAAAGTGGCCACCCTGTGAGTCCATCTTAGTCCAGTTATGGAGGGCCCCACATGGAGAAACTTTACATGTTAACCTATCCCAGGGGCATAGGGGAAGGAGTGATTAAGTTTGCCTTGGGAGCTGAGAAAGAGGAGATACCATTGAGATGGGCTTCAAGAAGATAAATAAGAATCCTCAAAAAGAAAAAGAGGCAAAGGACATTTTATGTACAGGAAACAGCATGCAAATTCTAGCATGTACTTTCACTAAAAATTTATTTCTTTATCTCTTTGTTTTTCTCCCTCTTTCTCTCTCACAACTCTATATTCACAAACATGCCATATAACTTAGAACTCTTTGTTTTCAGTGAACAGAAAACCCACCTCAAAATAGCTTAAATAAAGGGGGTTTTGGTTCATGTAATTGAAAAGTCTAAGGATAAATTCAAGAAGTGGCTAAGCTCAGAGACAAACAATGGTGCTATAACCTAGTCTCTCTCCATCCTTTGGCTCAGCCTAGCTCTATTCTGGATTAACTCTACACTCCACATGGTGCCAAGATGGCTGCCAACAAGCCCAGATTTAAATCATCCCCATGGAATTAAATAGAGAAGCCTCTCTCTCCTTTGTGCCTCATTGGCTCTGATTGAGTCAGGTGGCCATCCCTGAGCAAATCACTGTGGTCAGAGAATTGAAATGTTTTGATTGCTACAGCTGAGAGACAGGCCCACCCCTAGCACTAAGGGTGGAATCAGCTATGTTTAAAGTACAGGGACTGAGAACTGGAAGGTAGTGGTCCCCCAAAGGAGGCCAAAAGCAACCTAATTGTTGGAAGAGAAGGTTGAATGGGCCTGGCCGGCGTGGCTCAGTGGTTGAGTGTTGACCTGTGAACCAGGAGGTCAGTGTTCAATTCAGGGCACATGCCCAGGTTGTGGGCTTGATCCCCAGTGTGGAGCATGCAGGGGGCAGCTGATCAATAATGCTCTCATCGTTGACATTTCTATCTCTCCCTCTCTCTTCCTCTGTGAAATCAATAAAAATATATTTTAAAAAAAGAAGGTTGAATGGACCTTTGACCACAAAAGCTTTGTATGTCTACTTCCATGGAGTGGGATGCTGATGCTCTCCCTGCCATATTAGAATTCTATTGTAAAGACAATTAGGTCTTTTTAAAAATATATGTTTTGCCGCAACTGGTTTGGCTCAGTGGATAGAGCATCAGCCTGTGGACTGAAGGGTCCCGGGTTCGATTCCGGTCAAGGGCATGTACCTTGGTTGTGTGCACATCCCCAGTGGGAGGTGTGCAGGAGGCAGCTGATCGATGTTTCTCTCTCATCGATGTTTCTGGTTCTCTCTCCCTCTCCCTTCCTCTCTGTAAAATATCAATAAAATATATTTAAAAAATAAAATGTGACACTCCTTTAAAAAAATAAAAATAAAATAATATAAATAAAAGTATATGTTTTATTTATTTTATAGACAGAGGAAAGGAGAGGGAGAGCTAGAAATATAGATAAGAGAGAATCATCATTGGCTGCCTCCTGCACGCCCCCTACTGGGGATCGAGCTGATGACCTCTTTGTGCAGAGGATGATGCTCAACCACCTCAGGCACTGGCTGGGCAAGAACACTTAGGTCTTGATGATTACATAGCTCACAGGGCAGTGGAGCCTGCAGGAAGACTGAGCTCTGAGGCACAAGAAAGGGAGAGGCAGAGAAATGTGGCTGATTCCAGATCTAGCCTTCTAATTGGAAAGATAAGGGTATGAGACCAGAGAGGGTGAGGAACTTGTCTGAGGTACAGCAAGTTCAAACAGACCTGAGATTTGAACCCAGTTCATGTGAAGGCCAGACCAGGCTCTGTATGTGTGTCTGGTAGCGGCTCTGTATGTGTGTCTGGTAGCTGTCACATTCAAAAGCTCCCTGACAGCTCCTTATTTCCTTGTATATTTTTACAAGGTTGTTAATTACCAGCCATCAAACTCAGCAAACATTTTGATAGGCTTTAAAGGCTCATGAAAACAACATTACATTTTAAGGCATGGTTTCCTAATTAATCTAATTAACTGTCAGCCTCATTTCCTGCTGGTTCTCAGACAAGGCAGACTGTGCTTTTCAGCTTCTGATTCAGCCCCCGTAGATAGGGTTTGGGGCTTTCATGGTCACAATCTCCAAGTCAGGAAACTAACCAACATGTGACCTGAGGTGTGTGCTGTCTGAAGCAGTGATGCTCAGCATTTTGCTGACTTATTTTCCTGGATGATCTGTCTTTAGGACGAAAACACAGTGGTTTGGAGATGCCCCACATTAAAGCAAGCACATGGATGACTGGCCACCTCACTGAGGACCATCCAAGAAGGCCAAGGTACAGACAGATTTTGGGTTCCTTTCCCAGTGATGCTCCCTCTCCAGAGATCTGTCCTCACTCACAATCCTAGTCATGTGCCCTTCTTGCCCCGCCCGCCCCCTCCCGCCGCCCGCCTTCAAACAGCTGATTTGACTGAGATGGATACCTGACTCAAAGATGGTTCATTTACTTCTGACCTGTGGCCTGACTCGAAAAGATGAACTGAACCAATCAGAGGCAAATCCAGGGATGGAGAAATAGAACTAGGGAAGGGTGAATTAGTTTGCTAGAGCTGCCACAGCAAAGTACTACAGAATGGGAGGCTTAAACAACAGGGATTTATTTCTCACAGTTCTGGAGGCTAGAAATTCAAGATCAAGGTGCTGGCAGGGTTGGTTTCTCCTGAGGCCCTCTCTCCTTGGCTTGCAGATAGCTGCCTTCTCTCTGTGTCCTCATATGTTTTTTTCTTTGTGTGTGAGCATCCCTGGGGTCTCTGTGCATCCAGATTTCCTCTTATTATAAGGACACCAGTTAGATTGAAGTAGAGCCCACCCTAACAGCCTCATTTTAACTTCATCACCTCTTCACAGACCCTTTCTCCAAATACAACCATTTTCTAGGGTATTGGGGCTTAGTCCTTCAACGTATGAATTTTGGGAGGATGTAATTCAGCCCATAACAAAGGGCAAGCACTAGTGATAAAAATTCACATAGCACTTGGGTTGGGGCGAGGGAGCCGTCATGACTGATGCACTGCCCATAATTGTGAGGCCTCCTACTCTGAACACTTGGGATCTGCCACCTTTTGCCTGGTACCTGCCACCTTCTGTCTGAGGGTTTTTTGGCTGCTTTCTGCTGAGGGCATTTAATCTGCATGCAGGGAAAGCCAAAATGTCAAAGGGTTAATGCCAGAGGACAGCCCTCCACTAATGAATGATGACAGCCAGGGATAAACACCCCAGCTCCCCAGGCCCTTTGGTGGGGTAACTCTGACCCATGTTCTCTCCAGACTTCTCTGGTAGCATCAAGCTCCATTGCAAGGAGTAACTGAGTGATCATGCATCCTTCATTTCCCTGTCTCATTTTCCCACTACACAACCAGCATTTTCTGGGGCTACCTCCTAAATAAACTATGTGCACTTAAATCCTTGTCTCCAGGTCTGCTTCTGGAGGTGGCATGTAGACATGATGTGGCAATGGGAGCAGAGGAAGCTAGCCAGAGGGAAGGAGAGAGAAAAAGATTGGACCCCAAGAAAAAAAAAAAAGGTCTCCTGTGTTCCTAAGGCTCTAGTTCTGTGTGAGGATGGCCCTGAATTTATCTCCCTTGGCTCTCCAAGTAGTCATAAAGTGGGTTGTGAGGTGTTTTGGAACATAAAATAATTTAGCCACTTCCCTATCTGTGCAGCAGATTCTCTTGGACTTTTCTAGAAACTTCCCTCTGAAATATGCGAGAGTTGGTACCTCTTGTTCTGTGGGAAAGGTGTGCCACAAAGGATATTCTGTGGCTTCCATAAATATGCCCCTTAAAGTAAACCCTTGGTTGACACAGCTGAAGCTGGGGAGGAGTTGGGCAAATTTGCAAATGGGCCAGGAGCTACCTAGGAAGTCAGGAATCTAGGCCCTGTGCCCCACTCTCTTTTTTTTTTTTTTGGTAGAAGAAACCAAAATTTATTGGGGAGAGAACAAAATTTATTGGGGGGGGGACAATGCTTGGGGGATATATGACCCATTCTATGTACCCCCTTTTTTTGAAATAAAACATGATCACAACCTTTCTGCTTGATTGGGATGAGTCTAACCAAAGCCCCTGAAGTAAAGGACATAAAGACCCACAGGGAAAATGACGATAACTGAAGAGGCAGTCTGTCCTGGTGCCCAGTGTTCAATACCAGCTATTGCATTTTATAGGCTTTGTTCAGCAGCTTTCACAACTGATGCTTGGAAGGTTTGTTGTGGGAATATGGGTTCCTTGAATGAAGGAATCTAGTCTGCTCAATTAGAGCTTCCCATACTTTTTCCCTCCTTCCTATGACCTTGGGCATGTTATTTTGCCATTATCAGCACAGCTGAATGTTAAGCTGAAGGATTAAGATCAGACCCTAAAAAATGAGGCCTAGGAGTCTGAAGTATTTCAGGAAAATGAGAGTATTATCATGACGGCATTTCTAAAATCCAAACACCCTACTGTTTAACACTATCTATAGAAATTCCTTAGACTTTTTAGCCCTCAAACAGCATGTGGTGGGCATAGGTATGTACCTTATGCCCTGTAGGGAAGAGGGGGAGGAATAGAACCAACAAGGGCAGGGTCTGGGGTCACAGAGAAGTAGTGGGGCAGTTGGCTTCTGGGCTAGAGGAGTTCTCATTATAGAGTCACAGTCGCAGATGAGATGTGTCCCAGGTGATAGGGAAAAATCTCAAAAGCAGCATCCATCCCTTGGGTCAGGTATAGCATATTTACAATGATAATGATGGTGAATAGGAAAATAGTCATAACATTTGATTACAGATGAGAAAAATTCATCACTCTCAGCAGTGCTGAGTGTCAGGTACAAGGTATAAAATCAGATTCTAAAAAATGAGTCAATGGTCAGATAGGATGATGGAGAATGAATTAAGAAACGGAATCGTATTTGGGTCAGGATGAGATATTGGGGACCAAGGCTGTGAACACTTTAGGGGTGTCAGAAACCAGCTTAGAGGTTGGTCTGGCTCTGGGAAAGGGCTGGTTCTGGTGGCCTGAGGCCCAACAGAGTTGAACAGGAAAGTCCTTCCAGTGGCTTCCATCCTTCATCTCTACTGCTCCCTGGCCCCCACCCTGCTTGACACTCCCTGATGGATTTAAATTGCTACTCTCAAAACTGCAAACGTAGGGCTGGTTCTTCCTCTCTTCTGTCCACTCACCTTCAAGAATTTAATGAGTTTGTCTAGGTTAAAATGTTTTATTCAAGACCAATGCCAGTGGTATCACTGAGGAAGTAAATCCTAAACCAGTGGTCGGCAAACTGCGGCTCTGTTAACTAATGAGTTTGCCGACCACTGTCCTAAACTAATAGAAGTTGAGTGTAATGTAAAATAGCAATTAATCTCTATTGCAGAAATTAAGAAAAATTAACAAACTGCTGTTCAAATATTTATAAGCAGGAAAGACTAGACAGATATCCTTATTCTATAACTGGGGCAATTGAAACTCAAGAAACTGTCTCGTCCTAAATGGGAGAATGGGGCTTAGAAGTAATTTCAGGGAGTAAGAGGACCAGTGGCAGGTCAGAATGGGGGAGGCAAGGTCTCCAGATACTTCTTCTCCCTTTCCCCTGCTGACATCATATTATGGATGTTCATCTTGACATGACTGTCACTGGCTCACCTCTGTGATACTTCCAGCCCCTTTCCCAGCCAGGGGCTCAGTCCTGAACCTCAGTGTTGACCTTCCTACCATTTCCTTGCCTCTGTGTTCTCTTCATCCATCCTCTCTTTTTGAAAGCCTTGGCAGTTCTTGATTACTCTTGGCCTCTCCCTACAAGCGCTGGAACTCTCCAACAGGCATCACCAACCTCCTGTCTTGTCCCATCAGCCCCCACCTAAGAGCTAGATAGAGGTAACTATAAAGTCTGGTATTTGGAAGAAAAGAGCCCAGACTTTCTGTCCTCTGGGACATTGTGTCCAAAGATGGTCACCAGCCCTAGCCGGTTTGGCTTAGTGGGTAGAGCGTTGGACTGAAGGGTCCCGGGTTTGTTTCCGGTCAAGGGCTCTGGCCCTTGGCCTGGGCCCTCTTTCTGTCAAGAGGTGGTACCATTTCTTCTCCCTGGAATCTGGCCTGGCTTTGTGACTTGGCTTTGATCTGCTGCTGTGCCAATTCTAGGCCTCGCCCTTAAGAAACCTGGAAGTTTCTACTCGTTTGGAGACCTGAGCTACTGAGAAAGAAGTCCAACTAACTTGCTGGAGAGTGAGGCCCAAACAGCCCCCAGTTGTTCAAGCCACCCTGGCTGCTATCTTGAATATTCTAGCCTAGGTGAACCCCCAGTTGAATGCCTAAGTGACCCCAGCTAACACCCCATGGAAAAACTGCCCAGATACCAGCCTTTGGAATTGTAAGAAATAAACGTTGTTTTGAGCTCTAAGATTTAGAGTGGCTTGTGAAATAGTGATAGATGATTGAAACACCAACCCTTCTAGAACTGGAGTCTGGCTCCTCCCTGCCATTTTAGATGTTGTAAACTATACTTTGACAATTTCAGGACCCCTGATTGACACATGTATTGGACCTCCTAACGCTGGCCACCTGCCAGAGCTGCTCTGTTGCCCATGGAACTTCAAGTCCAAGTGCAAACAGTGATTCATACCTACTACTTGAATCAAGACCTGTTTGGCCACTGAGGATTCAGAGACATGCTTTCAGCCTCCAAAGAGTTCACAGGCCAAAGGAGAGACAGGCAGGAAGATAACATGCTAAACTTCAATGTGCCAAGTACTGAAATAGTAGTAGGACAAAGTACCATGAAAATACTGTGAAAGGTGGAGGGAAGCAGTTATGCCCAGGTAGACAATTTGGGTAGAGTTTTTGAGTGATCAGTGGAGAGTTCTGTAGGCATTTCATTTCCAGGTCATCATGATTCTGTGCTGTCCCCTGTGGCTCTTCTCAATGCCACTGCCTGTCCCACCACCCGTGGGTCTCCAGGGCTTGGCTTTAAGGTGGATTGGGAGGAGTCAGAGACAGGAACTCAGTGACGAGGCAGGTGAAGTGATTAAGGTGAGTCATGGCAGAAGGGGGCAGGATAGAGACTTTAAGATTCAGAGGTGCTAGACAACCAGCCCAAAGTCCATTGACTCCCACTGCAGAGCGATGAAGTGTAATTCTGAAAGTGAAAAATACACAGGATTTGGTGGTAGGTACATGCATGCTCTTGGCAGCTTTGCAATGTTAAGAAACTGGAAAGAATTTAAATGTCTACCAATAGGAAAGTAAGTAGTACATAACTTATACCTACAATGGAATATTATAGAGGAGCTAAAAGGAATGAACTCATCCTATATAATAAAAGGCTAATATGCAGATTGTCCCCTCGACTGTGAGTTCAACTAGGAGTTTGACCAGGGGGCAGGGCTGGCTGGCCAACTGCCTGAGGCCCCTCCCCCTGGCTGGCCCTGCCCCCAATCACCCCCTCCCCCCCATCCCGATTCATGCACCGGGCCTCTGGTTTATATATAACATGGGTAAGTCTTGTGAATATGTTGTTGCATAGAAAAGTTTCATATTGATATACACTGTAAAAAACCTCATGTATCACTAAAACTACATAAAACAATGTTATATATTTTCTATGGGTCTCTGGAAGGCACCTGCCAAATTCAATATTGGGGAAGGTGATGTGGACTAGAAAGGTGGGTAAAGAAGATTTGTGCTTTATTTACAATGTTCTATATATGTGTGGTTTTTTTTTTTTTTTATTGTTAATTCTCACCTAAGGATATTTTCCCCATTGACTTTTAGAGAGAGTGGAAGTGGGGGGGGGGGAGAGAGTAACATCAATGTGAGAGACACATTGATTGGTTGCCTCCCACACACATTGGTTGGGTGTCATCCTGTGCACCAAAAGGTTGCTGGCTCAATACCCAGTCAAGGTACATGCCTAGGTTATGGGCTCAATCCCTGGGGGTGTGCAGGAGGCAGCCAATAGATTTCTCATCTCTCTCTCTCTCTCTCTCTCTCTCTCTCTCTCTCTCTCTCTCTTTCTCTCTCTCTCCCCCCTTCCTCTCCCTTCCTTTCTCTAAAAATCAATAAAAATAGAACTGATATAATTAAATACTAATTAAAAATAGAAAATAATGAACTAAGGATTTGATTCATGAACATTGTTACTCTCCCCAAATAATCAGCTCAAACCTGTACTCTCCAAGCCCTCATGGAAGCTGAGGTTTTGCTAGTGGGTGCCCCTTTCTTTTGTGTCAGTCTCTGAGTGGTGGAGAGTCACTGAAGGAGAGGATGAAGATGTGCTGAGCCCCCGTTGTCCAGCATGCCCTGTGTGGGCACAGGATTCATCTTGTGTCACTGAATCATCACAAGAATCCTATGGGGTGGGTATGACTCCTCTGTACAGATGAGGCATGAGAGGCTCAGAGAAGTCAAATAAGCAGCTCAGGTTCATGCAGCATACACGTAGAAGGATTTGAACCCAAGTCTCTCTTATTCCAAAAGCCATATCCTCTCCTCTGTACCCAGGAGCAAGATGAAGACAGGTATGGAGTCACCAGGGAGCTTTTAAAGCACACAGGTGCCCAGACCCCACCTTCAGAGATTCCCATGTAATTGGTCTGGGGTGGGGTCTGGGCTTTTTTTTTTTTTTTTTAATTCATTTCAGGGAGGAAGGGAGAAGGAGAGAGAGATAGAAACAGCAATGATGAGAGAGATCATTGAGCGGCTGCTTCCTGCATGCCCCACACTGGGGATTGAGCCCACAAGCTGGGCATGTGCCCCTACCAAAATCGAACTGTGACCTCTTGGTTCATAGGTCGATTCTCAACCACTGAGCCATGCCAGGTGGCGGGTCTGGGCTTTAAAAATTAAAAAAAAAAAAATCTTTATTGTTGAAAGTAATACAGCTGTACCCTTTTTTCCACCATTGACCCCTTCTAGCCCGCCCCCACCCCCTCCCCAGGCATTCAGCACGCTATTGTATGTATCCAAGGGTTATGCATATCCTATCTAATAAAGAGGGAATATGCTAATTGACCATCACTCCATCACAAAGATGGCTGCACCCACAGCTGAGGCCAAGTTCCCATAAGGAGCCTTAACGAGCAATCAGCAGGGACCTGAGGCTATGCCCTCCCCCGCCCCCATGGGGCTTGACAGGGGACCTGAGGCCGTGCCCCCGACCCGGCGGGGCTTGACGGGGGACTTCAAGGTGTGCTTTCCGTCCTGGTGGTGGGCTAGGGGACCTCAGGCTGCTCCCCCCGCCCCAGTGCCAGGCCGGGGGACCTCAGGCCATGCCCCCCACCAGGTGGGGCTTGACAGGGGACTTCAGGCCACACCCCCCGCCCCAGCACCAGGCCAGGGGACCTGAGGCTGCGCCCCCCTGCCTGGCTGGGCTTGACAGGGGACCTCAGGCCGTGCCCCCCACCCAGCAGGACTTGACGGGGGACCTCAAGGTGCACCCCCAGTGCTGGGTTGGGGGAACTCAGGCTGCGCCCCTGCCCAGCGGGGCTTGACGGGGGACCTGAGGCTGCTCCCCCCTCCCAGTGCTGGGCTGGGGGACCAGAGGCTGCGCGCTCCCCCCCCCCCCCGCCGCCCATCCTGGCTCCGGGCCAAGGGACCTGAGGGTATGCCCCCTGCCCGGCAGGGCTTGACAAGGGTGGGATTGGCCGGGTCTGGATCCCGGTGCGGGGGGGAGGGGGCAGCTGGGTCTGGGTCTCACGTGATTTTGAGGTGCATGTGGATGGGCAGGGACTTGACTCTGGGTCCTGTGGTGAGCCCCAGACTCTGACAGGAGGAAGGTTTTCATATACATTTTACTAATTTTCTTTCATCTCTGACACTTCTATTATAGAGAAAGGGCAAATAGCAATATTAAATTATTTCCTCTAATTAATCCCCTTTTAATGTGCACGAATTTCGTGCGCTGGGTCACTAGTATGCATATAAGTTCTTTGGTTAATCTCTTGCCACCCACCCACTGGGCTTTTTCTTTTTTTAAGAGTCTATGTCAGCCTTGGGCAAACTACGGCCCGCGGGCTGGATCCGGCTGTTCTATCTGGTTCTCTTGCTCTCCCCTCCGCTCCTTTACTTTGAATTTATATTAGTTCACACAAACACTCCATCCATGCTTTTGTTCCGGCCCTCCGGTCCAGTTTAAGAACCCATTGTGGCCCTCAAGTCAAAAAGTTTGCCCACCCCTGGTCTATGTTCTGCCAGACTTGAGGACACTGCCTTAAGCTTATTTATTCTCTCATTCCCCCTGGACCAGGTATCATGGGGTGACCCTTCAACTGTGCCTGCATTACTGAAGTGCTGTCGTTTGAACAATGACTGTGAGAAGTAAGTGTTTATTAAACTCTGGAATGCATCTTTTGAAAGATGGCTCACAAAGCCAGTGTCAAATTTTAGTTTCCATTTTCTCATTGTTTTTTATTAGGGAATGTGAGACATGTTCTTCAAGAAAAAAACTTGTATCCTCACCTTGCTTATTCTTTTCAGCTGAACAAAAGAGCCCATAGTTATCTAGCTAATGATGATCTCTGCCTCTTCAGGGCAGACCTCGGGGGTCTCATTTTTAAATCCTCACCCCAGGATATTTTTCCATTGATTTTTAGAGAGAGTGGAAGAGAGAAGGAAAGACAGAGAGAAATATCAATGTGAGAGAAACACATCGATTGGTTGCCTCCTGCACTCGCCCCACCAGGGCCCGGACTAGGGAGGAGCCTGCAACCCAGGTATGTGCCCTTGACTGGAATCGAACCTGGGACTCTTCAGTACACAGGCCAATGCTCTCTCCACTGAGCCAAACCAGCTAGGATAAGGGGGTCTTGTTTTTTGAAAAGTTTTCTCCTTATAACCAGTGGAGTCTTTACTAAGGTGTGAGGTATGAAAGGAACTCATGTGGAAAGAGACAAGAAAGAGAATTATTTTCATTGACAACTCTAGTCCTGGGTTGGGCCCCTCATGATGCATCTCTTTGGGCTTCTCACTGTCTTCACCCAAGAGCTCTGTCTAGAAACTAATGAGGTATAAATAAATGCCTGGAATGCATAGAATAAACCTCGATGTTTTCTGTTATTTACTATTTATGGAATGGAATGAAATAATGGATGCAGTGAGATGTAAACAGGTCCCTGGATGAATGGGGCTGCTCTCTATTTCAGGCAATTTGGAATCTATTAGAAAGGAGTGGAACAATGCCATGCAACCAGTGGGTAATTGCTCTGACAGCACCTCGATATGCAATGCACTGTGGCCTCGTGCATTTCTAATTTGTCTCCACCCAGTGCCTGGCACTTAGCAGGTGCTCAGTAAATGTGTGAAGCTGAACTGTGAATCTGGCTTCCACACCTAGCTAGCTCCCATTTAGTACTTCCTGGAGACCCAGGTAAGTGAGGTCTCCAGGCTCAGGCCTCAGGGATCTCACAGAATGCCTTCCTTAAAGGAAGTCTCTTTCTGGTATATCTGGACCAGATGGGGCTGGTGGTGCTATTCAAGCCTGGTGCGCTAAGCCCAGAACTGGTCCTGTGTTGAGGTAGGCCAGAAATGCCTACCTCAAAATTTTCCAAGAGCTCCTTTGGGGCTGGCAGTATCATCCGGATGGGGCCCCCTGAGCCTGGGTTTAGGGCATCAGTAGAGTTCCAATGTCACTTACAGAGAAAACCACGAAGTCTCATCAGTCCACTATAGCCATTGCTTCTTGAAGTCATACTGTGACACTTTTGAAGACTGGTTCTGTGTAGTCCCAAAGGATGCTTGTCCATTGCTATTGGATGTTCTTGCTTCCTGAGGTGAATCTATCCCATTCCTGTGACCTTGGGCAGGGAATGTCACCTCCTTAACCCTGGGTTTTCACATCGGTTCATGGGGATAGTGCCAGCCACATACAGCAGCTATAAATAGTCAATGAGAAAAAGTACAATCCAACATTTTAGCTGGGTCTGCCAGCCCCTTGAGCTTGGCCCAAGATGAGTTCAAATTTTCCACTTGCGCTTCTATGCAAATTAATGCTTGTTAAGGGCTTAGAACAGTACCTGTTAGAAAGTGCTAGAGAAAGTCTATTTTATGAATCACTTCCTATACCTCTGACTCCAGACTTCTGGTATGTCTATATTGGGAGGTGGTGGAGTTCAGTGGTTAAGGGTATGGATTCTGGCACAAACTTTTTAAAATCTCAGCTTCAGTATTTACTCTAGGTGTGATCTTGGGCAAGTTCATTTCTATGGGCCTCAGTTTCCTCATCTGTAAAATAAATATGATAATAACACCTACCTCTTAAGGTTGTTATAAAAATGGAGTTAGTTACTATGTGTAAAGCACCCAAAATAGACAGGTTATCTATTGTGATTCTGCACTAAGTTGATTCAGATGTGAAATCTCATCCCTTCTTTAATTCCCACACATGAACTCCCAATCAAAAACATTTTTTGGTAAGTTTAGCACAGTTTACTAAAAACATTTGGGTGCAATGGGGAGAAGGGGCTTACCGCTTCTTACACAAATGGCTGCAAGTTGACCTTTAGACATGGCACTTCCTAAGCCTCAGCCATGCCTCCCATGACAGCTCCTCACCATGTCACCCCATATGGTCTTCACCTTCTCACCTTCTTTCTGCTCCTTGCTTCCCTCCCTCCCCCTTCACTCCATGTCCTCTTCTCAACCTTCCACCTTGGCTCACCCCCATCACCCCTGTCCAAATTCTTCTCTTTCTGGTATGTGGAATAAGTCTGCTCTCCCCAGCCCTTATTCCCTGCACAAGCACATCCGACAACCCCCCTCCAAGGTGTTCAGCCAAACACAAAGGCCTTTCAGTTAACTGACCCCTTCCTTGAAAGGCAGTTTTAATCACAAAAAGAAATGCTAAATCTTATTGTAGGCATGTAAAGACTATGATAGATACAGTAGAAATTACATAGGTTCCATTTTTAGGTAACTGTATTATTTTAGGTTACCCTCCTCATCTCCTTTCTCACTAGTCCTGGGTTCTCACTGTACCAGGGAAAGAGAATCACAGCTGAATGGGAAGAAAAACCAAAGAAGTTAATTCCCAAAGAAGTTAATTTTCAAAGATTAAAAGGCAATTTATGCAGAATTTTCAATAGTAATTTTGACAATAAGTAATTTTCGCCTTATAGTGTTGAAATTAGGACATGACCCCCACGTGAAATTTATAGCTGAATAAGTGTTGATGGCCTTTCCTTAGAAGAAAGAGAATCAGGCTTTTAGTAGAGCAAGATAATAAAAGGGACCATGAAATCTTTACACAGTTGTTTGAAAGTGAGAACTCTGAATTTGGCACTGTGGTCTACCAAGTTTATGTAGACCCTTGCTTCAACTGCATGCATAGAGAAATGCTGGATAAAAGTCTTAAAACATATCTTGTAAATACATAGCTGAGTTTAAAAGGAGAAAAGGGAAATCCCCAAGTGCCTGAAAATCAGAGTGATCTTAAAGCAGGAACAGTTCTGCTTTAAGCTGATGTCACAGTAGCCCCCCACCTCCCCTACACGTACATCTATGCACTTCAGAGACTAGGGAAAGAGGTCTTAATATTCAAGCAGGTCAGGAGGTGTGGCTTCAGGGTCCTGTGAAACAGTGATTGGAACTAAGAAAAGACCCATTCAAATCAGAGCTGGAGCCTGGAAAACTGTCCTCCCTGTGAAAGGTGGTCAGAAGTCTTCCAGCCCAGAACCAGACTCAAAAGTCTTGGGGACAGGGCAGGTGACTGGGACAGAAATCCAGACACATGGGTCAGGGCACAACCCATTTGTCAGTGTGTGAGCTCCATTAGGGAAAAATTGTGTCTCAGAGTCCAAGATTGAATCATAATAATGAAAATGGTCATTTATTGTGCACCTACTATGTCCCACACCCTGTGCTAAGCACTTTACATTTAATTCTCTCAACAATCTGACTGAGATACGTACCACTGATGTTGCCACCGGGAGGCTGAGGCTCCACCTTGGGGAAGGCTCTCATGGAATAGTCAAGAGGGGCATTCTGGAGATAATTTCTCAACCCAGTTGTTTTTAAACTGTGCCTGGTGGGAACTCAGGGCTGCATTAGGTAGCAAGGGAAAGATTCGCTCTGGGAGGCTTTGTTTCACCCATCCTCCTTCAACTAGAGCAGCTCCACTGATTCATCTTTTCCTTACTGTGCTTCTTCCTCATGAAATTTGCTTCACTGGAAGGGTTCTGTAGCAAAATATACTAAAAAATAAACTACAATAAAGTAAAGGAAAAATAAATGAAACGTGAATACAAAAAGTGACAATTAGATGAAGTGTCTAATTGCTATCACACAGCTGTCCCTTTCCCTCACAGCACCCCATGGTGCTAATTATGTTGTTAGGCCTTGTCTCGTAGTCGTTGGACCGTACATAGGCTTGCAGGGGGTTTGTTCTCTGTGGTTTCCCCAGCATCTGGCCCAGAGGAGATCCTCAACAAATGTGGAAGAAGGAATCATGCCAGGATTTCTACTCTCATGGCAAACCCAGGGTGCTGCCTGGTAGAGACTTGAAAGAGAGGCTCTGTCTACAAGATGTTGGCTCTTTGTCACCCCTGGGTGCCTCTCCCATAGCAAAAAAGAAAGGGTACATTTCCTGTGCATTATTTTATTTACCTAAAAGGGAAAACAGGCTCTGCCTCAGGAAAACCCTTAATTGCAGCTTTATAAAGAGGCTCAACATGCAGAAAAGGGGGGAAATTAATTGGTCTTCCAGGGAGCAGCTGAATGAGGGCTGGTAATTGAATTTCACAATGGATGCCTCTCTCTGGGTGGCCTGCGTGTGACCTGGAATGGATATTTGAAGTTTTCCTCATATAAATGGTTTGGGCTCCTCAAGGTTTATATTTTTTGGTGGGCATTACTCACTTACACTTTCACCTTGGGGAAGATGAAGGGAAATTTACATCACCTTACAAATTAAAAAATGAAAGAAAGGAAAGAAAAAGGGGTGAGGGAGTCTGTCTTCATCGTGAGATGCATTTGGCAAATCCTTTGCAAAGGTTAGAAGAGCCAATTCTGAGAATAAATCTTTACTCAAATGCAGGGTGCCTCAGAGTGAAGCTGTAGACCCAGCTGGTAGGTACCAGAACTTGAGGACTTCGTTCCAAAATAAATGAAGGTGAGATCAGGGGACATCAGGTCATGATAACTTGAACTTGTAGATAGATACTAAGATGACCCACTGATGATTTCGCTAGCACAGTGACCTGGGGAAGACTTAATTTGTGTGTTTTCTTGTCTTGACAAAACAGTTACCAGCAAATCACCTTGTTCTTAGGAAGGGCATAAGCTGGAAAGAGAGAAAGATAATTGTGGTTTTTATAAGGTAACTCCCAACCACTCCCACGACCAGGAAGGTATCAGACATTTTGGGTTTCTAAACTTTAGGTCAGCACTAGAAATAGAGTATATATTTCTAGAAATACATAGAATACATAGAAATATAACATGAGCCACAAATGTGAGCCACATATGTAATTTCAAATTTTCTAAAGCAGTTGCTCTAATAGTCACATAAAAAAAATACAAAGTAACAGGTGATATTAATTTCATAATATATCTTATTTAACCCTACATATCAAAAATAACATTTCAGCATCTTATCAATATAAACATTATTAATGGGAAGTGGCTACAAATGGGTACAGGATTTCTTTTAGGAATAATGAAAATGTTCTGGAATTAGATAGTGGTGATGGTTGCACAATTTCATAAGTATACTAAAACCCATTAAATTGTACACTTTAAATTGGTAAATTTTATGGTATGTGGGTAACTCAATTAAAAAAAAATACATGCATTGAAAGAAATCCCTGGACTTAAAACACAGTAAAATTGATTAAAAATTTGTAAATTGTAAAAGAACTTTGTAACCCTGGCCAGTGTGGCTTAGTTGGTTGGGCATCATCCCGAGCACGGAAAGATTGCTGGTTCAATTCCTGGTCAGAGCACATGCCCAGATTGTGGGCTTGATCCCCAGTAGGGGGTATGCAGGAGGCAGCCGATTGATGTTCCACTCTCACATCGATGTTTCTCTCTCCTCTAAAAATAAATAAATTACTCTAGAAAAAACCCCCACTATAAATATTGTTTTAAAAAATAACTTTGAGGGACTTTTCCCCCTCCCCATGTGGGAGTCTGTGATTGTTCTTCAATAAATTTCCACTTTTGCTATAAAAAAAAAGGAGATGTAATACTTTAAACAATAAAAAAATAAAAATAGGAATAAATAACTTTGTAAGAAATTTTAAAATAATAAAAAAAAACTTGGGGGGTAAAAAGAGAAGAGGTAAGAGTGCTAATGTCATAATTTTTCAAAGTGGGGAGATAGACAAAACTGAAACATAAATTTAAAATAAAAGCATAATGACCACAACTTTAATGTTTTTATAATCTCTTCTTCATAAATGTATTTATTTTTTGTTGTTAATCCTCACCAGAGGATATTTTTCCATTGATTTTTAGAGAGAGTAGAAGGGGGGGAGAGAGAGAGAGAGAGAGAAACATCAGTGTGAGAGAGACACATGAATTGGTTGCCTCCCACACATGTACATGCCCCAAGTAGGCCAGGAATGGAGCCTGCGACCCTCAATGCATGGGCCCACGCTCTAACAATAGAGCAATGTCAGCCAGGGCAAGGGCTCTTCTTTATAAATTTAGAAGACTATTTTAAGAAATTAAAATAGAAACTTTATTTAAATTTTTAAATTAATTTGAGAGAGAGAGATACATTGACTTGTTTTTCCACTTACTTATGCATTCATTGGTTTATTCCTGTATGTACCCTGACTGGGGATCGAACCTGCAACCTTGGTGTATGGATGACCCTAACCAACTGAGCTACCAGGCCAGGGTAAGAAACTTTATTTGACTTTCAACAATTCCTTTAGTTTCTCTTTCTTCTAATGAATTATAATAAAATAAATGTAATATTTTTTAAAAAGTGAACCTATAATATAATCTCATTTTAATAAAATATTTCTATCTCATCCTCCTACTTTTATATTGGCATAGAAAGATGTTTCAGATAATGCTCATCTCTTGTAGTTTCTAGACCACAGAATTTGGTGTTGGGTTTTTTGTGTTTTGTTTTTTTTTTCTGCTTTTACCTTCAGGCTTTTCTGCTTAATTTGAATTCTTTAGATAGGGTTGTATCATTTTCCCAAAACTATAGAGTTAAGTTTCTAAATGACTGGAGAAAATATGCTAAGACAGACCATGGCAAAATATGGATTATTGATATTTTTTTCTTTACATTTTTCTGTGTCTTTATAAACCCCACCAGAAGAAATGGACCCAATCCTTAAGCTGGAAAGAGAGAAAGATAATTGTGGTTTTTATAAGGGAACGATAGCTAACTAACTTTGGCACAAAGCCTCCTGGGCATCTGTACTCTAGAGGTAAATGGCTGTTTGGGTACAAGAACTGTGACTTGGTAACTGGTGTCAAACATGGCCCCACAGCAGTGGAGGAACCTCTATCCAAGAACCACAATAGTCAATGCTGGGAGCTGGGAGGGGAGAGATGTGGCTGCAGCCTGGGAGAAGCAGCATTTAAGGACACAGGTGAACCACAATATGATAGCGCCTCTTTTGGAGGGGAGGAGCAACAGAAACAGTAGTGATCATAGACTTCCCGCCAATCTTGTAGGGGTGGTAGTTCCTGTCACTTTTGGATTTAATTTAAAGAAATAAAAGAGACTCTACAGCAGTTGCTCTCTTGAGTTGAGGAATCATTTACAACTGTTTTGAGTAGAGCCTTACAGGTTGCAAATCCACTGTCACATCCATTATTTAATCTTTTAAAAACAGTTCTGTGGGGGAGGCAATGGTTACAATCCATATTTTATGGGTGAGAAAACTTGAAGTTTAAGCAGAGTTCAGTGACTTCTTCAAGATACTATATACAGCTAGTATATCTGTAAAACTATGTGCCCAAAACAGAAATCAAAGTGAGGCCTAGCTCCATTTAGAGTTTTTAGAAAGAAAATTTAGCCAGAGGTTACAGTAGGTGAGAATGAATTAGGCACCCAAAATGGGTCCAGAGCACAGCACCAGGGAAGTCAGTGAGCTCCCAAGAGCTCTCTTTTTGTAACTGTTCTCTTCATTCTTGTTGTTTTGTGTGTGTGTGTGTTTTTTTTTTTTGGGGGGGGGGAGTAGGGTTTGAAGAGAGTGGAAGGAAGGGAGGGGAGAGAGAGAGAGAGAGAGAGAGAGAGAGAGAGAAACATTGATATCAAAGAACCTGCAATCTGGTATGTGCCCTTGATGGGGAATGAACCCTTGACTCTTCAGTGTGCAGGCCGATGCTCTATCCACTGAGCCACACCTTCACTCTTAATTCACTCACTGCTCCCCTGATGAGTTCTTGTTTTTTAAGATCTGTCTGTTTCATCAACCAATGCCCATAATTCAGTCATTTCCAGAAACTTCCTTTTAAAAGTGAGATTATACATAGAATTAGGGGAAACCATTCATACTAGCCTGATCATAGACACTGGAAATTAACAAAATTGAGTTTTTCCACCACTCATTTAATTTATGAGACTAGCTTGCCATTGGTGTCAATGTCTGTAACAATTAAACATATAATCCAGATGTACTCTCAAGTCTCTCACCATGGGCGATCTTAGTAAGACTGACTCGTATTATAGGTCCACAGAGCTCTCTCCAAGAGTCTAGAGACCCCCAGGGGGCTCACATGCTCAATAACATTTGCTTCTGGAGGCCTGGTTCTGGCATGAATCTCTGTGACCCACATGTGAGACTCAGCCACACACACAGACAAATAACCACTCATCACAAAAAGCATTCGTGGGTATAATTAGATTTTTTTCTCAGTTGGTAAAAATTTTAAATACAGGAAAAAACAGCATAATCTAACAAACCCATGTTCTCTAACTCTCAGAATTTAATCTTATCATTTTATAGTATTTGCTTCTGATTTTAAAAAATCTGATAGGGTTAAAAGTGAAATCTATGTACATCTCCCTTCCCAAAGGAATCCACCATCAGGAATTTGGTGTTTGTCCTTCCAAATCTTTTTTTAAAAATATATTTTTTATTATTGATAGTATTACAGATATCTCCCACCCACCCCCAACCCCCTTCCTCCCAGCCCTTACTGACCCCCCAGGTACAAATCTTGAGTTTATACTTTTACTGTATACTAGTGGCCTGGTGCACAGATTCATGCACATTGAAAGGAAATTAATTAGAAGAAATATTTTAATATCGCTATTTTCCCTTTCTCTATAATAGAAGTATCAGAGATGAAAGAAAATTAGTAAAATGTATATGAAAATAATATATAAATTTATTAATAAATAAACAATAATATGATATAACAACAACAAAGACATAAAAAGAATAAAAACATGATATAAAAACAACAAAAACATGATATAAAAACAACATTGATAAAAACAATGACTGATAAATTGATTAAACCTATTCTAACTGAGGCCAGTGTCAGACGGGGACAAATCAATTCTTGGAATCAGAACAACCTCTCCTTCGCAGATCCTGTTAATACTTGAGCTTCGATTATGTTAGGTCGCAATCTTTTGATAATAAATCTAGTACCATTACAAAGACCCCATTTACTATTAAGATTTCTCAGTAGCATGATGATTGCACCTACTTTCAATTCTAATTTATGACACGGTATTCCCGAAGGAGTAATACTTTTAAGAAATTCGATGGGAAAATTTTTCCTTTTCGGCTCATCCGTTGAATTTAGTATTATTGTCGATTACACTGTCGTCTCTGAGTCTTAATGCAATATCCATTCCCCAGCCTTTTTCACCATGTGGGAAAAGAATAAGATACTAATTTGTTTCATTTTAGTGGCATTTGGATTATTGGGATCTGGTTTACAATGAATGAGCAAGTCCCTTTCAAAAGGATGTCCTCCATCTTTGTTTCTGAATATGACGGCAACTTTGGTTAAACAGAGATAATTATATCTAACCAGATCACCATTATGATCATATTTAATCACCATTGTTACTTCCATGCAATGCTGCCGCTTTCTTTCAGCTTCAGAATGTCAACAAAAACAAATTCACGATTGACAATGACAGATGGAAACACATGTGTGCGATTGGTGCCAGTGAGTCAACTTAGCCTTTTATAGATATAGAATAAACTTGCTTAATTAGACCTGCTTTCTGATTTAGTTAAACTTTTTCCATCCCAGTGAAGCACCCCAACGTCTCTTTCAGGTAATTGTCAGCAACACAGCAGTAAATATCAACACGAAGCAGATTATTATTGTATATTACGCAGGGAGAACAAAGGGTAAAATATTTAACTGCAGCAGTGTTTGACTACATTCTGCGTGGTGAGAAAACCTGAAGTCATTTTCAAGGTCCACCATTTCTTACTTCTTTTCAATCGGGTCAAGTTTCTAAACTTTCTAAATCTTCATTTTCTGGCTAATGAAAAGAAAATAGGATTCCATTGAGTCTCCTATCTACCTAATCCAGGACTTCTGTGAGGATCAAATAAGATGTGGCATGGGAAAACGCTTCACAGACATTTGGTTAAAGTGTAAAATGTTGCACCTGGCTATAAAGCAAGTCATGTTCCTGGGCTAAAGAAACTCCAAGGAGGCTAGTTGCTAGGGAGAGGAAGCTGGGCATTGCTACGTGACATCATTACCCAGTGCCCACAGCAACCATTCTGGGCTGGGCTGGGCTGTGGGCTGCATTTTGCGCCTTGGGGTCTTGGCAGCGTCGGCTGCGATTTGGTGGGCTGTTACTCCGGGTGGTGGCGGGGCCTGTGTCCCACTTAGGGGAAGCCGAGTGTTGCTTTGTAGGCACCAGGTCCGCATTGCCGTTTCTTTGTAACTAGCCAGTGTGCATCACGGCAGAGGCCCGGTGCACAAGATTTTTACACTCGGGGGAGAGGGGGTTCCTCAGCCCAGCCTGCACCCTCTCGAAGACTGGGAGCCCATGGGGGATGTCTGACTGACGGCTTAGGCCTGTTTCCTAAGCAGTCGGACTCCTTAGCGCTGCAGCGGAGGCGGAAGAGGCTCCCGCCACTGCCATTGCGCTCGCCAGCCATGAGCCGGGCTTCTGGCTGAGCAGCACTCCCCCTGTGGGAGCGCACTGACCACCAGGGGGCAGCTCCTGTGTTGAGCAACTTCCCCCTAGTGGTCAGTGCGCGTCATAGCGACCGTTCGTTCCACCGTTCAGTCAATTTGCATATTAACCTTTTATTATATAGGATATTTAGAAATTCATCTACCTAAATAGCTCTACTGGTAGGCAATTAAGGTTTTTCCAAATTTCCTCTATTACAGACAATGCTATGAAGAGCAAACATTCTTGAATGTGTTTCCTGGTGTGCATGTGCAAGAGTTTCTGTAAAAACCTATAAGTAGAATTGTAGGGTCAAAGGGCATGCACATATTGTACTTCCCTAAATAAATACTACCAAATTGCTTTCCAAAGTGGATGTGCCAGTTTTACACTTCCACCAGCAAAGTAGAAGAGTTCCTGTTATATAGGATTTTAGAAGACTGAATGAGATGCAAATAAACAGAGAAATGGTTACATCAAAGAAATGCAAAGAAGTTCAAAATAACTACTCAGCTTATCTGTGCTTAAATGCCCTGCCACTCCACCTCCATGCATATGGACTCAGACCCTCTGGGGTATTCCAGCTGCAGCTTCTACCCATATTGTGCACAGTCACTTACCAATTTTCTCCTTTTCTACTTTTTATGCCTCTACCCCCTTATCTTTCTGCCTCCTTCACAGGGTCAAAATATGAATTTTTCCTGTTTTCTCATGGAAAGCTGCTTAATCAATCATCCCTTGTGTTGTTTGGAGCCTGATGCTCCTGCTTCTACAGTTTTACTTTCTATTGTATCTTGTCAAAGTGGTTTCTCAAACACATTTCTCTCTTGAACCATTTAGGAATTGCTATATAACAAATGCACCCAAAACTTAACTGGCTTAAAACAACACTATTAGCTCATATTCTGGCTCAGCAATTTGAGCTAGGCTCAGTTAGGTAGAATGTCTGGTCCTGGCTAAGTTCATTCATGCATTGTGGTCAGCTAGATTGCTCTGCTTCTGGGGGTTGGTAGGCTGTCAGCTGGGGAACAGCGATAACTTGATCATGTCTTTCATGCTCCAGGCACGTTAGCTTGGGCTTATTCTCATGGTGGTGGCAGGGCTCCAAGAGTGAGAGCAGAAGCATGCAAGTCTTCTGAAGGCTCAGGCTCAGAGCTGATACTGTATCACTTTTGCCTCATTGTGTTAACCAAAGCAAGTCACAAGGCCAGCCTAGATTCAAGGAGTGAAGAAAAAGCCTCTTGATTGGAGAAGCTGCAAAATCACATTCCAATGGGCGTGGATATAAGAAGGGGTATGTGGAGGATAGCAGGCTGGATTCTTTGCAAAGTGGATTCTGACATGGAGATTAGCATGCGGGAAGTTATTTAGGGAGTACTCTTGGGATCAACAGCTGTGGAAGAGAAAAGAAACAGAAGGGAGCCCTAGCTGGTTTGGCTCAGTGGTTACAGCATTGGCCTGCGGACTGAAGGTTCCCAGGTTCGAATCCGGTTAGGGGCATGTGCCAGGTTTTCAGGCTCGATCCCCCTGCAGGAGGCAGCCAATCAGTGATTCTCTCTCATCATTGATGTTTCTATCTCTCCCTCTCTTTCTGAAATCAATAAAAATATATTTAAAAAAACAAAACAAAAAAAAAACAGAAGGGAGAAGTCTGAATTACGATGTCAGAACAAAGGCTTTTACTGACCCCATGGGAAATTCTGAAGTTTGTCTTCAAAGTTGTCCTGAGTTGGGGCAAAAGGACCAGGCCTCTCTGCTCCCAAGTTGATCAATCAATGTATACAGGCTGCCTCAAAAAAGCAGCAGTCAAAGAGATCCCCAAAGAGGCCTTACACCTAGGGGCCATCTGCCAACAGTATTCCTAGCAACTAGTGGAATGAGTCCTTCATTCCTCAAGGGTGGTGGTGGTGGAGTATCTGTATGGAATATCAGCGTCCACAACACTGCCACGTCTCCCTGAGAACTGTGATCTAATTTTTTCATTGTCACTTGTTATATATGTACACATTAGTCATTTGTGATCACTTATTAAATACATTGCCTAAACTATGCATAAATTTTATATGAGCACAATGTTAAAAGTCACTCCTTTGAGCTCAGTCTTCATAGTTTCATTGCTCATCTATTTAAGTCATCCACTCAAAACTTTAAAGAATGAGGAGAAACTTTGCTTTTTCCATCAGAAATCTAGGCAAGAACAATTTCAAATCATGCTGGCAGTGGAGTCACCAAAGTGCAATTAAGGTAGAGACATGCTGTTGTTCTTTGCAATAGGGGAGATCTGGGTCATGGAGAAATGATCACTCAAAGGGGAATGTGGGAAGCCAGAATGGGTATTTAGTTGGGAGGATCAAGTTGTGGGAGGATAAAGAAACAGCCCATCAAGGTAGCTCTTGAGATCTGGGCAGACATTTTATGCCTTAAAAAGACAAGCTGCTTCTTTATGGAATCTAATGAACAAAATTAATTGGCCAACAAAATAAGACCCGAAGCAGGGAGGCATGGAACAGATTGGCAAACCTCGATGTGTGGTTGGGAGGGCGAGAAAAGATAAACAAAGGAACTTACATACATAGCCCGTGTAAACGAGCAATAGGGTAGTGAAGACCTGGGCGGGGGTCGGGGGGAGGGACCTAGGGGCTGGTAGGAGTGGGGGAAATAGGAGCTATCTGTAATACTATCAACAATAAAAAAATATATTGAAAAAGTGGGTGAAAAAAGTTGCTGGGGGTATGGCAAACTTCCAGAGGAGTCACCAAATCAGAATTGGGGGAACTGGATGGAGAACTGTTTCTACCTGCAGCAAAGGAGAATCCCTAAGGCCACATAGAAAAAGGAGGAAATTACAAGTCAGCAGAAAGACTTGAGAGAACTACAAATTATCAGGGCTCCTCACTTTAAAGTGAAGACACCCGGTCAGAGTAATTAACTGAAAGAACTGAGATCACACCATGGGTTGTAGGCTATTCTGGGGTTCTACAGATCTACTCTCCACACTCTCCACCTGGGGATGCTGTGTCACAGAGGCTCACCTCTATGAAATATGTCCACAGGATCCTTCATTCTCTAACTTCCTTTTGGATTTGCCTGTGGGAGGTACCTGCAGGAGACTAGAGAAATGAGAGTATTTATTCTCCCTAGATCTCTCCACACTGGGGCTATGGATTGGAGTCATTCTAGAAGACCCTCTTTCCACATTCCCATAAGCATCCTCTTTCCTTGCCCCTTCAGGCCTGGAATAATAATGTTCCTCCAAACTCTGGGGTACTTCCCCATCCTTTACTGGTTTCCCTTAACTCTTCTTGCACCTTTATAAGTTCTTTCTTTATTAATTGCTCCTTGATTACGCTATTTGAGTGTGTCATCCCTTTCCCAATGCAATCCTGAATGATATAGCACTTGATTTAGGTAGTTTAAAAGTTTTCATGGATAGTTGTTTCTTTTGGCTGCCCAGACTCAGAAACCCATACTTACGTCTGGAGAATTTCCCACCATGTGAGTCTTCCTGGGAAGTAGAACTCACTTCTCACATGTGACCTGGGCTCAATCAGTCAGAGAATCACACTGGACTTTGAATGAGAAGCCAGTGACATGAAGACACAAGGACCAAGGAGAAGCCAAATCTGATGGTGGCAGCCATAGAAGCAGCAATATCCTGTCTCTGGGGCAGCCCAGGCAGCAGAGCCAGTGGCAGTCCCTAGTGTCCAAGTATGAAGTGTTAGCAGGGTCAGAGAGGTGAGCTAAAAGGTCTGGCAGTCTGTGGCGGGGGCAGCAGAGTTCTCATCAGACTAGCCCCAGGTTTCTGCCAGTTTGGCAGCCAGGTCTGGTTCTCCAGCTTTTCCAGCAATTCAAAAGCTCCCCAGTATCTTTTCTACTCATTACTCTTAAATCTACCAGTCAGTTTCTACTGCTTGCATTTATGAATCCCAACTGGTGATTATTTCCTTGGAGTGCAAGTGTGGAGTGCATCCAGGCCTCATAAGGAACCAGAAAACAGCCAGAGACCAAGGGAACCAGTCCCTGCCTCCCACTCTGGTGCCTCTTTCTCTCTCTGTGCATCTCCCATGTCCTTTTACAGCTATAATTTTGCCCTAATTCGTGGGAAAGCTGTATAGCCTGTTAGCTGGAAAGTGCCCACTTTGATATCAGAATGCTTGGGTTCGAATTCTGTACAGCTTACAAACTGTGAGGCTTTGGTCAGGTTACTGCACCTCTTGCCTCATCTATACACTGCTCATAGGGCCTTCTTCTTGTTTTGATGACTAAATAAGATAATGTATATAAAGCCATCATTATGCTACTTGGCTCATAGTAACCGTTGATAATTGTTGCTATCGTTATCTTTATCAACAGCATTATTTTCATCATCATGATTCAAGGGCCTAATGGAGACTAAAACAGATGTCTTAACTCAGGTGCCTGCAGGAGCCAGGCAGGCAACAGTAATAAGTGGAAGTAAAGCCAGGTGTAAGAATGCACTGGGGCAGGGTGGAAACTATAGAATATGGAAGAGTGTGTGCCTGTCTAGAGAGAATAGCCACATCTCAGCAGCCTTCCTTCCTTGCCAAGACTGGTGATGCCAGACTTTCCACTATTTCAAGAGAAGTCAGAAATCCAGATTTTTATAGAAGTCAGATGTTTTCTAATATTAATAATCTAAAAAAATAATGTACAAGCAAATACCTCCCAGGGCCATGATGGGCTGCATTTGCCAGTTAGTGTGTTCTGAATAAATCTCTGGGTCCAGTTAAAATTCTCAGGGTCAGATTTACCCGCTGAATCAATCAGCTGTGGCTGTGGTACACTGCTTCCCAGTAAAAACTCTCTGAGAGGCAGGTATGGACAAGAATGTGGTGATAGGCACAATTCAGAAAAGAGAGGCAAGGACTGAGGAGGTTCACCAAGAGTGGCTTCTCTGTGGATCCCAGGGGTTCGGAAAGCAAATGTATCAGAAGTGCAGTAAGTCCTAATAACTTCAAGCTTAAGATGAGGGCTTATTTTTCTTATATCACAACATGTCTGGTACCAAAGCTCAGATACAGCCACATGATTCCAGAATCCTCCCATCTTTTCACACCTCCAGTCTAGCATGTCAGCTTTTGTTTTCATGCTTATCACCTCATGGTTGCAAGATGGCTGCAGCTGTGATTCCTCACAACTATGTTCCAGGAAGGAAGAAAAGTGATGGAATTGCAAAGAAGTGATGGTCCCAGAAATCCCCAACATATTTCTTCTTCTATCTCATTGGCCATAGCTGGTTCACACACCCATACCTATTCACAAGGAAATTGGGAAAGTATTTTTAGCTTGGTACATTGCATTCCCAAATGATGTCAGGGTTTTGTTCATTGGAAACAAGAAGAGACTAGACATAATGTAGGCAATAAGCAGCCTCTACCACCACCTCTGAATAGGTACTATGTGCCATGGTGTCCCCAGTGCTTACCCTGGCTAAGCATTGGGGACACCAACCTGAAAGCCACAGCTTGCACAGCAGAAAGATACATAAGTGGCTGTGAAATCCAGTGCAGCTGGGTCTGATTCCAAAGTAAAAAAAAACAGCTTCTGGTTCATTACTGCTCCTCTATGTCTCCCATCCTTCCTGATCCCTTCTGGCCCTTCTGCTGACAGTGTGGCCCCGCCATGGCAAGCATAGTGGGAAGAATGTGTGGTTAATACAAGTAGCAGTTTCAGGAGGCACCAAAGAGATGTTCCAGAGAGAAATGTGTAACTGACACATCTGGTTTATAATGTATATTAATCCCTGACATGTAATCTGACTAATATATGTAAAGCAAAAAGTCAAAATGCTGATTTAGAAGCCTTATTATTACCCTGTCAGCAGAATTCATGTTCTACTTGCACTCCGCTTCAGGGCCTAGCATCTCATCTAGGGCAGCAGGAAGGAGAAGTCAGAAAGACTTCCGACTGATGCCAGCTGATGCTGGAGGCCCCTGCTGATGGGTATGGAACATCCATCAAGTGCTTGGAGCCTCCAATAGAGTTGGCAGGAACTCATCTTGGCAAAGAGGACTGTGGAACTAGACCAAGTTTCAGTTTGGTCTAGGGGCAGATCCATCCCCACCCCTCAAAGGAAGAAGTCTAGAAAACTGGGCTTTAGGGTTCAAAGCCTGCTCTGTCACTTTCTTACCATATGACTTTGGACAAATAGCTTCAGGTCTCTGAGCCTCAATTGCCCCATCTGTAAATGGGAATCATACTAGTTAGTATCCATCTAATAGACCTGTTGTGAGATTTAAATAAAAACAAAAAAACAATAACAAAAAAACAAACAAACCAGGTACTGTGCACTGAAAGGTTGCCAGTTGGATTCCCAGTCAGAGCACATGCCTGGGTTGTAAGATCAATCCCTAGTATGGGGCATGCAGGTGGCAGCCAATCAATGACTCTCTATCATTGTTGATGTTTCTATCTCCCTCTCCCTCTCCTTTTCTCTCTTAAATCAATTATATATATATGTATATATATATTTTTAAAAGAACACTGCTCCTTTAACATGAGTGGGAGCAGTGGGCTCCAGGATTCTAGACACTGTCACAGGAAGGGGGTGTGACAGACATGGTCCCTACCATCCTGGAACTGGAAGTCTAGTGGGGGAGAAGGATATTAAACAAGTAACCACTCAATTAATTATTTAATAACACCGAGTATATGCCAATATCACAAGTAATAAAATGGCAGTTAGAGAAAGTGCCTTGGAAGCCCTCAACAGAGAGCAATTAATTGTGAATGGGGCATTAGGAGATGGATTGGTCAGAGAAGCATCCAGAAAGAAGGAAAAACTTGAACTTGGTCTTAAGAAGTTGAAGATTGTAAGGGTGAGGTGTGCAGGAAGGGCATTACATGCATCAGGAACAGCATGGGCAAAGGCACAGAGGTGCGATAATACTTTAAGAGTTCAAACAAAGGAGAGTTTCATGATTCAAGGATCGGTGAGAGAGGATGAGCCTGGGAAAATCAGCTGGGGACCACACTGTGAAATGTCTTGCATACCATGCTGAGCTGCTAGCCTTTATCCCCAGGTAAAGAGGATTTTAAACAGAGAGCAGATAGATTTGTTTTAAAAAGCAGGTTAGGCTGCATTAAGAGTGTAGAGCTCTGCTGTTCTCTAACTGGGTGAAGTCTCCTTTTTGGTCTCTTCAGTACAACCCTTGGCTCCTCTAATCCACTCTCCACACAGCAGCTAGAAGAATTTTTTTTGTAGTTTTTCCTATTGTTCAAAAGCCAAGCATTGTATTTACCTCTTCAACCTGCCCCTTCTCATCCACCTCTTCCCACCTGCAGGGAGTCACTTTAAGTAGTGTCATGTGTATCCTTCCAGATTTCTCTATGCATGTACACACTCACATTCTTTTAACCCCTTTCCTATCACTTAACAGTGAGATCTTTCCACATTCATATAGAAAGCATTCTCATTCTCCCTTTTTTACATGAAACTTTTGTAGATTTACATGCAGTTATCCTATCTAGTAAAAGAGAAACATGCAAATTGCCTGTACCTCCACTACGTCCACCAGCCAATTGAGCGAGTATGCAAATTAACCCAACAAAGATGGTGGCAGTCACAGAGCTGGAGCGAGCAGGAGGCTTGGGTTGCCCCCAGTGATGGAGGAAGCCAAGCTTCCCGCCCGCCCTGGCTGTCCCTGGCCTCCACTCAAGGCTACAACATTTCAATTATAGAAGATAAATAAATCCCAGATACTTGCTTCCAGCTAGCCCTGGCCTCCGCTCAAGGAGGTGCTGAAAAAAGAAAAAGAAAAAAAGGAGGGGCTGGGAGCTTGGGTCGCGGGGAGGTGTGGCCAGCCTGCAAACAGCCATCAGCTCCTCCCCCAGGCTGGCCAGACACCCCAGTGGGAACCCCCATCCTGAAGGGGGTGTGGCCAGCCTGAAAACGGCCCTCAGCCCCTCACCCAGGCTGGCCATGCCCCCCCAGCAGGGACCCTCACCCTATGGGGGCATGGCTGGCCTGCAAACCACCACAGGCCCCTTGCCCAGGCTGCCCCATGCCCCAAGGGAACCCCCACCCTGATCTGGGACACCCTTCAGGGCAAACCAGCCGGCCCCCGCCTGTGCACCAGGCTTCTATCTATACTAATAAAAGGGTAATATGCTAATTAGACTGGGAGACCTTCCAGGAGACCTTCCGGACGTTCTTCTGGACAAAGCCATGGTGGCAGGGCCAAGGTAGAGGTGGTTAGAGGCCAAGAGGGGAGGGCAGTTGTGGGTGATCAGGCCGGTTGAGGGGGGGCCGTTGGGGGTGATCAGGCCTGCAGCGGGGGCAGTTGGGAGTGAGACCAGCAGGGGGGCCAGTTGGGGGTGAGCAGGCCATCAGTGGGGGTCAGCTGGGAGTGATCAGGACAGCGGGGAGGGCAGTTTGGGGTGAGCAGGCCAGCAGGGGGCAGTTGGAGGCGAGCAGGCCAGTGGGGAGGGCAGGTGGGGGCAAGCAGGCCAGCAGGGGGGGCAGTTGGGGGCGAGCAGGCCAGTGGGGAGGGCAGGTGGGGGCGAGCAGGTCGGCAGGCAGAGTGGTTAGGGGCAATCAGGCAGGCAGGCAGGCAGGTGAACACTTAGGAGCCAGCAGTCTTGGATTGTGAGATGGATGTATGACTGCCAGTTTAGGACCGATCCCTATAAAGGGGCAGTAGGACATCCTTTGAGGGGTCCCAGATTGGAGAGGGTGCAGGCTGGACTGAGGAACACTCCCCCCCCCCCCCATGCACGAATATTGTGCACCAGGCAACTAGTCCTATATAATAAAAGCCTAATATGCTAAGTGTTGGGTTGACCCTTTGGCCATTCAACCAATCAAAGCGTAATATTCTAATGATATGCTAAGGCTGCTTAACTGCTCGCTATTATGTGCACTGATCACCAGGGGGCATACGCTTCAACTGGTAGGTTAGCTTGCTGCTGGGGCCTGGCTGATCGGGACTGGGCAAGATGGGCTGGACACACCCTGAAGCCCTCCCGCAGTCCCTCCCCAGCTGGCCAACCTCCTGCATCCTTCCCCAGCCCCGATCCTGCACCAGTGGGGTCTCTCAGCCTGGTCTGCGCCCTCTTGCAATCCGGGATCCCTTGGGGGATGTCGGAAAGCAGGTTTCAGCCCGATCCTGCAGGCCAGGCCGAGGGACCCCACTAGTGCACCAATTCGTGCACTGAGCCTCTAGTAAGAAATAATACTGAGAGATTCCATGTATCATTTATCCAGTTTCCCCAAGGGTGACATTTTGCAAAACTATAGCACAATATCACAACCAGCATATTGACCCCGATACAGTCAACATTCAGAATAGTTCCATCACCCTAAGGATCTCATGTGTTGCCCTTTTATAGCCAAACCTACCTTCTTCCCCACTGCTTTCTCATCCTTATCTTTACTCACCCCTGGCAAGCACTAATCTGTTCTGCACTTCTGTAATTTTTTTGTTTGAAGAATGCTATACAAATGGAATCATACAGTATGTAACCTTTTGGGATTGACTTTTTGTTGTTGTTGTTAGTTCTCACCTAAGGATATTTTTTCAATAGATTTTTAGAAAGAGTGGAAGTGGGGGGTGGGGGTGGGGAGAGAGAAACATCAATGTGAGAGAGACACTTCGATTGGTTGCCTGCCTCATGCACCCAAATTGGGCTAGGGATTGACCCTGCAACCCAGGTACATACTCGCTCTCTTTTAAAAATATTTTTATTGATTTCAGAGAGGAATCACAGCTTGTTTGATCATTCACACCATTGGGCTAACCAGAACATACTTCTTTCCTGGCGACGGCTAAATTGCAAGAGAGCATGCCAAACTCAAGCACATTTCAAGCCCAGTGGCCAAAGTAACTCTCACAGTCAAGCCCAAAGTCAAGGGATGAGGAAATATACTCCATCCATGAAAGCAGAGGGGAAAGGAGGAGATGTTCCTGGCAACAATCTAACCTATCGTTTATCAAAAGCCAATGGTTCCTTTTCTCATCATTTTTTTACTCACATAGGACCTCAATAGCCCTTTACAAGTCTTCCCCATGTTCTCCTTTCAATCCCAAAGTATCAAAGTACAATTAACCCTCAAATGATGAATATTCATAGGAAATTCATAGGATGGGCTCCTCTCCCACCTCCTAGAACAGGGCTTTAGAAAAACTTACTCTCATTTTCTCAATTAACCAACATTTCTTCCCAATAATTAAAAAGAAATAAAATATTGATCCCAAGTTTATGCCTCTAAGCTCCCTCCTCTATCCACCAGGCAGACCCTGCTCTTGAAGGATCTGACAAATAACCTCAGTGCTTTATGTCAAGCTTTTACATGCACATGAAGTCTTCTGTTTTAGAGGAGCTATGTACTGTGCAATTCCTCATAAAGAATGGATCTGTTCTAGTTTTAATGGTTACATAAGGTTATGAAAGGTAATAAATTAATTTAGAAATGCTAAAGAAAAGAGAGAGAGAATGAGTCAGAACAATAAAGTGTCTATATTCTTTGCTGCCTTATATAGTGAGAGAGAATATAACTAGAGCCTGGGCTTTACAGGGGAGTTAAATAATAAGTACTGACTCAGAATGTTGTGTTATGGCAATACCTTTTCTTTAAAGTGCTTTCTCCCTTTATCTCATGAGAGATAGATAGATAGATAGATAGATAGATAGATAGATAGATAGAGGGAGGCAGGAAAGGCGGGAGGGAGGAAGGGAGGGAAGGAGAAGGAGAACAAGAAAAGAAGAAGAAGGAAAGAAGAAGAAGGAAAGAAGGGGGAGGAGGAAAGGAGAAAGAGAAGGAGGAGGAAGAGGAGGAGGAAGAGAAGGAGGAAGAGAAGGAGGAGGCAAAAGAAAAGAAAAAAAAGCAGGGGATATGTGTATTCCTAGGAGTCTCCAGAAGGTATTTCTTATATGCTTAGTGCTAGCTATTGGCAGTCATCCTATGTGGCCCTTCCTTTCTTGTCCCAGCCTCTGCCTGTGAATATCTATTGCCTGGGAGGCCACTTGAAAGCTCCTCATCTTTTTCATTGCTGGGGATATCATTGTGAATTGTGAAATGAATTTAATTTATATGAATTATAATGCTCCTTATGAGAACTATGAAGTTGGTACTAAGCCCTTTACCCAGTCGGTAGCTTAGGAAGCCCATATGTATAATGGCAGGGTTGGGTGATCTGGAAAACCTTCCCACACAAATATCCTGTGACCCTTTAATAAAATAACACACTATTCTCTCTTTTTAAAAATTAATCCTCACCTGAAGATATTTTTTCCATTGAGTTTTAGAGAGTAGAAGGGAGGGGGGAGAGAGAGAGAGGGAGAGAGAGAGAGAAAGAGAGAGAGAGAGAGAGAGAGAGAGAGAGAGAGAGAGAGAGAGAGAAACATTGATGTGAGGAAGACACATGTCACATTTATTGGTTGCACCCACACTGACTGGGGTCAGGGATTGACCTGAAACCCAAGTATGTGCCCTTGACTGGGAATCGAACCCAAGACCCTTTGGTGTGGGGCCAATGCTGTAATCACTGAATAACACCAGCCAGGGCACTTCTCACACTCTCTTTTGGGGGCCCTCTGGATTTGGTCCCTGTGAGTTGGTGAGTGGGTCAGGTTTAATGCCACCAAGGTAGCTGGCCTGGGATGTGAAACTGGACACAGTTGCCCACTGTCGCTGGGCCCCTGGATGGCTGGTTACTAGCCAGCTTCACCACAATTGTGAATGTTTAAAGTTTGGGGCATTCCAACCTTGACATGAGGATTGGGACAGAGCCTTGAGTTTTAGAGCTGGCTCTGTCATGCCATTGATCAGTTCCCATCTGTCATATCCTTGCCTCTACTTCAAGCTATCCCCAAGCATATCTCTATTCACCTAGAAGCCTTAGTGAGCAATGTGGAATTTTCTGAAGATCGACCTTCTGGCAAATTATTGGCCCTCTGTCAAAAGGTTGGCAACTAACTGTGCAATTATTTATTTTAAAATAAACTAAAATGTTTAAGGTATGTATGTATCATATATTATGATTAATCCACATTTGAACTAATATTTTTATTAGTTCAATTACCTGTCTTGATAATATGAATAAAGGGGCTTCTTCCATATTTGTACTTTTTGTTTATTAACCCACAGTAGAATATATAATGGGTATTATACTTAAAAATATTGAATATGTGATTGGTTTCCTTAGATGTAAGCCTTGAGACCAGAATTTAAGATCAACTAGTTTATTTGAGGGATGATCCCAGGAAACACCACTGGTTGAGTAGGGAGTGAGGCAGGGAAAGAAAAACTGCCAAAAAATTGTCTGTGATCAGGTAACTTACTATTGTGAGCAAATGGAATCTAATCTTACCAAGGAACTCAATGAGGCAATTAAGAATACCCCTCAGAGCTATCCCATATGAGGGATGAGGACACTGGGGTCACCATCAACTCTCCATTGGTCATTGGCTGAATGATATTTCTATAGGTATTACATTGCCAGTACTTTCGCCTTGTCTAATCCATGAGCCAAGTGTGCTCCTGTGGCAAGGGGTTCTCCCACCCTAACATTGATTCAGTGGGGCGGGGAAGGTGGTCCATATTTGAGTACACATGCTGTCCCCAGCCTTGGTAGGTTAACAGGACAGCACAAGGATTCATTGTTGACTGGCTGCCACCCAGAAACCACCTTGGATAGAGAAAGGGCACAGAAAGATGAACCTTTTACTCAAAAGATATTACAGGCATACCTCTGGGATACTGCAGGTTCAGTTCCAGACCAATAAATCGAATCACATTATTTTTTCTTTTTAGTTTCCAGTGCATATAAAAGTTATGTTTACAGTATACTGTAGTCTATTAAGTGTGCAATAGCATTATGTCTAAAAAAAGTACACACTTTAATTTAAAAATACTGTACTATACCCTGGCCATTGTGGCTCAGTTGGTTGAGTGTTGTTCTATGCACTGAGAGGTTGCTGGTTGAATTCCTGGTCAGGGCACATGCCTCGCTTGCAAGCTCCATCCCCAGTAGGGGGTGTACAGGAGGCAGTCAATCAGTGTTTCTCTTTCTCTCCCTTCTTCTCTCTCTAAAATCAATAAAACATTTTAAGAAAACAAAACTCTGTTGCTAAGAAGTACTAGCGATCATCTGAGCCTTCCAAGAGTTGTATTTTTTCCACTGGTAGAAAGAAAAGCTGCCAATAAATTGTCTCAACTTTGATAAAAACACACCTGTGAAGTGCGGTAAAGTGAGGTATGCTTGTATTTATCTAAGTGAGGCCATTTTAAACTGGAAGAGACTAAGTTATTGTTAATAATCAGTTTTATATTTTTCTCAATTATAGGTAGGGAAGGCACAAGAAAAAAATGTCAATTATAAAAAAATAAAGAACCTATACTTTTTTGTGTGCCTATGAGTTGTGGAGGTAGGTTCCAACCCTATCACAAATATAATCTCCATGAAGACAGGGCCTTTACCTATTTTTGATCATTGCTATACTTGTAGCTTACAGCTCTATGCTGGGCACAGAGATGCTGAATAAATATTTGTTGCATGAATATATGCTCTGTATTTTCCTACTAGTGGCCCTTTCCCTTCCCAGATCCAAAACATTTAATTTCAATGAGTTTATTGTAGCTTCACCCAAAGCTGGGCAGGAGTACTGTTATTTTCTCTTGGACAATTAAGTGCTTTAGTAGAGAGCCACAGTGTGAGGGGTTGCTCTCTGTGCCTCATGCAAGTCCTGCTGGACTCGTAGAGAATGGTGAGGCTGTCAGAACACTGGCTGGTAACCGAAGAGCTGCAAATATCCCTTCAATTTAATGCCCTCTTAGTTAGTATAATGGCTGGGTTGTCCCTCACTGCCACTTGACTCTTTGCTGTCTCCAAGGCTCATTATGACCAGGGATATACAGCCCCACTCTTACCCCTTATGTCCACACCATCATGGAATAGAGCTAGATCCTAGGCACAGCAATGTCCCTTTCTAGTTGGACGACCTTGGGTGAGTCATGTTCCCTCTCTGAGCCTCAGATTCTTCATCTGGATGGCACAGCAACCTTGAGAATGGCTCCAGCCTTTTCTCTCTGCATAGCCTTTCCTCATGGTACAAGAACTGTGACTCTTCAACACTGCAGGCCACTTACCTCTTTACCCACAGGGATTCCCTTAATGAGATGGATCTGGAGTCATCCAGGCCTGGGTCCAAATCCTGGATTCAAATTCATTACCTCTTCCTGGTTGTATGGCTTTATACAAGTCACTTAGCAACTATGAGCTGCACTTTTTTTCTAATAAAAAAATACATATCCCCAGATGCCAGACACTGTTCTAAGACTATTAAGGTTGAATCCTGGATCTACTGCTTGTTAACTGTATGACATTGGGCAAGTCACTTAATCTCTCTAATGTTCAGTTTCTTCATTCTGTTAAATGGGAGTAGTAATTGCATTTTCTTCCAAGGTTTCTGTAAGGAGTAAGTGAAATAACATATGTGAAACACTTGGAACTGTGCCAGGAACATAGCAAGTGCTGATAAATGTTGGCTGTTATTATGGTTACTCATCTCATTGAAACTTTACAACCCACTCTGGGAAGAAATCTGACTTTCCTCACTTCTAAACTAAGGATACTAACACCCACAGCATAGGGTAGTTATGATTATAACAAGTAATATAAGCAGAATAACAATAGCTAATATTTATTGAATACTACAGTGAACCAGATATTATGCTGTATGAGTCAGAAATACTCTTGACAGCAAGAAGCAAAAATCAAAAGTAACGGTGGCACAAATATATGGGGCTTTATCTCACATAAGAAGCCTGGAGGAATCCAGGCTCTTTCTGTCTTTCTGCTGTACCATTCTTATCAAGTCAATACAATATTTCAAGATGGCTGCTGTGCCTCTGTGCATCACATTTCTGTTCCAGACAGAACATAGGGATAAGTGCAAAATGCTGATGAATGCCAGTTGAGCCTGTCTCTTAAAAAACAAACAAAATATTTTTGGCCCAGCCAGCGTGGCTCAGTGGTTGAGTGCCATCTATGAATTAGGAGGTTGATTCTGGTCAGGGCACATGCCTGGGTTGCCCGCTGGATCCAGTCGGGGACGTGCAGGAGGCAGCCGATCAATTATTCTCATCATTGATGTTTTTATCTCTCTCTGTCCCTCCTCTCTGAAATCAATAAAGATATATTTTTAAAAAACCTCTTTTGGTTAAGTAACTTCCACTTGCATATCACGGCCAGAACTCTGTCACCTGCTAGGGAGCCTAGGAAATCAAGCAAGCCTTCATGGCAAGGGAGGTGGTGTTCAGGGAAAACCTCTTCCAGGAGATGATATTTAGGCAGAGACCTGAGGGAGGCATAAGGAACCGGAATTTGGAAGAGGTGGGGGAAGAAAGTTCCTGGCTTTGGTCTCAGTGTCACCTTCTCCTTAATCTGGTTTCTTTTCCTTTTGAAGCAAGACACTGAGTTCAAAAAACACAAGTGGAGCTGTAACTGCTGTTCTCGCAGAGCCAAGGTTCAGTTCAAGCTCTGCCAGGCTCTCGGGAATCCAGGCTCTTAGGTTCTGGAGGAAGCGATGTGAAAAATACAACCACGATATCACATATTGGAAGACGCATGGAGAATCTGGACAATTCCCAGCCTTCAGGGAGGTCTATAGCTAAGGACTGAAGGGCAATGGTCCCTGTGTGCTCTTGGAAGACCCCTCTGTCTGAGTCCTGGAGGCTGGAAGTGGAGGTGAGGGTTTCCGACAGGAGAAGGAGGACCACCACCCAGGTCAAGTTATAAAACAGTACCTGCACCCCAGAAGGATAAAGGTAAACTTAATTTGACTTCTTTTTAAAAAATATATTTTTATTAATTTCCAAGAGGAAGAGAGAGGGAGAGATAGAAACATCAATGATGAGAATCATTGATGGGCTGCCTCCTGCACGCCCCCTACTGGGGATCCAGCCCACAACCCGAGCTTGTATCCTTGACCAGAATCCAACGGGGACCCTTCAGTCCCCAGGCCCATGCTCTAACCCAGCCGTGGGCAAGCTACGGCCCGTGGGCCGGATCCGGCCCGTTCGGCTGTTCTATCCGGCCCATGGAGCCGAAAGAGCGGAGGATTCTCTTGCTCTCCCCTCCGCTCCTTCACCAGCAGCAGTATTAACATGGCAACGTCGGGAAACACGGCCGCAGCTCCTTCTTCTGAGTGGGCGGATTTATATCCGCCCATTCAGTAGAAGGAACAACCTCTCAATCTTCCAGAGGCTCCTTGTAATGCCTGTGGACGCGTCCCCCGACATCACCCTGGGAATGCGTAGACACGTTATCGTGGTAATGTAGGGAGACACGGCCCTGGAGAGCACAGTATCAGAACATTAGCTAAAAAGGAGACCAACAACACTGTTCCCACTGAAGTTGATGTTTTAAAGACCAAAAACCTTTCAACCCAGTCTACATTGCCATCTACATCTACGTCCCGGGCATAATTTGGAAGTTGCACTAAAGAAAATGTTTAATTTACTGTTTACACATTTTGTTCTTTTCTATTTGTTTTAGTTTTAAATTATTTTATTATATTTAAGTTTAATTTGAAAGGCTTTTGTACCTTTCCTTTGTTAGGCAATTTTATTTTGCCTTTGCCATCTTCAATATAAGGTATGTTATTGTGCTATGATTCCTCCATTTTTTGAAGTTTCAAATTATAATAATTAGTGTTTACATTCTTCTTGTTAAAATGTTTGAAATGAATAAAACTATTGAAATAAAAAAAAAAAGACCGTACCCTTTTATGTAATGATGTTTACTTTGAATTTATATTAGTTCACACAAACACTCCATCCATGCTTTTGTTCCGGCCCTCCGGTCCAGTTTAAGAACCCATTGTGGCCCTCGAGTCAAAAAGTTTGCCCACCCCTGCTCTAACCACTGAGCAAACCGGCTAGGGCAGACCTCTTTTTTAGGTGGGGGAGGCACCTCCTCCCAGATCCACGCTCAAGGCCGCCTCTCCGCCCAGTCGCAGCCTAGGCAGTGAGGAGCGATCCTCTCCCACACTAAGCACTTGGTTCCTTGAAAGTGAAAAAACTCGGTGCTCCTGCCCACTAGGTCTCTCGTGCATCCCTAGGGCACCGCCCCCGCGGATTTGTTTGGGCGGCTCGCCCTCCCAGCACCACCCCTGCGATCCTCCTTTGGGTTACGCCTCCTTCCGGCTCTCCTCCTGTCTCGCTTCAGTCTTTTCTCCTGGGCTTCCTTATAGCCCAGCCGCGCCCGAGCTTTCCTCCACCCTTGACTCCTCCTCTGGGCACCGCCTCCCTTTAGCCCCGCCCCCAGCCCCTCCTTTCAAACACTGGCCGGGCTCCCGCTTTGCGAGAGCCTCTACTGTCTCCCACTCTAGCCTCGTGCTCCTCTCTTTTCTGGCACCGTCACCCCCTCAGTCCCAGCCCATCTTCGACGGGTGTGAACGAGCCTCTCTTCTCGCTCCGGCCCCGCCTCCCCAGGTTCCCGCCCCGGCCCCGCCTCCCTCCTCTCCTCGCCGCGGCTCCGGACCTTTCCAAAGCCTCGCTGAGGCGGCGGAGAGCCCAGCGCTTGGGGAGCCGGGCTGTGTCAGCGCGAGGCTGTGGTCTCCTCGAATGTGTGTTGCCTCGTCCTTCCCTGGAGGCAGACAGTGGAGGAGGAGAGGGAGAGCCCGGGGCTAGGGCCCGAGCAGCCGGCGGGCGGACTAGAGGGAAGTCGCTCGGGGCTCCCCCACCCCCGCGCGCGTCGGTGGTACCGGCCGAGGGAAGGGCTCGCGGCTGCGGGGCCCGCGCCGCTGTCAGTGCGGCTAGGCGCGCGCGAGGGGTGCGGGAGCGGGACGGGCAGATCTGAGAGCTGAGGGGGCGGCGGCGGCGGGAGTGACTCCCGCGCGTGTGCTCAACTCTCACGCCGCGGCCGGGCCCGCCTTCTCCCTCCCTTCCGCCCCCGAGTGCGGCGGCACCGCCTTCCGCGCCGCGCGGCTGCCTCTAGACCTCGGCACGGGTGAGTGGGAGCCGAGGGCGTCTCCTTAGGGGTGACGAGGGGGGTGTCCCTTGTTCCTTTTTGGTCGCCCACTTCTTCGCGCGGGCCGCTGCCTATTTTTAGAAACTCTTTTTTTTTGCCATCCTGGGAGTCCCGCGAGCCGGAGTAACTCCTGGCCCCTCCCTCAGCTCCTACCCTCCCGGGCCCGCCGCCCTGGGTCGCCGCCCGGCCCATCCACGCCCGCTCCTGGCCGCCCCGCGTTCCTTGGCCGCTGCCTGCCCGCGGGCCCGGCCTGGGTCCGGGGTCCGGAGTTGGCGGGGTGGGCCCGCGCCCGCTAGGAAGTTGGAGTCTTTTGTGCTCGCGCCCCGCCCCGCAAGGGGAGGCGGGGGAATTAGAGGCCGGCGGGGGAGGCCTCGGGCTGGGTCTGCGGGCTCCCGGCGGCGCGCAGAACTGGACCTGCCTCGCTCCCCACGGGCCCGAGCGCCTCCTCAGCCCCCACTTGTGCGGGTCCTGGGCCCGTGACACACCTTGGGCTTGGAGAGGATCGACAACAGGCCCTCGAGCTGCGGCTGTGTTCCGCACGTAACGCCGCCCCCTTCTCGGCCGAGCCTCAGTTTGCCCCTCGGTGAAATGGGGTAAATATAGAAAGTTGCCTCGAAGGGTGTTTGTAGATTCCGGGAGGGAAACTAATATGTGAGAGAAGCGTTTAATACCAACAGGTACAATTTAATGGACTTGACTCAGGAATTTCACAAGTCTTATTTCAGTTAATGCTCACAGCGGCCTTCCTGGGTTATCCCCAATACACAAGGAGAAATCAAGGTGCAGAGAGGTGAAAGAATTGGCTTCAAATCACAGTTAGTAGCCACCGAAGTGTAAAGCCGGTGCTAGTACCTGTTGTTTATTAGGGTGAGCCATCTGTCAGAGGGGATTTGACGTAACCCTTGGGTGACGCTGTTAAACACGTAGCTCTTTCTCCCTGATTCCTGGGCCAGTGCCACTATTCTATGGATGAAATCCCATTCTGGGGCTACTGGAGGTCCAAGAGAAGGACGTTACTATGGATTTTTCCCCTAGTATTTCCCATTAGAAGTTGATGGATGTAGGAGACTGCAGATCTCAAGCACACTGAGGTTCCCTGGGTTTTTGGCTCAAGGAAAGCTTAAGTCATTATAAACAGTGAGGTCCATCCTCTATTTCGTTTATGGCATGTTCTTTCCTCCAAACCTTGAATATTCTCTATAGTGTTCAGATGTATAATTCCTAGTTGGGGAAGGAGGAGCAGGAAGTGGCTTAAGTCAACTGCTTCAGCTCTCTGCCTTCAAATAGGGTTTTGTTTCTTCTATTTTCAGATAAGACCCAGAGGAGTAAAAGTGAACTAAAATTAACTTTGGCAAGTATTTTAATTTTTCAATGTGTTTGATGGTGGTGTTGGGAGTGTCTAAAAATCAGGCAGGGCAGTTTCTAGGCCAGGTCTTGAGGAGTCTCTTGATGTTTGCATTAGTTCTTTGGAGTCCAGAGGTCTGCTCTGCTCGCCCCTTTCCAATATTCTGGAATTAGGAGTTGTGGTGTGTAGGAACTGGAAGGGGTCTTACAGGTCATCTGGTACAGCTTTTCAGTCTGCCCACCCGCCTTCCCATTTAACCGAACCTTGGAAAGGGGAAGTAAGTCTAAATTCACAGACAGGCCCTGCCGGGTGGCTTAGTTGTTGAGCGCGTCAACCTATGAACCAGGAGGTCACTATTTGAATCCTGGTCAGGGCACATGCACTTAAAAAATAAACAAATAAATAAATTCACAGACTGCCTTAGTGACAGAATCAGAAGTAAAATTCCAAGTCTTCTGCTTCTCAGTCCAGTAGTATTTTTATTTCTACCATACCTTGCTACCTTTTTTATTTTTTAAAAATATATTTCTACTAATTTCAGGGAGGAAGGGAGAAGGGAAGAGCGATAGAAACATCAATGATGAGAGCAAATCATTGATCGGCTGCCTCCTGCACAACCCACACTGAGAATTGGTCCTGCAACCTGGGCATGTGCCCTGACCTGGAAGTGAACTGTGACCTCCTGGTTCATAGGTTGACACTCAACCACTGAGCCACCTGGCTGGGCCCTTGCTACCTTTTGAAAGGGCATTAAATTACTTATGCAGGCCTTAAGACCAGGAATCCTGAGTATATTGAAATCACAAGGAAGTTTAGTCTCAGCCACTCTCCATGCTCAAGTTTAGCATTAGAAGGAGACCAGGTTTTGTGCTCAGATATGCTAGTTCCCATAAGTCACCAATTTTATTGTCTACTACTTTATAATACTCTTCTGTTACCATTATCTGATTTCATTTCTAATCCAGTCCTGTGAGGGAGTTAGCGTTTTTTATAGCTAAGAGCACTGCCTTACATCACTGAATAAAATGGCGAGGACAGGACAGAAACCTCTCCTGGGCAGAGGATTTGATGTAAAATCATCTAAGCCTTTCATTTTGGCTCTCTGAGCCTCAATTTCCTTATCTGTGAACTCTCACAGGGTTGTGTAGGCACTATGAAAAATGTCTATGAAAGTGCATTGTAGTAGCCCTAACCAGTTTGGCTCAGTGGATAGAGCGTCGGCCTGTGGACTCAAGGGTCCCAGATTCGATTCCGGTCAAGGGCATGTACCTTGGTTGCGGCACATCCCCAGTAGGGGGTGTGCAGGAGGCAGCTGATCGATGTTTCTCTCTCACTGATGTTTCTAATTCTCTATCCCTCTCCCTTCCTCTCTGTAAAAAGTCAATAAAATATATTTAAAAAAAAAGAAAGTGCATTGTAGTAGTTGTGAGTAGTAGAAATAGTAGCTAATATTTATTAAGCACTTACCATGTGCCAGTCACTGGACTAAGGACTTTCTGTGGAACATTTAATTCTTGGAGGAACTGTGTGACTTAGATATTATTATTATCCCTGTTTTACAGACGAAGAAACAGGCTTAGAGAGGTTACATGACTTCTCAGAGACAATCTACACTAATAAAAGAGAAATATGCAAATTGACCATACCTCTGTGATGCCCACCAGCCAGTCAGGAGTGAGTATGCAAATCAACCCAAATGATGGGTTAATTTGCATATGCAGGCACGGAGCAGCCAGGTGGGGCAGGATGCCTGCTATGAAAGGGAGGGCGGGGGGCGGAGGGAGCTATAGGAGCAGCGCTCTGGCCGGAGTGAAGACTGAAGGCTCCAGCCGGAGTGAACACTGGAGGCTCTGGCTGGAACGAACACGGCTGGAGTGAAGGCCTGGGTCCCGGGTGCTGGAGGAAAACCAGGGCCAGCAGCCAGGGGAAGGAAGGCCTATTCTTGCACGAATCTTCGTGCAATGGGCCTCTAGTATAACTTTAAAGCTGGTGTGCTTTATTTTGTGAAAATATAATTAAGATAGAATTTACCATTTCTACATGTATAGTTCTGTGCATTAAGTACATTTACATTGTAGTGCAACCATCACCACCATCCATTTAGAATTTTTTTGTCTTCCTCAATTGAAACTGTACCTATTAAATACTAACTCCCTATTCCTCCCTTCCCCCAGCTCCTGGCAACCACCAGTCCATTTTCTGTGTTTATGAATTTGACTGCTCTAGGTATCTCATATAAGTAGAATAATACAATATTTGTCCTTTTGTGATTGGCAAAGTTGGTACTTTTAGTGCTTCCCTTAACCTTAGGGTGCTCTGTAAATACAAAATGATTACTAGTCTGAATTTACAGTAGAATGTGGCATGCAGCCCCAGAGCAGGAACCCAGGCCTGGTTGTACCTCTGGTTAACTTCCTTTTCCCCGAACTCTGTGAATTTCCCTATTACTGAAGTGTTTTTCGAGATTTCTACTCACCCCTTCTGTATCTTCCAAAGAGACCTCTTACCCTTGAAATAGAACCAAGAGGACCCTTGCCTTGTTTGCATCTGCCTTTCTGACTATCAGGTTTGGGCATATGGAGCTTCAGTGATCATGAATAGCAGTGCTATGACAGCAGTTCAGATCAGAACTACTCAGGACAAGTAAATGGATTATCTTGATGAAATGCTCCCTCTTTGCACTCTCCTTTTTCCATAAAGGCACACAAGAGGGATTAGCTTTTGGGGTTTTCTAGATGGTGTTTATGGATCCTCATTGCTTACAGGTGGTTAAGATAGAGTTAAATGCCATATTTAGCCTCTCAAAATTCTCTGTTTCTGTGCCTTTACTTGGGTTGGGATGTGGTATTTATGTTTGAGATGAGTAGTTGGAATTTTGTCCTGATACCAGCAGGGAAGGGGTGTGTTCCAGAGATGGGTAATAGGGCAATACACAGATCTGAGCATGTTGCTCTTTCCTTAAAAAAATCTGATGGCCCAACATTTCCTCCATATTGAAGTCCAAACCCCTAAGTGTGATAATGAAGTCAGAGTGTTCTGACTTGTTTATTGGATAGCATCTTGTATTTCAGGGGCTTTAAAGTCATGTAGGCCAGGTAGCCACCTGGCCAACATTTGGATTGGCTACCTGTTGAGATTCTCTTTCATTGGGCACCTCATTCTTGGAAAGATTTTCATTTACTGAACTATTGTTAAGCATGCTATGGGTAGTACTAAGCGTAGAGATTTGGGTATATACAGCCTGGTGGGGAAGACATACAGGCAAGAAAACAGGCAGTGTGACAAGTATTTTGACAGGGACAAGCACCATGAAAGCTTGGAGGAGTGACAAATAACTCAGCCTTGGAGGGTCAGGGAAGGCTTCCTCAGAGAAGTTGGCTAAGCCTACACCTCAGGAAAAGAGATTGGGGAGTCAAGGAGGAGACATAAGACTGTTGTAGGCAGAAGGAATAGCAAGTCTAGAGATGGTAGAGGTAATAGATGAGACTTATGGCCCCTTTAGCTACCAGGTATTGTTCTAAGCATTTAACACGTGTTAGTTCATTTCTTCTCATACCTTGAGAGGTACAGTATCTATTATGTAGGTAAAGAAACAGACCCTGGGGTTAAATAAGTTTCTCAAGGTTCCTGGGTGGAGCATAAGGCATGAAATGGGTGGATGTGACAAGAGATGAGACTAGCAAGATAGGCAGAGCAGAGGCCAAGTTATGAAAGGGCCTTGTAGCCTGGGTTGAGGAGTTTGGACTTTATTTCAAGGTGAGGGGGCCATGGTCCTCAGTGCATTTAGAAAGATAACTTTAGCTACCTATTTGGGGAGTGGATTTGAGGGATAGAGCACCATAGTCAAGGAGACCAGTCTAGGCTGTTGCAGTAAGAGGTGATGGTGTTTCAAATGAAGATAATGGATGTGTATGTGGCGGCAGGGAGAGAAGGTTGTAGGAAGAAAATGGAATTGAGCAATGAGAATCAAAGATTGTTGGTGTGGATGGTAAGGAAGAGATCAAGGATGACTTCTAGATTTTTACTTGGTGAAGCCATATAGATGGGAATACTATTTATTGAGGTGAGGACACAGGAGAAGGAGCACATAAGAGAGGGGGGAGGTTTCTCATGCAGGGTCTTCTTACTGCTGATCCTAGTTCTTTGTGGGGATGGCCAGGAGAGCAGAAGTGAGGCAGCAAATCTGGTAACTACTGGATAACGATCCCTGGATAAACTGGATGTAAACACTAGTTTTGGAAGAATGGAAATATTGGATCCTAGACATCCAGGCACTGCACAGCTCTGAAGACTGCTATGGTTAAGCCAAGGAAACCTTACGTTTTCTCAAGACAGTTTCATTTGGCACTGTTCTCCATGTACTAGTGTGTACCTCTCTAAGTCAACTCTGTTTACTGTCTGCTAGGCACTGGGAAAACAAAGACCAGTAAAACATAGCTTTACTGGTGTTTTGAGGATCTCACATTCAGAAGGGCTCAGGGTTCAGTAGCTTAGATACAGTGGTGGTGGGAGAGAGTGGGGTGGGCAGGGCAGGATGGGGAAGGACTAGGAGGGATTTCATTAGGGACAAGAGTCAGGAGATCCTGCTCTGTGCTCCAGTCTTTTTGTCAGGTGGCAAAGATCCAGGCTTATTCATTTGAATAATGATAGAAAAGAATTAAGATGACTCCAAGGGTCCCTTCTAGCAATAACATTTTATGATTCTAGATGATGATTTAGACAAAATATCTGTTGGGGAGGAATTTTTTTCTTCTTCTCTCTCACTCCCCTCCCCTTCTCTCTTCTCTTTCCTTCCTTTTTCCTCTTTTTTCTTAGGCTATGGTAGGGGGGTAAGGGTGGAGATAGGAGGGTTTTCACATGAGTGTCTATAAAAGCCTAGTTTTATTCAATTTTAGATTCATGTATAAAATGTACAACTGGAAGGGAGACGATGGCAGCAGTAATGTTAGGATGCTGTCTTGCAGCTGCCCACTGTCTACTGTAAGGAAAGTTTCAGATCTGTGATGTGGTGTAGCTCACAGACTCTTAGGACTAGAGAGAGAGGGGCAGTGAGATAGATGGTGAGCCTAGCCATGAGCCTAAGGATCATTTGACCTGGTCCCTGCTGCTAACTCAGTGTGTGGGCTTGGCAAAGCCCCCTTTCTTCTTTGGCCTGTTTCCTCATAAAATAATCTGGGAGGCTGGGGATAGAAAAGGATTGGAAGTTTCTCTCTAGTCACATTCCCCTCCTCACTCAAGTGAATAATAGAGTCAGGCATCTGCCAAGTGTCATTCTTATCTTTTCTGACTTGTTTTGATAGCCCTTCCTTTTCCTTCTGCGTTTTAGTATCTTTCTGTCACTTCATAATGGCCTTCTTGTGAATAAATGTGCTGTATCTCCTGAAAGGAGGGTAAGAAGGATGGGATATTATCCCTAGTCTGCATCCCCAGAGAGCCATATAGGCTGTCCACTGCACCCTGTTCTCTATGCTGGGGCAGGGGTAGAGAGTTTGTGGTTGACTACTCAGATTTTCTGAGGCTCAAACACATGTATTTGGAGTGCTTCACTGACCAAGGTGCAAATCTGGCCATCCTCCCAATATGCCCAGTGCAGTTCCAATGGGGGAAGTAGCATTCAGTGGGCTTTTGATGCTTGCCAGACTCACATTAATTGTAATTACTTAATACTCTCTAGGATCTCAGTCTTTCTGTCTGTAAAACAAGGAGGTTGGACTAGATAATCCTGAATAATATTTTTACCTCTTAACAGTCTAAATTTTTGGTTTTATGGAAGTGGCTTAAGAATTCATCACTGGAAGGAGAAAGGGCTTTGCTAGAGCATTGATAATACTCAGAGGGTTAAATTCTGGGTTCACAGATACCTTTCACTATATCAACTGATGGATATTGCTTTTTAGAATGGACAGATTGCTGAAAAATAGCTTGTGAGATGAATTTATCAAATTGTCTGCTGAGTTCCGTTATAAACTTGGAGCTGTTGTCCCATGGGACGAACTTGGAGTCCATGACTGTAAAAAAAAACAAACATTTAAATATGTAGCAAACTGTTTAAAATCAGATAATAAAGGGAAAGTAAAAAACACTAATAGAGATTCACAAACACTAAGTCAGGACTGGAGAAACACTAGACCAGAAATTTGCATTTCCTTGGAGTTTTAGCTTTATGAGGTAGATATCTCTAAATGAGCTTACCTGGCCTTTGAAATGCCATCTGTAGAGACTGAATACTAGTTCTGTTTGTCAAGGTAAGAATCATTGCTTTATTTAAAGGCCAGGTTTAGAAACTTTATGTTATTGGCTAGGTTTCCTTCATTCTAGAGGCATTTATCTGGTATTTAGCTGTCTCCTGTTTATTTGTTTTATTAAGAATTTCACTAAGCCTAGTGAAAGGTACTGTTTGCATGATGTTTGTTTGTTTGTTTGTTTGTCTAGTTTCCTTTGTAATTCTTTGTGTTAGTGAGAAAGCAAGCTCAGCAGTAGATTTAAAAGTATAATTTCCATAACTCATTGTTTCTCTAGGTCTGGGTTTTTTTTCTGGAAGGTATGATCATGTTGCACTGAGAAATCAAATGTTGTTCCCTGCTTTCATAGACCATTTTAAAGCTTTGGGACTTTGTTCTTGCAGATAGCTATAAGCTGGCACTGAGGAACGGTACTATCAGTACAATAATGATAGCTATGCCTTAATCAGTTGAACACAATATCTTTTTTTCAGACCTTAAAGGCTCATCCTAAATTGATTTTCACATCAATTACTAAAATTAGGGTTTTAGGTAGAGTTATCATGCTAAGTAGTTTGCCTAGCTGTTATAACATGATTATGCTTAGAAGTCCAACTGCTTTCCATTCCTAAGCTTAATCATTTATCCCAGGAATTTGGAGTACCTACTATGTGTTCTCCTTAGGGAGAACATAAAAATTAAGCAAGATATGATTGCTGCCCACAAATTATTTTCAGTCTTGAGAGAGAGACAGGTAAGTACAAGAGATCCAAGCTGCTTCCTAACCCTGCTGCCCTGGCTCAGATATTTGGGTTGAAGGTTTAGACTGGAAATAGCAAAATTGATGGATATATGACTATGCAAGGAGACCTGTTTGAATTTTGACTATATTGTTTAGATTTATTTTTGGCTTTCCCTCCCCCACTTCCTCTGCCTGTTATCTAGATATTTACTAGCATCCTCTTGCTGAGGTGTCCAATATCCAGTGTGTAAAGTCAAGAATGTTAGGGTAGGGGACAACATTCAGGTTTGGATGTTCAAACATTTGCCTAGTGCTTTCACTATTCTCAGTTCTCTGGCTGAATTACAGAAATATTTAATGTTATCTAGCTTTTTATTTGGGAATGAAGAAAATTAAATTTCTGTGGAATCATTTTAAGTTTTATAATGTTCATTATATTTCAGTTTAAAAATAAAATAACTATTTTACTTACACGTGGAATTATATGAGGTATAGTTTCAAATTATATGAGGTATAGTATTTGATCAATTTGTGACTTATCAATTATGATTAAATTGTGGTTCTTAAATTTTTGTTGTTGTTAATCCTCCCCCATGGATATTTCCTATTTATTTATATGAGAGAGAGAGAGACATTGATGTGAAAGAGCTACATCAATTGGTTGCTTCCTGCACGTACCCTGCCAGGGCCCGGATCAAACCTGCAAACCAGGTACATTTCCTTGACTGGGAATCGAACCCGAGACTCTTCTGTCCTTGGGCTGACAGTATAACCACTGAGCAACACCAGCCAGGACTATATTGTGGTTCTTTTTTTGTTTTTTAAATATATTTTATTGATTTCAGAGAGGGAGAGATAGAAACATCAATGATGAGAGAGAATCATTGATTGGCTGCCTCCTGCATGCCCCCTACTGGGGATCAAGCCCACAACCCGGGCATGTGCCCTTGACTGGAATCAAACCCGAGACCCTTCAGTTCGCAGCCCAAAGCTCTGTCTACTGAGCCAAACCAACTAGGGCTAAATTGTGGTTCTTGAAGCCCATTCCTATGGTCTTTGCTAGCCTTCTTTGAACACGTCACAGCATGGAGCTCTAGGAAGTTGAGGGACCGTTGAGCTTACCCTAATCTTTAAAGGTTCTTTCTCTTCCCTTGTCTCTACCCTCAAAAAAGAAAAGTTAATTTGGGATGCTGTATTGTGTTCATGCTTTCTTCCAACAATTTAGGATTGCCTGTGAGGTCTAGAAAAAAAGGGACTAATGCCTGTTCATCCTCAAAGGTTGGGTACAAAATTGAAATAAATTGGCCAAAATGTATGGAGCCCACTGAGTGCCTTCCTTTGTGCTCTGAAGGATATGCTAGTAAATGTCTTAGCATACTCATACCTTCAGGGAACCTATGGACTTTGAGGAGATTAGATAACCATGAAGATGTGGCTCACAGTAAGGCATTTGGTGTAGAGGGCTTGGTTCGGAAGCCTAAGGTCTACTCTTATTCCCTGGAACTAATTTGGCCAGGTAAACTGGATTTTCTCATCTATAAAATGGGACTAATAGTCTGTATCTTGCTTTTTGCACAATGTTATTGTGAGGAGCAAGTTAATAAGGTTACTAAAACTGTATTATAAAATCAGATGATGTAATTTATATGTGAAGAATCCATGAGTCATTTGTCAAAGGTAATAGGTAAATGGCAGATTTTTCCATAGGAGAGCTTTCTGGGCTGGAGTGATGTGAAGAGTGGTCTGAACCAGCCTCTAGGACTGAAAGAAAGAATGATGGAAGCATTTAGACACGGCAGTGTTGGAGCAAAAGACTGGAGGCAAACTGTTTAGGGGGAGCAGTGAGTGAGTGTTCTCCGACCTCATACTCAGTGATAGGGTAGTTAGGTGTATGTTCAGCTTTAGTTATTTGCAAAGGCATACCAGATTACACTCTTATCAGCGGTGTGTAAGAGAATTCCTGTTGCTCAATGTCCTTGTCAACACTTAGCATTGTCTGTCTTTTTTCATTTTAAGCCATTCTGGTTAGTGTATAGTTATAGAAGTGATTTTAAAGAACCATAATATGCCCTAACCAGTTTGGCTCAGTGGATAGAGCGTCGGCCTGCGGACTCAAGGTCCCAGGTTCGATTCCGGTCAAGGGCATGTACCTTGGTTGCGGGCACATCCCCAGTAGGGAGTGTGCAGGAGGCAGCTGATCGATGTTTCTCTCTCATCGATGTTTCTAACTCTCTATCCCGCTCCCTTCCTCTCTGTAAAAAATCAATAAAATATATTTAAAAAAAAAAAAAAATAAAAAAAAATAAAGAACCATAATATGAATTCTCAGGTAGCAGTACAATAAAGGAGTAAAGTGATTGGCGAGTTCAGAGAGGAAGGGATTGCTTCATTTGTTGGGATATGGTGCCCAGGGAACATTTATGGAGGAGTGAGTATTTGAGCTGGGCCTTGTAGGATTAGCATAGTGACTGTATATTATCCAGGCCATTCAAATTTCTAATATTTTGCCTAGACTTGAGCTCTTAAATTATGAAACACCAATATTTCTGTGTCTGGACTATATCTTCTGGACTACCTAGAAGCAATACCCAGATATCTTTTCTTAGTTGCTGTGCTTCTCTCCTACCTTCCCTTTTTTCCAGAAGGTATGTACACAGGAGATTTAGATTGCAGAGATGGAGAGAGGACATTCTGTGCAATAGGAACAACTGAGCAAAAACACAAATGTTTTTTTTGTGACTAGATGATATATTCCTGCTAATGAGTAGGGGGGAGTATGTGATCCATACTTTAAGGGCGGGTGATGCCTTCTCATAGCCTCTTGGAGCAGGTGGAAAAGGTCATACTGTTCCCAAGCCAATTTGTATTTAAACTGGATAGAATTTGAGAATAAGTTTGCCTATAATTACATCATTTCAGGGAAGAAATTAATCCAGCAAACAGTCATACTTGAAGTGTGTCAAAAGAGAGTTTGTCTTCTTTTAAAATGAAAGGGAAGGTAGGAAATGCCAAGACCTAAAGAGCTTAGTCTTTCAGAGCTCATCTATTACATGTGTATTTGCTCAGGGAAAAATTGTCATTTCTTTGTCAGCTTTTACCCTGCCGGGTGGACTCTAGCAGGATGTTTATTTTCTGTAGTTTTACCAAATCATTTTGAAGGCTGGCATGAATATTGATCATGTCTTAGAGCCTTACTCCTTTGTTCTGTCAGCAAATATTAGAAAATGTACCTTAAATTACCTGGTTGGGGGAAATAAGGTGGCCCTGTCTGCTCCCAGAGAGCATCACTTTCATGTTAAACATTAGTCAGTGCCTCATCCTCTGTCAGGGCCTGGGGTATTTGTCAGGAAAGACCGGCAGCGGTGTGTGTGTGGGGGGGTGGGTGTGTTAGAGCTGCCATTCACCAGAGCGTATCTAGGCTTTCTGTTGAGGACACTAGTCAAGTACTTGATTAAAAATGTGTCCTAGGTTCTACACCTAACTGCCTTTCATATTAATAACTAGAGGCCTGGTGCACGAGTGGCTGGGGGGCGGGGCCGCCGCCATATTTGTCCTGATAATTTGCATATTCCCTCCTGATTGGCTGGTGGGCATCATGGAGGTATAGTCAATTTACATATTTCTCTTTTATTAGATTATTATATAGGATAGCTACCATGAATTGAGTGCCTACTCTGTCAAGATAGCATAGTTAGTACCTTGTGTTCATACTAATAGAGCTGATTCATACTGAAGGTTACTATATTATATATACATTTTATATAAAATATATTATGTCTATAAATTTATAAGTATATTTATATATAAAACTCTTTTTTAAAAAAATATATTTTATTGATTTTTTTTACAGAGAGGAAGGGAGAGGAATAGAGAGTTAGAAACATCAATGAGAGAGAAACACCAATCAGCTGCCTCCTGCACACCTCCCAGTGGTGATGTGCCCGCAACCAAGGTACATGCCCTTGACCGGAATCAAACCTGGGACCTTTCAGTCCGCAGGCCGATGCTCTATCCACTGAGCCAAACCAGTCAGGGCTATATATAAAACTCTTATATATTATATAAATCTTTATATTTATTCTCACCTCAACCCTAAGAATTAGATTCTGTTGATCCTTACCATATAGATAGGGAACTAAGAAATAAGGAAGTTAAGAAATATGCCCATAGTCACACAGCTAGTAAATGGAATTGCTAGGATTTGAACCTAACCAATTCTTCTTTATTTTTAATAGGGAAAATTTCAAACATATGTAAAGTAGTCAGAATAGGTTAATGAAGCATCACTCAGTTTCAACAGTTATAAGTTCACAAACTTACTTCATTTATACCCTGACCTCCTTCTCATCCTGTGCTTTGAAGAAAATCTCAGCCATCACTTTATCTTTAAACTAGAGTCCTGGTGCACTAAGCCTCTCCCTCAGCCCGGCCTGTGCCCTCTCACAGTCTGGGAGCCGTCAGTTGGACATCCTTAGTGCTGCCGCGGAGGTGGAAGCCTGTGCTTGCCAGCCGTGAGCCCTGCTTCTGGCTGAGTGGCGCTCCTGGGTTGAGCATCTGCCCTCTGGTGGTTAGTGTGCATCATAGCGACCAGTCGCTCAGTCATTCTGCCATCGGTCAATTTGCATATTAGCCTTTTATTTTATAGGATATTTCCTACTATATTTCTAAAAGATGACTAAAAAGCATAATCACAATGCCATGATCATACCTTACGAAATTTAACAATTCCATAATACCATCAAAATCCAGATTGTATTCAAATTTCCAGTTGTCTCATAAATGTCACACTCTTCCTATCTAATAAAAGAGTGATATGCAAATTAACCATCATTCCGCTACACCCACCAGCCACGCCCACCAGCCAATCAGGAGAGAATATGCAAATAAACCCAACCAAGATGGCTACAGCCACAGAGAGCAGGAGGAAGGCTTGGGTTTCCCCAGCAATGGAGGAAGCCAAGCTTTCCGCCTGCCCTTGCCGGCCTAGGCCTCCACTCAAGGCTACAAAGTTTCAATGATAGAAGATACATAAACCCAAACAGAAATGGCGGCAGCCACAGAGCTGGAAAGAGCAGGAGGCTAGGGTTGCCCCCGGCGATGGAGGAAGCCAAGCTTTCCGCACACCCTGGCCGGCCCAGGCCTCCGCTTAAGGCTACAAAGTGTCAATTATAGAAGATACATAAATCCCAAGAGAAATGGCTGCCGCCTCGGAGCAAGTAGAAGGCTTGGCTTCGCTCCAGGCTACAAAGTTTCAATTGTAGAAGATAAATAAACCCCAGATACCAGGGCCTCAGCTTGGGTCGCCAGGGGCCGTGGCTGGCCTGCAAACCACCACAGGCCCCTCACCCAGGCCGCCCCACACCCCAAGGGAACCCCCACCCTGATCCGGGACACCCTTCAGGGCAAACCAGCTAGCCCCCACCCGTGCACCAGGCCTCTATCCTATCTAATAAAAGAGTAATATGCAGATTGACCATCACTCCAACACACAAGATGGCTGCCCCCATGTGGACACAAGATGGCCACCACAAGATGGCCAGCAGGGGAGGGCAGTTGGGAGGGACCAGGCCTGCAAGGTAGGGCAGTTGTGGGTGATCAAGCCTGCAGGGGAGGGCAGTTTGGGGGGACCAGGCCTGCAGGGGAGGGCAGTTAGGGGTGACCAGGCCTGCAGGGGAGGGCAGTTAGGGGCAAACAGGCTGGCAGGGGAGTGGTTAGGGGGTGATCAGGCTGGCAGGCAGAAGCAGTTAGGGCAATCAGGAAGGCAGGCAGGCGAGCAGTTGGGAGCCAGCAGTCCTGGATTGTGATAGGGATGTCCGACTGCCCGTTTAGGCCCGATCCCCATCGGGCCTAAACGGGCAGTCGGACATCCCTTGATGGGTCCCAGATTGGAGAGGATGCAGGCTGGGCTGAGGGACACCCCCCCCCCATGCACGAATTTTGTGCACCGGGCCTCTAGTATTTTTATAGTTTGTTTGATTAGGATTCATGTAAACTTTACACACGTAATTGGTTGTTAGAGCTTTTAAATCTCTTTTAATTTATAAGTTTATTTTTTTCCTTTTATTTATTGAAGAAACTAGTCATTTTTCCTCTAGAGTTTTCCATGTTCTGAATTTTGCTCATTGCATCTTGGTGTGTTTTATGTTTCTCTATCCTCTGTATTTCCTGAAAATTGGTGGTTGTAGCTACAGGTCAGTATCTTTTAATTCTCATGGAAACCCTACAAAAATAGGTATTATTTATATTTTGCAGATGAGAAAACAGACTGAGAAAGGTTGAATGACTTGCCTAAGGCCTCATAGCAATCTTGGATTTCAACACAGATCTTATCTCCAAAGTCTTTGATTTTTCCTTTTCCCCACTCACCTATTCTGTGAGCTTGGGCAAATCATTTTAAGTTTGCTGGGCCTTAGTTTCTATGATATGTACACTGAGAGTTCTTACAGGAGTAGTATTCTATGTGTCTGACCATTTGAGTGCCTACGATGGCATGGTACTGATACTCATAGGTATAAGACTGTCTTCAAGGAGCATTTAGTCAGATAGGGACTGTGGGATCACACCTGGTTTCAGACATGGAGGCCCTATTGGTCATAATGAGACGATAAGACCATTAATTTTCCCATACAGGCTTCCCTCCTAGCCTCCCTGCATCCTGTCTTGATTTCTTTTATGCCATACTACTCACTGCGACCAGGCACCTCTTCCTAAAAACTGTTTTTGTTGTGTTCTCCCTGCTCATAAATCTAGCTTGAGGACCTGGTAAATAAAAAACAAAGTTTTCCCAGCAATAAACCTTTTCTCCTTGGACTGAGTTAATATTTCAAGGGCAATAAGTTTTCTGTTTGGCAAAGGTGTTACTGATTTTATGGAAATGCTGAGGGAATCTGGGGATGATAGTATAACGATGGAGTGAAGCATGGGGAATGCCATCTTGATTCAGGGGAAAGCATAGGTTTATCATTGTACTGTTCACTCCTAAGGACATCTGACTGCAATGGGGCAATTATGTATGCTCTTTTGTAAAGAAAAGGAACTTTTCATTGTGGAGTCCAGGGAGAAGAGTTTAATGGTATCCCTTTTGCGGGGGAACCAAGCTGCTGAACCTTTATCTCACTGGCTAGCCAAGACATTAAAATGAATGTGGTATATAGGAGTGAAGTCAAGCAGAGAAGTGTTTTGGGTTTATAGTAATTTGGGTGACAGGCAAGTGGCACTGGGGTCTAGGCTGACATACAACTACTAAAGTCAAAAGTCAAAAGAAGGTTCAGACATTTGTATCCCTATAGTGCTTTACATGTAATAGATACCTAATGTCTTCTTTATATCTTTCTTTTTCTAAAAAAAATATTTTGACAGAGAAGAAGGCTGTGGAACCATGGTTCCTAAAGTTCAGGATCCAAATGATATAGGACCCTGGATAGCTCCTTGGAAAAGCAGCTCCTCTAACCAAAGTTAGAGTCCTTAGGGGACTCCTAAGTCCTTTCAGTTCCAGATCTTTTCAGAGGATCTTATCCTCTAGATCAGAAGTTGCCAACTGGCAGCCCCTTGGGATGTGTTTGGCCTGCATACCTGTTTTGTTTGTCATGCAGTGCTTTTGAGTGGGACCCCAGTCTGGGGAGATTGGGGCTGTCAGTGGAAATACTGTTATGAGATCAGAGGCCTTGGCATGCGGACTATGAGGGTGACTGAATTATCCTGAAGAGGGTGGAGGATTTTTTGGAAGTAGCTGGGCCTGGAGGCTGATGCTGACCATGAGCAATTTTCCTATACACAGGAGTGGGAATAGTCCCTAGCTATTTTACAGAAGGCTTCACTTCCTGAGCCCTCTACCCAGGGACTCCCTGTATTAGGACTCCTTGTGCCCTGGCCTGTCCATGTTCAAGAAGCTTGTAGCTTGGCTTTCTTTTTTCTTTTGGACACTGGGGCACATGGCTCTGATCTTTGGGGAGGCCTTTAGAGTACCAGCCCAATTTGGCAAAATGCTTGAGTTTACAGAATCACATTCTTCATTTCTCTCCTTTATTCCACATGCTACTTCCTCATTGGTTGGCTCCTTTAGGCAGAGCATATTTGTTCTCAAGTTTATCCAAGTCCACAACATTTCCTAAACGCCCAGTACCGTTTGCCATTTGTCATCAGGCTAGAAGTTTTTTCTTTGAAACACTTGGTCAGCTGTACTAAGTTTTGCTACCTGCTTGGTCGGGATGGGGTGGGGGCTCTAAATGAAACTTGCTAACATTGAAGGGACTTTACCCAGTTACAGTGCAGTGCTCTTAGTCTCCTGGGACTAGATGAATTATCTTCATTTTACTATGAACTTTTGGTGCCCCTGTTGGCTAGTAAGTCTTTCTGGCTTGTTTTAGAACTTCACAAGGACAGCAAACTAGTCAAGACTCAGTGAACCTTGGCTTTGTAAAATTGGCATTTTTTAGAAGCCTCTAACACCCACAAGCTTGGGGAAAGTGGGTCTGATGCCTCATGAAAGAAATCATGACATATAATACAAATCGAAACTGTTTTACTTGTGAGTCTAAACCTAGTCTTTTTAACTCCCCCCCTCCCCCGCTGCTCAAATGAACAGTAGCTCCTTTTTGTTGAAAGTAGGTGACTTTCTGAGTAAGTAACCAACTCTTTTGCTGACTGTTCCCTTTGGCTTCTTTTAATTACTGTAATATCGTCATATAGAATGTGGAGCACCATGGTAATTTTCATGACAACTGATCATTATTTCCCAGATAAAAGGAGGAAACTAATAAGTATTAGGAACTCAAAAAACGATATTGGGCTAAGTTCTTGTGATGCTAGTAGAATTTTGTACTGGAAAGGACTGTTTTGGACCAACTGTCTAATTAAGTCTTTCTTTTTGCAGACAAGGAAACAGAGGTCCAGAGAGGTTAAACAACTTGCCTAAGGGGTCACTATGTTGTGAAATAAACTCAAGATCCTCGGTTTAGTGTTTCTTTGTGCTTCCTCTTCTATATGGCTTCTTTCTATTATAGCCCCCTGGACCGTAAGCTCCACGGAAGAACCATGTTTGTCCTGTTAATTAATGTTACCCTATTGCGTACCATAGGACCTAGGTATTTTTTTGAGTGAATAGATAAACTGTTGGAGTTTCTAAAACTGGGATACATGGCTGCATATCATGTGATACATGAAGTCACAAGATAAAACATATCTTCCTAAAGTGTCAGTGTACTCAGATTTTTTGAAGTTGGATTGGTTTAAATATTATAACTAGTAATTTAAAAATTTACTCTTATTATCATGTTATAGAATGGATAATGTTAGCATGAATTTTTATTAATAAAGTGAGAAAGCATCAAATAAATTACAGGATTATAGTAGGCCCTTTGACCTTTACTACAGAGGGTCTAGTGTTGCCAGATCGCTGATATTTTTAAGAGAAGCTAGAAATTTAAAAATGAGATCTGATTTTAAATGTTGGCAGTTAACTTAAGGGTTATTTATTTTTTATTTTTAATCTTCACCCAGGGGTATTTTTTCCATTGATTTTTAGAGAGAAGGGAAGGGAGGGAGGTGGGGGAGAGAGAGAGAGAGAAAAACATTGATGTGAGAGAGACACATTGTTTGGCTGCCTCCCCCACTCACCCTTACCCAGGCTGGGGAACCTGCAACCGAGGTACATGCCCTTGAGGAATCGAACCTGTGACCCCTTTGGTCTTCAGGCCAGCACTCTAACCATTGAGGCAAAATTGGCTAGGGCTTAATAGTTTTTATTACTATTATTTTTTAAAATATATTTTTATTGATTTCAGAGAGAAAGGGAGAGAGAGAGAAAGAGAGAGAGAGAGAGAGAGAGAAACATCAATGATGAGAGAGAATCATTGATTGGCTGCCTCCTGCACGCCCCCCACTGGGGATTGAGCCCACAACCAGGGCATGTGCCCTTGACTGAAATCAAACCCGTGACCCTTCAGTCCGCAGGCCAATGCTCTATCCACTGAGCCAAACCTGCTAGGGCCTTTAGAGGTTTTTAAATAAACTTGTGTGAGTCAGACAAAACAAATCTTTGGGACTGAGTATCTGTTCATGACCTATGAAATAAACAGGTCAGGGCAGGAACTAGACTTTGGACAGGGCCAAATGGATGATGGTGTCAGGGATGGCTGCAATCCTGGGTCTGGCTCCTCTCTAGCTTTAGACTGGCCATATAGCTCGGAGGGGAAAGAGTGAAATTAAGAGTTCAAAAGTTAGGATAATTCCCACATTAAACATCACTGGCTGTAGGAAGCATCTACTGAACTCACAGGCTATCTCAGCCCTTAGAGAGCTTCTCATTTACTCTCCTTGTTTTCCAGATGAACTAAGGTCCAGAGAAGGAAGTAGAGTTGTTCTCTAGGACCCTAGGCCCACTTTAAACTCCATGCCTTTGGTACTCCTGCCTCACATGCTCCTACGGTATGGGGTAAGGGGCTTCCCTGGCATACTTTGGGATGGTGAACTTCACTTCTTGATACAGTCCCATCATTGTGAGCAAAGGAAGGGTAGAGGTGGCAGTTAGTAGCATGCTCAGCCTCATCTTGGTGCAGAGGGTCTATTTCTGTCACTAGCGTCAGATTGACCTTATTTTTTCTACCTAGAAAGATGTAGAAGACAGCTAAGCAAAAGGAGCTTCAGTGCCAAGCTAGATCTGTCCCACCTTGTGCCTTCCTTGCATCTTTCCCTCTTCTGTTTCCTCCCCTCCAGCTTTTTCCTCCTTGAGCCCTACTACCTTCCCTTCTGCATCAACCCCTCCTCCATTCTTTATCTTTTGTTTTTCTCTCACTGTTGCCCTTCTCCTCACTGTGAAATTCTTATAATGCTAGTGCAATAGACGCAATCTGGGATTGGACATGTTTTCCACATTTTTTTAGGAGACTTGCTCTAAGTAGGCAACTAAATAAGGGAGATTAGATGTCTTTAAATTACTGCCTCTTTATCCTCACACAGGTTAGAAAGGATAAAATGTCAATTCTGGACTTGGCTACAGGGCTCATACAGTCTGGTGCCACCTGATTTTGCTGCCTTCTGTCAGCTGCCTGGTGTGTAACACCCACTGTTTCCTTGTGCTCCTGCTCAGTGGAATGACTTTGTTTTAACAATTCCCTCTAAGTAGAAAGTTCTAGTAACTCCCTTTCCTTTTTTTAAAAAAAATGTTTTTATTGATTTTTAGAGAGAGAGGAAGGGAGAGGGATAGAGAGATAGAAACATTGATGAGAGAGAAACATTGCTTGGCTGCCTCCTGCATGCCCCCTACTGGAGATTGAGCCCAAAACCCAGGCATATGCTCTGACCAGAATGGAACTCATGACCTCTTGGTTCATGGGTCAGTGCTTAACCACTGAGTCACACTGACTGGGCAACTCCCTTTCCTCTTTATGTGACAAACTCCTACTCATCTTTCATACAGTTCAATTGCTACCTTCTCAATAAAGCTTTCCCTGATTGCTCTATAAGCAGAATTAATTTTGATCTTTGTATTTTGCTTCTACTTTTATGGTTGTATTTTGGTGTTCTATCACACCCAAAACTGCTCTCATTTATAGTATAGAACAGCAATTTTCAACCAGTGTGCTACAAGAATTTTTAAAACATTCAATACCTGACTGTTTAGTCAGGGCGGCATCAACCTTTTCCCTTAGATTATCAAATTAAACAAATGACATCCAACACAACAGCAGTCATTCAGTGTGAATGGATAAAAACTATACCCATTTTTTGTCAGAACATCAAAAAATATATTTTTTGGTGTGCCGCAGAATTTTAGTTATTAGTTTACATGTGACATGAGATGAAAAAGGTTGAAAATCACTGGTATAGAGACCATATGAGCCAGGGGACAGTGTGCTGCTTATCCCTGTTTTCCTTGTGTCTCTGTAATAGGCCTGGCAGAATGAGTGACAGTACCCATCGTATAAAGTTGAATGTTAAATGCTACAGATGAAATATGAAAAAGTGCTTTGGAGATGTACGGGAATTATATTTTGTTTTTTAATTATAAAAATTCTTTATTTCTGCTCCTTTCATACACCTGTTTAGGAAACAGTCTTACATACACATCTGAAATAATGTACTGCCACATACTCTGTCTAAAGGCAAAGCACCACAGGTAAAGCTGATCAGCTGTCCTGAGTTCTCAGCTTATAGATTTTGTTTCCTGATTTTACATTAATTTCTGAAAGAAATGTCATCTCCATAAAACATTGAGGCTTGTAAAAAAAATAATCACTAATATTATAGGTGTAGAAATGGAGTATATTTTCTTTTTTTTTTTTTTTATGTGATGGGAGTTATTATCCCCATATTGTTTTTTTTTTAAATAAATCTTGTTCAGATTATTACAGGTGTTCCTCTTTTTTTTCCCCCCCATAGCTCCCCTCCACCTGATTGCCCACCCCACCCCATGCCCTTACCCCCCGCCACTGTCTTCATCTCCATAGGTGTAAGATTTTTGTCCGCCGAAACCGGTTTGGCTCAGTGGATAGAGCGTCGGCCTGCGGACTCAAGGGTCCCAGGTTCGATTCCGGTCAAGGGCATGTACCTTGGTTGCAGGCACATCCCCGGTGGGAGGTGTGCGGAAGGCGGCCGATCGATGTTCCTCTCTCATCGATGTTTCTAGCTCTCTATCCCTCTCCCTTCCTCTCTGTAAAATGTCAATAAAATATATTTAAAAAAAAAAAAGATTTTTGTCCAATCTCTTCCCGTACCCCTCACACTCCCTTCCCCCTGAGAATTGTCAGTCCACTCCCTTTCTATGTCCCTGATTCTATTCACCAGTCCATTCTGTTCTTCAGATTTCTTATTCACTTGATTTTTAGATTCACTTGTTGGTAGGTATGTATTTGATGTCATTTTGTTGTTCATAATTTTTATCTTTACCTTTTTCTTCTTCTTCCTCTTCTTAAAGAATACCATTCAGCATTTCATGTAATCCTGGTTTGGTGGTGATGAACTCCTTTAGCTTTTTCTTGTCTGTGAAGCTCTTTATCTGACCTTCAACTCTGAATGATAGCTTTGCTGGGTAGAGTAATCTTGGTTGTAGGTTCTTGCTGTTCATCACTTTGAATATTTCTTGCCACTCCCTTCTGGCCTGCATAGTTTCTGTTGAGAAATCAGCTGACAAGATACTCCCTTGTAGGTAACTAACTGTTTTTCTCTTACTGCTTTCAAGATTCTCTCTTTGGCCGAAACTGGTTTGGCTCAGTGGATAGAGCGTCAGCCTGCAGACTGAAAGGTCCCAAGTTTGATTCCGGTCAAGGGCATGTACCTTGGTTGCGGGCACATCCCCAGTAGGGGATGTGCAGGAGGCAGCTGATCGATGTTTCTCTCTCATAGATGTTTCTAACTCTCTATCCCTCTCCCTTCCTCTCTGTAAAAAAATCAATAAAATATATTTTTTTTTAAAAAAGAGAGATTCTCTCTTTGTCTTTTGCCCTTGGTATTTTAATTATGATGTGTCTTGGTGTGGTCCTCTTTGGATTCCTCTTGTATGGGGTTCTGTGCGCTTCCTGGACTTGTAAGTCTATTTCTTTCACCAGGTAGGGAAAGTTTTCTGTCATTATTTCTTCTAATAGGTTTTCAATATTTTGCTCTCTCTCTTCTTCTGGCACCCCAAAAATTCGGATGTTGGTATGCTTAAAGTTGTCCCAGAGGCTCCTTACATTATCTTCATATTTTTGGATTCTTTTTTCTTTTTGTTTTTCTGGTTGGGTGTTTTTTGTTTCCTCATGTTTCAAATCTTTGGTTTGATTCTTGGGGTACGTTGATCTACAGTTGAGTTTCTGTATATTCTTTATTTTAGACAGTGTATGCTTAATTTCTGACTGGTCCTTTTCCATTTTTTTTGGCATTCTCATTAAGATCCTTAAAGGTCTCACTAAGTTCCTCAGCGGATTTTAGAAGATTCTTGAGTAACCTTATAAATGTGGTTCTGAACTCTATGTTGTCCAGTAGTTTGATTTCCTCCATTTCTTTCATTGGTGACATGTTTCTTTGTCTCCGCATTTTGCTGCTTCCCTGTGTTGATGGAGTGGCTTTGTCTCCTGAGGTGGACGCTCTTGGTACACCCCTTTGTGGGCTGAGTGCAAAGTCTTGGTGTGGTTAAGCCTTGATTGCTGTTGGTACACTGAGAGGAATTGACCTCTAGGCCATTTGGCTGTGAGGACCCGCTGTGTCTATAATAGAAGAACTGCTGCGCTGGAGACACGCTTATGGTGCAGGACTTGTTTCAGTGGGGCTTTGGTGCTCACTGAGTCTGCCTCTTGAATGTGTCACTTATGGATGTGAGGAGTTGAAATCTGGTGTCTCACACTGTCCACTAGGTACACTGGCTTCTGGATCTCCATTGGGGTGCAGGTCAGCTACTGTCTGAGGCCACCCAGCAGGAGCTACAGCGAGAACTACAGTTTTCTCCTCTTTGCTTGGGGTTTGGAGGTTTTGGAGCTGTCTGACCCGGGCTGCAAGTTTGCTAGGTTAAGCTGCGATAGGGCAGGCCATTCATATGCTAAAGCCGCTGCTTGGAGCTTGGGTGGGTTTGTAGGTTGTGCAGGGTGGGGTCTCAGGACGTCACTAGGCTAGGGCGTGGCAAGGAGCCATGGCTGCCAGTAAGCCAGCTCTGCGTCTCTGACTGCGTCCCTGAGTCCTGCGCCCCAGCGCAGTAAACAATTATTCCTGCGCGCAGCCCTGCAAGCAAGCCACCCTCACTTCTGACCCCACGGCAGACAGTCCAGTTTCTCCCCGTAGGAGTTTGGGTCCCCCGCACCTCCCCAGAAACTGGAGTTCGGAGTAATCGGGAGCTTGTCTCCTTTCGGGTTGAAAAAAGCAGCACTCCCAGTCGCCCACTGCCAGCCCGATTCGCGCTCCTCCGTACTTCAGCTTTTCAGCGCTTGTGCATGTCTCAATACTCTTTTCTCTTTCCTTCTAGTTGTAGAACTTCCACTCAGCCAGCTTTCCCGTGGTTCTGGGTGATAGACGTTTTGTCTTTTAGTTGTAGTTTTGAAATTGTTGTGCGAGGCAGCAGTTTAAGTGTTTACCTACGCCGCCACCTTGTATCCTCCTCCTGGAGTATATTTTTTTTTTAGAAATTAAAAACTGAGAAGAAAATGCCACTTAACATCATTGGTATGTCAATGTAGGTCAGCAGGAAAAAAACACTGTGATAAACTTGTCTCTGATACCAAGAAGATATTGTAGTCTGAGCCTTAATATGCTCCCATGTTTCTACTAGATGCTTCTTCTATGATGCTTTTCATCCTTTTCCATATTTCATATCAGAGGTTTGGTATAGCCTTTAAAACTTCATTAACAGGAACACATCCAGTATCCACAGATTTCTTCTCAAAAAGCCTGCTACCCATTAGATAGCCCGGCAGTTTCATTCTGATACTCTAGCCATGAAAAAACTCAATACGATACAGATGAATCCAATGAATAGAAGAAGAAATCTATTGAGTTTTGGAGTGTTTGGAGCACTGTATCAGTCTAGGATTATGAAACCTAAACTTCCATTGTAGACAGGAAGCTGGATGCGAGTCCTACCATAATGTCCATTTACCCTGTAGGCCAAGAAAGCCAGTGGTCTCTGATGCCCATGTTTATCAGTCCTAGAGCCAGCACTTGGAGGTTCACCAATAGCATAAATTATTCCTCTGTGATGAGGAAGTAAGACACCACTACCAGAGCATACACTGTCATGGCCTAGAGCATGTGTATCCAGGGCGGCTTCAGCTTCAGGTTGGGGCATTCCAAAGTCTCCATGTTGGTGGTGGCAAGGGAAGCTCTTGGTCCTGAAGAGATACCTTCTAACTGGTAGAAATCTTGGAAGCTTCTAGAAGCTGGTAGCATTTGAATATGTCCTTGAAGTTCAGTTTGGCAAAGATAGCAGGATGAACATTCCAGATGGAGGAAATAGTTGGAATAAAAAACAATGAATTACAGAGGTTCCCACCTACTAATTTATACATCCCTCAGCCAGATTCCTGCTAGAATGTGTGCTAAATTCTAGGCCAGCCTAAACGAAATCCTCTTCTCCTGTCTTTTCTACCTTTTTTCTTTCTGTTCTTCTTTCCTTTTGTTCTCCTTATCTCTTGAGACCCATTTGCCTTTTACTTTGGTTTCGTCTCAATACTTGCCTTTCTTTCATCTTCCCATTTCTCCAGTCCTTTTGAAAGAAAAAGTATGTTTGGTTTACCTCTATCTAGCTACTTTCTTTCTTGCCCTCTTCCCCAGGTTATACAGGAAATCTAGGCCTTTGGGTTAATATGTGAATCAGCTATACAATATTTAACTCCTGGCAACACCTCACCTTGTGAAACTGAGAAGTAATAATGGCATAGTTGTTTCTCATTTGTCTCAACCCCCTCACCCCCAGTGCTGGGAGTGTCATTATTATTTTTGTAGTAGTTGTCAAAATGTCAATGAGAAATTTCTGCAGACAGGCCTACTCTTAAGTGGTATGAGCCTTCAGGCAAAACCAGGGCTTAGATGAGTCAGAAATGCTCATGATTTGTTTTCTTATTCATGTAGGTGTTTAGGCCACACAGAGACACATTCCCTCCTATCCCTATAGGTTGGTATCACACACAATTGAGTCACAAAGGTGCACACATTTCTTCCATACACATCCATACTGTCTCCCTTATACCTTTAAATCATTTACTCCCTCCTCCTGCCATGTACCCACACATTTATTCTCCTATCCATTTCCATTGTTTTCTACCCAAATACCCAGAATTGTGTGTGACATGAGAGTTCTGCAAGCCTGTCTTACAGACACCACACTGTCTACTCCCTTACATATCCACACAAGTCCTCCCCTACCCAGACACACCCCAGGTCCCACACATTCAATACCAAACCACCTCCCATTATTCCTTAGATTTAAGTATTTCTAATCTTCATAAGAGACATTTTAGATTCAGTCTAGTTTTTAAAGGAAATGTCTTTGCTGACAGCTAAGCCTGTGAACCTTTAGGAAGTCTGATAAGGCCTGTAGAATAAAATAACCCTGTTATGGTAGGGGAAAGACAGGGCTGGATCAGAGAGTAGTGAGTTGCTTCTAAATGGCACTTTTATGACACAGTGTGGATTTGAACTTATGTCTAAACTTGATCCTGTATTTTAAGGTTCCCTTCTATATATATACTAGAGGCCTGATGCATGAAGATTCATGCAAGAATGGGCCTTCCTTCCCCTGGCTGCTGGCACCGCTTTCACTCCGGCCCAGAGTCGCCTTTTTGCTCCGGCCCGGAGCTGCCTTTCCACCTTCCCACACTGCCCAGAGGCCCAGAGCGGCTGGGGTGGTGCAGAACACCCTGCCCCCAGCCACTTGGCAGCCTGTGTATGCAAATTAACCCACAATCTTTGTTGGGTTAATTTGCATACTCACTCCTGATTGGCTGGTGGGCATCGTGAAGATACGGTCAATTAGCATGTTACTCTTTTATTAGGTAGAAGATATACTAGAGGCCCGGTGCACGAAATTCGTGCATGGGGGGAGGGGGTCCCCTCAGCCCAGCCTGCACCCTCTCCAATCTGGGACCCCTTGGGGGGTGTCCGACTGTTGGTTTTGGCCCCATCCCTGGGATTGGGGCGAAACTGGCAGTCGGACATCCCTCTCACAATCCGGGACCGCTGGCTCATAACTGCTCACCTGCCTGCCTTCCTGATCGCCACTAACTGCCCCCCCACCCCCGCCGGCCTGGTCGCCCCCAACTGCCCCTCCCTGCTGGCCTGGTTGCCCCTAACTGCTCCGCCCCCTGCCGGCCTGGTCATCCCTTAGTGCCCCTGCTGCCGGCCTGGTTGCCCCAACTGCCCCCCTCTGCTGGCCTGGTTGCCCCTCACTGCCCCCCCTGCCAGCCTGGTCGCCCCCAACTCCCCACCCACCAGCCTGGTCGCCCCCAACTGCCCCCCCTGCCGGCCTGTTCGCCCCTCACTGCCCCCCCGTCAGCCTATTCAGTTGTTTTGTCGTCCCTCGCTAACCCCCATGCTGGCCTGGTCGCCCCACACAGCCTGCTGGTCAGTCGTTTAGTCGTCCCTCGCTAACCCCCTGCAGGCCTGGTTGCCCCATGCAGCCTGCTGGTCAGTCGTTTGGTCATCCCTTGCTAACCCCCCTGCCGGTCTGGTTGCCCCATGCAGCCTGCTGTTTGGTTGTTACTGTGAGAGCGTTATGACCAATTTGCATACTATTCTTTTATTAGTGTGTGTGTGTGTGTGTGTATACACACACACAGTATATATACACTGAGTGGCCAGATTATTATGACCACCCCATCAGTACTTCGTTGGGCCACCTTTTGCCTTCAATACTGCAATGATTCTTCTTGGCATTGACTCCACGAGATGTTGAAAGGTGATGTGAGGAATCTGACACCATGCCTGATGAATAGCACTGTCCAGTTCTGTGAGATTTGATGGTTGTGGGACCAGCCGCCTGATGGCTCTTTTAACTTCGTCCCACAAATGCTCCATTGGATTGAGATCTGGTGATTGTGGGGGCCACCTAAGCAAGGTAAAGTCTCCCTCATGTTCTTGAAACCACTCCTGCACAATACGAGCACCGTGGCATGGCACATTGCCTTGTTGGAAGACACCATCTCCATTGGGATACACCATCAACATGATAGGATGAACTTGATCAGCAACGATACTTAGGTATGTTGTGCTATTCAGACGTTGTTCCACACAAATTAAAGGGCCCAAATCATACCAGGAAAACATGCCCCAAACCATAACTCTGCCCCCACCAGCTTGAAGGGTTGTGTCATGCATGTGGGGTGCATGCTTTCATGCTGTTTCCGCCAAATTCTCACTCTGTCATCTGCATGATGCAACTGGCAATGTGATTCATCAGGCCACATGACTTTTTTCCAATGCTCGACTGTCCAATCCTTGTGTTCCTATGCGAATTGGAGACGTTTTATCTTGGTAACTGCAGACAGCAAAGGTGTTCGAACAGGCCTTTGGCTTCCATATCTCATATGCAGTGTATGGCTAATTTGCCTACAAATGTCAGGTGATCATAATAATCTGGCCACTCAGTGTATATCCTATATAATAAAAGGCTAATATGCAAATTGTCCCCTCGACCAGGAGTTCAACCAGCAGGCAAGGCCGGCCAACCGCCCATGTCCCCGCCCCCTGGCCAGGCTGGCCGAACCCCACCCATGCACAAATTCATGCACTGGGCCTCTAATATATATAGATAGATACGCACACTGAGTGGCCAGATTATTATGTGTTCAGAGATCATAATAATCTGGCCACTCAGTGTGTGTGTGTGTGTGTGTGTGTGTGTGTGTGTGTGTGTGTGTATACACATGTTTAATTGATTTCAGAGAGGAAGGGACAGGGCGAAAGAGATAGAAACATTAGTAATGAGAGAGAATCATTGATCAGCTGCCTCCTACACTCCTCCCACTGGGGACTGAACCCGCAACCTGGGCATGTATCCTGATTGGGAATCGAACTGTTCATAGGTCGACACTGAGCCACGCTGGCTAGGCAAACTGTATTTTTAACAAGTTCCCTGAATCTCTGTTGTGTAGCCAGATTGGAAACTCGCAATCGAGAGGAAAGAACTAAAAGTAAGATCTGTATTATCTTCCTGTATCACCTTGGATAAGTTATCTTTTCTGGACCTCAATTTCTTTTTTTAATGTTCTTTTTTTAAATTTATATTTTTATTGATTTCAGAGAGGAAGGGAGAGGGAGAAAAAGATAGAAACATCAATAATGAGAGAGAATCATTGGTTGGCTGCCTCCTGCACGCCCCCTACTGGGGATCGAGCCCACAACCCAGGCATGTGCCCTTGCCTGGAATTGGATCCTGAACCCTTCAGTCCACAGGCTGACGCTCTATCCATTGAGCCAAACCGGCTATGGCTGGACCTCAACTTTTTCAGCTGTGTTGTAACAAAGCTCATTCTCATAAAGGACCCTTTCAGCTCTAAAATTTTAGGCTGCTTTATGATAAGATCAGTCTGGGCTCCTTTTCTATCAAAAATGTCTTCCTTCTCTGGGCCTACTCTGAGCAGGGCATTTCAGTCTTTGGCCAGAGGACAGCAGAGGCAGTCGCCCTGACCTCCTGTCAGAAGCACTGACTTGGCTCCTAATTAGAAGTGGATCGATATGGGCCTGCTGCATCCAGGCCTGGGGAGCTTGTGAGGAGGCCTGAGGAGAGCTGCTAGCTAGGGAGAATCTGATTACCATTAAATGGATCTGGTTACACTTGTCAATACAACAGTTCTGCTGGTGTAGACTTCCTCCAGTGGGACCAGCAGGCTCTGAGCAAATGGGGAAATGGTTAACTTGTGTCCATCTCCCTTTGATTTGTATTCCCCACCTTTATAAACTATACAATATGATCTTATTGAACACCTACTAAGTGTTAAATATTGAGTTAAGCTGCTTTTATTTTTCCAAACAACCTACTGAATAGGTTGGAAAAGGAAACTGAAGCTCACATAAGTGAAGTGACTTGGCTGCCCTATGTATCACACAGCATGTTCTCTGTTGTACTACACTACAACATTTATGATTATTTACAACACTGATTCCAAACTGATGTACTGTTCTCAACTAGGATCATACTTATGCTTCTAGACTAGAGCCCTTCAAAGATTGGAGGAAATTCTTTAAAACCAGTGGTGAGGAGGATGGGGGGATAGGCTTTGCTTGCTTTTGCTTTTTCATCTCCTTTCCAAGGTCCCTAAGGAATGAGCAGGCTCTAATGGGAGAGATCAATCATCATTTGGGATCAATGGGAAGGCTTCCTCCTGCATGCAGTGCAGAGTCAGGTTTCTGAACTGGCCCTGTGGGAGGCAGGGGAAGGGACTCATGGATATTTCTAGGCGTTGCAGAACCTGCTTGCTTAACACGCTCAGCTACCAGTGTGGTCAGACCAAATTTCCCCTATAGTTGTGTCATTCAACAAATATTTGTTGAGTATCTCCTATGTGTCAGAGCACGCTAGTGGTAAGGATTCCCAGATGAAGACCCAGTCTCTGCCCTGACAAACCTCACCATCTAGCATCAGAGTCAAATAAGGAAACAAATCACAATATTCTGTGTGTGCCTTAATAGAGGCCTGTGCAAGGGACTCTAGGATTACAGAGGCATGAAGGTGGGTTTTCTTGGAGGAGATAACTTTGATCTGTACTTTGAAGGAATAGTAAGAGTTGAGGCAGATAAGGCAAGGAGGGTACTTCAGACCAGGGAACTAGCATAAAGATGTGTCCAGGAACTCTTGATAATGGAGTGGACATTAGAGCAATCTCTATCATGGAACAAATCATATTAGCAGCCCTAAACCCTATCCCAGTATCGGCAAACTCATTAGTCAACAGAGCCAAATACCAACAGTACAACGATTGAAATTTCTTTTGAGAGCCAAATTTTTTAAACTTAAACTTCTTCTAACACCACTTCTTCAAAATAGACTCGCCCAGGCCATGGTATTTTGTGGAAGAACCACACTCAAGGGGCCAAAGAGCCGCATGTGGCTCGCGAGCCGCAGTTTGCCGACCACTAGCCCCTTGCCAGATTTAGGGCTGTAATAGTAACTACTGAGTGGCAATAACACAGGAGCAGCAGGTGGGGAGAAGGAGGTGAATTTATTAATAGGTGCCAACTGATACTTAGTTTCAGGGAGGAAGCTGATGAACAGCAGCTCTCTGTCCTCTGAGCCAAACTTGCAAAGGTGCTGGATGGGGTTTTTGGTAGTGGTTTGAAAGCTCATCTAGCCCGGGCACATGACTTTGCTTCTCTGATGGCAAAATCCTCTGTTCCACTCAGCCTGCCCCTCCTTTCTCTGTTCTTTTAAAAGGAGAAATTAATGGGATCAGTTCAAAATACCCCTGAAGTGAAATTACATTTTTAACTCTAATTACTCTAATTAAACCTTGACAGCTGTAATCCTAGAATGGCAGATATGCTAAGTACCCTATGCCTGTGACAAGCTCACCTACCCAGATGGGATGTTGTTCTGTTCTGGGCTTGGGAGAATAATTCTTTTATGTGTTTGTTTCCCCCCATTAGCATCTTAGTCTGGCCTCACAGCTTCCCCAAGCTAGGATAGCCATACTTGTGGGCTACAGGCTTGCTCAGGACCTCTAATCTCAATAGAGGTCCCTTTGCATTCAGAGATGATGCCCCTGATGGTTCCTATCACATACCTTTGTGTTCTCTCTTCAATTGAGGTCAGACTGCATTGTATACCTGAGCCTTTCCTTGGGTGAAATACCCTGCCTTTGGGAACCTGCTCTTATTAGAAGGCTGTCTGCTGTTCTAGGGCTAAATCTGGATCTAGGTTCAGTTTATGGCTGATATTAAGGATACAATTTGAGGTCAGGGACAAGGAGCTCTGAAAAAAGGGTATTTCCTTCGCACATCTTAGCACAGGCTAGAGTCATCTAGTGCAGTGGTCGGCAAACTCATTAGTCAACAGAGCGGCAAACCGCAGCTCGCGAGCCGCAGTTTGCCGACCACTGATCTAGTGAAATGCCTGATCTTGACCCTTAACTAGTTACCTGGCCAAACTCAAGCAACATGATGAGGGAGAGAGGGCAGCCCTTGAAGCAGATTGAAGTCCCGTTAATGCTGTGAGTCATCTCATAGTTCCGTTGAACCAACTATCCCTATGTTCTAGTGACCTCTGCTCAGCCTAGAAGCCTGATCTGTCAGCAGACACTGGGGTACAATATTAGGTATTGCAAGAGATACAGAATTGAGTAAGATACTACCCCTGCCCCTGAGAAGCTTAGAATTGTGGAGAAGTGGGGAGGCAGTGGTGAGTGAGTGACAGTCGTATAAGTATGGCTAATTATGTAAAGCAGAACAAGCAAAGACTTCTCTCACAGGTGTTGGCATTTGAGTTTGTCACTGAATAGGCAATATTGGCAGAGGAAGTGAGAAGGACATTGCAGGTGTTAGGGAATAGCATGGGTAAAGGAGTACAGTGTGCAGGGAAGGATATGGTAGAGGATGAGGGTAGAGTTTAAACTTTATCCTGTAGGCAGAGGGTATCCAATGAGGGTGCAGGGCTGTGATAGGGTGTATAATGCATTGGGAGACAGTCATTGGAAACAGTACATTAGAACAGGTGTCAGCAAATTGTAGGCTGTCGGCTCAATTCAGTTTGATGCCTCTTTCCGTAAAGTTGTTCTGAAATAGACCACACTCATTTGTTCTTCCATGATTGCTTTCATACTACAGTGGTAGAGTTGACTCTACAGAGACTGATATAAGCCCACAAAGTCTAAAATACTTACTATTTGGTTCTTTACAGGAAAAGTTTGCTGACCTATGAGTTAGAAGTAAGTTATAAAAGTTCTGTAAGAGAGCCCTAGCCGGTTTGGCTCAATGGATAGAGTGTCGGCCTGTGGACTCAAGGGTCCCAGGTTTGATTCCAGTCAAGGGCATGTACCTTGGTTGTGGGCACGTACCTTGGTTGTGGGCACATCCCCAGTAGGGGGTGTGCAGGAGGCGGCTGATTGATGTTTCTCTCTCATAGATGTTTCTGGCTCTCTCCCTCTCCCTTCCTCTCTGTAAAAAATCAATAAAATATATTAAAAAATAATAAGTTCTGTAAGAGACGATAAATATCAGGACTAGGCCTGAAATGGATTGGAGGTGTCAAATGAGACTTTTTAGAAGAAGAGACAGCATGACTAATCAGAGAACACCAATCCCATCTGCCTCTCAAAACTTTGGAAAGGTCAAATATGCTGAAAGTCACAAAAGGCACAGGATACAGGCAAGTCCTGATTTGCCCTTATTAGCTGTGTGACCTTGGGTAATCACTTAAATTCCCAGAAGTTCAGGTTAATATAGTGAATAGGATGACAACAACAACAACAAAAAGAATCAATCAGATTCTTCCTCATGTCACAGAGTCTGCCACTTCTCTATACTTCACCCCAGTTTAAAAATCTGAGGGCCCTCTAATGGGAAAGAGAGATCCTAGAAAACCTGTAACATAGTTTGAGTTGAGAAGTTGGGGATGGATATGCAGAGTGTTTTCATCACCCAGAGCAGTTGGTGGTGTGGAGAGGGGCTCATGATACTTTTAAGAACACCCTGTACTCTTTCCTTCCCCCTTCCCTAATTACTGGTACTTGTTCTGGCCAAATTGCATTTATTCCTAGCCTTCAACCTCCAGAGCATAGTAGGCCCTGCAAAACTAAAGGCTGGATCATACAACCCAGGTATATGTCCCTGACCAGGAACCGAACCCGTTGAGCAATACTGGCCAAGGCCTGAAGTTCATTCTTAAGGCTAACACCAGCTCCCACCCTTGGTATCTAATAGTCTTCACATAACAACTGAATTTCCACTAGAATTCACAGATTTTTTTTTTTTTTTTTTTTGCCTGACCACCTACTTGTGATTTTAATTTTGGGGTAAAATTGCCATTATCTCCCAGATACTGGAACTGAGGTTCTTGGGTTGAGTCCAAATCTGCAGAGCATGGTCATTGCCTTTTTTTAAAATTCTCGTTTGAGGATATGTTTTTGCTTTATTTTAAAATTTTATTTTAGAGAGAGAGGGAAACATTGATGGGAGAGAGAAACATCAATTGGTCACCTCCCGCATGCACCCGACCAGGAATCAAACCCACAACCCAGGTATGTACCCTGACTGGGAATCAAACCTACCACCTTTTGGTGCAGGGGATGACGCTCCAAGTGAGCCATCAACCAGAGCTGCATTGTTTTTGCTTTTTAAGGACCTATTCAAAAAACGATATGTGAACTTGAAACTTGGAGTTCCATGTTCCACATTGAGGATACTTCCAAAGTCATTCTCTACTGTCAGAAGTCTGGGTGATGTGGGAAGTGCCCTGATTGGGAGTAAGCAGACTGATTCTGGCCCTGCCACTGCTTTTCTTTTATGACTTTGAAGAGATCCTCTCCCCACTTTGGTCTTACCACCCCTTCTGTAAAGTGGTGGGGCTTCTTCCAGCTCTGGTCTTATCAGGGACAGAAAGCAATCTTCTACACAGTTCAGTTTGCAGAGCACTATCTGGCCCAAGCTTTGGTGTGTTGGTTATAGATTGTAAAGGCTTAGATTCTTGCTCCCAACTCAGGAGGGGGAAGGGAAACCATCCGACTGTCTCATTAGCATGGAGAAAAGAAAACAGTAATTACTTGTGCCTCCCTTGATGATTCCCGTGGGTTGGCTCTTCTAGGGAAGGAGGAGGGAGCAATTGGAGACAGTTTTAGCTGAGGAAGGAGAAATGCTGTTCACTGCTCAGAAAATGCATAGGCAAGAATTATTGTCTTGCACATCTGTTATATTCTCTGGATATTCCTCCAGGCAGCCTGGAGACTGCCTGGATTGAGTTTCATCTGTTTATGGCATGCATAATGTTCTCAGACATGAACATGGATTGGGCTTAAGAGTCCTAATGTCTCTTGTCATTAAGAAGTCAGCTGCCCTCCACGGTTTCCTTTTGTGATATGCTGGTATCCTGAGACCTGTCTTTCTTGGGGAGTAGAGGAGGGTTTTACTGAACCATTTTGTGACTGGCTGCATTTTTATTATGTTGTGAGGTCATATTTTTAATCCCCATGGCAACACAACTAGTTGGTTTATTATACCAGGGCATAGGCAACCACACAGTAGACCCAGTCACAAGAGTCAAGGTCAGGTATCCTTGTGAGTGGGAGGAGTGTGGTAGGACTGCAAGACAATGGAGTTTGGTTAAGGCTGGGAAAGCAGGCATCATGAAGGTTGAAGTGGTTAGAGCTTTGAGGTTAGGGGCAGCTGGAACAGAACTAACAAATAGATTGGCAAGTGGGGCTCCTGGGACAAGGGCTATTTGCTCTATGTCCAGTCTTATACTCCTTGATGGATGTGGGCAGTTGTGCATCTTCAAGTGCTGATTACAGTAGAAGTCAGTCTGAGGCCACCTGTAGGTGAGCCCTGCCTGATTGAGCCTTGGAGCTAATAGCCTGGTCCATGGGAAGGAGTGCTTTTTCCAGGCTAACTTACAGTCATCTGGGACATAGTAAATTGTTTCCCAGAAATAGAGATAGTATACATACCCAAGGATTGCTGATTCTTGCAAAGGTGTTCATAGCATCGTATTTCCTTCCAGTATAAGGTATTTTGATCAGGTTTAGCCCAGGTACCTCTCATGACTTCTTGACTGTTTGTTAGATTGTCTTAGAATATTTTGTCCTTAAGGGCATGGTATCCAGTTTTGTAAAAGCCCAGCTCTTCTCTTACTGCAACAATGAGCTGAGAGCCCCTTGGGGAGAGCCTGGTAAGTCAAGTCCTGCATTACTGGAACTTGATATGCACTTGCATTCTATCCCTGCCCATCTTTTTCCCAGGCATGCAAAACTAGCAGTTGCTTCATCAGCTACAAAATTTGGTCCATTTCCTAAAAATTTATTATTGGTGCCTGCTTTGATATGCACGGACTCCTTTATTTTTGAGCATGAGAAAGTGCAATGTATATAATAGAAAAAATACAGTCTTTAAAGTCAGATCTGGGTTCCAGTAAGTTCTCTGTCTTAGCAGAGTAATTTTAGACAAGTTGCTTTATTTCCAAGACTCAGTTTCCTCCTGTAAGATAGGGATAATTCTACTGACCTCAAAAGGTTATTAGGAATAAATGAGAATAAATAAGGCTTTGGGCATAGGGTATGATAGGAAGGGCAAATGTACATTTCTTTCCTTTTTCCTATGCCTTTTTATTGCTTCTTATTCATACTTTTGTGGAACTTAAATGGAATAACAATTCCTGTCATTGAGTCACTTTTGCCAAGCCCTGAGCTAAGGGCTTTCCTATGCTATCTCATTTCTCCCAATGACACATTTGTGACGCAGGAACCATTTTAAACAAATAAAGGAAACTGAAGCACAGGAGGTAAGTACCTTGCCTAAGATCACAAAGCTAGTAGAGACAAAGCTGGGATTCAAACCCAGGTGTCTGATTCTAGAGCCTGAGCTCTTCAGCCCTAAATTGGTCATTACTACTTTTCTGTTACTTTCCCTGAGTAATTTTCTCTCTACTTGGACCTTTTGGGATTTGTGTGCATGTAGTTCTTGAGCTTTTTAAGTCACGTTAATGCCTGTCTTGGAGGTACAGATAGTGACATTGTGTATGCCACAGCTTTTCTTAATTCTTCCACTCAGAGCAGATTCCTTTAACTGAAAGATGGTATAGCTACCACCTATTTAAAAGAGACAATCCCACCATTACTTCTTTTACTGTTCACATCAAACCAAATAGTTTTATCAACCTTGTTTGACCCATCAGCAGATTCTTCAAAAGAGTAGGTTCTATTATCCTCATTTTACAGATATGGAGACTAAGGTCCAGGAAGGTGAAATGATTTGTTCAGGGTTAGATGGTGAATTGAGGTAAAGCTGAAACTAGCCTTCAGGTTTTCTGATTCTTAGCCCAGTGCCCTCTCCACTAATTTAGTTAAGAAGGAAAAGTACTTGTGTACAATATGCAGATGAGAACTAGTCTTTCTCCACTTTTATGGCACTCTGAACTGTTAGATCTGCCTAAAGAGGGTTGATCTATACTAGGACCTAGGATCTAGAGAGTTCTGAAAAGGGACCTTGATTCCTCCATCTACACTTCATCCTAGTTCATTTACAAACATTTGAGGAATTCAGCAGATAAGGAGAAACACCTTCCTTTTATGGTTCAATAAAGTTTTTATGGCAGGGAGCTGTGGGGGAAGGGTCCAGAGGATGTCCATATCCCTTTATCCATAGGCAGGTTAGACTCCCAGGGCTTATTAGCCTGGAGTAACCCTTTTAGAAGCAGAGGAATAGCGGAAGAACCTGTATGTCTTCTGACCTCTGTAGGCTTCAGCCTAAAACAGGCAAGGGGTGGGCTCCAGCAGGACAGTGGTGAGAACTGAGGATTGGAACCCTGAGGAGCTTTACTTTATTTTTGCCTATCTCTTTAGTCTGATGTTTAGACAAGTAAGTTCCCTTCATTTCAAATTTATGATGAGGAATTCCTATTGCTGCTTTTAAAAAACAAACAAATAAATAAAAAAAATCCTTGGTTCTGGAACCAGAAGGAAAAATAAATCTTTCCCAAAGTCTAGGCTTCAGACATTTCAATCCTGCCTAGGCATCTTCTTCCCTTTTGTCTCCTCCTTTCCTTTTTCTGCTTTCACCACTTTCCTCTCCCTTTCTCTCTCTCTTTTTTTTTTAAACCCTTACCCTTGGAGGAAGGTGGGGAGGGGGGAGAGAGGCAGAGGAATATCATTGTGAGAAGGAAACATCGATTGGTTCCCTACCGTACATGCCCCAACCAGGGTTCGAACCTGCAACCCCAGGTATGTGCCCTGACTAGGAATCTAACTGGCAACCTTTTGTGCACAGGGTGACACTCAACCAACTAAGCCACTCCAGCTGGGCTCCCTCTCTTTTCTCTTTCCTTCTTATCCCTTCCTCTCCTCGCCTCTCCCCAACTCCTGAAAACAAGAATGAGAAAAGTGCACCTTTAGCTAACAGATTAGTAAATACTGGTATTATAGGTACTGGGGCTGAGAGAACATGGAGCTTGAGATACTGGACTTTACTTTTAGACCTCAGAACAAAGGTGCTGGGGCAGGTGTTTATTCATTCATATGTTCCCCAAATACTTAGTGTCTCATACCTGCCAGGCTCTCTGCCAGATACTTGGACTATTCCAGTTAATAAGACCCTAAACCTGCCATAAGATCAGTCTTATGGGGTAGACATAGCAGCCGTAAACCTCCTTTCCCTCCTCTCCTCATTCAAAGAATTGGATTTTGAGGTAGAAAGGACCTTATCTGTTCTTCCTTTCATGTTGCTACATAATGAAGTAAGGCAGACCATAAAGTAAGTAAGAAGCACATAGGCTTTCAAGTGAAGCAAAGCAGACCTAGGTTCAAATCCTGGCTCTGCTACTTACTAGCTGTTTGACCTTAAATGACAAACTTAGCCTTACCCATCTTCAGTTACCTTTGCTATAAAATGGACATGCCATCACCTGCTTCACAGAGTATCATGAGGGTTAATAGCATAATACCTAGTTCAGTGCTTGGTGCAGAGTAGCCCAAGCCTTTCTATCACCTTGCATCAAGACCTGGCTTAAGTAAGTCCTTATTCCTTCTATGAAGCTTCTGAGGTCACATCCAGTCAGACATTTCTTTCTCCACTTTTATGGCACTCTGAACTGTTAGATCTGCCTGATATTGTTAGTAGTTCTTTGCCGGAAGTTGACACAGTCTCACCCTGAACTGCAAGGAGCCCAAGAATAAGGACTGTTATTCATCCCTGCACTCTCAGTATCCTTTAAGCCAGAGCTATGGCCATGGCCAACTAGGCCCAGGAAATATTTTTGATTGATTGCATAGAAGGCTTCTATATATATTCAGTGTATTGCAGCTGACAGAAAGAGCTATTAAATAAAGATCTGGCTGGGAGTCTTCCATCCTAACTTTTCCCCTTTTCTATTACCACATTGATTCTCACAAAATCCCTCCGCTATAGACAGGATGGGAATTATATCCCTATTTTGTTGCTGAGGAATCTGAGTCTCAAATTAGAATCCAGGTCTCTTGTTAAGAGATAGCTTCAGTATAAGATAGGAGTAACAGGAATGAGAATAGAAATCCTAACTGATGAGGTTTCCATTCTTTGGAAGCAGTACAAATCTTTATAAGCAAGAAGGAACAGGGGGTCTATAGTTCTGAGGCCTTAGCTAATGGTGAGGCCAGAGGCAGATGTAGAGATGTTTCAAGAACATGACAGAAAGTGGTGAGAATGGGTTTAGGATAACTTCATTGATTTTCTAGGCTTTGAAGATTAAGGATTTAAATATGTACAAAGTACATAGTACATGTACAAAACGCACTAAAAAATGCCCGAAGACAAGCATCCCAGGTGAGACAATGGCATGGACACAAAGTGTATGAGAGCTTGTAAGGCCCAAGGCAGATGTAAGGCAGATGATGACTCGATCATGGCATACCTATGGAGTGAGTCTGAGGTGGTTGGAGCCACGACCTTTCTTTTTTTTTTTTTGAGCTGGAGAGTAGCATTAGGAATATTAGTCTGACAGTGTGTGCCCAATGGATTGGAACAGGAGGAGTGAAGGGAGACTAGTGAAATAAGGACCAGGGAAGAGGCTACTATAACAGTCTGTCTTTATAATGTCAGCACATTTTAAGAAATACTCTAGCTGTGCAGGCAAGAGGTAATGAGATCCTGAACCAAGAGGAAGTTGACACAGTAGGGAATAATGAAGAACAGTGTGGATGTAGAGCTCTTAGAGCAAAAAAAAAAAAAAAAAAAAAAAAAACCCACAAGGACTTCTGCAATTGTGAGAATGGGGAATGAAGGAAGGAGGAGTTGGAGAACATGAACATTTGGAGTCTAATACTTGGAGAATAGTTATTCTACTTGCTGAATCATGGAGGTGGGAAACAGGTGATGAGTTCAGTCTACTGACATGTTGAATTGAAGGTGCTAATTGTCTATGCCCTCACCACCAATCCCCTAATGCCTCTTCCCTAGTTCTTTTACCCAGGCCTACAGAGATTCTTCAGTTCTATGTGTTTTCTTCTTTGTTTCAAGCCTGGAGTCCCTCACAGATCCCTCTACCTATTTCTTAGAACCGTGGTCGGCAAACTGCAGCTCGCGAGCCACATGCGGCGCTTTGGCCCCTTGAGTGTGGCTTTTCCACAAAATACCATGGCCTGGGTGAGTCTATTTTGAAGAAGTGGCGTTAGAAGAAGTTTAAGTTTAAAAAATTTGGCTCTCAAAAGAAATTTCAATCGTTGTACTGTTGATATTTGGCTCTGTTGACTAATGAGTTTGCTGACCACTGTCTTAGAACAATTCTTTTTCCCCTCGCTGAAATAAGATAGTACATGTAAGGGGCTTAGCCTAGTACCTAGTCTAATTTCAAAATGTGCGTTAGCCAAAACCGGTTTGGCTCAGTGGATAGAGCATCGGCCTGCGGACTCAAGGGTCCCAGGTTCGATTCCGGTCAAGGGCATGTACCTTGGTTGCGGGCACATCCCCAGTAGGGGGTGTGCAAGAGGCAGCTGATCGATGTTTCTCTCTCATTGATGTTTCTAACTCTCTATCCCTCTTCCTTCCTCTCTGTAAAAAATCAATAAAAATATATATTTAAAAAAAAATGTGCGTTAAATGTTAGTTGCTATGAAGTGACTATTTTTGTGGGTATCATCATAGCTTTGTGATTACAGTAGCTACAGAATTAGAGAAACCTCTGGAACTAATTGGCTGAAGGACTCAGGAGTCATTCAGCTGGTATTCAGTAAAAAGCCTGGACTGCAAGTAAATGGAGGCGATCTCAGGCTTGGGTATAAATGGGGTCTTTGAGCCATGTCAGCTAGGACTAGAGAACATGTTTCCTGACTTATTTCTTCTACTTTTGAGAATTGGCATAGTGTGTGGTTAGAAGGGCAAGACTTAGACGCTGGATTTCCTGGGTTCATGTCCCAACTCTGCCATCTACTAGTATTGGTTTTGTTACCTGGGCACATTTATTTAATTTCTCTGTACCTCAGTTTCCCCATTAGTAAAATGGGAAATATAACAACACACCAACCTTACAAAATTGTTGTAATACAAACAAAGGGTTTACAACAATGCTTGGCATGTGCTCCTGTTCTCCTTGCCCCAAAGTCATGTTTATTCCACATTCCAGGTAATATATAGGGTTTCTCTGTTCTTCAAGTATCCTCACCCAGCAGAGGAGGGGATGATCAGAGAAACCTGAAATTTATCTAAGTAATCTCAGAGTACTTAAAAGTTTGTCCCAGCTTGGTTCTAGGTTATCTAAACCTGGCCCAGGAGTGAGATAGAGTTAGAGTTGTTCCAAAGACCTGAGTTCCATTCCCAGTTCTGCCACTGACGTCCTTTCTGAGCCTCAGTTTTCTCATACGTAAAATAAGGAGAATGAGTAATTCCTCCATGTGTATCTAGTATGTCATTCTTCCCATCACTGCATTCTAGCTATATGGACTTACTTGCTCCTTAAGCATAATAAACTTATTTTTGCCTATTGCCTCGGGGCCTTTGCACTTGTTATTTACCCCCTCTTTAAAACACTCATCCCTTAGAGCTTTGCAAATCTTACCCCATACTTATTCAGATCTCTGTCTAGTAGTCAACTCTTGAAGAAGCCTTTCCTGACCATTTTACCTAAAATAGACCTCATTAACCACTTGGAGGGACCTGGAGGTTATTATGCTAAGCAAAAGAAACCAGTCAGAGAAAGACAAATACCACATGATCATATCACTTATATGTGGAATCTAATGAACAAAATAAACATGACAAAATAGATCCAGAGATACTGGAAGCATGGAACAGACTGATGAATCTTAGAGGGAACAGGGGTTGGGGTGGGGAGTGAAAAGAGATTAACCAAAGCATTTATATGCATACTAGTGGCCCGGTACACGAAATTCGTGCACATTAAAAGGGGATTAATTAGAGGAAATAATTTAATATTGCTATTTGCCCTTTTTCTATAATAGAAGTGTCAGAGATGAAAGAAAATTAGTAAAATGTATATGAAAACCTTCCTCCTGTCAGAGTCTGGGGCACACCACGGGACCCAGAGTCAAGTCCCCACCCACCCACATGTGCCTTAAAATCGTGTGAGACCCAGACACGGCCGCCCCCACCCCCCTCATTGGAATAGATCCAGACCTGGCTAGTCCCACCCTTGTCAAGCCCCACCAGGCAGGGGGTGTAGCCTCAGGTCCCCTGGCCTGGCGCCAGGACGGGGGGCGTGCCTTGAGGTCCCCCATCAAGCCCCGCCAGGTGTGGGACATGGCCTGAGATCCCCTGTCAAGCCCGGCTGGGTGGGGGGCATGGCCTGAGGTCCCCCGTCAAGCCTCGCCAGGCAGGAGGGGCACAGCCTCAGGTCCCCCAGCCCGGCACTGGGAGGGGGGAAGAGCCTCAGGTCCCCTATCAAGCCCCATCAGCAGGGGGGTGCAGCCTCAAGTCCCCCCTGGGTGGGGGGCGCGGCCTGAGTTATCCCAACCCAACACTGGGGGTGCACCTTGAGGTCCCCTGTCAAGCCCCACCAGTCAGTGGGGCACAGCCTCAGGTCCCCTGGCTCGGTTCTGGGGCGGGGGATGCAGCCTGAGGTCCCCTAGCCCAGCACCAGCATGGGAAGCTCACCTTGAGGTCCCCCGTCAAGCCCCGCTGGGTGGGGGGCATGGCCTGAGGTCCCCCGGCCTGGCGCTGGGGCGGGGGGAGAAGCCTGAGGTCCCCTAGCCCAGCACCAGGATGGGAAGTGCACCTTGAGGTCCCCTGTCAAGCCCTGCCGGGTGGGGGGTGTGGCCTGAAGTCCACTGTCAAGCCCCACCTAGTGGAGGGCATGGCCTGAGGTCCCCTAGCCCAGCACCAGTACGGGAAGCGCACCTTGAGGTCCCCTGTCAGGCCCTGCCGGGTGTGGAAGGCGGCTTGAGGTCCCCTGTCAAGCCCTGCTGGGTGGGGGGCGCAGCCTGAGGTCCCCTGTCAAGCCCCACGGGGGCAGGGGAGGGCATAGCCTCAGGTATCTGCTGATTGCTCATTAAGGCTCCTTATGGGAACTTGGCCTCAGCTGTGGGTGCAGCCATCTTTGTGACGGAGTGATGGTCAATTAGCACATTCCCTCTTTATTAGATAGGACTAGAGGCCCAGCTCATAAAATTCGTGTGTGGGTACAGTCCCTAGGCCTGGCCTGCGATCAGGCCACCTTCCCCCGTTGCCTGCAGCCTGTCCCACCCCCTGCCACCACCCACCCCCAGTTCCCCATTCGCTGTCAGACGATCAGAGCCTGCCGGCTGGGGGAAGGGACTGAAAGGTGGTCAGTGCGCCTCATACTGACTGGTCGAGCAGTTGTTCTGGTCGTTCTGCCGTTAGGGTCAATTTGCATGTTACCCTTTTATTATATAGGATTATATAGGATATGCATAACCTGTGAACTCAGACAATAGTACAGTGAAGGCCTGAGGGTGGGTGAAGGGGGTCACTGGGAGAAAAAGGACATCTGTAATACTTTCAGCAGTAAAGATAAATAAAAAAAAATAGACTTCATTCTCATTCTTTCTTTTACTCTGCTTTTTTAAAAAAATATATTTTATTGATTTTTTACAGAGAGGAAGGGAGAGGGATAGAGAGTTAGAAACATCAATGAGAGAGAAACATCAATCAGCTGCCTCCTGCACACTCCCTACTGGGTATGTGCCTGCAACCAAGGTACATGCCCTTGACCGGAATCGAACCTGGGACCCTTAAGTCCACAGGCTGACGCTCTATCCACTGAGCCAAACCAGTTAGGACTGCTTTTTTTTTTTTTTTAATCGCACTTATCATGACCTGCAATGATATATTTAATTATTAACCTCTTTTTTGCTAGGATACAAGACATGTGAGGGCAGGGACTTTGTTTATTTTATATCTTTTAATCCTCACCCAAGAACATTTTCATTGATTTTCAGAGAGTGGGGGAGGGAGAGAGAGAGAGAGAGAGAGAGAAAAAGAGACATCCATCAGTTGCCTTCTGCACAGGCTCTACCAACCAGGGCTGTGGATCAAACTTAGGTATATGCCCCAACTTGGAATCGAACCCACGGCTCTTTGGTGTACTGGACGATGCTCCTACCAACTGAGCCACACCAACCAGGGTGAGGGCAGGGACTTTGAATGCCTGCACATACCTAAATTCTGAGCAGGACCCTGACTGAATTCCCTCTCTGTTATAGGTGTGCCCTGTTCCCAGAGACAGCTGGTGCTGATTCTGTACTCGCAGACTGAGCTCAGCCTCGGTGAGTGAGGCAAACTCTGGCAAACTTGGGCTGAGGTACAGAGTAACTAGTTTGGGGCTTATTTTTACCCTTATTACAGATAACTTATAGGTGATTACTCTCCTATTCCATGTCTAAGAGATTGACATAGGCAGCCTCCTGTATTGAAAGGAAAACTGAACTTCCTTTACTGGAGTTGTCATGAGATGGTCTTTTCCCATGAATAAGGCAAAGCAGATTCAATGCTTTCTGGCTTCCGCCAGCTGCTTTGTGCTGCGGGTCTTCTGAACCTGGCAGTTCCCAAAAGCTCTCTTAACATGACCTTGTAGCCCTTAGAGACTTTCCGGATTCCAGTCTTGACTGTGCCCTACCAAGCCTATAAGTCAGCTTTAGAAAATCCTGTAGTTTTATCAGCCCTGCAAAGTGTGATCATGAACAGTGGTGAGGGTGGAGTGATTGAGTAGAGCTGTGTGAAGGGGAAGTCAGGGGAAGCTTAGAGGGAAGACAGCAGATAATGAAAGGGGAAGGGAACTCAATCTCTCTCTCTTTTTAAAAGATTTTTATTGATTTTTAGAGAGAGGAAGGGAGAGAGAAACATTGATAATGAGCGAGAAACATCAATCAGTTGCCTCCTGCATGCCCCCTACCAAGGATCGAGCCCCAAACCTGGGCATGTGCCCTTCCTGGGATCACAGCAACCATGCTTTGCACGGGACGACGGCCGCACTGGTCAGGGCGGGAAATCAACATCTTAAGAACCGATTGTGTATGGATCTTATTTACTCTAGACAAAACCCCATTTTGTAGATGAGGGAATGGAGGCTCAGGAAGCTAAAATAATTTGCCTAGGGTTCATAGCTGGGCAAAGCTGATATTAGAACCTAGGTCAGTCTAACTGTAAATACCATTGTTCTCCCTGACTTGGCTGGCTTTCTTTGCATTGCTAATCTCCCTGGAATACTGATTTTTCTTATAAGTTCAAGAAGACAGACCTCCTTAGAGATTCAGAAAGGAGGTCTAGTTATTTGAGGGGCCCAGCAGGGCAGGTAGCAGTTGGGGGTGTCTTCTGAGCAATGGCATTGCTCATGAGGGGATAAGAGGCTAAAAACGATAAGAAGAACCCTTCAAACAGGCAAAGGCCTAGGATAAATACAGAAGGAAACACCTGTTACACATTGGTTCCTATAAACACTTGGGCCAGAACAGACAGAAATCTGGAGAGCTGGGTTGGAGTTGAGAATCGTGGGTTTTTACCTTCTCTCTCAACATCTGCCCTTGGACAATCTCCATTATCCTATTTGTAAAATTGGAGTGCTCCCCACACCCCACGTCTATTGTGTGTACAGTAACCATGCAGGATGTTATAGGGAATCAAATGAGAAATGCAAGTTGGAAAGCTTTGTGAATTGTAAAGCAGCATGACCTAAATGAGAGAAAGTAAGAAGAAAATATAAGTGTCCCTTACATCTCAGTCCCTGACCTATTTGCCATTCCATTCCCCAAAGGTAAAAGGGAGGGTTTTCCTTTGGAAATCTGCACTGTAAATCTTTTCCCATGTCCTTCTGTCCTTCTGCAGGCCCTTCCCAAAGCTCAATCTTTTTAGAAGGGAAGGGATCTCAGGGCACAGAGACAAAGCCAGGCAGCATCAGCAGCCATGATTTGCAGCATGTTGGTTGCCGAATGCAGGTTTAAATGCACTTACACAGCCTGGCTCCAAGGCCACTGCCGGCACAGATATTAAAGCACTCTTCAAGAGCTCATTCCCAGCGTGTGTTTGCACTCAACCACTAGTTCTACTAATATGTTGCCTTGTTCCCTACTGTCATCTCAGAAGAGGAAGGCTATTCCTATTGTGGCTATAGGTTCTCGGCACCGCCCTCCCCACCCCCCAACTGCAAGTGAGAAAGGCACTTGCACATGTAGCCTCATAACTTATCAGAGGTCGTGTTTCCCACCATCTCTTTCTCACCCTCGGCCAGTGATGTAGGCCACTTTCTTAATACTATGTAACAGTGGGCATTCTGTCCTTCCCTCTGTCTGCCTGAGGGTGCACAGAGGGGTCTGTCCCCTACCTGGTGCTCTTGGTTAGCCAACCTTCCTTCCTATTCTGAATCTCCAGACTCTTGTTTGCCACCTCTTTTTGTCTGGTTAATCTAAAGTTTTATAGCTTCTGGCTTATTCATGTCCTGGTTGCCAAGTTTGGATCCTTGTTTGTTTTTAAGAATAGTTTATTGATTTTTAGAGAAAGAGGAAGGGAGAAGAGAGAAACATCAATGTGAGAGCGCAACATCTATTGGCTGCCTCCTGCTCCTCCCCTCTCCTCCACCACCCCCCGCAAGGCAACCTAGGCATGTACCTAACCTAGAATTGAACTAGCCACCTTTTGTTGCAGCTGAGCCACAGCAGTCAGGGCCCAAGTTTGGATCTTATTGTTCTTATAATAACTACCCTGTGAAGAAGTTCCACCGTTGACTATTTTAAAATTTGAATGATTCCACATTAAAAAAGTATATAAAATACTGATATCCATATAGTAGGGTATTTATCTAACATCCTCAATTTTGTAGAGCCCAACTAAAGAACAAGGAGGAGGCAAGTCATTTTCATCCTTACGCCCTTGCACAGCACTAATTTATTCTTACTGTTACATGTTACTATAACAAGTTTAGCAGTTTAGTTTCTATACCTCCATAAAATTAAAAGCAGCATATAAAGAAGCAGGGAGGAGCTGCTCTATTAACAGTAGCTAGTGGTGAGAGCTGAGAACCAATACTAAGGGAGGAGGTGAAAGAAGAATGATAAGAAAGAAGCTAAAATGAGTATGGAGGCCATTTAATTTAGGGGCAACAGCCCTACGGACATATCTGTGCTTCAGTAAGTGGTAATTTTAGATTGCTCTTGAAGGCCAGAGGTATCAGAAAATGTTAATTATAATGTCTATTATGTGCTATATATAAATTGATTTCATTTTCATAGCAACTTAGGAGTTAGGTGGTGATGTTCTCATTTCATAAATTACTGAGATTTAGAGAGGGACACAATAGACAGTGCTTGGAAGAGATAAGCTTAGAACCCAGAAGACTCTGGCTTCAGAGAACCACGATTTTCTGCTATCCTATGTTCGCTCATTCCCTGTGATCCAAAACCCTGGTCCTTTTCAGCCTCTTGGGCTAGTTGTTCTTTCCCCCTTTCTTTTATTCATTCTCCTATATAACATTTTCTTTTTAAAGACATTAATTCAGTCAGTGAGTATTTATTTTTTCATTTAACAGTACTTTTATTTTTTTAATAGATCTTTATTGTTCAGATTATTACAGGTGTTCCTCTTTTTTTTCCCCCCATAGCTCCCCTCCACCTGATTCCCCACCCCACCCCATGCCCTTACCCCCCGCCACTGTCTTCATCCATAGGTGTAAGATTTTTGTCCAGTCTCTTTCCGCACCCCTCACACCCCCTTCCCCCTGAGAATTGTCAGTCCACTCCATTTCTATGTCCCTGATTCTATTATATTCACCAGTCCATTCTGTTCTTCAGATTTTTTATTCACTTGATTTTTAGATTCACTTGTTGGTAGGTATGTATTTGATGTCATTTTGTTGTTCATAATTTTTATCTTTACCTTTTTCTTCTTCTCCTCCTCCTCCTCCTCCTCCTCCTCCTCCTCCTCCTCCTCCTCCCCCTCCTCCTCCTCCTCCCTTCATGCTCTAGCCCAGCCATGGGCAAACTACGGCCCACGGGCTGGATTCAGCCCGTTCAGCTGTTCTATCTGGCCCGCGGAGCCGAAAGAGCGGAGGGTTCTCTTGCTCTCCCCTCCGCTTCTTAAATTTGAATTTATATTAGTTCACACAAACACTCCATCCATGCTTTTGTTCTGGCCCTCCGGTCCAGTTTAAGAACCCATTGTGGCCCTCGAGTCAAAAAGTTTGCCCACCCCTGCTCTAGCCGGTTTGGCTCAGTGGATAGAGGGTCCCAGGTTCGATTCCGGCCAACGGCACATGCCCGGGTTGTGGGCTCGATCCCCAATAGGGGGCGTGCAGGAGGCAGCCGATCAATGATTCTCTATCATCATTGATGTTTCTATCTCTCTATCCCTTTCCCTTCCTCTCTGAAATCAATAAAGAAATATATTAAAAAAAAAAAAAAAAAGAATACCCTTCAGCATTTCATGTAATCCTGGTTTGGTGGTGATGAACTCCTTTAGCTTTTTCTTGTCTGTGAAGCTCTTTATATGACCTTCAACTCTGAATGATAGCTTTGCTGGGTAGAGTAATCTTGGTTGTAGGTTCTTGCTGTTCATCACTTTGAATATTTCTCGCCACTCCCTTCTGGCCTGCATAGTTTCTGCCGAGAAATCAGCTGACAGTAGTATGGGTACTCCCTTGTAGGTAACTAACCATTTTTCTCTTGCTGCTTTCAAGATTCTCTCTTTGTCTTTTGCCCTTGGCATTTTAATTATGATGTGTCTTGGTGTGGTCCTCTTTGGATTCCTCTTGTATGGGGTTCTGTGTGCTTCCTGGGCTTGTAAGTCTATTTCTTTCACCAGGTAGGGAAAGTTTTCTGTCATTATTTCTTCTAATATGTTTTCAATATTTTGCTCTCTCTCTTCTTCTGGCATCCCAAAAATTCGGATGTTGGTACGCTTAAAGTTGTTCCAGAGGCTCCTTACACTATCTTCATATTTTTGGATTCTTTTTCTTTTTGTTTTTCTGGTTGGGTGTTTTTTGTTTCCTCATATTTCAGATCTTTGGTTTGATTCTTGGGGTACGTTGATCTACAGTTGAGATTCTGTATATTCTTTATTTTAGACAGTGTATGCTTAATTTCTGACTGGTCCTTTTCCATTTTTTTGGCGTTCTCATTAAGATCCTTAAAGGTCTTACTAAGTTCCTCAGCGGTTTTTAGAAGATTCTTGAGTAACCTTATAAATGTGGTTCTGAACTCTATGTCGTCCAGTAGTTTGCTTTCCTCCATTTCTTTCATTGGTGACATGTTTCTTTGTCTCCGCATTTTGTTGCTTCCCTGTGTTGATGGAGTGGCTTTGTGTGGTAGGTGACCTATAGGGGCCAGTAGCTCAGCCTCCCCAATCACCTGAGGTGGACGCTCTTGGTACACCCCTTTGTGGGCTGAGTGCAAAGTCTTGGTATAGTTAAGCCTTGATTGCTGTTGGTACACTGGGAGGACTTGACCTCCAGGCCAATTGGCTGTAAGGACCCGCTGTGTCTATAATGGAAGAACTGCTGCGCTGGAGACACGCTTATGGTGCAGGACTTGTTTCAGTGGGGCTTTGGTGCTCACTGAGTCTGCCTCTTGAATGTGTCACTTATGGATGTGAGGAGTTGAAATCTGGTGTCTCACACTGACCACTAGGTACACTGGCTTCTGGATATCCAATGGGGTGCAGGTCAGCTACTGTTAGAGGCCACCCAGCAGGAACTACAGCGAGAACTACAGTTTTCTCCTCTTTGCTTGGGGTTGGAGGTTTTGGAGCTGTCTGACCAGGGCTGCAAGTTTGCTAGGTTAAGCTGCGATAGGGCAGGCCATTCATATGCTAAAGCCGCTGCTTGGAGCTTGGGTGGGTTTGTAGGTTGTGCAGGGCGGGGTCTCAGGGTGTCACTAGGCTAGGGCATGGCAAACGGCGATGGCTGCCTGTTAGCCAGCTCTGCGTCTCTGACCGCGTCCCCGCGTCCCAGCGCAGTAAACAATTATTCCTGCGCGCAGCCCTGCAAGCAAGCCTCCCTCACTTTCTGACCCGATGGCAGACAGTCCAGTTTCTCCCCGTAGGAGTTTGGGTCCCCCGTGTCTCCCCAGAAAGTGGAGTTTGGAGTGATCGGGAGCTTGTCTCCCTTCGGGTTGAAAAAAGCAGCGCTCCCAGTTGCCCGCCGCCAGCCCGATTTGCGCGCCTCCATACCTCAGCTTTTCAGCGCTTGTGCATGTCTCAATGCTCTTTTCTCTTTCCTTCTAGTTGTAGAACTTCCACTCAGCCAGCTTTCCCGTGGTTCTGGGTGATAGACGTTTTTGTCTTTTAGTTGTAGTTTTGAAATTGTTGTGCGAGGCAGCAGTTTAGGTGTTTACCTATGCCGCCATCTTGGATCCTCCAGTGAGTATTTATTGAGTTTCCACCATGTGCAAGCACAGTTTTAAGTGTTTGAAATATAGCAGTGAAGAAAATATTCTTCTCTCTTGTAGTTTACATTCAAGTGAAGGAAAATAGATAAATGAATACTATGAAGAAAAATAAAGCTGGGTAAGGGGATAGGGACTGTGTGATGAAAGAAGGCTTCTGTGAGAAAATAAAATCTGTGCAAAAATATGCAGTAACTGAAGTAGTAAGCTGTGTATACTGTATATCTTGGGGAATAACATTTCAGGCATAGAGTTCAACAAGTTCAGAGGCCCTGAAACAGGAGTATGCTTATTGTGTTTGATAAAAGGAAGTCAGTGTGGCTAAAGATGAAGAATTCACAAAGTTAGACAGGGACCCAGATCATGTAGGGTTTTATATTGAGTGAAATAGGAAGTCACTGGAGAGTTTTGATAGAATGACATACTCTAATGTCCATTAAAAACAAAAAAAAATCCCTCTGCCTGATTGTACCAGCTAGCTAGGACCTCCAGTACAATGTTGGATATAATTGGTGAAAACAGACACTTCTCCAGTTTCAGGGAGAAGTATTCAGTCTTTCCCCATTAAGTATGGTGTTAGCTGTAGGTATTTTGTATATAACTTTTATCAGGCTAAATTCCCTTCTATTCCTAGTTTATGGAGAGGTTTTATTATGTATGGATGTTGGATTTTGTTGTGTGGTTTTTGTCCTTTATTGTACTAACATGGCAATACAGTGATTTTTTGATATTAAAGCAACCTTATATTCCTAGAATAAATTCCACTTGATCATAGTGTATAATCCTTTTTATTTTTATATGGTGTTGGACTTGGTTTGCTAATATTTTGTTGCAGATTTTTATCTATATTCATAAGAGATATTGGTCAGTAGCTTTCTCTTAATTACTAATTCAGTAATTTTTTACTTGTTTTAGGTGTACTTAGATCTTCTATTTCATTTTGCGTCACGTTTAATCATTTGTATCTTTCTCATAATATGTTGTTTTGTCTAAACTGCCTAATTTCTTGTCGTAAAGTTGTTCCCAGTATTTCCTTATAATCCTTTTAACTTCTGTAAGGTCAATAGTGATATCACCTTTTCATTCCTGGTTTTGGCAATTTGTACCTTCTCTCTTTTTCTTGGTCAGTTTTGCTACAGTTTTGTTAATTTTGTTGATCTCAGTTAACCAACTTTTGGTTTCATTTTTTATTCCATTTCTTTTAAAAAAAGATTTTTTTCTTTTTTTTTTTTTAGAGAGAGAGAGAGAAGAAGGGAGAGGGAGAGAGCAAAACATTGATATGAGAGTGAAACATCTATTGGCTGCCTCCTTCATGTCTCCTACCAGGGATCAGCTCGAAACCCTGGCCTATGCCCTGACTGGGAATTGAACCAGCAACCTTTTGGTGCATGGGACAACACCCAAACCATTGAGCCATATTAGTCAGGGCTATTGATTTCTTATTTAAATCTTTATTATTTTCTCACTTTAGCTTGCTTTGGATTTAGTTTGCTCTTCTTTTTTTTTATAGTTTCTTAAGGCTTTATTTTTTTAAGGCACTGTGCAGCCCAGATGAACTTTTCTTCAGCTGGACTTACCTGTGGGCTGGCAGTTTGCTCTTGGTGTCTCTGGAAAAGAGACACTGTCTTCCCCACTCAGCAACAGTGGGGAAGACAGTGGTCTGTAGTGTATGCCTTACCAACAAGGAATGGGCTAGGGCTAGACCCATAGTGCTGGGCAGCCTGGATCCTGCCTGCCTGTCAGCACTGGGCAGGCCTGAGCTCTGTGTAGGAGATGGAGGCAGTGCAGCAGCAAGTCAGGTGACACATGGAAAGCCAGTCTCCCCAGGCTTCTGAGGAGATTTTGCCTGGTACATGGCTGGAGGAGACAGCTGCCCACCTCACAGACTTCAGAGGCTTCAAGATGGTTTTGGAGGCCTTGCAGAACACTTCTGTTGCCTGTTAATGACTAAGATTCAAAGGAGAGATTTGATTCCATTAAAGAAATAAGGCTTAGTGGTGTCTATGTTCACAGTGGTAGCACATATATATAAAATTATAGGCTGTGGTTTTCAGAGACTAGCTGATTGATTAAGAATGGACTGGGGAAAACCACACAAGAGCATAGAAAATCTAAGCCTCTGCCTGGGCAGGTGACATGACTCAAGCTCCTTTGGTGTATGTATACCCCACCTAATGTGAAAGATTAATGTAAGAGAGTTTAGAATTCACTGATTCAGTCTTGGGAACTGATGCTATCTGATGTGTAGAGCCTCAAAGTAGAAGAAATAACTTTTTAAGGTACATAATTTGTGAATTTGCCTTTTTTCCCCATTTAAATAGTATGTAGTACAAGTAGTATTTGGCAATATTTTTGTGAAATAAAGGCCACTTGGGAATATTTGTCGGGGGCGGGGAGGAGAGAAATAAGTCTTACATATAGATCCCATAGGGTAACATTGAAGTAGCAAGATCTCTGAGCAATACCTGAGCTTACTGGGTACATATTTGTGGCCTTTAGTTTTCTTATCTATAAACAATGAGCAGCTTTTACCCAGACTACTGTATAAGGCACATTTCAAATAACTGCTATATATAAATCTAAAGGACTATTAATGTTAGCAACTATCATGACAGGGACCTGGACAGAGTTAGAAGGTCTGAGAGTAGTAGCAATGCCTCATCATCCTTCAAGGTGTGGGGATGAATGTCTGCCCAAAGTGGACCTTGTAGCTTAATAAGGCAGGAGGTTCATTGTCTGCTAGTGTATTCATCCTATGGCCCCAAGAGAATTCAGTCGAGAAAATCTGGGGAGGCTGACAGAGTAGCTCATATAAGAAACAGCTGTCCTGGTTCTCTCCTCACCCAGGAATTTTGCCCGCATTTTATTACTTTGTTTCTCAGCTGGCTTTCTTGAGGGTTGCTGTCACAGAAAAGCAATAAGGCCCAGCTCACTTATGGGGAAGGAATGGTGTGCAAAGGGCTCTGGGCCCCCTTGGGCCCTGTGTCTCCCTCCTTCCTTTCCCAGTTTTCATTAAAACTAAAGAGGATTTTTCTGTCCTACTGGAGCATCAGGCCAGAGAGAAGAGGTACTGATAGGTCCTATAGGTCAGCAATCAGAGGGCAGTTCTGAGGATGTTGTCCGTGGCAGAGAAGCAGAGTCCTGAGCCTAAAGTGTTAGAACCCTGAGAAGAGTAGGACATGAATAAACAGGACTTATGATTTTATGATGGGCAAATGTAGAAAAATAAAACTATCCTACAGACTACCATGTTAACACAAAAGCAAAAATTGCTTCTTTTGAATTATCTGTCATTTTGTATTATCTGAGTCTCCACTCACCTCCCTTACCCTCATCCCCCTCTCCATTTTCCCAATTTGCATATCAGTCAAGAGTTATGATAATAAGTGCATAGGCCAAGGGATAAAAGTTACCTATAGTATAACTGACCTTTTGGGAGATTAATTAACTGTTTCTTTCCCACTGTTGCATATAGTTTTAAAAACCTTAGGCCATATGATACTGGGGAAAGAGAGGAGGCCTTAAAGCCAAAGGTTTGAGTCCTTGCTCTGGAATTTATTTCCTGTGTGACTAATCTCTCTGAGCTGTAGTTTTCTCATCTGCAAAATGGGGACAATAATGCCTATGTGGCTATTGTGATGCTGATAGGAGATGATGAAAAAATGCCTGGCCTGGGTTGTTGTTCAGTCAGGTAATTGAAGTAAATTCTGATAGCATGTGTTCATTGACAGATTGTAGTAGAAGGTATTACAATCCAGGCTTTTAACCCTGTTCTACTAACTCAACCTTGGGAAAGCATTTAATATCTTTAGGCCACAGTTTCCTCAGCTCTAAAAAGTGGGAATAAGGTAAAAAGTTGATCTATAATTGCTGATGTCCCTTCCAGTTTTGTGCCTTTAAAGGCATATTGGGCCCTGGCCGGTTTAGTCCAATGGGTGGAGCGTTGGCCTGAAGACTGAAGGGTCCCAGGTTTGATTCTGGCCAAGGGCACATGCCCAGGTTGCGGCTCGATCCCCACTCGGGGGTGTACAGGCGGCAGTCAATCAATGATTCTCTCTCATCATTGATGTTTCTCTCTCTCTCCCTCTCCCTTCCTCTCTGAAATCAATAAAAATATATTAAAGGCATATTGGTCTGTGGTTCAAAGGCATCAAAGAGTTAAAAGGAAAAAAAAAAGTCAAGTGGAGGCCAAAGGAGAAGCCTTAGCCTCAGTCCTGCTGAGGCCACACCAGGGACAGTTAAAAAGAAAGAGCCCTTATCTACAAAGAGGAGGTGTTGGGAGTGTCTGGGAGTCTGCTGCTGGAGCAATGAATGCCTGTCACCCAGCATTTGGAAAAGAAATATCAAAGAGAAGATGAGAATAGCCTAGGAGGTTGGAGACTGAGTACAAAGCAAGTGTGGGAGAGACCATGAGGCATAGAACCTTGTTTGTGCTCCATTACCCACTTTCTGGGTGTTCCCAGTCAAGCTATTTCTCTTTCTGCAGCCTCCATATCTTCATCTATGATATATTCTCCATCAGGTGATATATTCTCCAAGGGCCTCTTTAGGGCTTTCTAAAATTTCACTGTCCACTCTCTTCTGGCTCTTAAATTGTTTGTACCTAGTTTTTGCTGATGTTGAGTGTATCATTCATATGAGAAAGGTTCCTTAACCAGCAAGGCTTTATCTAGCCCTGGAGTATTTAGAATGCTCTTGAAACCACAATTTCAGGCCACTAAGATCATAAGTTTTCAGGTCGAGAAATACCTTGGTCCACCTGGTTCAATCCACTTATTTATGCAGCAGAGTAGAAAGACTACAGGCTTTGACAGCAGACCTTGAATTCAAATTTCTGCCAGTACTAACTTAATCTCTCTGAGTTATAGTATCATCATCTGAAAATTAGGATATTGATAATAGAGCAGGCACATAGAGAATTATTATGTGGAGGAGGAAAAAAAACAAAACATGCCAGAGAGGTGAAGTCATCTGCTCAGGGTCGAGCTCAGACCAAAACCTAGGTTTTATTGTGTCTTAGTCCAGGGTTTTCTTCTCCTCTGGAGCCAAGGTCATTTGTACCCACACAAATGTATTAGCAAAGATTGGAACTGAAAGCATGTCAGCTTTCTTAACATCTCTGCCAACAGCCTTCTCAATTCCCCTGTGGCGTGTGTCAATAACACAGCCCGAACTTGTTTTAGAAACAAGCGCTCCATAAGCACTCCTGCTTGATTTGCTTTGGCTGGAACAGGATCCAGATGCTCTTAGAAGAGCACAACAGACTCTCCAAATTAGCCCATTTCCATTCTGAGCCACTCGTAGTTCTGATCTGCAGCTGGCTGGGGTTTGTCCCCAAGTCCTCCCTACCTCTCATGTGAGTCACATTTAGTAATCATGCTATTTGCCTTTTCCCTCTTGATGGAAGTAACATTTATTGAATGCCCACCTACCATGTGCAAGTATTGTAATAGGTACTTTAAATTTATTATCTCCCTTAATTAAAAAATAAATAAATAGGGAAGGGAGAGGGAGAGAGAGATAGAAGCATCAATGATGAGAGAGAATCATAGATCAGCTGCCTTCCTGCAGCTGGTTCATAGGTCGATGTCAACCACTGAGCCACACCCCTCTCATCCTTGATGTTTCTTTTTTTTTTTTTTTTAAATATACTTTATTGATATTTTACAGAGAGGAAGGGAAAGGGATAGAGAGCTAGAAACATCGATGAGAGAGGAACATCGATCAGCTGCCTCCTGCACACTCCCCACTGGGGATGTGCCCGCAACCAAGGTACATGCCCTTGACCGGAATCGAACCCGGGACCCTTCAGTCCGCAGGCCGACGCTCTATCCACTGAGCCAAACCGGTTTCGGCTCATCCTTGATGTTTCTATCTCCCTCTCCCTTCTTCTCTCTGACATCAATAAAAACAACAACAAACCAAAAAAAAAACCAGAGCTCTCCACCCTGGAAGGGTGGCTTGGTCAGTTGGACCGTTGTCCCACACATCAAAAAGTTGAGGGTTTGATACTGGTCAGGGCACATACCTAAGTTGCTGGTTCAATACCTGGTCAGTTACTTCCATCAAGAGGGAAAGGGCAAATAGTAAGACTACTGAATGTGACTTACATGGCAGGTAGGGAGGACTTGAGGACAATCACATTGATGTTTCTCTTTTTCTCTCCCTCCCTCCCTTCCACTCTCTCCAAAAAGCAACAGAGAAAGTATCCTGGTGTGAGGATTAACCAAACAAACAAACAAACAAACAAACAAACAGCTGCTCTGTTTGAAGTGGGGGTAGGGAAGTGCTGTGATGGTAGAACCTGTTCAGCTTTCCCCTTACCCTCACCGAAAATAGCCCCTGCCTTAAACCTCCAGGGTTCCCAGGACCCTGACCAACTGATGCAGACCAACTTTCCCATTTTATAACTGTGAAATTGAGATCCAGCAAGGGAGCAGTAAAAAATATGTCTAAGGTTGCACAGTGAATTAGTGGTAGGTCTCCTGACTCTTAGTTTGGTGCCCTGTTCATAAGTGACCACCTGTTCCACTTCACTAACATCCTGTGCTTGGCTGTCAGGCTTCTCTTGCCTCCTGGCATCTGGTTCCTGTGAAGTAGGCAAGCCTATGGATGGGAGTAATTCTTTTTTTTTTTTTTAATATAATTTATTGATTTTTTACAGAGAGGAAGGGAGAGGGATAGAGAGTTAGAAACATCGATCAGCTGCCTCCTGCACACCTCCTACCAGGGATGTGCCCGCAACCAAGTTACATGCCCTCGACTGGAATCGAACCCGGGACGCTTCAGTCCGCAGGCCGACGCTCTATCCACTGAGCCAAACTGGTCAGGGCTGGATGGGAGTAATTCTTATACATATGGTGAGCATGTTTCAAGTTTTGTTTAATTCATTAATGTGGGAAACATCAGAAAGAGAATAGCTGAGAAACTAGATTTATGTTGTTGGTGGAAAAAGGATTGCTGAAATTAAATTGCTAAATTAAATCCAACATTGATTAATGTCCTAATGAAATGAATCTTTGGTGTTATCCTCTTTGCTTTAAAAAAGTGTACCATCTCAGTTTTCTACACATTAACCTCTAACTTTATAGTTTTTAAACACTTGGTCTTTAACCATTTGTGAACAGTAAGTCAAACAAACTTCCATACTCCAGTTGTGTCAGATGAATCTTAGGTACATATTTTAAAATGTTCTAACATGACTTTAAAAGGTCACACAATAATTTTTGGCCTTACTTCCAAGTTTTGGATTCTTTTCTTTTTTAAAATATTTTTATTGATTTTTTTACAGAGAGGAATAGAAAGTTAGAAACATCCATGAGAGAGAAACATCGATCAGCTGCCTCCTGCAGACCCCCTACTGGGGATGTGCCCGCAACCAAGGTACATGACCTTGACCGGAATTGAACCTGGGACCCTTGAGTCTGAAGGCCTATGCTCTATCCACTGAGCCAAACCGGTTAGGGCTGGGTACTTTTCTTTAACATATCCTATTGAAAGTGATCAGAGCCTATTATGTTAAAGAGCTAGAACAGGCCCAGCCCAGGAAATTACCTTTCTGCTCAGTTGTAGAGTCCCGACTTCTTTGCTAAAACTTCTGCAGGTAGCAGCCAAGAGCAAGATGTTGAGCTCTCCTGCAGCTCTGCTCACTGGCCTGAAGTTTGGCTTTTTTTAATCCTAGACTTGCTTCTTCTCTGGTCAAGGAGGTGTTTTTTCCTGCCTCTAGTTATTCTTAGGATCATTTTGGATTAAAAGTGGTTACAGAGATACTTGTGGAGGAAGTTTGTTTTTGTTTTGAGCACAGAGTTCTACTCAATGCTTTTTCATTATATGGTTTTATCTCCGAACATTCTGCCCATCTCTCATCCCCACTGTTACTACCCCAGGCCAGATCTTAATCATCTCTCTCTTGGACTATTTTAATTGTCAACTAATTCATCTCCCCACCTCCAGTCTTTGTTCCTAAAATATAACTTCCTTTCACTCTCCGTTTTAAGATACAGATCTTATTCCTACCACTTCCCTGCTCATAAAACTTCTAGAATAAATCCAATCCCCTTAGCATGACCTTCAATGCTCTGCAAAGACTATTTCTCTTCATTCTTTGAAGCCTCTCCTCCCGCTCTTCCTCAGGCTTTCAGTTCCATAGGAGTTCATATTAGCGGATAAAAATATTAGGGAAACCAACTGTTTTGGATAATATGAAGGAAGATCTAACAACCTGATCAAATCTGCCAATGAAGATTAGGAAGCATCCTTAACTGATAAACATTCCAATTTGATAAACATTTGTGCCACGCACCATGGGTAGGTACTTAGGAGTAAGGAGAAGGCAAACACACGGTCAAGGCCTTTGAAGCCATGTTGATCAAGGAAGACAGGCAGGTAAAGTAAGTAGATGGCAGAGATGATCAGTATTATGGAAACAAGTAGTGTTTTGGGAACATGGAGGAGAGGGGGACACTAACTTCCTGGGAGATCAAGGAAGACTTCACAGAAGAGGTGATATTTGACTTAGACTTCAAAGATGAGGTATTTATTTGGCAATTGTGAAGGGTAATCTGTAGCTTCCAAGAAAAGAGACCCAGTGAGGACAAAGGCACATAAGCTTGCATGTGTGTCTTAGAGAAGGGTAAATAGTTCAGTGTAGCAAGAGTATAGGATTTCAGGAATGGAGTGTGCTTAGGGTTAAAGTTATCAAAGGAAGTTAGGGCTAAACTGTTAGGCCTAACATTCCAGGCTTAAGGAAATAGTGATGTATATTGTGTTTCACACATAACATGAGATAATGATTCTTGAATTAAGTGATATGTATTTGTCTCTTTGTGCATGTGTGTTAGGATGTATGTGTTACATTTGGAGATCATTTTTGCCGATCACTGAAGCAAAGCAAATATCAAAAATTGGAGCCAAAAGAACAGTGCTCACCTGGGCTTGAACTTCTCATTTCCACAAGTCCCCAAATCATAGCATTAGAATTGGAAGTGATCTTAGGGACCATTCAACAAATGCCTGCTATTACTCTTGGAGCTGCGTTAAAGTAGTGAACAAAGCAGACTGCCTTTATGGAAATTCTTTTAGTGGGAGACAGAAAATGAGTAAATCAGTTATTATATCATTTATTATCTCATTTCATAGGTGTTGCAAAGAAAGATACTCGGGGTAAAGGGTTAAAAAGTGGGGACTGGCTTTTCTGAGGAGGAAGATTATTTCCAGCTGAGAGAAGAGCAGGTGAAAAGGCCTCAAGGCAAGAGTGTGTTTGTGGGGGGAGGAGGGGACACAAAAAACTAGAAGGCAGACAGTGTGGCTGGAGCAGTACCCTGAGGGGGAAAGAAGCAGGAGGTAAGGTTGGAGAGGGGGCAGCTGAGGCCAGAACTTACAGGGCCCTTGAGAAAATGAGGGTGACGAATACCCACGCTACATAGCAAGTTAGTGGCAAGGTCAGGACTGGTACCATCCTGCTTCAGCCTCCCTTCCTTTGCCTCCCTGATGTCTTCTGGCTTTTACCCAAGATTAACTTGAACCCCATTTAATTTCTTCAATCTCCTTTTCCTCTCTCAGTTATCTTTCCCTTCCCCTGTGCCCAGGACTTCACACAGCACAGAAGTCTTGTTTTGTTTTCCCAGGCTTCTTTGCTTAATCACAGCATTAGCATTTCCCACACTCAAATTTGTACACATGATCTGGTAATAGAGTGATTTCTGGAAGGTCAAAGCTACAGAAGTTTTTGAAGGTCTTTTAGTTCAGCCTCCAACATAAAAAACCCAGGGAGGACAAGTGACTTGCCCAAGGCCATTTATCTAATTAGTGGCAGAACTTGATTTTCTTTGTCTCCTATTTTCTGGCTCTTCATTTTATTCATGCTACCACTATCTTTAATCTCCAGCTAAAGGGAGTCAAGTTGTGATCCATATAACTGAGCTCACATTCAGTGGCTCTCTTTCCCCTGCCCTTACTTTAGCATTTTATTTGGCTTTTGTCATGTGAATTTACTGTTTTATTCTGTCCAGGGTCTTTAAACTACCCTTTGCAAAGACAGCATGTCCATAAATTGCTCACCCTTGTTCATGCTGTCCTCATACTTGAACTGGCAGCCTGCTCATAACCTCCAGTCTATATCCAGGCTTGTCTTTGAACCCAGCTCCAGTCTTCTCTAGAGAAGCAATGTAGAAAGGATATACAGTGGTAACTCGGTTCTGTTTTATTTTGTTTTAATATATTTTTATTTTAGAGAGGGAGAGAGATAGAAACATTGATGAGAGATAATCATTGATCAACTGCCTCCTGCATGCCCCCTACTGAGGATCGAGCCCACAACCCAGGCATGTGCTCTTGCTTGGAATCGAACCCGGGATCCTTCAGTCCACAGGCCTATGCTCTATCCACTGAGCCAAACCATCTAGGGCGTACCTCAGTTCTTGAACTTAATTTGTTCTTGAAGGCTATTCAAGAAGTGACTTGTTTGAAAACCAAATCATTTTTTTCCATTAGAAAGAATGTAAATTGAATTAATCCAATCCAGACCCCCAAATGATTTCGTTTTAATCTTACTATACAGTACATGTCTAATGTACTGTTTAATCTATAAATAAACACTTTTATTAAATTTATCAAACCACCCCCTACTCGCCTTAAAGGAATCACTTTCAACATTCATTCCAGGGGTGTCTTTCAGGTCATTATGCAACATCTTTGCTTGTTCATATATCACTGCCTCTGAAATGCTGTCACTGGCTAACTGCTTTTTGTTTATCCAAATCAACAACAGTTTTTCTACCTCTTCAATTGCCTGTGATCATTGCTTCTTTCACAACCTTAGCAACATTAGCACTCTTGATGGGCCTCTTTGTGTTTTAAAATTGTGCTAATCCTTGATTTCACCAGCAACAAAAGCATTCTCTCCTTTGTTTTTTTTGTTGTTGTTGTTGTTGTTGTTGTTTTTTTTTTTTTGTGTGTGTGTGTGTGTGTGTGTGTGTTGTTGTTGTTGTTGTTGTTGTTTTGCCTGAGAGATGCTTTTTGTCATGCTGAGATATCATTATGAAAGGGTTGTTAGATTGAAAGCTGAAGTTGGTTCATCAACGGAGACATTTTCTGTGAACTTTGGTTGAGAACCGAATTATCATTGGTCCAGAAACAAGGTTTGATTGTACCTGGATTTGAATCCCACTTTTGGCACATACTGGAACAAAGTAATCTTGGACAAGTAACTTGACCTGAGAGCAGTTTTCTCATCTGTAGAATGGAATGTTAATACCTGCTTGATGGGGTCGTTGGAAAGATTATTTAAGGTATTATATGTATACACCTCAGGCATTTTATAAAGTGAAGCTAACTCTTCCTTAAAGGCCCATCTTGAACTGCCCTCTCTCTTTTTCCTAATTATCTAATAGGTAACACTTACTGAGTGGGTTTCTGTGTGCTAGGCCAAGTGCCAAGTGCTTAAAAAAAGTGTTTATTACTACATGTGAATCTACAATTATCTCAAAATAAAAAGTTATGTAGATAGATGTGACATTAGGATTCAGTACGTACCTATGTCCCAGTTGTTGCTATTTTCTAGCTATGTAAATTTGGACAAGCCTCTTGACCTCACTCTTAAGTGTTTTTCCCACTAGAGCCCTAAAATTCCATTCCAGAACCATTTGGAAACCTGACTTGCTTACCTGTTCGCCTTGGAAAACATTCCTGTGTTGATGACAGAGCAGCGGCCACTGGGCTGACCCTGTGTGACATGGAGAGGACAGGACAAGAGGCAAAGAACTAGGTGCCTGGGAGCCTTTAGATCAAGAACTGGCAACTCATCACAAATCAAATAAAGCAAAAGATTTCTGAGGTATGGGCCTGGGGGTTGTCTGCTTAGATTATGTTCTGGGAATAAGGAGGATTGCAAACTCCACTGAAGAGATGACCAACAATGCACAATTACTAATTGTGCTCCTTAGACTAATTCTTTTTAAAAAATATATTTTATTGATTTTTTACAGAGAGGAAGGGAGAGGGATAGAGAGTTAGAAACATTGATAAGAGAGAAACATCGGTCAGCTGCCTCCTACACACTCCCTACTGGGTATGTTCCCGCAACCAAGGTACATGCCCTTGACCGGAATTGAACATGGGGCCCTTGAGTCCACAGGCCGACACTCTATCCACTGAGCCAAACCAGTTAGGGCAGGCTAATTCTTAATTTACCTCTCAGTGCCTCAGTTTCTCTGTCTATATATATTTTTTATTTTTACTTTTTATTAATCTTCACCCGAGAATATTTTCCCATTGATTTTTTAAGAAAGTGGAAGGGAGGCACATTGGACTCTGAGAAACTTGGACTGAGAGAAATACATCGATTGGTTGCCTCCCACACGTGGCCTAACCAGGGCCGGGGATTGAGCCTTCAACCAAGGTACGTGCCCTTAATTGGAATCCAACCTGAGACCCTTAAGTCCACAGGCCGACACTCTATCCATTGAGCCAAACTGGCTAGGGCATCCCTGTCTATAAAGAAGTGCTATTGATACCTACTTTTGGGGTTGTGAGACTTCAAAATATATTAGTTAAGTAGGTGTCACACCTGATACTTAGATGGGTGAATGGCATATTATCTCTTTGGAGACCAGTATCTTTAGGAGGTGGCATTAAAGTCTCAGCTGCTCTGATTCTCTGACCACCCCACTGCCTCCAAATACCCTGGACCCTCCTTTTTCTTAAGTTCAGGCCCCAGAAATGTTGGGCATTTCTATCTGACCTCCCATGCCATCTCTATCTGACCAGGTGAAATATCTGAGTAAGCAGGATTGTTACATATCAGACATACAGGGCCAGGGCAGGTAGCGCAGGCAGCAGCTAATGAACAAAAGGCTTCTCTCTGTTCCCAATAAATTGGTCCTTGGGGATCCTAGCTTTGAAATTCTAATTGACACAGGAAGGAAAAGATTCATTAGACTCTGGACTCATTAAAATGCTCTGCTGCTCACCTACGATTTATTCTTGGCAGTTCATCAAGAGGAATTAAGTAAACCAACAGGCTGGGAAGCTGCTGACAGCAGAGTCCAATGTGCCTAGTGCTGCTTATGGGGTGGGAATGTTGGGTTTCCCATACTGTGGAGCACACAGCTGGCTTCAGAAGTTCCTCACCCCTACAACTTAGCATGAATCCAAGTCTTATATACTGTCAGTGCTGAAAGGACCTTTTGAGATCATTCATAGATGATAGCTCATTATGGATGGTTCAAACAAATGGGGCTTGGCCAAGATCACCCAGCACAATAGTAGTGGAGCTAGCATTAAAATCAATCAGGCCTCCGGACTTCCAGGCCTGTAATATTTTCCCCTGCGTCACCCTTAGATTTCTAGATCCAGTATTTCATTCAGCTTCCAGTAGGTAATTTTGACACATGCTGTGTGCCAGGGTTTTGTGATAAAGCAGATACAGAGGGAGCCCCAATATTGGGAGATTAGAAAGACCTGAGGGGTGAATAGGAATTATTAGCTCGGCAAAGAAGCTGATGAGCCATGTTCAAGGCTGAGGGACCAGTGCCTACAAAGAACCAGACTCTACAGGAATGGAAAGTTGAGTGTTGCTGGAGTGAAGGAATTGTGGAAGAGATGAAAAGATAAGTCAAATCTATGAGGTTTAGTCCACTTTCTCTGGATATAAGAACTCTAGACCTGGGATTAGGAATTCTGAGTTTAGATGTGTTAGTCATCACTCAAGTAACATTTACAGGCAGTCCTCGGGTTACATCGGACTCGACATATGTCGTTTCGTGGTTACATAGCCATCTCCCATTTATCTATAAAAAAAAAAGTTTCGTCATTTTGACGTATGTACATATGTGCTTTATGCTTTTTATTATTTATCTACCACAGATAAAGATCAGGAATTGTTATCTTTCTTTAAATTTTTTTTTACTGTTTCACTTCATTACTGCCATGTATGTGCTCCATGTGAGTGACGTAGGTGCTTATGTAGGTGGGTTCCGACTTACGGCGAAAATCGCGTTATATCGCGCCGTAGGTAGGAACAGATCTCCGACGTAACCTGAAGACCTACTGTACTTAAGATCTTTTAAGTGTGCCATGCTGGGCATTGGGCATTGTAAGGTATAAGTAGTCCCCTCCCCCAGATCTGTCAGTTTAATGAAGCAAACACACCAATAAATAACTGGTATAATAAATCAAAGGAGTAATTACCTCTGCTGGAGGGAGTCAGAATTGAACTGTATGTTACTGTCATTATTTTCTCAAGGCTTTGATGATTCCTCCTGTCAAATGGTGATAACTACTGTCCTATGTAGCTCATGAGCTCATGGGAAGACAGCTTTGTAATGACGTATTTGTGTGGCATTTTGTGGGTTACAAAACACTTTTCTATCATCAATTAATTGAATCTTAACTATAATATTAAGACTTAGGAAATTTCCCAATTTACAGATGAGGAAACCAAGCATCAGAAAAGTTGAGGCTTATTCATGGTTTTATAGCTTTTGATTAACAAAAGTTAGGATTGTAATTCCAAATCCTGTGCTGTCTTTTGCAGTACAGTGGTTCAAACAAACTTTGAAAAGAAGACAGATGACAACCTTTCTTTCCCCTACTTGAGTAACAAATTTCCTTCTCCCTTCACTAGAAATGCAAAAAACATGTCCAGTGTGAGAAAAGCAAACCTAAGTTGCCTAGGGAGAAAGAAAGGAAGTTTATTTTAAGTCTTCCACAGACTGGGCTCTGAGCTTTTAGGACCATGCGCCCAGTGCTCCTTCAGCTCCCGCTGTTCCATCTCATGCCATTTACAGAGTGCTATCTCAGCCATCACCTCATTGGCTACACAAAGCAACTCGTGGGATAGACAGAGCCTGTTACACAGATGGGTAAACTGGGATCCACAGAGGTAAGTAATTTGCCCATAGTCACTGAATTATTCATGCCAGAATCCAGAGCTCCTGACACCAAACAGGTGCTAAGTCATAGTATGTAGGCTCTGTTGATTCATTTCACTTCACACAATTCTTGAATATATCCCATGAAGTAGACACTTTGCTATACAAGAGAGGCTCTGGTTAGGCTCAAACCATTTTGGTTCAGTGCTTTCTTTAAGAGCAAGGACTTTTGTTATTTACTTCTCTGTCCCTAACCAAGGCCCAGTTCCAAGAATGTCTTGCTGTTGTTTTTGGCCTCAGTCTGCCAGAAGCTGGAGGGAGCAGATGGCCACAGCAATGTGATCATGAGGGTGTGATCCCAGACAAGACTAGAGGATGAGTTGAGAGCCCTAGACTCATCTATTGCTGCCAAGGTATTTTTTATTCCAGAACAATGTGAAGCTGGCCAACCCTGCTCCCCCATCTCCCACTACTTCCCCCTGCTCCCCGCCACATCATCTCTCTCTCTTGTTGGTCACCTGGATAGATTTCATACAAAGGCTTCTAGGACCTGCTGTCCAAGGCATGTTCTAAGATGAGATTAAGGAGTCTCACCCCATAGCCATTCTGGCTTCTCCTCTATCTACAGGCCTTCTGCCAGGCTCCTGCCCACTCTGCTGCTTTCACTCCTGACTCCTTAAACAGAGTGGTTGTTTAATATGACTCTGACAAACAGCCTAAAGAGCAATCAGTACTGATACTGAGAAACCAACATGTTTCCTGTTTATCTAAAATCCTAACTGGAAAATTTTAAGAAGCTCTACTTGAGGGGGGTGTCTGGGATAAGGACAATTGATTTCCATGATGGGAAGCCTGCAAGACCTCAAGTACCTTATAAACTATGAAAGGAAATATGCACAATGTTTCAAATGTCCTTCATATTTATATCTTTATACATTACAGAGCTCTTTCATACCTGTTGTTGCCTTTGAATCTTAGAGCAACTCTGTGAGAGAAGCAATGTGAGGATTACTATTCCCACTTGATACTTGATACCAGGGAAGGTTAATCATGGTGGCCGAGTCCCAGGCAGAACCAAGATTTGGAAGATTAATAGTCCTAGGTTTGAAATCTGGTGCTCACCACTTTTTGGCTGCATAATCTTAAGCAAGTTATTTAGCCTATCCAAACCTCAGTTTCCTTCTCTGTATTAGGATGATAACGATATTCTTATGGTTGTCTGAAGATCAAATGATATAGGAAAAATGCTGGCACAGTATAGATTAAATATTAGAAGCTCAGTAACTGAGCTTTAAATGTTTTGTATTCTGAGTTTTTGAAAATTACTACTCTGATTACAGTAAAATGAACTACACATAATAAATTCCTATTGACCAGAGTATCATTTAAATGCCATAATGGGTTAAGAGAATTGGATTAGTGGAAAGAACGGGTACCCCAGGCACTAGCTAAGTACTTCTGATACAAATCACAGTGGGTTTGAGCTGATAGGGCCCCTAGAGATCTATTCCAATGTATCTTTCTCAGAATAGATATTAATAATCCAGGAAAAAGTCACATCAAAATAATGCAAAGTACATTTCTTTATTGCTGACGTCTTAGAGCTTTTAGTGTGCATGTGACTTGGGGAGGGGGTGGGTGAATGGAGTGTGCCAACTTTCCTGTCTTTGACCTTAGAGCCTCTTTTCTGAGAACTCTTACTAACATATTGAGCACTGGTCTTCCACAGAAGAGTTCATGCAACATGGATCTGGTCCAGTTTCTCAATTTCTAGATGAGGCACCTGAGGTCTGTAACCAAGTTTATAGAGACAGTCCACAGTAGAACCAAGTTGAGAGTGCCTCACTCCCTTTTGGGCCACAGCATTATTTGCACTCCACTATTTTTCCATTTCTAGCCAGCAAATCATAAAATTACAGAGCATTCTGTAAACCACTAATCAGAGAGCATTGTTAGAGTTGAGCTCTCTGTTTTAATGTGTTTATCCCAGAAAATAGGAAAATGAGGAAAAAAACAGGCTTAATAGCCAACAAATGTTTCCAAACAATGGAAGGAGCAGGGGTTAGGTAATTATCTCAGTGTCTAGAAAGGTCCTCTATCCGGCCTGCGGGCTGTGGCTGAGAAATCATTTGGTCTGGCCCTGCCAACGTGTTAGGGATGAGTTAATTAAATGTTTGACCAATATAGCAGGCTAATTTTGTTGTTGTTGTTGTTATTAATCTTCACTGGAGGATATTTTGTCATCGGTTTTTAGAGAGAGTAGAAGGGAGATGGAAAGACAGAGAGAAACATCAATGTGAGAGACACACATCAATTGGTTGCCTCTGCACGCTCCCCAACTAGGGCTGGGGATCGAACCTGCAACTGAGGTACATGCCCTTGACCGCAATTGAACCTGGGACCCTTCAGTCCACAGGCTGATGCTCTATCCACTGAGCAAAACCGGCTAGGGCAGTAGCCTAATTTTTAAGTTGATAATTTTGTATGGCCTGTGAATGATGTTATAAATATCCAAATAGCCCTCAGCAGAGTAAAGACTCCCCACCTCTGCTTTTCCACACAGTTTAAAGTATGTTCTTGCTTTCAGAAGTTTCCATTGCGCTTGGCTGGCATGGCTCCATGGTTGAGGGTCGACCTATGAACCAGGAGGTCATGGTTTGATTCCCAGTTAGGGTATATGCCTGGATTTCGGGCTTGATCCCCAGTGTGGGGCATGCAGGAGGCAGCCGGTCAATGATTCTCTCTCATCATTGATATTTCTATCTTTCCCTCTCCCTTCCTCTCTGAAATCAATATATATATATATACACACACACACACACACACACACACACATATATATATATGTTGATTATATATATATATATATATATATATATATATATATATATATATAAAGAAGTTTTAGTTGCAACCTTGCAACCACAGGCTCATCTAAGAAGCCCACAGTGCAGTTCCCAATGATAAGCAGTAACTATGGAAATGATCCTGAGAGGGGTCTGAAAAGAATGTATCAAACTTCTGCTTCTCCATCAGCATCTTCATCATTGAATTCAATGGTTAGGGATGTGCTACTGGATTTCTATCCAGACCCTGGCAGAGGGAGTTGTCCTTGGCATTTGGTGAGGGTTTGCATTTGCGTTTTATTAAGCCTTCTAGTTCAGCTCTAGTAAAAATATTAACCTTTACATTTGCAAAGTTGTACAGTAGACTTTAAGAATACAGAAGTATTTTTATTTTTTTCATTTAATGATACAAACAAATGCTGACAACATTCACATATAACTTTTTCTCACGTTTACAACTGAATAGATTGAAACTGCTTTAATTGCTATAGAGCATACTGTATTAGTGTTTTAAAAGTTTATTCCAACCCATTTTTTTCTTTTATACTCTAAAACATCTTTATTGCCGAAACCGGTTTGGCTCAGTGCATAGAGCGTCGGCCTGCGGACTGAAGGGTCCCGGGTTCGATTCCGGTCAAGGGCATGTACCTTGGCTGCGGGCACATCCCCAGTGGGGGGTGTGCAGGAGGCAGCTGATCGATGTTTCTCTCTCATCGATGTTTCTAGCTTTCTATCCCTCTCGCTTCCTCTCTGTAAAAATATCAATAAAATATCTTTAAAAATAAAAAAAAAATAAAACATCTTTATTATGTTCTTTGTTGAGATCGATTGAGATAAATCCACAAGAAGACTGGGCCCAAGGTCAATCCAACTTTCAACCAGTCTGAGGAGCTGCTCGGGAGCCTGGCTAGGCTCCCTACAGTAGACTTTTCAAAACACAACCCTGTAGCATAGAGTTTATTTTCCATGTGCCATATGAGGACTCTAAGCCTGAGAGAAGGTGTGGTGACTTGTCCAAGGTCTGACAGCAAGTTAGTGATATGTTCATTGTTGTATTACGGGTGTCCAGTATAAGCCTGACATAGTAGATCCTTAAGAAATAAATCAGTTGAATAATTAGTACATTCTCAGGAATGAACTTCAGGTCTTCGAACTTTTTATCTAGTGTTTTTTCCATTAAGCTAGGATGGTGGGGCATAGTGGTTGGTCTCATCTCAGGGTCATCGATAATTCGGAGAGGGAGGACTGGGTCTGTCTCCCTTGCTGTTTGATTACTGACAAGGATGGTGGTTTCTAGGCTTTGCTGCGCTCTTCTTGGTAAGGACCTTGTATATCTTCCTCACCACAGGAAGCCCAGATTCAGCAGTTTCTGGGCTGCAGATTCAACCTCTTTGAGCCTCTGTTCCCTGTAGTCCACTGAACAAGAAGACTCCAGTGTTCTCCAGCTTCTCACTCTGTCCCTCATTTGTTTTCTCTCTCATCACTGTCTTGCCTGTCCTTCAGTTCTGTTGATGGGTGAGGAATGTGGGCTCATCTCATAAATACTATACAGTTCACTTTTAAGAAGTTGTCATGTCATGGAACAGAGGGTGGAATCTCCGAGGGAAGGCAGGGGAGGGTGGGTGGGTGGAAAGTAATCAACCAAGAACATTGTATGCATATATGCGTGACCCATGGCCACAGACAATGTGGCAGGGAGGAGACGGGGAGAGCAGGCTGGAGAGGGTCAATGGAAAAAAAAGGGACAAATGTAATACTTTCAACAATAAGAATTACTTTAAAATAAAAAAAAGAACTGTTCTAAGACAGTACATTTCATTAACTTAGTTGGGGGGAAAAAAAAGTTGCTGTGTCAGGCACATTGAGAAACCATTTACTGAAACAATGTCCACCTAGACTTCTTTCCCCTATTAGTTAGCTGAAATTCACTGAGCATCTACTGGTTACCAGGGCAGTGTTGGTGACTGGGATTACAAAGATTAATAAATTAATCTACCTTCAAGGAGTTCAGAGTCTAATGGGGAGAGACAAGTATGTGAATACAAATGTACAGCAAATAATTGCTGCATCAGAAGTCTGTAGAGGATATGGGGCCCATAGGAGAGAGTGACTGGATCTGCCTGACGGATGGGAAACAAAAGGCTTTCCTAAGAGTTTTTATCAGGGCACCACATCAATGGATTTGTGCTCAGGAAACTTGCCCCAGCCTCCATCACTAAATCAGAAATTGGTTCTAGCTCTGCTTAATTGATGCAGCAATCTGTCATAACCTTGCTCAATGGTAAGAGTGTGATATTTGGAGCCGTCTATTGAATGGAGTCAATAGTAATAATACTTTCATTTAGAAAATTCTTGAATGCTTAACTTACTGGTACATTATCTCATTGAATTCTCAAAACAACCTCGTGGGAAAGGTACTGTAATATTATTCCCATTTTACAAATGAGAAAACTAAGGCACATATGGGTTAAGTCATTTAGCCTGGATCATATAGCAGATACATACAGAGCTGGAATTTGAACCTATGCAGTCTAACTTCAGAGTCAGTCTAAAAGGGCCTCAAAAGACCATGTGACCTTGATATAATTCTTAGCTCAAAGGATTATTGTAAAAACTAGAGGCCTGGTGCATGACATTCGTGCACTGGGGGAGGGTCCCTCAACCCTCGCAGTCCGGGACTCCTCAGGGGATGTCTGACTGCCAACTTAGGACCCCTGAGGGATCCTTAGCACTGCAGTGGAGGTGGGAGAGTCTCCCACCACTGCCACTGCACTCGCCAGCCGTGAGTCCAGCTTCTGGCTGAGTGGCACTCCCCCTGTGGGAGCACACTGACCACTAGGGGGCAGCTCCTGCATTGAGTGTCTTCCCCCTGGTGGTCAGTGTGCGTCATAGCGACTGGTCGTTCCACCATTCGGTTGATTTGCATATTAGCCTTTTATTATATAGGATGAGAAATAATATACTTAGTAGTAATACATCTACCAAATGATAAGCAATTAGTAAATCATAATGATTATTTATTATATTACAAAACAGCCTTTCCTAAAGGCTTGGGTGGCTTGGGCCTTTGCAAAGATGCCTCCTACCTTTCTCTCCTGGTTTTGTTATCTGTACAGCCTACTTCTTTGTTTTTTTTTAAAGAATGGATGGGGCAGGGGATGGGTACATGGTATTCAGTTCAGCAGATACTTTCCTGAGCTCCTATCCTGGGTCAGGACCTATTTTGAAAGGCAAGGGGGAATGCCAAGATGAAATAGATTGTGGTCCCTACCACCCAGGAATTCACAGTCAGTCTACGTGGGGAGATGACACAAAAACAGATCATTTTAATACAGTTACCTCAGATGGATCTTAGGCAGCACATCAGATTCCACTGACCATAGCTCATTCCACAGCTAGGAGAATGATTTGCTGTTATATTAATTGTTGAAATAATCATCCTATTAATATCCTTGTCATCATTAAGCATCATTTTTCATGTGAAAAGTAGTAATACCTTAGAGAAGGTCAGCAGTTTCTCAAAGGAGACCTTTAACATGTTCAATTTTATTTGTATGGGAGGGAGGTAGTGGAGTTCTTAAACTGCTGGTAGGGCTAGTGAGTCCTTGGCTTGAGGAACATACTATGGGGAAGGATTTATAGCCCTTTGGCCACCCAATGTGCTCCTTAGTGATCACTTATTTTATAGCTGCTTGTACCCAGGCACATTTTTTTTTAATTTGGTAGAATGAGCAAGAAGGGGGAGGTAGCTTTCTGAGGCAGGACAATCTGCCAGAGAAGCTGTGACTTTGCATCTGCTGAGATTGGCAGGGGCTATGCCAAGGCAGCAAAGACTTCATGAATATATGTATTATTGCATGAGGTACTTTCAATTAATAGATTAATGAGCATTATTGGAGCTCCTGCCATGCGCCTAGCAATGTGTAAGATGATGTGAAAAAGCCCCAAACTTCGCCTAACACAGACGAGGAGTCAACACAGATAGGATGCTTTTATCAGGCATTGACTTGTGTGGCTCAGACTCTCAGGAGCTATAGGAACTCATGAGTACCTCCTTACTGATCACTGTCTTGCATGTGACAAAAGAGTGGTCAATTCCCATGAAGTTCAGGGTCTTCAGTGGCCCACAAGGCCCTTTCTGATCTGGTCTTTGCCAGGCTCTCTGCTGTTGTCTCCTATGTCATCCACTCTACACTCCAGCCGAAACCACAATACATATTATTCCCTAAATATGGAAGCTCTGTCCAGCTTTCATAGCTTTGCTCATGTTGTTTCCTCTTTTCTAAATGTTATCTCATCCGTGTGTGGGCTCATTTCAACTTTATACAAGATCAGAACTTGATGATCCCTCTTCTTTGATTCCCTCCTTTCCCTTCTCTCCTGTGCCTTTGGTAAGTGACATGCCTCCCAGTTCTCAAGTCTTCCTGTCATAGCCCCTCTCAAAATGACACACAGATTTGGTTTTGTTAAGATCTCTACCACTGGACTGTGAACTCCTCTGGGGTAGGGTTGTATTTTGTTCATTTCTATCCTTTGTACAGTCACTTTGGCAGTAATAGGTGCTTAATAAATTATTTTTGGGTAAATGAGTAAATAACTAAAAATTTCAGCATATTATTCCTCTACGATAACTTCTTCGTTATAGACTCAAAAATGAGTAAACACAGGATACTATTACCTTCATATATACATGAAAACACAATGAAGATTTGCTTTCTTCCTGCTAATTAACATCCCACCCCCATGATAATACATGATATGATAATACATGATTCTGGTGAGGTTGCCATGAAAGTGGCATTTATTGGAGATAGCAGTGTAAATTGGTACAGCACTTTTGAAAAGCAATTACGCAGTGTATCTCAAGAGCCATGAAAATGTTTATATGTTTTGACACAGTAATTTTATTTCTGGGAATCTGTCTTAAAGAAATAATCCAATATATAGAATAAACTTTCCCTCAAGTGCTATTAATTGTAATAGTGAGGAATTGGAAAAAACCAAAATGACCACCTAGACTTATGACCAGTGTCTAAGCAGCTCATTGACAGGAAGGGTTCGCCTGAGCCATAAATTGCCCCATCCCCATGTGTGACACATAAAGACTAGTCCAAGAAAAGGTGTGGTCAAACTTGAATCCATTCTTTGAAGTCTGATACCCAACTGTTCAGGAAGAACTGAGTTCATACTGACTTGCTCACCTGTGTGACCTTGGGCAACTGACTTTGCCTCTCTGCACTAGGGTTTACTCATCTGTAAAGTGAGTGTGATTTATAATCCCTCAGAGAATTGTGTGTGGATTTGGTAGCCTTAACTTATGAAGGGATTTGTAAGCCACATTAAAGGAGTTGGACTTAGTTCTTGGTGGTGGGAAGCTACTTCACTGATGGGTCTTAAACAGGAGGTGAAAAGGACCTACTTGCTCAGTCCCTCAAGAGGCTCATGCTTAGTAATGTTTGTGGAGTTCATGTTACCAGAGGGATGAAGGCAACGTGGCTATGGCTCTGGTATTAGTTTTGGTCATCTTTGGGCCAAACATATGGCACTGTGAGATGATGCTTTGAGCTGAGCCCTAAGTTATGTTTAGATTAGAATCCTGGAGAGATGTCTGCTTCTTCCCTTCTCCTGTCTGAATGTGGGAAATTAAATATATATACATATAAATACAGGGTGTTCAAAAAATGTATACACACTTTGAATGACTATAAAGTCAGTATTCATTAACATACAGTACATTTTCAAAATTTAAAAGTAATTTTTTTGTCAATGCCTGTTTTCAAACTGGTGACCATGCTGGTCGTCCAGGCACTGCTAATAACACAAAGCAGTGGAGTCACAAAACATCAAGAATCATTTTGTGTGGTATCTTTGCACATTCTCATTCAATAGCTGCCCTGAATTTGTCGACCGTTGCCTGTTTTGTACAGTAAACTTTGTTTTTTATGTATTCCCATAAGAAAAAGTCTAGTGGATAAATTTTTTTTTTGTTCAAAGCTTAGTCTGGCTTCACCCATTATTTCAAATCAGTTAAACCTGAAAAGGAGTGAAAATTACCTGCATTAGCAGCTGTTCAAGTGTATATACATTTTTTGGGACACCCTGTATATATGCTAGTGCGTATGCTGTTTGCAGGATCAAGCCTTTGTGGGGCTGTGAGGGGAGGCATTTTGCTGTTTTCAAGGAGAAGGATTGTTGTAATGAGGAAAATATTGGTTTCATGTGAAAGGATTTTAATCAACTGCCCTTACACCTGAGGGGCACAATGCTTGGTTGCAGTGCCAGGCTGTATACCCTCTACCTCCTGCTTTCAGCCAACTGGTTTACTGCCTGGGTGCCTCTGTCTCGGAAGACCTGCAGCAGCTGTCCATCCTGGGGATTTATGTTGTACAGCCCAGGTAACAGTACATTTCCTTCCATATGTTATCTCTCTTGACCCTCCCAACAACCTGCACTGCAAGTGGGCAGGGCAGGGATTGTTTCCTCATTTTACAGAAGGGGAGCCTGGAACCTCAGAGAAGTGTAGTGCCTAAGTTCACACAGCCAGTGTGTGTGTGTGTGTGGGGGGGGGGGGGTAGGACCCAGAGTTCTACAGGTAATCAGGAATCCAAAGCTAATAATACCCTATTACTACTTTTACTTATGGTGAGGCCTGCCATGGGAGAGGTTAGGCCTCCCTATCTGTTCCTCAGAGAGTTCCTTGCTTTTCTAATATAGGCTGGAAATTGGGGACACATGCACGCAGCCTTTTGCATCCTTATGCTACAATAGCCACAGAATGTGGAGTTTCCATCAGACACAGAACAGTGAGCAAACAGGTTTCTTACAATACCTGTTGCCCAGAAATGGAGCCCAGCATGCGTTCTGTGTCCTCAAGGTACAGAGTCCTTTCTGGAAAAGGACTTAGGGCTCTCTTTCTGCCCCCTTCTCAAGTGATATTCTCAGGGGGCTGCTTTATTCTAGAGACTCTTCTTTCCTTCCATTCAGTTCAACACTTAATGAGTGCCTACTCCTGTGATTCATTTTGGGTTCAAGGCACATTTTCAAATAGTAGAAGTTTGGTGACATGCTTGAAAGACTTTATTGAATCCACAGTGATAGTATTCTTTCCTTGACCACAGTTCATTTCTAGGTTAGTGTTACAGTAGAACTCACCACCTTCCCATTTATACTCGCAAGGAAAAGTTCTTGCAGATTCCAACAATAATAATAGTAGCTAATATTTGCATACTTTTTAATATGCCATACACTGTTCTAAACACTTACATGACTTAAATTATTTTATCCGCAGGAGCCATAGAGATATGTACTGCTATCCTCATTTTACATGTGAGACAATTGAAGCATAAAGAACTTACGATACTTCCCAAAGACCATGTCACATAGCTGTTCAGTGGCAGAAGGAAGGCATTTTGGCTTCAGAATTTACTCTCTTGACCATATGGCATATGGCTTCTTACATGAGGGTAAACATTTAGTCTTTAGCTCTTGCTTGATGGCAGGTCCCTGTTCATAGCTGCAGGTTCTCCCTCCCTCTCCACCATATCATATGACCCTCTCATCTCTGGGTTGTGCTGAAAGATAGCACCACATAAGCTCAGAACAAAAAGAAATTTTGTACACTGACATACTTGCCTAACCACCTGGAAGATTCAAGATACACTACTTTGTCTTGGCACATTGGTTACTCATCTGCCCCATCCAGTGACACCATTGGGTGTACAGTGGCAATCAGGAGTGAATCTGATGCCCATCTTGTTCTCAAGAAATTCCCTAGAAGGGGTGAGAAAACTGCTTTGTAAACAGCTATGATACAAAACTGAAAATTAGAAATACCAAAAAGAAAAGTCCTAAAATGCCTCCCCTTCCTGGCTGGTTTCCTCACATCTTCTAATGTGAGGAGAGAGGGTCTAGGAGTACCAGCCTCTTCAGGAATGTACTTTCCTCTCAGACCCCTGGGCCTCAATCCCTATTAGGCCTAGATCATCTTCCCTTGAAGGATATGGCTTGACCTAGAGCAGATTAGTAAGATAAATCACCTCCTGAAGTGTTTGGAGGCAAATTCTTGAACTCATCCTTAGCCTATTTACCCTCTTCTCTTTTTCTTGAAGGAAGTGAAAAGGAAAAAGATTAGGTAAATATTAATAAATCAGTTTAACACCAAAGTCTGAAAGAAGTCAGGCTAAAGGACTTGAAAGAAATTTAATAAACTCTGTTTTTTGTTTGCTTTGATTTTTATAGAGGTTGATAGGATGGGTGAGAGGCTTAGAGCTGTGTTACTCCAAGTGTAGCCCATTGAATGATGCCAGTTCACAAACTGTTGCTGGTTTGTGATAAGTATGTAAGTGCTTAGAAACTGTTACAGTAAAATTTGACATTTTTATTATCCTATCTAATAAAAGAGTAATATGCAAATTAACCACCACTCCTCCCACCAGCCAATCAGGAGCGAGTGTGCAAATTAACCCAACCAAGATGGCTGCAGCCACTGAGCGAGGAGGAGGCTTGGGTTTCCCTGGCAATGGAGGAAGCCAAGCTTTCCACACACCCTGGCTGGCCTAGGCCTCCACTCAAGGCTACAAAGTTTCAATGATAGAAGATAAATATAGCCCAACAGAAATGGCGGCAGTCACAGAGCTGGAGAGAGCAGGAGGCTTGAGTTGCTCCCCTCGATGGAGGAAGCCAAGCTTTCCGCCCCTCTGGCCTGCCTTGGCCTCTGCTCCAGGCTACAAGTTTCAATTGTAGAAGATAGATAAACCCCAGATACCAGGGCCTCTGCTTGGGTCACTGGGGGGCGTGGCCGGCCTGCAAACCACCACAGGCCCCTCACCTAGGCCGCCCCATGCCCAAGGGAACCCCCACTCTGATCTGGGACACCCTTCAGGGCAAACCAGCTGGCCCCCACCCGTGCACCAGGCCTCTATCCTATCTAATAAAAGAGTAATATACAAATTGACCATCACTCCAACAAATAAGATGGCTGCCCCCATGTGGTCAAAGATGGCTGTCCCATGTGGACACAAGATGGCCGCCACAAGATGGCCAGCAGGGGAGGGCAGTTGGGAGGGACCAGGCCTGCAAGGGAGGGCAGTTGTGGGCGATCGGGCTAGCAGGGGAGGGCAGTTAGGGGTGACCAGGCCGGCAGAGGAGGGGAGTTGGGGGCGACCAGGCCTGCAGGGAAGGGCAGTTGGGGGGAACCCAGGCCAGCAGGAGAGAGCAGTTGAGGGGACCAGGCCTGCAGGGGAGGGCAGTTAGGGGTGACCAGGCCTGCAGGGAGGGCAGTTAGGGGCAAACAGGCTGGCAGGGGAGCAGTTAGGCATCAATCAGGCTGGCAGGGGAGTGGTTAGGGGGTGATCAGGCTGGCAGGCAGAAGCGGTTAGGGGCAATCAGGAAGGCAGGCAGGCGAGCAGTTGGGAGCCAGCAGTCCTGGATTGTGAGAGGGATGTCCGACTGCCCGTTTAGGCCTGATCCTACCCCCGCCCCCATGCACGAACTTCGTGCACTGGGCCTCTAGTATTTTATAATTGTGTTTATAATGGGTTGGAGATTAAAAAAGCAAAACAAACAAAAAAACTGGCCCTTCACTAAAAATGGTAAATAGTTTTGAGAAATACTGGCTTATTTAGTGTGACAGAATGAAAAAGAGCTTCAGTCTTCTTGTCTGTAAAATCCTATATTATAAAAAGCCTGTGGTTGAGACGCCCTCACACCATAATGACCGATCACCAGGAGGCTGCGTGTGCGGCAGGGTCACGCAGGTGGGCGGGGTTGCATGCACAGCGAGGCGCGCCCAGGTGGGCAGGGACTTGACGCTGCATCCCCGTGGGTGGGACTCCGAGAATCAGGGGAGTCCCACACAGTGTCAGCAGGGGCTTGATGCTGCATCCCCGCAGATCTGGGTCTCGCACAATTTCGAGGTGCACGTGGATGGGCAGGGCAGCGTGCGCAGCAAGGCGGGCGTGGGTGGGTGGGGACTTGACTCTGGGTCTTGTGGTGCTGGTGGGTCTTGATGCTGTACTCTGACAGGAGGGAGGAGGGAGCCGGATACCCACAATATTAAAATACTAGAGGCCCAGCTGTGCAAGGAGGCGCCCCACCTCCCGTTGTGCAAGGAGGCACCCTGGTGGCTGCCACGGGAGTCAGGCCAGACCACCACTGCAGGCCGCCGGGACCCACGCCTGACTTGCGCCCCAGACCCCCCCTGCCCCCCTGCCTGTGTCCGCTCCGGGGCTGCCCAAGCCGGTGCAGCGGCTTGGCCAACCCCAGGCCCACCCCCCCGCCACCAACCCCCCTGCCTGTGTCTGCTCCAGGCCGCTGGAGCTGCTGCACCAGCTAGGGCAGGCCCCCGTCTCTATTTCTGCCTCAGCTCCGGGCCTCACCTGCGCATGCAACCTCCTCCTGTCCGGTTGTCTCGTTATAGCGTCCCGGCCTAATTTGCATATTACCTCTTTATATATTAAGATTTCCTCTAATTAATTCCCTTTTGATGTGCATGAATTTCATGCACCGGGCCACTAGTGAGATTAATAATACCTCAAATTATTATTTTTGGAATTACTTGATTGTAAATAAAATTTTGGGACACATAATATTTGCCTGCCACTGTGGATTTATTGTACACTAGAGGCCCGATGCACGAAATTCGTGCAAGGGGCTCAGCCCTCGCATCCGTGGCTTCGTCCGGAAGGTCGTCCAGAATGACATCTGGGAGGTCATTTAGCTGTCTGGTATAATTAGCATATTACGCTTTTATTATTATAGATGTATTATCTTATTTAATCCTCACCACAACTCTGAAATAAGTTTTGTTATCATCCCCATTTTTCTGAGACTTGGATAGGTTAAGGGACTTGCCAGAAGTTAAACCTATAGTAAGTGTGTATATGGATCTTGAATGGGAATTGGTACTCTTAACTGTATTGTACCATGTTCTGCATAAAAACCCAGGCACACAGGAGGGCTCCCTGTCATTCCATTTTCTCAACTTTACTAGAGATCTGGAGACCTGCTTTCTCATTTCATCACTGACCCTAACTGATTTTGCGACCTTGGGCAAGTCACTTCTTTAGACCATAGCTAGAGGCCCAGTGCATGAATTTGTGCACCAGTGGGGTCCCTCAGCCTGGCAAGAGGGATCAGGCCAAAACTGGCTCTCCGATATCCCCCAAGGGGTCCCAGATTGCAAGAGGGTGCAGGCCAGGCCAAGGGACCCCACCGGTGCACGATCGGGCCAGGGAGGGATGCAGGAGGACTCCAGGTCTTGTCCGGCCAGTCTCGCTCAGTCCTGATCAGCCGGACCCCAGCAGCAAGCTAACCTACCAGTTTGAGCGTCTGTTTCCTGGTGGTCAGTGCATGTCATAGCGACTGGCGACCAGTCGACTGCCCCCTGGTAGTCAGTGCACATCATAGCAAACAGTTGAGCGGCCTTACATATTACACTTTGATTGATTGAACGGATGACCGGACACTTAGCATATTAGGCTTTTATATATAGGATTATCTCATCTATCCTCAGTAGTGGGACTATGTTATATTCATCTTTGGTTCCCCAGCATTTAGCTGAATAGGGTTTGATATATAATGGATATTGAGTACTGATATAATTGATTACACTAGATGATCTCTAAGCGTTCTTTCAGTCTCTACTTTCTCTGAACATCCTAGGTACTTTATCCTCTTCCCTCCCTCCTGAGCACCATATTTCCACCTACTCCACCTAGCAGCATGATCTTATTTTCTCATGTCTGTTTGTCTTAGCTAGTCTTGTTCGTGGGTACTTTGAGACAGCCCACATAGTGCCCATGGTTTTACTTGTTTGTGAAATGTGTCTAGACTAAACTCACCAGGGATAATAAAGTACAGAGTGGAAGGGGCTGGATCACAAGTCAGAAACATGCTCTTACTCCATGCTTATCCAGTGGGGCCTGAGCCTAGGGCAGCTCTGCTGGCAGCCCTGCCAGGCCTGAGTAATGGCTACAGCCTGGAGCAGGGTTTTCCATGAGCTCCATCGGGTCTCCGTAATTGGAACATGGCACCTTCCGACTTGTAATAGATGGCAGAACGAGAGGGCCATTTGTCACTGCCCAACTTCCCTGCGGGGAAAGAGGCTCATAAGTCACAGCTGATAAACCCTTTGATGACTTTTAAACTTCATTTACAGAAAAGAATAGCTATAATCAACCAACAGCAAGCAGTGACTAATCTTGCCACATTATCACAGTGAGGAGCCAGCCCTTAAGGCATGGGAAAGGGGGGGAGGGGCATCCCCCAGGCTTACAGCAAATACTTATTGGCTCTTGTTGTTGAAAGTATGCTCTTAGCAAGGTCCCATGAGTTTATACCGAAAAGGATCAGAAAGTGTTAGAAGCTGATCTCCTGGAAGGTACAGGGAATGCTTAGCATGAAGCCACTCTGGGCCAAGGTTAAGAGCACCCACCACCTCTGGTTTCTTATGGACTGGGCCCAGCGCTGGCATTGCATGGCTTACGTAGAACTTAGCTCCAACCCTGTTTCCTCATGTGAAGGGGGCATTATGCATACCGTCACCTCATAGCAGAAGACTTAGTGCAGTTCCTGGCACCTAAGTAAATGTTGGTAATGATAATCATGATTACACATTTAATCCTGGAAGGGTCTTTTGTGGTCACATGTTTCAGAACCCAAGGTCATGTTGCAAATCAGCAGCAAAGCCAGGACCAGTCCTGTTGGAGGGGGAGGGGTCAGTGGGAGCAATTTTGTGAAGTGGGAAGTGCACAAGCTGTAGAACTAGGCAAGCTTGGGGCTCTTTTATCCTAATCATGCCACTTAATGTGACTGGGAAAATTATTTAAGCTCTCTCTGATCCTCAGTTTCTTCATCTGTAGAATGAAGATGATACTACTTATTTTTCATTAGGTTGTGATCAGAATTATATAAGACTAGAGGCCCGGTGCACAAAATTTGTGCACTGGGGGGGCGGTGTCCCTCAGCCCAGCCTGCACCCTCTCTACTCTGAGACCCCCCGGGGGATGTCTGACTGCCTGTTTAAGTGGCAGTCGGACATCCCTCTCACAATCCGGGACTGCTGGCTCCTAACCATTCGCCTGCCTGGCTGCCTGATTGCCCCTAACCATTCTGCCTGCCAGCCTGATAGCCCCCTAACCCAGTGGTCGGCAAACTCATTGGTCAACAGAGCCAAATATCAACAGTAAAATGATAGAAATTTCTTTTGAGAGCCGAAAACCGACTTCTGCGCATGGGCCACAAAGTTTCATTCGCACTGTACGTGCACGCCCGCATGTGGTATTTTGTGGAAGAGCCACACTCCAAGGGGCCAAAGAGCCACATGTGGCTCGCGAGCCACAGTTTGCCGACCACTGCCTTAACTGCTCCCCTGCTGGGCTGATTGACATCTAACCGCTCCCCCCAGCATGATTGAGACCTAACTGCTCCCCTGCTGACCTGATCATCCCCAACTGCCCTCCCCTGAAGGCCTGGTCACCCCCAACTGCCCTCCCCTGCCGGCCATCTTGTGACACTGTGGGGGCGGCCATCTTGTGGTGGCCATCCTGTGACAACATGGGGCGGCCATCTTGTGACTACATGGGGGTGCCCACCTTGTGACGACATGGGGGCGGCTATCTTGTGATAACGTGGAGGCGGTCATCTTGTGATGTGAGGGATTGAGGGTCAATTTGCATACCACCTCTTTATTATATAGGATTATGCTTGAAAAGCTTCCAACACAGTGCCTGACATAAAGAAGTTGTGTGTTTAGAAGCATCGAACAGACTGTATAACCTATGAGGGAAGGCGGGGGGTGAGGAGGAAAGAGATCAACCAAAGGACTTGTATGCATGCATATGAGCATAACCAATGGACACAGACAGTAGCGGGGTAGGGGCTTGTGCTGGGGGTAGGGTGGCCGGGGAGAGGTCAATGGGGAAAAAGGAGACTCATGTAATACTTTAAACAATAAAGTATTTAAATTAAAAAAGAAAAAAGTTGTGTGTTCCCTTTTTGTTCTTCCTCAAGACAAGAATTAGTATGCAGCTATCAAGGGAAGAGGAGACAGCATTAAAGAAATGCTCTTGCCGAAACCGGTTTGGCTCAGTGGATAGAGCGTCAGCCTGTGGACTGAAGGGTCCCGGGTTCGATTCCGGTCAAGGGCATGTACCTTGGTTGTGGGCACATCCCCAGTGGCGGGTGTGCAGGAGGCAGCTGATCGATGTTTCTCTCTCATCGATGTTTCTAGCTCTCTATCCCTCTCCCTTCCTCTCTGTAAAATATCAATAAAATATATTTTTAAAAGAAAAATGCTCTTATTTCAATAAACCAAGAGAAAGGGCAGAATTGAAGGAGCAAAGAGGAGAAAGGAGCATGTTTTATATTTGTTCCTCCTGTCAGGTATTGCCTTTCCCCATGTCACCACTCAATGGGAATTCACCTTAAACATGTTCTCTTTTTTGTAAAGCCTTCTATAATGCTCCTACCCCTTCTCTGATATCCCTGGCTGTTTTGCACTGGGTTGCTTCTGATCAGTGGACTCCAGCCCAGGTGACATGTGCTTTGTGGCTGTGGTAAGTGTCACCTCCTGGACTGGGAGCTCTTTGAGATCAGGTAGCAGACCAATAGTGGATGAATGAATGAACAATTCGTTTGTTAAAATTAACACATGGCCCATAGTTGGCCCAATGAGTATTTGGATAACTGTAATTATGATTGAATGAGTAGATAGGTGTTTAGATAACTTCTTTGGCAAAAATTTTTAAAAAGAGGTTGGCCCTAGCTGGTTTGGCTCAGTCCATAGAGCATTGGCTTGTAACCGAAGGGTCCTGGTTTCAATTCCAGTCAAGGGCACATGCCCCCAGTAGGGGGCGTGCAGGAGGCAGTCAATCAATGATTCTCATCATTGATATTTCTATCTCCCTCTCCCTTCCTTTTTGAAATCAATTAAAAAATATATTTAAAAAGTAGCCCTAGCTGGTTTGGCTCAGTGGGTAGAGCGTCGGCCTGTGGACTTAAAAGGTCCCTGGTTCAATTCTGGTCAAGGGCATGTACCTTGGTTGCAGTCACATCCCCAGTAGGGGGTGTGCAGGAGGCAGCTGATCGATGTTTCTCTCTCATCGATATTTCTAACTCTCTACCCCTCTCCCTTCCTCTCTGTAAAAAATCAATAAAATATTTAAAAAAATTTTTTTAAAAAGTAATTAAATAAATAAAAATAAAAAAAGAGGTTGCCAATAATTTGTGGGTCCCTAACTCTAACTCAGTATTGGGATTGTAGGGCCAAAGTTGCACCTATTCATTCCTTGTTACCTCTCTCCCTGTATCTATAAGAGCTGCTTGTAAGCCTCAACCTAAGGCCACAGTCAGGGGTAGAGTTAGGGTGCAAGGTTCAGGGAAGGGAAGGTATATATATATATATATATATATATATATATATATATATATATACTCAGACCACATTATGGGGAGAGATGACTGAAGCCCCAGTTCTGCTTTCTTCTGTTTGTTTTGAGGTCTCCTTTCTGGGCCTATGGTATGCTGACACCAACGTTACATAGTATAGGACAGTGGTCGGGGCAAACTCATTAGTCAACAGAGCCAAATATCAACAGTACAACGATTGAAATTTCTTTTGAGAGCCAAATTTTTTAAACTTCTTCTAATGCCACTTACTCAAAATAGACTCGCCCAGGCCATGGTATTTTGTGGAAGAGCCACACTCAAGGGGCCAAAGAGCCGCATGTGGCTCGCGAGCCACAGTTTGCCGACCACGGGTATAGGACTAAACAACTCATGGTATAGCTGAGGGTGAGTCCATAGCTCAGCAAGGCCTAGAACTCCTCCCAGCCAGTGTTCTTTCCTCTCCCAGTCTCATACATGCCTGATTTGACCGGAATGGGGAGGGGGACACCTTTATGAAGTTTCTAGGTTTGGCTCCAAATACTAGGATGGGAAAAGCATGCATAGACCTCCTACCTCTGACCCCCTTAATAGGTGAAGTGTGGAGCATTGTGAGACGATATGATAAAGAAAATTAGGGCTGGAATATGGAGGGTTTCTGTTTTCAAAGGGATAGGACATTTTAGTTTCTTACATAACTACCTACTGGTCCCAGCCATTATACTGGGCACTTTACACACTTAATCTTTAATCCTTACCCTAATCCTGGGAGGTTGACATAATTTCCATTTTGTAGTTGAGGCACCTGAGGTGATCAGTGAGGTTAAGGGACCTGTTCAAGGTTACATCTCATAAGTAGTATGACTGGGATTGGAACTCAGCCCTGTCTGACTTCAAAGCCTGTGCTCTTTCTACCATTTCCTGTGCATTTTTCCTTTGTTGTTAAGAAATGGTCAAGAAACAGGTTCCTGGGGAGAGGGCTGTCTTGAAAAACAGGTGGAGGACAAGGCCTATGAGCACTGTTTTCAGCATCTTCACACTGCCAGCACCGAGGAGAAAAAGCAAGAAATGGTTGTTGAATGAAGGGGAAAGGTGTTGGGTAATAATAGAAATAGTTTAAAGCCCCTGTTCTTTTATAGTATGTTATAGATGCAATGTAATACTTTCACATTTATTAGCCTATTTGATTTTTATATCAAATCTGAAAGGTAATCAGGAAAAAAAATTTGTTTTCAGAATAAGGATGATAAGGCTCAGACAAATTATATGACTTGTTGCAGGTCACATAACAGTAGAGCCAGGTCCAAGCTTCCTGGACCTATAGCCTGTATCCCTTATACTCCCACCCACCCCTGGGTCCCTCAGGGTTCAGAATGCTCAAGCTGGGGTTTCTCATGGGAATGGGAATGGTCAGGAACTAAAAGAGCATGCCTGGGAAAATTAGTTCTATCTGGCCAGTAATGATCATTTTGGCAATGCTAATGAGCTGGGGCCAGGTGAGTTTAATGAGATTAATACTGTGTTTCCCCGAAAATAAGACAGTGTCTTATATTAATTTTTGCCCCCAAAGACATGCTAGGTCTTATTTTCAGGGGATGTCTTATTTTTCCATGAAGAAGAATACAGTACACATTTATTGTTAAATGAAAATAAAGGAAATTTATTACCTGTATACGGTATGGTAGTACGGTAGTTGTCAACACAAACCAGACAAACTGTGAATCCTGCAGTATCAAGAATTTACTCATTTATTCAATGACAATCATGTCATCATCTTCTGGAACATCATCATAACAATCCAATTCCTGAATTTCCTGGTGAATTTCTTGTGACTCCATTTCTTTCAGAATCAGTGGACCAAATCTCTCATGTTTAGCAATAGCACTGTCTTTAAATGAGTACTTCTTGTCAAGGTAGCCTGCTCGCAATGCATTTGCAATGCAACTGTCAGTGATTTTCTCCCATGAATTCTTCACCCAAGTCACAACTTCTTGCAGTTTAGGTTTCACAAAGTTTCCACGCTGATTTCTCTCCATTCTATTTTCAATGTAGTCATTAATTTCCATGCGCAAATTGTCTTTGAATGGCTTGTTTATTGCAATATCAAGAGTCTGGAGATAGGCCGTCATTCCTGCGGGAATCATTATCTGATCTATTTTTCTTTCATGAAGAAATGTCTTCATGTCTTTAGCGCGGTGAGTGCTGGCTGCATCCTAGACTAGCAGACCTCTTTGGCTCCCTCACATAACAAGCGGCAGCATTAAATCGACCCACTTCCTTATAACTGCTTGTGTGGCCCAGGCTTTTTCAGTTTCAAGAATAAAAACGCCCAAAACACGTTCAATCTTTTCCTTCTTGCCCTTAGAAATGATTAAAGGTGGGATTTTAGTGCCATCCAGACGAATTGCCAAAATACAGGAAGCACGTGCACTTTCGTAAGCAGTGGAGGGAATGTACGCTAAGGAGGCACCCTGCTGTTCAATTGTTGTTTGAGATGATTGGCCCATAAACACTGCAGTTTCATCCATAGCAATCATGTTGAAAAGATTGTATTTAGAGAAGTCAGCATCATCAATAAAGGACTTGAATGCAAGTGCTCGCTTAATAACTTGAGTATCTTCCAACCTAAACAATGTTGTAGATCTTCTTAAAGACAGTTCACTTCGCTGAAGGAAATTATCCAGCCAGTGTTGTGATGCTTTGAAGTCTTCGGGGGCTATGTCAAACTGTGGTGCCATTGCAAGGGCAAATTCTTGAATCTGAGCCCTATTCACAACCAAAGCCTTTGCTCTCCTGTCAACAACCCATTCACAGATCAGGTCTTCCAGCTCGGAAAATAATGGTTGCCGACCTGATCCACACTTGTGCTTTTTAGCATTTCCCTTGTCCACTTGTTCAATGAAGTTACCATACTCTGCTCGCCATTTTCAGACCAATTGGATACTCAACATCTTCTCTTTGCAGAAATCAGTAAGATTTTGGCCCCAAGAGTCTTCCACAATTCCTTTCTTGTACTCCACAGAGTAGCTTTTTCTTTTTGCGCTAATTTCTAGGGGTAAAAAAAAAGGAATTGGGGTATCAAGGTGGGGGGAGGGGGATCACTCAAAATGACACAGGGGGGATCAGAGGGGGGAATCAAATGGCACAGGAGAATCAGAGGGGGGATTACCATTTTAGTAACCCCTTTTGATCCTCCTGTGTCATTTTGATTGTCCCCTCTGATCCTCCTGTGTCATTTTGATTGTCCCCTCTGATCCTCCTGTGTCATTTTGATTGCCCCCTCTGATCCTCCTGTGTCATTTTAAGTGATCCCCCTCCCCCCACCCCTGTGCCACTGAACACCTTCACCAGACATCCCCCCTACCCCTTTATCAGACATTTACCCCCTGGGGCCTGCCTGGGGACTGTCACTGGGCTTGCTGGGGCCTGGATCTGGGCTGGAGCAGGGTCTGCCACTGACTGAGAACCTTCAGTCATCATGAAGGCGGCCACGAGCATCAGGTAGTGTCACCAGAGACAGACCAGTACTCACCACCTTTGCCACGTCCCGTCCGCTCTAATCCTCCTGTTCTTCTACACGCATCTGCGAAAGTCTCCTCCTCTCTCCCGCCCCGCACTCACTGCTCACTCCGACCTCTGCTCCGCCTCCACACAGCAGTGACGTCAGGACTCCGCATAACGTCACTGGTTGCTAGACGCCAGTCAGGGCGGCCCTAGCGACCAGTTCACGGTAAATTAATTTTCATTCTGAGACAGAGCCTGGGGGCCTTATTTTCGGGGGATGCCTTATATTTCACTCAGAAGGAAACCTGTAAGTAGGTCTTATTTTCGGAGGATGTCTTATTTTCGGGGAACACGGTAGATGTTTTGTCATCCCTGACCTCCTGGTAACCAGGAGCCTCTGGACCAGGCATCCTCAAACTACGGCCCCACATGCGGCCCACCGAGGACATTTATCCGGCCCGCCGGGCGCCACTGCCTGTCCTGCTTAGCAGCCGACTCGTCCCGGGCCCGCAGTGCGCACAGGAATTTGTTCATAGTTTTTTTTTTTAAACTATAGTCCGGCCCTCCAACGGTCTGAGGGACAGTGAACTGGCCCCCTGTTTAAAAAGTTTGAGGACCCCTGCTCTGGACCAAGGAGGCCCTGGGCACTGATCAGTATAATTGCTTGGCTTTCTTCAGAAATAGCCTCCTCATCTCTGATAGCTATTTTCCTTTAAAACCTCCCAAATGTCCCCAAGGTTATTTAAGAGCAGAGGTCAAGCCACAGACTGGTGTGACCCTCATTCCATGCTGGAAACTAAGGTCAGAGATGTCCAGCAGATGGTGTTGGTGGTAAATCATTAAGGCCAAGAGCAGCAGCTCCTCTTTTGAAATGAGCATTTCAAGAAAAAGATCCAGTGCTGCAGAGGGTTTACCTATTTACTATAGGTGTTCTGAGACTGGGATGCAGAATGTTGAACAAAAAGCCTGGATTCAAGTCCCCTAGCTACTTTCTTCACTACCTAGGTGACCTTAAGTAAGTCACTTACCTTTGCTAATCCTCACCTTTTTTTATCTATTAAATAGGACCAACAATGTCAGGATCAAGGGTATATACTGGCTTTGTCTACTAAAATCCTGTGCACGTGTGTGTGAGGCATTATAGTAGAAGATGGGAACAGGTGAGGACCAAGGAGAGGGTGTGACGGCTCGGGATGACACATTCTCATCATGGGAATAAGTACCCCAAACAACTCTATGCATAGGGTTTGGAGTTAAACAGACTGGGTCCCAGGTCTGGCTTTGCTCTATTAATAAACTATTTTGCCTCTCTGAGCTTCTGTGTCCCTATTTAAAATACCTCCTCATTGGGCTGTTGTGAGGATTAAGTAAGATGAGGTATGTAAAGTCTGACGCATTGTTAGCAGTCAGTAATTTGAGGCTATTCTTACTGGGATGGGCCTCTGTGGGTTCAGGGGTGGAGGTACCTTTTAGGACTTTTCTACCTTTACAAAACCCTGTTACTTCATCCCATGTTTAGGTTTGGTTCTTGATTTTCAAAACATAGCTTCCATCTGAAATGTTTCAACTGGGAAAATGATTTGTTTTTGTCCAATTTCTTCTATTCCTATTAACCTGAAGAAGCTAGCCCATCCTTTTGAGCTGTAGATTGCATTTCAAAGACTGTGTCCCTGGTGTGCTTTAATTAGCGTAAGGACCCATTTTCTGCAGCAGTTGTTTTTCTAGCAGGTAAAGGTGTAGACACTTACTTGGGAGCTAGACCCTGGTTTTCTTAAACATAGCATATCTACACTCACCCCCTCCCAGCTCTTCATTGTCCTGGGGGCTTGTCTCGTATCAGCCCAAAAGGAAAAATGGAATATAAGGACCCTAGATTGAGAGTCAGAGGACCCATGGGTTTCTTGACGCTTCTACCCATGGCTGTGGCATTCTCTCTGTTCCTCAGAGTGGGGACATAAAAGCTTCATGCTCACTAAGGTCCCTGCTAATCTGATATTTCAAAAGTCTCTGGAGCCCTAACCGGTTTGGCTCAGTGGATAGAGCGTCGGCCTGCGGACTGAAGGGTCCCAGGTTTGATTCTGGTCAAGGGCATGTACCTTGGTTGCGGGCACATCCCCAGTAGGGGGTGTGCAGGAGGCAGCTGATCGATGTTTCTCTCTCATCGATGTTTCTAATTCTCTATCCCTCTCTTCCCCTCTATAAAATAAGCAATAAAATATATATTTTTAAAAAGTCTCTGGAAACAAATCTGGTTCTCTCTCCCCCTTCCCTGTTTTACCTCCCCTCCTTACCACCACCACCAAGAACAGTCCCTCTGCTTACCTCTCGGCCCCTGGGGGCTGCAGAGACCTTGCTCTCAATTACATAGCTAATCTGTGAGGCAGAGTTTAGCCCAGGAGGGAAAATAGCTTATCAAGTTAAGCGACTTCTGCTGAGTAGGATGTCAATATTTTCTAGGGCTCCCACTCTAAGCTAGGGGAAAGCCTGGAAGAACCAAAAAAAGAATTACTTGGGTAAGATTGAGCTGAGGATGGTTCGTCTGTGGAGGGCGGTGTTTGGGTCAGAGACCAGACAAAGTGCCTGGGATCTCAGCCCTCCGTGGTCCCACTTACGGCAGGGCCATCGCCCTTCTCACCTCACCTCCTCACCTCTCTCTAACATTTATTGAGCACTTACTGTGCCCCAGGCTTTGTCAGTCCTGTCTCTAACTTTTGGAAGGCAGAGCAAGAGTATAAATGGAGACCAACGTACCATATTTCTAAATATTTGAAAGTTATAAGTAAAGCTAACAAGTTTGTTTTCTTCCTAACAACCTGGGTTTAGAATTTTTGACTCTTTGGGATTCTGCACTTGAACCTAGCAGTTCTGGAAGAATTAGTCTGGGTATGCTTCCTTTCCACTCCCCACCCCCAATTCCATCCCTCCCTATTAGGGGCTTCATGGACATGAATGTAGACACTTGAGCTTTTCTATATCCCCATAGATATATCCCTTTGTACTTAGGGCAGCGGTCGGCAAACTCATTAGTCAACAGAGCCAAATATCGACAGTACAACGATTGAAATTTCTTTTGAGAGCCAAATTTTTTAAACTTAAACTTCTTCTAACGCCACTTCTTCAAAATAGACTCGCCCAGGCCGTGGTACTTTGTGTAAGAGCCACACTCAAGGGGCCAAAGAGCCGCATGTGGCTCACGAGCCGCGGTTTGCCGACCACTGACTTAGGGGATACACACAGCAGTAACACAGCCTGCCTGCAAGGAATGTGCAGGCTTTGAAAGCGGATTGGAGGCTGTTTAGACGGGAAGGTATAGAGGTTGGGTGCCTGGAGCATGCTTCAGGTGGACATTTCTCCTTGGCTCTGCAGATTCCTCACCCAGAGCGGCCACATATATACACTTCCCAAGTCTCTACAGATCAGAAAACTGACCTTCATGTGACATGGCTTCTGGCTGTCTCTCCTTGGTATCATTCAGAATGTGCTCTAGTCTGACCTTGACCCTCATCTAGAATAGGCCCACAAATGGTAGTGTTAGTAGAACAGAGAAGTCGAACCTAGTCAAAATAGTTATTGGATCTTTTAAAAAGCTTCGCAGCTTGCAAAGTCCTTTTATGTGCATTATCTAAAACCCTAGAAAAGAGTAGACAGGGCCAGGGCTAAAGTGAAAGGACTGTGCTCACCAGCCAAGCAGCAAGTACTGATCCCGCTATCTATCGTACCAGGAGCAGTTGCACAGTGGTGTTGGAGGGTTCTGTCAGAGGTCCGAGGAAACGCAGCAACTGTCATGTCCCTACCAGATCAGTGGCAGAGCCAGCAGTCATCAACAGATCTCTGAACCATAATCCTCCTCTCCTCTTCCTATCTCAGTCCACACCCCAGGCCTGGTGGTCCCCTCCATCCAAAGCAGGTAGCATCTCCCTGGGCCAAAACTTAATGGTTTTGAGCTGAAGAGAGAGTTAACCAGGAGAGAGTTATCTGATTACCATGGAGAAGCCCCACAAATTTCTTGCATACCCACAGATAGGCAAAGGAATTAACCTTTGAGTGGCTTGTCATCCAGGTAGGAAAAAGGATGTCAGAATTGTGAGGAATGGGGAGTCCAAAGAAAACCACAAATATCGAGCATTTCCTCCTGCATATGGACAGTGTATTGGGTGTTTTCATGGGTCTCTGTTGTGTCCCTCACTGCTCAATAAATGTTGATGATTGGATGTAAAGGGAAATGGAGTAACAAAAAAGAATCTGTCCCTCCCAGGGCATTTCCAAGGCTGGCACCAGCCCCTTCATCAACAGCAGTGCCCTCTCAGACTTCCTTACTTAGGATGGCACACTTGACCCCACTATATCCTTGGAGCTACTGCAAGCCCATCCTAGGAGCAGGTTCTCCAGAATGCTCCAGTCCAGCCTATGGTTCCTTTGCAAACAGTGCCATCTGTTGGTCAGAACATGCCAGCTTCCAAGCTAGGAGAATTGTAGACTAACCCTGATGGAACAAAGTATACAGATTTTCCAGCTTACACCTAGCTCTTCTCTATTTTACTAAAAAGAAGCCCCCTCTGTCCAAATATATTAGGTAATTAGGTAGGAGTTTACAGTTAGCTTACACTGGTGAGAATTTTATACAGATGGTTTGGGGGTCTTTAGCACCTTTTTTTCTTTTTAGTACCTTCTGAAATAACTCCAGGATGGGGTATTGAGGCATGCTCTAATAGGGAGTTACATCAGCCCATGCCAATGAGCAGAAGACTGAGCCAAGAAGTATAAATGCCAAGGCTTAACATTAGCCCTTTCCTACTGAAATTGAGCTTCCTTTTCCCTTTCACGCTGCAGCTTGTGCCCAGCTGTAATCTATCTATGAAGGGGGTAGCAGAGATATTTATACAGCCCTTTGGGGTAAAAGACATTGCCAGAGTGTAGAGAGCAAAGAGTAGGTACGGTATCATATCTAGCAAAGAGAACTAAATTTGAATGAGTAAGTATAAAAATAGTTAACTCTAAAAAAATTATTTAAAAACAATTCTCAGATAAATATGTTGACTTAACTATAGTGTTTACATGGGCTTGAGCTCTGGGAAGGACTGTAATAAAGTTGAAAGAAATGGGCTTTTTAGGGACTAACTGACATGGGTTTGAATGACCTTTCTTGGCAAGTTAATGAAGTTATTGAAGTCTGTTTCTGGTAAAATATTAGTAATACTCATGGGTTAGGCATTCTCCAAAGGGAGTTGCACCAATGAGCAGAAGACCGAGCCCACACTGAGTGTTGAGTGAGACTTATTTTCAAAATGGCGGGTACCAATAAGGACAGCAATAGCTAGGTCCATGTCTGGATCAGACTGAGCAATACCCATAATATGGTATTGTTCTGGAGCAGACGTTACTTCTAATTACCATGTGACTTTTTGGCCATGGTTTTATATTGAAGGAACAGAAGCTGTGGCAGGTCTTCAAATTTAGATCCTGTGTGGGGTGGTAACCTTTGCGATGAGCATTAAAGATGGAGTGGATTTAAAAGAATTAGAATCAAGCAGACCAGGGTTCAGATCCCAGCCTTGCCATTCACTAGCATTGTGACCTCTGAATGTGCGTTCTCTTCTTTGTAAAATATCCTGCTTCTGCTTGTCCGTACCAAATGAGAGAACATATGTAAAGCACCTGGCATGAGCTCATCAGCCAATAAGATGAGCAAAAATGGGGACTGGATGCTGTGGGGTGGGGGGATGTAGGAAAGCATAAAAAATCCATTTAGCTATGATGTGGGCCATGGGCAGCCCTTGAGCCCAACCCGTGGACCCAGCCTTACAGTGGCTCTCTCTTCAGGTGCCCACCATGTCCTTGAAGATCCAGACAAGCAACGTAACCAACAAGAATGACCCCAAGTCCATCAACTCTCGGGTCTTCATCGGAAACCTCAACACAGCTGTGGTGAAGAAGTCAGATGTGGAGACCATTTTCTCCAAGTATGGCCGTGTGGCCGGCTGTTCTGTGCACAAGGGCTATGCCTTTGTCCAGTATGCCAGCGAGCGCCATGCCCGAGCAGCTGTGCTGGGAGAGAATGGGCGGGTGCTGGCAGGGCAGACCCTGGGTAAGCTCCCAGGATTCTCCTGAGTAGGTGCTGGCCTTCATTCTCCAGCTTCCCTTTTAATCCCTTTTATGTTACCCCTACTACTACTCACTATCCCTGTTGGAGACGTTATAACTTAGTTATAAATTAAGTAGTTACAAGTCAATGCATTGGGCTACAGATTGCTTAGGTTAGAACCCTTTCTGAGAGCCAGGAAGAGGTGCTAGGAGCAAGCAGGTACCCTTGGCCTTGGTGTTATATACATGCGATGTGGCCATGCTGGTGGTCTCCTGTGGAGTGTGTATTGTGTATATGTATATGTTTAATAGGGGATATTTGTATATGTATTCCTGAGTATGTGGTATGTGGATATAACTGAATACGTGGACATATACCTATAGTGGATATGTATGTAGTGTGTGTCAAAATATATATGAGTGTGTAAGCAGATATGCATATATTCATTTACCAAATATTTGTTGCGATCCCATCACGTGCTAAGCACTGCTCTAGGCATAAATATGTTTGTTAGACTGTTTGTATGAATGCACATTAGATCTTTTGTATATGGTATTGGAACCAAGTCTGAATGTACTTGAAAGTATATATGTATATATGTATATATATATATACATATACATACATATATGTATATATGTATGTATATATATATATATGTATGTGACCTTATTACCTGTGTATGTGAACATATGTGAAGGTGTTATTTATGTTTGTGTTTACATGAGTGTACTTGAGAATGCATATGTGTGTGATGTACATGAAGTATGTATGAGTGATATGTTTATGAGCTTGCATGCATGTGTCTGAATGCATATGAATATGTAAAGAGGTGTTTCCATGTGTTGTGTGGGTATGAGTCTAATGTGTGAGGACATCTGTTGGGTTGGCTGTGTTAGTGACTAAAGTCCATGGGTATATCATATGTACACAGAAATTGCTGCACACTTGCATGAGGGTGATATGTGTATGGGCACCTGCTGTCCTGCCAGCATCTGACTCTGCCTTTTCCCTTCACACAGACATCAACATGGCTGGCGAGCCCAAGCCCAACAGACCCAAGGGGTTAAAGAGAGCAGCATCTGCCATTTACAGGTGGGGCACTCTGCCTTGTCTGTCTGTCTGGGTGGGATTGGTCCCTCTTCCACAGAGGGAGTAAGCACTGGTGATTACTGTGCTGAGCCTAGAATTTGGGAGGGTGTTTGGAGATGAGGGGCTGTGAAGAGTGGGCTGAGTGGCTGTCCCTAAGCCCCTGCCCTCTCCCCTTTGTTTCCCCAGTGGCTACAGCTTTGACTATGATTACTACCGGGACGACTTCTACGACAGGTGAGCAGGGAAGGGGCGTGCCCAGGCATGAAACAGCCAAGCTGGAAGGGTCCTGAGAGATTGCTGGTGCAGCCCATTCAGCCATCAAAGTGGAACCTAAGCCCAGAGATGTGGACAGGCATTTGCCCAAGGATGCTCCACAAGTTGGTGGCAGAGCGGAGACTAGACTTACATTTGCAGGTGCCCAGGCTAGAGCTCCCCCACCCCACATTGTCTCCCACTCTCTGACTGCCCGTCTTCCTCCTAAATCCAGGGTGGGGCTCAGTGGGACTGGCCAGCCAAGGGACACATAAATGCAGCAAGTTGGAGTACAAAACGGTACAGGGCCCAGTACAGGGAGTTTGGGCTCTTATGCTTCTGCTGTTCCATCTAAGGTACCCAGCCAGCAGGAAGGGACCTCAGAGCTCAGTCTGAGCTGCTGGGCCTTATTTTTACAGCCAAGAGTTAACGGCCCTTCTAGAGATGTGAATGAGTCCCCGGTAGGCTCTGGCCCAGACTTCCCAGACCCCAGCCTTGAGGCTGTGGCCTCCACTCCATGGCTCCATCCACATTCTTGAGTGGAAACCATGGTGGGAGCTGGCCCAAACTTCCCTCTGCTCCTCTCCCTCTATCTTTCCCTCCCTCCCTCTTGGCCTGCCCCAGGCTGTCCAAGAAGAACAGAACCTTTCTGAGCCTTGGTTTTCTCACCTGTGAATTGTCTCAGGAGACAGTGCAGTGTAGTTGAAAGTGCCCTAGCCTGGGAGTCAGAATACCTGGGTGCTAATCTCAGCTCTGTCACTGAATGGATTGCGTGACTTTGGTTAAATTCCCTCCCAGTCTGTGAAATAGGCTTGCACCAAATGATCCCTCAGGGCTCCTCCCGCTCTGGGATTCTGTGGTTCATTGATTCTGACCAAGGCCAGAGCTGCCCCTTTGGGGCAGAAATGCAGTGTCTAGGACTGGATCCATTCCCAGAGACTTTCCATCTCCAGTCATCACCAACCCAGGGCAGGGGCTCCCTGAACAAAGGAGTGCCAAGGCATGGGGCATTGAATTGCCCACTGATGTCAGGTTTCCTGGCTGTCATCAGGAAAGTGACCCTACAGTGTACCCCTGAGACTGCGATTCCTGCAGAAAGGTGGTAGCAGCAGATGTGGTGGCAGAGACTCCTACTCAGCCTCCTGAGCTGCATGACAGGAAAAGAGGCCTTCCTGGGAGGGCTGGGTAATGGTGTTGGGGGGCGGGGAAGGCAGCACATAGTCTGGGCACCTGGGGATCTGATTGCGTTGCCCAACCTTGATACTCTGCTGGGTCTCCTGCCCTCCATCTCTGAAGTGGATTAAGAAGGAGAAAGTGACTGAGGGGGTCCAGAATGAGGAAAAGACCTCATGCTTCTCTTAGTACCCTGGCCATTCGCCAGTCACACCTTCTAACATGGGTTTTAACCACATTCTCTTGTGCGTTACCTCACAGCAGTTTTGGGGGGCACGGGCTCAGAATTTGGGATAGCCATCCTCATTAGGCAGATGGGAAAACTGAGGCTCAGGCAGGCTTAGGGATTGCCCTCCAGTCCCACAGCTCTCTGTTCCCAGCTGAAGGTTTGTGCTGCTTTGGCGAAATTTACAAACTCTGACCAGGGATTGAGGTGGCAGTTGATTGAGCAGAATGTAGGTCAGAAATAGAGCAGGCCTGGGTGTCAGGGTGGCTCTATCTAGGGAAGATTCCTTTCTGGGGCTGGTCTCAGTTTACTCCTCTATTGAATGGGGCTGAAACTATTACCACCTGCAACCTTACCTGCCCTTAAGCAGCTGGCTGGTAGGAAAAGTGAATGTAGTGAGGATCCCAGCAGCTCTTAGGTTCTGAACACCCTTTCTCTTCACCCCAGGGCTTGCTGGGAGCAAGCAGAGGTGTGTATTGCTGGCCAGCCCTTCACCACTTATACACATTTCAGTCTAAAGTTACAGTGACCCTTGGTGGCCACAGGCCATGCTGCAGCCTCTGGCCCATTTGCCCTCACAGGCTGTTCGACTATCGGGGCCGCCTTTCACCGGTGCCTGTGCCCAGGGCTGTCCCTGTGAAGCGACCCCGGGTCACAGTCCCTTTGGTCCGGCGTGTCAAAACCACCATTCCCGTCAAGCTCTTTGCCCGCTCCACAGCCATCACCACCAGCTCAGTCAAAATTAAGTGTAAGTGACTTACTTTCTTCCTAAATAACTTTTTTTTGTCATTAGCAAAATAATAGAATTACATTTTTTTACATTGGAAACTAGATAAAGGAACAAATCTCCCACAGTTCTGCAGCTCTAACAACCAAGTGAGTATTTTTGTGTATTTCTAAGAGAAAAAGGCTGACGTTTCAGGCGGAGGGGCTTGGGTTGGGCAGAGTCCAGTGCTGTGACATGGAGCCCAGTGAGGAGATGGGGTCATCTTTCCTCTAGTAAGGACAGGACAGGTCTACACAGGCCCACTACTCACATTCACTCTAGTGTGCAAACGCTGTGGTCAGGCGCCCAGGAAATCTGATTGTAAAACACCCACATTTACACACCTTGAAAGGCAGAAACCACTTTATATCACCAGCAAAGACACATGCTTGCTCAGGAACACCTTCTTCTTATCCAGCCCCAGTCCCTTTCAGAATTGAGAGGTTGGGTGGGGGAAAGATACAGGTTCAGAAGGACAGTCTGGTCACTCTAAGAATGGCTTTCAGAAAGTCTTAAGGGAAGCCACAGGCAGCCTCAGCCTCTTCCCTGGCCAGAAAAAGAGCTGCAGACAAGGACAGTTGCTGCCATTGGCCTGGCTTCCTAATGTCAGAATGGGGCTAGGGTCTTGTGTTAGTAGAGCTCCCAGTCCCCAGGTGACAGCCCTGTACTCCCTCCACTCCCAGTAAAGAGCAGTGAGCTGCAGGCCATCAAGACAGAGCTGACGCAGATCAAGTCCAACATTGACGCCCTGCTGGGCCGCTTGGAACAGATTGCTGAGGAGCAGAAGGCCAACCCAGGTCAGCTTCCAAGGGTCCTTCCCTGGTTCAAGTGACCAGGGGCCCAAGGCAAAGGGTGTGGGGAGGACAGTGCATGGTACAGAGAGGGACTATGGCCTCTCATCCCACCTGGACCCACTGTGTTGAGGCCTAGCTTCTGCTGAAGTGTTGCCCAGGAAGCTGTCCCAGGCTGAGTTTTATTCCCATTTTCACCACCCTTTTCCCTCAAGATGGCAAGAAGAAAGGCGACAGTGGCAGCGGCAGCAGCAATAGTGGTGGCAGTAGCCGACCACTGGCCCCCCAAGAGGACACAACTTCTGAGGCAGGCACACCCCAGGGAGAAGCACAGGCTCGAGATGACGGCGATGAGGAGGGGCTGCTGACACACAGCGAGGAAGAGCTGGTGAGGGCATGGTTGGAGGGGCTGAGACTGGGCTTTTCACTCCTAGTCACCGCAAGGGAAGGGGAATCTCAGCTGGTTCCTTTCTCCAGGGGCTCCAGTCCTGTGAGGAAAGTGGGGAATGAGCAGGAAGTAGCTGCCTATTTTAGCCATTCAGAGAAGTCCCATAGAGGTCTGAGGCAGACCTCTCTTGAGCCCAGGGCCCATTCGAGACTTGGTTTTCCACATGGGGACAGAAGAGTCAGGAGCTCATGAAGCACATACGGTCTGTAGAGTTGCAGGGGGCAGGACTGGGATTTCCTGGGGAAGCCACAGGGAAGTAGGTATCCATTCTACCTGACGATTTTCTAAGAGCCTTTGTTGCCTGAGCATGAAATAGCCTGTCTTATGAGGGATCAGGGGAGTTTCCCATCCTGTGAGGGTGGAAAGCCATTTGGCAAGGAGCTTACATTAAGGGGAAGGTAAACCAGATTCTGAGCCAATAAGGTATTTGTTGTGTGCTTACTACTTGTTTACCTAAGGAACACTCAGTTGAGCACCAGGCCCTATCCATACTTCCTAACTTCATTTAACCTTAACAATAGCCCTGCATTGTGCAAAGTATTACTCTCCCACATTTTACCCTGTGAGGAAACTGAGGCTCAGAGAAGTTGAGTAGTTCGCTCAGGGCCTTAGAGCCAATAAGGGTCAAGCCAGGATTGGAGCCCAGACTTCTTCACTAGGTCTGGAACTTCCTCTTTTCATCCCTGCTGGGCTCTGATGTGAGGACAGATGGACTTAAGAGCTCCTCCTCATGTCCAGCTCATTTCTTCTTCTTTGCACCTAGTCTGGTAATTCAGCTCACTCTTTGGGGCATAGTAGTCTTCATAAAGGCCGTAACAAAGGCTTAGATGTCCCAAGATGGGGAGCTCACCAGTATTGTAGGCTATTAGCCCGCTCCAATCTGCGAAGGTCTTTCTATGCAGAAACATGTCCCCTGCCACACATAGAACTTCCTTGACTGGTCCCTTCTCTCTCCATAGGGGCCCTCAGCCCACCCTGATGCAATCCCAAATCAGCCTTGTTTAGACTGGTCCCATAGTCATTTCCTTTGGCTGTCCCTCTCTCTTTCTCAGTGTGGCCTCCAGATGTGCTCTGGGCCTCAGGGTAGGACTCAGAGCTTGCAGTGAGTGATGTGTGGTCTCTTGTTGCCTCCTCCCTATCAGGAGCACAGCCAGGACACAGATGCAGAGGAAGGGGCCTTGCAGTAAGCAGGTACGGCGGTCCTGGTGGGCAAGGGGTGAAGTGAAGTGGAGGGCATGCCATGAGGCTGACTTGGCAGGGTAGTGCTGTGTCCAGCATTGAAGGCCCCTGTATCCCCAGCCATCTCACCACCCCTCTTTGTAGTCGGGGTTTGGTAGGCTATGGGAGCAGGAGCCAAGGATGGGCTAGCCAGGTTCATCCAGCAGAGGTTTCCTCGGCACACTGAGCCATGGTACCCGTCTGTACCCTTGAGGATCTCTGAGAATCCTCTCTTCTGGAGGAAGACAAACTATTACCATCCAGTGTGAGCAGGAACACAGGCTGAAGAACGGGGTGGGGGGGGGGGCGGGTGTTGGCAAAGAGGGCTGTGGTGGAAGAGGTGATACGCAGCTGAGCCTGTTCAGGATTGAGGGAGAAGCATCCGAGGGACACCCTGAGCAGAGGCACAGAGTGCTGGTAGTCCTCAGTGTGTGGGAAATGCCCAGGGATCTCCTGTGGCTGCAGTCCCCGCTCTGCATAGTAGGGAGAGGGAGCTGCTCATCATCAGAGGGTGAGGTTGTGCCAGGCTTAGGGTCTGGGACTTGATCCTCTCAGGTGGAAATGCTGTGTGCCAGGAGGTGCCCCACAGCTTGTGATTGTGCTAATACCATAACCGATGTGGAAACTGAGGCACTGAACAGGAGGGCAGGGAAATAAACCACATATCTCATAAGATCTCAAGGGCGGTAATTGGTGGGGCCTAGATTTGAACCTAGTGGTGTGTGGCTTCAAAGCCCACTCTCGCCAGTGCTCACCACCTAGCTCTGCCACTCTGCCCTATTCCTTTGGGGGCCGTGCTCAGAGTTAGACAGGTTTGGATGGAGGAAGACCTCAAACAGGAAGCACCTGAGGGAACATTCATGCTGTGAGATGCTTCACCAGCAAGGGCTTCCCTGACAGTTTGGTTTAGGAAATTCCAAGAGTTTTTTCTCTTGGAGCTTCATGGTGTGTTTTACCAGAGAGAGTAAGTTTTACCTTGTTAAGCCAGTTTACAGATGAAGTGCAGGGGCCAAATGGAGGCTCAGGAAGGGGGAAGAGACTTGGCCAAGGTGACGTGGCCAGAAAATTATGAGGCCAGAGCCAGAGCACAGGCATACGTCTGTCTGCAAGTAGCAAATATCATGCTAGCCTTGCTTTTTCCCAACCTGTTTTCAAGAGCTCAGGGACTTTTCTTCTCAGCCTTAGTCTCTATTTGTCTTTTTCTCAGTCTGACAGGAGCGATGGCCACTGGAAGGCGAAGGGCGTGCACTGTACCAGGCCTCAGGCTGGGCACCCACCCCTGGATGCCACCCCAGCAGGTCCCAGAGGAGAACTGGCAGCAGGCACCTCATCCCCTATGCATCCAAGCCAGTGCCACATCCTCTGCAGGTGGAGTTATTGGTCTCTCCTCCCCACATACCCTCCCTGTTGGCACTGCCCAGGCCAGAGGGCAGAGCACAGAGTTTTCTCCACACTCTGTCCAGGACACTCCCAGGCTTGGGGTTTTTCTATAGGTTCGGAGAGGGGAGGAGTGGGGGGCACAGGGAGGAGACCCTGACAATAAAGAGATTGGATTCCAACTTGCTCTGAAATGGGATGGTTTGCATTTTCTCATGAAGGTACCCTGGCCCTCTTGCCCAGCCAGAAAGCAGATCTGCTGTACCCGCTTCACTCTAACCTGTCAGGGACCATTGTCTAGGGCAGCGGTCGCCAACCGGTGGTCCTCGGACCAGTTGTGGTCCGTGAGGTCCGAAAGGTTGGCGACCGCTGGTCTAGGGTGTATAATATTGATCAACCTGGGCCTTAATTTCCATAGCTAAAATGGAGATAAAAATAGCCCGCAGGGTTGTTGGGGAGGGTCAGATGTGCCAGTACCCATGAGAGCACCTTGGTGGCTGAGTGCCAATTGTGAGCCACCTGGTCAGGCAGCAGTAGGTCCAGGCCTCAGCTTCTCACTAGGTCTGGTCTTTCCCAGCTCTAAAGCAATCCGAGAACCTGCTGTTTCTTCCCCTTCTCTGTCCTGGTTTAGGACACTAGTTTTTATTCACTTGGACTTTGTCCTCTCACCAGCCTCCCTGTCTCCAGCTTCTCCCTGCCTCATTTCTCATTGGCCACCACAGTGTTATCTCTGAATTATATCCCTTCCCTGTATAAAACCCTTTCTGACTGGCTTCTCACCATCTAGACAAAATGCCAGCTCCTGAATATGGGGTACATGATCCTGGTCTCTCCTGTTCTTTTGACACCACACACACAAACCTTAGACAGAAACCACACAAAGCAAGTCCTTCACACTCTTCAGCAGCAGAAAATAGAGCCCCACTCCTGTTACCTCACACAGTAGGAGTTTGGCATCAGGATACATGTGGCCTATCTGCACTTACCTCTGTTCTTTAACAGGCCAGGTTCCTCCAACCTCCACTTCTGTCCTAACGTCCCCTCCCTCCCCTTCCCTATATTCCCCATAAATTGTCCAATTTCTCCACATTCACATTCCCAGGGGAGAATTAACTGCCACAGCAGTATATTTTGAGTTAGTCATTACAGATATCTCCTCTGGTCCAGTGAACCGGGTGATTCCCGTGTGGCCACTTAGGCTGGTCTCATTGGTTTAGGGGTGTGGGTGGGCAGGCACTCATAAACATACTTTGCTCCAAGCCTGGCACTACTCTTGCTCCTACTTTTTCTACCTGGGAAGTATCCACTCATTATTAAGCTGCTATTCTAGTCCTCACCTCTGAGAAATTTCAGAGATCCAGCCCTTGGAACTGGGATGGGCCCTTGCCCAGCTTGGTCAAAACAAAAGACTTCAGTTTGGAGAGATGAGGAGGGTGTCCTGAGGAAGGTACTAGGTCCACAAGGAATGTCCTTTTCCCCCTAAAAAGCCCTCAGTGAAACACACCTCTACCATCCTTGAACCCACAATCTTTCCTTACTGCCAGAAGGCCAGAGCCCAGCTCTGGCAGACCTGCATGCATACCTGGGCAGATGTTTGTGTCCCCACCTATACAAGATGGGGAACTACTACTCTGTACTGGAGCTTGGGCAAAGTCTAAAGAAGGGGTTTTGGAGCCTAATGAACCTCACACTGAGGGCGGGCACTGTATTCCTTTGTTCCCAGAGCCTAGTGCTATATGCCCATTGCACAGTAATAACATTACCAGACTGCAAGTCTCTACTTGGCTGAGATACTTTTCAGAGCTTGGGGGACAGCTAGAACAGCAGGGGCTATGGGCTTCCGTAGTATGTCAGGCATAGAGAACCATGAGAAGAGCTGGAAACATCTGCTCTACCCAGAGGCCCTGCCTTGGCACCAGAACATACCCTGGACAGAGAATGGGATCCCTGTCCTGGCATTCCAGGGAAGAGTTACAGTTGTATCCTTGAGCGGGAGGTTCATACCATAAAACCCTGCATACATATGCCTGCCCTCCCCACGTCTGGGGTTAGGAAAGTCATCTCCCATTCCATGCCCAACAGTTTTCAATTTGCTGTCTTAATCTCTGAAAACCGAAAAGAGATGGTGAAGAAATGTGATACCAGATTGTGCCCAAAGGACCAATATCTCTAGATGTTTTTAAGATCTGAAACCTCATTTGTGATTCTAGCAGCCATCTTGAAGGAGTATCACAGCCAGTGGGTTTACTGGATTGTGACCCTAGGCAAGTCTTTCCTTGCCAGGTCTGTTTCCTCAACTGTATGAGGGGTTGGCCTCGATCAGGGATAGTATGGGCCTTGTATCAGTTATTAACTGTTATATAACAACTACCTTGAAATTTAGTACCTTTCCATAAACATTTATTAGCTTGATTCTGTGGTTTAGCAATTTGCATTGTGCTCAACTGGGTGGGTCTACTTACCTGGGCTCTCGTGTGAGTGAAGTGAGCTGGCAAATCGCCGGGGGTGCTGGTTGGTCCCAGATAACCTCACTGACTTGTCAAGGGTTGGCTGGGCAACAGGGGCAACTGGTCACACATTCCCAGCATCTAGGAAGAGTAAGCCCCAATACACAAGTGCTCTTCAAGCTTGTGTCATGTTGGTAAGGTTCCATTGGCCAAAGCGAGGCATATGGTTAAGCCCAAATTCCCCTTAATTTGAAGAGCTTCAAAATATGGCCATAATTTGTTTTTAGTCTATCTTAGGCCTTATTTCACTTGCTGCTTCAAAACATTAGTAGCTGCTAGAGTACTTCTTGAGGATTTAGACTATTAGGAAATAATAACATGGCAGTTTAGTTTTTTTATATTGAAGTTGAAATGTGGGTATGTGTAGAGTATTAGCCAACCCTGGCCGGGTCATAGAGACCACAGAAATACAGGAGCATGGCCAAAGCGTCTGAGCCAGGTAGCCTGGGTTTGAATCACAGTTGGGACATTAACTTTGAGTAAGTCAAAACTCCTCCACCTATGGCCACATTCTTCATGATAACATTATTCCATAGTGACAGTAAACCATTTCCTGAATATCTGCTGTGTAAATGGCACATTTTACACGTATTTAATCTCACAACCACCTTTAAGTGGATGTAGTGTGAACTTTTGGTTTTAAGTTATAGAAACTGAACTCAAACCTCCTGAGGAAGTTTAGTTTCACAAATTGAGAAGTCCAGGGCATGAGAGGGTGGGAAGGGAGGAGAGGGAACCCACAAAAGGGAAACAAGAGTTCTATTGCTAGAAAAAGGGAGGCTTGGACTGACAGAAACGTCTTCATTGTGTAGATGCCCATTTTATAGATTGTATAATGTGAAGGTTTTAAGCATGGCCCCATTGACAAGTAGTGTCTATATACTCTCCCTTTCATCTGGATTGTGACTGATTAATAGAGAACAGTGATGATAATGCTATTCCAGTCTCCTAGCACAGTGGTCGGCAAACTCATTAGTCAACAGAGCCAAATATCAACAGTACGACGATTGAAATTTCTTTTGAGAGCCAAATTTTTTACTTAAACTTCTTCTAATGCCACTTCTTCAAAATAGACTCGCCCAGGCTGTGGTATTTTGTGGAAGAGCCACAGTCAAGGGGCCTAAGAGCCGCATGTGGCTCGTGAGCCGCAGTTTGCCGACCACAGTCCTAGCAGTATGCACCTAGCAGTGTGTCTCGGGAACCAGCCACCATGCTATGAAGAAGCCCAGGTCACATGGAGAGAGAGGCCGTCTCAGACTCCAACCCAGCCACTGTCTGACTGAAAACTGAGTAAGAACTGCCTCCCAGCCCTAGCTGGTTCGGCTCAATGGATAGAGCAGTAGTCAGCAAACTGCGGCTTGCAAGTTTGGCCCCTTGAGTGTGGCTCTTCCACAAAATGCCACGGCCTGGGCGAGTCTATTTTGAAGAAGTGGCGTTAGAAGAAGTTTAAAAAATTTGGCTCTCAAAAGAAATTTCAATCGTTGTACTGTTGATATTTGGCTCTGTTGACTAAAGAGTTTGCCGACCAGTGGGATAGAGGGTCCCGGGTTCAATTCTGGTTAAGGGCACGCACCTTGGACCTGGTCAGGGTGTGTGCGGGAGGCAACTAATTGATGTGTTTCTCTCACATCCATGTTTCTCTGTCTTTCCCTCTCTCTTCTACTCTCCCTAAAAATTAATGGAAAAATATCCTCAGGTGAGGATTAATAAAACATAAAAAAAAAGAACTGAGGTCTCCCAGACCCCAGTCAAAGCCTAGCACCACAAGGGATAACTTTCTAAAAAATATATTTTATTGATTTTTTTACAGAGAGGGAGAGGGATAGAGAGTTAGAAACATCGATGAGAGAGAAACATCGATCAGCTGCCTCCTGCACACCCACCACTGGGGATGTGCCCGCAACCAAGGTACATGCCCTTGACCGGAATCAAACCTGGGACCCTTCAGTCCACAGGCTGACGCTCTATCCACTGAGCCAAACCGGTCAGGGCCACAAGGGATAACTTAATTATTGTTGTTGTAAGCCACTAAGCTTTGGAGTGATTGGTCATATATCAGTTGAACACAGACACAAAGAGGTTAACGTAGCTTGCTCTATCTCCTTTAGGGGGATTGGGTTCAGAGTAGACTATTGAATTGAGTTCCTATTTAGTTGTGTGACCTTAGGCAAGTAACAAGCTCTCTGAGCCTCATCTTCATTTGAAAAAGAACACATCCTTGCCCTAGCCAGTTTGGCTTAGTGGATAGAGCATTGGCCTGTGGACCAAAGGGTTCCAGGCTCGATTCCAGTCAAGGGCACATACTTCCAGGCTCCTCCCCGGCCTGAGCCCTGGTCAGGATGCATGCAGGAGGCAACCAATTGATGTGTTTCTCTGTGTTTCCCTCTTCCACTCTCTCTAAAAGATCAATAGAAAAATATCCTCGGGTGAGGATTGACAAAAAATAAAAAGAACGCATCCTTGTATAACAATACTTAATGAATAAAAATACTTATCTTTACCTAATCCAAATTCAGGTAATTTTTCTCTTAAAACATAACCATACTCTCCTACTTATTTTTATACTCAACTTGTTCCCAAATGTATTTCAGGCAGCTTACAAAGAGAGAGGCAATGCAATAATAAAAATGAGGCAAAGGAAGAGATCATCATAAGGCCTTTTGTTGGTGTTCCGATGTCGGAGTCATTGCAGTTAAGCAGTGTGTTGATCTGGTCTAGGCCCATGGAGCAAACCCAGCTGGCCCTCCTGCCTGTATGGACGGACAGCTCTTTCCTCTGACTGGTGAGTGGGCTCCTGGTCCACACATACCCCTCCTTGCACCTCTGCCTCAGTGCGCTTCCACAAAGGTGCTGCAGCTGGGTCTTTGGGCAAGTGCATGTGTTTGGCTTTTTCGGAAACACAGAACAGAAACTGACAGGGTTACCTGTTCTCACTTTGACCTGGACCCCATTTCTTCCCCACCCTCCAGTCTCTTTTAACAATAAGGCTCCTTCTTGCTGTCCGGTGTGGCTCAGAGCATCAGCCTATGTATGATCCAGATCACAGTTCGATTCCCGATTAGGGCACATGCCCAGTTGCAGACTCAATCCCCAGTAAGGCGTGTGCAGGAGGCAGCCGATCAATGATTCTCTCTATCATTAATGTTTCTATCTCCCTCTCTGAAACAATAAAAAATTTATATATTTTCAAAAGAACACCACTATCAATGTGACAAAGCTCCAAGGACTATGCCTCTTCTGTAATCCTTGGAAGAATTTGAAGTCTCTATTGGCAAGGATGGCAGGGTTTATTAGGATTACTGTGACACAACCTATAATAGAATACAGGATATAATCAACGGCAGAGGGGGACTCACTGCAGACTTTTGTTTATCTTCTCAATTAAAAAAGGAACACCAAGGCCCAACTTCCCAAAACATATTATAAAATCTAAAATGTGAAACCTTTGTATTGCCAGGGCAAAAGATCTGGATGAGGGAGGCCAAGTTACAGCTGAGGACTCACACCACGGTAGCACTTCTTCCAGGCTGTCTAGCCCAGCATTTTTTATGCACAACACTTATCCTGCAAGATATTGGGGGGCAAAGGAGGCTACAAAAATCTACATATTCTATGCTTTTAAAGAAACACATTCAAATATTGGAACACCTACAACTTGCTAAGCACTGCTTGTTCTCAGTATTGGGAACAAAACTCTGCTCTCAGTATTGACATTATTGTGGGCAGGACAACGATGTTTTCTGTGCAGTGGGCAGGGACCTCTGAAGTGTGGGGTCACTCCAGGAAGATACTTTGGGACAAGCTTAACGTTTTCTGTAGGTGGGGTTGGGCATGGAGTCAAGAGCATTTTCTAAAGACTAGAGATAATCGCATGTTTATGCGCTCATGAAAATGTATGTCAGCAAACTAAAACTTAGGTGGTCATGGAACTTGTTTATCTACTCTCAAACTTTACCATGGAACTCTTTTCTTTTCCCCTTTTCACAGTTAGGAATACTCAACACTGTTTCCCGACACTGGAAATAGTGGCCTCATTCTTCTCACAACCAGAATGTGACCAGAAACCCTCAAATGCCTTTGCTTTGTTACTCTATAGAAGGTTCCCTTCCAGCTGAGCTGTTTGCTGAGAGGTAGCAGGCAAAAGGTTAATGTTACTTGTGAATGGGTAACCTAGGGCAACCCACCATTTTTAATGGGTTCCTTAGAGTCAAGCCAATTAAACAATATCTCAACTGGACTATCTTAAAGGGTCAGGATCAGTTCAGAGATGAATCTGTTTTGAGAATGAAATTAAAGATGCATTGAAATTGTCAACATAACTATGCCAACCTATCACCAAACTGTAAAGTCCCATGTCTTCCCCTGAGGGGTCCCACTAAATGAAAACATATACACACAAAAGTAATAGAGCACTGATTACACAAGAGGCACTGATCCTTGCTTTATTTACTCAGTAACATCCAACATTGGGAACTGTGTGGGCGCAGATACAAAAGGAAGATGGCATAAACAGCAGTCGAGTTCATCAGAGCAGTGGCCGCAGCTCAGCCAGTTTGAAGGAATGCTCTGCTCCCTCCAACACTTTACGGCCAAAGTATTTTATAACACTTGGCTTGTACTTTAAAATTAAGGGTCACAGTGATTAAAAACAACCATGGTCAAGACATTCAGGGCCAAGTGACTGGCTGCTTCTGAGCTGCTTAGGATTAGTCTTGCATCAAGAAAGTAGGAGCAACATTATGCCCTCATCCTTGGCAAGTGTGTGCAAGGCAATCACAGCAGACATATAAGATGATCTTTCCCTCATGCTCAATGGAGAAATACCCTTTCAGCCAAATCCTCAGAAGGCAGAACTGGAGGCACCAGAAGCACCACACACAGGCAGCATCACCTCTTTCAAAAGATACTTTAATACAGAAAATAGAAAAGCATTTGTGGTGGGTCTTTTCAAACCTGGAACACAAGTTGTGGAAGAAAAAGAAAAACTTCCTCTAGTATCATGGTTTAGACTTTTTTTGTACTGCACATGCACATCTCTTATGAGACACACTTCACAGCTGTTTCTAAGATTCTCTTGGTGGCCAATAAGAAAATTCAAAAGAGGGAGGGTACCTAGCACCTTGTATTCCCTCGTGGTGACAGCTAGAGGACTTGGCAGTGAGGTAGTAGCAACAACCCTCACGTAATGAAATGAATTCATATCTAAGTAATCATCCCCTGGACACTAAAAATAGGCTGTCCTCCCAAATCTCATGCTCCAACCGCCCTCTCGTGGGAAGCTGTGTCCACTTTATGCATCTCAGGAGAAGCTGAGAGGAAATGGCTGCCCAGCTGAAGTCACTGCCAGTGTCGTTTTCAGGATAAGGATGCAGAAACCTCACCAGATCCCAGGCCCAAACTGTTTTGCTGAATTCATTAAGCACAATTTTTTAAGAAAACTGAAGGACAAACCAAATTGAAAGAATCAGTTATAATAACTTTAATTTCTCTTGCATTTTACAGAAGTCTGTGAACGATTTTAAAAAAGCACCACCTTACCCCATCTCGTTTCTCTGACAGTTGTTAAAGTAGGCAATGATTATGTCAACAGCTTGAGCATCGGCATCTTGCAAGGATTTCAGACCAACCAGCCATACACCAAAGAACTTGGCAGCTTTTCTATCTTGTTTTTTTAATACAATGGTATATCCACTCTGATGGTAAACCAGTCCAGCCAAATTTCCACAACACACTTTGCAAAATCAGTGGTGATTAGCAAATTAGTTAGCTTTGGCACGGAGCTGTGCTCGCTTGCCCGTGACAGCCTGGAAGCCGGTTTTGATGCTGGCAACAGAGCATCGAGAATGACAAGTTTCACACTGTAAGAAATAGAGTCGGGTGTCCTTTTGCAGGATTGTGTCAGGTGATCGGCATGTGTGACAGGTGACATATTCCTCTGCAGGAAAAGCAACATACAGAATTAACTGGTGGCCCGTGGTTTCTTTCCTCTAGAAACACTTCTACACTGAACTCTACAAGCCCAGGCTGGCACCCAGACCAAGGAAGCTTAGCTAAACTTATTTGTAAGTTTATCCCTAAACTATTCCAGGGTAAGAAAACACAAGCCATCTGCTGCGATGCTTCAGGTACTAAACCATGGGTTGGGGGGCGGGGGGAAGACTTCAAATGTCCAAGGAAGCAGGAACACTAGCCAGATGCCTACTCATGCTTTTTTTTACAGGAGAGCCACTAAGAAAGACCTTACAGCTTTCCGAGGTAGGTGGGAAGAGACCTGTCAATTTTACGTGATGAAGGAGATAAATGCAGACCAGGCCTGAATGCAGACTGATTTCTCTGGGTTGGCCTTCAGCCTGGAACCAACCAGCAGCCTTGATTGGCTGGGCCTTGTCCCTGCACCCCCCAATCAGCGGCCAAGAGCCACCTCCCTGCCCCACTTCCCCATCACTCTCATTTTACCTCATCCTTTAAGGCCAGCCTTTCCAGCTCCATTACAAACCAATGACTCCCCAAAATAATACAACCTGATGAGAACATTTCAGAGTGATGTACTGAGATTAAATCATACACTTACTGATATATCTTCTCAAAACATTTTCTATCTGTTTCTGTTGGAATCTTCCTTTGATTACAAGTTGGTTATTACCATCTATAGAACCACTATGAAAGAAAACAAATATCTCCATTATTGCTTTTTCCTATAGGGAACCAAATTCCAGGATCTTTACATTCAATGAATTTAAAATATATTCAATGGCATAGGTTAAATTCTAGAAGTAGTGCTATACTACCTGGTTTCTCAAAAATTATTTTTAATTAAGTAGTTGGTACCTGATGACCTATCTACATTTCCTAACACTTAATCCAATTTCAACCAATTAAGTCTTCAGCAACAAATCAAATTTATAGTTGATTTTAAGTCTAAACACAAATTGCTTCCTTAACTGTGTGATGGCTCATTCATCCAACAAGGTAAAACACTTTTACTGAATATATACCATGTTCAAAGTAAGACCTATTTTTAAAAATTCTAGGCACCAAATACATATTTTGATTATCATATAGAGTTGATGAAAATGTCCTAAAACCGATTGTGGTACTAGTTCAATTAATTATGTGAACACTGAATTGTACATTTTTTTATTTTTTAATATATTTTTATTGATTTCGGAGAGGGATAGAAACATCAATGATGAGAGAGAATCCTCGATCAACTGCCTCCTGCACGCCCCCTACTGTGGGGATCGATCGATACTCCAGGACATATGCCCTGACCTGGAAGAGAACCCTGACCCCAATTCTTAGTTCAATGCTCAACCACTGAGCCACACCAGCTGGGCTGAATTGTATATTTAAATGTGTAAAATATATTTCTATAAAACTGTTAATCCCTCTACCCCTCAAGTACAGTTGGAGTCACAGGCCACATATTGTCAATGGTACTTAAAACGTTTTGAGCCCAGCCGGTGTGGCTCAGTGGTTGACCGTGGACCCATGAACTGGAAAGTCACGGTTCAATTCCCGGTCAGGGCACATGACTGGGTTTCAGGCTCGATCCCCAGTGGGGGGGTGTAAAGGAGACAGCCAATCAATGATTCTGATCATTGATGTTTCTAGCTCTCCCCTCTTTTTTTTAAAAAAGAGAAACTTTTTCAAAAGAAGCTGATGACAAGCACTTTGAGAGAGCAAAGCTCTAGGCTAGACATTTGTTAAAAATTACAAATCACAAAGTGAAACAAAATTCATCCAGGTAGTGTTAAATTTCAACATTTCACTATAAAAATGACTTTTGCACCCTAGCTAGTGTAGCTCAGTTGGTTGAGCGTCGTCCCGTGCACTGAGAGGTCACCATTTTGATTCCTGGTCAGGGCACATGCCAGGGTTGCAGGCTCCATCGCCAGTGCGGGGCATGCAGGAAGCAGCTGATCAATGTCTCGCTCTCATTGATGTTTCTTCCCCCCCACCTCCCTTCCTCTCTAAAAATCAATAAAAACATTTTTTAAAAATGACTTTTATACCGAATCTCTGCTGTGATTCTCCTTTAACTATAAAGTCTTATTATTATCCTCCATGGACTGGAACCCTTAATCTACAGGCTATGGTGAATTCTAATACTTGATGTAGAGAATGTTTTTTCATTCACTGTCAAAAGAAATTGACTTTTTTCAACCCTATATTAAGTCCACTGACCTTAAGAAATTATTCTGAGAAGTAGGGAAAATACTGCTAACTTTTACTCCTTCACTAATTTATGCAAGTTAAAAATAAGCAATGATCTCTCCCAATTTTTTTGGGGGGGAGGCAACCAAAATTTTTGGTGGCCTTAAAAAATAAAAAGCAACGATTATATAATTTACATTTAAAACTTAATTCTTTTACAACATATCTACCACTAGTCAAGTAAACTACTCCTTAACCCCACAGCAAGTGTAGCCAATTCCAACAGAGTTTCAAGAAAAGGAAGAGAGCAGAACACGTTCATTATCTCTATACTGCCAGCAAGGCACAGGATTAAGTCTTTTAAAAGAGCTCAAGCTCCTGAGAAAAAGCAGATCTGAGTTTGCATGCTGACTGTACCATTAGTTATATGACCAACTACAACTTCACTAAAATAGTTTCCAAATCTTTAAGACAGCTAATATTAATTTTTATTAACAGTTCATGCAACTGTTGTAAGACTGAAATGGTACCCAAGATGCTCAATATGTGTTATTCATCTTTATTATGCCCTGAATCTACTTATTTTTAAATAGACGGTTGGCTTCCTAGCACTTAACAGTCAATTCAATGGGGATGGACTGGCTCGGTGCCTTCAACAGGTGAGCTCTTAAGATAAGGAAGTAACTAATTATGGATCCCTGTTTCAACGTTTCTCTTGTGCCACTCATCAATTTGTAAGCTGTATTTCATCAATAGCCTATTAACAATTTAGAAATAAATACTGACCTAAGAAAATAATTTCCTTTGAAATCTAATATTTGCTCCATAAAGATCTAAGAATCCAGTTAATGACAGGAAACTCTCAACACAGCAGTGTCATGATTCATTCTGGTATGCCAACAGGCCTGTCAGATGAGTCACTGTTAATTCAGGTCTCTATTCCCAAGCAGCCAAGCTCTCCCACAGAAATGAGTTGAGACTTCCCTCTTTCAGTGGCCTAGAAGTTCCTCTGATAATCAGGTGAAATTTTTTTTCTTTTTTTTTATCCTCACTTAAGGATATGTGTTTTGTTTTTTAATTTATTTGAGAGAGAGATGGATCCGTTGCCTCCTATACGCACTCTAACCAAACCCGTAACCTTTTGGTACACAGGACGATGGTGCTCCAACCAACCAAGTCACCTGTCCAGGGCAGCGAAATTTTTTTTCTAAGTGTATTACATATCCTTTTCAGATTAAGAAAAGTTCTTATGAAATGTCCAGTAATACTGTATGTAACTGCACTGAGTGGCCAGATTATTATGATCTCTGAATGCATAATAATCTGGCGTGTGTGTGTGTGTGTGTGTGTGTGTGTGTGTGTGTGTGTGTGTGTGTATTAGAGGCTCGGTGCATGAATTCGTGCATGGGTGGGGTCCGGCCAGCCTGGCCTGGGGGAGGGAACATGGGCAGTTGGCCGGCCTGCCTGCAGGTCGAACTCCTGGTCGAGGGGACAATGTGCATATTAGCCTTTTATTATATAGGACATACACTGAGTGGCCAGATTATTATGCATTCAGAGATCATAATAATCTGGCCACTTAGTGTATATATAAATGCAAATATAGTTTCTTACCTTGTACCCAATTCAGCCAATAAAAATGCGAGGAGATGTTTGGGCTGACGATGTAATCTAAAAAGAAAGTAGAATATATAAACTATCCTCCATGGAAAACTAACCAAACTTTTAAAAACCAACTTGTTCACTGTTTCAATTTGTGACTATTCTGCTATTAGGTGAACTTTAGTGCACAGTTCATCAAACTCTGAAATAAAAGATATGTAATACATTTTAAAGACCATAAAATAATATTTCAAGTTATTTATAAATACTGTACATACCTATGAGTAAATGTCTATAAACATGGACAGAAAAGGTAAACAACTTTAGAAAGTAACATCTTTTTCTGGGAAGGAAGATGAAAGAGATACAAACAATGGCTTTAATTGTAACTGTAAAACCCTCTTTTAAAGAAGTAAAAAGATATGAAGTAACTGTGTCAAAAGGTCAAATACACCAAATCTGGGCAATAGGATACTTGGGGGTGAGAGGCATGGAATGTGATGGTAATTAAAAAAGCTCTGTCTTGCCGAAACCGGTTTGGCTCAGTGGATAGAGCGTCAGCCTGCGGACTGAAGGGTCCCAGGTTCGATTCCGGTCAAGGGCATGTACCTTGGTTGCGGGCACATCCCCAGTGGGAGGTGTGCAGGAGGCAGCTGATCGATGTTTCTCTCTCATCGATGTTTCTAACTCTCTATCCCTCTCCCTTCCTCTCTGTAAAATATCAATAAAAAATATATTTAAAAAAGCTCTGTCTTGACAATGTCCATCTGAGGAAGGGGCACACCAAATTTAGCTGTTTTCCCTGAGCTCATTTGCTTGGCAAGCCCACCCCAGCCTCAAAAGCTTTTCTACCTCCCTGAGTTGGCCAAGCTCCTGTCTGAGGAGTACATTTAGCCTCCACACTCTTCACTCCATCTGGATCCATTCTCATGCATCAGCATGAGTTGGCTTCTCTAACCTCTGGATGTCTGATAATACAAGCCCTGAGACCTGTAAGTAGAAAGAACTGATATATTTGAACTCTGACTTTCCTCAACGCAACTTCAACAACTATGCATACTCTTTCTACCTGTAATGAAGTCTTCAATTAGGACCTTTAACATAAACATCACTGAAAATTTGGTATTTGGAATGGAGATTCTCCATTAACGAACTTACAGTTTACAAATATCTGTAAAGTTGACAAAAGAAGTTTTCTTGGTTCCTACTCGGACAACCTGTGGAGGTTTCATGACAAATTTCCTTTTCTCTCCAGCAACCATATCTGGATTCTTTTCCCTCATGATGTTGAACACTCGATTCAGTAGCTATAGAGATAAAGTGGTATTCATGTACATTCTTATTAATAGCAGAAAAGTATACTGGAATCTTTGCTTTACCTTTAAGCAAACTTCACTTTTTATTAAATACACACATCACTCTACATTCTGGGAGCTCCTTGAGCGCAGGACTCAATTCTCAACCAGGATCTGGTCCATTATGAATGCTCAATTCCTTGTTCAAAGTCAATGAATGAATAAACCCCTACTAACTCTGCTGTTTCTATGGGAAAGTATCTGATACAGTCAAGAATAAGATTCAGGAAAGCCCAAATAAGCAAACTCCATACTATTCTGACCCCAAATTAGCCAATTCCTCCCTCCACTGCTTCCCCTCCCATTCCAGGGGCTCTATCTCCATGTTCACAGATTCAGATGGGAACAGTGAGTACTATAATGACTTCCACACTGGCTGTGCCACATGAGGGCAGCAGGCAATGCTGTGCACTGGCTACATAACCTCTGAGTCTGCTTCACTAACAATTTGGAGTACAATGGCCCTTCCAATTCAGCGAGGATTTATCTTGCTTTTCTTTGAGTTCTAGTGACTAGCTTAGCCCCATTTCCGTAACAGAATCTGTCTTACCTCCTCATACGTGTAGTCTCTTTCTGAGCCTGCCCAAGCAGGGCCTGTCTGGTTACTGAATGAGATACCATCATCTTTTTTGCTGTCTTCATCTTCTAAAGCTACAGATAACAAAGACTAAGAATGAGGGGTAGAGGCAGATCTAGAGAAATGAAAGTATCAAAGACATTTGTCTTCCCTCCCAGAACTACATTCAAAACAGCCTCAAGCATAAAGGCATTAAGTTTCATAAATAACCTCTCATTCCTTAAAAATGGGGACTTTCATAAACAACCCTTAATAGAGACCTCTCTAATTAAGAATTTGTGATAACACAGACACACCTAACTGTTTCTTGATTTAACAAACAAGATAAAATAAGGCACTGGGATAATTAGAAGAAAAAACATCCAACTATTTAGGTACTTAAGAAACATCCACATCCATAAAAACCCATCTGCTGACTATAGTAAAGTTCTTTAAAGACCCTATGGCACTTAGAAACTAATAAAACAGCACTTTTAACAAAATGAAAAAATCTTTTCCAACATTTAAAATTCAGTGACAGTAATTTTCCCAATCACCTGAAGCTGCATGATTTAGTAAATTACAATTGCCAAATTCTACCCCCATGAAATCTTTAACTGTCATCAAGTTAGATACTGTTTTCCTTTTAGCTTCCATAATCAGGTGGAAATAAGGGTAAAAAAATAAATAAATAAAAGAGGAGCCCACCTATCAAAGAGATTAGTCCAAAGGCCTAAGTAACAAGCCCCCAATATTACCTTCATCTTTCTCTAGAATTTCATCCTCATCTGGGAACTTGACATTTTTCTTTTTCTTCTTTTTATTGCCAAGCATAATGTCAAGGTCATCCTCTGGTTCAGCTGGTTCTTGAACATCACTTTCAATCTTAAGATCCTAAGAAATTAAGACATAAGTTTCAACATTTTGATTACAGGATTTTAAAAAAATGATATGGGCTGACATCCTTTTAGAGGGAAAAATTTTAATATTCAAAACTGAAGTTACATATAAGAAATGTCTCTTATAGGTGAGCCAAAGCGGCTCAGCGAGTCCCTGTCATTTACACTGGAAATTTGAGACAGTTCTGTGGGATCTTTTCCTTTCTTTTTATTCACCAGCCTTGGGGTCTTAAAAAAATATTATCTGTTTCCAAACCAGGTCACTATCAGAATCACCTAGTAAATGTTTATTAAGATTCTTAAATCTTTTGACTGACAATCTTTAGCAGGAACAAGGGTCAGGAGTATTTTAAAGAAGTTCCTAAGTATTCTGATATAATCAGTGGGAGGAGGATTTTTTTTCCTCCTGACACCAAATACATGGTGTTTTTCCACACCAATTCTTCAACTCTCCAACTAACTGGGTGACCTATAATTCATTTTAACTCTGAAACTACCTGTAGTTAGTGATAGACTCCACAGGTTTAAGGGCTCGGTCCCACAAGACTATCCTCACTTCAGAGGCCAGTCACGACTGATTAAATCACTGACTGCTGGTGACTGAACTCAAGTTCTAACCCCCTTCCCCATGAAGAGGGTTAAAAGGGGGAGGGTGGCTGGGTGTATATGAATTCCAATCATCTAATCATGGCTTAATTTTTCTGATGACCAGCTCCTACCTATACTGAAGCTATTCATGAGTTCCCAGCCACCAGTCATCTCAAAATTGACACTTTTACCATTCCAGAGATTGTAAGGGTTTTAGGAGCTGTGTGCCAGGAACCAGAGACAAAGACTAAATATTTTTTATTATACCACAGTCAGCCTTGCTACCAGACTTCGAAAAGGTATTTGGGCATCACTTCAATAGATGACATCATTAAAGAAGGGAAAGGCAGAACCCATGGAGAACTAGGATCACATGAATGAATGGAGACAAGGTAAAGGTTGATCCCAAGATTAGTTGCTATAGTCATAGATGAAAATAGGGCATGTCACAGCCCAGAAATTAGTCATAAACCCCCAAGAAGAGCCAGTCTCATTCTCCAATCTCTCCCTCCTTTCATGAGCTTATCCAGCTCCCTGTCCTGAAATGTGCTGTCAACATTACCTATCAATATCTATTTTTGTGTGCTTACAACTGAACTAGTCTCATAATGGCTATAGTAATTTCAGAAATCTTATCAGCAGAAAAGTTTAAATAGTTGGGAGTAAATGAAGCTCAGCTCTAAGATCCCATATCCAGCTGTGTGGTCTTAGTGCCATATTTGGCCATTAAAGACCAATCAGCCCATGTGTATTAGCTAGATAATACACAAATAAAAAACCAGTTATTAACTTAGTCTCTAAGATGACAGTCAATAAATGAGAAACTCAGATATGCCAAATATCAATTAGCACATACCAGCCAGCTTTCTAGTCCTATGCTATTATTTACTTTATCTCAGTAAGATCTACTTCCAACCCGAGGAAAGGAAGAGAACAGCGGTATTTTTCAAGATTTTTCAAAAGCCCTGTGATGGTCTGAAAATTCAGATAGGAGAGCAACCCAAGTTTTTAAAAACACATCACCTACAAGTTAACGTCCATGCCCTGACTGATAAAGATATTGGTAATACACTCTTACGTTATGACTTCAATAACAGAGAAAAAAGTATTCAAGCACTTAATAAGAGTAGATAGAGCTTATATAAGTAACTCTACAGGACAAAAGCTACTAACCAGAGGAATCAACCAAGAAAACCTTGTTAACCAAGATTTTCTGTGATATATCTCTGATGTGTCACTTTGTTATCCAGGATATTTAAACCTCACTTGTTCAGTATAATTTGAGCATCTCTCTTTCTCAAATTCCCTGCAATAGTAGGAAGAGAAGAGAATTCCCAAACAAGGAGAAAATAAGATAAATCCATGTAAAATGATCTTGTTCTAAATTATTCTGAAAATGGGGAAAATATCTTACTTATTTCAGTACCTTAGCAATTAGTACACAATGTCTGATGACTCAATGCACTCACCAATACACATCTGAATTAACCAAGTCGTGGAAACTGTGACACTATTTCCAAAATGCAATAAATTACTATACAGTATACATTTCCTGCTACATTTGGGATACACCTTGTTTACTTAAGTTTGAGCAAATAAACTTTACCAAAGAAACGTTTGGGTAAAGGACACAAAATGGGATCTTTAAGAGCAGACTTTCAGCTCATCCCTCCATCGATCCTATTCACCTAACTATCCACCCATGTATCTACTGTACTTATTCAAAAGAATCCTAAAATATTTATATTGGAAATCGATCTAGTATTAAGAGAACCAACAAGATCAGAGAACTCCATAAAACAGCCTGAGTGCTCTGGTTCTCCCACGGGCCATAAGATCATCAGGCACAACCACCACAGGTTGGTGCTCAGAGGTACACATACAGTCTTTGTGGCTCAGGTGACACATAAATGTATGTTTCTTCAACATGCCACCAAAGTTTAACAGAGGAAACCAAGAGAGTATTTGGTTCACAGATTTCTCACTTATTGAAATACTAGAGGCCCAGTGCACAAAATTCATGCACAGGTAGGGTCCCTAGGTCTGGCCAGCGATCAGGGCCCATTGGGGCCTTTCTTTGTTCCACGACACCCCCTGGTGGTCAACACACGTCATAGCAAGCGATCAAACTTCCGATCAAACTCCTGAGGGGACACTTTGCATATTAGCCTTTTATAGATATAGATCTCTTACTCACCCAATTGCAGTCTAGTTAATAACAAGAGGCATTTATAGGAGCTGCCCCCGGGTGGTCAGTGTGCTCCCACAGCAGGAGCGCAGCTCAGCTGACTGATAGGTGCCAGACGCAGGGCTCACCGCTGGCCACCACAGCAGTCTGGAGACCACAGCAGAGCAGCAGCGAGCCTACCAAGCAGTGGTGGCTGCGTTTTGGCCTGATCTCCACAAGCCATGCCAAGGGACCCCACCAGTGCAGAATCTGTGCACCGGGCCTCTAGTTTTGTAATCATTTTACAGGCCCACAATAAAATACGTAAAACCCAAATTTACATTCCTTTTCATCATAATTCCTTTAAAATACCTTAATCAGACATAATGACCATAACAGTGTGATTAAGTACTAACAAAAGCAAAGCTAGTAAGAGATGAAACAAAGAGGGAGAAACATCAGCCATTGAGCAACCTTTCAAGAGGTCAAATTTTACCTTCAATAAGAAAGCAATACTACCTTTACACCTTCTTCCGCCTCATCAATATCAAATATCTTTTTTGTTTTTTTCTTCTTTTTCTTTTGATTAAAGAAGTTCAAGTCATCTAGATCGTCAGAGGCATCTAAAAAGACATAATTAAGATTATTAATTAACAACAAACAGAAGGCAAAGCATCCAATTATGAGTTAAACCAACATTTAAGCTAGTAATTAGGAAAAACCTAATTAGAAAGCCATATTGAGAACATTTATGAATCTGATCATATCATGCCTCACTGTTCCCAAGACAAAGTCAGGGTTTTAACACAATTTCCAAGGCCCCCCCAGCTTTCTCTCTCCACTTCTGCTAACATCTTATCTCCCATACTTTAATCCCTGGTTCCAGCCCAAATGAAGTACTTCCACTTTAGCAATGCCTGTGGTCTCTCAACTCCAACCCTTGCCATGGACTCTCCCACATAACTCTTACAGGATCTTGTTAGAGTTACTTCCACTAAGAAGCCTTTTCTAAGCCTATCTATCCCTTTCCCCCAATTGGATGCCCCCAAGGTGCTTCAATAGTATCTTCTGTCATTCCAAAGGAGGTACTTACTGGCTTGCTTATCTATCTTCCTAATAGATACTAAAAAGAGATACTAATAGATAATATGCTTTGTTCACCTATATCCTAGTGCCTAGCTCTACTTGTTAATCAATCAATCAATCAATCAATCAATGCATCAACAAAAGGCCTTATAAAGTATTTCACATTCATCAAATGAGGCTACAACATGAATAAAATGAATTTTATCTGTCATTACTGAGTAATATTGGGTTACGTTCAATAAATTTTCCATTTGTCCTACACTGTTGTACACTAGAAATATTTTAGGATCCCTCTGCTACAACGTTTTTTTCAAGGAGCTATTTATGAATTCATTTTGTCTTACTGCAAGAATGACTTACTTTCCAAGTTTGTTTTAATCATATACAAGATGCTTAGCACATGATAGAAGTTCACTGAAAGTCAGTTCTCTCTATCTCCAGTAGTGTCTTATATTCAACAGATATTATGTTTACTGAATCACTCATTTCTAATAAATAATTATCTTTGTCAAAGCACAAAAGTGAGTAACTAATGCTGGTGTCTAAACTGAAACACTTTTTAAATAATTTTAATTTCTTCTGTATGTTTTCAGACTTGCTAAGACACAAAACTACCTATCTTGGTCTTATTTCTTTCTGCCTACACTCAAATACAATCACCATTAAAATACAAAAAGAGACCTGACAGGTTAGACTGGAAAATCAGCCCTGGAATGACAAGGTGTAGCCACTTGTGGATTCAGTAGGAATTTTCCTGGAACGAATCTACCAGAAATATGGCAAGGTCCAGTGCCCACAGACTGTTGATGGCCTCAACTTTCACTGGAATAGCCTTATCAGACTGAGGGGTCAATGTATGCACAAAATCCGAAACACAATGGAAGAGAAATAGGCCTTTCAGCAAAAAAGTGCCTCTCTCACATCTACCACTCACCTTTTTTCCTACTGTCCTCTTCATCAGCCTCTACATCTTTGTCCTCAGTGGGCTCTGGCTCCACTTCTTTTGTTTCTGAGGGTTGAGTTTCTTCTGTCTGGGCATCCCCTTCCTCATCTAACATAAAAGGCTTCTTCTTCTTCTTTTTCTTCTTGCTCATAGTAGGATCAAAAATCATCTGTTTAAAAGACAATAAAAAAGGGACCAAGTGATTGTTTTCACACTCCAACTATGCTGTATTCTCAAAAGACATATACTTAAAAGTAAGAGTATTTCGCTCTGGCCCAACGTGTTTCTCAGTGGTCAGAGCATGGGCCCAGACACTGAAAAGTCGCGGGTTTGATTTGTAGTCAAGATGCATGTGGGAGGCAACCAATTGATGTGCCTCTCTCACATCAATGCTTCTCTCTCTCCATCCATCCATTCCTCCCTTCTACTCTCTCTAAAAATCAATGGGAAAAATAACCTTGGGTGAGAATTAACAAAAAAGTAAGAGTATTTGATGCACTCCAGTACTACAAACAGGATTAGAAACAAGGCCATTCAACCCTCCTTATACTATTAAACATGGAATGAAAGAGAAACCAAGATGGCGGCATAGGTAAACACCTGAACTGCTGCCTCGCACAACAATTTCAAAACTACAACTAAAAGACAAAACGGACATCATCCAGAACCATAGGAAGGCTGACTGAGTGGAAATTCTACAACTAGAAGGAAAGAGAAAAGCACACTGAGACTCACAGGAGCTGCGGAAGGCAGAGGTATAGAGGCGTGAGCGCGGAGAGGGCTGACAACTGAGTATGTGGCTGGCTTTCTCAAGCGGGAGGGAGACAAAAGCTCCCGACTGCTCTGAACTCCAGTTCCGGGCGAGACTCTGGGGACCCAGACTCATACGGGGAGAAACTGGACTGTCTGGCAGCGGGCAAAACTCGAGGGCGGCTTTCTCTCAGAGGTTCTTGCAGCGATTACCACAGGACACTGAGATCCAGGGGCCTCTTAGGGCAGGGCTGACGGGAAGCCATTGAGGTTTGCTCCCCACTGAGATCCCGCCCCACGCAGCCATTGCTGCTTGCTCCGCCCTGAGACTCTGCCCCATCCAAGCTGAGCGCAGAGGCTTTTGCATATGAATGGCCTGGTCCTAAACTTACCTAACAAACTGCAACTGAGTCAGTGAGACCCAGAACATCCAAAAGAAGGCCCAAGGCCCCACAGCAGCTTGCATTGCTTCACAGCTGGGCCTCATCTGGGCATCTCCAAAACCCAAACAAAGAAGAGGAATCTGCAGATCTCTCCATAGCTCCTGCTGGGTGGCCTCAGGCAGAGGCAAAATTAGCACCTCCTTGGAGATCCAAGAGCCAGTGTACCCAAGGGTCAGAGTGGGACCATCCAGATTACAACTCCTCAGATCCATAAGGCACACACTCAGGAGGCAGACTCAGTGAGCACCAAAGCCCCACTGAAGCAAGTTCTCCCAGCGTAGACACAGAAGTTCTCCCAGTGTAGACACAGCTGATCCTCACAGCCAATTGGCCTGGAGGTCAAGTCCTCCCAGTGATACCAACAACAATCAAGGCTGAACTACAACAAGACTGTGCACACAGCCCATAAAGGGGTGCACCAAGAGTGTCCACCTCAGGTAACTGGGGAGGATGAGCCACTGGGCCCTATAGGACACCTAGCACACAAAGCCACTCTATCAACTCAGGGAAGCAGCCAAAATGTGGAGACAAAGAAACAGGTCACAAATGAAAGAAATGAAGGAAAGCAAACTACTGGATATAGAGTTCAAAACCACGGTTATAAGGCTTTTCAAGAATTTTCTAGAAAAGGTCAAAAAATTTAGTGAGACCCTGGAGGATATAAAAAAGGACCAACTAGAAACTAAGCATACACTGACTGAAATAAAAAATAATATACAGAGATCCAACAGCAGACTAGAGGATCGCAAGTATCAAGTCAAAGATTTGAAATACAAAGAAGCAAAAAATACTCAACCGGAAAAGCAAAAAGCAAAAAGAATCCAAAAATATGAAGATAGTATAAGGAGCCTCTGGGACAACTTCAAGCTACCAACATCCAAATTATGGGGGTGCCAGAAGAAGAGAGAGAGCAAGATACTGAAAACCTATTTGAAGAAATAATGACAGAAAACTTCCCCCACCTGGTGAAAGAAATAGACTTACAAGTCCAGGAAGCGCACAGAACCCCAAACAAAAGGAATCCAAAGAGGACCACACCAAGACACATCATAATTAAAATGCCAAGAGGAAAAGACAAAGAGAGAATATTAAAAGCAGCAAGAGAAAAACAGTTACCTACAAGGGAGCACCCATACTCGATTATCAGCTGATTTCTCAACAGAAACTATGCAGGCCAGAAGGGAGTGGCAAGAAATATTCAAAGTGATGAATAGCAAGAACCTACAACCAAGATTACTCTACCCAGCAAAGCTATCATTCAGAATTGAAGGTCAGATAAAGAGCTTCACAGATAAGAAAAAGCTACAGGAGTTCATCACCGCCAAACCAGTATTATATGAAATGCTAAAAGGTATTCTTTAAGAAGAGGAAGAAGAAGAAAAAGGTAAAGATAAAAATTGTGAACAATAAATACATATCTATCAATAAGTGAATCTAAAAATCAAGTGAATAAAAAAATCTGATGAACAGAATAAACTGGTGAATATAATAGAACCAGGGGCATAGAAAGGGAGTGGACTGACAATTCTCCAGGAAAAGGGTGTGGGGGGTGCGGGAAGAGACTGGACAAAAATGGTACACCTGCCCTGACCGGTTTGGCTCAGTGGATAGAGCGATTCCAGTCAAGGGCATGTACCTTGGTTGCGGGCACATCCCCAGTGGCGGGTGTGCAGGAGGCAGATGATCGATGTTCCTCTCTCATCGATGTTTCTAGCTCTCTATCCCTCTCCCTTCCTCTCTGTAATAAATCAATAAAATATATTTTTAAAAAAATGGTACACCTATGGATGAGGATAGTGTGTGGGGGGGTAAGGGCAGAGGGTGGGGTGGGAACCGGGTGGAGGGGAGCTATGGGGGGAAAAAAGAGGAACAATTGTAATAATCTGAACAATAAAGATTTATTAAAAATATCAACATGGAATGAGAGTGGAGGGGGGTGTTTCTTAAACATGTGCACCGCCTTTCAATTTGTAAATTACCACAAGGTACAGCAACTTCACTTTTAGTTTCATGAGCAAATGTGGAGACTTTATGATGAATTAATCGCAGAATTTAGGGAAGGGACCTTAGTAATAACCTTTGCTACACCCCTCACTTTGTGGATGAGAAAACCAATAACTAAGCAGATTATACATGTTTACTTAAGGTTGGTAACCTGGGGTTACTACACCAGAAGACATGACTTAATAAAAAAAATTTTTTTAAATATTATCCTAAAGTTTAGACAAACCTTTAAGGAAATCCACCAGCAACCCTTCACATAGCAAATCTGTGAGTAAGAGAAACTTCTATATAACCCTTTAATCTGCTTTTTGCTTCTGGAACACTCAAAGTTTTCTTGGGTTATTTTTATCTAATGTCCATTAGAGAATAAGCAAAAAATTAATTTATACCTTGCTGTAGACTGTACTGATCACTTGGGAAAAAAATACAGATGAAGTATTTTATTTTTTTAAAATATATTTTATTGATTTTTTAAAGAGAGGAAGGGAGAGAGAGAGTTGGAAACATCGATGAGACATCGTTCAGCTGCCTCTTGCACACCCACTACTGAGGATGTGCCCGCAACCAAGGTACATGCCCTTGACTGGAATCGAACCTGGGACCCTTCAGTCCAGTCCGCAGGTCGACGCTCTATCCACTGAGCCAAACCGGTTAGGGCCAGATGAAGTATTTTAGACATAACAGTTTAAATAACATATAGGGTAGACTCCAGTAGAGTGGAGTGAGGTCACTGAAGTCAAACAAAATTGGATTCAAATACCAAGTATTTTTTTCTTTAAGCCCCTCACCAATTTATGTCCAAATTCTATCATGCTTAAATTTAGCATTTTCCCCAATGAAATGCTATGACAGTACAGTGAAGTGTCTGGTGCCCAAAGGACTAAATTCAAGTCCTGACTCTTGCTCTTACTTGTATTACCCCAGGTTAAGTTCTTGCCCTCTCCACACCCGACTGAACATCAAACTGCAACCCAGGTACATGGCTTTGACCGGGAATCGAACTGAAGACCCTTCGGTGCACAAGCTGACACTCTAACCACAGAACCATACCAGCCAGGGCTTAAATTTCTTTATGTCCTAAGTACATTAAGGAAACTGAGCTACACTGAAACCAAACTGTGGTCTATAATAAGGTAGGGTTGGTATCGTCCTCACTCGATAGAGAAGGATCTGCAAGATATTCTGGAAACTGATATAGCCTCATCTCAGTTATCCTCTCCTATCTTAAGAAGGACCTAATTGTATAAATGAGTAATTCTGAAATGCAATCAGTCTGAAGAACTTAATTTGGCAAACTTAAAGAAGAACCAGGAGAAAAGAGTTCCCCACTGCTGACCTACTAAGCCACAGGTCACCCTACATGGAATGTCCAAGGAGGTAACTACAGTTCATACACACTCCTGAGATATGGAGATTTGGCAAAAGGACAGAGCACTCCAGGTAAGTTTGGTTGTCTGGCAGGGCTTACAATTCATTTATTGCTTTTTTTTCCAAGTAGCAACTACCCTGGAATAATAATTACATTTTATTATTACTCAGCATGACAGAACAAAGATGAGAGAGGTCCTGAAATCAAAAGAGGACAGCCTCACAAGTGCCTTATCCTCTGAAAAACATTCGTATTTAACCTATAGGTTAACAGTTTATTTGTAGCCTTGTAAAGGGTTTGAAACTGCAGGAATTACACACTGAAATAATTAATATCTCTCCTAATTACTGACTCTGGATACTTAAGACACACGCATCCCTTCATTTTATTCACACCACCTCTCAGAATTAAAAATAAGGAAACCAGGGATCCCAACGCAGTGCCCAAAGCAGACCTCCCCCAAACCACAAGGCCCTGTTGGTCTTGACTAAAAAAATGGCTTTTTAAGACTGAAAAGCAACATAAGACTGTTGTTATCTCTAGGTGATAGGATTCTAGATTTTTATTTCTCTTTATATTCTTCTGCATTCTGTACACTTAGTACAACACACATTCCATTTTTAAATCAGAAACTTCTTTAGCTTAAAGCTTCTTTTGCAAACCACCTTACTGTGTTGTATGAAAACCCAATGTTCTGACACTTGGTGAACGGGATCTAGTAATAAGCAATCTTAACTATTGACAGCACTTTTAAAAAATTGGTCTGGAAAATAATGAATGCCTACAGATTAGAGGATTTTTCCTTACAGGCATCACCCATATTTCTTTTCTTTTTTTTTTTTTTTAATATATATTTCTTTATTGATTTCAGAGAGGAAGGGAGAAGGAGAGAGAGATAGAAACATCAATGATGAAAGAGAATCATTGATTGGCTGCCTCCTGCACGCCCCTCACTGGGGATCAAGCCCGCAACCCAGGCATGTTCCCTTGGCCGGAATCGAACCTGGGACCCTTCGGTCCGCAGACTGACGCTCTATCCACTGAGCCAAGCCGGCTAGGGCGTCACCCATATTTCTTAAATACTGCTTTTTAAAGGTCTTGGTTCCACTAGGTTAAAAAAGGCTATGTTGTGGTGAATTTTGACTTTAATTACCAGGTATAAAAAGAAATGTGTACAGCCCTGGCCATGTTGCTCAGTTGGTTAGAGGATCGTTCTTATGAGCCAAGATTGTGGATTCGATCCCCTGGTCAGGGCACATACAAGAATCAACCAATGAATGCATAGATAAGTGGGACAGCAAACTGATGTTTCTCTCTCTTCCCTCCTTTCTCTAAAATAAAAAAGAACTGTGTACAGTTTACTTTCATTGTTTCCATGTAGAAATTTTTGCTTGTCTGTAAAGTAGTCAGAAATTAAGATTGGCCTAAGAATACTTATCTAGTCTAGTCAATAATATTGGAGAAACCAGAACCTCACATCCCTCCAGAGTGGAAGTCAAAGACTGGTACTAGTCCCACTAACTTGCTGTGTAATCTTGGGCAAGTAAACCTCCCTGGGCCCTAGCTTCCTGTCTATAAAATGAAGTTGGACTGGTAGACCTAAAAAGTGCCAAGCTACTTAATATTTTATTGGCTTCCAAAAGTTCTCTACTGGAATGCTGGTTCTGCCATATTCCACTTCCTTCAAAACCTGACCCCACTGCTAAAACTGAATCCTCCAGTACCACAAATCTCTCTGTTGATGGCTCTTTCTATCTCCTGTACAAACTAGTTGATCTCTCTTAACTTCCCCTATATCACTTGTGAGCACTTTACCATAGAAACTACACAAACAGCACCCCACAGTACTTTGAACTACACAAGTGTTTTATTTTTAAAGGTTATGAAGAGCTTAGAAAATATGTAGAAAAAACAAACGTGAAACACTGCCACTCTCAGAACTTTTGAAATACAGTAGCCCAGAGCAATGTCTACCATGACCTCCAAGCAAGAACCATCTACCTTCAGACTCATTTTCTCCCGAGAGAGCAAGAGCCTCCTGGTCACCTAGATGTAGGCAATCCTATCTAATAAAAGAGTAATATGCAAATTAACCATCACTCCACGACAAAATGGCGGCCCCCATAGCCACAAGATGGCGGCGGCCAGTCCCCTCAGCCCCACTGCTGGAGTGTCCGGGCCTGTCCGCCGGAGCAGCGAGGCTGGATCCACCACTGGAGGGGGCAGATCCAGCCTCCCCGCTCCACCGCTGCTGCAGCGTCTGGGCCTGTCAGTCCCGTGGGGGTTCGCGGGGACCAAGTGGCGAGCTGGATCCCCCCCCCCCCCAAGACACGGCAGACAGAGCCCGGACAGCAGGGCTTGGGGGCTTCCCTAGCACGGGGGCAGCGGGGAAGCCCCAGGACCAGCAGACAGAGCTCAGACAGCAGGGCTTGGCGGCTTCCTTAGCAGTGGCGGCGGCAGCGGGGAAGCCCCAGGACCAGCAGACAGAGCCCGGACAGCAGGGCTTGGGGGCTTTGTTCACAGGGTGATGGCAGGGAAGCCCCAGGCCTGGCAGACAGAGCCCGGACAGCAGAGCTTGGGAGCTTCCTTAGCAAGGTGGCAGCAGGAACACCGCCAAGCTCCGCAGACAGAGCCCGGACAACAGGGCATGGGAGCTTCCTTAGTGTGTCGGTGTCAGCGAAGCCCCCAGGCCTGGCAGACAGAGCACACTGCAGGGCATTGGGGCTTCCTTCCCATGGCGCATGGCGGTGGCAGGCAGAGAGTGGGCAGCAGGGCATGGGGGCTTCATCTCCATGGCTGCAGCGAAACCCCCAGACCCCGCAGAGAACAGAGAACCACGGGAGTGGGCCTAAGCCACCAGTAGGACATCCCCCGAGAGCTCCTGGATTGTAGAGGGTGCAGGTTGGGCTGAGGGACCCCTGTGCACGAATTTCGTGCACTGGGCCTCTAGTCCTATCTAATAAAAGAGTAATATGCAGATTGACCATCACTCCAACACATAAGATGGCTGCCCCCATGTGGTAAAAGATCCTGCCCCCATGTGGACACAAGATGGCCACCACAAGATGGCCAGCAGGGGAGGGCAGGTGGGAGGGACCAGGCCTGCAAGGGAGGGCAGTTGGGGGCGATCAAGCCTGCAGTGGAGGGCAGTTAGGTATGACCAGGCCGGCAGAGGAGGGAAGTTGGGGGCAAACAGGCTGGCAGGGGAACAGTTAGGCATCAATCAGGCTGGCAGGGGAGTGGTTAGGGGGTGATCAGGCTGGCAGGCAGAAGCGGTTATGGACAATCAGGAAGGCAGGCAAGAGAGCAGTTGGGAGCCAGCAGTCCTGGATTGTGAGAGGGATGTCCGACTGCCCGTTTAGGCCCGATCCCTAAACGGGCAGTCGGGACATCCCTCGAGGGGTCCCAGATTGGAGAGGGTGCAGGCTGAGCTGAGGGACACCCCCCTACCCCCGTGCACGAATTTCGTGCACCGGGCCTCTAGTATTTCATAGATCTGTAAGTCTACTACTGGCTCAGCCACTTACTATTTGATCATGGGCATGATACAACACTCAAAGCCTCAGTTTTCTCATCCATAACATGGGGCTAACAATAATACTTATCTTACAGGACTATTGTGGAAATCAAATGAGAGATTGGCGTCCCCTCCAGAATAAATCCAAATTCCTTAATTTGGTCTTCAAATCCCTCCATGAACTAGCCACTAACTATATTTCAAGGGATTAGCGCTAACCAAATTAGGATAGTCTACTTTCTGTGAGCAGTCTTACCTGTCGTCTTAACCATCCTTTACCCTAAGATGAGCCTTTCCATCACAAGAGGAAATGCTAAGGATCGTTCATGGGCTATCTCAGAAGGCAACGCTCCAAAAAGCCTAGGATTTTTCCTCTTCCTTCTCTCCAAGGCTCTATAGACCAAGCACTCCAATGTTTACAGAAATGAATTACAAATTCAAGAGCCCCCCCCCCCTTTTTTTTTGGTGGGGAGAGCTGGCCGGGAAGCAGTAACGCTCCCACCAGTGTTAATGAATACCTACTGACAACACCTAAAATCCAATTTTATCTTAAGTCGTTTGATTTCACATGAACTGGGATACATCTGGCCAGAGGGATTTGAGGAAATTTGCTGAGGTACAAACACGAGGGTAGAAAAAGGCCCAGACAGCTTCGCGGCCCCAACTTCCCGCTCTCGTCACTGTGAACTCCGTGAAGGAAGACTCCGGGACTCCACCCTAAAACTTTGCAAAGTTAGACACTTTTTGAGGCTGAAGCCTCTTGACCTCTCATCCTATCTCCCCCACCCACTGGACTTTTTAATAAATAGTACTCGAGATGAGAACAACGGCGGATACCGATCAGGAAAAGCCAGCCTGCAAAAGTTTTTAACAAGGGCGCTCCGCCGGAGCGCAGGGAGGCTCCTTTCGCCACCCCCGGCGCCCAGCGAGGAGTGTTGGAGCTGCAGTGTCAAATCGAGAGGAATGCAGGGGTCGCCAGCCCCAATCTCGTTCCGTTGGGGCATTAACCGGCATTCAAGCCCCATTCTAGGTGAGCGACTCCATATACTCTCCATTCCGGAAAAGCCGGCTTCAGCACCGCCGCCCTGAGGAGAGCGGGACGCGGCTAAGACCGCGGCTCCGGAGTCCTCGCTGGCTCTACTGCTCCGGGCCGCCTAGGCCCGGCTGTCCCACATGGCGGCCGGCCGCTAGGCCGCGGACTCGGTCTCCCACACGGGGATGGGTTCGGCTCCCCGCCTCAGTCCCAGCCTTAACGCCAGGGTCGGGCCCTCACCTCGTCTCCGGACATGGCTGCGGCTCGAGTAGGCTCCACACGGACGAGAAGTCGGACAGGTCAGCCCCAGGCCTCAGCCGCGGTACAGATCTCGCCAACACCTCTCCCACAACCGCACTAGGCTCTTGCATCAGCGAAAGGGATGATACCCCGCCCTCGACTCCCAAGCGCTGAAAATGCGCCTGCGCAGAGCCCGTCACGGCGCAGGCGCGCGGAGGCGCTGTCCTAACGCGCTGTCTGGCGCGAGTTACGCGGCGACGCCGCATATCGAGACAAGCCGGGACTTGTAGTCCTCTTAGAGGAGGCAGGCAATTGCACGGCGGCCTCGCAGCGACCCAAGCGTGTGCGTGACGTCTGAGGAAGACTTCCAGGAAGGTTCGGTTTTGCCTGTGGTGACTTTTACTTCATCCTTTCGCGGAGTGGACAGTCTGCTTATACAGTGAATTCAGGGCTATTTCTCCTGGGTTAGGGTGAGAGGTAAAACAGTAACATGGACCCGATGGGGCTTTAATTTTCCTATTACCTCTACCGTGCCCCTTTGGGGTGTTTTAGTGTTTGAGGAACTCTAAATTGGATCTGGAGGTACTCACCTCACTAGGGGGTTTTACTTAATGGGAAATTTAACCTAACATGTTGGATTTCAACTTGGGAGGTCGCAAACCAAAGAGAAAAGACGTACCCTGAGGAGAAACGGCCTGGCAAGAGGCGGACGGTCGGGAACCTCAAAACTAGTTGATGAAGTCTCTGCTTGAACGCGCTGGGTGCATCATGCAATTCCCTTGAGGCATAATAATAGCATCTACCCTTTAGGGAGCTCTCTGTGTTAATGCCCTCCACCCAAAGACCGCCGAGAACACACCCTATAGTTGAACAAAGTTGGGCTTGTTTCCTGCAAGGAGGGGTGACACAGCATGAGGGACAGTGGGCATCTCATAAAGAGGGTGCTGCAGCACTAGCCAGTTTGGCTCAGTGGATAGAGCGTGGCCTGTGTACCAAAGGGTCCCGGGTTTGATTCCAGTCAAGGGCAGGTACCTCCGTTGCAGGCTCTTTCCCAGTCCAGAGGCAACCAATCAATGTATTTCTCTCACATAAGTGTTTTTCTGTCTTTCCCTCTCTCTTCCACTCTCCCTAAAAAAAAAGAAAAAGAAAAAAAAAAGCAATGGAAAAATATCCTCAGATGAGGATTAACAAACAAACAAAAAAACTAAAAAAAAAAAAAAAAGAGGGTGCTGGAAAGAATGTACAGGATTTGGCTTGTGTTCGGTAATTCCCTGTTTGGGAAATGCTGGTATGATTAGCAAATTGTCTTGATCGCTTTCGTGAAAAGATTTATTTTCCTTTACAGCATGGTACCAGGCATGACCTCCCTAAACTGGCTACTTGTAACAGACTTTCTTCAGAGATTTCCCCTAAGGCAGTAATTTTTTTCCCTAGGAAAAGCCAGAATTCCCTGGGGTGTTGGCAAGTCACAAAGCAATGGAAGCTAAGCTTTTCCAGGATATAGATCCTACTTAGACTAAGCTAATAAGAACATCAACACAAATCATCATTTGTATTTTTCTAACCTCTTTCATCTAGGAATCTCTGCAAAACTAAACATTTATTAATTTCTTCCCGTAATGGTGAGGGAAATCATTATGATTTTCTTGTTTTATAGACACACAAGCCAAGTTATGAATTGCACAAAAATTAGTGAGAAATCCAGAAACAGACTACTGGAATCTTTACTCTGGGCCAGGGGTCCTCAAACTACAGCCCACGGGCCACATGCGGCCCGCCGAGGACATTTATCCCACCCGCCGGGTGCCACTGCCTGTCCTGCTTAGCAGCCGACTCGTCCGGGGCCTGCAGTGCGCATAGGAATTTGTTCATAGTTTTTTTTAAACTATAGTCCGGCCCTCCCAACGGTCTGAGGGACAGTGAACTGGCCCCCTTTTTAAAAAGTTTGAGGACCCCTGCTCTGGGCCATTCTTGATGCTCAGCCCCACCCCAGATCACCAGTTACCCAATAGTAAGCTAATGATTATAATTCTTCAATTGTATACTAACTTTTATGTTTTCATAGTCTTTAAAATATTCCGTAGTCTCTTCACTTGACCCAGTGGTCGGCAAACTCATTAGTCAACAGAACCAAATATCAACAGTACAACGATTGAAATTTCTTTTGAGAGCCAAATTTTTAAAACTTCTTCTAACGCCACTTCTTCAAAATAGACTCGCCCAGGCCGTGGTATTTTGTGGAAGAGCCACACTTAAGGGGCCAAAGAGCCGCATGTGGCTCACGAGCCGCGGTTTGCCGACCACTGACTTGACCCATAAAATAGCAGGCCTATAGGGACTGTGACTTAAATAGTTACAGTACTTGAACTAGAACCCAGATCTCATGAGTCTTAGTCCAATACTCTTTCTACTTGGTATGCAAGTCCATACATCCTTGTAAGTGATATTTAACTTATAGAAACCATAATTAAATAGAGATTCTAATCTGCATAGAAATCCAGACCTATTCAACCCTTTTCATCCATGAGCACCTAATTATATGGGGCCTTTAAGAGTTAGCTTTGGAGAGACAAAAAAAAAAAAAAAAAAAAAGCAAGTCACTGAGATATTAATGAAAAGCACTGGTAACTCTGAAATTGAATTTATCTTTGAGTTCATGTAGTAGATGGAAAGTACAGTGAGGATCCCCCAAAGAAGTCTTGAATAGTTATCCTTTGAGAACTAAACCAGTAGAAATTAATTCTCAACTATTTAGTCATACATAGAAATGATTTCTGAGAAAATGTGTCACTGAGGAGATTTAGGAATCAGCATTTCTAATCAAGTTTACTAGGCTATATATACTCTAATGAAAATACTATATCCAAATACTGTCATTATGTCAGTGATTACCAAATCCATATTTTCAAACCAAACCTTTCAACCTCACATATTCAAGTGCCTACTTCTCTACTTATCTACATTTGCATGTTGAGATCTCAAAGTTACTGTGTTTAAAACAGAACTTTGGGTATTTCCTCTTGTAAGTCTTCTTCATCTCAAGGGCACTGCCTGCCCAGTTGCTTAAGTCAGAAACCCAGGAGTTAACTTGAGTCCTTCCTTTTCCTCACCTTCATTCACTTCATTATCAAACCTTGATTCTACGTTCAAAATAAAACTAAAATCCAACCATTTCTATCTCCAATGCCACTAGCCTAGTCCAGGTGATTTTCATCTCTCTCTTGGATATTATAACATTCTCTTGCCCCTTTCCTTCATTACACCACAATTCATTTATTGGTCAGTTGTTTAGTGGTGATTTTCATAAACTCACTTCACTACTAGAATGTATATAAATTCCTTGAGGATAGGTACAAGCTGTCTTGTTCAGTATGATATTCCCAACATGTAACAAAGCCTAGTATCATCACAGGCACTTAGATACTTGGTAAATATTCGTTGAATTACTGAACAAAAATCCAGTAGTGCCCATGATTGCTTACAGTAATATAGTTGAAGTTGGAGCCTTAATTTAATCATGTGTAGTAAAAATGACTGAAGCTAACATAATTAAAATTAGTTGTAATCCAGTATGTCTGAAAGAATGTGTTAGAATTGAAATGGTTCACCTGGAACCCAGAAAGAGAGGAATCTGCCAGGATTTGGCCATGTTTTTTCATCCAGCCGTGTTCAGGATTGAGAAATTGTAAACCCAAAGAACATTGTTAAGCTAGTTATTAACCTAAATAATTTCTTAGGCTTCACCTGGTTCCTGAATAAAATCATCCACCTCTCTTTTTTTCTTGTCATTCACCAAACAATATTTTAATTACCAACTTAGAGTCCCTGGTACTTTTATACCAGAAAGGAAATACTCTGGACAGCAAACACAAATATATATATTTTGTTAATCTTCACCTAAGGATATTTTTCCCATTGCTTTACAGAGAGCTTGGAAGAAAGGGTGGGGGTGGGGGAGAGAGAGAGAGAGATGACTGGTTGGCTGCCTCCTGTGCGTACTCCAACCAAATCCACAACCCAGGTATGTGCCCTTTATCTGGAATCAAACCCGAGACCCTTTGGTGCCAGGGCCAACCCTCTAACCACTTAGCAACACTGGCCAGGCTCAAACACAAATATTTTAGTCACTGAAAAAATATTTTAAACTCTCGAATGTAACTCTGTGAGGGCAGGAAATTGTTAATCACAGCTGTGTCCCTAGAACATAGAATAATGCTTAATACAAAGATTCTTTATAGGTGTTTGATAAATGAATGTGTATTAGTAAATTAGAATTATACTTTATACCACATTCTTTTATGAATTAGGTATTGTGAGTCAGTCCTCAAGTATATTTCCATGCTAGATGCATTAGGAAAATCAGATTTCTTGTCATATAGGCCAAATAGGAGATCCTGAACTCCAGCACTCTAGGGTCTGTGAGACCCTATTTGGTTAACTAGCTGACATCCTTCTCTGATGTTACGATCTTGGCTTTTTGTAACTTCAGTTCATGCTCCATCTGGCCTGCAGTTTCCTTTGAAAAGTCTAATTATGCTGTTCCTCTGCCTAAAAATCAGTTATTTATCTGTTACTTTTAGAATAAAACTATCCACAGTCTGCCTCTCCAGGGCTCCTCAGCGCTGTACTCTCAACCTTTCTTTTTTTTTAAGTTTATAATTTATTAATCCTCTTATGAAAAATCTGCACAACCGTCACAGATAAAGTCACCGAAGAATCTTTACTCCTTCTTTTGCCAGCACCAACATTGGCCTTTGCAGTCCCCCTGACTTTCTTCATTCTGTTCTTGCGTTCCTTTCTCTGTTTTCTGGAGGTCTTCTTCTCAGATAGGCCATGTCTTGCAAGTCTGTGTTTGGGTTCATTTTTCTTTGCGTAATCCAAGGAATCATAAATCATGCCAAAGCCACTGGTCTTGCCACCACCAAAGTGGGTTCTGAATCCAAACACAAAGATGACATCAGATGTGGTCTTATATATTTTGGCTAGTTTTTCCCAAATTTCTGTCTTGGGTACTGTGGCCGTCCCAGGGTGAAGGACATCAATGACTATTTGCTTCCACTGAAGTAGTCTGTTGGTCATGAACTTCCTGGTCTGGATAGTTACCGTGTCATTCATGATGAAGGTTTATCTTCAAGCAGCCAGGGAGGGGGAAAAAAGCCTCTCTACCTTTCTTAATACTCTCCATCATGTATTCTAAGTGCCAGCTACACTAAATAACTACACTAAATCTCCTGAACATGCTGGTCCCCTGGCTGAAATGCCTGTCCCTTCTCTTCCCATCTGATGAACTTCTGCCATCCTTTAAGATCCAGCTTAGATGTTACTTTTTAAAAGAAGCCTATGATTTACTTTGTGTGGGGGGAAAGCTATTCATTTCAACTTGTCTTCTTTCATTACTCAATTATAGCCCTTATCATATATTATAGCTACCTTTGAGATCCTGGAGGGCAGAATTCTGTGCCTTACTCATCTTTCTTTGCTTCCCCAATGCCTAGTACATGTTTGTAAATGTAAGAACCCATTCGGGTGATAGATGAGAGCTAAAAACTAACTTGTAACAGCCTTATCTTCTTAAATGTAGCCTGCTTCCCAAGGGAGAATGGCAAACTTCCTAGCTATATTCCATTTGAAAAAAATGGGTGTGACTATAGTCTGGAAAAAATGTGCTTTACATACTCCCTTTATGATTCACTGTAAAATGAGGTGATAACAGTCTTATTGATAGATTACCAGGCTCTTAGAAAGAAGTGATTCAATTTTGAGGACATTATCCTAAGTGAAATAAGACAGTCACAAAAAGACAAATTTTTGTATGATTTCACTTATCTCAGGTATCTATAGCAGTCAGACTCATAGAACCAGAAAGTAGAATGGTGGTTGCCAGAGGTTGTGGGGAGAAGGGGATAGGCAGTTAGTGTTTAATGAGTATAGAGCTTTAGTTTTGCAAGAAGATAAAGTTTTGGAGAGTGGTTAAATGAATAATATGGATGTACTTAACACTACTGAACTGTACACTTAAAAATGGTAAAATTGCTCGACTGGTATGGTTCAGTGGTTGAACATGGACCTATGAACCAGGAGGTCACAGTTTGATTCCCAGTCAGGGCACGTGCCCAGGTTGCAGGCTTGCTCCCCAGTAGAGGGGCGTGCAGGAGGCAGCTGATCAATGATTCTCTCTCTCTCTTTTTTTTTTTTTCAAAATTGTTTTATTCTAATGGCCAACATGCAGACAATCCACTTCAAAGCGCCTCTACTGTCATGTGTGCAAACTGAGGCTCAGGCTTCTTGGCTTGGCCAGAAGCCCATAGAGCCTGGAGGACTGGCATGTTGCTTTACGAATGACAAAAGGAATATAATTGTGAGAAACTAGTGTTCACCAAAATAAAACGCTACCTACACTGCCAGCCAGATTGACTAGATGCATATTGACTAGATCAATAACCAAAAAATACTAAGACTTGTTAAGGGGCCTTTACAAAACAGGCTTCCTGGGAGAACCCAGGAGGCTAACCACCCAGGCTTGAAAGTGAAGAAACAAAATCACACTGGAAATAAAATCAATATGGAAATTTTCTCTGAGAACAACCAGTAGAGTTTGATGCTTTAAACGGTTGATGATGTTACCCAGGTTTACTTAGTGTTTGGGCATCTCTACAGAAGACTTCAAAACTCTTAAGAAAACCACAATGAGATACCACCCCTCACATCCATTAGGATAGCTATTAGAACAACAACAACATAAAGTAGGAAATGATAAGCGCTAGCAAGAATGTTGGTGGAAGTGTAAAATGGTGCAGCCACTATGTATGGCTGATCCTCAGAACAGTATGGTAGTTCCTCAAAAAGTTAAAAATAGAATTACCATATGAATTAGCAATTCCAATTCTGAGTATATATCCAAAAGAATTGAAATCAGGGTCTTGAAGAGATATTTGTATAACCATGTTCATAGCAGCATTGTTCACAATAGCCAAGAGGTAGAAGCAATTCGTATTCGGTCATAGATGAATACTTCTGTGTTATGTGTATTTAACCACAATCTTGTTTTTAAAAGCACTGAATGGGGAGTCAAAAGACAAAGGTTGGAGTTCTTTTTTTTCATGTCTTGATTTTTTTCATCTTTAAACAGAATAATGAAGCCTGCCCAGCTTCTGTTTTTTATGTGAGGATCAAATAGAAAAGATAGCAACAATCAAAAACTTTGAAGATAATTTTTTGAGTATTGTTTTTTCAGTATTCCAGTGTCTCTGATATTTTTTAATATTCATTATAAATTTCGCGTCTTATTTTGTAACAAAATACTTTTAAAGGTGCCTCAGCAATAACCTGTTACCACTTCAAAGGATATATGTGTGCTGAACTCTTTCATCTTGAACTGCTCACCTTATAATTTGGTCCCAGGAAAGCAGCAAGTAAACAGCCTTTTTGAGGACTATTGATGACCTAAGATGGTAATTACTAATGTGGTTTAGCATTAATTGAGGACATACAAGCTCAGGATTTTCATGTGAATGTAAGAAAGCTGACCCCAACTTGGTAGAATAAGGGGAAGAATTAACATTTGCTGAGTATGTACTAAGAGTCAGGCCCTATAGCAGATGTGTTGTATGCATTATCTCATTTAATCCTCACAAGAGTCTTGTCAGGTTAATAATATTATACTCATTTTATAAACAGGGACATGAAGCTCAGAGAGGTTAAGTCACCCACACAATGAATGACGGAGATGGAATTCGAGTCCAGGTCTGTGTGACTCTGAAGCTCATACTCTTTCTATTCTCTTACACTGCCTCTCAAAATATATTTGACTCTGCCTATTGGTAATAGAGTTAATGATAAATGATATATATTGATGTATATTTGTACATTTATATCAATTATCTTACTTGGTCATTCCAAATAAGATAGGCTGTGCAGGGATGAGTATCACCACATTAATAATGAAGAAACATAAAGTCAGAAAATTTAACTTACCTAACATCAACCAACCAAGAAATGATAATAGCAGGACTTGAAAACAGGTACTGCAATTCCCTGACCTAGGCTGTTTCCACATAAGCTTCATGAAAGTGGAATTTTACCTCTGAATTTTATGGTTCTGACACTTTTTTTTTTTTTATCTTCACCCGAGGATATTTTTCTATTGATTTTTAGAGAGAGGGAAAGACAGAAATATCGATGTGAGAAAAACACATCAATTGGTTCAGTCATTCAACCCCAAACATGGCCTTGACTATTGCTGGTTCAGGTTTTCAAAATGGAAATTTATATTATTTTTCTGGCATAAAGGAAATAAATCCTCATTAAAAATGAAACAATGCATAAGTAAAAAGTGCAAGCCATCCAAAAAATTTTTAAATATATTTTTATTGTTTTCAGAGAGGAAGGGAGAGGGAGAGAGAGATAGAAACATCAATGATGAGAATCATTGATCGGCTGCCTCCTGCACACCCCATACTGGGGATCGAGCCCACAACTAGGGCATGTGCCCTTGAAACTGAAATTAAACCTGGAACCCTTCAGTCCGCAGGCCAACACTCTATTCACTGAGGCAGACCAGCTAGGGCCAAAAATTTTTATTAGGCATATACAGACACACACACACACACACACACACACACACACACACGTTTTTACAAGACTAAAGAACTTAGCTAAAGTGTCCTACTTCTGCAAAGAAGGTAAGTATAGCAGAGAGAGAAAAGATGGGGCAAGAAGGTGTGATCAGAAAGTCTAGTGGAAGAGTCCTGGGGAGTGAAATTCCCCTTTTAGTGAGGTTGAAAGAAAGGAGTAGAACAGATAGAAAGAGTTTAGGGGAGTTAACTACTAGAGGGTTCTGTTTTGTTCTTAAAAGTAGGAGGCAGCCCAGCCAGCATGGCTCAGTGGTTGAGCATTGACCTATGAACCAGGAGGTCACGATTCAATTCCTGATTAGGGCACATACCTGGGTTGTGGGCTTCATCCCCAGTATGAGTCATGCAGGAGGCAGCCAATCAATGATTCTCTCTCATCACTGATGTTCTTATCTTCGTCTCCCTTCCTCTCTGAAATCAATAAAAATATATATATTTTTAAAAGTAGGAGGCAGCCCTGACTGTTTTGCTCAGGGGTTAGAGCCTTGGTCTCTGGACCGAAGGGTCTTGGGTTCAATTCCCAGTCAAGGGCACATATCTGGGTTGCAGGTTTGCTCCCTGCCCCCAGTAAGGCCCTGTGCAGAAGGCAACCAGTTGATATATCTCTCACATCAATGTTCCTCTCTCTCTCTCTCCCTCCCTGTCACTCTCTCTGAAAAAGCAATGGAAAAAATGTCCTCTGGTGAGGACTAAACAAAGGGGGAAAAAAGTAGGAGGCAGATTCATCTGCTATAAATCGGGTGGGCAAGGTGCATGAAGAAAAAGGGAAAGGTGATATGGGGCATAACTACTCATATTCAAAATGATGCACTCTCATCTTCTGAAGACTTTATCTGCGGAAGCCTTTAAATGAGAGTTGAAAAATTGGAGAAAATACATCCTAATAGTCCTCCTTCTCTTTTGCAAAAAACCATGTGCCCAGACTCTGGATGGACCCCTGTCTTAGACTCTGGGCATGGGATTTTCTCTGTGGAGGGAAACTGAATAAAGTGGTATATCGAAGAGCAAAAGAGGAGGGCAAAATGTGAAGAGGGCACAAGAGCAGGTGTTATATATTTCAGAATACAGGGAAGGTAATTAAAATAGCCAAAACTTTTGTGTTTTCCTCAAATCCTGATTTGAACCTCACTGTGTACAGTGGCAGTGAATCAGATGTAATCTAAATATGTCCATTGACATATTGCTTGGAAATTTAATTACCTGTGGAGAAATCTACAGTGAACATACTCAGTCATTTTGGAAGGCAGTGGTGATTTCTCCAGGGGTCTTATTTTAAAATCAAAACAAGCCTGGCCAGTGTGGCTCAGTGGTTGATCATTGACCTATGAACCAGGAGGTCACGGTTCAATTCCCAATCAGGGCACTTGCCCATGTGACAGGCTGGATCCCCAGTAGGGGGTGTGCAAGATTCTCCCTCAGCATTGATGTTTCTATCTCCTCCCTCTTTGGAATCAATGAAAACATTTTTTTCTTAAGTTTAATAACAAGCAACTATTTATAATGAAGAACATCTTTATTTCAAACTATCACTTGAAATGAAAACAGACAGTATTTCTCAGAGTGTGGTCTGAAGAACAATTGCATGTGGGAGTTAGGATGTTAGGAGTTAGGAGCAGGTGAAGATGGAGAAGTTTGTTACCATTGTAGTTTCTTGGATCCCATGTCTCTGGTGTGGGACCTGAAATCTGAATACTTTACAGATGCCCTGGCCTATACTTTACAATTGCAGCTGCACTGGTTAGGGTCACAGGTTTGATTCCCAGTCAAGGGCACATACCTGGGTTGCAGGTTTGATCCCCTACCATGGTCGGGGTGCATGCAGGAGGCAACCAATCAATGTGTCTCTCTCACTTCGATGTTTCTCTGTCTCTCCCCCTCCCTTCCACTCTCTACAAAATCAATGGAAAAAAATATCCTTGGGTGAGGATTAACAACAAGAACAAAAATCAATGAAAAAAATACCCTTGGGTTAGGATTAACAACAAAAATAAATAAATACTTTACAGATGTTCCAGGTGGTTTTTTTAAAAGCTTTTGTTATGAAAAATATCAATGCTATACAAAAAATAGAGAAACTAGTGTCATGAATCTCACTGTACCCATCACACAGCTTTAACAACTCATGTTTTCTTCTGTATCTACTATAGCCTCTGCCACTGGATTATCCTCCTATCTAATAAAAGAGTAATATGCAAATTGACCATCACTCCAACATGCAAGATGGCTGCCCCCATGTGGACACAAGATGGCCACCACAAGATGGCCAGCAGGGAGGGCAGTTGGGAGGGACCAGGCCTGCAAGGGAGGGCAGTTGTGGGTGATCAGGCCAGCAGGGGAGGGCAGTTAGGGGTGACCAGGCCTGCAAGGGAGGGCAGTTGTGGGTGATCAGGCCAGCAGGAGAGGGCAGTTGGGAGGGATCAGGCCAGCAGGGGAGGGCAGTGTGGGCGATCAAGCCAGCAGGGGAGGGCAGTTGGGAGGGACCAGGCCTGCAGGGAAGGGCAGTTGGGGGGAACCAGGCCTGCAGGGGAGGGCAGTTGGGGGCAACCAGGCCTGCAGGGGAGGGCAGTTAGGAGTGACGAGGCCTGCAGAGGAGGGCAATTAGGGATGACCAGACTGGCAGGGGAGGGCAGTTAGGGGCAATCGGGCCAGCAGGGGAGCAGTTAGGCATCGATCAGACTGGCAGGGGAGTGGTTAGAGGGTGATCAGGCTGGCAGGCGGAAGCGGTGGTTAGGGCCAATCAGACAGGCAGGTAGGCGAGCGGTTGGGAGCCAGCAGTCCTGGATTATGAGAGGGATGTCCAACTGCCATTTAAGTCCAATCCCACCGGTAGTCGGACACCCCTTGAGGGGTCCTAGATTGGAGAGGGTGCAAACTGGGCTGAGGGACACACACCCCCATGCACGAATTTCATGCACTGGGCCTCTAGTATATAATAAAGAGCTAATATGCAAATGGTTGTCACACCCTCATGCCATCACGCCATAACGGCTCAGACACACAATGGGGAGAGAGGAATGGGGACCAACCAGGCACAAATGAGCTCATGAGAGAGGAATGGGGACCAACCAGGCTGTGGCCGAGGAGAGGGACAAGTCACCTGCCCTGCAGTCCCGGGCACCAGCGGCTGCGCCTGTGCCTGCGGCTCAGGAGAGGGACAAGTCGGATGCCCCACAGTCCCAGGCACCAGCAGCTGCACCTGTGCCTGCGGCACAGCCTGGGAGAGGGACAAGATGCATGCCCTGCAGTCCCAGGTGCCAGCGGCTGGGGCTGTGGCCCAGGAGAGGGACAAGCCGCCTGCCTTGCGGTCCTAGGCACCAGCGCCTGCGGCTGCAGCCCAGGAGAGGGACAAGCCGCCCGCCCCATGGTCCCGGGCAGCTGGGGCTGCGGTCTGGGCGAAGTCGCCTGCCCACAGTCCCCTGCAGCTGCAGCCAGCCCAGGCGAAGCCGGCCCAGGTCCTGGGTTCCTGGGGCTGGCCAGAAGGAGGGAAGCCTGGGTCCCAGGTGCCTGTGACTGGCTGGAGGAGGGAATCTTGGGTCCCAGGTGTGGGGTGAGGCAGAGGCAGTTAGGGGCAATCAGGCCAGCAGGGGAGCAGTTGGGGTGATCAGGCTGGTAGGTGAGCAGTTAGGGGTGATCAGGAAGGCAGGCAGAGGTGGTTAGGGGCAATCAGGCAGACAGGCAGAGGTGGTTAGGGGCAATCAGGCAGGCTGGCAGGCGAGTGGTTAGGAACCTGTGGTCCCAGATTGCAAGAGGCAATTGGACATCCCCCGAGGGATCCTGGATTGGAGAGGGTGCAGGCCGGACTGAGAGACTGCTCTCCCGCCCCCCGTGCACAAATTTCATGCACCGCATCTCTAGTTATTAAATAAGTTCTATTATTTATTATTATTTATCATATTGTTTCATCTGTAAATATTTTGGTATTTATTGCTAAGTGATAAAAAACATAATCACAGAGAAACCAAGATGGTGGCATAAGGTATACACCTGTATGTGCTGCCTCTCACAACCACACCAAAACTACAACTAAAAGACAAAACGTCTATCACCCAGAACCCAGGAAAGCTGGCTGAGTAGAAGTTCTACAACTAGAAGGAAAGAGAAAAGAGCATTGAGACATGCACAAGCGCGGAAAAGCTGAGGTACACAGGCGCGTGAATCAAGCTGGCGGTTGGCGACTGGATGCGCTGTTTCTTTCAACCTGAAGGGAGACACAGCTCCCCATTACTCTGAACTCCAGTTTCCGGTGAGACTCTGGGGACCCAGACCCCTACGGAGAGAAGCTGGACTGTCTGCCATCAGGTCAGAAAGTGAGGGTGGCTTTCTTACAGAGCTGTGTGCAGGAATCATTGTTTACTGCTCTGGGCCGCGGGACATGGGGACTTGGAAATGCAGAGACCCAGAGATGGTTGACTGGCAGCCATCACTCTTTGCCACGCACTAGTGACTCCCTGAGACCCCCGCCCCGTCCAATTTACAAACCCACCCAAACTGTGTGCAGCGGCTTTTGCATATAAATGGCCTGCCCTATCGCAGCTTAACCTAACAAACTGCAGCTCCGGTCAGACCAGGAGAAATCTGCAGACTTTGCTGTAGCTCCTGCTGGGTGGCTCAGACAGTAGCTGACCTGCACGCCATTGGAGATCCAGAAGCCAGTGTACCTAGTGGTCAGTGTGAGACAACACCAGATTTCAACTTCTCACATCCATAAGTGACACATTCAAGAGGCAGACTCAGTAAGCACCAAAGCCCCACTGAAATAAGTCCTGCCCCATAAGAGTGTCTCCAGCACAGCAGTTCTTCCATTATAGACACAGCAGGTCCTCACAGCCAATTGACCTGGAGGTAAATTCCTCCCAGTATACCAACAGCAATCATGGCTTAACTACAACAAGACTGTGCACTCAGCCTACAAAGGGGTGCACCAAGAGTATCCACCTCAGGTGATTGGGGAGGCTGAACCATTGAGCCCTATAGGTCACCTACCACACAAAGCCATTCCATCAATACAGGGAAGCAGCCAGAATGCGGAGACAAAGAAACATGTCATGAATGAAAGAAATGGAAGAAAGCAAACTATTGGACATAGAGTTCAAAACCACATTTATAAGGTTACTCAAGAATCTGCTAAAAACCTCTGAGGAACTTAGTGAGACCTTTAAAGATCTTAATGAGAATGCCAAAAAAATGGAAAAGAACCAGTCAGAAATTAAGCATACACTGAAATAAAGAATCCTATCTAATAAAAGAGTAATATGCAAATTGACCATCACTCCAACACACAAGATGGCTGCCCCCATGCGGTCAAAGATGGCTGCCCTTATGTGGACACGATGGCCAACAGGGGAGGGCAGTTGGGAGGGACCAGGCCTGCAAGGGAGGGCAGTTGGGGCGATCAAGCCTGTAGGGGAGGGCAGTTAGGGGTGACCAGGCCAGCAGAGGAGGGAAGTTGGGGGCAACCAGGCCGGCAGGGAAGAGCAGTTGGGGGAGACCCAGGCCTGCAGGGGAGGGCAGTTAGGGGTGACCAGACATGCAGGGGAGGGCAGTTGGGGGGACCAGACCTGCAGGGGAGGGCAGTTAGGGGCAATCAGGCTGACAGGGGAGCAGTTAGGCATCGATTAGGCTGGCAGGGGAGTGGTTAGGGGTGATCAGGCTGGCAGGCAGAAGCGGTTAGGGGCAATCAGGAAGACAGGCAGGCGAGCCGTTGGGAGCCAGCAGTCCTGGCTTGTGAGAGGGATGTCTGACTGCCCGTTTAGTCCCAGTAGGATTGGGACTAAACGGGCAGTCGGACATCCCTTGAGGGGTCCCAGATTGGAGAGGGTGCAGGATGGGCTGAGGGACACACCCCTGTGCACGAATTTCATGCACTGGGCCTCTAGTATACAGAAATTCAACAGTAGATCAAAGGACCCCAAGAATCAAACCAAAGATATGAAACATGAGGAAACAAAAAACACCCAAACAGAAAAACAAAAAGAAAAAAGAATCCAAAAATATGAAGATAGTGTAAGGAGCCTCTGGGACAATTTTAAGCGTACCAACATCCCAATTATTGGGGTGCCAGAAGAAGAGAGAGAGCAAAATATTGAAAACATATTAGGAGAAATAATGACAGAAAACTTTCCCGACCTGGTGAAAGAAATAGACTTACAAGTCCAGGAAGCGCACAGAGCCCCAAACAAGAGGAATCCAAAGAGGACCACACCAAGACACATCATAATTAAAATGCCAAGGGCAAAAGACAAAGAGAGAATCTTGAAAGCAGCAAGAGAAAAACAGTTAGTTACCTACAAGGGAGTACCCATACGACTGTCAGCTGATTTCTCAACAGAAACTATGCAGGCCAGAAGGGAGTGGCAAGAAATATTCAAAGTGATGAACAGCAAGAACCTACAACCAAGATTACTCTACTCAGCAAAGCTATCATTTAGAATTGAAGGTCAGATAAAGAGCTTCACAGACAAGAAAAAGCTAAAGGAGTTCATCACCACCAAACCAGTATTATATGAAATGCTGAAAGGTATTCTTTAAGAAGAGGAAGAAGAAGAAAAAGTTAAAGATAAAAATTATGAACAACAAAATGACAACAAATACATACCTATCAACAAGTGAATCTAAAAATCAAGTGAATAAAAAATCTGATGAACAGAATAAACTGATGAATATAATAGAACCAGGGGCATAGAAAGGGAGTGGACTGACAATTCTCAGGGGAAAGGGGGTGTGAGGGGTGCAGGAAGAGATTGGACAAAAATCTTACACCTATGGATGGAGACAGTGGCATGGGGTGGGGTGGGGAGTCAGGTGGAGGGGAGCTATGGGGGAAAAAAAGAGGAACATATGTAATAATCTGAACAATAAAGATTTATTTTTAAAAAAATCACAAACCATTAATATGCTAAATAATTCTTGGTTACACTAAAGATATGTTTACTTCAATCATTGAAAAATTATGAGGTTATGTCCCCATTTCCATTTAAGCTTCCAAGGTTATATGTATCTCACTGATATATAATTTCCCCAAAGTTTCAAGATTGTGTTTATACAAAGGCAGATAGGTGATTTGAATCATAAGTGGGTATTGAATTTTGTTTAATTTTTTTGGATACATGTTGACATGGTTATATATACAGTTTTGAGTTACATTAATAAAGTTTCTAAGGTGGAACCATTCCTGTGATAAAATCCTAGATTATAAAATTGAATTTGATTTGTTAAATTTATTTGGGATTTTTGTGACTATATTCATGAATGAGCTTGACCTGTAAATTTTTTTCTTCTCTTACTGTCCTTGTTGGATTTTAGCTTCAAGGGTATGTCAATCTCATAAACTGGCGTTATTTATCAACATTTCAACAGCTTTTTTTCACCATTGGTTTTTGAACTTCCCTATTTTCTTTCTGTTTGAGTATATTCCTTAATAGTTCTTTCAGCAAGAGTGTTCTGGTGGTAAATGTTCTAAGTCTCTGTAGGTGTTTAAATAAATTTATTCTGCTTTTACTCCTAAATTATAGTTTATCTACTAGTAGTTATAGACTTATGTCACCTTGTTCAGGAAACCCTCTAGATTTCACAAGTTCTGAATACAATTTTATGTTAATTTCTCAGTTAAACATTCCTGAACTATATAGGTAATATGAATTTGAGTGGCTAATTTAGTGCATGCTTGCAGTTTTTCTCCATAACCTATTTATATACTAGAGGCATGGTATACAAAATTTGTGCATGGGTGCGGTCCCTAGGCCTGGCCGGCGATCGAACTGTGAGCGTCTGGCATTGAAGTGCAGGTCCCAGCTGATCTCTGGGTCCTGGGCAGCACCTGGTCCCCTGGGCCCCTGTGCGCCCCCCTCCGCCTGAGTCACAGCACACGAGTCCCCACACGGGGATGCAGTGAGCACAGCCAGGCACCCCGGCCCGGGCGCAGCGTGGGCCTCTGGGCTGCCCAGCGGTGCCACACAGAAGCCGGGCGGGCAGCACAGGCTCTCCCAGCTGGCCTCGCAGACTGGCTCCTGAGCGAACCCACGGGGAGCCCAATGGGTGGTCCTGGCAGCTGTGGCTCAGCTCACCTGGAAGAGGCAGTGTGGGTGCGGGGCAGGCTCCTTGTGGGTGCCTGGCACCTGAGCCCGGGGCTGCCCTGGTGCATGAGCCCTGGCGTCCCAGGGGAGGGTAGTAGGGGGAGTGAGAGCAAGCTCGGCAGACACCCCGCATTCTCACCGCACCTCTGTCCCCATCACCCCTGCCCCCAGGTAGCCGGTGAGAGGTCGCAGCACGTCACTGATGCCCGCCATGTTCCGTGCCGCCCCCTGGTGGTCAGCGCAGGTCATAGCGAGTGGTCGAACTCCAGTCTCCCAAATGACTGCCCGAGGGGACAATTTGCATATTAGGCTTTTATTATATAGGATATAAAAGCCTAAGCTACTGAACGACCAGTTGACCGGTCGCTATGATGTGCACTGACCACCAGGGGGCAGACGCTCAATGCAGGGGATGAACATATGCTAAGTCCTGAAGGCAGGAATGAACAAAGCATTTGGGAAATGGGGGACACTTGGATTGGTATTAGAGTTAATGTTGGGGAACAATAGATTAGGCAGACACATGATAACATACCTGCTAAGATGCCAAAGTGAGGCTTTAAGAATTGATCAGATAGACCAGTGATTGGCAAACTATAGTAAGCTGGTGAGCCAAATATGAACCATCTTCTGTTTTTGTAAATAAAGTTTTGTTGGAACACAGCCATGTCCACTTCTTTACATATTTCTATGGCTGCTTTCTGGCAAAGACAGAGTTGCCACAGAGATCTTACGGCTTACAAAGCCTTTACAGAAAGTTTGTTGGTCCCTGAGATAGTAAAGACTTGTTGAAAGGAGGATTTTAGAGAAAGGCTTTGATTCAATCAATTTAAGACTGTAAGCTAAAACTGATAAAAGATTTTGGGTGTTTTCAGAAACTCACACCAAAATGATGAAATTTTAGGTCAAAGAATAGGGAAATATAAAACTCTCTGATAAGGACAAGAATTAAAATTTTATTTATTTTTTTAAAATCTCATATATTTACAGCTTCTTAAATAAAGCTCCAAGACAGGTTTAGAAAACTTTAATTGAAATTTTTTCCTACTTTGCAGACAGTGTGCCTTAAGGAATAATTTAGGTTGAAATTAATATCATTGTCTTGCTTTAACACTTCTTGCACCATTATTTTGGTTTCCCCCCTGCTGGTATTCTTTTGTTTATGAATCTTTCACAAACCAGTTGGGGCCAATTATCTTCTATGCAATTAAAGCCAAATAGTTTGTGCTCTTTAATGCAGCTATTTCTCATTAATCTTGGGCATTTCTTATGACACTGTTTTCCCTCCTAACTAAAGCTCTCTCATTCTGTGATGGGGGTTTCTGCAAATTAACATTCCCAATAAACTTTTTGTAGGGTTCAAACTTTTCTGAATCATATCTTCTCCCCTATGTTGACAGCTGAAGCACTCTCTCAGGTTTAATAAAGTGTTATTTTTGTATTCATTTTTTATTTCACCCATGAACATTCAGCAGAAGAAACAGGTAAGGTATAGATAGGAAGTTGTATCTAGAAAATAAAAATGTAACATTTAAGATGATGACAAAATGTTCCCCTTAAAAAATTACTTTCACTTATTGTCATCTATGCTCCAAATTCCCACATTTTCACAATCATTTAACACTTATTGAAATCTTACAAGGAGCACGGCAATGGAGATTCAAAGAAGTATAAGAGGGGAGGAGGGGGTGGGCTAGAAGAGGTCAATGGCGGAAAAGGGGGATATATGTAATGCTTTCAACAATAAAGTATTACAATCTTTTTTAAGATTTAATTTTGAAAAAGAAAAAAGAAAGTATAAGACCTGCTTCCTGCCTCCTTTTAATTCTTAAACTTTTAGTCTCAGGACCTCTTTATACTCTTCATAATTTGAAGATCCCAAAGAGCTTTTGTTTATGTGAGTTTTATCTAGTAATATTTACCATATTAGAAGTTGAGAATGGAAAACTGTTTAAATATTTATTTATTTAAAAATAACAATAATATGCCTCTGACAACATAAATACCATAGTGTTATAAAAACTATATTTTAAAAACAAAAAGTTGTGAAAAGTGGCCAAAATCAGGATGACCACATTTTTTCAGGTTTTTAAAACCTATGTCTCTTTCAGTATGCTGAATGTCTTTTTTAAACTACACATTATTTCCTTTAAAATTCCCCAGCTTGAGAAACCCTGCAGCAAAAGAATAAACTGTACCAGTTTATTTGTGTGATGCATTCACACAGGCAAGGGCTATCAAGATGGTCTTAAGGAGGTATTTTTATAGCTCGTGTAAACAGAGAAACATCAACATGATGACTTTACATTTTGCATACCATGGCTATCTTGCAAAACTTGGAATATGAATTTTAGGATCCATTTAGAAGGCAGACTTTGTAAATATACTTAGTTTAACGACAAGAAGTTTTCTTTCCCAGTAATATAAGGGTCATATAGTTTTATAAAAAGACTAAATCTATTTGTTCCATTAAACACAAATATAGCAGTTTTATCAATAATTGCAAACTCTTGGAAGAAACCATGATGTAAAACAAAACAAACAAAAAACCCCAGAAAATTAATGAAAAGATTGGCATTATTTTACATATTTGTGAATTTCTTTAATGTCTGGCTTAATAAAAGACAACTGGATTCGCAGTTTTCTTCTGCATTTGACCTGTTGTGATATCACATGTCATGCAGCATCTATAAAATTCTACCTGTGACAGAATCAGAGTGAAAAAGGCAAATAATGTGTTGGTATTATTTTGATAATAGTTTTGACCTCATATACCCACTGAAAGGAAGGGACCCCAAGGGACCCTTGGATCACACTTTGAGAAAAGGGATCTATATATGAAAAAAGTACACAACATATTTCAAGTGACAACGAAAAGAGATTTCAGAGCAGGGAGCTGTAATAACACTAGGAAAGGAATAAAGAAAGAGGAAAAGGCTTTGGGAAGTAAGTAGGATTGGAGTGTGGCCTTGAAGGAATGATAGGGTTAAGGTGGAAATCTTAGAGAAGGCCTTCCAAAGGAGTAATTGAATAAAGTACAAGCAGAAATAGCTGCCACATGCAAGAAGCAGTAAGAAAACTAATCAGGAGGGGAAACCAAGATGGCGGCATAGGTAAGCACCTAAACTGCTGCCTCGCACAACAATTTCAAAACTACAACTAAAAGACAGAATGGACACCATCCAGAACCACAGGAAAGCTGGCTGAGTAAAAATTCTACAACTAGAAGGAAAGAGAAAAGCTCACAGAGAATTGGAGGTACGGCAAAAGGTCTTTGTGCACGCAGAGAGGAAGGGCAGCTGAGAGCCTGGCTGACTTTCTCTGGCGGAAGGGGGAAGGAAGCCCCTGACCACACTGAACCCCAGTTCTGACTGCACTGAACCCCAGTCCCGGGCGAAACCCCGTGGACCCAGGCTCATACAGGGGGAGTCTGGACTGTCAGGTAGAGAGAAAGGCACCCGGAGACTCGGAGACCCGGTGGAGACCCGGGGAAGCCCCAGCAGGCAGGGTTCTGGAGGTGCGCGCGCCAGTGTGCACAAAGGCTGCGGAGGTTGCCACAGGCTTTCCCTAGCAGAAGGGAGTCCGAAGCTCCTGACTGCACTGAACCCCAATTCGGACTGCACTGAACCCCAGTTCCAGGCGAGCCCCTGAGGACCCGCGCTCTTATGGGGGGGAATCTGGACTCTCGGGCAGAGACTCAGGAGCCGGGGAAGGCAGAGGTCTGCAGGCGCGCGCATGCCAGTGCGCACAAAGGCTGCGGAGGTTGCCACAGGCTTTCCCTAGTGGAAGGGAGTCAGAAGCTCCTGACTGCACTGAGCCCCAGTTCTGACTGCACTGAACCCCAGTTCCAGGTGAGCCCCTGGGGACTCACGCTCTTGTGGGGGGAATCTGGACTCTCGGGCGGAGACTCGGAAGCCGGGGAAGGCAGAGGTCTGCAGGCACGCACGCGCGCAAGGGCAAGGCTGACTGGAAGCCAAAACTGTCTGCTCCGCCCTGAGACTCCACCCCATCCAAGCTGAGCACAGAGGCTATTGCAATTTGGCAAGTCTAATCCTATAAGGCTGTCTCCAGCACCGAACTTCTCCCAGCGTAGACACAGCTGATCCTTACAGCCAACTGGCCTGGAGGTCAATTCCTCCCAGTGATACCAACAACAATCAAGACTTAACTACAACAAGGCTGTACACACAGTCCACAAAGGGGTGCAACAAGAGTGTCCACCTCAGCCCTAACTGGTTTGGCTCAGTGGATTGAGCGTCGCCTGCGGACTGAAGGGTCCCAGGTTCGATTCCGGTCAAGGGCATGTACCTTGGTTGCGGGCACATCCCCAGTAGGGAGTGTGCAGGAGGCAGCTGATCGATGTTTCTCTCTCATCGATGTTTCTAACTCTCTATCCCTCTCCCTTCCTCTCTGTAAAAAATCAATAAAATATATTAAAAAAAAATTAAAAAAAAAAACCAAGAGTGTCCACCTCAGGTTAACTGGGGAGGCCGACCCACTGGGCCATATAGGAAACCTAGCACACAAATCTACCCTACCAACTTAGGGAAGCAGTGAAAATGCGGCGTCAAACAGATCACAAATGAAAGAAATGGAGGAAAACAAATGACTGGATATAGAATTCAAAACCACGGTTATAAGGCTTTTCAAGAATATCCTAGAGCCCTAACTGGTTTGGCTCAGTGGATAGAGCGTCGGCCTGTGGACTAAAGGGTCCCAGGTTCGATTCCGGTCAAGGGCATGTACCTGGGTTGCGGGCACATCCCCAGTGGGGGGTGTGCAGGAGGCAGCTGATCGATGTCTCTCTCTCATCGATGTTTCTAACTTTCTATCCCTCTCTCTTCCTCTCTGTAAAAAATCAATAAAATATATTTAAAAAAAAAAAAAAGAATATCCTAGAAAAGGCTGATAAATATAACGAGACCCACGAAGATATGAAAAAGGACCAACTAGAAATTAAACATACACTGACTGAAATAAAAAATATTATACAGAGACCCAACAACAGACTAGAGAAACACAAGAATCAAGTCAAAGAATTGAAATACAAAGAAGCAAAAAACACTCAACCGAAAAAGCAAAAAGAAAAAAAATCCAAAAAGTTGAAGATAGTGTAAGAAGCCTCTGGGACAACTTCAAGCGTACCAACATCAGAATTATGGGGGTGCCAGAAGAAGAGAGAGAGCAAGATACTGAAAACCTATTTGAAGAAATAATGACCGAAAACTTTCCCCACCTGGTGAAAGAAATAGACTTACAAGTCCAGGAAGCGCACAGAACCCCAAACAAAAGGAATCCAAAGAGGACCACACCAAGACACATCATAATTAAAATGCCAAGAGGAAAAGACAAAGAGAGAATATTAAAAGCAGCAAGAGAAAAACAGTTAATTACCTACAAGGGAGCACCCATACGATTGTCAGCTGATTTCTCAACAGAAACTATGCAGGCCAGAAGGGAGTGGCAAGAAATATTCAAAGTGATGAATAGCAAGAACCTACAACCAAGATTACTCTACCCAGCAAAGCTATCATTCAGAATTGAAGGGCAGATAAAGAGCTTCACAGATAAGAAAAAGCTAAAGGAGTTCATCACCACCAACCCAGTATTATATGAAATGCTGAAAGGTATTCTTAAAGAAGAGGAAGAAGAAAAAAGTAAAGATAAAAATTATGAACAACAAATACATATCTATCAATAAGTGAACCTAAAAATCAAGTGAATTAAAAACCTGAGGAACAGAATAATCTGGTGAATATAATAGAATCAGGGGCATAGAAAGAGAGTGGACTGATAATTCTCAGGGGGAAAGGGGTATGGGGGGGTTCAGGAAGAGACTGGACAAAAATCATACACCCATGGATGAGGACAGTTCGGGGGAGGTAAGGGCAGAAGGTGGGGTGGGAACCGGGTGGAGGGGAGCTATGGGGGGGAAAAGGAGAAACAATTGTAATAATCTGAATAAAGATTTATTTTAAAAAAAAAGAAAACTAATCAATTGAAGAGGAGGATTCATGTAACAGTAACTATAAGAACGCTGAAGTGGCTATATTAATATCTGATAAAGTAGATGTAGGATAAAGGAGCATTACCAGAGGTAAAGAGGAATACTTGCTTTTGTTTTTTTAATCTTCACCCAAGGAGTGAGGGTATTTTTTCCATTGATCTTCAGGGAAAGTGGAAGGAACGGGGTAGGAGCGAGAGAGAAGAGAGAGAAACATCTATGTAATAGAGACACATTGATTGGTTACCTCCCACACATGCCCGACTGGGGGCAGGGATCAAACCTGCAACCCAGGTATGTGTCCTTGACTGGGAATCGAACCCGTGACACTATGGTGCACAGGCTGACACTCTTAACTACTGAGTCATCCTGGCCAGAGCAGAAAACTTGTTACTGTATAAAGGAGGGTCTGATTATCAAAAAGACTACAGTTCTAGCCTGGCCGGCGTGGCTCAGCAGTTGCGTGTAGACTAAGCATGTCAAACTCGTGGCCCTCAGGCCACATGCTTCCCATAATGAATATTTTTGTGGCCCAGCCAATATAACGGTATGTAAGAAACGTTTTAATAAAAATTTTGTAATTTAATTTTTACAATATCCTGTTATACATAATCCTATGTAATAAAAGGCTAATATGCAAATTGACTGAATGGCGGAATGACCAGTCGCTATGACGCACACTGACCACCAGGCCTGCTTAGGGTCTAAATCATCAGTCAGCCATCCCCCAAGGGCTCCCAGACTGCGAGAGGGCACAGGCTGGGCTGAGGGAACCCCTCCCAAGTGCACAAATTCTGTGCACTGGGCCTCTAGTTATTAATAACGAACTACAACTAATGACTGATTACTCATGTTGCATTCATTTCCCTTACTCAACTTATGCACAGGCTCACCATTACTCTCCACTAATACTAGCAGTGAATATTTTAGCAGCCAATTGCCAAGTCATTAGTCTTGTACTGACTTGTTTGATGTGTGCAACAGGAAATATTTCGCCTTCAGAGAACAAGAAAAGTAGGTTTATTTGCATTATGCTTATTAATTTGTGCAATTATTTAGTGTCTGGTAAGTTAATGCTCAAGAAAAAATATTAATTTTTATTAAAATGTTCTATTATTTTATGTTAACAATTACTCATTTATTTCAGCCCTTTGTATTCAGCATGTCTCTACCGAAATAAACCTACCTTTACATGAAAATTGAAGGTTGTGTTTTTTTTTTTTTTGTGGCTCACATAAATTTAAACCTTGTTTATTTGGCCCGTGTTAACCTTTGAGTTTGACATGCTTGGCGTAGACCCATGAGCCAGGAAGTCACAGTTTGGTTCCAGTAGAGGTACTTGCCTGGGTTGTGGGCTCAATCCCCGGTGGGGGGCATGCAGGAGGCAGCCAATCGATTCTCTCTTATCATTGATGTTTCTGTCTCTGTCTCTCTCTCCCTTTCCCATCCTCTCTCTGAAATTAATGAAAACATATAAAAAATATCTACACTAATAAAAGAGAAAGATGCAAATTAACTGTACATTTGCAACGCCCACCAGCCAATCAGGAGTGAGTATGCAAATTAACCCAACAAGGATGGTGGGTTAATTTGCATGCACAGGTGCCGGGCGGGGCGGGATGCCTGCATCGTCACCATGGCGACGACGCAGGCATTCTGCACCGCCCCAGATGCTCTGGGCCTCTGGGCAGCGTGGGAAGGCAGAAAGGCGGCTCCAGGCCAGAGCGAAGGCAGAAAGGTGGCTCTGGGACCGGAGCAAAGGTAGTGCCGGCAGCCAGGGGAAGGAAGGCCTTCCCCATGAAGATTCTTGCACGAATCTTCGTGCATCGGGCCTCTAGTTTCTAATAAAAGACTACAGTTCTAAATATGTATTCATAGAATAAAGCTTCCAAATATATGAAGTAAACTGGCATATGGAAGGAAAACATAATAAACGAATATACAATTAAAGCTGGAGTTCTCAACACCCTTCTCTTGGTAATTGACAGAACAAATAGACACAAAATCAGTAAGGAAAACATGAATAACAGTGTAAGCCAACTGTATCAAAGTGCCATTTATTAAACTCTCCACCCAAAACTGAAAAATATACATTCTTTTCTAATTTTTGTTTGTTTGTTTGTTAAACCTCACCTGGGTATATTTTTCCATTGATTTTTAGGGAGAGTGGAAGAGAGGGAAAGACAGAGAGAAATATCGATGTGAGAGAAACATTGATTGGTTGGTTGCCTCCTGCACGAGCCCTGACCAGGGCCCGGGGTGGGGAGGAGCCTGCAACCAAGGTATATATGTGCCCTTGACCAGAATTGAAACCGGGACCGTTTGGTCTGCAGGCCGATGCTCTATCCACTGAACCAAACCGGCTAGCGCTACATTCTTTTCAAGTACATCTGTAACACTAATATACTGTAAACCATATGCTATACCATAAAATAAATATTAATATATTTTAAAAGTTTGAAACAGCCTTGGTCTGTTTGCCTCACTGGATAGAACATCGGCCTGCAGACTGAAGGGTCCTGGGTTCGATTCCAGTCAAGGGCACACGCCTAGGCTGTGGGCATGATCACCAGTAGGGGGCATGCAGGAGGTAGCCGATCAATGATTCTCTTTCATCATTGATGTTTCCATCTCTCTCTCCCTTTCCCTTCCTCTCTGAAATCAATAAAAATATATTTAAAAAAGAAGTTTGAAACAATGCAGAGTATGCTATCTTACCTATTATATACCCACAATATAATTAAATCAATAATGAAAAAATATCTGGTGATCTCTTCTCAACCTTTTTGCTAAGATCAAGTGAAAAAGTATCTGGGAAAATCTCCAAATATTTAGAAATTAAGCAAATATGCCTTTCACTAATCCTTGGGACAACAAGGAAATAAAAAGAAATCAAAATATTTTGAAGGGAATGATAAAACTACATATCAAAATTTATGTAATGAAGTTATGGCAGTGGTTAGGGAGAAATTAATGCCTTGAAGTACTTATATTTAAAAAGAAGATTTAGCCCTGGCTAGGTGGCTCAGTTTGTTGGAGTGTCCTCCCATACACCAAAAGGTTGCTTGTTCACATGCTCAGGTTGTGGGCTTGATCCCCAGTAGTGGCCATGCAGGAGGCAGCTGATTAATGTTTAGTTCGCTCATCAATGTTTCTCTCTCTGTCTTCCTTCCTTTCTCTCTGAAAAGCAATAAAAATAATTTTTAATGCTGCTTTTTTAAAATTTAGTTGTGAGATTTTTATTGTAAAATAAAATAGAAACATTGTATATAGCAAAGTTTTTCACAATCTATAAATGCAGCAAAGATAAGGTGTTCAAATTATAAAAAGTAGAGCTAAAATAAATACATCTTCATTACAAATATCAGATTATATAATAGTTGTATTTGTGCCTCCTCTGTCTTATTTATCTTTATATTTCCAGCCTAACTCATTACTAACCTTCAATATATATGTAATGCTGCTTCTTTTTAAAAATATATTTTTTATTGATTTCAGAGATAGAGAGGGCAAGGGAGATAGAAACATCAATGATGAGAGAGAATTATTAATCAGCTGCCTCCTGCACGCCCCCTACTAGGGGTTGAGCCCGCAACCTGGCATCTGCCCTTGACCAGAATTGAACCATGTGACCTCATGATTCACAGTCGATGCTTAACCACTGAACCACACCTGCCGGGCAATGCTTCTTCTTTAATAAACAAAATAAAACCAAAAAAACCAAAAAACAAAAAACCCATATACTTGGGTGAGAATTAAAAATAAATAAAAGATTTAAAAATCAAATGATCTAAAACTGGATAAAAAAGAGAGCAAAGTAGAGTAAGCAAAAGGAAGGACATTATACATGTAAGAATGGAAATCAATGGACTAGAATATGGACCAAAATTTGAGAACATCAGTGAAATACAAAGTTGGTTCTTTGAAAGATTTAACAAAATTGAGGTTTAATAAACTAGAGGTTATCTCTTTCAGTGGGGTCTGGAGTGATATCCTCTCTTTCGTTCCTAGTATTAGTAATTTGATTTTTTTTCTTCTTGATTCAGAAAAGAAGAAAACAAATCAAATTACTAATACTAGGAATGAAAGAGAGGCTATCACTCCAGACCCCACTGAAAGATATAATAACCAAAATAAAAAACTCATTGGTGGGCTCAATAGTAGAATGGATATAACAAAAGAATGAGCCTGTGAACTTGAATATAAATTGTTCAATCTGAGCCAAAAGAAAAAAGATTTTAAAAATAAGCAGAGCCTCAGAGGACAATATCAAAGGACTAACATTTGTATTAATGAAGTTACAGAAGAGGAGGATGAGTGTGGTACAGAAAAAGTGTTTGAAGAAATAATAGCTAAGAACTTCACAAGTTTGGTGAAAGACATTCATCTACAAATTCAAGGAGCTCAGCAAACCCCAAACAAAATAACGCCAAAGAAATCCATTATTTATACTTGACAATCAGACTGCTAAAAACTAAAGACAAAGAAAAAATACTGAAAGTAGAGAGAGTAAAATGACATATTAAAAGAACTATGAATATAACTTATCTCTCATCAAAACTTATGGAGGCCAAAGGAAGTACAACATTTTTTATGTGCTAAGTGAATGTCAATACAGAGTTCTATATCCAGAGGAAATATTCTTAGGAAATGAATGTGAAATAAAGATATTATCAAATGAAGGTCATACTAAGAGAATGCATTGCTAAAAGAATTACTAAAGAAAGTTCTTCAAAGAGAAGGCAAATGATACCAAAAGGAAACTGGGAACATTAGGAGAAGAGGAAGAGCAACAGAAATGGTAAATATTTGGGTACATATAAAAGAGTTCTTTAAAATGTTTGATGGTTGGCCCTGGCCGGTGATCTAAGTGGTTAGAGCATTGGCCTGCAGACTGAAGGGTCATGGGTTTGATTTCTGATCAAGGGCAGGTGCCTGGATTGCAGGTTCCTTCCCTGATCCAGTCGGGGAGTGTGTGGGATGCATCCAATCGATGTGTCTCTCTCACATCAATGTTTCTCTCTCTTCTCTCTGCCCTTCTTTCCCCCCCCCCCCCCCCACCTTCCTCTCTCTCTGAAAAGCAATGAAAAAAATATCCTCAGGTGAGGATTAACAAACCAAAAAAAAAAAAGGAAACCTGTATAATACCGTACAAAAATTTTAAAGCCTACAGTAGATAAAATGGGATACTAAAAAAATTTAAATGACCCAAAAGAAGGCAGGAAAGGAGAAATAGAGGATCAAAAAGAGAAGAAACAGGTAGAAAACAAATAATAAAATGGTAGACTTAATCCAAACATATGAATTGTTGCATTAAGGTTTAAATGTACCAATTAAAACACAGAGATGGTCAGAATTGATTGTTTAAAAGTGGCACAATTACATGCTGTATACAAAAAAAAAAAAAAAAGCTCACTTTCAATATAATTATATAGTTAGGTTAAAACTAAAAGAATGGAAAAAAGAGATTAACATGCAAATCAAAAGAAATCTGAGTGGCCTTGGCCGGTTTGGCTTAGTGGTAGAGCGTCAGCCTGTGGACTGAAGGGTCTTGGGTTCAATTCAAGTCAAGGACACATGCCCAGGTTGCAGGCTCGATCCCCAGTAGGGGGTGTGCGGGAAGCAATCAATCAATGATTCTCTCTCATCATTGATGTTTGTATCTTTCCCTCTCTGAAATAAATAAAAATATATTTTTTTAAAAATCTGAGTGGCTATATTAATATTTGACAAAGTGTTATTTGAAGAAATAATAAGTAAGCACCATGAAATCTTAGAACAAAGAAAATTGTCAGGGATAAAGAGGGGCATTATATAATGATACAAGGGTCAATTTACCAAGAATCCTAATATATAAAAACCCAGGTCCATAATGACCAAAGGCTCAACCAACCAGAAGTCAGTCTTGCAGTCAGTGCTGGGTTGCCATGGCGACCCAGCACTGACTGCTGCCACTGCAGGTGCAGCGACCCAGCACTAACTGCCAAGGGGGCTGCAGGTCAGGCCCAGAGAGAGGCCTGGACAGAGAAGCAGGGTCTGATTCATAGCCTCCATGGCACCTGTGATCAGCCCTTGCCTCCCTCTTTCTCTCGGGCCTCCGCGGGGGCTGCTGATCAGCCCCACCTCTCTGATCAGGCCTGGAGATAGGCCCGGAGACACTGACTGGCATAGAAACTGACGAATCAGAACCAAATCTGGGTGAACTGTGAGGAGCCAATGGCTGCCTAGGAGGTAGAGCTTTTGACGCTGACTGTCATAGAAACTGACCAATCAGAACCAAATCTGGGTGAGCTGCAAGGAGTCAATGGCTGCCTAGGAGGCGAAGCTTCTGATGCTGACTGGCATAGAAACCAACCAATCTGAACCAAATCTGGGTGAACTGTGAGGAGCCAATGGCTGCCTAGGAGGCGGAGCTTTTGCCACTGACTGGCATAGAAACCAACCAATCTGAACCAAATCTGGGTGAACTGTGAGGAGCCAATGGCTGCCTAGGAGGTGGAGCTTTTGACGCTGACTGGCATAGAAACTGACCAATCAGAACCAAATCTGGGTGAGCTGCAAGGAGTCAATGGCTGCCTAGGAGGCGAAGCTTCGGACGCTGACTGGCATAGAAACCAACCAATCAGAACCAAATCTGGGTGAACTGCGAGGAGCCGATGGTTGCCTAGGAGGTGGAGCTTTTGACACTGACTGGCATAGAAACCAACCAATCAGAACCTAATCTGGGTGAACTGTGAAGGCAGAACCTAAGGTAGGGGCTGAGGAGGGGTTTTAAGGGCAACAGCTGTTTGGTGTAAAGTGTAAAAAAGTGGTTCAATTCTTTAATGACCAGTTTGGCAGTATAGTGCATATGGCTGGCTATCAGTCCAGATATAGGGATTATGTATTTTTGTCTGCCAAGAGTATCTCCTCCTGCTGAAAAAGGCTTTTCCTCCCCCATTTAAGCAATCCTATCCTATATAATCTATCTATACTAATAAAAGGGTAATACGCTAATTAGACCAGGTCGACCGGCCATTTTCTAGACGTTTGACTTCCTTCCAGACAAATCCATGGTAGTGGGGGCCGAGGCAGAGAGGGCAGGTGGGGGCGAGATCAGGCTAGCAGGGGAGGGCCATTGGGGGTGAGATCAGGCCGGCAGGGGAGGGCAGTTAGGGGCGATGAGGCAGGCAGAGGCAGTTAGGGGCAATAAGGCAAGCAGGCAGAGAGGTTAGGGGCGATCAAGCAGGCAGGCAGAGGAGTTAGGAGCAATCAGGCAGGCAGGCAGAGGCAGTTAGGGACAATCAGGCATGCAGGCAGGTGAGTGGTTAGGAGCCAGTGGTCCCAGATTGCAAGAGGGATGTCCGACTGCCAGTTTAGGCCCAATCCCTGTGGACATCCCCCAAGGGGTTCCCAATTGGAGAGGGTCTGGCTGAATTGAGGGATGCCCCCCTTCCCCCCCTGTGCACGAATTTCATGCACTGGGCCACTAGTATATAATAACCCTAAATGTGTGTACCCCAAACAGAAGAATATCAAAATACATGAAGTAAAACTGATAGAATTGAAAGGAAAAATAGATAAATCCACAATTATAGTTGGAGTATCAACATTCCTCTCCCTGTAATGGAGAGAACTACCAGACAAAAAAATTAGTGAGCATTGCCTGGCCGATGTAGCTCAGTAGTTGATGTCAACCCATGAACCAAGAGGTCACGGTTTGATTCCCTGTCAGAGCACATTCCAGGGTTGGGGGCTTGATCCCCAGAAGAGGGCGTGCATGAGGCAGCCGATCAATGATTCTCTCTCATCATTGATGTTTCTCTCCCTCTCCCTTCCTCTCTCTGAAATCAGTTTGGTTTTTTTTAAATGAGTGAGCATATAGAAGAACTCAACCAAATACATCCAATTGATATTTATGGAACCATGCCATCCAACAACAGCAAAATACACATTTTTTCAAGTGTACATGGAAAAAATAAGGTGTACATGGAAGTTGTAATCAATATAGACCATATGCTGGATCATAAAATGAACATTAACAAATTTAAAATAATTTAAATCATGCAAAGTATGATTATCTGACCTGAATGGAATTAGACTAGAAGTTAAAATCAGAAATATAACAGAAAAATCTCCAAAAATTTTGATGTTAAACAGCATTCTTTTAAATAATAAAAAGGTTAAAAAGTCTCAAGTGAAATTATAAAATATTTTGAACTGAATAAAAATTATAATACAAAAAATAAAAAATACACCAAGAAGTGCTTAAATAGAATTTATAGCATCAAATGCTTATATTAGAAAAGAAAAGGTCTCAAATAAATAATCTTGCACCTTAAGAAATTAGAGAAGAACTAAAACCAAGGCAAGCAGAAGGAAGGAAATAACCCTAAGGATAGGGATCAATGAAGTGGAAAACAAACAAAAATTTAAAGAAACCAAAAGCCAGTTCTTTGAAAAAAATCAATAAAATTGATAAACTTTTAGTAAGACTGACAAAGAAAAAAAAGAAGATACAAATTACCAATATCAGTAATGAAAGTAATTATAAACTTTTAAAAAATAATAAAAATACAGACATTTAAAAGATAATAGGGAATACTATGAACAATTCTATGAACATAAATTTAACAACTTAGATGAAATGGACAAATTCCTCGAAAACCACAAAATTCAAGGTAAAACAGATAACCTCAATATTTTTATAACTATTAAATACATTGAATTTATAGTTAAAAACCTACCAGAAGAGGAATCTCCTGTCCCACTTGTTTCAGTTTACATACTGTATTACTTCATTTTCATTACATTTAAATTTATTTATTTTTAATTTATTTTTATTTTTATTTGTTAATCCTCACCTGAGGACATTTTTTCTATTGATTTTTAGTGCAAGTGGAAGGAAGGAAGGAAGGAAGGAAGGAAGGAAGGAAGGAAGGAAGGAAGGAAGGAAGGAAGGAAGGAAGGAAGGGTAGGGTTGGGGGGAGAAACAGACCAGTTGGTTGCCTCCCACATGTACCCAGAAAGGGGCCGAGATTGAACTTGCAACCCAGGTATGTGCCCTTGACCAGGAATCAAACCTGCGGCACTTTGGTCTGGAGGCCGACACTCTAACCACTGAGCACACCAGCCAGGGCTATGACATTTTTAAAAAGTCAAAAAACTATGGAGATGGAGATGGAGAAAAAATATGAGTGGTTGCTAGAACTTAATTAGGTATGAGGGCAGAGTGGAGAGTATGATTGCCAAAGGATAGCATGAGAGAATTTTGGGAGACGATGGAAATATTCTGTATTGTTTGTGGTGGTAGTTGTGTGAATCTATACATGTGCTAAATGAACTGTACACACAAAAAGTCAGTTTTACTGTATGTTTATGTATAATTTTTTTTGTAGAACCAGGAATCCTTGGGCAAATCACTGATTCCAGAGCTGGGACACAGGAGGTATAAGATGAGCCTAGAACAGGGGTGGGCAAACTTTTTGACTCGAGAGCCACGATGGGTTCTTAAACTGGACCGGAGGGCCGGAACAAAAGCATGGATGGAGTGTTTGTGTGAACTAATATAAATTCAAAGTAAACATCATTACATAAAAGGGTACGGTCTTTTTTTTTATTTCAATAGTTTTATTCATTTCAAACATTTTAACAAGAAGAATGTAAACACTAATTATTATAATTTGAAACTTCAAAAAATGGAGGAATCATAGCACAATAACATACCTTATATTGAAGATGGCAAAGGCCAAATAAAATTGCCTAACAAAGGAAAGGTACAAAAGCCTTTCAAATTAAACTTAAATATAATAAAATAATTTAAAACTAAAACAAATAGAAAAGAACAAAATGTGTAAACAGTAAATTAAACATTTTCTTTAGTGCAACTTCCAAATTATGCCCGGGACGTAGATGTAGATGGCAATGTAGACTGGGTTGAAAGGTTTTTGGTCTTTAAAACATCAACTTCAGTGGGAACAGTGTTGTTGGTCTCCTTTTTTAGCTAATGCATCAAAGTCTGGAGTTAGTTTTGTTGTGGCTATTCTCAGGATAGATCTGAGGTGTTCGTCAGTTAAGCTGGATCTGTGAGGGGCTTTGTTGATGTTCATGACGCTAAATGTCTGCTCACAAACATAGGTTGACCCAAACAGCACCAGTATCTTCTGTGCCATCCTCCGGATGTTTGGAAAAGTGGCTTCATTAAGTGAAGCATAAAAGTCTCTTAGTTCAAGAGAGCTGAATTTCTCCTTTAGGACAAGGTCAGACTGAAGATCGATCAGTTCCAGTTGCACCTCTTCTGGTGCTGTTTCAGGGTTTTGTGACAAAGGACAGGCCACCAGTTGAAGTGACTGGTCAATGTTTTCAACATCAGAAAACCGGCAACAGAATTCTGCATGCAGGGCATCCAGTGATTTGCTATTTTTCTTCACATTTTGGATGGTCTTCTTCTGTGTGGCTAGTGTGGCAAAATGAGTGAAGACTTTGTCTGAAATTTGTCTGGAAAAGAAAATCAGCTTCGATTTAAAGGCTTTCACATTAGTGTACATGTCATGTACATGCTGATCTTTTCCCTGTAGCTTCACATTTAGCTCATTCAAATGTGAAAATATATCTACAGCAAATGCAAAGTCACACAGCCAATTCTTGTCACTCAGCTCAGTAAATTCGTCAGACTTCCCCTTTAATTTAAAAAATGCACCAATCTCTTCTTTGAGCTCCCACACTCGTTGGAAAACTTTGCCCAAACTCAACCAGTGGACACGAGAGTGGTAAAGTAAGTCGTGGTGATCTGCATCAGTTTCCTCCAGAAACTTAATAAACTGACGGTACTGAAGTCCCTTTGCTCGAATGAAATTAACAAGCTTTACGACTGGATTAACAACATGATTAAGTTGTAATATAGACTTGCACAATGATTCCTGGTGAATAATACAGTGAAGAAAAATAACATCTTGGTTAGGGTTCTCCTCTTTCACTTTATCCTGAATTCTTTTTAGCAGTCCAACATTTTTTCCAGTTAAATTTGGAGATCCATCTGTCGTGACATTAGCAAGTTTACTCCATGGTAGCTTCATCTTCTCGATGACAGTAGACACCTAGTCACACAAGTCCTCTTCCTGTGTTTTTCCTTTCAGTGGCTCCATGGCTAAAAACTCCTCCATAATTTCAAAATTGTCACTAATCCCTCAGATAAAAATTAAGAGCTGAGCAGTGTCCTTTACGTCATTACTTTCATCCAATGCTAGTGAATAAAACTTAAAGAACTCTGCCTTACTATTTAACTTGCTGGCCAAGTCTTCATCAATCAGTTCCACTCAACGAGTCACTGTCCTGCGTGATAAGCTGAGTTTTTCAAACTTGCCTTTGCTCTCTGGACACAAGAGACCTGCTGTCTCTATCATACATTCTTTCAAAAACTCGCCTTCAGAGAGAGGTTTGCTAGCTTTTGCTAATTTGAATGATAGCATAAAACTTGCTTTGGTAGTTGTCTCTTGAATTGCAGTTTGTCTGTGAAAGACATTTTGCTGAGCCTGTAATTTAGCCATCAACCTCTGTGCAGTAGCCTCCCGTTCTTGAGGTGACTGCTTGCTAGCATAGTTGCCATGCTTTGTGGCAAAGTGACGGCTGAGATTGTACTCTTTGAAGACTGCAAGTGTTTCCTGGCATATCAGACATACCAGCATTGATCAGACTTCGGTGAAAAAATATTTTGTTGTCCACTCCCTCTTAAACACTCAGCATTCACTGTCCACTTTCCTTTTCTTTGGTCCACTCATGTTTATTATTGGGCTAAAACCAACAGTACCGTTCTCTTATTAAATTCTTTACTAAAATAAGACAGTAAAGTATAAAAACAAGTGATTAAATTTGCTCTACTATAACATTTTTGGTCTTCTAAAAAATATATATATATAACAAAATCATCTGAAAAAGTTCAGACATGGGACAGAGGCACACCCTGACCATAGAGAACAACCCCTTTCCTCCATAGGAAACCTGTGTATCTTTCACACAGGCCCTTTGTTTATGGTAACACACATAGCTGCACATTGCTGTGTCTTCCAGACACACTTGTATGGGAGGTGCTAGGGCAGTGCAAAACATGGGTAACCAGTAGTTACCACTAGCACTTCCGTTACTGGCAAAAAACAGCCGCAGTGCACATAGTGTGAAAGAGCCCATTATCAATGTCAGATTGCATCCACTGGACTCTATAAAAACAACCAAGTGCCACTTTTAAATGCCCATTGCAACAGTTTTTCTTATTAAAAGCTGGAAATTGCAGGATATTTATATATATACCCCTACTGTGACAGCCTGGCAGAGCATTACAAAGGAGAAAACCCAGCATCTGGTGATGTCCATAAGTACAAGACTTCAGGCTGTCATTACCAGGAAAGGGTTTCATCCAAGTATTAAATATGAACATTTGATTTTCAGTTTTTCATTTGTCCAATTACTTCTGAAACCCTGAAATTAAGCGATTTTGTAATAAAATCTTTAGTTCATCACATTTCTATACAATCTTTTTGTTCAACCCACTGAATTAGGGTTCGTTCACACTAGCCGTGCTGCCGTTGCAGTGTGGTGCAGTACTGCAATGCAGCGCAGCTAGGGTTAATGCAGGGTACACAGGTTTCCATCATGTTTGCGTTGATGCTAATGTGCAGTGGTGCATGTTAACACAAATGCCCTGTAGCACGCATTTTTACAGGCGCAAGGGGGAGAAGCAAACGCAGCGCAAAATGCATTTGTTTTGCTGCTAACACATGCGGTTAGTGGCCACGGTAGCGTTACTGATACCGCATCCGTATCAGCAAAAAAATGCAGCCGCAGCATGGCTAGTGTGACATGTCCTCTGTGTGTCTTTTTCCCTGCTGCGCACGTCCGCAGTGGGGAAAAAAACTGCAGTGGATACAAGCCCTAAAAGCTGAAAGTCTTTGTTGTTTTATTAACAAGTCATGGTGATGTACAGAATGTGGGAACAGGAAAAAATTGTGTTTGAGTAGAGCTCTTAATCTTACCTCAGAAAGGCTCTGATACTGTGCTCTCCAGGGGCGTGTCTCCCTACATCACCACGATAACGTGTCTACGCATTCCCAGGGTGATATCGGGAGACGCGTCCGCGGGCATTACAAGGAGCCTCTGGAATATTGACAGGTTGTTCCTTCTACTGAATGGGCAGATATAAATCCGCCCACTCAGAAGAAGGAGCTGCGGCCGTGTTTCCCGACGTTGCCATGTTAACACTGCTGCTGGTGAAGGAGCGGAGGGGAGAGCAAGAGAACCCTCCGCTCTTTCGGCTCTGCGTGCCGGATAGAACAGCCGAACGGGCTGGATCCGGCCCGCGGGCCGTAGTTTGCCCACGGCTGGGCTAGAACATCTTTTATGCTATTAAGTAAGGAATTACTAAAAGTAAGAATGGTTACATGTCTTGAAGGGAAAGGAGCTAGCTTGAAGGAGCTCCTACTGACCATATCTGAAATGTTAACACCAGAATAATTAAGGACTGTTTATAAACATTAAACATAGAAAAATATAAATCCCAACTCATAACAAATAGATAAATAGATGAATGAATGAATGGCAAGGACTGATGCTTACCACTAAATGTGTAGGTAATGCTTAGGTGCTGAAATCATCATTTTGCAGCCATCATAACAAAGATTGGTTCAGATAAAATATCAGTAAATATTAAACAGGAGCAAAATTTTTTAAATATATTTTATTGATTTTTTTACAGAGAGGAAGGGAGAGGGATAGAGAGTTAGAAACATCGATGAGAGAGAAACATCGATCAGCTGCCTCCTGCACACCCCCTACTGGGGATGTACCCGCAACCAAGGTACATGCCCATGACTGGACTCGAACCCGGGACCCCTCAGTCCGCAGTCTGACGCTCTATCCACTGAGCCAAACCGGTCAGGGCTAGGAGCAAATTTTTATGAGATGCAGGATATTTGCATGATCTTAGAGTGTGTCCCAGTAAATGGTTTATTGGTTGCCAGGGAAAAATTAGTAACTCTACAGTGGCAAAATCAGACACCTTGATCATGTGGTCAAAATTAGCATCATTAATAAGGGGTAGATGGGTATTGTGTGCCTCTGGATTAAACCCTAAGAACAAACAACATTTATGTAGTACTCCATCAGAAATGTATAACATGAATCTAATTATTTGGAAACATCAGACAAACCCAAAATGTTCACACATTTTGTCATGTTCTATTTTTTTTAAATATATTTTTATTGATTTCAGAGAGGAAGGAAGAGGGAGAGAGAGATAGAAACATCCACAATGAGAGAGAATCATGGAACAGCTGCCTCCTGCAAGTCCCCCACTGGGGATCAAGCCCACAACCTGGGCATGTGCCCTTGCCCGGAATCGAATCTGGGACCTTTCAGTTCGCAGGCCGATGCTCTATCCTAGCCAAACCGGCTAGGGCATGTTCTATTTTTTTAAATGTCAATGTCATAAAACACAAAGTCTGTGGAAGTGTTCAAGATTAAAGTAGACTAAAGAAACATGAAAACCTAATGTAATGCCTGACCTTAGACTGGATCCTGTGCTACAGAGTGGGGGGAATCTATAATGAACATTATTGGGTCAATTAACAAAATTGGAGAATGGACAATGGACTAAAGTATATCAATGCTAAATTTGCTGATGTTGGTCAACATTATGTGGTAAGGTAAATAGGATGTCCTTATGCTTAGGAAATGAACACTGAATTATTTGGAGGTAAAAGACCATGAAGTTTGCAACTTATTCTCAAATTGTTTGGAAAAAAACAGTGTTTGTACATGCATGTGTATGTGTATAGACAGACAGGACATGAAAATGATAAAGCAAATGCGTAAAAATGTTATCAGGTAATTATAGGTAAAGGGAATACAGACAATTTTTGTACTACCTGTATTTTTTTCAATTTTCCATAAACTTGAAATTATTTCCTTCCCCAAATTTCTAAAATTATACTCTTCAAAAGATACTGATGAAAAAACAAATAGGCAAACCTTAGCCTAGAAAATATTCATTGTACACATATGGGACAAAGGACTTGTATATAAATAACTCCTATTCGGATATTAAAAAAAAAAAAACAATTTAAAAAGGGACAAAAACTTGGACACATACTTCATAAAGGAAGAAATATAGATGGACAATAAACATATGAAAAAATTCTTTCAATTAGCAATAATCGTGCCTTGGATATACCTCATTGGCTATGATACTGCCACTGTACAAAGTTACACTGGGGAAAATTATTTTAAAAAAAACCAAAACGTTTTTAAACTGTTAATGTTTAATTAATTTTATAATAGAAATTAAATTCAGAAAAAGTTAATAGAAATTTAGAATTAAAAGAATAGATTTCCCTCCTGGACTCCTTGGTAGCCTGTCATGGGAGGTCCTTGTCACCATCCTCTTGCCTCCTCTAGCCCTGTGGAGCCCCACAAGTCTCAATTATGCATAAGTGTATCTCTATCCACATTGGCCAGGCTGGTGTCCAGATCAGCAATGCCTGCTGGGAATTCTGTTGCCTGGAATACAACATCCAGCCTGATGGCCAGATGCCAAGTGACAAGACCATTGTGGGAGAGATGACTCCTTCAACACATTCTTCAGTGAGACAGGCACTGGAAAGCATGTGCCTAGAGCAGTGTTTGTAGACCTGGAACCAACAGTCATTGATGAAGTTCACACTGGTACCTACTGTCAACTCTTCCATCCTGAGCAGCTCATCACAGGCAAAGAAGATTCTGCCAATAACTATGCCCATGGGAACTCCATTATTGGCAAGGAGATCATTGACCTCATTTTGTACCAAATTCGGGAACTGGCCGACCAGTGCACAGGTCTTCAGGGCTTCTTGGTTTTCCACAGCTTTGGTGGGGGAACTGGTTCTGGGCTCACCTCTCTACTGATGGAATGTCTCTCGGTCGATTATAGCCAGAAGTCCAAGCTGTAGTTCTCCATTTACCCAGCCTCCCCTCCCCACGAACCCCCGCCCAGGTTTCCACAGCTGTAGTTGAGCCCTACCACTTCATCCACACCACTTACATCACCCTGGAGCATTCTCATTGTGCCTTCATGGTTGACAATGAGGCCATCTACAATATCTGTCATAGAAATCTCAATATTGAGTACCCAACCTACACTAACCTTAACTGCCTTATTAGCCAGACTGTGTCCTCCATCACTGCTTCCCTCAGGTTTGATGGAGCCCTGGATGTTGATCTGATCGAATTCCAGACCAATTGGTGCCCTATCTCTGCATCTACTTCCCTCTGGGCACATATGCCCCTGTCATGTCTGCTGAGAAAGCCTACCATGAACAGCTTGCTATAGCAGAGATCACTAACGTATGTTTTGAGTCATCCAACCAGATGCTGAAGGGTGACCCTCGCCACAGTAAATACATGGCTTGTCTGTTGTGCTGTGGTGATGTGGTTCTTAAAGATGTCAATGCTGCCATTGCCACTATCCACACTGAGCGTACCATCCTGTGTAGACTGGTGCCCCACTGGCTAAAAAGTTGTTATTCATTACCAGCCTCCCTGGTACCTGGTGGAGACCTGGCCAAAGTACAGCCAGCTGTGTGCATGCTGAGCAACACCACACTGTTGCTGAGGCCTGAGCTTACCTGGACCACAGGTTTGACATGATGTGTGCCTTTGTTCACTGGTATGTGGGTGAGGGCATGAAGGAAGAAGAATTTTCTGAGGCCCACGAGGACATGGCTGCCCTTGAGAAGGATTATGAGGAAGTTGGAGCAGATAGTGCTGAGGGAGAGGATGAGGGTGAAGAGTATTGACCTGTCTGTGCAATGTTACAATCTGGTGTCTTATGACTGACTGTCTTATTTCTGTTGTTCTGTAAAGTCCATTTGTGTCCCAAACTTGTCAGTAAAAGTGATGTTTTTATTTAGAAATAAATAAATAAATAAAATTCTAATAAATGAGATGTTAACAATGTATTCAAACTTGAAAATTGATATCTTGGGAAATAACAAAATGTCATCTTGCTGCAGATACAATCATTTCTGGACCAAGAAGTCACCTAGAATAACCAATATTGCAGAAGTCAGGAATCATGAATTAACAGGAGTATCTTATATTTATATCCATCACTGGATCCTTTTAGCCATTTGATAAACCAGATGTCACAATAGGATATCTCTGAATCTCACAGAAAAAAGCTGGGTTGCCAATATTCATGGAAATGTAAAATAGCCTGATATGTGAGAAAGAGCACTGGATAAGAAGTCGAAAGACTTCAAGTATAGTTCACAGTTCTGCCACTAACTAGCTACGCAAATCACTTAATTGCTCTGGGCTAAACTTTTTTAAATATGTAAAATGAAAATTATATATTAAATCATCTTCAAGAGCTCTTCCAATAATAAATGTTTGTGAGGTGGGAAAGTAAGTAAAATTGCAGAAGCATTGCCTAGTAAAGGTCTCCCATGTCCAACATGGTTATATGTGCTCAAGGATAGAAGTTAGAAAGTACTTACCATGCCTACTTATCTCATTTGTCCTTAGAGACGGATCAAAGCATCTTAGTTGGTGAAGGAAATGATACCATGAACTCCAGAATACTGTCATGACAGCTTTCAAATCCAATGAGATAACTATATAGGTCAGTAAAAGAAAAATAACTTACAGAAAAAAGAAAATTCTTTTGTGTGTGTTATGCTCTGTGCTAATTATATAACTATCTCATCTACTCTTTTCATATGATACAGGTTTACTGTCCCCATTTTTTAAATTTAAATTTTTGGATCACAGAGTTTAAATGATTGGAAGCCCATATTCATTCCATATTCCATCCCATCTCTGTCTAGAGAGTTAAATTCTTCCATGGAACCTTCCTATTCCTTACATAGAAACTTCCTTGACCACCCTGGCCTACATGATTTCTTCTCTGAGTTTCTCTAGTGTGTATTATCTATACGACCACTTTCACATCTATAACTTTTTGCAATGTTGTTTATATTTGATTCATTTATTAATCAGTAAATATTGATTGAACAGCCACCATGGAACCCCATTAGGCAGTGGGGATACACAGATGAATAAGACAAAGTCCCTGCCTTCAGGAATTAAAATCTAGTGGAGAACACAACCCTATTAGCACTTTATTTAAACATCTCAATCCATTCTCAGATTTAATCACTTTCTCTGCTTCTCTCTCCTCTAGTTTGGTACATTCTAATTTCAGCTCTCAGGCCAACAAACAAACCAATGAGCCTGAAGTAGCAAAACTAAGCCTTAAGGGAAAGGAGAACTTTAATTAATGAATTATAGTAGCAAATAATCTATAAGCATCAAGGACAAAACACAGAGGAGGTGACAATTGACAGAGAAATTTAAATTATCCTAAACAACAGCACTCTTCCCAGGCAGATGGGATGTGAGCCAAGTTCCCAGTCCTATGGCGGTGCAAGGCACACTGCTGTCTTTTTTTAAAATATATTTTTATTTTCAGAGAGTAAGGGAGAGGGAGAGAGAGAGAAACATCATTGATGAAAGATAATCATTGATCGACTGCCTTCTGTATGCCCTACACTGGGGATTGAGCCTGCAACTGGGCATGTACCCTGACCGTAAATCAAACCATGACCTTTTGGTTCATAGGTCGATGCTCAACCACTGAGCCATGCCAGCCAGGCTGGGTGAGGTTATATTAATGAGGAGTCTGGTCATGCCTACTAATAGGCTTGTCTCTGAAATGAACATTGCAAGCATTCTCTTTTTAAAAAAATCTTTAGCAAGCCTTCTCTTAAGTGGAGCTGCATTCAGAAGATTTCTTGGTCTTATCATTGTAACCTAGAATCTGAAAAAGAGAGAACAATACCTGTGATTTCCTAGAGTATTTACCCCACATCCTTCCTAGAGGTGCCCCTGAGGGATATTCTTGCCCAAGCCTCATCATGTCTACTAAGCAAGAGGTGAAGCAAATTCCATCTAGAATGTAGAGGGTTAGGGAACTGAAATTCATTGAGCATCTACCATGTATTACATATATCATATCTCATCTAAAGTTCTCATTAACACTGGAATATCGTTGCCCCCCTTTTACTTCTGAGGAAATAGAGACCCAAAGAGGTTAAATAACTTGTCCAAGGTCACATAGCTAGGAAGTGGTATTGATTCAGTGTGGAGAATGGCATTGAATGGAGTCTTAGTTCAGCAATCTGTTGGATCCTGGCTCCACCAGGCATCTTCCATGGCTAAATGGGCAGGAGTCCCCCACACAGCAGGCTCGATCCCAGGAAGACCTAGACAACACCTGAAATTTAATTGCACCAAATTTCTTTGGTTTCCAAAATTCAGTTTTTTGCACCTTAATTTCAGGCTGCTTCCAGATTAGAAATGTAATAACTCAATTGCCATAAAGCAAATGAACTCACACCAAAAGGAATCTCCTGCTGAGTTGGCAACACCTTGGGAGGTGGAGATCCATGAGGCAGAGGACGCCATGGAGCAGGAGAATATAGAGGCCCCTTTGCTGGGAAAGCACAGAAGATCTTGGAGGCCAGGCAAGATAGTCAGAGAGGTGGCCCCCACAGCTGGAGTTCATTAATAGCCCCGAGGTGCATAAAAAGCAGTGGGGGATTCAGCGGGGGGCCGGGGGGGGGGGGAGGGGGGAGTCAGACTGCCAAAGTCACTAAATGAAAGCCTGAACCCTGAGTTCAATGATGCTTCTCACTCAGCACTATTTCTACAAGTAAGTCCAGGGGAATTGCTTCAGGATCTGACAATTAAATTCTACTCTGCTGATATAAGTATATCATCATCCAAACTGACAGGAAGGTGGGCTGATGGTGACATGATTTACTAATGTCATTTTTCTGTAAGGAACTTCGTAGGAATTCTCTAAAACAATAGGCACTCCCCAAATCATTTATATTTACCTTTGGGATTTGGGGTGACACTTGCAGCAGTACAGTTTTTTATTATGGTGCTATGGGCTTTTTAAAAAAATCTTTATTGTTGAAAGTATTAAATATGTCCTCCTTTTCTCTCCCATTGACCCCTTCTAGCCCGTCCCTGCCCCCTGGTGTTGTGTTTTTTAAATGTCACAGTTGTGCTCTAAGAGCTCCAGTCTTTTTTTTTTTTTTTAAACTTGGGCAAGTTTTTTTTTTTTTTTTTTTTTAACATATTTTATTGATATTTTACAGAGAGGAAGGGAGAGGGATAGAGAGCTAGAAACATCGATGAGAGAGAAACATAGATCAGCTGCCTCCTGCACACCCCCCACTGGGGATGTGCCCGCAACCCAGGTACATGCCCTTGACCGGAACCGAACCCGGGACCCCTCAGTCCGCAGGCCGACGCTCCATCCACCGAGCCAAACCAGTTCTGGCTCCAGTCTTTTTTAATTGATTGTTTTTAGAGAAAAAGAAGGGAGGGAGGGAGGAAGGCAGGGAAGGAAGGAGAGAGAGAGAGAGAGAGAGAGAGAGAGAGAGAGGTTTGTTGTTCTGTTGTTTGACTTATTCATTGGTTGATTCCTGTACTAGTATGTGCCCTGACCAGGGATCAAACCCACAACCTTGGTGTGTCAGGATGATGCTCTAACCAACTCAGCTACTCAGCCAGGGCCTGAATATGTTTAAGTTGGGTTGAAAATCAAAATCAGTAGTCTTTAGGAATGTGCTGATTGATGAAGAAGCACAAAGGGGAACCGATTGGTCATTAAAAGTTGCTATCAATGATCAACAAATGGGGTGGAAAGTCATAAATGGATAATTCTAGTTACCATTAAAAGCTGTTTCTTTGTTAGAAGTTAGGTACAGAGCCTCAGCACTAAACTAGGCTTGGGAGAAAGATTCATTGGCCAAAAGACTTCGGAAATCTTTTCCCTAGCTGGTTTATACTCTTTGAGAGTGGAGTTTATTTTTAGCCTCTAAAGTCCCTTCTCAGAGAAAAAGTCATTTTCCTGCCCTGAACAAGGGCAAAGTACCCTGAAGTACATAAGGTTTGTCAGTTTCATCCCTGTCCACAGGCCTAGTAACTTTAGGAAAGACTTGCTCAGGACTGAATGTCTGCTGATGGTGTTTTTATCTTTCTTTTAGGAAGGCCCTGAATTTCCCAAACTGCTATTGAGAGACTCAGATACTTTGTTTTATAAATACTAGTAGTAGTTACAGACTTAAGTATCCATCAGTCATGTTGTCTGTGCAAAAAGACTATATACTCTAATGAATATAAACTTAGAGTACCAGTCTCTTAGGTCTACCAGGTAAGTGTTCCTTAATGGTTTGTTTTCAGTGCTAGACACACCTGGGGCACATCACTTACTATAAACAACCTTTTTGAGTGAAAGCTACTTTGGAGTTGTTTCACCACTTGAAGATATGACAGGACCATTGCCAGAGTAAAGTTATTTATCAAAGGCCAGATCTCCAAGTCCAAAAGAAGAGAAAGGACTATTATTTGCAAGGTTCAATCCTTAGAGCCTATTCTACTCTGCTGGTGCATGGTATGTCCACAACTTGCTTAGACTTTAGGCTAAACCTGGTATCAGTTGGAGGTGGGAGATGAGGAAATACCTTTCAGAAAAGCCGTGTCCCTCTTGGGCTCCCAGGGTCCAGTTTGGATGACTTGTTCTAATAATACAAATTTATTCAGTCAGTCAGCTCCAAGTATCTATTGAGCATCTATTATCTATGCCATCCTATCTAGGTGCCAGAGAAGATCCAAAAAGAGAAATCTTACACAAGGTTGTAAAAGCATTTACACAAACTTGTAAAGGAAGTGAAGCTGGCCTTGGAAGATTCTCCAGTTTATTTTCTTTTATTACTTACTAGAGGCCCGGTGCACGAAATTCGTGCACAGGAGTGATGTGCCCCAGGTGTCTAGCACTGAAAACAAACCATTAAGGAACACTCAGCCCAACCTGCACCCTCTCCAATCTGGGACCCCTCTCACAATCCAGGACTTCTGGCTCCCAACCGCTTGCCTGCCTGCCTGCCTGATTGCCCCTAACCGCTTCTGTCTGCCAGCCTGATCACCCCCTAACCACTCCCCTGCCAGCCTGGTCGATGCCTAACTGCTCCCCTGCTGGCCCAATTGCCCCCAACTGCCCTCCCCTGCAGGCCTGGTCACCCCTAACTGCCCCCCCTGCTGGCCTGGTTGCCCCCAACTGCCCTCCCCTAACTGCCCTCCCCTGCTGGCCCAATTGCCCCTAACTGCCCTCCCCTGCTGGCCCAGTCACCCCGAACTGCCCTCCCCTGCAGGCCTGGTTCCCCCCAACTCCCCTCCCCTGCAGGCTTGGGTCTCCCCCAACTGTCCTCCCCTGCAGGCCTGGTCTCCCCCAACTGCCCTCCTCTGCCAGCCTGGTTGCCCCCAACTGTTCTCCCCTGCTGGCCTGGGTCCCCCCCCAACTGTCCTCCCCTGCAGGCCTGGTTGCCCCCAACTGCCCTCCCCTGGAGGCCTGGGTCCCTCCCAACTGCCCTCCCCTGCTGGCCATCTTGTGGCGGCCACCTTGTGTCCACATGGGGGCAGCCATCTTTGACCACATGGGGGCGGCCATCTTGTGTGTTGGAGTGATGGTCAATTTGCATATTACATCTTTATTATATAGGACTAGAGGCCCGTTGCAGGAAGATTCCTGCAAGAATAGGGCTTCCTGTGGCCAGAGCAAAGCAGAAAAGGGAGCGAAGCCCACCTCAGTGGCTTCGCTCCCATCTCTGCTGCCTCGCTCCCTCCCGTCTCCGCTGCCTCGCTCCCTCCCATCCCCCCTGCCTCGCTCCCTCCTTTCTCCGCTGCCTCGCTCCCTCCCTTCTCTGCTGCCTCGTTCCCTTCTCTGCTGTTTCACTCCCTTCTGCAGCACTTGGCTTCCTTCTACGCAGTCTTCAGTCTTTGCTCCGCACCTGTGTATGCAAATTAACCTCCATCTTTGTTGGGTTAATTTGCATACTCGCTCCTGGTTGCCTGGTGGGCGTAACAGAGGAAGAGTTAATTTGCATGTTTCTCTTTTATTAGTGTAGATAGTACTCAATAGTCCTAGATTTAGCCCCCATGTCCCTGATTTACCCTCATGTACCAGACTTCCTGTTTCCAAAAGTTTAGGACATGTACCAGTTATTGTACATGAGATGATTAAGTTATATGGGACATGATTTTAGGTGATAAGTAGACAAACATAAAATAACAAAGAATTACATCATAAGAAAGTATTTTCCTTTGCAGTTCTCTTTCAAGCCTGGATTACATGTAGAAGAAAGTCTCATTTGAGCCCAATATGTTATTAACATACTTGACCACTTCTTAATCTCCATTTTAACCAACAAATAGACCATAGACCATAGACCTGAAGTTTTCTTCTGGCAGTAGCTATTTAGAATTTAATGCCACTGTTTTATTAATTTTCTTTTCTAGGCTATATTATGTTTATGATCAATGACACTGATATAGATTTTCCTTTTTACATGAATGTATTTACATTTTTATTTTATTTTTTAAAATATATTTTTATTGATTTCAGAGAGGAAGGGAGAGGGAGAGAAAGATAGAAATATCAATGAGAATCAATGATCGGCTGCCTCCTGCACACCCCCTGCTGGGGATCGAGCCTGCAACCCAGGCATGTGCCCTTGAACCAGAGTTGAACCCAGGACATTTCAGTCCACAGGCTAACGCTCTATCCACTGAGCCAAACTGGCTAGGACTGTATTTGCATTTTAGAAAAGTTAATTGATTTAAAGAAAAATATTAAGTAAATAATACTTTAGAAGAATGGGGATATGGTTGAGATCCTGACACTGCTATTCAAATGACTAAAGTTTGGGAAACATTTATTTTCCTCAACTCCAGTCCAACCAAAGTTACTGTTTGTGATCTATTCCTGTCCTTTGCTGGACCTAAACCAATTCAAGATCAGATTGTGATAATGACTGATAATGGGTTAGTCTCCCATTATAATTGGGCTTTCAGGTCTTGAGCCTAAATAAATCATCTTAATGGTAGAAATTTTTATAAAAAGACAAACAAGGTAAGATATTTGTAGTAATAGAAATTTTCACAGTGCTAATATTGAGTGCTGCCATTTATTTGGGCTTTTCGATATTCTCTAATTCTCCCAACAACCCTGTGAAGCATTTATCAGATGATGAAACTGAAGCACAGGGAGGTTAAACAAAACTGTTTCTTGGTCATTCAACTAATAAGGATCAAAACCAAGATTCCAGCCAAGGTTTTTCCACTACGCCTTTGGTCTCTGGTGCCTGGAACCTCTGGCCACATGAGTTCCTATCTGTTCCCCCTGAGCATAAGGTAAACCCTAGAAAAGATACACAAATGAAAATCTGAGGAATTCGAGGGAGCACATGAACAGTGTACAATAATGTTACACAGTGAAATGGAGAGATACTGTGGAAATATGTTCAGAGTGAATGAGACTACTTGGAGGAAGTAAGGGCTCTACCAGAGGAGTGAGGAGTCACCTGATTGCATTCATCTCTGCCCTGCCTTTTGCCACATAGTTCACAGACCTTGTAGGGCCAGGCCAGCCTTAATGCCTCCTGCTGACTTCAGGCATGCAGGAAGGAACAAGTGCTCTTGCTGCCTTACTTCTGTCTCTGGAAAGGATTCCTTTCCTCCCAGCCTGTAGCCCTGCCTCAGCTGAGGCTGGTGCTGCCTTCGGGACAATGCAGAGGCAGGCAGGGTGCACCTGCTTCTGGAAATAGAGCTCCTGTCAGCTCTGCCACTGTCCCTGCGAGCCCAGGGTCACAGGCCAGCTGTGCTCTGAACCAGGAGTCTAGGCCAAAGTTTCAAGTCCTTTTAGGAATCTGCTAGCATGTTAACCTGGGGCTTTGAGTCAACAGCTGGGAATATCCTCTGTGACATGATGTAGGGAGAGAATGCTGAATCTCACCTCCTGCCTATGCAATGGACCAAGGCATTCTTGTCACCATCACAGTCACACCTGACTTTACCAGTTAGTTTACAGAACACCTCAGATGAGAATTAAGGTAATAGGTATGAAAGTACTTGATAAAGTCCAAGGCCCCAGAAAAATGTGCAAGATGATGATACTACCAGAGCTTTCCCAACCTATTCCAGAGTTTAGTCCTTGGATCTCTGTCCTTTTCTCTATTCCCATTCTCCCTGGGTGATCTTTTCTGTTCCCCTAGTTTTAATTATTATCTATATGCCAATAACATGAAAACCTGAATAGATCTCTCCCCGGAACTGTAGTTTTTATTTCTAGCAGATTCCTAGATATATCCATTTCCATGTATCCCACAGATAAATTCGAGTAAACAAAATTTACCCCCTTCCTCACTAAGCCCAGCTCTTCCTTTGGAATTCAGCATCTAATGGGTGATGCCATCAGCCACACAGTCACCTGAGCCTGATCCTGGGAGTCTTCCTTGATGTTTCCTTTGCCCTCATCCCCTTTCACCCAAGGCCCTTAGATGTGTTGCTTTCCCCCCAAACTCACTAATTCAGGTGCTCATTTTCCATGTATTATTCTGCCTTAACCTAGATTCTTTTCTTTGGTCTCCTTGTCTCCAGATGTATCAATCACATTGATCAACCCTCCCACATCTGCTCTCATGATGTTTATAAAATTAAATCTGACCATATGTCTCCCCTGCTAAAAACTCTTCAGTGACCAAGGATATAATCCAGGCTCCTTAATCTGATATGTGTAAGGCCCTTCCTGTCTGCTGCTTCTGACCCTTCAGGTCGCTCCTAACCCCACCTTTGTTTCCCTCTGTCTTTGCTATTGCTGGCCTTTCTGTCTGAAATGTGGTCTCCTTCTGTTGTCAATGCCCTACCTCCACATAGGTAATCCTATTTATCATTTAAGATTCAACTCAGATATCACTTCTTTAAGAAGCCTTCCCTGAGTAGCCCCATCCCCTGGTGCCTTAGGTTCATTAAGTGCTTGCATATCTTACGTATATCTCCATCAAGCACTGACCTAATTTATTATTATCATTTCTTATAATTACATTATACTTATGCATCTCTTCTTCTGGACTATTATATTAACCCTTAGCAGGCTGAGACAGTGTCTTTGCAGCCTCTGTTTCTAGTATAGTACATGGCATAAACTAAGCCCCTAATAATTGAATGTTAGAAAAGTAGTCTTTTGCCAAAACCGGTTTGGCTCAGTGGATAGAGCGTCAGCCTGCGGACTGAGGGGTCCCGGGTTCAATTCCGGTCAAGGGCACGTAACTTGGTTGCGGGCACATCCCCAGTGGGAGGTGTGCAGGAGGCAGCTGATCGATGTTTCTCTCTCATCCCTCTTCCTTCCTCTCTGTAAAAAATCAATAAAATATATTTTAAAAAAAAGAAAAGTAGACTTAGTTTTTAAAATATGTCTTCATTGGTAAAAACAAAAGAATCATTTTAGCTAAACCTCATTTACTTAGCATTCTCCTGCCCTAAATCCCTGAGCATTTTAGCTAGTAAACTCAATAGATTTTTCTGAATATACTAGAGGCCTGGTACACAAAATTTGTGCATGGGAAGGGGGTCCCCTCAGCTCGGCCTGCACTCTCCAATCTGGGACCCCTCAGGACCTCTGGCTCCTAACCGCTCACCTGCCTGCCGGCCTGATCCCCCTAACTGTTCTCCCCTGCTGGCCTGATTCCCCTAACTGCTCTCCCCTGACAGCCTGTTTGCCCTAACTGCTCTCCCCTGCCTGCCTGATCACCTCTAACCTCCTCTGCCTTGGCCCCGGCAAGGCTTTGTCCGGAAGAACGTCTGGAAGGTCGTCTGGAAGATGTTCAGTCTAATTAGCATATTACCCTTTTATTAGTATAGATGCCACCTTGTCCTAAAAATGCAAGTTGTTCCCAGGTTTTCCTGTCATGGAAGGGGAGCCCACAGTAGCATCCTGGGTTCTGACCAGGGCTTATGCACTTGTGCTTTATCCCAGCAGATGCGATTCCTAGGAGAAGACTCTTGGATGTACCTTGAATATTTCTATCGAATTTGCCAAATCATCCTCCAAAAATGTTGAACCACTTTAAACTCCCACCAGCAACCATGCATGTGCCCTCCATCCCACTTTGATGCCAATATCATTGATTTCTCCCTAGAAGCTTCCCTCCCGTCAGCCGGGACTGCTTGGTACTTGAGCCAACCTCATTGTTCAGCTGGGGACTTGATTTCCCCAGATAGAATTATGGAGGAGGAAAATAGTTTTCCTCTACCTTTCTGAGTTCTTAGTGGAGGCCCTTGTAATGAAAGACAGATCACCAAGAGAAAAACAAAAGTTCATTAACATGTGTACCTCGTGTATATGTGGGAGATCCCAGGGAAAAATGAGTAACTCCCCAAGGTGGCTTAGAATGCATATTTAAATACCTTCTTCCTAGGGAAAGGGGACGGGAAATGTAGGCCTCTTAGAGGAGAGTAAATGATTTTTAGGAAAGATGAATGGGGTGGGGGGAAATAGTTTGTAACAAAGTTTGGGTGTGATGTCAACTTCTACTCTCCTGTCCTGTGACAGGAGTCAGTCTTCTTTGCCTGATGACACTTCTTCCATCAAGGGGACCTATGACATTTAAGCTCCTTTTGGGGGGTTCAATTTTAGGCAGATCAGGAGACTTCAGTGAAAGCCTCTGCATGCATTTGCTGTTTTTCAAGCATCTGCAGCTCAAGATCATCAATATAACAACACAGCATATGTTGGGGTGGCATGTTCTCTGACCTTCAGAATAAACCCAACAAAAGCTTGTTACCTCTCTTAGATGATTTGCCACAGTAGCGTTATTCCCTGGAGATGGTATTCCGACCAGACCTTCCTGGGAGTGGTCATAACATACCCTGTGCTTGTAGAAAGGTATGGGCCACATCACTAAATAAACCAGGGTCAGTTTTCTCATCTTGTGGAAAGGGAGATAAAGTTATGATAGTTTATCTCCATTTCCACAGCTTTCTTGTGGGTTTGTGTCTCCGCTGCCGCCACCCCCAGCAGCCCCAGCACCTCGGCCACGGGCCTTGGGGCTGCTGGGTGCCGGACCCCTCTGCAGATTTGTGTCTCCGATCTGGCCCCAACAGCCCCAGTGCCACCATGGAGGGGCTTGGAGCTGCTGGGTGCCGTCCTCCCTATGTGTTTGTGTCTCCGATCCAGCCCCCAGCAGCTCCAGCGTTGCCTGGCCGCTATGGGCGTCACCATCTTTGTTGGGTTAATTTGCATACTCACTCCTGAATGGCTGGTAGCGTAGCGGAGTGATGGTCATTTGCATGTTTCTCTTTTATTAGTGTAGATTTTAAGTTTATGCCAAAACTACATAGTGATATTTCAAAAAGATATTCCCTTAAACATTCCAGTGCCCAATTTAGCGATTATAGGTCATAGGTTCTCTCCTTCTTTCCTGCTACTGGGTCTTCTTCAAAGAGCTCCAGCTGTCCCGCTGGTGTTCAATGGTTGAGCATCAACCTATGAACCAGGAATTCACAGTTTGATTCTGGGTAAGGACACATGCACAAGTTTTGCTGCTCAATCCCCGATAGGGGGCATGCAGAAGACAGCCGATAGATGGTTCTCTCTCATCATTGATGTTTCTATCTCTCTCTCTCTCTCCCTCTTCCTTTCTCTCTGAAATCAATAAAAATATATTAAAATGAAAGATCACCTGTTTAAAAAAAAAAAAAAAGAAGCTCCAGCTGGAAGAAGCACAAACATTTCAGATAGCCTTCTCCCCAAGGTGTGGGGCAGAGCTCTGGTGTGGCAACCTGAGGGCAGATTAGTTTCACAACAAGGTTTGAGGAGTTTCAGTACTAAACAATCCCAGTCTAGTGTGTCACTGTGCTCAGATCCCTTTCCTCCTACTTCCGGGGCATGTCACTTGGCCAAGTCTACCTTTGAATCAGGCTCCATGACTTGGCAAAGGAGAGACTGGATGGTGCTCAGGTGTGAAGCATGCTCAGAGCAGCTTGCATGCCCATATACATATATCCTGGAACATTTCCAGCCTCTCACTTCTGAGAAGCAGGTTTAAATTAAATAAGTCAAGTTGGAGGTTTCTTTGTGCCAAAAAACCTACAGACTTTAAAGGAAAGTGTGAGGGCTGGTATTAAACACTATTAACAGGTATAGCTTTGTATCATTAAATACATATCCTCTAAAAGTCACGTTTCTTGAGTTTTCTAAATATCCTTGGCTCTCATCCACCTTGGTCCAACCTTGGTCCTTTTTGGGAGATGTCTTACAGTCAGTGCTTTCCCCCCTTGGTGCTCTTTGCCAGTGACAATGGTCTATTCTAGTCCCCTTCTGTAGGCCTAGTGGCGTCATGGAGACCTCTGCTGATGCTTTCAAATAGCAGTGCCTTTGCTCACCTCCCTGAGCACACAGTCATCTGCATTCAAGGTCCTACTGTTCTAGGGATCTGTGGGGGAATAGGAGACTCTTTAGCACCATCCCCTTCAGAGCCAGGCTCAGGAAATTCTCTTTCTGTCCTCCTCTAATCCTAAGAGCCCTTTATTTCTCTCAGCACAACTTTATCACCTCTGAGAACTTGGGCTGCTTTAAAAAACAAAAGCCTATTGATTTATTTTTTATTTTTTCTGAAGTGAAAGAAGGCCTGATCTCCAGAACAAAAGGCCCTGGTTACTCTTTGGGGAGAGGCAGTGTGTAGAATGAATGCTTCATTCTTTCACAAAGAACAGAAGTGTCTGATATCACAGAAAGTAAGAGTTAATGCCTCAAACAGGTTAGCCCATCAAACACAGAAGCAAAGCTTATTTCATACTTTGTTCCCAGGGTTGTGAAGCCTCTCCAGGAAGAGGCAATAGGCCAAATTATGGTAGAGATCCACGTTGTAATTTCCAAGATCCAAATTATAATTTCCAGCCTCAGACTGGGGAGTGCTTTAAGCAAACAGCAAATGTAGGCTCTCCCATCTTCGGTGTAGATCCTAGATTAACTGGCATAGGTGGAGCTGGTACCTCCATATTTCAATTCCCTAGCGCTGGTTTATTTAGGCTTCCCATTTTCTGATTTCCAGAAATCTGAAGAACCAATAAGAGAATTACCCCAAGACAACATATGACCTTTGAATAATGATGGAATAATAGAAGTGAGTTCCCTTTATCATTGATTTCATTTGCATAGATTTTTACTTTTTAGTATTTTGTGATGACCCACGTCCCGCGTGGTTCAGGGTTCGGGCTCTGGAGAAGGGCCGCACGCAAATGACAGAGACAAGACAAGAAATAATTATTTGGAAATTGGGGGGCCAGGTGGGAGCCCAACGCAAGAGGAAGGACTCCACTGGTGCTCAGGCCTTGCCATCCTTTTATTCAGTTTGGGATACACCTATAGCCCTTAGGCAGGCAATTCCAGTAACAGACAGACTATCTTATCAGTAAGGATTTACATGACTATCTTCAGCTACCATTGTCTTGACTAAACAGTCAGTGCATAGCTCTGATATTTGCCAGGGCTCAAGGGTCACCAGCATTCTGGGCTCCTTGTCCAAACCTCTCAGCTAGTGAAGACAATAGGCGGCTTCCCACAGTATTTCATTAAAATATAATTATTTTAGCACCCCCCTTAAATTTTGCACTCAAGATTCATGCCTTCCTCTCTGGCCGGTGTGGCTCAATTGGTCAGGCATCATCCTGCCCACTAAAAGTTTGCTAGTTCAATTCCCAGTCAGGGCACATGCTCCAGAAACCGAATCCCCAATAGGTGGCATGCAGGAGGCAGCCAATGGATGTTTCACTCTCACGTCGATGTTTCTCTCCCTCTCCCTTTCTCTCTCTCTCTCTCTTTTTTTAAATAAAAAAAATATATTTTTAGATATATTTTTTATTGATTCCAGAGAGGAAAGGAGAGGGAGAGAGAGATGGAAACATCAATGATGAGAGAATCATTGATTGGCTACCTCCTGCATGCTCCCTACTGGGGATCAAGCCTGCAACCCCAGCATGTGCCCTGACTGGGAATCAAGCCCTGACCTCCTGGTCCATACTCAACCACTGAACCACAATGGATGGGCTCCCTTCTTCTCTCTCTGAAAAATCAATAAAAATTTTTAAAATACAAATAAAAGATGCAAGCCTTCCTTGTCTCACCCTAGTCCCTGGGTGGCTTCCCCTGCCTTAGCTACCTAAAAATCCTGTGGTTTGCAGGGGGTGGGGAATGGCCTGGGGCTCCCTGTGTGAGACCATTGGTGGAATGAAAGCATCTCAGCCTGACCTTGGGTGAGTGTTAGGGGCTTTCCATCCTGGTGTAGCACTTCTCCCAAACCCTCAGCTGGACTGTATTAAGGCCACACCTATGAGGTACAATGAAACTTCTGGGCATCAAGCCAAGAGTCCTTTGATTGATATTTGTCACAGATGGGGAGAATTTGTTAACATACCACTATTAATCAGGGATCATATGAGGACCCACGAATTTCACTAAAATCTAGGTGGTTCTGATTTTGCTAAGTGCACATTCATTAGCATGTCCCATGATAAGACCAGCCCTTCACCACTTCATTACACCTGTGTTTTAGCCTCATGTGTAGTCATTTCCCCATGAACATTCTGCTCTCATCACCAGGAACAATTTGGTCTGCTTGCTGTTTTCCAAGCATAGCAAGTACTTTCATGTCTCTATGCCAAGCATGTCAAACTCAAAGGCTAACACGGGCCAAATAAACAAGGTTTAAGTTTATGTGGGCCACAGAAAAACAAAAGCTTCAATTTTCATAGAACTTAGGTTTATTTCGATAGAGACATGCTGAATACAAAGGGCTGGAATAAATGAGTAATCGTTAAAATAATAAAACATTTTAATAAAAATTAATATTTTTCTTGAGCATTAACTTAACAGACACTGAATAACTGCACAAATTAATAAGCATAATGCAAATAAACCTATTTTTCTTGTTCTCCAAAAGTGAAATATTTCCTGTTGCGCACAACAAGTCAGTATAAGACTAATGATGTAGCAATCGGCTGCTAAAATATTCACTGCTAGTATTAGTGGAGAGAAATGGTGTGCCTGTGTGTAAGGTGTGTAAGGGAAATGAATGCAACACGGTTATAGTAATCAGTCATTAGTTGTAGTTCATTATTAATAACTAGAGGCCCGGTGCACAAAATTTGTGCACGGGAGGGGGGATCCCTCAGCCTGGCCTGCACCCTCTCCAATCCAGGACCCCTTGGGGGTTGTCCAACTGCCTCTCCTAATCTGGGACTGCTGGCTCCTAACCGCTCACCTGCCTGCCTGCCTGATCGCCCCTAACCCCTCTGCTTGCCTGCCTGATCGCCCCTAACCACCTCTGCCTGCCTGCCTGATTGCCCCTAACTGCTCCCCTACCAGCCTGATCACTCCTAACTGCTCCCCTGCTGGCCTGATTGCCCCTAAAAGCCTCTGCCTCACCCCACACCCGGGACCCAGGCTTCCCTCCCTCTGGCCAGCCGCAGGCACTCAGGACCTGGGCCAGCTTTGCCTGGGCTGGCCGCAACTGCAGGGGACCATGGGCGGGTGGCTTCGCGGGTGCCTGGGACCACAGGGTGGTCAGCTTGTCCCTCTCTTGGGCCACAGGCGCAGGCGCAGCCACTGGGGCCCAGTCCGCAGGGCATGCGGCTTGTCCCTCTCCCGGGCCACAGCCTGGCTGGTCCCCATTCCTCTCTCCCCAGTGTTGAGTGTCTGAGCTATTATGGTGTGATGGTGTGAGGGCATGATGACCATTTGCATATTAGCTCTTTATTATATAGGATTATGTATAACAGGATATTGTAAAAATTAAGTTATGAAATTTTTATTAAAATGTTTCTTACATACTGTTATATTGGCTAGGCTGCAAAAATATTCGTTGTGGGCTGCATGCAGCCCGCGGGCCACGAGTTTGACATGCTTGCTCTATGCCTTAGCTCAGTGGTTGGCAAACTGCGTCTCACGAGCCACATGCGGCTCTTTGGCCCCTTGAGTGTGGCTCTTCCACAAAATACCACAGCCTGGGCGAGTCTATTTTGAAGAAGTGGCGTTAGAAGAAGTTTAAGTTTAAAAAATTTGGCTCTCAAAAGAAATTTCAATCGTTGTACTGTTGGTATTTGGCTCTGTTGACTGAGTTTGCTGACCACTGCCTTAGCTCATGCTGTTTCCTTGCCTGAAATACACTCCCTCTCCACCTGATGAACTCTTTACTTATCTTCAAGGCCAAAATTAAATGTCATCTCCTCTGTAGTTTCCCCTGACATGTTCCCCTTATTGAAATTCACCAACACTCCTCATAGTCCTTGCCCCTTTGTTACACACCTGTTTTTTATGTCTCCTTTTCAGATGGTGAACTCAGGAGAGAACAACTAACTTTACTTCCTCTCCCCATCCTTTCAACCTCTGACTTTATTCATCTGTGTCTCCACGGCTCTTAACATAATGCTGGGCACATGTAAGTGCTTAACAAAGGTTTTTTGAATATGATGAATGCTGGAAGGTATCAAACAAAATGTGTTTTGTTTTTTTTAAATTTTCACTTATTACCACTTCACAGAAGATTTTGGTTACTGGTCTCAATTTCCTCTCCTGATTATTTCTTTTCTTTCTGGCCTTATGCATTCCATTCCAATTTCACCTAGCTTTCTTTGGCTAGTTTTCCCAACCCTAACACTCCACTCATATATCCCCTCATTCAGCATTTATTTATTGAACACTCAATGTTCTACTGGCTCTATTATAGGCATTGAGGGTATAACAGTGAAGATGATAGATGGGATATTTTCATGGAAATTACATTATGGTTGGATAACTAGACCAAAACAAGTAAGCAAACAAAATAATTTCAAGTAGTAATAAATTCTCAGAAGAGAGTAAAGTGATATGATAGGGAGTGAGGTGGGAATCACATGAAAGAGTTTGTCGGGAAAGCCTTTCTAAGGAGGAGACATTTGAAATCTGGAGAACGAGAAAGAGAAGGTCATATGGGGATCTGCTAAAAAAAAATTTTTTTTCAAGTGGAAAAGTCAGTATATGCACAAGCCCAGAGACAAAAACAAATGACTGAATATTATAATGCTTTATATCCTATCTAATAAAAGAATAATATACAAATTTACTGTACCTCTGCTACACCCACAAGCCACGCCCACCAGCCAATCAGGAGTGAGTATGCAAATTAACCCAACCAAGATGGCTGCAGCCACGGAGCGAGCAGGATGCTTGGGTTTCCCCAGCAATGGAGGAAGCCAAGCTTTCTGCACACCCTGCCGGGCCCTGGACTCCACTCAAGGCTACAAAGTTTCAATTATCCTATCTAATAAAGAGGGAATATGCAAATTGACCATCACACTATCACAAAGATGGCGGTGCCCACAGCCAATAAGGAGGGAATATGCTAACTGACTGCCATGCCCTCAAAGATGGCAGCGCCCACAGCCACAAGATGGCGGTGCCCAGTCCCCTCAGCCCCCCAGCTGCCCAGGGCGAGCCCAAGTGCAGGCAAGCCTCGGATGTCAGCTGCCCAGGGCAAGCCCGAGGTGCAGGCAAGCCTCAGATGGTGGCTGCCCAGCCGCCCTGGGCCGCCCGAGGCTCAGGTAACCAGGGCCGGCCAAGGCTTGCAGCAGCAGAGGTGTGATGGGGGCATTGCCTCCCCCTGATTGCCAGGTAGCCTCCCACCCCTAACGGCTCCCAGACTGTGTGAGGGGGCAGGCCAGGCTGAGGGATCCCCCCTCCAGTGCATGAATTTTCATGCACCGGACCTCTAGTAGAAGATAAATAAATCCCAACAAAAATGGCAGCAGCCATGGAGCTGGAGCAAGCAGGAGGCTTGGGTTTCCCCGGCAATGAAGGAAGCCAAACTTCCTGGCCGGCCCAGGCCTCCACTCAAGGCTACAAAGTTTCAATTATAGAAGATAAATAAATCCCAACAAAAATGGCTGCAGCCACGGAGCAAACAGGAGGCTTGGCTCCGCTCAAGGCTACAAAGTTTCAATTGTAGAAGATAAATAAATCCCAGATACCAGGGTCTCTGCTTGGGTCGCCAGAAGGCGTGGCCAGCCTGCAAACCACCACAGGCCCCTCGCCCAGGCTGCCCCGTGTCCCAAGGGAACCCCCATCCTGATCCGGGACACCCTTCAGGGCAAACCAACTGGCCCCTATCTGTGCACCAGGCCTCTATCCTATCTAATAAAAGAGTAATATGCAAATTGACTGTCACTCCAACACACAAGATGGCTGCCCCCATGTGGTCAAAGATGACTGCCCCCATGTGGACACAAGATGGCCACCACAAGATGGCCAGCAGGGGAGGGCAGTTGGGAGGGACCAGGTCTGCAAGGGAAGGCAGTTGTGGGTGATCAGGCCAGCAGGGGAGGGCAGTTGGGAGGGACCAGGCCTGCAAGGGAGGGCAGTTGGGGGTGATCAAGCCTGTTGGGGAGGGCAGTTAGGGGTGACCAGGCTGGCAGAGGAGGGAAGTTGGGGGCGACTGGGCCTGCAGGAAAGGGCAGTTGGGAGGGAGCCAGGCCTGCAGGGGAGAGCAGTTGTGGGGGAAACAGGCCTGCAGGGGAGGGCTATTAGGGGTGACCCGGCCTGCAGGGAAGGGCAGTTAGGGGCAAACAGGCTGGCAGGGGAGCAGTTAGGCATCAATCAGGCTGGCAGGGGAGTGGTTAGGGGGTGATCAGGCTGACAGGCAGAAGTGGTTATGGGCAATCAGGAAGGCAGGCAGGTGAGCAGTTGGGAGCCAGCAGTCCTGGATTGGAGAGGGTGCAGGCTGGGCTGAGGGACACCCCCCCCCGTGCATGAATTTCGTGCACCAGGCCTCTAGTAAGTAAATAAAATGATAAAGATTTTTCTTAGTATGTCACCATCTCTTCAACCCTTTCCTAGAAAAGTAGCATTGATTTCTTCTGAGAAGTGACTAACTTCCTCTAGCCTTCACCTTGCCTACCACTCAAATCTCAGAATTTTCTTCCATTGACTCTCACTGAAGTTTACCTGGCTGCAGTCATCTTGGTGACTGAAACACCAATCTCTGGGATTAGAAGCTTTGTGTAGTCCCTTATGTCAGACAATGCTTCCTTCTCCTATCTCTTTCCGAAGGACTAGATCCTGGTCTCCCATCTCTAGGGAAGGGTCATCTCACAGGGAGACACAGATGGAAATCCAGGGATAGAATGGAGGGGAAAGCCAATTCTTTGGACAGGTGTCAACCTGGAGTCCGCCTCTATAAATCCCAGGAGTGTCTTCCCACCTTACAGTCATTCTTATTACCCTTCTTTTACTGACCGTTGCTTTCCACTGAGCATTGCTCTTCACGGGGCTTCAATGTCCAGCTGGTGAGAGTATAAAAAAGCTGGCTTCCTCTCTTAGATGCCAGAACAGCTGCTTAAAGAGGCTGGAGGGAAGAAAAAAAACGTCCTAGCTGTTTTGGCTCAGTGGATAGAGCTTTGGCCTGCGAACTGAAGGGTCCCAGGTTCACTTTCCTTCAAGGGCACATGCCTGGGTTGTAGGGGGAGTGCAAGAGACAGCGATCAATGATTCTTTCTCATTATTGATGTTTCTATCTCTCCTTCTTCCTATCCCTTCCTCTCTGAAATCAATAAAAATATATTTAAAGGAAAAAAAGAGGCTGGAGGACTTCCTGCCATTGGAGACATGAAAAGCTCTCAGTAAGCCAGGAACCAGAATCAAAATCATATGGTTTGCTTTGTAGTAAAGATCACAGGGCCTGAAAAATTAGAGGAAGAAAGGCAAACTAGGGGACAAGCTTTTTAGACCCTCCTGCCTAAAGGGTCTTCTGTCCTTAGACTGCTGGCCCACTTGGACTCTCCTCTGGCTCAGACTGGTGAGGTTCAAACAATAAAGCCTGGAAGAATGAGATTACCTACTCCCTGAGATACCGGGGTCCCTTTAAGGGCCTCCTGACCAGATGCCCCCCCAAATGAAAACTGTTCCTATTTATTAGTACTCTTTTCTCTAATGAACTGACAAACCCCACATCTCAGAAATATTGAGCAAGCAGCCCTTTATATGCTTACTCTGGATCTAAATAGATGCGGGTTCTCTAAGAAGGAGTTTTTATTTTGTCCAAGTTGCTTCTGAGGTAGAATATCCACAAGCATTAAAAAGAAATGCATACCGCCAAAACCGGTTTGGCTCAGTGGATAGAGCGTTGGCCTGCGGACTGAAAGGTCCCGGGTTCGATTCCGGTCAAGGGCATGTAACTTGGTTGCGGGCACATCCCCAGTAGGAGGTGTGCAGGAGGCAGCTGATCGATGTTTCTCTCTCATCGATGTTTCTAACTCTCTATCCCTCTCCTTTCCTCTCTGTAAAAAATCAATAAAATATATTTAAAAAAAAAAAAAAGGGAAAAAGTCTTTCCTGTTTAAAAAAAAAAAAAAAAAGAAAAGAAATGCATACTGATGACCCCTTTTACGTGTACCCAGTGTGGCAAGCCTAGACTTGGATCTGCTTGGGGACTTTAAATGCCGGGGCTTGTGTTAGTTCCAATGGGTTCCTATCCTTACTAATACATGAGTAGGTATTGTGAAGAGGAGATGCTGCATGCTCGCAACTGGGATAGCCACCTGAGAAAAGGTGGATTCCTAATTCTCACCGTCTTACTACTGCCTCCCTGCCCTCCAACCCCAATCCACCACTTCAGTGGCTCCATGTAAAAGGCAGCATTTTGGGGAAAAGATTTATGTCCAAATGTCCCCATGTCTATGCAGAAGAGTTTGGAGCAGATGCCTTTGCTTTACAGCCCAGGCAAACACATAGATGGGAGAGACATTCCAGGCAGCCCTCTGCTATGAGAAGTGGGGAGAGCCTCCATGCCTCAGAGTTGAGAGCCTGCTCCATAAACCTCTCCCTTGAACTGTACACCCAGGGCAGGTCTGCAATATTCTGATTCATTAAAGAAAAAAGGCAAAAGCAAAAAATAAGACAAATATAGGTTTTCCTAACTTTCTTCTATACTTATTTTCTTGCATGGGAAGGAAAATAACAGGTCTGATAAAGGGGATGACTATCCTTTTGTTGCAAGTGAATGTTTAAAAGGTTGTGGATGATTAGTGATTTGAGGGTGGGACTTTATGTTAAGCCTCACAAAGTTGTATGACCACCCTCCCTGCTTCCCAGACCCGCTAATTTGCTCTACTATATGCTAAGGTTAGAGCATGGAGCAAGCTCCTGAAGCCCTTTGGCTCCAAACAGGTTCCTCAGTTCTAGCCATCAAAGATATAGCCCTGGTTCTTAATCTAGAAGCATCAACCATGCCCTCACAGGAGATTTAGAAAAGCTGGAGTCAAACCTTTGCTCATCTCCGGATGTTATTTCTCATTGTCCTTCAAGAACTACCCACAGAATCCAAGGGATTGGCTATTTGGGTAAGTTTAGTGGGGGACTTGCCACTTATACTTCATCCTTGTCAGCCACAGAAACAGGGTTAAATCACATTTCAGATAAGTTTGTCAGAGTGTATTAGACTCTGCTAGATTAGCCAGATTGTTTTGAAGTTTTTGACCAAAATAAGTTATATTTTTATATGTCTCATATATTTTTGTATAAGTCCCATCTTATTTAAGCTTTATAATAATACTATGCTTTGAAAGGGAAAGTATGAGAATCATTATTATATAGGTGAGAAAAGCATTAAATGACTTCCCCAACCTTATCTAGTTCTGTTGTTACCAGAATCAGGACTAGGATATTGATGATCTAACTTCCAGTTAATTGCTTTTTCCACCATTCCACTTTAAGAACAAATATCTTACAAAAAGTTGTAGTAAGACAGGGATACTTGACAATAATAGAACCCCTTCCTTGGGCTCTCGTTATAATTGTGAAGTCTTCCTCTCTCAAAGCAGAGCCCTCCTTTGCCACAATGCTCCCCCAGGTTCATACACACTTCATGTGCATGAAGTCACACCAAGCACTTTATATACCACTAGAGGCCCGATGCACGAAAATTCGTGCAAGAGTAGGATTTCCTTCCCCTGGCTGCTGGCACTGGCTTCCCTCCAGCACCTGGGACCCGGTCTGCCCTCCTCCGGCCACCCGCAGGCACCCGGGACCCAGCTGGCTTCCCTCCGGTCCCGGCTTCCTCAGGAAGGATGTCTGGTCTACTTAGCATATTACCCTTTTATTATTATAGATTATCTCAATTCATTCCCCAGTATCTCCATTGAGGATATTACTTACCCACATTACTGATAAAGAAACTGAAGCTCAGCCCGGCTGGCGTGGCTCAGTGTTTGAGCATCGACCTATAACCAGGAGGTCACAGTTCAATTCCAGGTCAGGGCACATGTCCCAGTGTGGGTCATGCAGGAGGCAGCCAATCAATGATTCTCTCTCATCATTGATGTTTCTATCTCGCCCTCTTCCTTCCTTTTCCTCTCTGAAATCAATACTATACACACACACACACACACACACACACACACACACACACACACACACACTCTAGAGGCCCGGTGCACGAAATTTGTGCACGGGGGGTGTGTCCCTCAGCCCAGCCTGCACCCTCTCCAATCTGGAACCCCTCTAGGGATGTACGACTGCCCATTTAGGCCTGATCCCAGTAGGATGCCCAGTAGGATCAGGCCTAAACGGGCAGTCAGACATCCCTCTCACAATCCAGGACTGCTGGCTCCCAACTGCTCACCTGCCTGCCTTCCTGATTGCCCCTAACCGCTTCTGCCTGCCAGCCTGATCACCCCCTAACCACTCCCCTGCCAGCCTGATTGATGCCTAACTGCTCTCCTGCCAGCCTGTTTGCCTCTAACTGCCCTCCCCTGTAGGCTGGTCACCCCTAACTGCCCTCCCCTGCAGGCCTGGCCCCCCCCAACTGCCCTTCCCTGCAGGCCTGGTCGCCCCCAACTCCCCTCCTCTGCAGGCCTGGTCACCCCTAACTGCCCTCCCTGCAGGCTTGATTGCCCCCAACTGCCCTCCCTTGCAGGCCTGGTCCCTCCCAACTGCCCTCCCCTGCTGGCCTGATCGCCCACAACTGCCCTCCCTTGCAGGCCTGGTCCCTCCCAACCCCCCTCCCCTGCTGGCCATCTTGTGGCGGCCATCTGGTGTCCACATGGGGACAGCCATTTTTGACCACATGGGGGCAGCCATCTTGTGTGTTGGAGTGATGGTCAATTTGCATATTACTCTTTTATTAGATAGGATGGAGGCCTGGTGCACAGGTGAGGGCCATCTGGTTTGCTCTGAAGGGTGTCCCGGATCAGGGTGAGGGTTTCCTTGGGGTGTGGGGTGGCCTGGGCGAGGGGCCTGTGGTGGTTTGCAGGCTGGCCACACCCCCCAGCAACCCAAGCAGAGGCCCTGGTATCTGGGATTTATTTATCTTCTATAATTGAAACTTCGTAGCCTTGAGTGGAGACCAAGGCAGGCCAGAGCTGCAGGAGCTTGGCTTCCTCCATCGCCAGGGGCAACTCAAGCCTCCTACTCTCTCCAGCTCCGTGGCTGCTGCCATTTTTTTATTTATTTTTTATTTTTTTTAAAACTAAACATTCGTATTGCTGTATTTTAATTTTTTTCTTTTTTTATAATTATATATTTTTTTATTAAGGTATTATATGTGTACATATCTTACCATTGCCCCTCCCCCACCCCACTCCCATACATGCCCTCACCCCCCAATGTTTTGCATCCGTTGGTTACTCTTATTTGCATGCATATAAGTCCTTCAGTTGATCTCTTATTTCCCCCGCCTATCTCTAACCTTCCCGCTGTAATTTGACAGTCTGTTTGATGCTTTACTGCCTCTGTATCTATCTTTTTGTTCATCAGTTTATACTGTTTTTCATTATACCCAAATGAGTGAGATCATGTGGTATTTTTCTTTCATTGACTGGCTTATTTCACTTAGCATAATGTTCTCTAATTCCATCCAGGTGCCTACAAATGGTAATAATTCCTTCTTTTTTATGGCAGCATAGTATTCCATTGTGAAGATGTACCATGGTTTTCTGATCCAGTCATCTGCTGACGGGCACCTAGGCTGTTTCCAAATCTTAGCTATTGCAAATTGTGCTGCTATGAACATAGGGGTGCATATATCCTTTCTGATTGGTGTTTCTAGTTTCTTAGGATATATTCCTAGGAGTGGGATTACTGGGTCAAATGGGAGTTCCACTTTCAGTTTTTTGAGGAAACTCCATACTGTTCTCCATAGTGGCTGCACCAGTCTGCATTCCCACCAGCAGTGCACGAGGGTTCCTTTTTCTCCGCATCCTCGCCAACACTTGTCATTTGTTGATTTGTTGATGATAGCCATTCTGACAGGTGTGAGATGGTATCGCATTGTCGTTTTGATTTGCATCTCTCAGATAATTAGTGACTTTGAGCATGTTTTCATGTGTCTCTTGGCCTTCCTTCTGTCTTCTTTCGAAAAGATTCTATTTAGGTCTGTTGCCCATTTTTGTATTGGATCATTTATCTTCCTTTTATTAAGTTGTATAAGCTGCCTGTAGATGTTGGAGATTAAACCTTTATCAGTGATAACATTTGCAAATATGTTCTCCCATACAGTGGGATTTCTTGTTGTTTTGTTGATGGTCTCTTTTGCTGTGAAAAAGCTTTTTATTTTGATGTAGTCCCATTTGTTTATTTTCTCTTTGGCTTCCATCGCCCTAGGGGCAGTATCAGTGAAGAAGTTCCTTCAGCATATGTCTGAGATTTTGCTGCCTGTGGATTCCTCTAGTATTTTTATGGTTTCCCGTCTTATGTTTAAGTCCTGTATCCATTTTGAGTTTATTTTTGTCTATGGTGTAAGTTGGTGATCTAGTTTCATTTTTTTGCATGTATCTGTCCAATTTTCCCAACATCATTTATTGAAGAGACTGTCTTGACTCCATTGTATGCTCATGCCTCCTTTGTCAAATATTAATTGCGCATAGTGGTTTGGGTCAATATCTGGATTCTCTATTCTATTCAATTGGTCTATATGTCTGTTCTTGTGCCAGTACTAGGCTGTTTTGAGAACAGTGGCTTTGTAATACAGCTTGAAATCTGGTACTGAGATTCCTCCTACTTTATTCTTCTTTCTCAGGATTGCTGTGGTTATTCAGGGTCTTTTTTTATTCCAGATGAATTTTTGGAGAGTTCTTTCTAGATCTGTGAATTATGCCATTGGTATTTTAATGGGGAGTGCATTGAATCTATAGATTGCTTTGGGTAGTATGAACATTTTAATGATGTTGATTCTACCAACCCATGAACATGGTATGTTCTTCCATCTGTTTACATCTTCCTCTATCTCTTTTTTCAGTGTCCTGTAGTTTTCCGCGTATAGATCTTTTACATCCTTGGTTAAGTTTATTCCTAGGTATCTTAATTTTTTTGGTGTGATGGTAAATAGGATTGCTTTCTTAGTCTCTCTTTCTGTAAGTTCACTATTGGTGTATAGAAATGCCATAGATTTCATGGCGTTAATTTTGTATCCTGCTACATTGCCGAATTCATTTATTAAGTCTGTTAGTTTTTTGATGGAGTCTTTCAGGTTTTTTATGTACAATATCATGTCATCTGCAAATAAGGACAGCTTTACTTCTTCTTTTCCAATTTGGATGCCTTTTATTTCTTCTTCTTGTCTAATTGCAATGGCTAATACTTCCAGTACTATGTCGAACAGGAGTGGTGAGAGTGGGCATCCCTGTCTTGTTCCTGTTCTTAGGGGAAATGGTTTTAGTTTTTGCCCATTGAGTATGATGTTAGCTGTGGGTTTATCATATATAGCTTTTATTATGTTGAGGTATGATCTTTCTATTCCCACCTTGTTGAGAGTTTTTATCAATAAAGGGTGTTAGATTTTGTCAAATGCTTTTTCTGCATCAATTGATATGACTATGTGATTTTTATCTCTCAATTTGTTTATGTGATGTATCACATTTATTGATTTGCAGATATTGTACCATCCTTGCATTCCTGGGATAAACCCTATTTGGTCATGGTGTATGATCTTTCTGATGTACTGCTGGATCCGATTTGCTAGAGTTTTGTTGAGGATTTTGGCATCTACGTTCATGAGGGATATTGGCCTGTAATTCTCCTTCATTGTGTTGTCTTTTTCTGGTTTTGGAATTAGGGTGATGGTGGCTTCATAGAAGGAGCTTGGAAGTGTTCCTTCCTCTTGAATTTTTGGGAATAGTCTGAGGAGGATAGGTTTTAGTTCTTCCTTGAATGTTTGGTAAAACTCTCCTGTGAAGCCGTCTGGCCCCGGGCTTTTGTTTGCCGGAAGCTTTTTGATGACTGCTTCAATTTCTTCCATAGTTACTGGCATATTGAGCTGTTTAGATTCTTCCTGATTGAGTTTTGGAAGGTTATATTTTTCTAGGAATATGTCCATTTCCTACAGGTTGTCCAGTTTGTTGGAATAGAGTTGTTCGTAGTATTTTTTAACAATCCTTTGTATTTCGGCGGGATCTGTTGTTATTTCGCCTCTTTCATTTCTGATTTTGTTTATTTGGGTCCTCTCTCTTTGCTTCTTGGTGAGCCTGGCTAGAGGTTCGTCAATCTTGTTTATCCTTTCAAAGAACCAGCTCTTGGTTTTGTTGATCTTTTGTATTGTTTCTTTGGTCTCAATGTCGTTTATCTGTGCTCTGATCTTTATTATTTCCTTCCTTCTGCTTACACTGGGCTTTTCTTGTTGCTCTTTTTCTAACTCTTTGAGTTGTTGGGTTAGGTAATTTATTACCATTGTTTCTTGTTTTTTTGCAGTAGGCTTGTAGAGCTATGAACTTCCCTCTCAAGACTGCTTTCGCTGTGTCCCATAGATTTTGGATTGTCGTGCTTTCATTGTCATTTGTTGCCATGATGTTTTTTATTTCTTCCTTGAACTCTCTGGTAACCCAATCATTGTTTAATAGCATGCTGTTTAGTCTCCATGTGTTTGATTTATTTGGGTTGTTTTTATTGTAGTTGATTTCCAGTTTTATGCCACTGTGGTCTGAGAAGATGCTTGATATGATTTCTATCTTCTTGAATTTAAAGAGACTTTGCCTATGTCCCAATATATGGTCTATCTTTGAAAATGACCCATGTGCACTTGAGAAGAATGTATATTCTGTGGCTTTGGGGTGAAATGTTCTGAAGATGTCAATTAATTCCATCTGGTCTAGTGAGTCATTTAGGATTGATGTTTCTTTGCTGATGTTTTGTTTAGAGGATTTGTCCAATGGTGATAGTGGGGTATTAAAGTCTCCTACTATGATTGTATTGCTGTCAATCTCTCCCTTGATATCCTCCAGGAGTTTTTTTATGTATTTGGGTGCTCCTGTATTGGGTGCATATATGTTTACCAGAGTTATTTCTTCTTGTTGGATTGCTCCCTTTAGTATTATGAAGTGGGCTTCCTTATCTCTTGTTATGTCCTTCACTTTGAGATCTAATTTGTCAGATATAAGTATTGCTACCCCAGCTTTATTTCAGTTCCATTTGCCTGGAAAACCTTTTTCCATCCCTTCACCCTCAGTCTGTGTGCGTCTTTGTTTTTGAGGTGGGTTTCTTGTAGACAGCAGATATATGGGTCTTGTTTTCTTATCCAATCCGTTACCCTATGTCTTTTGATTGGGGCATTTAATCCATTTACATTTAAAGTTATTATTGATAGGTACTTATTTGTCGCCATTTTTATTCTTTACCCCTGTGTTCCTTCTTCGCTTCCTATTTCTTTTTTTCTTTCTTTCTTTTTTTTTTTTTTTACAGCAGACCCTTTAGCATTTCTTGCATTGCTGGTTTGGTGGTAATAAATTCCCTTAGTCCTTTTTTGTCTGTGAAGCTCCTGATTTCACCTTCAATTTTGATTGATAGCCTTGCTGGGTACAGTATTCTTGGATTCAGACCCTTCCTTTGCATGACTTTGTATATTTCATTCCATTCCCTTCTGCCTGATGAGTTTCTGTTGAGAAATCAGTTGCTAGTCTGATGGGGGTTCCTTTGTATGTAACTTTCTGTCTCTCTCTTGCCGCTTTTAAGATTCTTATTTTGTCATTGTTGTTTGCCAATTTAATTATAATGTGCCTTGGCGTCAGTCTTTTGGGGTTCATTTTGCTTGGGACTCTGTGAGCTTCTTGGATTTGTGTGGTTTTTTTCTTCCCTATATCAGGGAAGTTTTCTGTCATTATTTCTTCAAACAAGTTTTCTATTCCTTGCTCAGTTTCCTTTCCTTCTGTAACCCCTATTATGCGGATGTTATTTTGTTTCGTGTTGTCCCAAAGTTCCCTTAGGCTCTCCTTCTGATTTTTAATTTTTTTTTTTCTAGAAGCTGCTCTACTTGGGTATTTTTTCCCATCTTGTCTTCTAGCTCACTGATGCGGTCCTCTGCTTTTTCTAGTCTACTCTTGATGCTTTCTATTGAGTTCTTTACAGCAGTGATGTCATTTTTCATTTCTTCTTGGTTCTTCTTCATTTCCTCTTGGTTCTTACTCATATTGTCGAATTTGTCTTCTATTCTTTTCAGCCACCTTATGACTATTTATCTGAATTCTTTCTCTGCAAGGTTGCTTGCCTCCATTTCGTTTACTTCCTTTTCTGGTGATGCCTGCTTTTCTTTCATATGCGGGCTGTTTCTTTGTCTCCCCATGGTCTCTCTTCTCTGGATGTCTGGTTATGTAGTTCTCTCTCTCCTGCGTTGATTTAAAGGCACAAAATACAACACAACCAGGTACAACACAGAAGGCACTGAACAGAAATGTATTCACAATATTAATAACCTCCAATAAAGGTGATCACCAGAGAAAGGCAAATCGGGGGATAGGAGAGAAAGAAGAAGAGGAAAAAGAAAGAAAGAAAAAAAAGGAGTGTCAAAATGAAATTGGGAAAAGGAAAAAAAAGGTAAGAGAGACAAGAAAGAGACTAAGAGAGAAATGGGAACAAACTATATATATGGGGAGAAAGCTCCAATAGAACAACTGCTAATCCCAGCAAATGCCAGCAACAAGTACCTGGGGATTAATACAAACTACAACACCAACTAATATCAAGCAAGGCAAGGGAAAACAGAAGCAAAAAACAAACAAAAACAAAGCAAACAATAAAACAAACAAACAAAAAGAATAAGCAAAACAATCTCACAAAAAAAGCATACAAATTCGATATAATCAACATTCAAGCAAACAACAACAAAAGGACAGAGAGAAAGACAATTTTTGGATAGTTAAGACAGTGAAGAGATAGGTGTGTATGGACTTGGAGCAGGGGATTGTAGATTAAATATATAAGTAGGGTGAAATTTTATCAGGGGGTAAACAGAAAGAATAGGGAAAAATCTAAAGCAGGAAAGGGGTAAGATAAACAGGACACCAAAAAGGGAAAGGTTAGGAAGAGAGTGATGGCATAAAGTAGAGTTGAGATAGAGTAAAACGATGCTAAAGGAAAGATGAAACTAGAATGTAGAACACTAATCCCAAAGTAAAATAAATAGAAAATAAAATGATACTTTCAAAAAAAAGAAAAGGTAAAATAGTAGTAGTAATGATACTGATTGAAAATAAAAATGTAATAATTAAAAAGGTAAAATCAAGTGAGGAAAAAAGAAAAAAAATTAGTTTCTTGAGTAAAAGATGCAAAAAATGAAAATAAAAAAAAATAAAAATAAAAATAAAATGTGCAGTAGTGAAGGTCATTCGCTTCCTCTATTGTTCTGTTTGGCACGCCTGTTTCTCAATCCAGACAGTATTGCAGTTCCCTGCAATCCACTGCTCCTCAGTGTTGTAAGCTAGTCCTGATTTTTAGGCAGGTGGTGTGTCTTAATTTCTCGTATTCCCTTATTTTTGATTACACAAGAGTCAATTTGTGATTCAGCCCCTGGGTGGCAGTGTTTCTGGATTGACTTCCAGATCTCTTTGGCTCTCTAGCCTGTATTTACATCCTTCTCGCCCTGTGGTACTCAATACTGGTTTGTGGAAGTGGGCTGCCTCAGAGCTGGCTCTCCGATGGTCACTCCCTGCTCTGATCCCCAGGTTCCAGAAAAACACTTTCCCCTGCAGTCTCCCAGGGTGTCCCCAACTGGGTGATCCTATGTATTGGGCTTAGTAATCAGAAGCAAGGATTTGAAGAGGAAAAAGCCCAAGTGTGCGAACAATGGGTCTGCGCGCAAGTCTAAGCAGCTGGCACACCTTTGAACTTCTTAGGCTGTCCTTGCACGTCAGATCAAAATGGGTTGCTTTTTAGAGATCCCTTCTGTTAGCAGCTCTGAGGACCCCCTTCCACATTCACGGATCACGCCAGCCCCAACAGCCACGGATTTTTCTAGGCACAGACTTCCCTGGTCCTCCAGCTCCTGCAAAACGCGTGTTCCTCTTTCCCGCCGGGACCAGAGACCTCACCTTATCCCAGGTGAAATCTGACCTTTCCTTGGTGGAGTGTAGAGCTCCTCTGAATCTGCGTGTTTGCGCCAATTGGGGACTGGTGTTCTGGGGCTCGCAGCTGTTCCGTGGGTGCCGCAGTTGTGGATTTTCAGGCTTCCGATCAGCTCCACTTTCCCTTTCAAGATGGCGCAGACCCCGTGTCTGAGCCCATAGCTCCGGGAGGGGACCCAGATGCAGTGGGGGCTGCCCGGTCAGGGGAACCCTGTCTAGTAGTCCCCCACCTTCTCCTGAAGTTTAGCTGTCCCTTAACTTGCCAACAAACACTCCTTGTGCGACCCTCAGCTGTTCTTTCTTTCTGCTCCGGGACAAGGCTCGGAACACGTCTGTCTATTCCGCCGCCATTTTTTTCTCCTGCTGCAAGTGCCGCACTCACATCACCCGCCCGCGGTGCTCCCTCCGCCACCGCCGCTGCCGGCACCAGGCCCATCCCCACCGCTCCGGCAGCTGCCCAGCCCGCGCCCCCCCACTGCCGCCATTTTTTGGGGGATTTATTTATCTTCTATAATTGAAACTTTGTAGCCTTGAGTGGAGGCCTGGGCCAACCTGGATGTGTGGAAAGTTTGGCTTCCTCCATTGCCGGGGAAACCCAAGCCTCCTGCTCTCTCCGTGGCTGCAGCCAGCTTGGTTGGGTTAATTTGCATGCTTGCTCCTGATTGGCTGGTGGGCGTGGCTTGTGGGTATAGTGGAGTGGTGGTTAATTTGCATATTAGTCTTTTATTAGATAGGATATATATATATATATATATATATATATATGTGTGTGTGTGTGTGTATATATATATATATATATATATATATATATATATATATATATATAAAACTGAAGCTCAGTGAAGGCAGATAAATTAGCTTAAAATCCCAGATCTTGTCCTAGCTGGTTTGGCTCAGTGGAGAGAGCATCAACCTATGGACTGCTGAAAAGTTGTGGGTTCAATCCAGTCAAGGGCATATGCATGGGCTGCAGGCTTGATCCCCAGTAGGGGGCATATAGGAGGTAGCAGATCAATGATTCTCTCTCATCATTGATGTTTCTATCTCTCTCTCCCTCTCTCTTCCTCTCTGAATTCAATAAAAATATATTGGGAAAAAATAAAAATAAATCCCAGAGCGTGTTGTTGGAGCTGAAACCAGGTATTCTAATACTCTGGTCCTTTTTCTGCTATACTATAGGGATCCAGAAACATTAGCCATAACAGGAATCAAATATAGATCGTCTCCTAATGACGGAAGTGTATCCATGGAGGCAGATTCTAAGGCTAGGACACTATGCAATATAATAGAGAGGCCCAGTTTCTCCAGAAGGACCATGCCCTTCCCACTGGGTATCCACACAGAAACATGTGAGCATACTTACATGGCATGTACTGCCTCACCTGCCCCTGCCAAGGATTTGGTCACAGCTACAGCATCTTGACAACCTATTTAAATCAACTTGCAGTAACTGTAGCAAAGTATCATTCCTTAACAGGTTGAGTCATTGAGCCTCCACAGACCTTGGAAAGGGAACCATTAGTCAAAACATTCAAGAACCAGAGGGTCACAGAGAGGTATGTATTAATTCCATCCAGATGTTTGGATTGGGTTTTTTTCTTTCGTTCATTTTTTTTTTTTTTCAATCACATTCAAAGAGTGAACAAGTTATTTTCACCTTATCAATCAAGCAAGATGGAAAGAACTTTGCTTCCTTTATTCTTGGTCTGGTCTTCATCAAAGGCTCAAGAGGGCTAACAGCATCTGGGTCATTCAGGAAGGTAGCTGAATTATCACAGGATACTTCACACGTATGACTGAATTATCTGAATTGGTAAATGGTGTTGTAAGTATATCAGCAAAATCCAACGAGAAGCCTCCGAGTTCATTTTAATTTACAGCTTCCACACTGTTTACCTGCAGTGTAGGCAACCCATCTGTTTTGAAATCCAAGAAACTATGGCTGTGCAAATTGGTCCAACAAACAGCTGAATGTGCACGTTGCTCTGGTAGAGAGGGAAAGGCCAATCTAACCATAAGTACATTTTATCTCATAGCATCTGAGCAGCCTAGATGGCCTGGAAGCTTTGTTGTGTTATATGGCTATCAAATAGGTCATTCGATAACTTATAAAACTCCTCCCCAGCAGCACAGGCTTTCCTGAGATTAACTCTTGCTGTGGAGCTAGGATGAGGAAAAGCAGATCTTCTTAAATTGCAGCTACAATTGGCAATCCCCTTCCTTACTCCACTCCTGAGCTCCTGACTTTCCTCCCTTCAAAATGATGTGCTTTGCAAGGTTCACTTTTTCATCTGGCCTGATGAGTCTCAAGATTTTTGCTCCTTAAATTGCTTAAGCAGAACAAAAGATTCTGCTCTATTTATACCTACTTACTAGATCAAATAAACAAGCCAGCAAACAAACAAAAAGCCCACTTTTTAATTTTTAATTTTATTTTTTTCCATCACCATTTATCTCCTCTATGCCCTTTTCCACCTCCACCCATCCTCTCCACCCCGCAATCACCACACTGTTGTCCATGTCCATGAGTTCTCTCTCTCTCTCTTTTTTTCCTTTTTTGCTTAATCCCTCTCCCCATCCCCTCCCTCCCTTCCCTCAGCCCTCAGCCCCCACCTCCGGAGCTGTCTGCCTGCTCTCTCTGAGTCTGTCTCTATTTTGCTTGGTAGTTCAGTTCATTAAATTCCACATATGAGTGAAATCATATGGCACTTGTCTTTATTTTTCAATTATAGTTGACAAAAAAGAAAAAAAACACACACACTTTTGAGGTGTTTTTTGCTGACTCCCTGTAACTTCTCTTAAACATGTTTCTTCGATACTTTTACGTTTTGATTGAAATCCACAGTGGAAAATATGTTTCAAGGGAGGAGGGGTAGAATCACCCAACTCACTTCTGTGTGTTGCATTTTGACTCAGCCCACAGAACAATTGGGAGAATCTTTGCAGACCCACTAGAGATCTCCGGATTCCATGGGAGAACCATTGATCTAAAAACATCTTGATTTCAGAATCCTTCTTCTGATCTGGAATAATGTTATCGACCACAGAGAGCGGCTACTTACAATTCGTGGGAGAGGGCCCTGTATAGTGAGAGGTGAGCCCCAGTGTGGGGAGAAGAAATCTCTTCCTCTTTCTCAGCGGGTGTTTTGCTACAGTATGATATTTATGCTTAGTATGCTATCTATGGGCTCAATTTCTTCTCCTTCACCTTCTCTTCTTCATCCTTCTTCTTCCTCTCTCCTCCTCATCTTCTATGTTTTGTTTATTTGCTTCTTCTATTATAACAGTCTCCCCAAGCCCTCAGTGCTTAGATGATTTTTGCCTGGTACATTCAGCTAATTGGAATTTCGGAATCACAGTTTCTTATTCGAGTACAGAATTTTCCTAAATATTTAACCACCTAAATTATTGTAAAAGCAGCTGGCCCCTACCCATGCCTTGTAGAGAAGGCTGCAGGTCTGTACCCTTCACTGTACCAGAATGCAGAGCTCTGTTCAGATACGTGGAGGAAAGAAGAACCTTAATGGAGGGAGCAGCCATGTTACAATGAGCAGACAACAGGGACGATATGAAGAGCAAGTTTAGGGATTAATGCAACCATATCCTGGAAGCATGAAGTTACAGATCTCCCAGCTGAGCCCCTGAGAATGAGATAGTTCGTCTGGTCAGACTGCTGTGAAAATTTTTTAAAAACTGACTTGCATTGAAGGTAGGGAGTGGATCTGTGTCTCCTGCTACTAGCAAAACAACATGGATCTCATTAAGGATCGGGAACTAACACTGGTAACTTCCCTTTGGGCACAGCCCTCAGCAGGAAGACCCTATGCAATGGTAATTACCAGGAATGGGGGTGGGAGCCATTATAGACTTTTGATTTGGTCACTTAAACATCCTGTCAGACAGATGTAGAAAGGAGACTGACCCTTACCTCAAAAGAAGTAAATTGTAGGTTGAAGTATTTAGTTTCCGTCCCTGTCAGGCTGAGGCTTTGAAAAACAGACGTGTGGGTCTCAGGAACCAAATGCCAGATTGCCTTGCTTTGGAGCTCTGCAAATTCAAGAATATAAGGAAATGTATAACCCAAATTGAGACTGTTACTTTTTTTTTTTAAGGTGTTTTTAAGAAGACTCAGCTTGAAACAAAAGTACTAGATTCAAAACATTGTAAACCGCAATTTGAATCTTGTTTAAAAGATGAAAGGGCTCTGGCTGGTTTGGCTCAGTGGATAGGCAGCCTTGGGCAAACTACAGCCCACGGGCCGGATCCGGCTGTTCTATCCGGTTCTCTTGCTCTCCCCTCCGCTCCTTTACTTTGAATTTATATTAGTTCACACAAACACTCCATCCATACTTTTGTTCCGGCCCTCCGGTCCAGTTTAAGAACCCATTGTGGCCCTCGAGTCAAAAAGTTTGCCCACCCCTGGTAAAGTGTTGGCCCAAGGACCGAAGGGTTCCAGGTTCGATTCCCAGTCAAAAGCATATACCGTGGTTGCAGGCTTAACCCGGAGGCAACCAGTCGATGTGTCTCTCTCACATCGATGCTTTTCTCTTCCCCTCAACTCTCTCTAAAAATTAATGGAAAAATATACTCGGGTGAGGATTAACAAAATAAGATGAAAGGATGAAAAGTGTGACTCTACTCACTTGTTTAGAAACAGTCATTACAGACAAGATTCTAGGCATTATGTATTTCCCTCTTCCTTGGTTAGGTCTGCTCTCAAGGACCAGCAGGCCTCTTTCAATACACAGTCAGTGATGGGGCTTTTAGGAGATGGAGATGTTCGTTTAAAATGGCTCTTTATGTCCTGTAGTTGCACCCTTTGACATTTGCTTCCAGGAAAGTGTACACAGTGATGACTGACTAGATATCTGCTTTCTCAGTTCAACTATGAAATAAATTAGGAGGCCATCTCCATCTTTGGCATCACTATACTAATAAATTAGGGAGACAGAGGCAAAGCATTCACTGCTTGGAGCCTGCCCTCCCTGTGGTCAGGTGGCCTGACTCACAGGAGCAGCAGGCCCTGGTACACACAACTCAGAAGCAGGAATTAGGAGGCCAGTTTTCAATCCCGCACCCACCTCTAACTGCCTGTGAGGCTTTAATTTAGTCGCTGACCTCCTCAGGGCTGCCACCTTCCTGTGTATCAAATAGGAAGACAAAGACTAGCCTCCCCTAGTCTTTGTGGATAAAATGACAACTAAAAGTATCTGCCATAGCTGGGGAAGGAGGAGTGGGGCCAGAGAGAGAGAAAGTGCATTATGATACCAGACTTTCTCACTTGATCGCTTAAGTTTTTTAATCTTCATCTCTCTCTTCCCTGGGCTCCTGACTGGTCTGAACTCACTTTGTTTTCTCTTAAGTAAAATTTTTATTGAAAGATTTTCTGTTTTTATTGGGGAAAAAGTCTTCAGCTCGATGATTTTTTTCCATGTGAACACACCCTGGAAAACTGAACCTAGATCTAAATATAAGGCATTACCCCTAGCCGGTTTGACTCAGTGGATAGAGTGTTGGCCTGCGGACTGAAGGGTCCCAGGTTAGAATCTGATTAAAGGCACCTACCTGGGTTGGGGGCTCAATCCCCAGGACGTGCAGGAGGCAGCCGATCAATGACTCGCTCTCATCATTGGTGTTTCTATCTCTCTCACCTTTCCTCTATGAAATCAATAAAAGTATATTTAAAAAAATAAAAATTAATAAAAATAGGGCATTACCAGCACTAGGAGCCCCCATCATACCCTCTTTAAGTCCCTTTCCTTCCAAGGGTAACCACTAACCTGACTTCTAACACCATAATTAAGTTTTGCCTGTTTTGCTTTTATGTGTAACTTATGCTTTTATGTGTAACTTCTTTTGCTTAATATTAGGTTTGTAAGATTCATTTATGTTATTATGCGTAATAACATTTCCTTTATTCTCATTGTTATATAGTATTTCATGAGTTAATATACCACAATTTATTTACCCATTCTTTTAATGGGCATTTGGGTTGTTTCCGATTGAGGGCTATTATGAACAGTGCTACTAGGAACATTCTTGAACAGTTTAAAAAAAATTTTTTAATTGATTTCAGAGAGGAAGGGAGAGGGAGAGAGAGATAGAAACATCAATGATGAGAGAGAATCACTAATCAGCTGCCTCCTTCGTGCCCCCCACAGGGGATCTAGCCAACAACCCCGGGCATGTGCCCTGTCTGGCAATTGAACCATGACCTCCTGGTTCATAGGTTGATGATGCTCAACCACTGAGCCACACCACTTGGGCTTGAATAGTTTTTTGATGAACATAAGAATGTTTTCCTATTGGCTATTATCTAGAAGTGGAATTGCTGAAATCATAAGACATGTGAGTTCTGCTTTAATAGATACTGCCAGTTTAAAAAAGTAATTGTATCATTTTACACTCCCACCAGTCATGTCTGAGACTTCTGTTTTTTCTACATCCTGACCAATTCTTGGCATTGTCTGTCTTTTACATTTAACCATTTGGATGGATGTGTAGTGGAATGCTTTTTGAGTTAAATTTTTATTTCCTTAATGACTGATGAAGTTGAACACCTTTTAATGTATTTATTGGCCCTTGGCTATCCTGTTTTATAAAATACCTTTCAGTCTTGAACCTGCTTTTCTGTTGGATTGTCTGACATTTTCATTGATCTATAGAGTTCTATAAGTATTATAGATACTTGTTGTGTACATGTTGCAAATATAATTTCCTAAAATGCTGTTGAGTCATATTAGAGCCTGAGGCAAAAGGAAAAATCAGAAATACTGATACTTATCTTTATTTATATATTTTTAAGATATTTTAAAAATTGATTTTTAGAGAGGAAGGGAGAGGGAGAGAGAAAGAGAGAAATATCAATGTAACAGCAAAACATTGATCAGATGCCTCCTGCAGGGCCCCAACTGGGGATAGAGCTTGCAACTGGGGCATGTGCCCTGATAGGGAATTGAACCAGTAATCTTTTGGGTGCACGGGATGATGCCCAGCCAACTGAGCCACACCAGCCAGGGTTAAAATTTTGATATTTTGTTCATGGATTTTTTTCATGGTTATTTAAAAAAATATTGCATTGACATCTTATTTATCTTGATTACTGTTTTGTTTTGTTTTTTGGTGCCCCCTTAAAAACTTGTGTCCAGCCCGGTCAGCCTGGCTCAGGGACCTGTGAACCTGGAGGTCATAGTATTGGCATTTTAACAATATGAAGTCTTCCAATCCATAAACATGGAATGTTTCCTTTCATTTATCTTTTTAAATTTCTTTTATCAATATTCTGTTGTTTTCATTATACAAGTTTTATAATTCCTTGGTTAACTTAACTCTGAAATATTTTATTATTTTTATGCTATTGTAAATGGAATTGTTTTTGTAATTTCCTTTTCAGATTATTCATTTTTATTGTATAGAAATGCAACTGATTTTGTGTGTTAATTTTTTCCTGCTACTTTGCTGACCTCATGTAATAGTTCTAACATTTCTTTCATGTAGAATTTGTAAGGTGTTCTACATATAAGATTATATCATTTACAAATAGAAATAATTTTATTTCTTCCTTTCCAATTTTGATACCTCTTATTTCTTTTTCTTGCCTAATTGCTCTGGCTGTAATTTTCAGGACTATGTTAAGTGGATGAGGTGAGATTTGGTATCCTCGCCTTGTTCCTGATCTTAGAGGAATAGCTTCCAGTTTTTCACTGTTGAGGATGATGTTTGCTATGGGTTTTTTGTATGTGGTTTATATTGTGCTGAAGTAGTCTCTCCCTAGTCCTACTTTTTTTAGTGTTTTTATCATAAAAGAGTGTTGAATTTTATCAAATTCTATTTTCTATATCAATTGAGATGATCGTGTGTGTTTTTATCCCTTATTCAGTTAATGTGGTATATAACATTGATTGATTTTTCTTATATTGAACCATTCCTGCATTCTGGGAATAAATCCTACCTGGTCACGGTATATAGTTCCTTCAGTATGGTACTGAATTTGGTCCGCTAGTATTTTGTTGAGGATTTTTGCATCAGTGTTCATAAGGGATATTGGTTTATAGTTTTCTTTTCTTGTAATGCCTTTTTCTGGCTTTGGTATCAGGGTAATGCTGGCCTCGTAGAATGAGTTAAGAAGTGTTCCCTCCTCTTCAATTTTTTGGAAAAGTCTGAGAAAGATTGTCAATCTTTTTTTTTTTTTAAATATATCTTTAATGATTTTAGAGAGGAAAAGAGAGGGAGAAAGAGATAGAAACATCAATGATGAGAGAAAATCATTGATCAGCTGCCTCCTGCACACCCCATGCTGGGGATGGAGCCACAACCCCGGCATGTGCCCTTGACTGGAATCGAACCTGGAACCCTTCAGTCTGTATGCCGACACTCTATCCACTGAGCCAAACCAGCTAGGGCTAGATCTTTTTTATTTTTTAATGTAAGCATTTATACCTATAAATTTCCCTAGTGACACTGCTTTTGCTGCTTCCCATAAGTGTTTGTATGTGGTGTTTTTGTTTTCATTTGTTTCTAAGTATTTTGTAATTTCCCTTGTGGTTTCTTCTTTGATCCATTGGTTGTTTAAGTGTGTTTTTTAATTTCCAGGTTTTTTATTTTCTAGTTTTACTTATATTATTGATTCTTAAAAATATACCTTTATTGTTGAAAGTATTACAGATGTCCCCTTATTTGTTTTTAACTTCATCCCGTTGTGATTGGAGAAAAGAGTTTGATATCTATCTTTCTACATTTCTTGAGACTTAATTTGTGTCCTAACATATGATCTATCCTGGAAAGTGTCCCATGAGCACTTGAGAAGAGTGTCTATACTTTTTTTGTGAAGAGTGTTCTCTGTATGTCTGTAAGATCTCATTGGTTTACAGTAGTTCCCCTTAACTGCAGTTTTGCTTTCCATAGTTTCAGTTACCCAGAGCAAACTACAGTCCGAAAATATTAAATGGAAGATTCCAGAAATAAACAATTTATAAGTTTTAAATTGCACACTGTTTTGAGTATCATGATGGAATCTCACACCATCCTGTTCTGTCCCACCAGGTTCATGAATCATCTCTTTGTTCAGTATATCCACAAAGGAGGATAGGGTCCTTTTTGCCCACCCTGGTTCCTGCAAGCTATGTGAAAGCTCCTCCAGGAACAGGTGAATAGCTGTTTGCCACAGGTAGCCGCTACTGTGTAAAAGCCAAAATTAACAGCAATTTACTGTCCAAGACTTTCCTTGGAAGTTGTAACCTTCAGTAGACTCCAGAGTTCCTATATAGTTGGATTAGACAGATTCTTTCAGTGCAGTTGTTGTGTAGGTAGAGAGGCATATTCCTTGTGCTTATTACTCCACCGTCTTCCTGGAGTTATCCTGTAGGAGTTTTTTGTATGTTGTAAATACAAATCTTTTGCCACATGAATGTATTGGAGTATTTTTCCCCCAGTCTGTTGCTTGATTATTCATTTTCAAAATGATTATTCTTTTCATGAGCAAAATTTTCTTGAAGTTCAATATTTCACTTCTTATTTTTATGATTAGTATATTTTATGTTATGCCTAAAAAGCTTTGACTACTCTATGGTTGCAAATATATTTTTTAGAAGCTTTATGGTTCTAACTTTTACATTTAGGTCTGTGATCCATCTTGAATTAATTTTTGTATATGGAGTGCAGTAAGGGTCAGAATTCTCTTCCCATAGACATATCCAGTTGTTTCAGCACAAGTTGTTAAATAGACTTCCCTTTCCCTATTGAATTGATTTGGTGCCTTGGTTGATAATCAATTGACTATATATGTCTGGGTTTACTTCTGGACTCAATTCTGTTTATTTCTCTATTTCTGTCTACTTCTATTTTAAGCCTGATATAATCACAAACTAAATCTTGAACTCAGAAATTAAGTACTCTGACTTTGGTTTCCTTTTTTCAATATCACTTTTATTATTCTAGGTCCTAGGTCCTTTGCATTTCCATGTAAATTTTAGAACCACATTATCAATTTCTTTAAAAAAAAACAAAACTTGCTGAACTTCAGTTGATTTGAGGTTCTATATGATGTTATTTCCCTTCAGAGAGGGATTGCTTTCGTTTCTATAAACCAGAAAGGTTAGGGGCTGAATACCTTTATCTAATAAATGTCTCAGGAATTCAAAGCTGGGCCCTGGCCCGTGTGGCTCAATTGTTTGAGCGTCATCCCATGCACTGAGAGGTCGCTTGGGTTCCTGGTCAGAGCACTGATGCCCAGGTTATGGGCTTGATCACCAGAAAGGGGCATGCAAGAGGCAGCCAGTTAATGTTTCTCTTTCTCATTGATGTTTCTCTCTCTCCCTCTTCCTTTCTCTCTAAAAAAATCAATAAAACATGTTAAAAAATTCAAAGCTGGGCTTTAGTCTTTATCAGGGCCGGTCAATTACCCTTATCCTAGGGTGAAATCCATCACGGTCCCAAGAGAAAACCTGGGATGTTTACCAGGACTCTTTCCCCTTTTCAGGCTCTTTACTATAATTTTTGTGTTGCCGTTCAAAGCTGGGAAACTGCTGAAAGCTCTTTCAGCTTCTCAATGCTGCCTTTGTTTTTGGAATCAGTAACTATCTTTTTTTAAAAAAATATATATATTTTATTGATTTTTTACAGAGAGGAAGGGAGAGGAATAGAGAGTTAGAAACATTGATGAGAGAGAAACATCGATCAGCTGCCTCCTGCACACTCCCTACTGGGGATGTGCCCGCAACCAAGGTACATGCCCTTGACTGGAATCGAACCTGGGACCCTTCAGTCCGCAGGCTGATGCTCTATCCACTGAGCCAAACCATTTAAGGCTCAATAACTATCTTTAGGATAAAGATTTCCCAAACACCAGGTTCACCTTCCTTGGCTTCTCTTTTCTTCCAGATCTTGGGCCAGCAAATTCTCATTGCTTTGGGTAGCTTTTTTTATGCCTTCAAATTGATGTTTAAGAAAATAATAATTATCTAATTTTCCAATTGTTCTCAGCAAGAAGTTTATCTGTAATAGCCCAATTATTCAGCCTTTGCTGTAGATGGAACTCTCTGACATACACTTTTTAAATATAAGTTAATTAAATGAACTTTGTTTTGTAAAATATTTTCAGACTTTCCTAATTATTCTGGAAATTACTTAGAGGAATTGAAATTGCTAGCCTGGAGGTTTGGCTTTAGCATTATTAGTGGGGAAAATTACCACAGACCTTCAGACCAACATGAGACAGGCCACAAACAGAATGTGATGTTTGGAGCTGCTCACCAAAACTACTTGGTGTGCCTTATAAAAGGGGAGAAATTATTCCTTTGCTCATTATATTTACCCAGCTCCCAAGCAAAGTGGCATTACCCATTCATCATTTTTCCATTATTGTGCTATAGCAGCATGTGGGTTTTATAGCTGGATAATACTGGAGAGCACTCCTCCTATTTGCTTTTAGATGTTCATAGTGGAATCTGCTCACCCTAGCTTAATCCCAGGAACTTCTTGCTATGCTGCCATTTAACAGGTGAAATCAGGTTGGTGGAGGTGAAAGCAGCAAGAGGAGAACGTGCCCTAATTGGCAATTTTAACTTAAATCTCTGAAATTTCTCAAATAAAATGTCAGGATAGCTGGAAGCCTATGGCTCTTGTACACAGATGTGTGCACATAAGCAACCATAGAGACATCCATACACACTCCTAAACACATCCATATTACACACTCAAATAGTGTGGCCTAACCTTAGGCTAAACTAGATAATATCACGTAATCCACTGGATACTGTGCGGAAAGGTGTGACTTCTTGAGGAAGGACAGGATCAAAAAGCAAGAGCTAACTTTGGTTGATGCCTGTTATGTGCCAAGTATATACAGGGGTGGTCAAAAGTAGGTTTATAGTTGTGAGTATGCAAAGCACAGAATTTATTCTTGTGTTATTCATTTATTAATTACTGTATTATGTATTTGTATTATTTGTCATCTTCTATAAACCAACTTTTCTCCACTCTGTACATATATTTATATTTAATCCTTATAATAATCTTACAGAATAGGTACTGTTATCTTCATTTTTAAAAAATATTTTTTATTGATTTCAGAGATGAAGGGAGAGGGAGAGATAGAAACATCAATGATGAAAGAGAATCATTGATTGGCTGCCTCCTGCACACCCCACACTGGGGATTGAGCCCACAACCCACATGTGCCCTGACCAGGAATAGAACCTGTGACCTCCTGGTTCATAGGTCAACGCTCAACCACCGAGCCACGCCAGCTAGGCTATTATCTTCATTTTTAATTTAAAGGCCCTACCCAGGCTCATATAGCTAGTGCATTTGCAGAGCCAAGATTCAAATCTAATTCTGCCTGGTTCCAAATTCTATTCTCTGAAAGTCTGAAAGAGAGGCAGTTCTTATTTAAACAAATAGACTCCATAATAGAGTTTCTAAACAGAAGTATAACTAATAAATTTGTTTATTGTTTCTCTCAGTGGCCAACAGCATTCATCTCAGTGAATAAGAGTGTGCTGAGCAGTTACTAAATGCTCAGTTACTAGGATTTGATGAGCAAGGGTAAGGTGACGTGTGAATGTTGAGAATAACAGAGCACAGAAATGTTCACATTAATAAACTTTTTCTGAACACCTAAACACTGAGCTGATCATTAAGAATACAAAGACAAGAAGTATAAAACATGGTCTTCACCCCCCAAAGCTTACAGTCTAGTTACTTCAGAGACCATTTGTGTAGCATCTACAGAATCTACATACCTATAAAAGGTACAGAGAAGCCCTAGCTGGTTTGGCTCAGTGGATAGAGCATCAGTCTGCGGACCGAAGGGTCCTGGGTTCAATTCCGATCAAGGGCATGTACCTCAGTTGCAGGCTCCTCCCCAGCCCAGGCCCTGGTTGGGGCTCGTGGAGGAGGCAACCAATCAATGTGTTTCTCTCACATCAATATTTCTCTCTATCTTTCCCTTTCTCTTTCACGCCTTCTAAAAAATCAATGGAAAAATATCCTCGGGTGAGGATTTTTTAAAAAGGTTCAGAGAATAGAGACAAAGAAGCCTGAACCTTCTTTCATGAAAATCACAGTCTAAGGGTGAGTCAAACTTACAAACAGGCATTTTCATTATAAGATAGTGAGTTAAAAGTAAGCATAGGGTGTCATGGGAGCATGGAGAAGAGGCATGTAGCTCAATATGGGGCGGGGTGGGGGGGGAGGGTTCAAGGAAGCAGGAAGAAATGACTCCTGAACTACCATGGGAGTGGCACAATGAATGCATCTGAAACACTTAGCAAGGGACACTGACAGTATGTGTGTTCTGAACAGAATGTTATAGGTTATGTGGCACTATAGAAAGCCAATGAATATTCTATGACTGTGCTGTTCCCTGAACACCTTCAAAGTGGGAACTATCAGACCACAACCCTTTCCTTCTTTTTCCTTTGCTTTTGCAACTTCTAAAGCCCATTCTCTTGTGAGGAATCCCAACTATTCCTTTTATCCATCCTGCCTTCCCTCTTTACTCCCACCCTCACTCCCTCCCCCCTTCCCTCCCCTCTCTTCCTTCCTTCCTTCTTTTCTTTTCTTTGGCTCCCCACTACCCCAGCCCCACCCCACAACTAATAGGCCACAAGAGTTAGAGAAACCGGGGAAGTCTTCAAGCAAAATGTGAGACTTGAAGGATTTGGGGGATTTAAATGTAAAAGGAGAGGGCATTGAAAAAGAAACAAATGCCAACTATTGAGTCAATTGACTCATATTTGTTGGAACCCTACCTACCCTGATTCCTTATACCACTCTAGAACACTGAGATGAATCTGGCCCATGGGTTGAAATGAACAGGACATATTTGTGGGCAGTGAATGGAAAGCATATATGGAATAATGGGAAATAAAGTCTAATAATAAAAATGGGATATATTACAAAGGGCCTGGAAAGCAAACAGATGAGTTTAAACTTGATATGGTTGATACAAAGACTCCTTTTAAGCTTTTGAGCAGGTGAGAGGAAAAAGAGGGGGAAAGATTTGAGAGAGGGAAGACTGTTATAACCAGGCTGTATGTGAGCCTAATTATGGTGATAAGGGTTTCTAGGGTATGGCAGAAGCAATAGAAAGAAAGGACAGGGCTTGTGGATATAGAGAATCTTTACTTCCAGGATATCAATTTTTGCTTTAGGAAATGCTTAGTTACAACTTACAAAGCATAAAAGAAGTTGTGTTGGGAATGGTAGACTACAGAGAGGAAGGGAAATGAAAAAAGGCTGCAGACTGAGAATGAAGCTATTACTACTGTGATCTGCAGCTAATAAGTAGCCCAGGCCTTAAGTGTCTTCCAGTGAGGTTTAGGGCTCAACATCTGTGAAATACCTTTTTTTTTTTTTTTTTTTTAATATTTTTATTGACTTCAGGGAGGAAGAGAGGGAAAGAGAGACAGAAACATCAATGATGACAGAGAATCATTGATCAGCTGCCTCCTGCATGCCCCACACTGGGGATTGAGCCCACAACACAGGCATGTGCCCCAACCTGGAATAGAACTGTGACCTTCTGGTTCATAGGTCTATGCTCAACCACCGAGCGACACTGGCGGGCATGAAATATCTTTTTAAAACTGCTAAGAACTCTGAGAATCATTGTTTAGAGCAATGATTTTCAACCAGTATGCTGCAAGAATTTTTAAAATATGCAATACCTGACTATTTAGTCAGGGACACTAACCTCTTTTCCCTTAGATTGTCAAATAAAAAAATGACAACAACTAACACAATAATAGCTGCCCAGTATTAATGAATCAAAATTATACCTGTTTTTTGTCAGCTCAGCAAAAAATATATATATGTTGGTGTGCCACAAAATTTTAGTAACTAGTTTATATGTGTGTGCCATGAGATGAAAAGGGTTGAAAATTGTTGGTTTAGAGGACAGTATTTATCAGATTGAGCAACTCCAAAACTAGAGATAGAGCAGGGGGCATTTTAGGAGGTTGAACATGCAGAGAAGCTTGTTTGTCGAATCTCAGAGGGAAGCCAGGGTGGGTGAGTGGGTGGGAAGAGATTAACCGAAGAATTTATATGCATATATGCATAACACAGACAATAGTGTGGTGAAGGCCTGGGGAGGGGAGTGGGAGCAGGCTAGAGGGGTCAGTGAGGGGGGAAAAGGTGATATCTGTAATACTTTTAACAGTAAAGTTAAATTTAAAAAAAATATATATATATATTTTAGCCCTAACTGGTTTGGTTCAGTGGATAGTGTCAGCCTAGGGACTAAAGGGTCTCTGATTTGATTCTGGTCAAGGGCACATGCCCGGGTTGCAGGCTCGATCCCCAGTAGGGGGCGTGCAGGAGACAGCCAATCAATGATTCTCTCTCATCATTGATGTTTCTATATCTCCCTCCCTCTCCCTTCCTCTCTGATATCAATAAAAATATATTTAAATATATATATATTTTTTAAAAACATGGAGCCTGAGATCCTGACTTGCAATTCTGAAGAGGAACCCAGGAATGTTTAACAAGCTCTTAAGGTGATGCTAATGCAAAAGGTGTTCTCAAAGGAGACCCTTTGAAAAACATTTAGGGAAAGATAAGCTGCCTCCTCGGGCAGCATATGCCTTCTCAGTCACATCCATGTGACTTCACCACACCCAGCCTCAGGACTGCTAGGCTGTTCTTTTTCAATTAAGACCATTCTGCTCCACTGGCAGTGAAGGAGAAAGAGATACTCGTGTTTCAGCAAGATTGGCTTAAATAGGCTTATTGTCTGAATGGCTTTAAAGGTTTATAGACGTCCAAGGAGTTTTTAAGAATGACCGGCATAACATGGTAATAAATCAGTGAATGGAACATGAATACATTTTCTTAAATGACCCCATAGGGACTGGAGTGAAAAAGGAAGGGGCTGTCCAGATTCAGGGACCTAGCAGAATGGACTTGCTTGAGAAAATCAAGCAAGACAACAAAAGAGGGCTCCTGGGATTGTCCAGTTAGGCAAATCTAGTGAAATGACTTACAAGTGTGGTGGTGTAGCCCCTATGGCTCCCAGAATGGCCTAAATCCAGTTGAAATTGCACAGCCAGGAAGGACTGATAATCTGTGAGACAAAGCAAGGTCCAGCATTCAAAGCCTGACAGACCTGACCAAGACTTTTTCTCCTGCCTTTGAATTTATATAGTTCCTTAGTTATATATCCCTTATGCCACTAAATTCTTTTTATTTTATATTAAAAGTTGTATTCTTGTCTCAACCTTCCTTCAAGATTGGATACTCATCTTTTTCATTTTTATACTCCCTGCACTTCCACTAGGCTTCGTGAAATATAGTCATCTTTGTTATGTTATTGATTTTATTTGGTTCTATTGACCTATTTCATTTCCAGTACCACACAATTAAAATAACTATAGCTTTATAATACTTTTAAATATCTCATAGAGTATATTCAACTTCTTCTTTTTTAGTATTTTCTTGGTTGTCCTACAGCTTTTCTCAAATGAACCTCAGAGGCATTTACAAAAAAATCAAAATTACATTGGAATTTAGATGGAGATTACATTAAATTTATACATTAATCTGGGGAATTTTTAAATCATAATAATTCTTACTATCAAGCAAAATAGCTGTTTTTCCATGTATTCGGGTTGTTTTTATGTCTCTCCAGTAGAGTTTATAGCTTTTTAGTATACGTCCTTATAATTGCCTAAATGTATTCTTATTTATTTTATTTTTAAAACTCTTTCAACTGTGAATGAGGTATTTTTATTTTACCATTAGAGTTTTTAAGTCATTGTTAGTCTATACAAATACCATTGATTTTTAAATATTTATTTAGTAACTAGATCTACAACTATTTTAGAACATGTGTCTCATATGTTGACTGACCAGATTGGCTGAAACACTCTATTTGTATATTATGTACATAATTCATATTAATTAGCTAGTGAATTTTCTTGGGCCATTATGAATGTAAATTTGGTATAATCAAGCAGTCCTATTAAAAAACTTCATCATAAATTGTCTGTAAGATAGTGCCATCCAATAAAGTCACAAAATTTAATTTTAAAACAAGTGACAGCTTTGCAATTAAGGAGCAATGTCCTTACTTAGTTTATAGTTTAATAAATTTGAATACTTATGCAGAAACTGATAGTACTAGTAAGACAAGTGTCTTTGATAATAACAGCTATCATATATTAAGTTTTACTATGGATAGAGATTTTGTATTATTTACTTCAATAATCACAACTTAGTAAACAGGTTCAAGGAGCTAAAATTTCCTACCTATGGTTACATAGCAAATTAATGATAAAGAGAGAATTTAAACACAAATTGTCGGACTTTAACTCCAAAGGCAAACTTTTGATACTTGATTACTTCCCCTAAGAGGTATAATACTATCAATTCATCAACTATGCTGGTGATGAGAGTTTAGTATAGTATAGATAGATGACTCTCACAAGAGTATAATTTTGTTATTTCAAACAGAATGAATACAATCAACCAACATAAAATAATTGGGATTGGATTTAACCTTTTACATGAAACAACTAAAAATTGGAAAAAGATACATGAAACAATGGTTTCATTGGACACCAGGTTATGAAAGCCAATGATCCCTGGTAAATAGAAAACAAGTGAGCCTTACAATTGGAAACATGAAGAAAACTATACCAAGGAACAACATAATCTAATTTCTTAAAACCCATGATAAAAAAAAATTTTTTTAAGAGCAGTCACAGGGAAAAGGCACAATGCATACAAAAGAACAACGATAAAAATAATATCAGATTTCTTGATATAATGAAAATCAGAAGACAGTGGAAGAACATTTATAAAGTACTAGGGTTGGGGGAGGAATCTTGACAACTTAGAATTCCATACCCAGAAAAAAATATCTTTCAAAAAATTAAAGTGAAATAAAGACTTTTCAATTTTAAAAAAATTAAAGTACTTAATCACCAACAGAGCTGCACCACAAGAAATCGTTTTTCTCTTTTAAAAAATTTATTGAATTTATTCAGATGACAGTAAATAAAATGATAAAGGTTTCAGGTGTATAATTCTACAATACATAAGAAATATTAAAGGAAGTTCTTCAGGCAGAAAAAAAATAGTACCAAATGTAAAGCTTATATATACACTAGGAAAAAAGAGTACCAAATATGGCAACTACAGTGGGTAAATAGAAAATATTTATTTTCTTATTATTTAAATATCTTTAAAAGATAGTTCAACTTTTTTAAAAATTTTTATTGATTTTTTACAGAGTAGAAGAGAGAGGGATAGAGAGTTAGAAACATCAATGAGAGAGAAACATTGATCAGCTGCCTCTTGCACATCCCCTACCGGGGATGTGCCTGCAACCAAGGTACATACATGCCCTTGACCGGAATCAAACCTGCGACCCTTCAGTCCGCAGGCCGACACTCTATCCACTGAGCTAAACCGGTTAGGGCAAAGATAGTTCAACTTTTACCCCCATTTTTTTTAGTAAAATACAACAGTTCAACCTTTTAAAACAAAAATAATTGTGCTTCTACAGAAGTAAAACATATGACTCAATACTAAGTCCACAAAGGAGAAAGGAAAGTATACTGTATTAAGGTTCTTATACTATATGTGAAGTGATATAATGTTACTTCAGGGTAGATTGTGATAAGCTAAAGCTGTATACTCTAAACTCTAAAGCCACTAATAAAATAACATAATAAATAATTATAATAAACCAATGAAGGAGATATAATAAAATTATTAAGTTAATCCAAAAGAAAGCAGAAAAGGGAAACAAAGAACACATGGAATAAATAGAAAATGAACAAAATGGTAGATTTAAATTCAGTTATATAAATAATCACATTAAATGTAAATGGTCTAAAGAGGTAATATGCAAATTAACCCTCACGCCCTCATAAGATGGCTGCCTACAACCAGGCCAGGAGGGAGGTTAGTGAGGGACGACAAAACGACTGAACAAGCAGGCTGCGTGGGGCAACCAGGCTGGCAGGGGGGTTAGTGAGGGACGACCAAATGACTGAGCAGTCTGCATGGGGTGGCCAGGTTAACAGTGGGGGAGCAGTTGGGGGCGACTAGGCCAGCAGGGGAGGCAGTAAGGGGTGACCAGGCCAGTGGGGGGCAGTTAGGAGTGACCAGGCCGGCAGGGGGCGGCAGTTAGGGGCAACCAGGCAGGCAGGCAGGTGAGCGATTAGGAGTCAGTGGTCCAGGATTGTGAGAGGGATGTCTGACTGCTGGTTTAGGCCCGAGGGGTCCTGGATTGGAGAGGGTGCAGGCTGGACTGAGGGGATCCCTCCCCCTGTGCACAAATTTCGTGCCCTGGGCCTCTAGTCAATAATAAATAGCAGAAATTGTCAGATTGGATAGAAAAGCAAGACTCAACTACAAACTTCCTCCAAGAAGCTGACTTTACATATAAAAACACAAGTAAGTTAAAGGTAAAATAATGAAAAAAGATATACTAGCGCTAACAAAATAAAGTTGAAATGGCTCTTTTAATATCAAATAAAGTATATTTTAAGGCAAAGAATATTACTAGGTTAATAAGAAAGAGGTATGTTCATCAAGAGGATATAACAATCTTTATAATTTTTTAATATACATTTTTATTGATTTCATAAAGGAAGGGAGAGGAAGAGAGAGAGAAACATTAATGATGACAGAGAATCATTGATCGGCTGCCTCCTGAATGCCCCACACTGGGGATCGAGCCTGCAACCTGGGCATATGCCCTTGACTAGAATTGAACCCAGAACACTTCAGTCCATAGGCCAACATTTTATCCACTGAGACAAACCAGCTAGGGCAAACTGCAGCTCACGAGTCACATGCGGCTCTTTGGCCCCTTGAGATTTTAAAAAACTTAATAGACTTTATTTTTTAGAGCAGTATTAGGTTTATAGAAATCTTGAACAGAAAATACAGAGATTTTTCATGAATGTGTGTGTGTTTTATCTGAGATTGAAGTTCAAGAATCATACACAAAGAAATGTCTTTTGCATCTTTGACTAATGCTTTCAGCAGTGAATATTACATAAGAAACTATTAAACTAGGTGACAAGAATGTGAAACTGCATTGTGCTGGAGTTTTAATTATAATGATACTAGAGGCCTGGTGCATGAAATTCATGCACGGGGTGGGGGTTGTCCCTCAGCCCGGCCTGTGCCCTCTTGCAGTCCGGGAGCCCTCAGGGGATGTCTGATGCGGGGAGCGGGCTAAGCTGGCAGTCGGACTTCCTTAGTGCTGCTGTGGAGGCAGGAGAGGCTCCTGCCACTGCGGCTGCACTTGCCAGCCATGAGCCTGGCTCAGGGCTTCTGGCTGAGCAGTGCTCCCGCTGTGGAGCGCACTGACCACCAGGGGGCAGCTCCTGCATTGAGCATCTGCCCTCTGATGTTCAGTGCACGTCATCTCTGGTGGTCAGTGCGCATCATAGTGACCGGTCATTCTGCAGTTCGGTCGATTTGCATATTAGCCTTTTATTACATAGGATAAAGAATGGGGTTTATCTGGCATGTTTTGGAGTTTATTCTTCATTACATGGACCTTGAAATATTTTTACTTTTAGCACAATCAAAGGATGGATAGATATGCTCTGGCCAGTTTGATTCAGTGAATAGAGCATTGGCCTGGGGACTGAAGAGTCCCGGGTTTGATTCCAGTCAAGGGCACATGCCTCGGTTTCAGACTTGATCCCATGAGTGTAGGAGGCAACCAATCAATGTGTCTCTCTCACATCGATGTTTCTCTTTCTGTCCATCCTCCTTCCTTCCACTCTCCCTAAAAAGCAATGGGAAAATATCCTTGTGTGAGGATTAACAAAAAATTAAATAAATAAATAAATAAATAAATAAATAAATAAATAAATAAATAAATCTATACTAATAAAAGGGTAATATGCTAATTAGACCAGATAGACCAGACGTCTTCTGGACATCATTCAGGATGTCCTTCCTGACAAAGCAGGGGGCGTGGCTGGCCTGCAAACCACCCACGGCCCCTTACCCAGGCTGGCCCTGCCCCCCAGTGGGGAACCCCACCCTGATTGGGGGCTGGGCCATTCTGCAAACCCCGCGGCCCCTCGCCCCAACTGGCCCCGTCCCCCAGCGGGGACCCCGATCTGGGGCCCCCTTCAGGTCATGCCAGCCAGCCCCCACCCATGCACCAGGCCTCTATTCTATGGTATATAATAAAAGGGTAATATGCAAATTGACCCCAACGGCAGAACGACCAGAACGACTGCTGGACCAGTCACTATGAGGCACACTGACCACCTCTTGGTTCCTTTCCCCAGCCGGCAGCCTCCGATCGCCTGATGGCCACCTGTGGTGGGAGCGGGGCCAGCGAGGGGGCGTGAACAGCCGACCTCTCGGTCCCTCCCCCCGGCTGTCAGGCACCGATCACCCGATGGCAAACAGGGAGCCAGGGGTGGGTGGCAGTGGAGGGTAGGGCCAGCTGCGAGCAGCTGGGGAAGATGGCCCTGATCGCAGGCCAGGCCTAGAGACCATACCCACACACAAATTTCGTGCTCCGGGCCTCTAGTAAATAAATAAAAAGACAGCTAACATGCAACTCCCACAACAAGGCCACACCAAACCAGCATTCTTATCCTGAGAGGTCTTCCTTTTAGTAACAGCAAAGATGCTGAAAGACAAGTCTCTAGAATGTAAGTCAGAGAGAGTATCACTCAAAGGGGCAGTTTGTTGGAACAAGTAATTGACCTCAAGTAACTGAACACTCTTGTTTTTAAGACTGTAGAAATTCTTTACTTGAGGTTTGTAAAAAATTGAAAGCCCCATAAGTAGTTCTAATTCATGATTTCTTTGTCATCTGAATTCTGCTTTTAGCAAACACTGACAGCCATTAAAGATTAATTTTTTATTAAATCTGTTTTTCAGCCTTGGCCATAAAGGGTCTTATTTTTCAGAATTCATTGTCCCATTCTTTTTTTTTTTTTTAATATTGTTTTATTGATTTTGGAGAGAAAGAGAGAAGGACAGAGAGACAGAAATATCAATGATGAGAGAGAATCATTGATCGGCTGCCTCCTGCACAACCCCAACTAGGGATGGAGCCAGAAACCCCGGCATGTGCCCTGACTGGGAATCGAACCTTGACCTCCTGGTTCATAGGTCAACGCTCAGCCACTGAGCCACGCCAGCTGGGCCATTGTCCCATTCTTGCAGTCTCCTGTACTTATTTCACAAAAACAAAGAATACACATTCTTTCTTTTTTTTTTCTTTTTTTTTTCTTTTTTTTTTAATTTAATAAATCTTTATTGTTCAGATTATTACAATTGTTCCTCTTTTTCCCCCATAGCTCCCCTCCACTCGGTTCCCACCCACCCTCTGCCCTTACCTCCCACCCACTGTCCTCATCCATAGGTGTACGATTTTTGTCCAGTCTCTTCCCGCACCCCCCACACCTCTTTCCCCCCAAGAATTGTCAGTTCACTCCCCTTCTATGCCCCTGATTCTATTATATTCACCAGTTTATTCTGTTCCTCAGGTTTTTTACTTATTGATTTTTAGATTCACTTGTTGATAGACATGTATTTGTTGTTCATAATTTTTATCTTTACCTTTTTCTTCTTCCTCCTCTTCTTAAAGAATACCTTTGAGCATTTCATATAATCCTGGTTTGGTGGTGATGAACTCCTTTAGCTTTTTCTTATCTGTGAAGCTCTTTATCTGACCTTCAATTCTGAATAATGGCCTTGCTGGGTAGAGTAATCTTGGTTGTAGGTTCTTGCTATTCATCACTTTGAATATTTCTTGCCACTCCCTTCTGGCCTGCATAGTTTCTGTTGAGAAATCAGCTGACTATCGTATGGGTGCTCCCTTGTAGGTAACTAACTGTTTTTCTCTTGCTGCTTTTAATATTCTCTCTTTGTCTTTTGCTCTTGGCATTTTAATTATGATGTGTCTTGGTGTGGTCCTCTTTGGATTCCTCTTGTTTGGGGTTCTGTGCGCTTCCTGGGCTTGTAAATCTATTTCTTTCACCAGGTGGGGGAAGTTTTTGGTCATTATTTCTTCAAATAGGTTTTCAGTATCTTGCTATCTCTCTTCTTCTGGCACCCCCATAATTCAGATGTTGGTACACTTGAAATTGTCCCAGAGGCTCCTTACACTATCTGCAAATTTTTGGATTCTTTTTTCTTTTTGCTTTTCCGGCTGAGTGTTTTTTGCTTCTTTGTATTTCAACTCTTTGACTTGATTCTTGCGGTCCTCTAGTCTGCTGTTAGGTCTCTGAATAATATTTTTTATTTCAGTCAGTGTATGTTTAATTTCTAGTTGGTCCTTTTTCATATCCTCGAGGGTCTTGCTAAATTTATAGGCCTTTTCTAGGAAATTCTTGAAAAACCTTATAAGCGTGGTTTTGAACTCTATAACCAGTCGTTTGCTTTCCTCCATTTCTTTCATTTGTGATCTGTTTCTTTGTCTCTGCATTTTCACTGCTTCCCTGAGTTGGTAGACTAGCTTTGTGTGCTAGGTGTCCTCTAGGGCCCAGTGGCTCAACCTCCCCCAGTTCCTGAGGTGGACACTTTTGGTGCACCCCTTTGTGGACTGTGTGCACAGCCTTGTTGTAGTTAAATCTTGATTGTTGTTGGTATTACTTGGAGGAATTGACCTCCAGGCCAATTGGCTGTGAGGATCAGCTGTGTCTACACTGGGAGAACTTCTGTGCTGGAGACACCCTTATGAGACAAGACTTGCAAAATTGCAAAAGCCTCTGTGCTCAGCTTGGATGGGGCAGAGTCTCAGGGTGGAGCAGGCAGCCTTGGCTTCCCATCAGCCCTGCTCTCTGAGGACCCTGAGTCTCAGTGTCCCTCGGTAATCGCTGCAAGCACCTCTGAGAGAAAGCCGCCCTCAAGTTTTGCCCACTGCCAGACAGTCCAGTTTCTTCCCGAATGAGTCTGGATTCCCAGAAACTCGCCCGGAACTGGAGTTCAGCATAGTCGGGAGCTTCCGTCTCCCTCCCGCTTTAGAAAGCCAGCCACGCACTCAGCCGCCCATGCACTCAGCAGTCAGTCCTCTCTGCGCACGCACGCCTCCAGACCTCTGACTTCTGCAGCTCCCCTGAGTCTCAGTGTGCTTTCTCTTTTCCTGACAGTCCAGATTTCCCCCGAATGAGTCTGGTTTCCCAGGGTCTCACCCGGGACTGGAGTTCAGTGCAGTCAGGAGCTTCTGTTTCTCTCCTGCTTTAGAAAGCCAGCCGCGCACTCAGCCGCCTGTGCACTATGCCGCCCGTCCTCTCCACAAGCGCACATCTCTGTACCTCAGCCTTTTGCAGCTCCTCTGAGTCTCAATGTGCTTTCCTCTTTCCTTCTAGTTGTAGAATTTCCACTCAGCCAGCTTTCCTGTGGTTCTGGATGGTGTCCGTTTTGTCTTTTAGTTGTAGTTTTGATATTGTTGTGCGAGGCAGCAGTTTAGGTGTTTGCCTATGCTGCCATCTTGGTTTCTCCCACATTCTTTCTAGTTGCACAGAAAATAGTTGCCATGATTAACAATATAATGGACCATAAAATAAGTCCCAATAAATTTTAAAGGACTTAAGTCACACAAGATATATCCTTTGACCACAATGTAATTAAATTAAAAATAACAGAAAGATCTATAAGTAGTACCCAAATATTTGGAAACTAAATAACATACTTCTGAATAAGCCACAAGTCAAAGAAGAAATCAAAAGATAAATTATAAAATATTTTAATTGAATAAAATTTATGGATGTCAATAAAGCAGTACTTGGAAACTTCTACTGCTAAATTCCTATGTTGGAAAAGGAGAAAGTCCTCAAATCACCTTAAAGAGCTAGGAAAAAAAGAGCAAATGAAACTCAGTGTAAGCAGATAAGAGAAAATAATGAAATGAAGGAAAAGAGGAAATAATAAAGTTCGAAACAAATTAAATAAAAAACAATAGAGAAAAATAAATGAAAACAAAAGCTGGTTCCTTAAAAAGATTTTTAAAAATTGACAAACCTGTAGCCAGACTGATTAGAAAAAAAGAGGGAAGATATACATTACCAACCTAGTAATGAGAGAGAGAAAATCACTAGAGATTCTACAGATATTAAAAGAATAAAAAGGAAATATGAAAAACAACTTTATGCCAATAAGTCAGCAATTTACATGAAATAGACCAATTCCTTGGAAGACAAAAACTACCAAAGTTTACTCAAAAGAGCCTATATATATATATATGGCCTGGTGCATGAAATTCATGCAGGGGAGGGTGTCCCTCAGCCCAGCCTGCACCCTCTCCAAGTTGGGACCCCTCGAGGATGTTCGACTGCCCATTTAGGCCCGATCCCAGTAGGATCAGGCCTAAACGGGCAGTCGGACATCCCTCTCACAATCCAGGACTGCTGGCTCCCAACTGCTCACCTGCCTGCCTTTCTGATTGCCCCTAACAGCTTCTGCCTGACAGCCTGATCACCCCCTAACCACTCCCCTGCCAGCCTGATTGCCCCTAACTGCCCTCCCCTGATGGCCTGGTCACCCCTAACTGTCCTCCCCTGCCAGTCTGGTGACCTCTAACTGCCCTCCCCTGCAGGCCTGGTCGCCCCCAACTGCCCTCCCCTGCCAGCCTGGTCATTCCCAACTGCCCTCCCCTGCCAACCTGGTCACCCCTATCTGCCCTCCCTTGCCAGCCTCATCGCCCCTAACTGCTCTCCCCTGCAGGCCTGGGTCCCCCCAAACTGCTCTCCCCTGCAGGCCTGGTCCCCCTCAACTGCCCTCCCCTGCAGGTCTAGTCACCCCTAACTGCCTGTCCTGCAGGCCTGGTCCCCCCCAACTGCTCTCCCCTGCAGGCCTGGGTCCCCCCCAACAGCCCTTAACTGCAGGCTTGATTGCCCCCAACTGCCCTCCCTTGCAGGCCTGGCCCCTCCCAACTGCCCTCCCCTGCTGGCCATCTTGTGGCAGCCATTTTGTGTCCACATGGGGCAGCCATCTTTGACCACATGGGGGCAGCCATCTTGTGTGTTGGAGTGATGGTCAATTTGCATATTACTCTTTTATTAGATAGGATAGAAGCCTGGTGCATGGGTGGGGGCCAGCTGGTTTGCCCTGAAGGGTGTCCCGGATCAGGGTGGGGGCTCCCTTGGGACACGGGGCAGCCTGGGCGAGGGGCCTGTGGTGGTTTGCAGGCTGGCTATGCCCCCTGGTCACCCAAGCATAGGCTTGAAGCAGGTATCTGGGATTTATTTATCTTCTATAATTGAAACTTTGTAGCCTTGAGCAGAGGCCAGGGCAGGCCAGGGTGGCAGGAAGCTTGGCTTCCTCCATCACTGGGGCCAACTGTAGCCTCCGGATGGCTCCAACTCTGTGGCTGCCGCCATCTTGGTTGGGTTAATTTGCATACTTGCTCCTGATTGGCTAGTGTGCGTGGCTGGTGGGCGTAGCAGAGTTACGGTCAATTTGCATGTTTCTCTTTTATTAGATGGGAAAAGCCAGTGACTGCAACAATGGAATGACCAAAACGACCAGAACGACTGGTGACGCGCACTGAGGCAGCCAACCAGCCTGATCCAGGCCCCAATCGGCCCCCCACCCTGGCCAACACATCATGCATATAGATGCAAAGTTCTTCACAAAATTTTAGCCATTCAAATCCAACAATGTCCTTTTTTTAAAGATTTTAAAATTGATTTTGGGAGAGAGAGAAGGGAGAGAGAGAGAGAAACATTGATGTGAGAGCAGAACATTGATTGGGTCCTCTTGCATTCCCCCTACCAGGGATCAAGCCCCCAACCTAGGCATATGCCCTGACAGGGAATGGAACCCATAACCTTTTGGTGCATGGGACAACACCCAACCAACTGAGCCATACCGGCCAAGACTTTAACAATGTTTTTAAATATATTTTATTGATTTTTTACAGAGAGGAAGGGAGAGGGAGAGAGAGTTAGAAACATCAATGAGAGAGAAACATCAATCAGCTGCCTCCTGCACACCCCTTACTGGGGATGTGCCCGCAACCAAGGTACATGCCCTTGACTGGAATCGAACCTGGGACCCTTGAGTCCTCAGGCCGATGCTCTATCCACCGAGCCAAACCAGTTAGGGCTCTAACAATGTTTTTAAAAGGATAATATATTGTGACCAAGTAGGTTTTTTTTAATTCTTGCATTATTTTTAATTTATTGGTAATAATCATAACTTGTATGTCTTTTTCTTTTTTTTCAAGAAAAATGATTTTAAATATAATGTTACATGCAACAAACATTAATATTTCAAGAAAAAAGATTTCAAATATAATATTACCAAAACTGTATTAACATAGTATAATATCACAAAAGTTGTAGGATATATTAAAAATCTGCAAATAACAGGGTTACTTCTATTATATTCTAAAAATATTTTTCCCCCTGGCTCTATTTTTGTTCATCAGTTTGTGTTGTTCATTATATTCCACAAATGAGTGAGATCATGGGATATTTATCTTCCTCTGACTGGCTTATTTCGCATAGCATAATGCTCACCAGGTCCATCCATACTGTTGCAAATGGTAAGAGTTCCTTATTTTTTACAGCAGCGTAGTATTCCATTGTATAGTCAGGCGTCCTCAAACTATGGCCCGCGGGCCACATGCGGCCCACCAAAGACATTTATCCGGCCCGCCGGGTGCTACTGCCTGTCCTGCTTAACAGCCAACTCGTCCCGGGCCCGCAGTGCGCATAGAAATTTGTTCATAGTTTTTTTTTTAAACTATAGTCTGGCCCTCCAACGGTCTGAGGGACAGTGAACTGGCCCCCTATTTAAAAAGTATGAGGACCCCTGGTATAGATGTACCACTCATCTGCTGATGGACACTTAGGCTTTTTCCAAATCTTAGCTATTGTAGATTGTGCTGCTATGAACATAGGGGGGCATATATCCTTTCTGATTGGTGTTTCTAATTTCTTGGGATATATTCCTAGATGTGGGATTACTGGGTCAAATAGGAGTTCCATTTCTAATTTTTTGAGTAAACTCCATACTGTTTCCACAGTGGTTGCATCAGTCTGCATTCCCACCAGCAGTGCAGGAGGGTTCCTTTTTCTCTGCATCCTCACCAGCACTTGTTGTTTGTTGTTTTGTTGATGACAGCCATTCTGACAGGTGTGAGATGGTACCTCATTGTCGTTTTGATTTGAATCTCTCGGATGATTAGTGACTTTAAGCATGTTTTCATATGTCTCTTGGCCTTCCGTATGTCCTCTTTCGAAAAGTATCTATTTAGGTCCTTTGCCCATTTTTTTTATTGGATTGTTTATCTTCCTTTTGTTAAGTTGTATGAGTTCCCTGTAAATTTTTGAGATTAAACCCTTATCGGAGATAACATTGCAAATATGTTCACCCATGCAGTGGGTTTTCTTGTTGTTTTGTTGATGGTTTCCTTTGCTGTGCAGAAGCTTTTTATTTTGATGTAGTCCCATTTGTTTATTTTCTCCTTAGTTTCCATTGCCTTAGGAGCTGTATCAGTAAAGATATTGCTATGACATATGACTGATATTTTGCTGCCTATGAATTCTTCTAAGATTTTTTTTTTAAATATATTTTATTGATTTTTACAGAGAGGAAGAGAGAGGGATAGAGAGCCAGAAACATCGATGAGAGAGAGACATAGATCAGCTGCCTCCTGCACGCCCCCCACTGGGGATGTGCTCGCAACCCAGGTACATGCCCTTGACCAGAATCGAACCCGGGACCCTTCAGTCCGCAGGCCGACGCTCTATCCACTGAGCCAAACCGGTTATGGCTCTTCTAAGATTTTTATAGTTTCCCATCTTACGTTTAAGTCCTTTATTAACATTTTGAGTTTATTTTTGTGTATGGTGTAAGTTGGTGATCTAGTTTCATTTTTTTTTTTTGCATATATCTGTCCAATTTTCCCAACACCATTATATTGAAGAGACTATCTTGACTCCACTGTCTGCTCTTGCCTCCTTTGTCAAATATTTATTGAGCATAATGGCTTGGGTCGATTTCTGGGTTCTCTGTTCAGTTCCATTGGTCTATATGTCTGTTCTTGTGCCAGTACCAGGCAGTTTTGAGAACAGTGGCTTTGTAATATAGCTTGATATCTGGTATTGTGATCCTTCCAACTTTGTTCTTCTTTCTTAGGATTGCTGTGGCTATTAGGGGTCTTTTTTTATTCCATGTGAATTTTTGGAGAGTTTGTTCTAGGTCTGTGAAATATTCCGTTGGTATCTTAATAGGGATTGCATTGAATCTATAGATTGCTTTGGGTAATATGGACATTTTTATAATGTTGATTCTACCAGTCCATGAACATGGTATATTCTTCCATTTGTTTGTCTTCCTCTATCTCTTTTTTCAATGTCCTGTAGTTTTTCGAATACAGGTCTTTTACCTCCTTAGTTAAGTTTATTCCTAGGTATCTTAATTTTTTTGTTGCAGTGACAAATGGGATTGTTTTTTTAGTTTCTCTTTCTGTGAGTTCATTATTGGTGTGTAAAAAAGCCATAGATTTCTGGGTGTTAATTTTGTATCCTGCTACATTGCCGAATTCATTTATTAAGTCTAATAGTTTTTTTATGGAGTCTTTGGAATTTTCTATGTACAATATCATGTCATCTGCGAATAGTGACAGTTTTACTTCTTCTTTTCCAATTTGGATGTCTTTTATTTCTTCTTCTTGTCTGATCGCTGTGGCTAGTACTTCCAGTACTATGTCGAACAGGAGTGGTGAAAGTGGGCATCCCTGTTCTTGTTCCTGTTCTTAGGGAAAATGGTTTTAGTTTTTGCCCATTGAGTATGATGTTGGCTATAGGTTTGTCATACATGGCCTTTATCATGTTGAGATATGCTCCCTCTATTCCCACTTTGCTGAGAGATTTTATCAAAAATGGGTGTTGGATTTTGTCGAATGCTTTTTCTGTGTCTATCGATATGATCATGTGATTTTTGTCTTTCAATTTGTTTATGTGATGTATCACGTTTATTGATTTGAGAATATTGTACTAGCCTTGCATCCCTGGGATAAATCTCTCTTAATCATGGTGTACGATCTTTTTAATATATTGCTAGATACGATTTGCTAATATTTTCTTGAGGATTTTAGCATCTATGTTCATCAGGGATATTGGCCTGTAATTCTCTTTCTTTGTAGTGTCTTTATCTGGTTTTGGAATTAGGATAATGCTGGCCTCATAAAAAGAGTTTGGAAGTGTTTCTTCCTCTTGGATTTTCTGAAATACTTGGAGGCGTATAGGTGTTAGTTCTTCTTTGAATTTTTGGTAAAACTCCCCTGTGAAGCTGTCTAGACCTGGGCTTTCGTTCAGTGGGAGTTTTTTTTTTTTTTTATTACTGCTTCTATTTCATCAGTTGTTATTGGTCTATTCAGGTTTTTTGATTCTTCCTGATTCAGTTTTGGAAGTTGTATATTTCTAAGAATTTGTCTATTTCAGTGGTCGGCAAACTCATTAGTCAACAGAGACAAATATCAACAGAACAACAATTGAAATTTCTTTTGAGAGCCAAATTTTTTAAACTTAAACTTCTTCTAACACCACTTCTTCAAAATAGACTCACCCAGGCCGTGGTATTTTGTGAAAGAGCCACACTCAAGGGGCCAAAGAGCCGCATGTGGCTCGCGAGCCGCGGTTTGCCGACCACTGGTCTATTTCATCTACATTGTCCAGTTGTTGGCATGTAATTGTTCTTAGTATTTTCTTACAATCCTTTGTATTTCTGTGGTGTCCATGGTTACTTCTCCACTTTCATTTCTGATTTTATTTCTTTGGTCCCACTCTCTTTGTTTCTTGATGAGTCTGGCTAATGGTTTATCAATTTTGTTTATCCTTTCAAAGAACCAACTTTTGGTTTCATTGATTTTTTGTGTGTTTTTTTTTTAGTCTTTATGTTATTTATTTCTGCTCCAATCTTTATTATTTCCTTCTTTCTACTTACTCTGGGCTTTTCTTATTGTTCTCTTTCTAGTTCTTTAAGTTGTAGGGTTAACAGTTTATTGCTGATTTTTTTTTTTTTTTTTTTTTTTTTTTTGAGGAATGCCTGTAGTGCTATGAACTTCCCTCTCAGGACTGCTTTTGCTATGTCCCAGAGATTTTCGGTTGTTGTGTGTTCATTTGTTTCCAATAAGTTTTTTATTTCTTTTTTAATCTTGTTGGTAACCTATTCATTGTTTAATAGTATGCTATTTAGCCTCCATGTGTTTGAATTATTTTGGGGTGTCTTTACTGTAGTTGATTTTTAATTTCATTCCACTGTGATCTGAGAAAATGCTTGATATGATTTCAATCTTCTTGAACTTGTAGAGACTTGTTTTGTGTTCTAACATGTGGTCGAACTTTGTGAATGATCCATGTGCACTTGAGAAGAATGTATATTCTGCTGCATTGGGATGAAATGTTCTATAAATGTCAATTAAATCCAACTGATCCAGTGTTTCCTTTAGAGTCTCTGTTTTCTTGTTAAGTTTTTGTCTATAAGATCTACCCAGTGAAGTCAGGGGTGTTAAAGTCCCCTACAATGACTGTATTGTTGTCAATCTCTTTGTTAAAGTCCTCTAGAAGTTTTTGTATATATTTAGGTGCTCCTATATTTGGTGCATATATGTTTACCAGGGTTATATCCTCTTGCTGGATCTATCCCTTTAGTATTACATAGTGTCCTTTGTTGTCTCTTATGATGGCCTTCATTTTAAAGTCTATTTTGTCGGATATGAGTATTGCTACTCCAGCTTTTTGTTTGTTTGTTCCATTTGCATGGAAAATTTTTTTCCATCTCTTCACTCTCATCCTGTGTGTGTCTTTTGTTTTAAGGTGGGTCTCTTATAGACAGTATATAGTTAGGTCATGTTTTTGTATCCATTCAGCTACCCTATGCCTTTTGATTGGAACATTTAGTTCATTTACATTTAGGATTATTATTAATAGGTACTTATTTATTGCCATTTTAATTCTGTATGGCTAGGCTTCTCTCTGTGTTTCTTCTTCTCATTATAGCAATCCCTTTAGCATTTCTTGTAATGCTGGCTTGGTGGTGATAGACTCCTTTAGCCTTTTTTTTGTCTGGGAAGCTCTTTATTTGACTGTCTATTTTGAATGATAGCCTTGCTGGATATAGTAAACTTGGTCTCAGATCCTTGCTTTCCATTACCTTGAGTACTTCATGCCATTCTCTTCTGGCCCATAGAGTTTCTGATGAGAAATCTAGTGTCAGCTGTATGGAAGCTCCTTTGTAGGCAACAGTTTTCTTTTCTCTTGCTGCCTTTAAGATTCTCTCTTTGTTATTAATTTTTGGCATTTTAATTATGATGTGTCTGGGTGTGGGCCTATTTGGGTTCCTCTTGTTTGGGGTTCTCTGTGCCTCCTGAATTTGTGTAACTTTTTCCTTTACCAGATTAGAGAAGTTTTCTGCCATTATTTCTTCAGACACTTTCTCTGTCCCTTTCTTCCTTTCTGCCTCTTCTGGCACACCTGCTATTCTAATATTGTTACATTTCACATTGTCCCACAGCTCCCTTAAGCTGTCCTCCTGGTTTTTTTAATTGTTTTTTCTTTTGGATTTTCTGATTGAGTGATATTTTCAACTCTGTCTTCTGATTCACTGATATAATCCTCAGCTTCCCCTAATCTGCTGTGTATTCCTTCCAATGTGTTCTTTATTTGTGTTATGTCATTCTTTTTTTTAAATATATTTTATTGATTTTTTTACAGAGAGGAAGGGAGAGGGATAGAGAGTTAGAAACATCAATGAGAGAGAAACATCGATCAGCTGCCTCCTGCACACTCCCTACTGGGGATGTGCCCAGAACCAAGGTACATGCCCTTGTCCTGGAATCAAACCTGGGACCCTTCAGTCCATAGGCTGATGCTCTATCCACAGAGCCAAACCAGTTAGGGCTGTCATTCTTTATCTCAGTTCTTTTTTCATAGTTACTATATCTTTTTTCATGCTGTTGAGCCTCTTTACCATCATTACTCTGAATTCTGTTTCAGATAAATTTCTTATCTCTGCTTCATTTACCTCTTCTTCTGGAGAATTCTCTAGTTCTTTCATTTGGGGGTTGTTTCTTTGTCTCCTCCTTTTGGTTTTCTATTTGATCTTGTGACTATGTATTAGGTAGATCCTCTACACCTCTCAATCTCTAGTTCAGGACAGTGTTAAAGGCTGTTTCTGACCAATAAGATCAAGTAAAGACTCAAAGCCTCCAGAGACTGCCTATTCCTATAGATTGATAGGATTCCAACTTAAATTGCCCCTGGGCAATTGTCCTCAGGTGTGGTGAGAGGTGTTTTTTTTTTTCAACAAGGTGGGGCTATTGCTTCTGCCTGGAGGCTAATTGTTATTTTTAATCTCTTAAGTGGCCTCAGGGCAAGGTGTTTCCCATTAGGGTGTGTCAACTCTCTTTCCCCCCCCCCTCCCCCCCCCCCCCCAGGCAAGGCAAAAGTCTATGTGGGAAAGATGTCCTCCGCTGTGTGAAGGAATGACTCAGCCCAGGAAAGTTGAGGTGTCTGCCTTCTGAGCTCTATCCCCTGAGTCCCCAGTCCTGGCTTCTGCTCTCGCAGCTCCAGTCCACTTCACCCTCCTTCTGCCAGAGCACAAGGTGGTAGCTCCACAGGGAATTTTGTGTGTTGGCCCTTTAAGAGGGTGCCTAAATTTTCAGCTGTTACTCCCTGGCAGACAGCACCCTGCTGCTTTTCACAGCCAGATGTTATGTGGGTATCCTCCTCAGTTTTGGTGCTCTCTGTGGGGGGCCCAGCTTGGGGATTAGATCCCAGAGTTCTCATTGACAACCCCCACAGCTGAGATATCTCTCCGGGACTTCTGTTGCTGTCGGTGGGCACCCAGCCAGCCCTTTCACGCCTCCGCCCCTCCTACCAGTCTCTGTGCTGTCTCAGGTATCAGGGTTCTCTCCTGCAAGTTTTCCATTGATTATTCAGGAAGTTTTCCTGTATTTCAGTTGTAATGCCAGTTTGTTCCTAGGAGCATGTCTGTGCAGCATCGACTTACTCTGCCGCCATTTTTAATCCTATGACCAAGTAGGGTTTAATCTCACAAATGTAAGGTTGCTTTAACATTAAAATCTCTATCAATGTACCCACCAGTTTGGTTCAGTGGTTGAGCCTCAACCTATGCACCAGATTACCAGTTTGTTTCAGGCTAGATCCCCAGCAGGGGGCGTGTAGGAGACAGCAAGTTGATGTTTATCTCTCATTTCCATCTCTTTCTCCCTCTCCCTTCCTCTCTAAAATTCAATAAAAACATACTTTCAAAAAAATTACTACTAAAAAAACTATCAAGGTAATTTACCATTCTAACAGGCTAAAAAGTAAAAAATATATGTGATTGTTTCAATAGATGCATAAAGGCATTTGACAAAACCTGACATCCATTTCTTTTCTTTTTTTTTTTTTGACATGTTAACATTTTTAGTTACTAAATGAAAACAAATTTCTTTTGCTGCTGGTTTATATTTACTCAGAGTCCTCAGACTTGGCTGCGCAAGACTTTGCAGAAGACTGACAGCTAACGGATGCTAGCATAAGCAGGAACATGGTTGAAGAAGTAGCTTCCACTTCTTGCTTTTCCACTATTTGCTGCGCTTCAGTCGTTAGCTTCTTCAGATGACCCCATGTTGGCACCTCAGTCCCTTGCATAGCTTTCAGTTTTCTTCTTCCACTGTGCTGTCATCGGGGCAGCTCTCAGCCCTTTTGAGTGAAGGGACAAGGAGCTTCTCTGGGTCCATTGTGGTGATGCATGTAACGCTCTGGCACCCAAATTGGCTGCACTGCTCCTTCTTGAAAGATATAATAAGACACAAACTCTTCCCCACATTATTACTGAATCTGATAAAACTCTTTTCTGGTTTGTGCTTCCTTCAACCTAGCTAACTCGGCGGAGGCTATTGTACAGGAGACCTGATGGCTTTCGGCTGCTGTATGACCTTGTGCATCACAATTCAAAAAATTTAGCATGACTGAGTTTGTTTTGAGGTGACACATAACATCCGTCTCCCCCTTTTTGTTTTAGTAATTTCATTTTAAGAGTACAATTGGCTCCTTCCACTATTTAGTGACATCCATATTGCCAGATTTGATTAGGTTTAAGTCCTCGGGGATTTACCCCTAAAGTTGGCACAGGGAGGTGGATAACACACTGAGGACATTGCTTCCAATAAAACATGGAAATTGTCATTCTCAAATAATATTTTGAAGGCTTACTCTTTAATCTGTGGTGTGCACACTTCTGGAGTGACCCCCTCGCTTCTTGCCTCTGTACTTAGTCCCTGTTCTGGGGCGCCAGATGTGGGTGTTTCTCTCTTTCTGCATCCAGCACGGAAAGAGAGTGGGTCCAGTTCCTGAGTAGAGGAGCTGGGGATTGAGAAATAAAAGAAAGAAAAAGACAAGACACAAAGATAGAAGAAAAAAGCTGGGACCGGGTGGGACCACCGTCCTCTCTGATGGAGGGACAGGGGCTCCTGACATCCATTTCTGATTTTTAAAAATCTTAGCAAACTAGAATAGAAAAGAACTTCCAACCCGGGCCATTGTCACTTACTGGTTAGAGCATCAGCCAGGGCTCGCGGAAGATCATAGGTTAGATTCCTGGTCAAGAGCATGTACCAGGGTTTCAGGTTTGTTCCTGCACATAGGCCTGGCCACTCCCAGGAGGCAACCAATTGATGTGTCTCTCTTACATCTAGGTTTCTCTCTCTCTCTCTTTTTGTCTCTCTCTCTCTCTCTCTCTCTCTGTTCATCTTCCTCCTTCTCTCTCTTCCTTTCACTCTCTCTAAAAAATCAATGGAAAAAATATTCTCAAATGATGATTAATAAAAAAGAAAAGAACTTCCTCAATCTGATAGAGCATCTACAATTAGCCTATAGCTAATATTTAATCATTAAAGATTAAATTTTTCCTCTATGATAAGGAACAAGGCAAGGGTATCTGTTCTCACACCTATTTAACATTGTCCTGGAGGTTCTAGCCCAGGGGTGGGCAAACTTTTTGACGAGGGCCACAATGGGTTCTTAAACTGGACCGGAGGGCTGGAACAAAAGCATGGATGGAGTGTTTGTGTGAACTAATATAAATTCAAAGTAAAGGAGCGGAGGGGAGAGCAAGAGAACGGGATAGAACAGCTGGATCCGGCCCGCGGGCCGTAGTTTGCCCATGGCTGTTCTAGCCAATGCTGTAAGGCAAGAAAAAGAAATAAAATCCACCCAGTTTGGAAATGATACATTAAAACTATTTATTTGCAAAAAAACACAATTGTTTACACAGAAAATCCAATAAAATCCCCAAAAGGTCTACTAGTAAGTTTAGCAAGGTTGAAGCATTTGAGATCAATATACAAAAATCAATTATATTTTTATTTAGCAGCAAAGAAAGTAGAAATTGAAAGGTAAAAAAACACCATTTATAATAGCATCAAATATATTAAATATTTTGTGAAAGGGCTGTATAAGACATATATTTTGAAACTATAAGACATTGCTAAGAGAAATTAAAGAAGTCCTAAACAAGTAAAAATAGACCATGTTTGTGGATCAGAAGATTCAATATTGTTAAGATGTCAATTCTTGCCATGTCAATCCATACTTCAGCACAACCTCAATCAAAATCCCAACAGGCTTTTGTATAAGTTTATGAGTTTATTCTAAAATTCATATGGAAATATAAGGGACCTAGAATAGCCAACACAACTTTGAAAAAGAGGAACAAAGTTTGTAGACTTACTTTCCCTGACTTTAAGACTTGAAAAGTAATCAACAAAGTATGGTATCAGAATAAAGAAAGACGAATAACTCAGTGGTTCAAAATAGAGAGTTCAGGAATACATTTACACAAATATGGTTAATTGATTTCCAACAAAGTTACAAAGGATAGTCTTTTCAACAAATAGTGCTGGTGCTGGAATAATTAGCCATATGCAATGAAATGAACTTCAACCTCTAACCTCACATCATATTCAGAAATTAAATCTTAAAAAAAAGAAGAAAGAAAAAGCCTCGCTGTTTTGGATCAGTGGATAGAGCGTCGGCCTATGAACCAAAGGTTCGATTCTGGTCAAAGGCACATGCCCAGGTTGTGGGCTCCACCCCCATTAGGGGGTGTGCAGAAGGCAGCCAATTAGTGATTCTCTCTCATCATTGATGTTTCTATCCCTCTCTCCCTCTTCCTTCCTATTTCTGAAATCAGTACTGCTAAAAACATATATTTAAAAATTAATTCTATATGAATTAATTCTCCTGTGTTTTCTTTTAAACATTTTGTTTATCTCACCATACAGAAAGATTTTATATTTATGACTACAGTCGTACTATGCACTGAGAGGTCACTGGTTCGAGTCCCAGTCAAGGCACATGCCTGGTGGGGGCTGATGAACTCTCTCCCTCTCCCTTCATCTCTCTCTAAAAATCAATAAAAAATATTTTTTTAAAAATGTCTAGAGATAAGGTCATCCCCTTCCTAGTACAGTAAGGGGAAACACCCTTACACATGTAATGTCTTTTACAAAGAGTAACTACTACTTGGATTTCAGAGCTTCTCCCAGGTCTGTTTCTTAAAATTAAATAGCCTGAAATAATCCTTATGTCAAAGATACATATTTTGGGGTGACTAGTTCTGTTCCCCTTTAGCTCCTAGGCTACAAACCGTTAAAGCATGTTACTTGTACTGAATTCTGTAGGCAATTATAACACAGTGTTAAGTATTTGTGTAATGTGTTGCGCTGTCATGTTACAATGACTACAATGTCACTAAGTAACAGGAATTTTCAGCTGTTATAATCTTACTAGAGGCCCAGTGCACGAAATTCGTGCGGTGGCGGGGGGGGGGGGTCCCTCAGCCCACCCTGGCCCCCTCACAGTCTGGAAGCTCTCAGGAGATGTCCTACTGACGTCTCCCTCTGCAGGAGGCAACCTGGCTGATCAGGGTAGGGCGCCGCCCCCATCACCCCGCTGCTGCTGCTGCCACTGCCTGCCGCCACAGCCACCAAGGTGTTTTCATCAACACGGACTGCAGTCCCTTCACCACAAAAAAATGACAACTTTCTTTAGGCATTTTCAAAATGTCTCTTCCATAGGATATGTTCGTTCTTTCTTTCTTCTTTCTTTCTTTCTTTCTTTCTTTCTTTCTTTCTTTCTTTCTTTCTTTCTTTCTTCCCTCACCTGAGGATATTTTTCCATTGATATTTAGAGAGCATGGAAGAGAGAGAGAAAGACAGAGAGAAACATCAATGTGAGAGGGACACTGTGATTGGCTGCCTCCTGCATGAGCCCTGACCTGGGCCCTAGCAGGGAGGAGCCTGCCCTTGATCAGAATCGAACCCGGACCCTGCAGTCTGCAGGCTGAGTCTCTATCCACTGAGCCAAACTGGCTAGGGCAAGATATGACATTTCTTAGCCCCTCCAGCAGTGAACCTTCGTTTTTTCCTACAGGAGTGAGGTGGAAAAACCCTAGATCACCTTCTTGGATTCTTATTAGGCAAGTTACCAAGAATACTGCAAGTAGCATATAGGGGAGCTTAGCCAATGAGCAGTCAGAAAAGGTGTTTCCTCTGCAGCTTATGCGCAGAGGCGGGAGTGCTGGTGAGGGCCTGCCCTCAGCTGCAAGCAGGCTCTCTCTCTCTCTCTCCCTCTTCCTCTCCCTCTCCTTCTCCCATCTTTCTCCCTCTCCCTCTCCCTCCAGTCCACTCTCTCTAAAAAGCAGTGAAAAAATATCCTCTGGTGCGTATTAAAAAACAAAACAAAACACAGAATAACAGGCCTCCTCCTTGGAGATGCTGAATATGTAGGCCTGAAAGAGAGCATTCTTGGCTCTGTGAAGATCCCTACATGAACTTTACTAACAATATTTGGAAAATTAGCCTAAGCCACACCAATGATTCAAGTTTGTGCTTTTCTGTGTTCCAGGGAAGAATCAAATGATCTTTTGTTTTATTGTGTCAAAACAAAATTTTGCATGTGTTAAATAAATAATCCTTATTCAAATACATAATAACAGATGCAAAAGTTCTGTTTAACTCAGTAAAGGGACTGGCAGGATGATAATGCTGTTCAAAGGAGATTGACAAGGATGAAAGTCTGAAGTAAAACTGCTAAGTTAGATACAATCTGGCTAATGTCCTATAGTACAATAAAACCATCACTTTTTTTTTAAATTTCTTTATTGATTAAGGTATTACATATGTGTCCTTATTCCCCCATTACCCCCCACCTCCCATTTATGACCCCACCCCCCTGTTGTCTGTGTCCATTGATTAGGCTTATATGAATGCATATAAGTCCTTTGGTTGATCTCTCCCCCTTACCCCCACCCTCCCCTACCTTCCCTGAGGTTTGACATTCTGATTGATGTTTCTCTGTCTCTGGATCTATTTTTGTTCATCAGTTTATGTTGTTCATTATATTCCACAAATGACTGAGATCATGCGATATTTATGTTTCTCTGCCTGGCTTATTTCACTTAGCATAATGCTCTCCATCTCCATCCATGTTGTTGCAAATGGTAAGAACTCCTTTTTTACCGCAGTGTAGTATTCCATTGTGTAGATGTACCACAGTTTATTAATCCACTCATCTGCTGATGGGCACTTAGGCTGTTTCCAGATCATACCTCAACATAATAAAAACTATATATGATAAACCCACAGCTAACATCATACTCAATGGGCAAAAACTAAAACCATTTCCCCTAAGAACAGGAACAAGACAGGGATGCCCACTCTCACCACTCCTGTTCGACATAGTACTGGAAGTATTAGCCATAGCAATTAGACAAGAAGAAGAAATAAAAGGCATCCAAATTGGAAAAGAAGAAGTAAAGTTGTCACTATTTGCAGATGACATGATATTGTACATAAAAAACCCGAAAGACTCCATCAAAAAACTAAGACTTAATAAATGAATTCGGCAATGTAGCAGGATACAAAATTAACGCCAAAAAATCTATGGCATTTCTATACACCAATAGTGAACTTACAGAAAGAGAGACTAAAAAAGCAATCCTGTTTACCATCGCACCAAAAAAATTAAGATACCAAGGAATAAACTTAACTAAGGAGGTAAAAGACCTATACGCGGAAAACTACAGGACACTGAAAAAAGAGATAGAGGAAGACATAAACAGATGGAAGAACATACCATGTTCATGGATTGAGAGAATCAACATCATTAAAATGTCCATACTACCCAAAGCAATCTATAGATTCAATGCACTCCCCATTAAAATACCAACGGCATAATTCACAGATCTAGAAAGAACTCTCCAAAAATTCATCTGGAATAAAAAAAGACCCCAAATAGCCACAGCAATCCTGAGAAAGAAGAACAAAGTAGGTGGGATCTCAATACCAGATTTCAAGCTGTATTACAAAGCCACTGTTCTCAAAACTGCCTGGTACTGGCACAAGAACAAACATATAGATCAATGGAATAGAATAGAGAACCCAGAAATTGACCCAAATCACTATGCTCAATTAATATTTGACAAAGGATGCATGAACATATGATGGAGTCAAGACAGTCTCTTCAATAAATGATGTTGGGAAAATTGGACAGATACATGCAAAAAAAATGAAACTAGACCACCTACTTACACCATACACAAAAATAAACTCAAAATGGATCAAGGACTTAAACATACAATGAGAAACCATAAAAATACTAGAGGAATCCACAGCCAGAAAAATCTCTGACATATGCCGAAGCAATTTCTTCACTGATACTGCTCCTAGGGCAATGGAAACTAAAGAGAAAATAAACAAATGGGACTACATCAAAATAAAAAGCTTTTGCACAGCAAAGGAGATCATCAATAAAACAACAAGAAAGCCCACTGCATGGGAGAACATATTTGCCAATGATATCAACGATAAGGGTTTAATCTCCAACATTTACAGGGAACTCATGCAGCTTAACAAAAAGAAGATAAACAACCCAATCAAAAAATGGGCAACTGATCTAAATAGACACTTCGAAAGAAGACAGAAGGAAGGCCAAGAGACATATAAAAACCTGCTCAAAGTCACTAATCATCAGAGAGATGCAAATCAAAACAACAGTGAGAGCCGAAACCGGTTTGGCTCAGTGGATAGAGCGTCGGCCTGTGGACTGAAGGGTCCCGGGTTCGATTCCGGTCAAGGGCATGTACCTTGGTTGCGGGCACATCTCCAGTGGGGGGTGTGCAGGAGGCAGCTGATCGATGTTTCTCTCTCATCGATGTTTCTAGCTCTCTATCCCTCTCCCTTCCTCTCTGTAAAATATCAATAAAATATATTTTTAAAAAAACAACAACAACAATGCGGTACCATCTCACACCTGTCAGAATGGCTATTATCAACAAATCAACAAATGACAAGTGCTGGCGAGGATGCGGAGAAAAAGGAACCCTCGTGCACTGCTGGTGGGAATGCAGACTGGTGCAGCCACTGTGGAGAACAGTATGGAGTTTCCTCAAAAAACTAAAAATGGAACTCCCATTTGACCCAGTGATCCCACTTCTAGGAATATATCCCAAGAAACTAGAAACACAAATCAGAAAGGATATATGCACCCCTATGTTCATAGCAGCACAATTCACCATAACTACGATGTGGAAAACCATCACTTTTTGAATTGGTTTGTCTTCTAGACAGAAATTAGTTACATCTTTAAAAGTTTAAAAATTCTTTTCATCTTCTCACTTTGCTGATCATTTTATGTAACTTTCCAGGGCTGTAAAATGTCAAAAATATATGGAACTTATTTAATTGTAAATAGTGTATCAGAGTTATGTGTTTCATAAAAAAGGAAATGATCATTCTGTGGGTCTCTAATGCCCCAATTATACCAAAAGGACTTGCTGTCAACATTTTACTCTGGGCCTGCGATCAGCCACGGAGGCTGCGGGCAGGCTCACCCTCTCCTCTCCCAGCCTGCGCTTGGCCACGGAGGCTGCGGGCCAGCCCCCCTATCCCTGTCCATGTCTGCTCTGGCTCTGGGGGGCCTGCCTGAGCCGTGGTGGGGTGGCTCCAGCTGGCCCCCGTGTCCCTGTCCACGTCTGCTCCGGCCCCCCTGTCTCTGTCTCTGTCTCTGCTCAGGGCCTCACTTGCACATGCAACCTCCTCCTGTTCAGTCATGACACGTTACAGCATCCCAGCCTAATTTGCATATTATCTCTTTATATATATATATTAGAGGCCCAGTGCACGAAATTCATGCATGGGGGGGGGGGTGTCCCTCAACCCAGCCTGCACCTTCTCCAATCTGGGACCCCTTGAAGGATGTCCAACTGCCGGTTTAGGCCCAATCGCACTGGGATCGGGCCTAAACAGGCAGTCAGACATCCCTCTCACAATCCAGGACTGCTGGCTCCCAACTGCTCACCTGCCTGCTTTCCTGATTGCCCCTAACCATTTCTTCCTGCCAGCCTGATCACCCCCTAACCACTCCCCTGCCAGCCTGATTGATGCCTAACTGCTCCCCTGCCAGCCTGTTTGCCCCTAACTGCCCTCCCCTGCAGGCCTGGTCACCCCTAACTGCCCTCCCCTGCAGGCCTGGTCCCCCCCAACTGCTCTCCCCTGCAGGCCTGGGTCCCCCCCAACTGGCCTTTCCTGCAGGCCCAATTGCCCCCAACTTCCTTCCTCTGCCGGCCTGGTCACCCCTAACTGCCCTCCCCTGAAGGCTTGATCACCCCCAACTGCCCTCCCTTACAGGCCTGGTCCCTCCCAACTGCCCTCCCCTGCTGGCCATCTTGTGGCAGCCATCTGGTGTCCACATGGGGGCAGTCATCTTTGACCACATGGGGGCAGCCATCTTGTGTGTTGGAGTGATGGTCAATTTGCATATTATTCTTTTATTAGATAGGATTAGATAGGATAGAGGCCTGGTGCACAGTTGGGGGCCAGCTGGTTTGCCCTGAAGGGTGTCCCGGATCAGGGTGGGAGTTCCCTTGGGGCATGGGGCGGCCTGGGTTAGGGGCCTGTGGTGGTTTGCAGGCTGGCCACGCCCCCCGGCCACCCAAGTGGAGCCCCTGGTATCTGGGATTTATTTATCTTCTATAATTGAAACTTTGTAGCCTTAAGCAGAGGCCAAGGCAGGCCAGTGCAGTTGGAAAGCTTGGCTTCCTCCATTGCAGGAAACCCAAGCTTCCTGCTCTCTCCGTGGCCACAGCCATCTTGGTTGGGTTAATTTGCATACTTGCTCCTGATTGGCTGGTGGGCGTGGCTTGTGGGTGTAGCAGAGGTATGGTCAATTTGCATATTACTCTTTTATTAGATAGGATATATAGATGGGACTACCATGGGACCACTGTCATATATGCGGTCAGTTGTGTGTGTTTTTTTAATATGTAATGCTTCACAAATTTGCATGTCATCCTTGTGCAGGGGCCATGCTAATCTTCTCTGTATTGTTCCAGTTTTAGTATATGTGCTGCCGAAGCGAGCACTGTAGTCAGTTGTTGACCAAAATGTCATTATGTGACACATGATTGTATGTACAAATAACTTATCTGTCAAAGGACTTGTATCCAAATATTATAAGACTAGAAGCCCAGTGCACAAATTTGTGCACAGGTGGGGTCCGGCTGGCCCACCCCAATGGGGGCCTATTGGGCTGGGCCAGCGCGGGGGAGGGGCCACAGGCAGTTGGCCGGCTGGGCCCACCCCTGATTGGGGTGTTGGGGGCCAATCCAGGCCGGGCCAGCAGGGGTGGGGATCAGCAATCAGGGCCTGGATCCAGCTCATTGGCTGCCGCAGTGCATGTCATAGCCACTTGTCATTCTGGTCGTTCTGGTCATTCTGCCATTCTGGTTGCTGAGCTTTTATACTGTATATATAGATAGTGGGAATGCAGACTGGTGCAGCAATTGTGGAAAACAGTATGGAGTTTCCTCAAAAAATTAAAAATGGAACTCCCATTTGACCCAGTGCTCCCACTTCTAGGAATATATCCTAAGAAACCCAAACCAGTAATCAGAAAGAATATATGCACCCCTATGTTCATAGCAGCATAATTTACAATAGCTAAAATTTGAAATCAGCCTAAGTGCCCATCAGCAGATGAGTGGATAAAAAAAATTATGGCAAAGGACTTGTATGAATGCATATTAGCATAACCAATGGATACAGACACTGGGGCAGTGGGGGCTTGCCTGGGGTGGGAATGGCTGGGGGCAAAGGGGTCAACTGGGGAAAAAGGAGACATATGCAGAACTTTAGACAATAAAAAAAATTATGGTAGCCAAAACCGGTTTGGCTCAGTGGATAGAGCGTCGGCCTGCAGACTGAAAGGTCCCAGGTTCGATTCCGGTCAAGGGCACGTACCGTGGTTGCGGGCACATCCCCAGTAGGAGGTGTGCAGGAGGCAGCTGATCGATGTTTCTCTCTCATCGATGTTTCTAACTCTCTATCCCTCTCCCTTCCTCTCTGTAAAATATCAATAAAATATATTAAAAAAAATTATGGTACATTTACACAATGGAATTCTATGCAGCAATATAAAAGAAAGAACTCTTACAACAGCCTGGATGGACCTGGAGAATATTATGCTTAGTGAAATAAACCAGTCAGAGAAAGATAAGTACCACATGATTTCACTCATATGTGGAATCTAATGAAAAAAATAAATTAATGCAAAAATAGACCCAGAGACATAGAAGCATGAACAGACTGTTGAACCTCAGAGGGAAGGCAGGGGAGGGGGGCAGGGAAGAGATTAACCAATGAACTTGTATGCATATATGTATAATCCGTGGACACAGGCAATGGGGTGGTGAGGGGATGGAGGGTGGAACAGGAGTGGGATGGAAGAGGTTAATGAGGAGAAAAAGGAGGACCTATGTAATACTTTCAACAATAAAGATTTTTAAAAAAAAATAAATATTGTAAGAAATATAAGAAAACAAACAGCCCAATATTTTAAATGGACAAAATATTTGAACAGACACTCTACCAAAGGAAATATACAAGTGAAAATAAACTCATTAGGAAAATACACATTTAAGCCCCAGTGAGATACCACTATACGCACCTATTAAATGTTCTAAAATTAAAAAGACTAACCATATCAAGTGTTGGTGAGGACATGAGCAAATGGAATTATCATACATTTTATTACTTAGGAAATGACAAGGATTTTAGGAGCTCTGTCCCAGATAGGGTTTAGGGGCAGGAGAGGGGAGGGAGCAGAGACCTATATATACTATATCTTTTATCTCACAGAAGTTCCTAAGTTAGCATGTTACTGTTTTATGGACATTAGCAGAAGACACTAGACTCTTGGAGTAAAAAACAAAGTACTTTATTGCTGACTGCACAGCAAGCAGCATGAGGCATGTTCACACTGGTTCCCCTTGGGCACAAGGACCATGGGTCACATGGAGGCCCCAGATGGATGCCTATGCTTGGGGTGGCTTGCATTCCAGGAGAGGAATCTTGAGCTTAAGAACCTTCCATTTTATAGCAAATAGTAAGCAAGCCTGGTTTTTGTCCCAGAGGGTGACATTACATCATCCTTCAAGATTGTTCACAACCTGGAGGTCATATAGTATTTGTCTTTCTCTGTCTGATTTATTTCACTTAGCATAATACCCTATAGGTCCAACCATGTTATTGTAGATGGTAAGATTTCATTCTTTTTAAAGGCTGAGTAATATTCCATTGTGTATATGTATCACATCTTTTTAGCTAATCATCTATTGATGGACACTTAGGTTGCTTTCATATCTTAGCTATTATAAATACTGTTTTGATGAACATATGGATGCATATATCTTTTCAAATTAGTGTTTTGAATTTCTTTAGGTAAATACCCAGAAGTGGAGTTGCTGGGTCATAAGGTAGTTCTAGTTTTAAATTTTTGAGGAACCTCCATACTGTTTTCCATAGTGGCTGCTACAATTTTCAATTCCATCAGCAGTTCACTAGGGTTCCCTTTTCTCCATATCCTCACCAACACTTATGGTTTGTTGATGTATTGATGATAGCCATTCTGACAGGTGTGAGGTGATATCTCATTGTGGTTTTAATTTGCATTTCTCTGATGATTAGTGATGTTGAGCAGCTTTTCATATGTCTATTGGCCATCTCTATGTCCGCTTTGGAGAAATGTATATTCAGGTCCAGGTCCTAAATTTTGAACCTTTAACTATATTATGCTATTTTCTCCATCTGTAGTTTGATCCTCCCCCTCTTTTTTTTTTTTTTTTTAAAGGCGTGTGTGATATATATGCACAGAAAGAGAGTTGGAAGGAACTACATTCAAATGATTATATGGCTAGATATGACTACTAAATTTCTAGTGATTCTTACTTTTTCCTCTAGACTCTTGTGTATTGTCTGATTAAATATGCATATCAACTTTTCTAAGCAGAAAAAATAATAAAGCAAATTTAATTTGGGATAATAGAAATAATAGTATTGAGCTTCTCTTCTTGTGGTACACTGTTTAAGAAGGAGGTCTCTGGAATAAAACTGCCTGGGTCTGAATCCCAGCTCCATCGATTTTATAGCTATGAACTCTGGATGAGTTTCTTAATCTCTCTGAACCCCAGTTTCTCATCTATAAGATAACAGCTAGAGTTGTTGTGAGCATTAAATATGATAAAAGCACTTAAAGTGCTAAGCACAACGCCTGGCACAGGGTAACCTGTCAATTGGTCTTAGTTATGTTGTTATTATCTTGAGTTCAATCAGCAACGGGCCTAACATCCAACTTTTTAGTAAATCCCAAAACACCATCTTAAATACAGGATCTGCTTATATCTTAGAGAAGAAATTATATTCACAGTAGAACCCCTCTTGGTGAATCAAAAGAGAAAAACAACAGTATTTCAAAAAATAGTTAAGAAAAAATAAGGTAACATTCTGAGGTTCCAGATGGACATGAATTTTGAGAGGAACACTATTCACACCACTACATCCATAATTGCTGGTCAATACCTTGATTCTAAAACTTTTAATTAGCAATAAGTGCAATAAAGTAGACAAAAGAAAATTAAAAGGCCTAGTTTTTGTCTTGACTTTGCCACACAATAATACGGGACTACGAGCAAATCTCTTAATGTCTCTGGAACTCAGTTTTCTATTCTATAAACTAAGGGGCTTGGACTAAACAGACTTCTAAATAACTCTCAGTTATTAAACTATATGATTCACAGAAAATGTATTCATTCATTTTTCATTTGACATTAATTGAACATCTCTGGGGCCAGAAACCTGAGGGTACAGTGGTAAATAAGGCATTTAAATGCCTTCTCTCAGGGACCTTACACTCTAGAAGGGGAATACCAGCATTGAACACATAATTATTATATTCACTCTAAAAAAAGGTAAGTACTGCCGAAACCGGTTTGGCTCAGTGGATAGAGCGTCGGCCTGCGGACTGAAGGGTCCCAGGTTCGATTCCGGTCAAGCGCATGTACCTTGGTTGCGGGCACATCCTCAGTGGGAGGTGTGCAGGAGGCAGCTGATCGATGTTTCTCTCTCATCGATGTTTCTAGCTCTCTATCCCTCTCCCTTCCTCTCTGTGAAATATCAATAAAATATATTAAAAAATAATAAATAAATAAATAAAGGGAAGTACTGTTTGTTGTGAGAGTGTATAGCAGAGAGCCCTAACCTAGTCTGGGGGCGGGGGGTGTCAAAAAACATGTTAAGAAGGTAACAACCATGCAAAACTTCTTCAAGCTAATTGTGCCTCAACGTGCAACTATAGAAATTCAAGTAATAAACAGTAGCATTGAACCACAGTTCCCTCTGGTATCTCCAGTAAGTTTCCAAGTTCAGAATACCCACAAAACCCAGTGGCAATATTGTTCCTATCATTCATTGTACAGTACTGAGTCTTTCAATAACCCGTGGGCCAGTTAGTTCTGTAAAAACAAGGAAATAACTGTGGTGGAACAGTCTGTCAGAGGGTCATTCCAGTTGTCTCTGTGATGTCATGAAAACTTTCCCTAAAGATTTTCTTTCATCATTGGAAATGGAATTTTTCTCTTGCTCTCAGATGCATCCCAAACTCTCCAAAACCCCAGATCCTTGAGCCCCCAAGGCAAGTCCCCCAAACTCTCTTCTATTGTTTCCTGCATAAAAATCAGCCTGGGGTCTCTGGGGTGCCTCTGGAGCTCACAGAATGGTCAATGGGATAGAAGTAAAGAGATGGGGCAAGATTGGGGTCATCTGAGAGAGAGAGGAAAACACTGCCATTTCAACATTGGGAAGCTTGAATCTCAGCCCTGCCTCTGGCCCTTACTTGTAATCTGACCCCAGGGTCACACTGAACCTCTGTATTCTTATGTCTTCATTTTCCCCCTCTTTGAACCATCAACTTAGATCTTTTACTCCCCTCCCAGACAGTAGAAGAAAAATGTGAGGAAATAAGTCTTTTAAATATGTCTTAATTGAAATACTTCCTTGGCCCATTGTAGAAGGATGGAAGATGTGTTTCTTGACATCAGAAACACAATTTTCTATAATCTGTAGTCTTCTGTATTTTATTTTATCTTTTATAACTTATTTTCCCTATAGGATGAGCCCAGGCTGAATACCCAGAAGGCATTCAATAACTACATTTTCCTCTATGTGGTATAAAGGGAATTAGAGAGATAATATAGTGAAACTAGAGGCCCGGTGTACGAAATTCGTGCACAGGGAGGGGGCGTGTCCCTCAACTCAGCCTGCACCCTCTCCAATCTGGGACCCCTCGAGGGATGTCCAACTGCCCGTTTAAGCCCTAAACAGGCAGTCGGACATCCCTCTCACAATCCAGGACTGCTGGCTCCCAACTGCTCGCCTGCCTGCCTTCCTGATTGCCCCTAACTGCTTCTGCCTGCCAGCCTGATCACCCTCTAACCACTCCCCTGCCAGCCTGTTTGCCCCTAACTGCCCTCCCCTGCAGGCCTGGTCACCCCTAACTTCCCTCCCCTGCAGACCTGGTCACCACTAACTGCCCTCCCCTGCAGGCCTGGTCCCCCCCAACTGCTCTCCCCTGCAGGCCTGGTTCCCCCCCAACTGCCCTCCCCTGCAGGCCTGGTCGCCCCCAACTTCTCTCCTCTGCCGGCTTGGTCACCCCTAACTGCCCTCCCCTGCAGGCTTGATCGCCCCCACTGCCCTTCCTTGCAGGCCTGGTCCCTCCCAACTGCTCTCCCCTGCTGGCCTGATCGCCCACAACTGCCCTCCCTTACAAGCCTGGTCCCTCCCAACTGCCCTCCCCTGCTGGCCATCTTGTGGTGGCCATCTTGTGTCCACATGGGGGCAGGATCTTTGACCACATGGGGGCAGCCATCTTGTGTGTTGGAGTGATGGTCAATCTGCATATTACTCTTTTACTAGATAGGATAGAGGCCTGGTGCATGGTGGGGGCCAGCTGGTTTGCCCTGAAGGGTATCCCGGATCAGGGTGGGGGTTCCCTTGGGGCGTGGGGCGGCCTGGGCAAGGGGCTTCTGGTGGTTTGCAGGCCGGCCACGCCCCCTGGCGACCCAAGTGGAGGCCCTGGTATCTGGGGTTTATTTATCTTCTACAATTGAAACTTTGTAGCCTGGAGCGGAGCCAAGCCTTCTGCTTGCTCCGTGGTGGCAGCCATTTTGGGGGGGATTTATGTATCTTCTATAATTGAAACTTTGTAGCCTTAAGCGGAGGCTTGGGCGGGCCAGGGTGTGCGGAAAGCTTGGCTTCCTCCATCACCAGGGGCAACCCTAGCCTCCTGCTCTTTCCAGCTTCGTGGCCCCCGCTATTTCTGTTTGGGTTTATGTATCTTCTATCATTGAAACTTTGTAGCCTTAAGTGGAGGCCTAGGCCGGCAAGGGCAGGCGGAAAGCTTGGCTTCCTCCATTGCCGGGGAAACCCAAGCCTCCCTCCTGCTCTCTGTGGCCGTAGCCATCTTGGTTGAGTTTATTTGCATATTCGCTCCTGATTGGCTTGTGGGCGTGGCTTTTGGGCATGGCTTGTGGATGTAGCGGAGTGGTGGTTAATTTGCATATTACTCTTTTATTAGAGAGGATAGTTCAAAACAAGTCATTTAACCACTCTTCACAACTGTTAAATGAGGACAATTCCTAGTTTATAAGGTCATTGTGAGAGTTAAGATATATAAAGTACTTAGCACAGTGCCTGGCACATGATAAAAAAAATACTTGGTAGCTGTAACCAGAACCCAAGTTCGGCTGCCTGCCACCACAAAAACCAAACATGTGAGACAGATTATGGTGAAAAAGGAAAGAGATTTTATTCAAGTGCCAGCACCTGAGGAGATGGGGGACTCTTGTCACAAAGCCCATCTCAGCATCTCAGTGCCATTTGGGATTCTCTGAATCGTTTGGGATTCCATAGGAATCAATAGGTGCCACACAGGCCCTAGCCGGTTTGGCTCAGTGAATAGAGCGTTGGCTTGCGGACTGAAGGGTCCCAGGTTCGATTCTGGTCAGAGACACATGCTGGTTGCAGGCTTGATCCCCAGTTGGGGGCATGCAGGAGGCAGCCAATCAATGATTCTCTCTCATCAATGATGTTTCTCTCTCTCCCTCTCCTTTCCTCTCTGAAATCAATATATATATATGAAAAACAGGTGCCGCACAGCTCAATGACTAAGAAAAATCCCAGCTCCCTGGTGTGGGATTTAGTTGGATCGCTCTTTTGGTTTTGATATTTGGATCTTTGGGTATTGTATGCTTTTCTTGTTGCCTATGTCTTAGTGGGTGTCTTAAGAGTTGTGTTTTTAATTTGGGGTTTTATTACTAGGATTTAGTTTGAGAGTACTCATTTCTTTAAACTTGGTCTTTGCTTTAGATGTTTTGATTTCTGTGTTGAAATGGACAGCTTGGTCTCTGTTCCATCAGAGAATCCATTATGTTGCATTTTAACTGACTGGTTTGTACAAGCTTTCATGTTGTTACATCATAAGAATTCTACTCAGAAAGATCTAAGTTGATGGTTCAAAGAGGGGGCAACCATCCCAGACAGTAAAAGAAAATTGTGAGGAAATAAGTTTTTTAAACACTAAATCCTCCTCCTAGTGGCTGGGGAGCTGTTGCAGTCCCCAGAACAATGGGGAAATTAATACCACCCCAAAACTCTGGGCAAGTTGTGGAAGCAACAGGGGCCTCTGGCCCACCTCAGTCTAAAGGGAAAAAAAAAATGGTACTTTTACATTCAAGCCACTGGGAGCCCAGGAGTTGCTGCAATACTGTGAACAAGCTGAGGGGGTTGCTATATCCCCCCACCCCCTCACAATCTTGACAATTCAAATAGAAACAGAACAAAATAAGGGAATTAGCTATGTATTCTTTCCTTGGTTTTCAGCTAAAATAAATAAGTGATGGACATTTAGTTGATAAATGATTGTATCCAGGAGGTCTACAAAAGATGGGCATGAGGCTGAGCTAATTAGATCATAATAGATCTCATTTGATAATAATATTTTAGAGCTGGATCAGACCTAAAGGAGATCATCTAAGTCCCCAAGAGAAACTCTCACATCTGTGCACAAGAAGGTTATATTCAAGGATGGCCACTAACCTCAGTGCTCCCTCCATAAGAACTACTATCCTAGAGTTAAAATGAATAACTAATTCTGTAGGAATCCACATAGGTAAGTCTCAAATAATAGCAAACACATAGTGCTTACTATTTGTGGTCATTATTCTGTGGACTTTACATATTTTAACTTATTTCTTCTCACAGAAAGCCTTGTAAGGTCAGTGCTACTACTGTCTCTATTTTATTTTACTTTATTTTTTATTTAATAAATCTTTATTGTTCAGATTATTACAATTGTTCCTCTTTTTCCCCCCATAGCTCCCCTCCACCCGGTACCCACCCCACCCTCTGCCCTTACCCCCCGCCACTGTCCTCATCCATAGGTGTACGATTTTTGTCCAGTCTCTTCCCGTGACCCCCACACCCCTTTCCCCCCAAGAATTGTCAGTCCACTCCCTTTCTAGGCCCTGATTCTATTATATTCACCAGTTTATTCAGCTCATCAGATTTTTTATTCACTTGATTTTTAGATTCACTTGTTGATAGATATGTATTTGTTGTCACTTTTTTGTTTATAATTTTATCTTTACCTTTTTCTTCTTCTTCCTCTTCTTAAAGAATACCTTTCAGCATTTCATATAATCCTGGTTTGGTGGTGATGAACTCCTTTAGCTTTTTCTTATCTGTGAAGCTCTTTATCTGCCCTTCAATTCTGAATGATAGCTTTGCTGGGTAGAGTACTCTTGGTTGTAGGTTCTTGCTGTTCATCACTTTGAATATTTCTTGCCACTCCCATCTGGCCTGCATAGTTTCTGTTGAGAAATCAGCTGACTATCGTATGGGTGCTCCCTTGTAGGTAACTAACTGTTTTTCTCTAGCTGCTTTTAATATTCTCTTTGTCTTTTGCTCTTGGCATTTTAATTATGATGTGTCTTGGTGTGGTCCTCTTTGGATTTCTTTTTTTGGGGTTCTGTGCGCTTCCTGGACTTGTAAGTCTATTTCTTTCACCAGGTGGGGGAAGTTCTGTCATTATTTCTTCAAATAGGTTTTCAGTATCTTGCTCTCTCTCTTCTTCTGGCACCCCCATAATTTGGATGTTGGTTCGCTTGAAGTTGTCCCAGAGGCTCCTTATACTATCTTCATATTTTTGGATTCTTTTTTCTTTTTGCTTTTCTGGTTGGGTGTTTTTTGCTTCTTTGTATTTCAAATCTTTGACTTGATTCTTGCGATCCTCTAGTCTGCTGTTAGATCTCTGTATATTATTTTTTATTTCAGTCAGTGTATGCTTAATTTCTAGTTGGTCCTTTTTCATTTCCTCGAGGGTCTCACTAAATTTATCGGCCTTTTCTAGAAAATTTTTTAAAAGCCTTATAACCGTGGTTTTGAACTCTATATCTAGTCGTTTGCTTTCCTCCATTTCTGTCATTTGTGACCTGTTTCTTTGTCTCCGCATTTTGGCTGCTTCCCTGAGTTGGTAGAGTAGCTTTGTGTGCTAGGTGTCCTATAGGGCCCAGTGGCTCAGCCTCCCCAGTTACCTGAGGTGGACACACTTGGTGCACCCTTTTGTGGGCTGTGTGCACAGTCTTGTTGTAGTTAAGCCTTGATTGAGTTGGTATCACTGGGAGGAATTGACCTCCAGGCCAATTGGCTGTGAGAATCAGCTGTGTCTACACTGGGAACACTTCTGTGCTGGAGACACCCTTATGAGACAAGACTTGCAAAAGCCTCTGTGCTCAGCTTGGATGGGGCGGAGTTTCAGGGCAGAGAAAACAGCAATGGCTTCCCGTCAGCCCTGCCCTAAGAGGCCCCTGGATCTCAGTGTCCTGTGGTAATCACTGCAAGCACCTCTGAGAGAAAGCCACCCTCGAGTTTTGCCCACTGCCAGACAGTCCAGTTTCTCCCCAAATGAGTCTGGGTCCCCAGAGTCTCACCCGGAACTGGAGTTCAGTGCAGTCAGGAGCTTTTGTCTCCCTCCCAATTGAGAAAGCCAGCCGCGTACTCAGTTGCCAGTCCTCTCCACGCGTGTCTCTGTACCTCTGCCTTCTGCAGCTCCTCTGAGTCTCAGTGTGCTTTTCTCTTTCCTTCTAGTTGTAGAATTTCCACTCAGCCAGCCTTCCTGTGGTTCTGGATGATGTCCGTTTTGTCTTTTAGTTGTAGTTTTGAAATTGTTGTGCGAGGCAGCAGTTTAGGTATTTACCTATGCCGCCATCTTGGTTTCTTACTGTCTCTATTTTGCATATGGGAAAACAACTTACCCAAGATTATGCAGCTAGTAATTGTGACAATAGGATATAAGCTCTGCCCTGGAATCTTTTTTTTTTTTTTAAGAATTTTATTGATTTTTAGATAGTGGAATCTTAATGTTTGACCACCAGGCTATAAAGCTTCTCAATAGTATGATATTGCTGAAAAATCAAGATGCAGAAAGAGCCATATGTATAAAACTATGTACATAAATGTTTAAAACCCTTAAGACATTTCTATGTTTTTATAAAATCAAATATGTAGAAGTGTAAAAATATTCATGGGAATGTACTTACCAGTTCAGATAGTGGTTACCTTTGGGGGAGGAAGAGAAATGAATGGGAGCTATATATTTATTTCTTTAAAATTCTGAAGCACATATGGGGAAAATACTAACATTTGTGATAAGCACACAGGTAAATTTAACAGTTCATGTGACTTGTCTAATGTCACATATGGTAAGTAACAAACATGGATTTTTTTTTTAAATATCACCTATCTAATTCCCCATTTAGGGTTTGGAGTCTGTCTATATAGATTAGGGGACCAACCAGAGAGTAATTTGTTCAGGAGCCTACCGCAAGACAGTGGCAGAAGCCAGGAACCCAGACTTCCAGGATACTCTTCACCCTTACCCACCACCCCGACCCACATCCTGCCATTCTTATATAATCTGTTTTATGTTCTGATTTTTCCTCCAAGGTTCATGGTTTTGCCTGCTGTCCATCTTGTGTTTGTTCTATTGGCTGGTTACTTTTAAGGAAATAACTTTTTATTGTTCACTTATGTTCATTCCATTGCTTCATACTCAAACAGAATTATATTTTAGAGTCATAAGCCCCAATCAGCAGTAGGAATTTGATGTCTTTTCTGCTTTCTTTCCCTCCTTTTTTCCCTTCTTTCCCACTTAGTCCCACTTCTTATAACCCTGTATTCCATCACCTAATATCCCTCACATACAAGATGTTGTTCCCTCCTCCCAACCCCATATTTGAATTCTTTATTTAGCTGAAGGACTTACTTGGCGAGCCATACAACAAATTAAAATTTAAAAAACATTCACATTTGTGGAGTGCTTCACAGTTTTCAAAGGGTTGCCACAATCTCATTTGATTCTCCTTTCAACCCAGGATTGTAGGCCCAGGTAGTGGGTTCAGAAAGTTAACAAGCCTGATCTAGAATCCAGGTCTCCTGGCATCTTAGTTGCTTCTCATTCCAATTGTCCCTGTCTCTACAGGCTACCAAAAAGAAGTTGGTCCCTAGAAATAAGGATAAATCAATTTAGGGCTGTACTGTACTCTCCCACCACCATCCCCACAAAAACAGACAATGCTTGCTTCAGAGCCCTGTGGTAAGCTGCTGCCTTCTACAGGGCCTCTGGGCTTCACATCACCAGGGGATCATATAAATTCTAGTTCCTTATAAATTCTAGTTTGTCAAGTAAAATCCCAATGAGTAAGAAGAGGAGAACCGCAGCCTAATAACTTACAGAGCTAGTAGAAGGGCAGCCCCTTCAACTGATGAAAATTTACATAGAAATTGAAAAATTATGAGACCAATATTGAAAGTCCCAAAAGAGAAAGGCTGGGCCTCAACAATCTGTCCACCTAGGGTTTAACTTTTCCACTCAGTGCCTGTTAGTCCTCTGAAAGAAGCTGAATTAAACCCTTCTCTGACAGGATTTATTTTTCCAGGTTAATTCATTAGGCCAAAATTTTATTCTGTCTCCTGGGATCTGTTCAGTTCTTAAATCCTACCCATGAATATCCTCAGTGCAACCACTTCCCTCCCAGCTCCTTCTAATCTCAGTATCAACACCAATTCCAATTCCAAAGACTGAGAAGAAATACAAGGAAATCAGACCACAAGACTTGTGGCCATCCCTTAAAAGCCAAGAGATGAGACTGGGAAACTGGTAGCTCCTGGGGTCTTTTAAAAATCTCAGCAGCACATCTTGCCTCTGCTGCCTCAGGACAGGTAAGGCACTCAGCTCTGGCTTCCCTTAGAGAGGCTGAGAATGGGCACTGTAAGTAGAAGGAAAGCTATTTTCTTTTCTTTTGCTGTCTATAGAGATTCTATTCTTCTTGAAGTTTAAGTTTCAAATGACCTGAGTTGCTAGAAACCCTCTCTGTAAAATAAATGTTACCCTTGACTTTTGCTTCTTTTGTAAAATCTGCTCTCCTGGTCTACTTACCATTGCTTTTTAACTGATGAGACATTTCTTGTTTTCATTGTGAATTGAAGAGAATCTTCCTCTTGTGAGATGGAGTGCAGTTTGAAATAGTTTTTGTAATATGGTTGGTTGTATTCTTCTTGTCTTTGAAATTACAGACAAGCCAACAGTAAGCCCTCTCTACTGCAAGGTAAGAACCAAAATTCCTTTGGCATCTGCCCTTTGAGGGGAGGCATATGAGTTTAGTTGGCAACGTAAAAATGCTTTCAGAGTGAGTGAAGATGCTGCCACCTTGGATAATTTAAATAACTTGTCAGTCATCTCTCATTTCTTAGTTTTCAGGAAAGCCAGATTTATTTGTTCCACTTTTTTTGGGTCAGAGTGGTTAGGAGTTTAGAATAAAGGAAGCAATCTGCTTTTCACTAACTAGTAGCTTCTTATTTCTCTTTACCCTGCTTTTTCCATTTTCTAGCAGTAAATTATAAAATTCTTAGAAGTACTACTTCAAAATCTCAACCCTGACATGAGTCACATTTTAGCAGTTCTTTAAATGTCTTCAGAAACTCACTTATAATATCAGATTTCTAATGACTTACAAAGCAGAATTTAGGATTTGGGATCAATCTGCCTGGGTAGAATTGGTTCATTTCATACTTAATAGAACTAAAACAGATAAACAAAATTACACTTATTGAAAATCCTCATTTTCCTAAGTTGTGTGTGTTTTTTCCAGAGTGGTTTCCCTTTTGAGCACATTTTAATTTCCTGTTAGAGGAAATCTTGAGGTAATGTTTTCAATTGTAGATGGATTTGCTCTGCTTTGGTGACATTGGACATTTGTTCTGCCGTTTCCATTGGAGAGGCTCTAGGAAGCCACAGAGCGAGCACATTGGAGTCACTTTTGATTTCTTCGGTTATTTGGGGAGGTCTTTGTGGGATCAAGAGATCTTGACTCGCTCCGACAAACACTTTAATAGGTATCTGACTCAAAACCGTTTCTACTTTCTCTAAACAGAACTAAATTCATAAACAATCTTAAGGTTTGCTAAGCTGTATTTCCTTGATTCTGCTTTGATCATTTTCAGGAGAAAATTTTACCTGACAGCAAAGCCTCTTCCCTTCCTTTGGCTGTAAAGTTGTTAAGAAGTGTAGCAGACCATTGGCTCGGCTTCAGACCAATCTTAGTGCAGAAGGTACCCCAAGTAAAAGAAATTCAGCCGAAACCGGTTTGGCTCAGTGGATAGAGCGTCGGCCTGCGGACTGAAGGGTCCGGGTTCGATTCCGGTCAAGGGCGTGTACCTTGGTTGCGGGCACATCCTCAGTGGGAGGTGTGCAGGAGGCAGCTGATCGATGTTTCTCTCTCATCGATGTTTCTAGCTCTCTGTCCCTCTCCCTTCCTCTCTGTGAAATATCAATAAAATATATTTAAAAAAAAAAAAAAGAAATTCAGAAAAGCAGAACACAGCATGATTACTAGGGCAAAGAAAAGGGAGAGAAGTAGTTTCTGGAGGGCAAAAACAAAATCAATGAAGTCGCCACTAAGGTCTTTATTGAATGAGCACTAAATCAGGCCGAAGGGAATGGTGTCAGGAGATTAATAATTTCAGCAGCTCAGCCCTGACCTGTGTGTCTCAGTTGGTTGAGTGTCATCCCATACACTGAAGGGTCGCTGGTTCAATTCCCAGTAAGGGGTGTGTGGGAGGCAGCTGATTGATGTTCCTCTCTCACATTGATATTTTTTTCTCTCCATCCCTCTCCCTTCCTCTCTTCCTAAATAATTTCAGTAGCTCCTACCAGCATTGTATTCCTTGTACACTGTGGGAACAAGTATCTGGGAAGCCTGAATTCTGACCCCTGTTTTAGTGGAACAGGGAGGCGATTTCGCACTGACAAGTAGCTATCTGGATGGTTTGTGTTCTTGAGGAGGGACACAGTCTTCTCTCAAATTTTAATTCAGGGCCCCTTAAGCAGAGCCAGGGTCTGCCACGTGTTTCTTAATCTCAAAAGAGCCCTGAAGAAGAATGTCCATACTAGACCCAAATCACCCATTAAAATATTATTCAATTTGGCATCTGTTAGTCATAAGAATTAGACTCGTCAGTTTAGCCACAACAATCAAATCAGTCTGCATATACTAGTAGATACAACCCAAGAGATCGAATCATTTTGGTGTTGTTAAAGAAAAAAGTATTCTGATACTTGTTTAAATGATAAAAAAGAGGAAGAGATTAACCAAATAACTTATATGCATATATGTATAACCCATGGACACAGATAATACTGTGGTGAAGGCCTGGGTGGGGTGGAGGGGGTCAATTTAGGGGGGAAATGGGGACATCTGTAATACTTTTAACAATTAAGATAAATTTAAAAAATAAATGGTAAGAAAGACTTTAAGGAAGACTATTGTAATAGGGATATTATAATGGGGGTTGGGGAATTTGTGCATTTTACTGTATGTAAATTATATCTTAACAAAGTACTATTAGCATGGGGGAAGAAATCTCCCATGATGACTCTAATGGTAGCCAAGTTTAAGTTCCCTGGACAATAATTCCTAAGATCTCTTCCAGTTCTAAAATCCTATGATTCTTTCGTTTGTTTGTTTACACCCTATGACTTTTATATCCCCATCTCAGTTTCCTTGCCAGTCACTTTTACCCACAAATTAGATAATCTCTTTTACCTTTCTTGGTCAAAGATATTAAGAAAAGCCAGTCCTAAGCCTATGCTAGCACTCAGATCTAAGGGATGGTGATAAAATTTCAGAGTTGTCTAGGCCCCAGTATCTCAGAACAAAGGCCAAGGAAAAGACATTGAATCACCATCAGTCTGTCTTATGGTCCTGTTTTCTTGGCCCAACAGGACCAATAAGTCTGAAGATTTTCTTTTGTTGGTGTTCTTTTCTACATATTAATTCATTTACCAGATATTTGAATGCCTGCTTTATGCCAGGTGTTACTTGGTAGTTAGTGGGAGCAGCAAAATGAATATAACAACAAGGTCTCTGCCCTAAAGGAGTTTAAATTCTATAAAAGAAGGAAAGCCAATATGAAGATAACAGAGATAGCTGCTGCTAATTGTGATAAGAGCTATGAAAGAAGTAGGATGATGGGATAGGTAGAAACAGAGAGGATACTTTTAGATAGAATCCTCAAAGAAAGGGGTGTTATTTGTACAAAGATCCAAAGATTACCAATGATCCAGCCATGCAAAGAGCTGAGGGAATCAGGTTCAAGGCCAAGGAATGAACATTAGGGCTAAGGTAGGAAAGAATTTAACGTATTCGAGGAAGAGAAAGAAGCACAATATGTCCAGAATATGATGACTGAAAAAGAGAGTCTATCAGATGAGGTCAGAGAGTAACGGCTTTGCAAGCAATTTTGATTTTATTTCAAGAACAATGGGAAGCTAGCCCTACCTGGTTTGGCTCAGTGAATAGAACATCAGTCTTCGACTCCAGTCAAGGGCACATGCCTAGGTTGTGCAGGAGGCAGCCAATCAATGATTCTCTCTCATCATTGATGTTTCTATCTCTCCCTCTCCCTTCCTCTCTGAAATCAATAAAAAATATTTTGGAAAAAAAAGAACAATGGGAAACTATTAAAAGTTTTAAGCAGGGGGTGATCTGTGATTTGAATTGTGCCTCTCCACCTCCCCAAAAAAGTCATTCTGGCTGCTATTGGGAATGGATGGAACAGGGCAAGAATGGAGACAGGATGTCAATTAAGAGACATTAAAATTTATCTAGGCGCCCTAACCAGTTTGGCTTGGTGGATAGAGCATTGGCCTGCTGACTGAAGGGTCCCAGGTTCGATTCCGGTCAAGGGCATGGTTGCGGGCACATCCCCTGTAGGAGGTGTGTAGGAGGCAGCTGATTGATGTTTCTCTCCCATCGATGTTTCTAACTCTCTATCCCTAACCCTTCTTCTCTATAAAAAAAATCAATAAAATATATATATTTTTAAAAAGTTATCCAGGAAACAGTGATGGTGGTTTGGTCTAGGGTAGCTTTGGTTAGTGGTTCAGCAGAGATTCAGAACCTCTGGGACTGGGTTAACCAAAGACAGAGAGCAAGAATTATCAACCTGAGAATTTCTCAAGCTCTGTCTATGTCTTTCTAATATTTTCCCCACATATCATGGATGAAGAATTCCTTGGAATATTAGGTTCAGTCCCTGAAGTGCCATTCTTTTTTTTTTTTGAAGTGCCATTCTTTAGACCTATTCACAAAGAGGCAGTCTTGTGAAGTGAGCCGAAGTTATAACAAGAGCTTCTGCAGGCCCTTTTCATCAGCCCCTTCCTACCTTTTGGTGTCCCATCCCCAACCTCTGTAGAATCTGCTTCCTAACACCACGTCCCAAAGCTCTCTGGACCCTTATTTCTTTGCTTCTTCCTTTCTTCCTTTCCTCGGAGATCTTCCCTTATGAGGAAAACTGAAAACTAATCCAGTAATACTAATCGCTACCAACTTAATCATAACTTAGAGCATTTGCACTTTACTCTCCTATTAGTCCATAAAACATGCAATGGAACCTGGCTGGTTAAGGGAAGATAGTGGTTTAAATCCTATAAATTATCTCACTCTGCCTTCCCATAGAACTCAGACTAGCAGAAAGAGGTTGTATGAAGAAAAGCATTAACTGGAGACATTAAAAAAAATTTTTTTTATTGATTTCAGAGAGGAAGGGAGAGGGAGAGAGAGATAGAAACCTCAATGATGAGAGAAAATCATTGATCAGCTGCCTCCTGCATGCCCCACCCTGGGGATCGAGCCCTCAACACCGGGCATGTGCCTTGACTGGGAATCAACCTCAGCCTTCCTGGTTCATAGGTCGATGCTCAACCACTGAACCACACCGGCCAGGCAGGAGACATTCTTGATCTTGGACCATGGTAGCCTCGGTTAGTGGGTAGAGGGATTTGGAGCAACATAGGTAGGACTGGCTTTCTTTTTTTTTTTTTTTTTTTTAAATGTTATATCACCAATCCTCTGCTTTATTTATTTATTTTTATTATTTTTTTTTTTATATATTATTGATATTTCACAGAGAGGAAGGGAGAGGGATAGAGAGCTAGAAACATCGATGAGAGAGAAACATCGATCAGCTGCCTCCTGCACACCTCCCACTGGGGATGTGCCCGCAACCAAGGTACATGCCCTTGACCGGAATCGAACCCGGGACCCTTCAGTCCGCAGGCCAACGCTCTATCCACTGAGCCAAACCGGTTTCGGCAGGACTGGCTTTCCATAGAAACCTTAAGAGATGGCAATCCAGGCAGTCCCTTGGTGGAGGACCCCACTCTTCTCTGGCAGAAGACAAGGGCCCAGAGAACTGTGGACCTGGAAGAGGTAGGATTTAAACAGGCTCCTGAAAGGAAGGTAGGATTTGGAAAAGGAGATGGGAAAAGCCATGGCATTCTAGATCGGGTGAAAAGAACCTCTCATTTGCAAACTGGAAGCTACAAGTACAGCAAGTACAGAAATGTATAACTCTCTGCCATTATCTTTTTTTTTTTTTTTTTTTTTTACTATGAGGGAACATTTATTAAATCTGGGGATGTAAAACAAGAAAGGGCTTAGATGGACACAGACACTAGGAGATGCTGGGGGTTGGGGGTGGCCAGGGAGAGGTCAATGGGGGAAAAGGAGACATATGTAATACTATATATAATACTTTAAACAATAAAGAATTTTTTTTTAAAAAAAGGGCTTAGCATTGAAGAAGCAACAGGGGAACCTAGGCTGGGCTGCCATAGCTCTCTGGGATGTCAGAGAAAAGGGGGCCTTGGGAACAGGTTCAATGGCCTAGCCTGCAAGGAGTTGCCTCTGCCCATTGCTCCCCAGGTTGCAAGTTTCATAGGGTCCCTTAGGGTTTAGGAGATGCATGCCTTTGGGGGAAAAAAGTGAGGGAAGAAGAGGGAAAAGGGAATGGTGAGGTGGGGGTGTCCCCAGAGGGAGAGCACGAGCTAGGTCTGGTCCTTTGTCTTGAGGTTTTATCTTTCTCTCAGGTGGGAATCTCAGGGGATGTCTCAGGGGAGGGTATTAGCAGAATATTAAACAGTTCTCTAGATGTGGTTCTCCAGGGCCCTGGTTTCCACTGATCGGTCAGAGTCAGGGCAGCGGGTCTTAGTCATTGCAGCTGGCCCTTGTGTCCCCCACCTGATTTTGCTGCTTTTCTGGATCTGGAGCTGAAATACAACTGAGGCCTAGGTATTATTACAGGGAGATGACCTTCTGTATCTGCTGTAAATTGCTTCGCTAGTTTGTTCAGCTATCTGCCTCAGTTTCCCTGTTCCACTTGTCCAGGCTTACTGGCCTATCTCATAAAGATGATACTAATCCAGAAGATTATTTAATTCAAAAGGTGTTCATCACAGATGTGAATCCATAAACATTGGCAGTGGCCCTCAATTAGAAGGCTGCACAGAATTCTTGAAGAAAAACACCTGATCTTTCCTGTCAGAGGACTTCCAGAGGAGTTGTACTGATGGGCTCAATGTGCTGGTGGGCTAGACCTCGAGATTACAACGTTGGAGACAGTTTTGGAGTTGTTGGTAGAGTTGGTTCTTTCGGAGGGCTGTGAGGGAAGGATCTGTTTCAGGCCTTCTTTCCCTGACTTGTAGTTGACTGTTTTCCCTATGTATTTTTTCACATATCTTCCCTCTATGCATGTCTGTCTCTGTGTCCAAATTTCCTCTTTTTATAAGGACACCATTCATTTTTAATTAGGAACCATTCTAATGACTTCATTTAAATTTGATTACCTCTATAAAGTCTCTCTCTCCAGATTAAATCACATTCTGAGATACTGAGGTTTAGAACACCAACATACCTTTTTTGGGGGGAAGGATATGGTTCAATCCATAGCAAGGGGAAACTTTTCTGATCTTAAGACTTGGCAAGGAGTTCTTCCCAAGTTCTCACTGATCCCAAGGTGAATAGACTTAGGAACTTTAAAACACAGAAATCCTTGAGTCTTTCCAGTTCCCAGGTGCTCTGCCATTATCTTGTTCCCTATCCCCACCCATGGTTGTAAAGAGGCATGCTGGAAGTGAAGCATCAGCCCATGTCCGACAACAGCTGATTCTGATCAATGACGATGGGGCTGTTTTCCTTCCTCTACTCCCCTCCCCAACTGGGAAAGCTGGAGTCCACTTAGGGATGTGCAACACTAAGTTACAGACCCTGGTCTTGTGGGTAAGATGAGCCATGCTTTATTCTGGTTAAAGAGAGCCATCCCATTCAGAAAGAAACAAAACTACTGTCTTGACTTGGCTGTAAATAGTTGCCCTACTCTTAAAAAATCTATAGACCTATGAGTGCTGAACCCCCAGACAACATTTTAGAAGTCCCTGATCTACCAGATACAGCAAGCATGTCAAACTCAAAGGCTAACATGAGCCAAATAAACAAAGTTTAAGTTTATGTGGGCCGCAAAAAACCGAAAGCTTCAATTTTCATAGAAATGTAGGTTTATTTTGATAAAGACATGCTGAATACAAAGGGCTGAAATAAATGAGTAATGGTTAACATAAGGTAATAGAACATTTTTCTTTGTTGTTTTTTTTAAATATATTTTATTGATTTTTTACAGAGAGGAAGAGAGAGGGATAGAAAGTTAGAAACATCGATGAGAGAGAGACATCGATCAGCTGCCTCCTGCACGCCCCCTACTGGGGAAGTGCCCGCAACCCAGGTACATGCCCTTGACCGGAATCGAACCTGGGACCCTTCAGTCTGCAGGCCGACACTCTATCCACTGAGCCAAACCAGTTAGGGCAGGTAATAGAACATTTTAATAAAAACTAATATTTTTTCTTGAACATTAACTTACCAGACACTGAATAACTGCACAAATTAGTAAGTGTAACACAAATAAACCTATTTTTCTTGTTCTCCGAAAGCAAAATATTTCCTGTTGCGCACACCAAACAAGTCAGTACAAGACTAACGATGTGGCAATCAGCTGCTAAAATATTCGCTGCTAGTATTAGTGGAGAGAAGGCGCATAAGGGAAAGGAATGCAACATGATTATAGTAATCAGTCATTAGTGAACATTGTAGTTCATCTACAATAATAAAAGAGAAACATGCAAATTACCATCACTCTGCTACGCTACCAGCCAATCAGAGTGAGTATGCAAATTAACATGAAAACATGGCGGCAGCCCCGCCCCTCTCTCCCTCCTCCCTGCCCCTCTGGGCCTGTGGAGGTCGGAGAAGTCGGGCGCCAGCATCTGAGGCTGGTTGTAGCCTGGGAGACGAAGAAGCCGCCTGCCCCCTGATCCCAGTCTGCAGACAGCAGCAGAAGCCTCACATCCACCTGCCCCACATCCTGGGGGAGACAGAGAAACTGGGCCCCAGCGCCTGAGGCTGGGTGCAGCCCGGGAGATGAAGAAGCCGCCTGCCCCATGATCCCAGGCCGCAGCCAGCTGGGAGAAGTCACCCACAGTGCATCCCAGGGAAGACGGAGAAGCCGCCCGCCTGCAGTCCAGGCACCAGCACCTGCGGCTGGCTACAGCCTGGTAGACAGAGAATCTGCCCACCCTGCAGTCCCAGGTGCCAGCACTTGAGGCTACAGCCCAGGTGAAGCCACCTACCCGCCATCCCCTGCAGCTGCAGCCGGCCTGGGCACCTATGGCTGACCAGAGGGAGGGAAGCCTGGATCCCGGGTGCCTGTGGTCGGCTGGAGGAGGGAATCCTGGGTCCCAGATGCGGGGCCAAGGCAGAAGTGGTTAGGGGCAATCAAGCCAGCAGGGGAGCAGTTAGGGACAATCAGGCTGGCAGGCAGAAGAAGTTAGGGGCAATCAGGCAGGCAGGCAAGCGGTTAGGAGCCAGCAGTTCTGGATTGTGAGAGGGATGTCCGACTGCCAGTTATCCCCTGAGGGGTCCCAGATTGGAGAGGGTGCAGGCCGGGCTGAGGAACACCCTCCCCACCTCCATGCACAAATTTCTTGCACCAGGCCACTAGTTATTAATAATTATGTATAACAAGATATTGTAAAAATTAAGTTACTAATTTTTTATTCAAACGTTTCTTACATACTGTTATATTGGCTGGGCTGCAAAAATATTTGTTGTAGGCTGCGAGTTTGACATGCTTGAGAGACAGCGATCAGGCAAGAGTACAATTTGCCTTTTTTTAAAAATATATATTTTATTGATTTTTTACAGAGAGGAGGGGAGAAGGATAGAGAGTTAGAAACATCAATGAGAGAGAAAAATCGACCAGCTGCCTCCTGCACACCCCCTAGTGGGGATGTGCCTGCAACCAAGGTACACGCCTTGATGGGAATCAAACCTGGGACCTTTCAGTCCACAGGCCAACATTCTATCCACTGAGCCAAACCAGTTAGGGCGCCTTTTTTTTTTCATTTCCCTTTTTTAATATTGAAAAATATTTTTAAACATGGAACATTTCATATAACCTCCACCCAGAATCATCCTTATTTATTACCATATTTGCTTCAAGTTGAAGTTCTTTTTACCACACAGCTCCAAATTCTTAATCCTCCCACCAGGGATAATTCTAGGCAGTTCATTACCTCTCTCCCAATAAAACAGGGAGACCAATTTCCTCCTCATGCTTATCTCCTAGGATGTAAGTTATAGGCAGGCCACCTAATTTGCAGGGGGCTCCATGCAAAAGAAAAACATGAAACCACATGTTTAAAAACTCAGAATTTGAAGAAGGCTCCAGGAGAGCAATAAAGGAAGCATGAAGCCCTCAAAGTGTGGGGCCTGTGCAACTTGCACAAGTTCTACTCCCATGAAGCCAGCCCTGGTTTCTGCAGTCGGACATCCCCCAAGGGGTCCCAGATTGTAGAGGGTGCAGGCCAGGCTGCGGGACACCCCCTCCCAAGCACAAATTTCATTCACTGGGCCTCTAGTATATATATATATATATAAAAGCCTAAGCGGCCATTATGACCAAATGACCAGAACGACTGGAATGACTGGTCGCTATGACATGCACTGATCACCAGGGGGCAGGTGCTCAATGGTGGTCAATGCCGCTCCCACAGCCAACCTCCCATGGTCCTCCCCCACCCCCCCCCACCCCCCCCCACCCCACCCCCCGCTAAGGCTCTGGGCACCAGAGAATCTGAGTCCAGGAAGCCTGTAGGAAGAGAGCAACCCCGATGCTGATCGAGACAGAGTGGCAGCTCAGAGGAGGCAGAAGGGGCAAGACAGCAGCCTAACTGCAAAGAGGTAAAGTAAGCACCACCGCCATCTTATCTCTGCCACCACACTGCACTGCTCGCCCTTCTGCCCCCATCAGCCACTTCTAGCTCGGCCCTGCACCTTTCCAGGGTCCCGACAGCTGATTGGCTAATGCTCCTACGGTGGTGTGCCACCATTGGCTGAAGTCAGCTACCTAGAATGCCTGCGAGTGGATCCCTGAGAAAATGTGCAACTGAGGTAACTCTGCCCTGGGGAGAGTGAGGCAGCCCAAGCGCAGCAAGCGAAGTAGAGCTGTATTTCCACCTCAGAGCGTAGCTGGTGTTCAGGCCATTTTGGGGCACGCTGTCTGTGGTCTCTGCCTGCTGCTACCTCAGATCGGGACCTGCCCGCCAACCTCCTGTGCCCCCCCCACACCCTCATGCACGAATTCGTGCCCCAGGTCTTTAGTGTAAGCATAAACACATTTGAGAGAGTTTTTATATTTGTTCACAAGTGGTATCACACTGTTTATATTCTTCAGTTTGCTTCAATTTTATATTTCTTTAATATATTCTAAACCAGCACTAGTACAGAATGATGTGCCCCTTCCAACAAGCACACTTTCCCAACTATAGAATTTTTGCCTGGACAGAAAAAAAACTGATCGTCTCTGCTCTCATATGGCTGTGATTCTGGATGAGCCCCACTCAGGTTGCAGGAACATAATATACAAAGAAAGGTTTCTCCACTTTATCTCCCAGAGGCTGGGTGGTTCTGAGCTTTTTAGGGGCCAGAGACTCCCTTATGGATCCAGAGAAAGCAATGGACCTTCTTTCCAGAAAAAAATGCACATATGCAAAAAGTTTTGCAAGCAATATCAAAGTTAAGATTTCCTCCTGCTATAATTTCCTTTTCTTCCCAAGTTTTTTTTTTTTTTTTCTGGTTGTTGTTGTTCAAAAAACTGGTGAGGGGAGAGTCTGCCTCCATCACCACTAGCCTATATGAGTTGATCCCCTGTGTTGGGGCCCTTCCTGAGCCTTACTTTGCCTTTGACCACTTTTCTCCTACACAGGGATGAGCTTGACCCTGGTCCCCAAGTCCCTGGCCATGGGTGCTTGGCAAGACTGGAAGCCACTGGAGGAAGCCAACTGAGCCCAGTCACCTCCCCTGCAATGCCAGCTTGCTAGCTGCCCAGACACACTGGCTCCCCTCACTGGTGCTGTTGTATCGCAAATCAGCGAGCTGGACAAGATGCCTAATGAGCCAATTAGTTAGGAGTCATCTTTATTGCGCTCAGGTTCAGAGCATATTACCTCTGTCAAATTCTGAACAACCACAGGAGGGAGTATTTCCTTTTTATATCCTTCTAGTTCAGTGGTCGGCAAACTCATTAGTCAACAGAGCCAAATATCAACAGTACAACAATTGAAATTTCTTTTGAGAGCCAAATTTTTTAAACAAACTTCTTCTAACGCCACTTCTTCAAAATAGACTCACCCAGGCCGTGGTATTTTGTGGAAGAGCCACACTCAAGGGGCCAAAGAGCCGCATGTAGCTTGTGAGCCGCAGTTTGCCGACCACTGTTCTAGTTCTTTGTGTAAGACAGCTTGTAACCTTGAATACATATTATATCTAATCAAACACCTGTAATCTTGGATGAACAAACACTTGGCAGAGTATGTACATAAAAATAGTGTATCAGCCCATTTAGATGGCTAGCTGGCAAGGTCAGACAGTTAAGTTTATCTTTTTCTATTATTCAAGCTAAAAACAAAGTTATTTTACAGTCTAAAAATAACAGAGTTGACCTACAGAATAAGAGACTAAGAATAGCAGAGTAGTTCAAAGAGCAGTTTTTCCAAAGGAGGGACCACTATGCTTCAGTGCCACGAAGCAAAGCCCAGGGCAGGCTATCAGGGCTGCACCTCATTAACACCTAGTATGGTCAGCAGCTATTATTGTTTACCGTCTTCAAGAAGACTCTGCTGCCTTCACCTCTTCTTCAGTTTCCATCTCTCCCTATACCTCTGTCCCAATAGGTGGTTAGTCATCCCCCATCACTGGGAGATTATAATCTTTTCCTTTGCTTTGGGGACCAACACTTTGACCCTGAAGGATTAAGATACCAGACTGTCCCCAGTGCCATTGCTAAGGGGATATCTGCAATGCTCAGTGTGCACTGTATACTGATACACTGTCTCCTCGCCTCACCATACTCAGAGATTATTTGGACACTGTTGTCTCCCACACTCCCTCAGTCAGAGCCCTTACACATTAGTTCTCTTGCACACGCACATGCATGGACACACACCAACAAGACTCTTGAGGTACATAAGCTGATTGCATTTAGCCATGACTTTCCACACCCTCTTTTACAGAGTTTAGTCAGATTCAACCACACTCATGCATTTGTAAATCCCTCAACTCCTAAGGATACACAAGTAGACTTTACAAAATCTTTCTTGGTGCAACTGTCTAACCTGCTCCAAAGCCTGGGAAGCTAGAATTAGAAATTATGAATTCATAGAGTTTTAGAATATAAAGATATTTAGATTCTTCTAGTCAATAATTTTTTATTAAGTTCCTATTCTGTGCCTCGTAATGTACACTGAATTATATAGTCATATTATCTCATTTTACAGATGAGAAACCAGAGGTCCAGACAGGCAGGGTCACACAGCCCCTTAAATGGCAAGTACATCCAGGTGACCTGACTCCTCTTCCTGGATTCTTTCTATCTACGATGCTGAAGAAAAATTCATCTTAAGTGCTAAGCAGTAACTTAAAGCAGCTGATGAGTTTAAGAGGAGGACGTGTCATCAGTGACACTACAAATCAAAGAACTGCCTCATTCCTACAGAGTGGAAGGACAAATTATTCTTGAGAAACATTACACAGGTAGTCATTGCTGCCAGCATTATTATCCTGTATTAATAGCAGGGAGTGTGTGTCCCAGGAAGAGGAGTAACAGCAATGAGGGCTTTTACAGGTCCATAATCCTTTACCTGAAATTTCCAAATCCCCAAACTCTGAAAATTGTAAGGTTTTAATTTTCCTTTGGTAATTCATTTGACAGCAAAATGACCTTACCTGAAATCATTTGGCAACAAACCTGACCTGAGTATGTGAATCAATTCACAGCCTTTGTTTGTTCTGTTTGTTATGAGTATTCACATCTTTTTGCTACAGAAGCATCAATATTTTTATCATGGATGCTCCCAGGCTCCTTATAATGGGGTTTAATAAAGTATGTAGATATTGTTTTCCTACAATCCACAAAATTCTGAATTAAAAAAAAAAATCTGACTCCAAGGATTATAATACAACCAGGTATTATGGACCTATATTACATTTAGAATATACATATCCTCCCCAGGATTGGTGCAAGGTATACTGGTTTTTAGCTCTCTCCCCGAACACAAAGAAGATTAATTCCACTGAGACTTAACCCTTTCCAGACTCAGTGTAGTTTTATAGTCCCACTAAGTTACTTGGGTTCTAAGAAATTATATTTTAAGTTTATTACTTATTGTTGCTTATATAGCAAAGGAACCTTTTGTTGTTGTTGCTAATCCTCACCCAAGGAAAAATTTCCATTGATTTTTAGAGAGAGTGGAAGGGAGGGGGAGAGACACAGAAACATCGATATGAGACACATCAATTGGTTACCTCCTGCACACCCCCCAACCAGGGCCAGGGATCGAGCCTGCAACCTAGGTACCTGCCCTTGACCGCAACCCTTCAGTCCGTGGGCCGACACTCTAACCACTGAGTAAAAGTGGTCAGGACTGGTTTGTTTTTGATACAGGTTTGTTTTGTTTAACTATTGCTAGTATGAGCTAGAACCTCAGAGATCAAATTGCATGAGGTAAGAACCTGAGGGCCTGAAGAGATGTTTTAGGCTTTAGGGCATGAGATTTGTTGAACCAGCACACAACAAAGATGTGAGCTGCCTAGGAAACTTCTTTATTGCCTCTTTCTGTTTTACATTTGAGTATTCTGCAAGTCAGCGTTTATTTGAAGAAAGAGTTTCCCTACTAAATGAATGCAAACCACTGACCTAGCCACTCCTCTCATTTTATCAACAAGGAACTTAGAGTCTATAATAAAGAATGGGTTAACCCAGTCATACATCTTACTAATGCTTAAGCCAAGACAAGAACTCAGAGCTCCTGACTCCAAGCCCAGTGCTCATTTCATTGACTCTCTACCAGGCTTTGAGAAGAAAAGTGGTGGCCAGTTCATGATAGGCAAATGCCCGATGATGAAGGGATCTAAAGAAATCAGAAGAAATGTCATTAGGGCTGAGAGGAGTAGAGGATGAACTTCAGGAAGTTTATAATGAGGGTGAGGGCTGACTCACCCTCATCATAAACTGGATCCCCTACTCCTGGAATATCACAGACATAAAGAAAATTTTACTCCAACCAAGCTGAAGGCTGGGAAGGATAGGCTAGACCAGGGGTGGGCAAACTTTTTGACTCGAGGGCCACAATGGGTTCTTAAACTGGACCGGAGGGCCGGAACAAAAGCATGGATGGAGTGTTTGTGTGAACTAAAATAAATTCAAAGTAAACATCATTACATAAAAGGGTACGGTCTTTTTTTTTTTACTTCAATAGTTTTATTCATTTCAAACATTTTAACAAGAAGAATGTAAACACTAATTATTATAATTTGAAACTTCAAAAAATGGAGGAATCATAGCACAATAACATACCTTATATTGAAGATGGCAAAGGCAAAATAAAATTGCCTAACAAAGGAAAGGTACAAAAGCCTTTCAAATTAAACTTAAATATAATAAAATAATTTAAAACTAAAACAAATAGAAAAGAACAAAATGTGTAAACAGTAAATTAAACATTTTCTTTAGTGCAACTTCCAAATTATGCCCGGGACGTAGATGTAGATGGCAATGTAGACTGGGTTGAAACAGTTTAAAACATCAACTTCAGTGGGAACAGTGTTGTTGGTCTCCTTTTTAGCTCTGATACTGTGCTCTCCAGGGGAGTGTCTCCCTACATCACCACGATAACGTGTCTACGCATTCCCAGGGTGATGTCGGGGAACGCATCCGCGGGCATTACAAGGAGCCTCTGGAAGATTGAGAGGTTGTTCCTTCTACTGAATGGGGATATAAATCCGCCCACTCAGAAGAAGGAGCTGCGGCCGTGTTTCCCGACGTTGCCATGTTAACACTGCTGTTGGTGAAGGAGCAGAGGGGAGAGCAAGAGAACCCTCCGGTCTTTTGGCTCCGTGGGCCGGATAGAACAGCCGAACGGGCTGGATCCGGCCCGAGGGCCATAGTTTGCCCACGGCTGGGCTAGACATTGGCTAGGCTGCTGAACGGTGAGCCAAGGAGTGGGCGGGACCAGCAAGAATAGACATTCTCTTCTCACCCACAGAGCCTTATGGCAGGGCAGACAGAACCTTAGAAAAGCAGCCTCAGCTTCTTCCCAGATTACAGAGAACATGCCCAGGGAGAGTCTGGGTGGAGATCCTGCATTTAGAGACTATGAGGATGCTGCTGGAGCCCTCATTGAGACAAACGTGCACAAACAAGGGAAGAAATCCACTCTGGGACCCATTGCTTCATATAATCCAGCTAGTGACAGATCAATAAATCAACAACTCCAGTTAGCCTATGTGCATAAGTTCATTCTCCTGACTCAAACCATACCTGCATTCATTCCCTCTGGGTGTGGGAATATAGTCTATGCGACGGCATACGCTTGTCTGAGGGAGCCATTTATCGCTGCATCTTCCTCACCGAGTCTTTGAGCCTTATTCACGCCGCCTTGGTAAAACTTCTGCCACTGTGAAGCAGTACTAAGGACCTTTGAACAACTCTGCCCAGGCTTAGGGTCTCCTTGGGCCACTGGTTTTTGAAAAAAAATACAGTACCCCACCCTCTGGTTGGCAGAGTCCAATCGCAATGCATTCCTTTTCTCCTTACTTCATTCCTTGTCTTTCTTCCTCGTCCCATCTCTCCTTTTTTCTCTTCTTCCATCATCAGTTCTCCTTCCCTGTTTAAGCCTCGCTGGTCCTCCGGTTCCCTTAGGACACTTGTGGAACCAGGTCAGAGCACCAGCCCAAAGAAACAAAGAAAGCAGGAGGGCACATTCTCTTGTCACATCACCTGATTGCCTTCCCTGTCCCACTCAGGCCTCCTCAGATGGATGTCACCCGCCTGCTCCTGGCCACCCTGCTGGTCTGCCTGTGCTTCCTCACTGCTTATAGCCACCTGGCACCTGAAGAGAAGCCCAAAGATGACAGAAGCCTGAGGAGCAACTCCTCCACGAGCCTGTGGGATTCCCCTTCTGTCTCTCTCATGGGTAAATAACCCGACCTTGGGTCCAGCTTCTGAGTTCTGGCCTTGAGAAGGGGCTTCAGGATGCCAAACATGCTCCCCAGGCTGATACCAAGATCCACTGCCATAGGTCAAGGCTCCTTCTTGCTCATCCCATGACATAATCCTGGACGAATAAAGCGTCCCTTGACTCATTTGGTTTAGGAAAGCCCTGCATGCCAACCTACCTAAAATATAGCTTGGCGTGTTAGAGGCTTGGAGAGTTGAGACACTTGGTGAACTTAGTTTAACTTAGCATTTCTGAAATTTATTGAATCACAGCACACCTATCAGTGGTAACAAACTTTAGGAAATCCTGCAGACTATAACCAAGTCTGGAGTGAACCAGTCCTGTCAGGCCAGGGTTGAGAATGACTGCTCAGGGAATATATCAGGGCCATTACAGCTGGTACTAGAGATCTGTCTTAATTCCATCTGGAAGTAATAATAACGAGCATACTTATTGTGTGCTAGGCACTGTGAGGTGAGGCACTATTTTTACTCCTATTTCACAGTTGAAGAAATTGTGTTTTAGGAAAGCTAAGTAGCTAACATAAGATCACACAGTTCTTAATTGGAAGAGCAGAATTTAAACCCAGTTGTTTCACTTCAGAACCTAAAATAAAAACTAATGTCCCTTACTGCCTTGCCTCTCACTCGCAAAAGAGGATATTCTCGATGAAGGCAAGGGAAGGGGTTGAAGCACATCAACGCTGATTGATCACCTTCGATGTGCCAGCCTTTCCACTTTACAAACATACCTTACTTACCCTCAAGAAAACCCTGCAAGGCAGGTATTACAGTACCCTGTTTGCAGATTAGAAAACTGAGTCTTAAGAAGAATAAGTAGGTTGGCTAAGGCTACACAGATGCCATATCGCAAAGACTGAATTTAAATCAGGTCTGCCTGACTCCAAAGCTCTGAGAAATGGAAAATAGGGCTATAGGAAATCCAGGTCTATCCATGTATAAGACACTGAGTCCATTTTACAGGGCCTTCTGGAATTTCCCCTTTGCCTTCCTTCAGACTTTGCTCTCAGTCCCTGGCTCCAGGTCAGCAGCCAGGCTAACAAGAACCTGATGGCCAAAAAAAGAACCTGATGGCCTAAGTGCCAAGATGTGATTCATCCAGCCAACCTCTCATCCTCTCCCCCACCTTGGGACTTCCTGGAGCCCCCTCAGCACTTCCCACTTCACTGCAGCTCAGGGCCCCAGAAACTTCTGTCTTTGCTCTTTTCTCTCTTTAAAGGGCTAAACAAGAAGTCCAAAAAGATCAGCAGAAAAGAGGCAGAAAAGAAGAGAGCTTCCAAGGTAGGCCTGGGAGTTCTCACTGTGGGGGGGTGGGACTGGACTTAAAAGGGGAGGACCCCCAACCTCTGGTTAGGAACTAAATGATTTTTCAGACCTACATGAAGAAAAAAGCTGACAGCTTCCTAAAGGCTTCCTGCCCATACTAGCTAGCCCCCTGCCTGAAATTTTGTCATCACTTATTCTTTTGGATGAATGCACTGTTTCCTAAACCTCAGTCATTTCAGAATCATTTCCACAACTTTCACCACATCTGAGTCTCATCTATTTATTAAATATGTTTAAAATTAAAATGTTATAAATTATATAACTGTGACAGAAAACCAGTATCATTTGTCATAAGTAGAAGTTAACTATAAAAATAAGTAAAATGAGCCCGGCCAGTGTGGCTCAGTGGTTGAGCATTGACCTATGAACCAGGAAGTCATGGTTGAATTCCCGGTCAGGGCACATGCCTGGGTTTCAGGCTTGAGATGTGCAGGAGGCAGCCCATCGATGATTCTCTCATCATTGATGTTGCAGTCTCTCCTTCTCCCTTCCTCTCTGAAATCAATAAAAATATATTTAAAAATAATAATAAGTAAAATGAAAATACCGTTAGTGGATTCTAGCTAAATGGTATTGCCTGCCAAAGGCTCTAAATCTGAGGCTTGTTCTCTGTGTTAAAAGGAAGATTAGAAAGTATTGGGGAGGCGTTAAGGACATATTGACACCAAACCATATTGAGCCTTTCAAGTTGAACAAGATAAAAAAATAAATAATCCTTTTTCACTGGGATTCAGCATCATTTAATATTTATGCACCATTTAAAATCATATCACTATGGTACAGGTTCCCACACTTTGGGAAATACTGGAGTAAGGCATTGTTGAAATGCACACATTATTCCCTGGTGCGCCTCATTTTATCAGCTCATCTGTAACCAGACAAGGGAAGCCTGGACTAGGCTTTAGGAGGTAGGACCTGGCACTGATCTTGAGAACATTCCTGCTCCTCTCTGGGCCTCAGGTGAAGTGAACAAGCAAATCAGATGATTGACAGATAAGAGTATATAATCGACAAATATATCTATACTAGTGGCCCAGTGCACGAAATTCGTGCACGGGGGAGGGGGTGTCCCTCAGCCTGGCCTGCACCCTCTCCAATCTGGGGCCTCTCAGAGTATGTTCGTCGGACATCCCTCTCACAATCCGGGACTGCTGGCTCCTAACTGCTCACCCGCCTGCCTGCCTGATCACCCCTAAACACTCTGCCTGCCGGCCTGATCAACCCCAACTGCCCTCCCCTTCCAGCCTGAGCACCCCTAACTGCCCGCCCCTGCTGAACTGATTGCGCCCAACTGCCCCCCTGATGGCTAGCTCCCCCTAAATGCCCCTGCCGCTGGCCTGCTTACCCTCAACTGCCCCCACACCGGCCTTCTTGCCCCCAACTGCACCCCCCCCGCCAGCCTGATCAACCCCAACTGCCCCCCCCCCCCCCCGCTGGCCTGCTCGCCCCCAACTGCTCTCCCTTGCCGGCCTGATCGCCCCTAACTGCCTCTGCCTTGGCCCCGCCACCATGGCTTTGTCCGGAAGGACTTCTGGAAGGTCTCTGGAAGGTCTCCTGGTCTAATTAGCATATTACTCTTTTATTAGTATAGATGCTAGGTACTGGGAATATGGAAGTGAACAAGAGTTTCTTGAGGGAAAAACAGGCAAACAGCAAGTAAACCAATGAAATAAATTCTTAATATGATAAACACTGAAGGAACTAAAGCATGGTAATGAGATAGAAGGGAAAACCTCTGCAAGGAAGCACTTAAATATCAGACTGAAAAATTCAGTAATCTCAAGCAGCAACACCCAGTAGAAATACAATGGGAACCACATATATAATTTTAAATGTTCTAACAGCCACGTTTTTATTTATTTATTTTTTTTAATATATTTTATTGATTTTTCACAGAGAGGAAGGCAGAGAGACAGAGAGTTAGAAACATCGATGAGAGAGAGACATCGATCAGCTGCCTCCTGCACAGCCCCCACTGGGGAAGTGCCCGCAACCAAGGTACATGCCCTTGACCGGAATCGAACCCGGGACCCTTGAGTCTGCAGGCCGACGCTCCATCCACTGAGCCAAACCGGTCAGGGCAACAGCCACGTTTTTAAAAGTAAAAAGAAACACATGCGATTAACTTTAATATTGTATTTAACCCAATATATCCAAAATATTATGATTTTCTTTTCTTTTTTATTTCAGAGAGGAAGGGAGAGGAAGAGAGATAGAAACATCAATGATGAGAGAGAATCATCGATAATCAGCTGCCTCCTACATGACCCCTACTGGGGATGGAGCCCACAACCTGGGCATGTGCCCTAACTGGGACTCCAACCATGACCTCCTGGTTTATAGGTGATTGCTCAACCACTGAGCCACACTGGCTGGGCCACATCTTAATTCTGATGTTAATTTTTAACAAAGTCAAACGTAGTCCTAAAAAACAATAAAGTGTTTATCAAAAAAATTTTATACTGCTTCAGTTTTAAATTAAAATTAAATGAAAAATTTTAAAGATCTTTATTGATTTTTTTAGAGGGAGAGCAAAAGAGAAACATTCATGTGAGATTGGCTACCTCACCATCTGATGGAGCCAAAACCCAGGCATGTGCCCCAACCAGGAATAGAAGGGGCAACCTTTCAGTGCACAGGACAATGCCCAACCCACTGAGCAACACCAGCCAGGGCTAAATTGAATAAAATTTGAAAATTCAGTTCTTCAGTTGCACTAGACACAGGAAAGGGAGTATCCAGTTCAAAGACCCTGTAGTAGGAACACTTTTTCTTCGTTTGGTGCACAGAAGGAAGGCCAGTGGGACAGTGTGGTAAAGGTGTTGAGGGGAGGGGTGGGCGCACACAGGGCCTCGGGGCCAAAGTAAAGTTTATATTTTATTCCAAGTGCAAAGAAAGACCATTGGGCGGCTTTAAAGCAGAGTGGGATGCCATCATAGGTCTTTGGAGAGGTTTCTTTGGAGCACTGAAGGACGGACTATAAGGGGCCCAGGGCAGCACAGAACATAGTGGCCTGGCCCAGGGTAGCAGAGGTGAAGAAGAGAGTAGAGTCAGGGTTTACTGTGAAGGCAGAACTGAGAGGGGTTGCAGATACACAGAAAGGGAGAAGGGGTAATTAAAAACTGGAGTTGAGTGGGGTCCCTTAGGGAGCAAAGTGGGCCAGGCCAGGCCATGTCAGTTTTGCTGAGGATGGAGGCGGAGGGACATGATTAGGGAGCAGGCCAGGGCCCCCTGGGGTGAGTCGAGCAGGTGGTGGGCCGTGGGTGGGGATGTCGGGTCCGCAGCCTCCATAGCCCAAAGATTCCTCGGCAAAGGTGAGGTCGGGTGGGGCGTGAGTGGGCTGTTCGGACAGCCCCGGCATTTCCCAGCAGAGAAAGTCTTCGATTAAGAAGGTGACGCGGCCCCCGCCGCCCAATCCCTGCGTAGCCACCCGCAACAGCTGCAAACAGCCGGCGCCCCCCTGCTGTGACCCGTGCGCCTCCTGTATGTGCCGCTTCTTCCGCAGCACCTGTTCCTGCCGTGTGCTCAATCCCAACTGCTGAGCGCCGCCTGCCGGCTGTCAGCGGGGCGTTTCCCAGGTAGGAACTCTCCCTTGACCCTGGGGTCCCTGAAGGGCTGGTGATCTCTAGTAAGATGTGGCTTCTTAGGACTGGGCGCAGGCGTGGCTACTGAGGTTGGGCCGTAGCTTTTAGCAGGAGGGACTTCAAGGGCACGTGGCTTGGGCTGGGATAAAATCCAAATAGTTTATGCAGGCTGATTCAAAGTGTGTGGCTGTTTCTTTAAAGGACCAGAAAGATCATTTTCCCTTCGAGGAGTCCACTTTACATCGAAAGTACGGCAGGCTGCGCACGCACTATTTCCGTGGTCTGTGGGAAACCCGATTATCCCGGCCCTAAGGCTATACTCCTCTTAAGCGTTTCTCCAGATCAGCTGGAGACAATGCTGCCCCCTACCTTTAAACCGGAGAACACCCGAAGATGCCCCCACATCCAGGGGATGCAGACCACCAGACAGAAAGGAAACATTAAGGAACTACCATTCAGTCTTTCACCCTTCTAAGGAGCTCCCCCGACCCCACCCCCGAGAAAAACAAGAAAGGTACAACTCCATACACAGTCTCACTGGTTTGTCTGTCCTGGGGGGATCTGCACATAAACCTGGGATGGCTGGTTGTGACTGGGCGATGCCATGGGTTCCTACAGCCAGAAGGCTATGCCTTAGGAGACTTCCAAACAAAGGTGCCACTTATGCCCACCCTCCCTTTTTTCCAGGGATTCCCAGAGGTGCAGGGGACTGGGAGGAGTTTCTTCCACTGCCAAGCTAAATACTGACCACTGGTCCCCAGGCATTTTTAACCCTGACAACCTTTAGTTGGGGCTCCAAGTAAAAAGCAGGGGTTCAGGACTCCTTCCTCACTCATACCTCAGTAAGCAGGCAGTGAGCTTGACTTGAAAATCAAAGGAAACCACTCAAATGGGAATCCGGAGGCCAAAGGGAAGCTCTAACACTTCATGGCAACTACAGGAAGAACTGTCAATTATAGGCCCCAACAGGAAAAGATGTTCATTGCATCTCCTACAAGAAATCAACTACCCTAGCAACTCAGCCAATGAGAAACCATCATCTCCCTGAAGTCACTTTTCTCCAATGGACCTTTGTTCAAAACCTCTCTCATTCCTTTTTCTCCATAAAATACGGTTCCTTTCCTTCATTTGTTGGACTTGCCCCTATGGCTTTTGTTATAGTTTGTGTGTCCTGATTTGCAACTCTTTTGTTCCCAAATAAACTCATTTTTCCTGGTAAAATAACTGACTTTTTTTTTTTTTAATTGACTTTGGAGACAGAAGGGAAACATTGGTTCGTTGTACCACTCATTTGATGTGCCCTGAGCAGGAATTGAACCCGCAACCTTGGCATATCGCGAGATGCTCTAACCAACTGAGATACCCGGCCAGGTAAAATAACTTTTAAGGTCAACAGTGAGTAGGCAGCAACCTTTGTCCTGGATTATTGGGGCCTGTCACCTAAAATGTCCCAAGCTGGTGCCTGAAATTTCATTCTTAGAGATTATCTGAGTCTGTGAGAAACTAAGTGCAGCATACCTTTGGAAGGACGCTGGGAAGAGGAACACCTGTGATACTGCTTTGGTGAGAAAGGGTTTGAGGTGGGAAGGAGGTCTTTGATCCCAGCCAGAGTCTGGGTTCACAAAGAAACTCCCAGCACCTCGCGGCACAAGGGCTGCAAGAGCTGAGATGCCACTTGTCAGTGCACCCCAGCAGCTGGAGCTCTTCCTCAAGGAATCACTACAAGCAAGAAACAGGAAGTTGCAAACTGGCATAAGATGATTTTATGTGAGTGGAACATCGATCAGCTGCCTCCTGCACACTCTGACCAGGGATTAAGCCCACAACCTGGGCATGTGCCCTGGCCAGGAATCGAACCAGCAACCTCAGCACCTCTCAGTGCATGGGATGATGTCCAACCGAGCCATACCGCCCAGGGCCGGACGATGATTTTAAAAAGGCCTATGTACGAGAATGATTTCAGAAGCTGAGGCAGAAAAATTGTGAAGCAGTTGCCTCTGCCCTGATAGCTATCATGTATCTCCTTGGAGGTGAGGACAGTGGAGCTCAAGGGCCAGCACAACTAAAGCCACCTCCCCTGGCCCAGGTGTCCATTCACAATCTTCCATCTTTCAAATTCCTTAAAACTCTCTCCTTTCCAAGGACCTTGTCCCAACTGAAGACCCAGGTTGTGCCTGCAGTGACATAGCCAGTATGCAATAGGAGGCAAACTTCAGAACCTGGACCAGATAGAGCGGGAACCACCTGGATAGAGTACAAGGAAAATGATGGGTGCTCCAGGCTAAGCTAGTAATAATTCTGCACACTGGACAAGTCTGTGCTTCTCTGGACTTCCTTTCTCTTGTGTATAAAATGGGAAGCTCCTGCCATTATTCCTGATGTTCTTGTTATAAATCTGAGAGTGATGCTTCTTGTACCTTCATAAGAAATATGGGGGCGGGGCGGGGGGAGGAGCTGCCAATTGCTTCTTTTGTTTACTCTCATTTAGGCTGCAAGACCATAGGACAAGAACCTTTTGTACCTTGTACCACAGCTGCTACTGATAAATGCCATCATTAATGAGAATATCAGGAACATATTGCAGCCACTGCTCCTGTTTTCCAGACGTTGCTCACCAACCAGGCACCATTTGGCTCCCAGGGGTGAGGCCCGAGATGCAAAGCCAACGAACCAGTCCGTCAGTGATAAAAAACCACTTAGCTGCTGGGTCCAGACAACTGCATGGAAGACTAACTCATTTATTCCTTCAGCAAACGTGTACTGAGCACCTACAATGTGCCAGGTGCTGTGAATATTGTGAATGAGTCCAATATGGATCCTCTCCTTACAGAACTTATGATCCAGTGGACGATGACCATAGGCCTGGTAGAGGTTAAAACAGTTGTTAGGACTAGTTCCCTTTCCTGAGAAAACAAAAACACAGCCATGGCCAGGCTAGATAGTACAGGATCCTTGGCCAATTCCTTCTTTCCCCAAGAAGCTTTGATGGCAGAGCCCAGACATCAGGAGTCAGGGTAAGAGGCTTAGGAGACACATGTTCTTTCATTGTGAGCGTCTGGTCAGTGTTACCCATGTGACAGATTAGCAGACCTGAGATCAGAGTTAAAGCTGAGACCAGACTGGCAGGACATCTCCAAAAAGGAAAGGGGGGAAAAAGCCTGGGTAATAAACCAGAATCACTAGGGGACCAGAGATGGGGGGACTACATGGGATCTCACAGATGGGAACATCTGGACAGGTAGTTCCTGTGTTTGGGAGGAGACAGACTTGAGGGAACGGAGTGTGCTTACACACGAGCCGGGCCCATTGGAGGAGGCAGCAAGGCTGTGTTGCAAAATAAGGCATTTAACCTCTTTGGCTCAGATGAACAGTGGCCTCCTCCTTTCTACTGAGAAGTCATTGTCCCAAAGATTACCATGGTAGAGTGTCTGAGGTGGGCACTGTGGGCAGCACTCGGTGGAAGTCTTGCCTTTAGGGGACCTGGGTTACAGTTCCAGAGTTAACTGCTCAAAGTGTTGGAGGGTCTGAAACCAGGCTCCCTTCCTCCTAAACCAGGGCCTGTAGGTGTGGAAAGAGCTTGAACTTTGGGCTAAGAGCCAACTCTCGTGGTGTCTCTCAGAGCCTGTTTCTTGATTTGTAAAACAGGAATTCAAGTCCCTAAAAGGTTATCATGAAGAATAAATAAGTGCTTACTTAGCACAAAATTAAGTGTACAAGAAATAGCAGTGGGCATGGTAGTGACTCTTGAATCTGTTTTGACCACTGATGTCATGATCAGCTAAGTGGGTCCCATGTCATTTGTCACTAATAACTACCATTTAACTACCAAAGTTTGTAAATTATTTACAGCAATCATATCAGGTATGCATATAACTTACTGTATAATCTAGTAGGGTCAGCCACTTGGCCTCTCTGAACCTGTCCTCATTACTAGCATAGGAGTGAGAATACAAAAATGAACAAGACACAAGTATGGAATGTTCAATCAAGAAAGGACATTTCAGCCGAAACTGGTTTGGCTCAGTGGATAGAGCATCGGCCTGCGGACTGAAGGGTCCTGGGTTCGATTCCGGTCAAGGGCATGTACCTTGGTTGCGGGCACATCCCCAGTGGGAGGTGTGCAGGAGGCGGCTGATCGATGTTTCTCTCTCATCGATGTTTCTAGCTCTCTATCCCTCTCCCTTTCTCTCTGTAAAATATCAATAAAATATATTTTTAAAAAAAGAAAAAGAAAGGACATTTCAGGAATCTGTGCAGCTAAAGTTCTCATCTTGATGTTTAAGGCCTCTCCTTCCTGTCCCTCAGGCTACCTTTCTAGTCCTCTATCTCATAATTCCCCCTAAACTACAGCCAAAAAACTCTTTCTCTCCTCCTACTCTCTCACGCTTTTCTTGCTTAAGCTGGTCTGTTGCTGCCTGGAATACCCTTGCTTTTAGTTCCTTCTGTTAAAAGTCTTCATTTCTATCACAATTGATTTCAAGTATCACCTCGTCCCTGCTGTCTTTCTCCTACTGCTGCCAGGCACTAAACTCTATAAAGCTGGGCAGAGAGAGATGTACCAGGTAATGGCAAAGCTGTTTGTGTGCCTGCCTTCTACCTCTAGCTTGAGATCTGAGCAGGCTGGGGTCAGGTCTCAGGCATCCCCATCGGGCTTCCATCCAGTAGATGACCCTTAGAGCAGTTTCCAGTTACCATTCCCAGGTAGGTTCTTATTTTGCTTTACTTTTCTAGACCAGAACAGGGGTTCAGCCAATGACCATTTAGGCAAATAGGAGGGAGGCTAACTTTCCACCCACCTTTCTGTGATTTCATTCATGATGAGGCCTCTTACAAACCGTGACTTTAGGAAAGACACTTAATTTAACCTTTCTGAGTCTCCATTCTCATCTATAAAATTAGGATATATAATATACTAAGCTTGTTGTGAGAATAAAGAAAATCAACTACAAAGCCCCTAGCAGCCCGTAGTTGCTCAATAAATAATAGTTCCCCAAGGAGCACTGGATCAGCCCAAAGTGGAAATGGGGCGAAAAAGAAAATATGAATTGGGACACAAAAACTAAGTAGAGGAAATAAATACAAACAGGAATCACAATAAATATAAAGTTAAATTCACCTACTAAATGAATCTTAGATTGGGTTAAAACCAGGCTGTTTACAAGAGACATGCCTAAAGAGATATAGTTCTCTTCACTTTACCCATCCTTCCAATCCCAAAGGTTTGCCTGCAGCCTTTATAACTCCACACTGCAGACAACCCCGTGTCTTTTTTCCCCCATCACCATTTATCCTCCCTATACCCTCTTCTACCTCCACCCCTTCCCCTCAACCCCATGTCTTCATCAGCACACAACTATTACCCCTTGCTCATGGCATACATTGTTGGCAGTGGATTATCTATATAATAAAGGCTCGAAATTATTTTGGGCACCAAAATTTTTATTTATCTACCTTCTTGCTCTAACATTATATAAACATAAACAAAATTTATCTTTTTGACCCAGGGTTGTGATAGGAACCATTACAAAGTGGTGGCAGATCTATGCCTGCTTTTAAGATTCTCTGGCCCCTCAACCTCTGGCTGTCACTTCTCTTGTCCTTTCTCGGCTGTCCCATAACAGTGTATTTTATAACCCCTGTAAAATAGGGACTGAAAGTACCAACCTCATTGTTCTGAGGTATAAGAGAATGCCCAGCACTAAGCCAGGCTCTCAGGAGCATTCGAACTCCAACAGTTCCTCCCCGCCCATTGATACAGCTCCTTCTCATTTGTCATGGGCTGAGGAAGCAGTGAACACGTCTATCAAGAATATGGGCACAACATCCATAGGGCAGGTGAGGGCTTAGATAGTAAAGTGCACAGGTGTTATGACCATCACTCCCAGCTTCCAGCCTAAGGACTGACTGAGTCAGCTGTTCTAAAACCCCTGAGCTCATGGTTCCCTGTGGGTATCTCCCATGTACCTCCACTGTGACCAGGGCTTGAGGAGGGGCTTCTCAATTCCCTCTCCCACACAAGGAACAGTGTGAGGGATATAGCGGAGGCCAAAGACTGAGTGACCAGCCCCAGGGAGTCGATGGGGGACATTAACAAATCATTCTCAAAACTGGTGCCATTTGCTCTTGAGGAGAAAAGGTGGGACTTGGGCAAGGACAGCAGCTAGAAGGCAAAAGGGCAGGTCTGGTTCTCAGTAACGGTAGTGATCGGCCTTGAAGGGGCCATCACGGGGCATGCCCAGGTACTGGGCCTGCTTCTCAGTCAGCTTGGTCAGTTTCACATTCAGCTTTCGCAGGTGGGCTTCAGCTACTGCTTCATCCAACTGGGGAGAAACACAGGAAGACGTGGAGTCAGTACCATGCTCTGGAACCTCTTACCTGCATCCAGCTGCCAATGGAGGCAAGAACTGTTGTGTTGCGGTACCTGCCAGGCGTTACACATATTACCTCATCCTATCTTCAGTCAGACTCAGTGGATGTGCTGTTTTTGACTGCCCAGCTCTCCTTCCTCAAGAGGGAACCATGCTACATCCTCCCCTCCAAGTAACCTGGTGGCACCATCCATTACATCTTCTTTCCCACCTTCCACCAACCCAAGTAGCTAACCAAAATGCCTCTCTGGAATACATCTAGGGACAGAACATTTTTCATAACAGGTTAGACAGGGTCTCTCCAATTTCACTGGGATTTCTAAACAGGAGGGTATCAGTCTCAGTTTGGTAGTGGTAAGTCTATTTGACAAGTGAAGTGAATGTGAAGAAAAAAAAAGAGCCAACACAGAGAAACACAGAGCTCTAATAATACTGAATCACTGGGTCCACTGTCTGAATCTTGACTCCTCCTTTATACAGGGTGGGACAAAAGTAGGTTTACAGTTGTGAATACATAAAACAGAGTTTATTCTTTTATCATTTCTTAATTATTGTATTATTTTTCATTTGGACAACTGTAAACCTACTTTTGCCCCACCCTGTGCAGCCAATAGAGTTTCTTTTTAGATTAAATTGGTTGTGGATGTTTTAAAGCATGTCCTTAAATTCTTTGTCTAGAAATTCATAATACTCCTTTCGGGAGGTGGCGCCTAATTGTTCACCCCTTGAGTGACTCACTTCTAATAGAAAAAAGCAGAAGTGATGGTATATGACTTGGAGACTAGGTTCTAAAAGACACTGCAGCTACTTCCTTTGCTCTCCTGAACCACCCTCTGGGGAAAGGCCAGCTGCCATCTCCTGAGGACACTTAGGTGGCCCTATGGAGATTCCAATGTGACTAGGAACTGAGACCTCCTGCCAACAGTGAAGTGGATCTTCCAGACCATCTAGCCTTCAGATAGCACTGCAACTTCATGAAGGACCTCAAATCAAAGCACCCCACTAAGGTGCTCTCAAATTTCTGACCCACAAAAACTAAAATAATAAGCATTTACTGTGTTAAACCATAAGTTTTGGGGTTAAATTGTTACATAGCAATAGATAATTAACACACCAGTTTAAACGGTTTCTACCACTTGCCACCAAAAGGATCCTGACTAATAAAAAATGGCCATCCTCCTTTCACAAATGTAGAAATCAAGGCTCAGAAAGGTGAAATGACTTGCCCAAGGTCACACGGCTAGTTATTTATAGAGCTAGGATTTGAACCCAAGTCTATCTGGCTCTAAAACCCCAAAACTTGTCTCAAACATCTCAACTTACGGCCTCCAAGGCATCTTCGAAGAGATGGAACAGAAACCAAGGAAGACAGAGGCTGGGGTTAGATAAGGCCAATTTCTAAATCTGACCAATGCTGAAATGCATAAAGGAGTCTGAAAAGAAGGGCACTTAGAGAAAGGTAAACTCTCAGTGTGCGGTGTCACCTTCTCAGCTTCCTGCTCTGGGTAGGGTCTGTCTCTATCCCTAATGCCCCAAGTCCCACCCCATGATGACACAACAGCCTTGGACTACAGCCCAGCCCCTACAACTTTTACATGTCCAAGTGGTTTCATATCCATTGTCTCACTAGAGCCTCACAAATACCCCTAAAGAGGGCAGTATTTACTCTTTTATTTCTCAGAAGAAGAAACTGGGGAGAGGCAGGCAAGGCATGAGCAGAGCCCAGCCCCAAGTCCATGTTAATTCTGGAAGCAGAATCAAGGTCTCTTACTCTCAGAGTACACACTGACTACTCCCTTCACTTGGCCTGACCTAACCCTGAATACACTTCTTCCTTCTCCTTTAACCCACACCCAGAAGGCAGTGTGTCACAATGGTTAACTTGCACAGACAGTAGAGCTGGGTTCTACTCCTGGCCCAATACTTGACAACTGTGGGAGCAAGTCAATCTCTGAACTTTATTTGTAGAATGGATCTCTCATGGCTATCACAAAGATCAACGCTATAGTTCTTGGTGCAAGTAGATACCTTAATAAATGGTGGCTGCTCTCTCTGTCATTGTCCATATATCACATGTGAGGCATGAAGCCAAGGATGTCTTGTCCCCCATCCATGTCTTGGCCGTGATGAAGGAGGTAAGGATGGGGCCATGTGCTGGGGTAGGAGATGAGATCTTTGACTTTTTACTTCCAACCCTGACCTCATTTTAAGGCCTGTCCAATTTCTCACCATCAATCATATTTATTCCAACTGGGATCAGATGGAGGTCAAATCAGACTTTTGAAACCCCGTAACAGGCTGGGGACCTGGCAGGCTGCATAGATCAGGATAGCCCTCAAGGCCCTTATGGATAAAACATCTGGTCCAAGGGAAGTATCCAAAGAAGACTAGGTGGAAAGGAGTTGGCTGGCTCTGGAGGCAGATGCTCTGGGGGCAGATGCCCCAGGCCTCAAGAGGACACCACCCAGGCTTCTTTCTACTTCACTTGGCAGAACCAGCCTTCAAGGGGTGGAGGAGTGGTATGGAGACTTCATCAAAGCTTCCTCAGTATCAAATGCTAGATGAGCAAGTTACTCTTAGGGAAACTGTTAGGGAAACTGAGGCCCAGAAAGGCTAAAAGTTCAACCATGACACTGGAAAAAAAAGGCTGGAACTAAAACATAGCAATTCTGATCCTTGGGGGTATGCACATTGCATAGGGTGTTAGGATAAGCACTGGGTTTGATATGAGAAGACCTCCTTGTCATGGCTACCCTGACCTCACTCCCATAGCATGTCAGATGCTATACTCAGTGTGTTAGTGGTATCATTTCATTCCAAGGCCACAATCCTACAGCCTACAGGCTGCATTTTTGGCTTATAGACATGTCCAAGTTGACCCACCTGATTATTTTTTAAAACTGTTAACAAGTTGCCTACATTTAAAAATTGAATATTTCATACAAAGATCTTAACATCTGCCTTCTCTTGAAATGTCAGGAGCCCTGGTCCAATGGGCCTGAGTTCCAGGTTAATGACAGCTGACCCCTTCACTGGGGCATGTGCTCTTCTGTTAGTCTCCACCAAACCCAATTCACTCATTAACCTGCCCAATCCTTGTGGGCATATGGGTTTGTAACCCCTGATCTAAGAAAATCCTCACAATCCTTAAAGAAGGTAGTATTACCTTCGTTTTACAGAGGAGGAAATAGAAGCACAAAGAAGTTAAGTAACTTTCCCCAGTTATACAGCTGCTAAATGTTAAGGCTTAGATTCAAACCTGGGTGGGTCTCACTATAAAGCCCATGCTCTCCTCATCACCCAGTAGAGAATGGGAGTCATTCTCTACTTTGGGCCTGAGTTTCCTCCTCTGCTAAATGAAGAAAATGCTTTCTGCCCTGTGGACCTCTCAGGTGAACTCTGGCAAGTCCTGTGTGGGGAGCCCAGGGTTGGATGTATGACCCTTGGCCTGGGTTGGAGGTGGGTACCCACCTTCTTGGGCAGGAAATGGACCCCAACAGGGTACTTGTCTGGATGGGTCCACAGTTCAATCTGCGCCAGCACCTGGTTGGTGAAGGAGTTGCTCATCACGAAGCTGGGGTGACCCATCGCACAGCCCAGGTTGACCAGCCGGCCCTCGGCCAGCAGGATGATTCGGCGCCCGTTCTTCAGCCGGTAGCGGTCCACCTGCAAGTGGGCAGAGTAGCAGTGAGGGCTGGTAATGCTCCTAATGTCCACCCCTGCCTTATCGTACCCTCTTGCCCAGCAGGCCTACCTGCCTCCAACAGCACCTGTGAAGGGCCTAGGCTATCCTAGAATAACCGCTAGCATAGCCATGGCACACTCAATTAATAATAATAGACAATATTTATCAAGCAGCTCTGAGCTACAGACCTTATAGATCTGCTGTGAGAATTTAATGAACTGACACATGTAAAGCACTGACACATGGCTTGGCACATACTAAGTACTCAGTAAGTATTAGGTAATGTTGTTATTGTTATTATTATTACTCTTATTGGCATGTGCCCTGAACTAAGAGGATACACATAACTATGTAACTATATGTATATATACATGCGACTAATAACAACCCTATGATCACAGATAAAGAAACTAAAGTTTAAAGTGTTAAACTGTCCAGAGCCACACACTAACAAGTAGCTGCAATTTGAGCCTGGACAGTCTGAGGACAGATCTCATGTTCTTAATCACCATACTCAGTAAAAGCTGAATGTAGTGATGCTAAACCTTGGCTGCACATCAGAATCATCGTGGGACCTTTGGAAAATGGGCCTAACTCCGAGATGCTGATTTAAGTAGCCCTGAAACCAGGCCCCCTTCTTCCCATCCTGTTGCCCAGGTTGCCAGAGCTTCCTCATTTGCCCTCCCTTTGCCAGCCCATTAGCATGCCCCCCTCAGCCCTCCATCTGCCCACCCTGTTAGAAGGGCTGGGGCTCCGCACCTGGGGCTTGATGTTCACTTTTTCCACAGCGTTATCATTCAGCCACTTGACATCAATCTCCACGTCAAAGTGTCCAATGTTACATACGATGGCGTCATCCTTCATCTGCTCGAAGTGCCTATGAGAAGCCCAAATCCATGGGAGACCATCAGGAACGAAGAGCAGCCCCAACCCAGCCCCTTCTCTCACTCCCCAGGATCCCTACCTGCCAAGAATGATGTCGATACAGCCTGTGGTGGTGACAAATATGTTGCCCTCCTGACAAGCCTCGTCCATGGTAGTCACCTCATAGCCTGTGCAGACAGTGGCCATGGGTCATCCAGGGTGGCCTTGCCTTTCCTCTGGCCCCAGTGACTGATAGCCAACCCTCGCCCTATCGTACCCTCCATGGCAGCCTGCAGTGCATTGATGGGGTCAATCTCGGTGATGATGACTCGGGCCCCAAAACCCCTCAGGGCCTGGGCACAACCCTTGCCCACGTCGCCATATCCTGCTACCACCGCCACCTTGCCCGCAATCATCACGTCTGTGGCCCGCTTGATGCCATCTATGAGGGACTCCCGGCAGCCATAGAGGTTGTCAAATTTGCTCTGAAAGGAGAGGGGATATGGGGGCAATGGGAGCAAGCAAGGCCCTACAGCCTCAGACCCACTCTCAGCATCTTGGCCTGATGGACCTTGGGCTGATCATTTATGACTTTTCTCCACCAGCTAATGCCCTCATATGCCTCTCACCCTGCTTTCTGCCCTGTGGAATACCCTGCGATCAGCCCTAAGATCTTGCTAGCCTTTCTCTGCTGGTCCAGAAGGCTTCTCCAGGATCAATTACTAAAAGAGATTGCCCAAAGAATCTGCTTCACTTTAAAGCTCCTGATGCCCAGCTCTCACTGTATAGTTCTTCACCTCTTTAATACACTAATTACCCTCAGTCTGCAATCTCCTCCCTCCCCTCAAATGAGGCCTTCAAGTCCCTAGCCTGCAGCCTTCCCAGGGCTCCTTCCTCAGGGGCCTACTCCCAAGCTGCACTGGGAGCCAACAGCTGGAACTGGAACTGTCATTGCCCCAAGGCTCACCTTTGTGACGGAGTCATTGACGTTGATGGCAGGAACCTTCAGGATCCCGTTGGCCATCATCTTGTACAGGTTGTGGACCCCTGTTGTGGTCTCCTCGGAGATGCCTCGAATGCCTGAACAAGAAAGGAAGGGGTAAGCCTCAGGCCAGGAAGGGGCTACCTAAGGGATTGGCTGGGGGGGGGGGGGGGGGTGAGGGTGGCTCTGGAATGAAGCCTCAAGAGCCTATTACATGAACTCACTCAAATTCTTCATCTTTGTCCCCCCCTGCCCCAACCACTTCTCTTTCTGGGTTCACATTTCAGTGACTGATACCACAGTCTACCTAATCATCCAGGCCAGCAAGAGGGAGGAGTCACCACCATTACCAGGCCACTCCATTCCCCTACCACTGTCCTAGTCCCTGCCACCATTATTCACCTGACCTCCCAGCCACAACCCATCCTCCACACAGCAGGCATTTTGAACATGTACATTTTCAGAGAAATCTTTTCAAAACCCTCCAATTATTTCCATTTGCTCTCAGGATCAAGCTAAATTCTTTTATCTTAACCTATTAATACTCATACATCTGGCCTTTCTCTAGCCGCTCCTGTAACACTCCCTTCTCCCAGGGAAGGAAGCTAAGCTACCAAGCAGGCTGGCTTCTTTCTGTTTTCTGAAGAGTCAGTCCTTTCCTCCCTCACCCCACTTTCCTCTCTACCCTGCTTAAAAAAATATGACGCATTCGCAGACCTGGCTTATGCTTGCTCTTAGATCATCTCAGCCAGACCGCCCCCTCCCTTCCCTAGCCACCCTGGCAGAAGTCAGGTCAGGCCCCAGCACGCCTGCAGGAACCTGCCATCCTCCCATCTTCCACAGAATCTGCTGCTTGAGGTGCTGGGAATCCTACCAGCCTGCTGCTTTCACATGAGCAAGCGGGCTCCATAGAGGTTGCCAGCAAGCACCAAGCCCACTCTCCTATCCACCCTACTCACCCGACAAAAGCTGTGGATACTTGGTGTGGATGAGGTTGGTGAGATCACCGCCGTCGTCCAGAATCATGTTGAGAGGCCCATCCTTGAAGTACAGAGTTTGCTCAATGCACCACAGGTACTCCTCATCTGTTTCACCCTTCCAGGCATACACTGGAGGGTGAATGGCACATCAGTGTCTGCTTCCCCACTGGAACCTGCTCTAGGAAACTACCTGGGCAGAACCAAAACTATCTCCTTCCTAATTCCCATGTTCAGCCACTCCCAGCCCCTCTGAGAACTCAGCGGTAATAAGAACACAACTTGGAGCCACAGAGACCTGAGTTCAAATCCTGGCTCTGCACTTGCCAACTGTGTGACTTTGGGCAAATCACTTCTCTGAGCCTCAGTTTCCTCATCTGTAAATGGATTAAGTGAGCTGGAGGCCAGATACAGGTAACTGGAATGAATTATTTACTTTCCTACTCCCTTCTGTCTAGGCCCCAAGGATAGGGGCATCAACCCATAATGACCAGAATCCCACCCAAAGTGCTGGGACGAGGTGCTGCAGAGGCAGGGAGCCATATTCATGTGGACCCACAAGGCAAGATACAAGAATTGTTCTGCACTAAAAGGACTTGAGGGCCCAGCAGTCTCTGTGGTCGGTGGTCTCAGGCAAAGTCTGGCCAAAAAATTACTAATAGCAGTTATGTATAGTGCTTTTTCTGTGCCAGACATTAGCACCAGTCCAGGCTCCTCCCATCAGATATGGGACACATATGTGGGCTCCCATGAACCACTATGAGAGAAGACCACTGGCCAAGCAGGGCAGGCTGCTTCTCTGTCTATCTGAGGCAGACAATGGTCTTGAGGACAAATAATTTCCCAGAAAAGGACCACGAAGCCCAACCATGGCTGAGGAATGGAGACAAGCCTATCCAGCCCTGGTCAGTCGCTGAAAGGATCCTCCTGACCCTCTCCCCCGCACCTGAGGCTCGTGAGGACTCATGGATGTCCTACTTAATCACCATCAGAGCTAACCACTCCCCTCCATAGGCCGAGGCTGACACATGCCATTTCTCCAACAGCTTATGAAAGCTCTTCCTCTTATTTTTGGTCCTTCTACAGACCCTAGGCAATGAACCTCTAGAGCTCTTTTTCTGACCAGTATTCCTCCCGATTCTTTTTGGAAACAGACCCACATCCATCCTTTTTTTAAAAAGGTTTTTAATGACTTTTAGAGAGAGAGGACAGAAGAGGGAGAGAAACATCGATCAGCTGCCTCCTACACGTCCCCCACGGGGGATCAAGCCCGCAACCCAGGCATGTGCCCTGACTAGGAATCAAACCCTCCTGGTGCATGGGTTGATGCTCAACCACGGAGCTATACTGGCCAGGCCCTACATCCTTTTTTTTCTTTTCCTCCACATCCTGTTTTTAAGGATCTTCCCCCTCTCTATACCAAGTGGTTCCCAAGCACAAGATCCTGTCCTTCTTGATCACAAGACAAGCTGGGACACTAAGTACCTCCCACAGAATTTTAGATGGCAACAGAATAAAACAGCTTTCTTATGGGTCATTAGGCTAGGATTGTGTGGCCATGACTCCTCTCCCCAGCCGCAGGGAAGTCTGTCACTATAGGAGCCAGGAAGCAAACATGGAGAAGCAAGAGCCCCTTCATGCATTCCCACACCCCCCAGCAGCAAGCAGGACTCACCTGGAATGCCGGCCTTGGCAATGGCAGCTGCTGCATGGTCCTGGGTGGAGAAGATGTTGCAGCTGGACCACTGCACCTGAAGAGCCAGTAAGATAGGGCTGTGTGGTCACAGAAACTCCGGGGTCATTGGACAGGGATAAGAACAAGCCCTGGTGCTAAAAGTGAGAAGCTTACTGTATGATCTAGGCCCAGCCAGCTCTATGACCATAGAGTGGTGGACCTGGTAAGTGAATAGGAGCCAGAGCAGTGACAAGACCCAACTTATATATATTTTTTAATTTCTTTATTGATTAAGGTATTACATATGTGTCCTTGATCCCCCATTATCCCCCACCTCCCATTCATGACCCCACCCCCCTGTTGTCTGTGTCCATTGATTAGGCTTATATGCATGCATATAAGTCCTTTGGTTGATCAAGACCTAACTTTTATTTTAAAACAGCACTCTGGTGCCATGTGGAAGAGAAAGGGCTCCACAAGGAAGCAAGGAGAGGAGTGAAGAAGCTGTTAAGAGGTCAGGCAAGAGATGTAATAGTAGCAGTGGAGGTGATAATAGGTATCTTTTGAAGGCTGAGCTGAACCAATTTGCTGTAGAATTAGTTGTTGGAGTGAGAGACAAAGTGGAGTCAGGGATGACACCAGGTTCTTGAACTAAGAAAACCTGGAAGGCTGAATTTCCATTTGCTTATGTGAGGAAGACTGCAGAAAGGGGTGGGGAAGGGGCGCACAAGAAATCATGAGTTTGTTTGGATATGTTGAGGTTGTTATGTCTACTAGATCTCCAAGTGGAGCTGGCACATCAGCTGCTGAATATACAAGTCTCGAGTTGGGGGTGGGGGTGGAGGAAAATCTAGGCTGGTACATTTACCTGAGAGTCATCACCATGTAGATAGTATTTAAAGCTATAAAATCAGAGTGTGAATGTTTAAAAGAAATACAAGGACTGAGTCTAATGTAGTCTGTTGGTTTGGGCTGCTCTCCTGCCCTCTTTTGGAGAAGCACTATCTTGTTCCGAGACTCCTAAAGAGGTTAGAAGAGCTGTCAATCAGGTACACATGACCCAGGCTGAACCAATCAGAGCACATCATCCTTCTGGCAGCCATGATTGGCCCAGGGCAGGCACATGACCCTAGGAGGGCCAATGAGAGCCAGTCCTTCCATGTCTCAGTTGGACATTGGGGTTGAATTTTTCTACCAGAGCTCCTTAGGTAGGAGGATGTGAATTGAGAGCAGTTTAATGCTATCTTCCCAGCCAGAAAAAAAATGTGCACACCAGTCACCACAAAAGTGACGGCACTGTGACAAGGCTGTTGCTCCAGCTAGGCCTGAGGGGGCAAACCACACTGGTTTTCCCACTTCACACAGAATAGCTGCAGAGCTTACCTCAGCACCCAGGGCAACAAGGGTCTCAATGAGGACGGCTGTCTCAACGGTCATGTGCAGGCAGCCGGCGATGCGGGCACCCTTCAGTGGCTTGGAAGCCGAGTACATCTCCCGCATGCGCATCAGGCCCGGCATCTCGTTCTCTGCTATGTCCAGGGCCTTGCGTCCCCAGGAGGCCAGGCTGATGTCAGCTGCAAAGGCAGGATGAATGGGAGTTCCATGAGCGGCTCATCCCACCAACCAGGAAGCACGCCACTGGTCACTCATCCATGTGTGGACTTGAAACATTAGGCTGAGCAATCTGGTCAGTGACTCTGTCACTCATTCAACAAGAATTTATGGAGCTGAGGCAGTCAAAAGAGAAAGGCATGGTCCCTGCCTAACTTCAACTTATAATCTTGTGGGAGAGTACATTTAATCAAAGAATCACACAAGTATGCATAAATAACACAGGTAAGTGCCCCCTTGAAAAATAGCTATCAGCCTATATATATGTATATATACTTCCCACTACCTTTTCTGCTGCCACCTACCGACTTCCTCATTCCCTAAAGATTTTAGCTCCTGGTTGACTGTCCATCTCCCAAGTCATCACTCTTGCTAACTTCATACTCATAAATGATACTATTAACACCTTGGATTTGGCACAGTTCTTTGATTTTCCTTAAGATATGAAAAAGCTTCTTCCCCACTCCTGATGTTTCCACATGGAGAGAATTCATCTGTGTGACACTTTTGGGTCTTTCTGCCCCAGGGGAGGTGGAATGACTTGTCTGATTAGTAAACTTGGGAGGAATAAATTTGGCATGTGCAGTTCAGCTCTCCCTTTTTTTATTTTCTTTTTTTAAATACTTAAACAAAAATATTTTTATTGATATTTAGAGAGAGAGAAAGGGAGGGGGAGAGAAACCGATGTGAGAGGGAAACATTGGTTGGCTGCCTCCTGCACGCCCCTATCAGGGATGTGCACTGACTGGGAATCAAACTGGCCACCTTTCGGTGCCCAACTAACTAAGCCATACTAACCAGGCGCAGCTCTCCCTTCTTTTGCAAGCAAACAGTAGCCACCTTGCTTACAGGAAGCATGTTCTTCTACACTGAGACCTACCAGGCCCACCTTGCCTTTAATGGATATGTAACTGAATTTGGGGGTTCAGTTAGCAAGTACACATGAACCTCCTTGTTCTTCAATGTTAATCTACATCCTCTGGCTTCAATGTTAGTAATATAAGTTATATTTTGGCTTCTGCCACCCCAAATGTCTCAAATTTGTCCAAATTCTCAGGCAGGAAAAGAGAATACTATTATGAGCTCTCTCACTATCTCAATATTCTTCTAATAATCACCCTCCCTACCCACGCCACACTAGCCCATTCCGAAGGTCAGTCCCTTCCCTTGTAAAAGTTATCTGTCTTGCTTATAAACCTCTCTTGGAAAATCAGATTCAATAGATCTAGGATGGGGCCTAGGACTGCTGGTGATTATTATATTTAGGGAAGCTTAGATCCTGTCAATTACCCAAGGGGGTAATAACAAATAATAAAACTGACTACATCAGACTGCTTCCTGCTGTACAATTCAGAGATGAAATATTCCTCCTCCATGGGAGGGACTACTTCTACTGGGCCTCAACACACACACCCTCCCCCTATCATTACCCCTACCCTACCCTGCCCACCTTGGCAGCCCATCACCAATGATACTCCCCCCTGGAAATACTGATTTCAAGCAAATGACTGTGACTATGTCCCATCTTTCCAATCTTCTCCCTCTACAGCCCCAATTCTAGGAAGGCTGCAGCCAGTCAGGTCTGAACCTCTAATGCATTAATCCTACCAGTTTCCACTGCCCCTCATAGTTTGCCTTCACGTTCTCAATTTCTTCCTCCCACATTTTAAGATTTTGCTATCCTTTCTACCCTTCTGTCCTCTGATAACTCATGGCAAAACTCCCACCATAGTTAAACCCAATCCTCCACTCCACCTAAACCAGTGGTCGGCAAACTCATTAGTCAACAGAGCCAAATATCAACAGTATGATTGAAATTTCTTTTGAGAGCCCTAACCGATTTGGCTCAGTGGATAGAGCGTCAGCCTGCAGACTCAAGGGTCCCAGGTTCGATTCCGGTCAAGGGCATGTACCTTGGTTGCGGGCACATCCCCAGTAGGGGGTGTGCAAGAGGCAGCTGATCAATGTTTGTCTCTCATCGATGTTTCTAGCTCTCTGTCCCTCTCCCTTCCTCTTTGTAAAAAAATCAATAAAATATATTTTTTTTTAAAAATTTCTTTTGAGAGCCGAAAACCGACTTCTACGCATGGGCCACGAAGTTTCAATCACACTGTACGTGCGTGCCCGCACGTGGTATTTTGTGGAAGAGCCACACTCAAGGGGCCAAAGAGCCGCATGTGGCTCGCGAGCCGCAGTTTGCCAACCACTGACCATAAACCATTGAGTCCAGCGGGAGAAAAATCACAACCACACTAAAAGGTCTCATTTACTAAGACACAAATTCAAGAAACAGGCCAGCAATCCTATCACATTTTCTTAGTAAATTTACTCTCAACTGATGACCTCATTTCACGATTCACTGAAAAGAATTCAGAACTGGGCCACTTTTCCTCCACAGAATCCACTAGTCCTCCTCAACTGTAGCTTCAGACTAGGCATTCTTTTGTTACAATAGATGAGTTGTCTCTGCTCTGTGGGGCCTGATCCCATGTCCTCTGGCATCCTTGAGACTTCACTATTCCATGGATACTGCTCTTCTCAAGGTCTCTCAAGACCAGCCTGATTCCCACATCTAATAGTCAATTATCTATGTTCATGCTTCTCCCTGCAGCACTGATCCCACTAATTACTCCTTCCTTCTGAAACCCTTTCTTTGTTTGGCTTCTATAAGGTCCTGTGTTTTCCCTACTACTTTTCTGGCTTCTTTTCCTATAAATGACTAATGTTTGGAAGCCCTCAGGGTTCCATCTTCTCCCTTTTCCTTTAAATACGGTCTCTGCAGCAGTGACTCCCACGTATTTATCTCCAGCCCAACTTCTCCCCTGATTAGGAGACTCATATAATCCAATTGCCTGCTGAAGAGCTCCACTTAGATGCACAACTGGATTTATTATATGTCAATTTTGAACCCTCATGACTCCTTAACCTTTCCAATTTTCCCATTTTAGGAAATGAAATACTATTCGAACAGCCACTCCAGACAAAAATTTTCTTGGTTCTTTTCCCCTTTCACCCTCTTCCAATCCATCAGCGTATTGTTGGCTCAAAATCACAAATATAGCCCTAGCTGGTTTGGCTCAGTGGATAGAGTGTCGGCCTGGGGACTGAAGGGTCCCAGGTTCAATTCCGGTCAAGGGCACGTACCTTGGTTGCAGGCACATCCCCAGTAGGGAGTGTGCAGGAGGCAGCTGATCGATGCTTCTCTCTCATCGATGTTTCTAACTCTCTATCCCTCTCTATTCCTCTCTGTAAAAAATCAATAAAATGTATTTTTTTTTAAAAAATCACAAATATATAAGCAATCCAACCATATCTTACTACCTTGGGTCACTGTAGAAGCCTCTTCACTGGTCTACTATTCTCCCCACAGAAGCCAGAAGCTGCTTTATAAAATTTAAGTTATAGCACCTCCACTCTTCTGCTAAAGTAAAAAACAAACCTCCAATGGCTTCCCCTTATCTTCTCTATATATAAAAGCCTAATATGCTAAGTGTCTGACCTTTTGACCATTCGCTGACGCGCACTGACCATCAAGGGGCAGACACTCTGACTGGTAGGTTAGCTTGCTGCTGGGGTCCGGCCAATCGGGACTGGGCAAGACGGGCCGGACATGCCCTGGAGCCCGCCCACAACCCCTTCCTGGCCTCTAAAATAGTTCTTCTAATTAATTTCCTTTCAGTGTGCATGAATCTGTGCACTGGGCCTCTGGTCCATTAATAAAATCCTAACTCCTCACATGGCCTGAGGGCCCTACCCACATGACTGCCCACCCTTGTTCTCCTACCTCCTTCCCCTCCCTAGCTTCTCAACCACAATATCTGCTTACTGTTGGTCTTCAGACAATCTGAACTCATTCCCTCCTCAGGGTTTTAACCCAAGGAGTTCTCTTAGCCTGTATGGTTCCTCCCCAAGCATCTGATACAGACCTGGAAAACAGTAGGTGCTCAACAAAAACCTGGAAACAGGAAAGAACTTAGAGGAATGGAATGCACCAGGATGACTCTAGTAGATGGAGTAAGATAAGTCAGAATCTTATTCCCAGTAAGGTGGCAAGACTACAGAGTTTTAAGGGGAAGTATCATGACCAATTTATCTTTTGAAAAGACCCCTTTGGCCCAGTCAGCATGGCACAGTGGTTGAGCATCAACCTATAAACTAGGAGGTCACAGTTCAATTCCCGGTCAGAGCACATGCTCAGGTTGGGGGGCGTGCAGGAGGCAGCAGCCAATCAATGATTCTTTCTCATCATTGATGTTTCTCTCTCTCTCTCTCTCCCTTTCTCTCTAAAATCAATAAAAATATTTTTTAAAAAGAAAAGACCCCTTTGATGGCTGCATGTATATGTGGAGCAAGAGACCCAGGGAAACCTGTGAGGAGAGTGACCAGAACTGGGGTGGTGGCTGTGAAGATAAAGAAGTGGGTGGTGCCCTGGCCGGTTTGGCTCAGTGGCTAGAGCGTCAGCCTGTGGACTGAAGGGTCCCAGGTTTGATTCCGGTCAAGGGCATGTACCTTGGTTGCGGGCACATCCCCAATGGGGAGTGTGCAGGAGGCAGCTGATTGATGTTTCTCTCTCATCTATGTTTCTAACTATCTCTCTCCCTTCCTCTCTGTAAAAAATCAATAAAATATATTTAAAAAAAAAAAAAAAAAAAGAAGTGGGTGGAACTCACTTACAAAATGGAGATAACAATACATTAAATGTATGCATGTCTGCACCAACCTCATCCTTGAGTCACCTTTGTATGTCCAGTGCCCAGCAGGGCCTGGCACAGAGAAGGGTTCAGCAAATGTTTACCGACCATATCTGTTGTTAGGACAGAATGAGAGAAGGACCATGAAAGGAGCTGGCACAAGACAGGGGTGGCAAAAAAGAAACAAATCTAAACCCAGTACAACTCCCAGCATTTACCAATGAGAAAAGGACCAGAAAGGGGTTTGCCCCAGGTTCCACAGCCAGTCAGTGGCAGAGGAGGGACTGGTGGCCAGAAAGAGCTAGTGCCAGAGGCCTTCTCAAGGCTCCTGAGGCCCAGCAGTAATGGACAATGGGTTCTGTCCTATCCAGCTAAGCTCCACCCACTCTATCACCTGTCCCTCTAGCTAAAAATAACACCACTGTCCTCATGGCAGCTGTGCCAGCCCCAGAGTTTTCCCTCAACTCCAAAGGCACAGAAAGGTCTAGTGCTCCAGGCTCTGAGGCTTTTGGTCCTACAGGAGCTGAGAACTTGAAGTTGCAGGGACACCTTTTGGCCAGGACAAGCCAAGAGGAATAGCAAGACCCTCTCAGAGCCTCACTTTCTTCATCTGTACAGTGGGAATAATCATCCCCAACCTTGCTGAGTCCTGAGGATTAAAGATGCATTTGGACAAAGGCTAGCACAATATGCCCTCCTCAATGGGGGCTTCCTCCCTCCATCCCAGCCAAGCTCCCTCACTTCCAAATGTAGCCTTACCTCTTCCCACAAAACCCAATGCCCTCAACCCTGACCCATCGATCTCTCCATATCATGACAAGCCTCTATCCAACTCTGCCACTAACGTTACCTTGACTTAACCTTTCTGGGCTTCAGTTTCATCACCCATAAAATGGGGACATCTACTCTGGCCATTACTTCATAATCTACTACTGATAAGCTACTACAATTGACCCTTGAACAACACAAGGGTTAGGGGCAATGACCTCATCACTCAAAAATCTATGCAAGCCCAGCCCATGTGGCTCAATGGTTAAGCATCAGCCCATGAACCAAGAGGTCACCAGTCCAATTCCAGGTCAGGGCACATGCCAGGGGTGCAGGCTTGATCCCAATAAGGGGGTGTACGGGAGGCAGCTGATGGATGTTTCTCTCTCATCATTGATGTTTCTATCTCTCTCTCCCTCTCCCAAATCAATAAAAATATATAGATATTTTTAAATTTGCCTTCCTAAAAAAAAATAATCTGTGCAAGGAGCTCTTGTATTTCTCCGCATAATGTAAAGACTTGTGATTTCAGGATGACTGACCTGCTCAGTGACACACAAGTTCCAAATAAAGATTTTGCATTAAAGTAAACAAACAAAACAAAAGAAACACACAATTAATTTGTTTTTTAAATCTGGCCCTGTCCGGTGTGACTCAATTGGTTAGGCATCATCCCGTGCACCAAAAGGTCATACATAGGTTGATTCCTAGTCAGGGCACATGCCCAAGTTACAGGTTTGATTCCTGGTCAGCCTGCATGTGGGAGGCAGGCAATCAATGTCTCTTTCTCTTTCTCTCCCTTCAATCAATAACATAAAAATAAATACATAAAAATAAAATCTATAACTTTTGATGCCTCCAAAACTTCAGTCATCCTTGGTATCCAAGGATGGGTTTCAGGACCCACCCATAAGGATACCAAAATCCATGGATGCTCCAGTCCCTCATGTAAAATGGCATAGAACTGCCCTCCCCAGATAGCTGTTGGTTAGAGCATCATCATTATACACCAAGGTTTTGGGTTCGATCCCTGGTCAGGGCACGTACAAGAAGCAACCAATGAATGCACAAATCAGTGGAACAACAAATCAATGTTTCTCTCTCCCTAAAAACCAACCAAAATTTCTTAACCTTTAAAAAATAATTAAATGGGCCCTAACCGATTTGGCTCAGTGGATAGAGTGTCAGCCTGCGGACTCAAGGGTCCCAGGTTCGATTCCTGTCAAGGGCATGTACCTTGGTTGCAGGCACATACCCAGTAGGGAGTGTGCAGGAGGCAGCTGATCGATGTTTCTCTCATCGATGTTTCTAACTCTCTATCCCTCTCCCTTCCTCTCTGTAAAAAAAAATCAATAAAATATATTAAAAAATAAATAAATAATAAATGGGATAGAATAATGCATATGGCCCTCCACATAAGCAGATTCAAACAACTACTGATGGAAAATACCACAGATGTGAAATCTAGAGACATGAAGGCCAAATTGTGTGTTTATTGAAAAAAGCCACATATAATGGACCCATGTTGTTCAAAGGTCAACTGTATTTCACAGAATTTCTGCAAGTCACTTTCTGTTACAGCCTCAGCTGCTTTCTCTGTATACTATAATGGGATCCAACCCACCTCTGATTATTGTGTAAACACATGCAAATCACCAGATACACAGCAAGAGCTCCATAAATGTTGATGCCTTTCTCCAGGTTTAATGGTGTCTTGAATTTACTTCAAAAACGGCTAGCCAGCATGAACTGGTTTTTTCAAAGAACATTAGTTGTTCTAGTGTTCTCTGATATACAGTGGTGAGGTGCGCTCAGAGGACTACAGTGCCTGGGTTCATATCCTGCTCCATTTGGTTCCAGCTGTAGGAAGGCAGGTTACCTTTATTTCCTGTGTCTTAGTACACTCATTGTAAAATGAGAAAGTAAAAGCCGTGTGAATAAAATGAATTAATCTAGGATAAAGATGTAAGATGGTGCCCATCCCCTAGTAAACGCCCAAAATATTTAAACTATCAGTATATCATCTTCAATCCATAGGACAGCAAGAAGAATTGTTCTAACCACTCCAAATTTTCTTTGAGATTCTCTGCAGGACTGTCGCTGTTGGCCAGGCGGGTGACCCCAGAGGTTGAGTAACAGTCCAAAGTCCCCTGTGAATGTACAGTGCCGGCCTTGGATTCGCTCTCCAGGCCTCGCCTCACACGCCTATTGGGGGGCTCCAGTTCCCTCGCCTTCCCTGTAGGAAGCTCAGAGAAGGACCGGCACTTGTCCGGGACCACCCAGCTGGCCAAAGAGCTGGCCCAGGCTCCGGAAGCAGGATCTGGACCTCCTAGTGTAGGTCCTGGCAGATGCCAGCAATCCCAGGCCACGGTCAGGTGCGCACTTCCCGCCAGTCCCAGCGGGCTCGGTGCGAAACGTGCCGCCTGTTGGAGGCTCCGTATCCATGCCGCAATACTGGGCCTCGCGGGTTATGCCGGAACTCGTAGTCCGCGGCCAGCCCCGACAACCCGCTCGCTGTCGCGCGAGAACTCCAACCCCCAGGCGGCCTCGCGCGGCCAGGATCGCGCGGAGCCAACGATTCAAGGGGGTCCTCAGCGCCTCGCGTCGGCACCCCGGCCGTCGCCGGCACAGGCCCCCTACGGACAAGGAGCAGAAGCGGCCTGCTTCATGTCCTGGAACTCACCGACTTTGTAGGGCAGTTTGTCCGTCATGCTGACGGCAACTCCGTACGGAGTGATGGACACAGGCGAAAGGGGCCGGGCCACGTACAGGGAACCGGAACGGGGCGGGCAACAACGGGAAGGGATCAGCGCCTGGCGCCGGCGCCTTTAAATATCTCACCCTTATTTGCATATTCATGATCTCGGTGGGGCTGAGCCATGGGGGCGGGGCTCAATGCACAGGGGCAGGACCAGAGTGAATTTGGACCTCTCCAGAGAAGAGGACAGGTTTCATCCCATGTGAGTCGGAATGCAGCTCGGGGAGAGGCCTGAGAGCAAATGAGAGATTGCTCTTTGTTTCGTTAAGCCAGTGAATCGATGTCAAAACCGAGTGGAACTGAAATTCCAACCAGTTCATTTCCCTGTGCCTCAGTTTCCTCATCTGTAAAATGTGCGGAATGATATCTACCACACAGATTATACGTAAAGTTGCAATAGGTCAGTTACCTAGAATCCCAGACCTTCCACCCTCTTCTAACCTGACCACTCTCCTGAGTTTAGGTAAGTTCGTATGCACTTTTATACTTTTAATACATATGTAAAATCATTAAATACTTAGTAGAATTCTTTGTGTTTAAAACCTTTTATATAAATGGTACCATACTGTACTGGCTGAATCCAGCAGATGTGCCTCAGCCTGAATCCTGTCTCACCAATGTGCCCCTGGCTTCCACTTTCCTAATCCTCCAACTGTTCCTTATCAGGCCTTAACTTCCTCCTTCACTAGCGCCTTTAAGTGTTGATGTTCCTTTTTCCTCTTATTCTGCTCCATCTTCCTGGGCCATCTCACCCACACTTATGGCTATTGTGACCACATATATCCAAGTGATTCGAGTATTCATGGACTAAAAGTCTTACCCCAGGAGCCACCTGTTTCCCTTCTTAGTCACATGCCTCTTCTCCCCAACCCTGGAATTATCGTTACAGTGAATTTTGTCTTAATCATTTATTTGCTTTATTTTATTTAAATATATTTTATTGCTTTTTTACAGAGAGGGATAGAGAGTTAGAAACATCGATGAGAGAGAAACATCAATCAGCTGCTTCCTGCACACCCCATACTGGGGATGTGCCTGCAACCAAGGTACATGCCCTTGACCGGAATCAAACCTGGGACCTTCCAGTCTGCAGTCCAACGCTCTATCCACTGAGCCAAACCGGTTAGGGCTTATTTGCTTTTCTTAATGGGTCTTGACAATCGGTAAATAATACATTCTTTAGTTTGCCTTTTTGCCTTTTTGTAAATGAAATCATACTGTATATATTCTGCAACTTGCTTTTCTCTCTCAATATTGCTTTTGAGAGTCATTTGAAAGCTGTGGTTCATTTATTTTCATTGCTGTATAATCCATTTATTCATTTTATTATTTTTAAATATGTTTTTTATTATTTTTATTGATTTCAGAGAGGAAGAGAGACAGAAACATCAAAGATGAAAGAGAATCGTCAATCAGCTGCCTCCTGCACGCCCCCTACTTGGGATCAAGCCCGAAACCTGGGCATGTGCCCTTGACTGGAATCAAACCCAGGACCCTTCAGTCCACAGGCCAACACGCTATCCACTGAGCCAAACCAGCTAGGGCTATTCATTTTTTTATTGATAGACTTTGAGTTGTTCATGACTGCCCATTTAAAAATAGGTGGTTTGAGCCCTGGCTGGGTAGCTTAGTTGGTTAGAGTGTCGTCCCAATACACCTACATTGCAGGTTTGTACCCTGGTCAGGGCACATACAAGAATCAACAAATGAATGCATAAATAAGTAGAATAACAAATCGATGTTTCTGTGTGTATGTGTGTGTGTCTTATTTTCTCTCTACTTTCCTCTCTCTCTAAAATAAAATTTTTTTTAATTTTTTAAAAATTAAAAGTAGGTGGTTTGCTTTTTCTTTTTAGTTAATAGGAATTCTTTATGTATTCTGGATACTATCCCTTGCTAATTATGTGTGCTGCAAATATCTTCTCCAGGTTTGTGGTTTGTCTTCTCACCCTTTCTATGTTGTTGTTCTTTTTCTTTTTAATTTACGTTTTTGTTTTTATTATTATTGTAGAGAGAGAGAAAGGGAGTGAGAGAAACATCAATTCATTGTTCCACTTATTGAACTGACTAGAACTTCCAATACTATCTATATACATAAAAGCCTAATATGCAAAGTGTCCCCTCAGGAGTTCCACCAGGAGAACGGGAGTTCAATCACTCGCTGTGACATGTGCTGATCACCGGGGGGTGGCGCAAAACATGGCGGGTGACCGGCAGTGGTGGCGGCAGGGTGCTGAGGGAGTGAAGAAAGAGGGAGGCGGGGAGGCGGGGGAAACTGCATGGTGGTGGCTTGTGGGTGGCGAGGGAAGGAGGAGGAGGGGAGGTGGGGAGGCTTATCAGCCCTGATCACTGGCCAGGCCTAGGGACCCTACCCATGCACAAATTTCATGCACCAGGCCTCTAGTGTTGAATAAGAGTGGTGAGAGCAGACATCCTTGCCTTGTTCTTGGGACAGAAAGCATTCAGTCTGTGGGGGGTGGGGGGTGGGGGCGCAGGCGGGAGTGGGGGAGAAGGAAGAAGCATTCAGTCTTTCACCGTTTTTTTTTATTGTTGTTGTTAATCCTCACCTGAGGATATTTTTCCATTGATTTCTAGAGAGAGTGGAAGGGTTGGGGAGAGACAGAGAGAGGAACATCAATGTGAGACACATCAATTGGGTGCCTCCCACACACGCCCCAACTGACTCAGGTTAGGGATCGAGCCTGCAACCCAGGTATGTATCCTTGACTGGAATCAAACGCAAGACCCTTCAGTCTGAGGGCCAACACTCTATCCACTAAGCCAAACCAGCTAGGGCTCTTTCACCATTTAAAAAAAAATTATTGATTTTTATTTTATTTTATTTTTAAATATATTTTATTGATTTTTTACAGAGAGGAAGGGAGAGGGATAGAGAGTTAGAAACATCGATGAGAGAGAAACATCGATCAGCTGTCTCCTGCACACCCCCTACTGGGGATGTGCCCGCAACCAAGGTACATGCCCTTGACCGGAATCGAACCTGGGACCCTTCAGTCCACAGGCCAATGCTCTATCCACTGAGCCAAACCAGTTAGGGCGATTTTTATTTTATTTTTAATGAGAGAGGAAGGGGGGAGAGAGAAACGTCAATTCCACTTATTTATGCATTCATTAGTTGATTCTCATATGTGCCCTGACCTGGGATCCAACCCACAACCTTAGTGTATCAGGATGACTCTCTAGCCAACTGAGCTACCCAGCCAGGGCCAGTATTTCACCATTAAGTATGTTAGCCATAGATTTTTTTTTTTTTTTTGTAGATGCTCTTTGTTGAGAAAGTTCCTTTCTTTTTCTGTTTTTCTCGTGGTTTTTAAAAATCATGAACAGATATTGAATTTTCTTGTGTGCTTTTCCTGATATCAGCTGATATCTTGAGGTTTTTCTTCTTTAGACTGTTATTATGGTGGATTGCATTGATTGGTTTTAAAATATTAACCAGCTTTGCATCCTTGGAATGTCCACTATTCCACCCGCCCACCTTTGCCCACCTCCATCTATCCCCTGCCACCCCCTTCTCTGGTCTTCACCACACTGTTGTCTGTATCCATGGACTATCAGTGTATTTCTTTATTTCCCTTGAAACTTCCTCTTTGATCTGAGGACTGTCTGCAAATGTGTTGTTTACTTTTCATGTTTGGATATTTTCCCATTATCTTTTTTTTTTTTTTTAAAGAAGTTTTTTTTGTTTTGTTTTGTTTTGTTTTTTTTAATATATATTTTATTGATATTTCACAGAGAGGAAAGGAGAGGGATAGAGAGCTAGAAACATCGATGAGAGAGAAACATCGATCAGCTGCCTCCTGCACACCTCCCACTGAGGATGTGCCCGCAACCAAGGTACATGCCCTTGACCGGAATCGAACCAGGGACCTTTCAGTCCGCAGGACGACGCTCTATACACTGAGCCAAGCCGGTCTCGGCCCATTATCTTTATTATTAATTTCTAAGTTTGATTTCACAGTGATCAGAGAACACACTCTTGTGATTTTAATTATTTTAAATTTGCGCCTGGCTGGTGTGGCTGAGTGGTTGAGCATCGACCTATGAACCAGGAGGTCATGGTCAATTCCCAGTCAGGGCACGTGCCTGGGTTGCAGGCTGGATCCCCAGTGTGGGGTGTGCAGCAGGCAGCCGATTAATAATTCTCTCTCATCATTGATGTTTCTATCTCTCTCTCTCCCTCTCCCTTTCTCACTGAAATCAATAAAAATACATTTTTAAAAAATAATTATTATTATTTTAAATTTGGTAAGATTTGTTTTATGACCCAGGAGTGGTAAATCATGGTATGCACATGTTCTTTGAGCACATGAAATGAATGTGTGTTCTGCTATTGTTAGGTGGAATGTTCTATGTGTCAATTAAATACTTGGTTGACGATGTTGTTGAGGTCTTCTATATCTTGCTGATTTTCTGTCTAATTGTTCTATCACTTGTTGAGGGGTATGTTGAATTTTCCAACCATAATTATAAATTTGTCTACTTTTCCTTTCAGTTCTGTCAGTTTTGCTTCACATATTTTTCAGCTGTTCATGCAGATGCATTTAGGATTGCTCCGTCTTCTTGGTGGGTTGACCCTTTTCATCATTATATAAGGGAAAAGAAACAAACAAAACATTAGGAAAGGGAAGGGATTTCTTAGTAGTGCTAGGTAGGGTGGAGTCCAGGCTCCTGATGTGGTTGGCTGGTGGGGTTGGGGTGGTGATCATTTTTCTTTGCAAGTTTACTATCAGGCTGATCAAAATTAAAATGTGAGGTAACTATTAATGAGGCTGTGGGGAAACAGGTGTTCCCTCATACTTTGCTTTTGGGATTGTGCATTGGTCCAGCTTTCATGGGCAACACTCTGGTAATAGCTAATAAGGTTACAAACGCGTACCCTTTGACCAGCAGTTCCACTTGTAGCAATTTATCCCAGTGGTGTCAGCACATGTGAGTGAAATTATGTTAAGAGCAAAAAATTAGAAAGTCTAAATGTCTTTTAGTAGGAGGCTTGTTATATTTTAAAAATGGTACATTCCACATGGTGAAATACTGAGGCAGCCACTTTTTTATTTCTTTATTTTTACTTGGAGATATATATATATATGTATATATTTTATTGTTGACAGTATGACAGATGTCACCATTCCCCCCCACCACTTTGCTTTCCTCCACCCAGCCCCCACCCCATCCCAGGCCTTCACCACATTATTGTCTGTGTCTATGGGCAATGCATATATGCATATATGTTCTTCGGTTAATATCTTCCAATATTTTTTATTTTTATTTTATTTTTTTAAAAGAAGGCACTTCTTTTTTAAAAATATATTTTTATTGATTTTAGAGAGGAAGGGAGAAGGAGAGAAAGATAGAAACATCAATGATGAGAGAGAATCACTGATTGGCTGCCTCCTGCACGCCCCCTACTGGGGATCGAGCCCGCAACCCAGGCTTGTGCCCTTGGTCACAATCGAACCTGGGACCCTTCAGTCCACAGGCGACGCTCTATCCACTGAACCAAACCGGCTAGGGCTATTTTTTATTTTTAAATGTTATTTATTGATTTGAGAGAGAGAAGGAGAGGTTGAGAGAGAGAGAGAGAAATCAATTTGTTGTTACACTTATTCATGCAGTCACCGGTTGCTTCTTGTAAATGCCCTGACTAGGGATCTAACCCACAACTTTGGTGTGTGGGGATGATGCTGTAACCAGCTGAGCTACCCTACCCGGCCAGGGCTGAGGCAGCCACTCTTTTAAAAAGGAGATGTTTACCTATTGACAGAGAATGATCCATGTCGAGATAAAATGTTAAGTGAAGAAAAAAGAAAGCAACATGCAGAACAGCATAACATATGTTACTAGTTGTGTAAAAGAAAAAAGAATACAAACAGGTATTTTGCCTATATATGCCTGCCCCCCCCCCCCAAAAAAAATTAGTCTGGGTACACAAGCAACTGCTAACAGCACTTCTTCTAAGTACCTCCTCCCCACACTGCACTGAAGTCCACAGTGGACAAATAATTGTCAGACGGGCCTTCTTCCAGCCCAGGTGCCAGCAGCGGGCTCTAGGATTGCTGCGCAGGACCCCCAATACAATAGGTAGAGACCCCCAATACAATAAACCTGTGGCTGCTCCGCCTGCCCTTTGAACCTGCCCTATCAGTGTTTGCTTTTGTAGACACTTAGGCCCCAGTGTGGAGGCAGGAGAGGGGTGGAGAGGGAAGGAGCCTGCCCATTGGCTGAGGGGTCCTCTAGACTGGCCTGGCTCCAGCGTCCAGGGCTCAGACTCTGGGTTAATTTGGAGGCTGCGAGATGGGGGAATGGGGTCCAGATGCTGAAGACACTCGCTGAAAGGGATGTGACACCTGCTTTACAACTCCTTCCACACCCCTCCCTCCAGTCCCCTTGTATTTGTAAACTGTCCCCTGAGTCTGCCTTGGCGCCACTCCTGGGCAGTGGAATATAGAGGTGGGGGATTTCTTATAGAGCTTGGAACAGAGCTCTCCCTGCACCCAAGCCCTTCTTATCCCAAACCGCTCCATTGTGAGGGGCGAGGGGGCCCACGAAAGTTCCAGGAGCTCGCTATGCTCACCCACCCTCACACTTCTCTTTTTGGTGGCGTCCTCCAGACTCATGGAATACAGGAGATCATTCCTCACAAGCCAAGTGCCCTCTCTGAGCCTCAGTCTTTCCACCTATAAAATGGGAGGTGGAGCCCTAGCTGGTTTGGTTCAGTAGATAGAGCGTCAGCCTGCAGACTGAGGAGTCCTGGGTTTGATTCTGGTCAAGGGCACATGTCCAAGTTGCAGGCTTGATCCCCAGTAGGGGACGTGCATGAGGCAGCCGATCAGTGATTCTCATCATTGATGTTTCTATCTCTCTCTCCCTCTCCCTTCCTCTCTGAAATAAATAAATAAATATTTTTTTAAAAAGTGGGGGGTGGGGGGTTGATTATCATTTTGTCAAAATTATCTGGTTGTCCCACTACTTCTGGGAGGATCGGGAATGTGTCTGGTTTTATCTGCTGCTGTATTCCTGTTGTCCAGTTCTGTGCCTGGCACACAGAAGGCACTCAGTACTTGTGGAATGAATTAATGTTCCCAGATGTCTGCATAGGAACCCATGTTGTGGTGTCTCTTGGCTTCAGCCTCCAGACCTGGCTGTCCTTGGGGTAGGGGTCAGGAGCTACCCCAATCTAGTCTCAATGTCCCCAGCTGGAGCCTTCCCCAGCTGGATGTCCTCTTAGGTCAATTCCCCATTCTTTTAATATTTGCTGAGAGCTGAGCTTAGTCCAGGGACATTAGCAATTTAATAGTCTGGGGTGCTGCCACTCCTTTTGATTTTTCAGATGATCCTTCCCCCATGAAGAGATAGATATTGTCTAAATAATGCCACAGAGTAATGCAAAATGAACAGGGGATGCTCTGAGAACGTATAGTAGGGGTGAGGGGCCCAGACTGGTCCAGGGTCAGGGAACACATCCTGAAAGGAGATCTGAAGGAGGAGGAGTTTAACCAACAAACAAGGAGGAGGTGATGCTGTGAAGCTGTAGGAGACCCCACCCCAGCCCACTGCCTCTCTGCAGGGATCCATTTGCTGGGAGTCCTGAGTCCTGAAAGTACTACTCCCCCTGCCCAGCCCCCCCCCCCAATACACACACACACACACACACACGCACGCACGCACGCACGCACGCATGCACGCACTCACCTCTTCCCTCAGTCTCTGTCAGGTGGGAGCCAACCTTTACCCCATACTGCCAGGAGAGGGCACCTTGCTCCTAGTTTCGGCTTCCCCTGCCACAGTTGCAGTCCTGTGATACATAAACCTCCCATATGCCCTGAGAGACTGGCAAAATGCAGCTTATTGTCCCCTCTCATAGAAGAAACCAAGGCTTAGAGAAGTTTCATGGACATACTAGTAGCTAGTCAGAAGTGTTTTGACTTGTTTTGAGGACCTTTAGCCCAGGAAAGCATCTGCTCTGGGTGTTGATAGTGACACTTAATATAAGGATACTAGCTGCAATTGATTTATTGAGTATTTCCTATGCTCCACTCTATAAGGCAGATGTTGCAGTTATATCCATGTTACATATGAAAAACACTAGGCCTATAGTGGTCGATTGGTGTCTGATCCTAGAACTTCTGCTGGTAAACACTGTGCTACTCTGCTTTCCCATCATACTCTCCCCTAAAACCCCATCACACATTCATTTGAGAATGCTACATGCAAAGAAACAGAACAGAAACCCTGCTCCCTGGCTCCATTTTTAACAAACGTGTGTTTACACATAGATACAGTCATAAAAACTCTCAGACTCATACTCATTCACACATACAGTTTACACTTCCCCAGCATCACAAATATACACATACACATATATTCACACTCATACACATGCACGCATATTCACACACTCATATACTCAGTCCCACATATTCAGACATACACTCCTTTAGGTGTCAGTCAAGACCTGTGCTTTAATTGCCAGGGCCCTTGGGCCCTAGGTTAAACCAGTGATCTGTGAGCTGATCATGACACCCCTCCCTTCCTCTTCCCTTCCATTCATTCCACAAACATTGCCGGCTGCTCACTGGGGACAGGCTACTGGGGAACACAGGTGACTCACACCTGGCTCCTGCCCTCAAGGAACTTCCTAGCCACTAGGGAGAAAGACTCAAGGATTACCACAGTCATGGATGCCAGGGCAGGTCTGAGTAGAGCATCTATAATGAAGGGAGGGGTGGGGCGCACCATCCTGGGGCCTCTGGGGGGGTCCTCAGAGGAAGAGGCACCCATCATAGTCTTCAGGAAGAGCCAGGTAAAGAAAGCAGAAAGAGACCTGCCCAGGTGTGGGGACAATGTTTGCAAAGTCATGGCAGAGTAAAAAAGTAGGGGCATGCGATTGGGGGAAGTAGCCAACATCATGAACTGTTTCAAAACCTCTATGTAGATTATCCTATGTAACCCCCTCAACAACATTATGGGACAAAAATATTACTAACTGTATTTTGTAGATATGGAAACTGAGGATGAGGAAGACCCAGCTGGTAAGCTGCAGTCAGGATCTGAACTCAGCTCTGCCGAGCACTAGGGTATAGGTTCATGACCTCAGGGCTTTGCTGCTTTGGCTGTGGTCACTTTTGCTTTGCACAAATGTACACCCTCCTCTCTCTCTCCCTCTGGCACTAAAGAGGATGTTGAGAGATGCACCAAAGTAATGTCACCCTCCATACTCCTCCAAACTCATCTAAGTACCCTGGTGCCTCCTTCTGTACCCAATGTGCTGTCCTGCCCAAGAACTTTCAAATAGTATGTCCTTATGGACCACACAGTTCTGTTTTGGTTTTGGCAGACAGCTTTGTAAAATATCTAATACATGTTCCTAAATTCTTCATGGTGGACTGAAGGCTCAGAAGGCTGTGAACTCCCCGAAGGCAGCACCAAACCTTGAGCATCTCTGCATCTCAGCATCCAACTCTAGGTCTGGCCCCAGGGCAACTACCACATTAAGGTTTGCAGAACGGAATGGATGACATGTGGATTTGAGCAGAAGTTAGAACATAGTCCTTGGAATCTTTGCCCCATTGCTGATGTTTTCTGATGTTTTGAATTAGTATCCAATTTTTTAAAATACATTTTTATTGATTTCAGAGAGGAAGGGAGGAGAGATAGAAACATCATTGATGAGAAAGAATCATTGATCAGCTGCTTCCTGCACGCCCCCTACTGGGGACTGAGCATGCTACCCGGGCATGTGCCCTTGACCGGAATTGAACCTGGGACCCTTCAGTCCTCAGGCCGATGCTCTACCCACTGAGCCAAACCAGCTAGGGCTGAATTAGTATCCAATTTTTTTAAAATTGGGGGAGTTCACATGGAAATCTGTATGCCAGAAGCCAATTCCACCATGTCATAATTGCAAGAGTTTCATCAAAAGGTTGATGGAGCCAAAACCGGTTTGGCTCAGTGGATAGAGCATCGGCCTGCAGACTGAAAGGTCCCAGGTTCGATTCCGGTCAAGGGCATGTACCTTGGTTGCGGGCACATCCCCAGTAGGAGGTGTGCAGGAGGCAGCTGATCGATGTATCTCTCTCATCGATGTTTCTAACTCTCTATCCCTCTCCCCTCCTCTCTGTAAAATATCAATAAAATATATTTTAAAAAAAAAAAAAAAAAAAAAAAGGTTGATGGAACTTGGGGACTCAACAAGGGCTGAGTCATATGTTATCGCCTGTTGGGAATGGCTAAAGGCATTTCCCCAAACCTGAAAATGATGCATTAAATTGATTGTTTGCTGCCAGACAGCTCAGGGCATCTTAATCTACATGTTATTGACTCCTACTGGCCAAACACCTGAACAGCTGAAGGCAATTCTCCAATCTGACAATGCTTCTGTACAAAACACTACCCTTTGAAGTGTATATCTCCACCTTGCCTTAGGACAATTTGTGTTAATAGAAAGCAAGGGGTCCTGAGACAAGGAGAACTTGGTTTCTTCAGCCAGGCTCCTCTGCCTCCCCCAATATGCCTTTCAAAATTATGTTTCGTCTCTGGACTCTTATTTAATCTACGCACAGCCCCTTCTCCAGATTGCTGAACCCTTCTAGATGCTGGATCAAGACCACCGGCGTTGATCAAGATGACGCCCAACATCCAGCATTATCTGTATCTCCAGCTTCTCTTGAAAAAAATTATCAGAACTATCATATACTAGGGGTTGGGTGAGCTGGGTTTTAACTACTGTCTTTAGTTGGTTGTAGAGGGCCCCCTGGGAAGGCACCTGGGCATTCCTTAATTATTGTCAGCTGAACCCAGTGGGGTCAGCAAAGCCATGCCCTGGGAACACGTCTTGCCAAAAGGGCAAGGGTGTTGTCAGCTTGACCTGCATTTCAGCCCGTGGTGTGGGGAAGTGGTTTTGATATCTAAATCCAGCCTAGCACCAGGAATGCTCAGGGCCTACTCAAGAATGCAAATAATCTCCTTTTGTCTTGACCTTTTGGTGAAACTTCCTGATATTTGGGATATAAAATAAACTTGCTGGATTGGCTCTGGGTCACTGTTCCTGTCACTCCATCAGAAGAGGACGGTGGTCCCACCCGGTCCCAACTTTTTCCTTCTATCTCTGTGTCTTGTCTCTCTCTTTTATTTCTCAATCCCCAGCCGCCCCTACTCAGGAACTGGACCCGCTCTCTAGCTGCACTGGACGTGGAAAGAGAGAAATACCTACAGTTGGTGTATAAGCTCTCCAGGCCAACACATATTGGCCCATTTCAATATTATGCCAGATGATCCTCAGATGGTACAGGATCATCTCAGTGAACATTGGTTGTCCTCATTTGCATAGCACCTTATCCCTACACTGCAGGATTTCTTGAATTCATATGTTGGTTATAATTTACTTATCTTGTAGTTGCCAACCTGGATCCTAAAATGCAAGCATTAATAATAACCCCTTAGCCTGGCCAGTGTGCCTCTGTGGTTGAGCATCAACCCAGGAACCAAGAGGTCACTGGTTCAATTCCTGGTCAGGGCACATGCCAAGGTTGCAGGCCCAGTCCCCAGTAGGGGGTGTGCAGGAGGCAGCTGATTGATGAAGTTCTCTCTCATCGATGTTTCTGTCCCTCTATCCCTCTCCCTTCCTCTCTGAAATCAATTTTAAAATATTTTTAAAATATATTTTTATAATTTTTTTTATCTTTACTTTTTTCTTCTTCTATGCCCCTGATTCTATTATATTCACCAGATTATTCTGTTCCTCAGGTTTTTAATTCACTTGATTTTTAGGTTCACTTGTTGATAGATATGTATTTGTTGTTCATAATTTTTATCTTTACTTTTTTCTTCTTCTATGCCCCTGATTCTATTATATAAAATATATTTTTAAAATAATAACCTCTTAAACTCAAGCTTCCAGGATGGATGGACTTGTCTCCCTGTGAGGTGGGCAGGGCTGGGATCCTCACATCCTACAGAAGACAAAACTGAGTGATGAGCACTTTCCTGAAGCATCACAGAATCAGCAGTGAGAGCCTGGGGCTTAAAGAACTCACACTCAGATAAGGTGATTGATGTGCTATTCGGCATGTGGTGTGAGAATCAAATCATATGGGTTTTGCTCTGAGTTCCTGGATCTCGGGGGCAGAGAGGAGGGCCCAGAAGGAGGACAAAGAGCTTGGCATGGTGGTCTGAAGCTAATTGTGGGTAATTGTCTGCTCTGTCATTCAAGTATCCATGGCTGTGTAACAAACCACGCATGCTTAGTGGCATAAGACAACAATAATCACTTATTATTTATTTTTTGTTTGAGGGATTGATTGGGCTCAGCTGGGCAAATTCTTGCTCATGGTCCCTTACGCGGTTGCAGTCAGATAGTGGCTGGGCTGCTGTCACCTTAAAAGGAAGCATCCTTACTCACAGGGGCTGTCAGCAGGAAACCTGAACGTGGCTTCTCCACTAGCCTGGGCTTCCTCAGAGCATGGTAGCTGGGTTCTAAGGGTGAATCCCAAGAGAGAGCCATGCAGAAGTTGTAGTTGTATCAAATTTTAAACTATATGTATATTCTTCAAAAATTTTTCTAGCTTTATTGAGATATAATTGACATATAACATTGTGTAAGTTTTAAGGGGTATAATGTTATGATTTGATACATGTATATATTGTAAAATGATTAACACAATAAGGTTAGTTAATACATCATTCACCTCACATAATTAATGGTAATTATTGTGGTGGAGATGGTGGTAGTGAGAACATTTAAGATCTACTCTCAGCATGTATATAAAACAGTAATTGTCCTGCGTACATTAGATCCCCAGAATTAATTTTTAAATATATCTTTATTGATTTCAGAGGGGAAGGGAGAAGGAAAGAGAGACAGAAACATCCATGATGAGAGAGAATCATTAATTGGCTGCCTCCTGCATGTCCCCCACTGGGGATCAAGCCTGCAACCCAGGCATGCGCCCCCGACCGGAATCGAACCCGGGACCCTTCTGTCCACAGGCCGAAGCTCTATCCATTGAGCCAAACCAACCAGGGCTAGATCCTCAGAATTTATTCATGTTAGGAAGTTTGTACCCTTTAACCAACATCTCTCCATCTCCCCCACAACCCAGTCCCTGGCAATCACCATTCTACTCTATATTTCTATGAGTTTGGCTTTTTTAGATTCCACATACAAGTGAGATCATACAATATTTGTCTTTCTCTGTCTGACTTATTTCACTTAGCATGCCCTCAAGGTCCATCCATGTTATTTCAAATTGCAAGTTTTTCTCCTTTTTATGGCTGAGCAGTATTCCTGTGTGTGTACACCACGTTTTCTTTACCCATTCATCCATTGATGGACACTTAGGTTGTTTCCATGTCTTGGCTATTGTATGTGTCACCTTTTATTATCTCACCTTGGAATTCATAAAGGAATTGCTTCCAGTATACTGGTGGTTGAGGCAGTCATCAAGAAACAATGAAGTTCAAGAGAAGGGACCAGATTGGAGAGTGGCAAGGTTCTAGAAGAGCATGAGAGATAGGAGATATCATTGTGATCATTTTTGAAAAATTGACTCTGCCACACCAAACAAAGGGGTAAGCCCTGGAGTCAGATGTGTGGGTTAAAATCCCAGCTCTACCATTTATGGCTCTAAGTCTCATTCTCCTTACCTATAAAATGGGGCTAATAATAGCACTTCACTTCCTGTGATTGCTGTGAGGATTGAACAAGATAAGGACCCACCGTGCAAGGTACCTGGCACATGGCTTGTGCTTAATGGCTATCACTGTTGTTGGGACAGGTGATCAGGCTAAGCTCTGACCAGTGTGATTCACTATACCAGGCCATTGCCTGTTTGTATGTGTGTGAGGAAGCCTGGAGGTGAGTTCAAAGGTGTGTGTGCAAGTGGATCCATGTGCACATGCCCACAGGAGCTGAAATGAATGTGTGTGTGTGTGTGTGTGTGTGTGTGTGTGTGTGTGTGTCAGTGGGTGCATGGGTGGGAACTTGGATGGAGGCCTGCCTGTGTACACGAGGGCACATGCAGGACTATGGATATGTGTGAGAGTGTGGGACATGCGAGTGAGAATGACTATGGCCAAGTGTGAGTGTGTGTTCACAGGTGTATGTGATTAGTACTGGGTGTAGGTTGACTGAGTTATGAGGGTGTACAAGAGTGTGGGATATGGCCAAACATGTGTGTTTGATTGTGTGTATATGTGCATGAGTGTGTGTATTTTTCTGAAGTTGCCTGTCCATGATTGAAGCTTGGAAAAAATGAGAAAATGTAGAAACAAAGAACCCTTTCAGACCTTCCCAGGGATGTTCGAATCAAATGAACCCCTGGGGACTACAACCAGCTGGCAAGACAAGGCAAGCCAGGTGGAGGGGTGTGGAGCAAGGCTTTTCTGAGGTTAGTAATCATGCTTGGGCTGGGAGCCAGGGTTCCTATTAGGGCCAACTGCTTCCCACACACAGTTGCCTCTTCAGCTTGGAGACAGTTTAGCATCTCAGCCCTCCTCCTCCTCATTCCAATAGCAATTAGTAGATAATTTGTTCATTTATTCAAATACCTATTGAGTACCTAGTATGGGCCTGGCACTATGCTAGAGGTTAGGGATACAGCAGCGAACAAAGCCTCCATTCTAGAAGAGCTAATGTTCTAGTCAGGAACTTTATATACATAAACACATATGTCATGAACAAATATAACGTCAGATGGTGGCGAGTGCCGTGAAGAAAAATAAAAGGGATGGGGGTGACTTGAGAGGTGGGAGATACTCTGGAGAGGAGGTCAGGGAGGCCTCTCAAAGGGACAGAGAACTTAAGAGTGCCTGGGGAAAGACGTTCCAGGCGGAGGGAATAGCAAGCACGAAGACCTTAAGGTGAGAATGTGCCTGGCACATTCCAGGAATGACAAGGAGGCAGCTGAGGCTGCATGAGATGAACTGGGGGCAAAGGGGGAGAAACTAGGTCATAAAGCTGCCAGGAGTTGGAGGACCATGAGCTTTTGCAGAGAGGACGACTCTCCTTCCTTTCCTTTCCCTTCTCTATTACCCACATGTGTTAGTTTCCTGGGGTTGGAATAACAAATTACCATGGACAGTTGGTGTAAAACCCAGAAATTTATTCTCTCACAGTTTGGAGACCAGAAGTCCAAGTGTCAGCAGGGCCACACTCCCTCTGAAGGCTCCATGGGAGAATCCTCTCTTGCCTCTTCCAGCTTCTGGTGGCTCCAGGAGTTCCCTGGTCTGTGGCTGCATCACTCCAATCTGTGCTTCCATCTTCACATGGCCTTCTCCTCTTCTCCCTCTGTCTCTTTTCTCTTTTTGTTTTCTCTGAGGATACTTGTTACTGTATTTATAATTTAGGGCCCACACTAATAAACTCATCTCGAAATCCTTAATTGCATCCACAAAGACCTTTTTCCCCCAATAAGGTCACAATCACAGGTTCTGAAGTTAGGACGTGGATATACATTTTTGGAGGTGTCGGGGGACACTATTCAACACACTACACTTTATTTTTTCAGGATCTGAAACAGAGCCAAGTATGGCCTGTCTTGGTTTCAGTTTCCACCTTTGAAAAGAAAACAATAGCATAGGTTCCTACGGTTGTCAAGAGGGAGAGATGAGATCATGAATGTAAAATGCTTTTGCTAGTGGCCCACATATAATAGGTGCTCAATTTTGAATTTTTATTATTTGAGTAATGTCCCCATAAAATAAGTCCTTTATCAAGTATCTTGAGCTTCTTTTGAGTACAGAGCCTCTATTAGGAACCACAGGAGTCAAAAAGGAAGGGGCAGGCCCAGCATAGGAACCTCTTCCTGAGGCTGCTCTGGTTTGCCAAGGGTACTTGCCACCCTCACCCTTTATGATGGTTAATTTTTTCTTTTTTTTTTAAATATATTTTATTGATTCTTTACAGAGAGGAAGGGAGAGGGATAGAAAGTTAGAAACATCGATGAGAGAGAAACATCGATCAGCTGCCTCCTGCACACCCCCTACTGGGGATGTGCCCGCAACCCAGGTACATGCCCTTGACCAGAATCGAACCTGGGACCCTTGAGTCCGCAGGCTGACGCTCTATCCACTGAGCCAAACCAGTTAGGGCTGTGAGTGTATTTCTGAGTGAGATTATCATTTGTATCAGTGGATTCATTAAAGTATGTTGCCCTCCCCAGTGTGAGTAGGCACCATCAAATCCATTGAGGGCCTGAAGAGAACAAAAGACAGAGTACAGAGGATTCCTTCTCTTCCTGATGGCTTGCTTGAGCTGGACATTGGTCTTCTCTTGCCCTTGGACTAAATTATACCACCAGTTCTCCTGGATCTTCAGCTTGCAGACAGCAAATCATGTAACTTCTTACTCTCTATAATCATATGAGCCAATTCCTCAAAATCTCTCTCTCTCTCTCTCTCTCTCTCTCTCTCTCTCTCTCTCTCTCTCTCTCTCTCTCTCTTTCTCTCTCTCTCATCATGGATGAATCTCAGATATTATGTTGAGTAGTGAAAGAAGCCAAACCAAAAAATAGCACATGCTGTATAATCCAACTTGTATAGAGTTCAAGAACAGGCAAAACTAATATATGTTTATAGAAATGACAATAGTAGTTACTATGGCTGGGAGGCTGGGGACTCTGGACTGGGACGGCACCTGAAGGAACCTTGGAGTAGTCTGGAAGTATACTGGATGGAGGTTACATGGGTTTAACAAATTTAAACATGGATGAAATGGACACTTAAAACAATTGCATTTTATTTACTTAACTGTATGTATGTTATATCTCAACCAAAACATTAACAAGCCTGTCAGTACCAAGTGTTGACAATGATGAGGAGCTCCAGGACTTCTCAAGCTTGCCTGGTAGGGGAGGAGTAAATGGGTATAACCACTTTGGGGATCCATTTGGCAATAACTTGCCAAGTTGAAGTTGTGTGTGCCCTCTGACCGACTAATTCACTTCCAAGTCTATACATGGGAGAAACGCACAAGAAGACATGTACCGTGCTGTTCATTGCATCACTGTTTGTAAATGCAAAATATTAGAAGCAAACCAAAGGTCCATCAACAGGATAATAAAATGTGGTGTACTCATGTAATGTAATGCTACATAAAATTTGTGTCAGAGAAAAGAGGTAAGAGAAACAAAAGTAGTAGATCAAAGAGGGCCTCAGAAATCAACTCCATGCTCTATTTTATTTTGTTATTTTTAAAATAATATATTTGTATTGATTTCAGAGAGGAAGGGAGAGGGAGAAAGAGAGAGAAAGAGAAACATCAGTGATGAGAGAGAATTATTGATTGGCTGCCTCCTGCATGCCCCCCATTGGGGATCGAGCCCACAACCTGGGCCCTGACAGGAATCGAACTGTGACCTCTTGGTTCATAGGTCAGTGCTCAACCATTGAGCCACACCAGCTGGTCAAGAAGAGCATAGTGCTGTCCTGGCCAGTGTGGCTCAGTTAGCTGAGCATGAGCTCATGCATGGAAAGGTCACTGGTTCTATTGCCAGTCAGGGCAAATGCCTGGGTTGTGGACTCAATTCCCAGTGAGGGCCATGCAAGAGGCAACCGATCAATGTTTCTTTCTCTCTCCCTGTCCCTTCCTCTCTCTCTAAAAATATCAAAAAATAAAAAGGCATAGTGCTGCCCAGCAGTGTGGCTCAATGGTTGAGCATCAACCTATCAACCAGGAGGTTTGATTCCCAGTCAAGGCATATGCCCAGGTTGTGGGCTCGATCCCAAGTGTGGGACATGTAGGAGGCAGCCAATCAATGATTCTCTCTCATCATTTACATTTCTCTCTCTTCCTCTCCCTTCCTCTCTGAAATCAATACAAATATACTAGTATATATTTTAAAAAGCATAGTGCCACCAGAATAGCTTAAACTTGAAGAACTGACAATATCAACTTGATAAGGATGTGGAGAAATTAGAACTTTCATTCTCATACATTGCTGGTAAGAGAATAAATGGGCACAACCCCTTTGGAAAACTATTTGGCAGTATATACTACAGCTAAATGTATATCTCCCTTATGATTCAGAAACACTTCCACTTCTAGGTTTATACTAGTATACCCAAAAGGAGTGATAGATAGGTCTATCAAAAGATGTGAACATGAGTGTTCATAGTCTTCTTCACTGAAAATAACCCAAATGCCTATCAACTGAATAGATAAATTGTGAGCTATTCATGCAATGGAACACTAAATAACAAAAAAGAGAGAGAAAACGACATAGAGGAGGAGAGGGAGAAACTACTAATTCTGCAACAACATGACTTGTCCAAGGTCATGTTACAAAAGCAGGACTGAACCCCAGATGTCGGTGACTCCAAATTCCATGCTTCTCAGAGGTAACCATAGGAACCTATGCAATTAGAAATGCCTTTTTGAGAGACGCTTGACAGTATCACAATTAAAAATGTAATGGCCTTTGCCGGTGTGGCTGCATTGGTTGGAGTGTTGACCTGTACACTGAAAGGTGGCAGGTTCTATTCCAGGTAGGGCACATACCTAGGTTGCAGGTTTGATCCCGGTTGGGGAGTGTGCAGGAGGCAATAGAACAATGTTTCTCCATTGCATTGATGTTTCTCTCTCTCTCCCTCTCTCTCTTTCCCTCCCTCCCTTCCTCTGTCCCTCCCTTCCTCACTAAGTTCATCATAGCCCACCCTAGGAAAAATACCTGTGTGGATATAAAGAAGCATGTGCGCCCAGTCGATGTGGCTGAATGGTTGAGTGCTGACTCATGAATCAGGAGGTCATGGTTGATTCCTGGTCAGGGCACATGCCCTAGTTGTGAGCTCAATCTTCAGTAGGGGACATGCAGGAGGCAGCTGATCGATGAGTCTCATCATTGAAGTTTCTATTTTTCAAGCCCTCTCCCTTTATCTCTCTGAAATCAATAAAAACATATTTTAAAAAACAAAGAAGAAGAAGCATGTGCAAGGATGTTCATTTCAGCATTGTTTGTAATAGGGAAAAATAGGAAACAACCCAAATACCCACCAACAGGATAATGAGCTAAATAATCTATTCCCTGTAAGAAGACACAAAAGTACATGGATAATAGTGTGGACACTCCATTTAAATCCAGCTTTATTCACTCAGTTAATATATTTAACCTCACCAGCCCTCATTTTCATCTTTAAAATGGAAAGAATGCAATTGGTCACAGGCAGTAGGGTTGAAATGAGATACATATGTGAAGCATGGAAGATGGGGCCTGGTACCTTGTAGGCTATTGGGTGTATTTTACCAATATATACACTATGGCATACTGGGCAGCAGTTAAAAAGAACTAGTAAGCCGAAACCGGTTTGGCTCAGTGGATAGAGCGTCGGCCTGCGGACTGAAGGGTCCCGGGTTCGATTCCGGTCAAGGGCATGTACCTTGGTTGCGGGCACATCCCCAGTGGGAGGTGTGCAGGAGGCAGCTGATCGATGTTTCTCTCTCATCGATGTTTCTAGCTCTCTATCCCTCTCCCTTCCTCTCTGTAAAATATCAATAAAATATTTTTTTTAAAAAAAAAGAACTAGTAAATCTGTATGTACTGTACAGAAATCTCCAACTCATGAGGTGAAGTACAAAAAACTAGTTGCAGAACAATGTGACTTCCTTGGAAAGCAAAATGATAGATTTCCTTTTTTATTTAATGTATTTTTATTGATTACAGAGAGGAGGGGAGAGGGAGATAGAAACATCAATGATGAGAATCATTGATCAGCTGCCTCCTGCACGCCCCCCACCGGTAATTGAGCCTGCAATCCAGGCATGTGCCCCCACCTGGAATGGAACCTGGGACTCTTTGGTCCGCAGGTCGAGGCTCTAGCCACTGAGCCAAACTGGCCAGGGCCACAATGATAGATTTCTATATGTTTATGCCACAAATACATAAAAACAAGATCTGGCATGATATGCATCACTTTATTTATTTATTTATTTATTTATTTATTTATTTATTTATTATTGATTTTAGAGAGAGAGGAAGGGAAAGAGAGAGAGCAACCAGTCCTGGCTTGGTTTGGGATCATCCCATGCACCTAAAGGTTATGGGTTCGATTCCCAGTAGGGGGTATGCAAGAGGTAGCTGATCCATGTTTTGCTATCACATCGATGTTTCTCTATCTCCCTCCCCCTTTCTCTTTCTCTAACACACACACACACACACACACACACACACACACACACACACACACACACACACAAACAATAAAGCACAGTTCAGTCTAGCATCCTGCTATCTTAGTTTGTGTTTCTAGCTATAGTCTATTGTATGTGGGGTCCACCTGGCTCATGGCCACATAGAAGACTAGCACACACGGTGAATGTGGGGATACATTAATAGCTACCTGATAAATGGTTATAAGGATTAAATTAGTTAATACACATAAAACACTTAGAATAGTGCCTATCTGTTATGCAATGTAAGATAATTGTGAGCTTTTACTCATGGAATTAAATTTCTTTTCTTCTTCTGTGCCCTTTCACTGGTCTAAATAACCTCTCTGTCTTGGTCAGCCTCCCACTCACAATTCCTCCAGGGTCTTATGCAAGGGAAAAGCTTTAAAAAGTTTGAAGGACTTTATTAGAGATAATCCTGTCTTAACAGGGTTAAGATAAGGACTGCAGGGGAAGGACAAGCCTGTGAGTGGTGGAATAGAGTGGGCCAGGAGCGGGGTGGGGAAGAGACACAATAGGACCCAGGCTCCAAGAACAGCACTTTATCTAATTATTGTATTTCATCAAAATCAGGACCCACTAGGCTTAGTTGGTTAGAGCATCATCTCAATACACCAAGGCAAGGTTGTGGGTTTGACCCCCAGTCACACATACAAGAATCAACCAATGAATGTATAAATAATTGGAACAACAAAATCAATGTTTCTCTTTCTCTAAAAAAATTTTAAGATCCATCATTGTAATGTGCATGATTATTTTATGTAACACTACATAATTTTTAAATGCTGCAATTAGTTTATGACTTGTTGTTAGCTGTTATATGCATGCCAATTTCAAATATATTAAAAGTCAAACAAATGTACACTATAGAATTATTAAAATATGGGTTCCTAGGGCCCTGAAAGATTATGATGTCCTTGCCCCCATTAAACTATAAAATAAGTATAAGAGGATTTTCCCTATAATGATTACTTTAAAGTCCTTTATTTTGGGCGGGGGGGTGGGGGGGAGGAATAATAAATGTCAAATTCTTTCCCTAAACCATATCTCATCTCCTTTGTTCCCCTGCAGGGGCTGAGTCAGCCTGTTGGGTGACCCAGGCCTGCCCTGGGGGAGGCGAGAAGTCACACAACAGTTCTTTGAGCTTCTCCCCTGCAGCAGCAGCTGGAAAGGGGCCCGGCTTTATGGGGGAACAATGGTGCCAGCCAGCTGCGGGTGAAGCAGAGCTGAGCAGCCTGGCCTGACCTGGCCTGTGTCCAAAAAAGCGACCCTTGCACCTGAAGGGTCCACTCCACTGGGCAAAGGTCTGAGAGATGCAAGGAAAATGGAGAGGAAATCCTTTCAGTCTTTCTGGTAACTGACTATGCATGGAATCCCAGGATCTCTCAGTCAGAGACCTCCAGGCCCATGGAATTAATCAAGCTGCTCCATTATACAGATAGGAAAACAAAGACCTAGAAAGGGCTGGGACTTGCCCAAGGTCTCACAAATCAGTGGTAAAGCTGGAGACAGAATCCAGGTTCCTTTTGACTCACCAAATTTACTATCAAGTGATGATTTATACAATCTTTTTTTGAAATATGTTTTTATTTATTTTAGAGAGAGATGGAGAGGAAGGGAAAGAGAGAGAAATTATCAATAAGAGAGAGAGAAACATCAACCAGCTGCCTCCTTCTGGGAATTGAGTCTGAAACCCTGGCATGTGCCCTGACAGGGAATCAAACCTGCAACCTTTCAGTGCATGAGACGAAACTCAACCAACTAAGCCACACCGGCCAGCGCAATTTATGCAATCTTTTATAAACATGCCCGGGTTATGTTGGTTTGAAAGAGTGTTTGTCTGACACATCAGATAAAGTGTCTGATGCACCTGATTACTGGAATGAGACGAACAATACCTTAAGTATGAATACCTCCAGGGAAGAGGAGACCTGTGGTTACCTGCCTGCCTCTACTCCTTCAGGCCAATATTTACTGTGACATAGTAACTGCCCAGGTTCAAAGCCCACCTCTAATATTTCTCATGTTTCTGACCTTGGATATATTACTTTGTCATTTGTGTTAGCTAGCCTTCAAGATAGCCCTCAATGATTCTCACTTACCAGTATCCATACTCTTGTGAACTCAGTCCCCTCCCACAATGATTAGAGCTGATCTGTGTAACCACTAGGATATTGCAGAAATGACCACATGGCCTCTGAGACTAGGTCAGAAAAGACATTTCAGCTTCCTGTTTACTCTCTTGAATGACTTGCTCAGGGGGAAGTTAAGGCACTGGACTTCCACAAAAGAAACATGAGTTTATTTGAGCCAGTTGCCAGGAAGCAAAATCTCAACGTATTGAGAAAATGCTCCAGAGAATGGCAGTTTTGCACCTTATTTTATAATTAGAATAAAAGGAGATGTAGCCGAAACCGGTTTGGCTCAGTGGATAGAGCGTCGGCCTGCGGACTGAAGGGTCCCGGGTTCGATTCCGGTCAAGGGCATGTACCTTGGTTGCGGGCACATCTCCAGTGGGAGGTGTGCAGGAGGCAGCTGATCGATGTTTCTCTCTCATCGATGTTTCTAGCTCTCTATCCTTCTCCCTTCCTCTCTGTAAAATATCAATAAAATATATTTTAAAAAAATAAATAAAAGGAGATGTAAGAGGCTTATGCGAAATCTATTGGTGGTAGATTAGGGAAGTAGGAGAAAGAAAAGTGGAGAGGCGGCAGGGTGGGGGAAGGAATCTCTGGGATTGGCTAAAAAGTAGAAGGAATAGATACATTTCTTTTACATTTGTGGATATAGGATAATTAGCAGTTAACAACACCATAACAATGACAATGAGGAGTTTTGTAATCTCTGTTCTGGTGCAGTGACTGTGCCATGAGGGGTCTGGAAAAAAGGAAATTACCCTGACATTTCAAAGGTATGTTATCCTAGATGCAAAAAGACCATAGACCAGTTCAGTTAAGGTAAACATTGACCTTTGTCAGGGAAGTTATCAATCTAGGACATGTCTACCCACCATGACCTGCTTTTAGTTAAGAAATTTTAATTTCAGCCCTAACTGGTTTGGCTCAGTGGATAGCGCGTCGGCCTGCGGACTCAAGGGTCCCAGGTTCAATTCTGGTCAAGGGCATGTATCTTGGTTGCAGGCACATACCAGTAGGGGGGTGTGCAGGAGGCAGCTGGTTGATGTTTCTCTCTCATCGATGTTTCTAACTCTCTCCCTCTCCCTTCCACTCTGTAAAAAATTAATTAAAAATGTTTAAAAAAATTTTTAATTTCAAACTATCCTATGTGGTTACTTTAGGTCACTGAGTTTGTAAGACCCACCATGCAGACCTCCCCTGAACTTGTCAGGTTTAGTATGTGGGCCCCTTTTCCCTCCCCATATTCAAGCAGCCCAATGGAGAGAGCTACCTGGCAAGTAACAGAGATCTCCTTGACCTGTCAACTGCCAAATCATTTGCCGGCCATGTGCATGAGCCACCTCGGAATTAGATCCTCTAGCCCTAGTCAAGCCTTAAGATGACTACAACCCTGGTTGACATCTTGGCTGGAACCTCCTGAGATGCCCCAGGCCAGAATCACCCAGGTATTCTGCTCTTAATTTCCTGACCCACAGACAATGTCTGCGATAATAAACATTTATTGCAGTTGTGAGCTACTTAAGTTGTTATACAGCAATAGATAGTGTATATAGTCACTCTTTGCCTCCCTTTCCTCATCTTTAAAATGGAGATGAGGATAGTACCTGCTTCATAGAATCAAAGCGAGGACTCAATAGTGTTATCAGACAGGGGACCTGTCCCTGAGCGTCTGCCTAAGGCCAGCTGGTAGTGTGTGGGTTCTTGACTTCGTGTAGGGAAAATTTCACAACAGGAGTCCAAGAGACTATGATGATAAATTTACTAAAGCTGGGGACAGTGAAACAAGGAAGGGCTTAGCATAGACGAAGCAACAGGAGAGTCTAGGCGGGGCTACCTTAACTTACTGAGAAGTCAAAGAAAAGGGGACCTTGAGGACAGATTCAGGGGATTAGCCTGCACGACCCATTGTTCCACTGGTTGTAGGGGACTCTTAGAGTTTAGGAGATGCACACCAGTGGGGGAAGAAGAGCGGAAAGCAGGAGGGAAAGGGAATGGCACGGGCTGTTCCCCAAAGTGGGAGAGTACTCTGGGTCCTTTGTCTTGAGGCTTTTCTTTCTCTCTGGTAGGTGGCAATCTTAGGCAAGTTCTTAGGGGAGGGTGTCAGCAGAATATTCATCAGTTTTTCAGGTGTGTTCTTACGGGGGTTGTTAGTCATCGCCCACCGGTCCTGGCGTTGCCCACCAGGTTTTGTTGCTTTTCTGGGCCTGGAGCTGAAATACAACTGAGGCTTAGATGTTATTGCTAGGAAGGTGACCTTCTGTATCAGGCTGTAAATTGCTCAGCCAGTTTGTTCAGCTATCTGTCTCAGTTTCCCTATTCCACTTGTCCTGGCTTACTTGCCTGTCTCAGTAGGATGATGTCTGGAAAGGGTTTGGCTCATAGCAAACACTTGTTGATGGGAGCCAATGTTGCCATATTATTTTATGACCCTCATTAACTGAGAGCAAAGGTTAAGTAGCATATGAGTAAGGGCCTGGAGCGAGGATGAAGTAACAACACCCCTTAGGTATCTTCTTCATTTTCCCTGCAATTCAGCTCTGACTGTGCACTTGCATACTTTCTCCCAAGGCAGAAGTCTGTGGAGGGCAGACAGAACAGAAATAGTTTCCCATAAATCCCCTCAGAGACTGTCTGATGGACTGCGCCCCTCTGCCCCAAGGTGTGCTGATTCCTGGAATAGGCCACTCCCCTGCAAGGTAAGGGCTATTTCCCCTTATCTGGGGCGGGTCACATACCAGTACCCTATCCATCCTGCCTGTCATGCAGTGCAGAGGATATCCATGTCATCTTGCCACTAAGCAGGACACACATTGCTAGGAGGTCTTATCAACAGAATTTACTTTTATTATTTTTATTATTATTAAATGTTTTTACAGTTTATTGTTGATTTTTTTTTTTGAGAGAGAGAGAGAGAGAAACATCAATTTGTTGCTCCTCTATTTAATCATTCATTGGTTGCTTCTTGTATGTGCCTTGACCAGGGATCACACTCGAAACCTTGGCATATCGGGATGATCCTTCAACCAACTGAGCTACTTGACCAGAGCTAGGAGATTTGCTTTGACTCAGCACTTTCCAGTGATGTTCCCTTACCCCTGGCAGCTAGTCTGCTAAGGATTGCTTTCCTCCTTAATTTGTCTGAGTTTAAATTTTAACTGTGCTACTGATTTTCCCTTTGTCAAGTCACTCAACCTCTTAACCACCATTTCCTCATCTGCCAGAGATAGTGGATTTTGCCTCAGGGTGGTTGGTGGTAGAAAATGAAGCAAGGCAGTATGAAAGCTTTGTTAAATGGAAATAATAAACTGCAGGTGAACAACACAGTTTTGAACAGCACAGGTCCACTGGTACATGGATTTTCCCCCCAATAAATATACAGTTGGCTTTATATATATATATATATATTTTATTGATTTTTTACAGAGAGGAAAGGAGAGGGATAGAGAGCTAGAAACATCGATGAGAGAGAAACATCGATCAGCTGCCTCCCGCACACCTCCCACTGGGGACGTGCCCGCAACCAAGTTACGTGCCCTTGACCGGAATCGAACCCGGGACCTTTCAGTCCGCAGGCCGACGCTCTATCCACTGAGCCAAACCGGTTCTGGCCAGTTGGCTTTTCTTAACGCAGAATTTTACATCCAAAAACAGTATTTCGATCCACAGTTGGGAGAGCTGCCTATCTGCATTGTTCTCTGCCATTTTATGTAAAAGATTTGAGCATCTGCAGATTTTGGTATCTACAGGGGTCCTGCAACCAATCCCCCTCAGATACCGAGGGCTGTAGTCAAGTTTTTTGGGAGTCTAAAATTACACTCAGATTTTCAACTGCACAGGGGTTGGTGCCCTAAACCCCCACATTGTTCAAGGGCCAGCTGTATAAATATCCCAGTCTTTGCCCAGCTCCCTGCTCTGCCCATTCTCCCCATAGCTGGAGCCACTTAACTCTCACGTGCAGCCTCTGCCCTGCTGGGCTAGTCTGCTAAGGATTGCTTTCCTCCTTAATTTGTAGCACAGTTAAAATTTAAACTCTGGGCTTGAGACCAAACTTTGTTTTTTAATCAGGGAAGCTTAAAAGAGATTTGATCTTTTAATCATGGGCTCAGCTATTAGTTGAAAATATGCCATGGTATCTTCACCAAAGTAATAAAATCACAGTATATTATCCTTTCATTTGGATATGCATCTGGACCCCACCTCCAGAGATTTGAATTGAATTCTCTAGGGTGTGACTTGGACAGTGGGAACTTTAAAAGCTTCTTTGCCTTACACCCTGAGTGAAACAACTGTTTTCAGGACACTGGACATCGGATAAGGAAGGACAGTGAACTCTGAGAGAATGGAAACAAATGAGGTGAGACCTATGATTTCCCAAAATTACTGTCTTGAGAGTTTTCGAGCTATGGTGCAGGGAGGGTGAACCCAGGTAGAACCCAGCAGACTCTCTGAGTTGGGCAGACAGAGCTGAGAGTCTGGAGACCAAAGAGGTAGAGTTGGCAGAGCACCAGAGAGAAGGTAGTTGTACAGAGAGAGAACGCTGAAGATCTACTTAAGTTTTCAGCTGAGTACTCACTAGCACATGCATGTGGAGAAACTATCTGAGGTCTGGGAAAGAACCATCCAAAAGGATGAGCGGTACAATGTTCCTGTTCACAAAGGGCTGGGAATAGTGCCTGTGCCCGCTAGCCAGGCCTAAAAGCCTCCGACTTCACAGTACTCAGTCAGTAGTGCAGAAAATTAGCCCTGGACTATGCACTGCGTTGGTCCCACCTAATCCTAAAAGCAAGACCCCAAAACATCAAACTGTTTCCAAATAACTGCATTCCAGAACAAAGTTCAAGAATACTTATAGAGTTACAAAAATATCCAGCAGTCAACAGGTTACATTCACAATATCTGGCATGCAATAAAAAATTTACCTGTCATGCAAAGCAGGAAATAATGAGGAGAAAAAGGAATTGAAATTGACCCAGAATTGACATAGGAGTTAGAATTAGCAGACAAGGACATTAAAACAGTTATTACTATAACTGTAGTATACATGTCCAAAAAGATAAGCAGAGACATGGAAATATAAAAAAGAAATCAGCCCTAGCCAGTTTGGCTCAGTGGATAGAGTGTTAGCCTGCAGACTGATGGGTCCCGGGTTCGATTTTAATCAAGGGCACACGTCCAGATTGCAGGCTCAATCCCCAATAGGGGGTGTGCAGGAGACAGCTGATCAATGATTCTCTCTCTCATCATTGATGTTTCTATCTTTTTATCCCTCTCCCTTCCTCTCTGAAATCAATAAAAAAAATATATTTAAAAATTTTTTTGAAAAGTAAATTCTTAAAGATGGAACTGTTGGAACAACTGGCATATGTGTTTTTTAAAAGAACTTTATAGAGGTATAATTGACATACCATAAAATTCACCCAATTTAAGGTACATTTCAAAGATTTATGGTAAATTTATTGAGTTGTACAATCATCATCACAGTCTGTTTTTAGAATATTTTCATCATGTCAATAAGATCCCTCATGGTCATTTACAGTTAGTTCCTGTTCCCACCCCCTGCTCCAGGCAGCTACTCATTTTTCTGTCGCTTTTGCCTTTTCTGGCCATTTCATGTACATGGAATTATACAACATGTGATCTTTTGTGTCTGGCTTTTTCATTTAGCTTACTGTTTTTAAGGTTCCTCTATGACAGTGTTTCTCAACCTTCCTAATGCCGCGACCCTTTAATACAGTTCCTCATGTTGTGGTGACCCCCAACCATAAAATTAGTTTCGTTGCTACTTCATAACTGTAATTTTGCTACTGTTAATGAATCGTAATGTAAACATCTGTGTTTTCCGATGATCAGAAAACACAGATATTTACATTACAATTCATAACAGTAGCAAAATTACAGTTATGAAGTAGCAACGAAACTAATTTTATGGTTGGGGGTCACCACAACATGAGGAACTGTATTAAAGGGTAGCGGCATTAGGAAGATTGAGAACCACTGCCTTAGAAGATACTGGCTTAAAGGTTAACAAAGAGGGCTCTAGATTCAGACTGACCAAATTCCAGTCTTGCTTCCATTAGGTACTGGCTGATCTCGGGCAAGTTGTCAAACCTCTCTAGGACACAGTTGCCTAACCTGAAAAATGAAGAGCTAAACTTGCTATTGTTCTGTGTTAATGTTCTCTCATTTTATCGTTCCCACAACCCTAAGAGGGAAAAGTATATTAGTCTTGTTTTACAGATAAGGAAATAGCTTTAATGCAGATGACTGGACCATTTGACCTTGAGGGACCTGCCCCTTTTCCTTCTAAGTTTTGATTGTCTTCAAGGACTGGAAACAAGGTCACACATTCCTTTATATTTCAAATTACACCTTGTGCCACCTCAGGAGAAGTTTACTTGAATCTGGGATGAGTTCTGATATTCTCAGGAGCATTTCTGGTCTGACACACCTTTCTGGCTTGCATATTGCATAAGGTGACCTGGATGCTTATTTCTTGATCTATCTTTGCCCGAGGAATTCACAGGCATGACTTGAATTAAAAAAAAAAAAAAAGCAGAAGATGTTTAGGATAGACATATCCAGTAAAAACTGTAGGTAAGAAATGATTCTGATGTGCAGTCTGTAGAAATGGGTCCATGGTCTTTCCTAGGGGAAGGACAACTTTAGCTTTGAAAGCCAGGAAAGGGGGAATTAAGGATAATGAGCAGGACTAGACGTTCTGACATGCTGTTTATTTTCTAATGAAGTTTCTTACTCCTGCAATTGCTTGTCTGGCTTGCATTTCTCCCAAAAACTGCAGGAGGAGGTGCAGAGAGAACTTTATGGCTATTTATTTTGATTTTTGACTTTTAGAATGTGTTAAGAAAGCTGTCAATTTGAACAGGAGAGAAAGTTTATTCTAAAAAATAACATCTAGCCTGGCCGGAGTAGGCTCAGTGATTGAGGTCCACCCTTGAACCAAGAGATCAGATCACCGGTTTGATTCCTGATCAGGCACATGCCCAGGTTGTGGGCTGGATCTCCAGTAGGAGGCTTACAGGAGGCAGGCAATCGATGTTTCTATCTCTCTATTCCTCTCCTTTCCTCTCTCTCTCTAAAATTAATAAAAACATTAAAAAATAAAAAAACAGGGGTCCTCAAACTTTTTAAACAGGGGGCCAGTTCACTGTCCCTCAGACCATTGGAGGGCCGGACTATAGTTTAAAAAAAAAAAAACAACTATGAACAAATTCCTATGCGCACTGCGGGCCCGGGACGAGTCGGCTGCTAAGCAGGACAGGCAGCGGCACCCGGCGGGCCAGATAAATGTCCTCGGCGGGCCGCATGTGGCCCACAGGCTGTAGTTTGAGGACCCCTGATTCTAGGCTTTGCTAGATCAGAAAGTACCTACAAAGGCAGCCTGAGAGACCTTGTACCTACCTGGCAAGGCTCTGCACATGCTTTGAATCCCTGAATTCTAAACTTTATTGCACAAAAGGCCACTTGGAATGTGTATCAAAACCCTCCAGTCAAAACCAGTTTTTCAAACCTGAAGGCCTCTAAAGAGATGTGTTTCAAAGGGCTTCACAGTGTGGAATCTGTGCCGACTTTGGCCCCTGTGGGAGGACAGCAGTGTCCACCCTGTGGGTTGTCCACGCTCAGGCCACCGACTGCAGGAGCCACCCTGTGAAAGGCTGCAGGAGTGGACTATTCCAGAAGGGGTTCTGAGCGATGATAACAGGCAGGAGTCCCTGTCCAAGGCAATCATTTGAAGTCCAGCTCATTTAGTGTTTTTCTCTACTTGTGAAATCAAAATGGAAGACACCCATCACAGAATTGCTATTTTCATGTTCAGTAACTTTTAAAAATCAGTGGCTTTTATAAATATGTCTTCTAATATATCATCAGGTCTATAAACAGCAGGGAGTTCACCAAGAAGGAAGGGCTGCATAGAAATCTCAGGTGTGACTCTCACCATAGACCTGCTCCTCATTGCAGTTGGCTAATAATAATGTTCTAGGTCATGGCATTAGTATCTCATGATAAATATTTTTACTGCATATTTAAGGACACAATGGCATTTTAAAATCCAGTAAGTAGTGATTTCAGGATGTAAACAGAGCTACAAGCTGAAAGCTTCCCCATGGTTTTCAAGACACTCCCCCCCCCCCTTTAATTTTGGCTATATATTTCTATAAGTTTGAAAAAATACATTTATATTCATTATAGAAAATCTGAAGGATACAGAGAAGCATAAAGCATTTCACGTACCTCAAACCCCCACCCCCCCAATCAATACATGGCTTTTATTGCATCTTTAAAATATCACAAATAGCCCTAACTGGTTTGGCTCAGTGGATAGAGCATTGGCCTGCGTACTCAAGGGTCCCAGGTTCGATTCTGGTCAAGGGCATGTATCTCGTTTGCAGGCAGATACCCAGTAAGGAGAGTGCAGGAGGCAGCTGAGCGATGTTTCTCTCTCACCGATGTTTCTAACTCTCTATCCCTCTCCCTTCTTCTCTGTAAAAAATCAATAAAATATATTTTTTTAAAAATATCACAAATAAGTCTGAGGAATCATCCGGCATCTTACCGTTTCTATAGCTGAACAACTTAGATCTTATTCATCAGCCTGCTGGCCTGTTCCTTTTTCAGAAACATAAACACCACCCCAAATTTTTGTGATATCCTGTTTTTAACTGTTTTGGCTTGCTGAATCAAAGCAGTTGAATTTGATACAAATTCAGTGTCATTTCCTTCAAGAATTAACTAATCTTTCTGGGCTTGAGATACTGAACAAGCTACGCCTGACCTCATCCCAAACTCTGTGAGTGTATTTTTCACCTAAGAAATTTCTGATTTCAATAAGAGAACCATTTTTCTGAATAATGACATTGATGGGAAAGTGAGTGTACACAGACCTCATCTTGTAATGGAAGCCCAGTATAGCACCCTTGATTGTAGATGGTGCAAATGGTAGCCAATTCCTTTCTATTTTCCCACCATTTATCAACCTGGAACCTCTTCTTTTTCCTTCCAATGAGACCGAGTTCTACATTAATATGATTGAAGTCCTTCCCCAGGGTGCCTCTGGGGTGATGGCCACATTTTCTGGCACATCCACAGTCTGATTACTGAGAGTGGCCTTCATCCTCACAGCAGATGCAGCAAAGAGCACAAGGTCTCATTTTTACATTGATCCAAGAAGAGGCCATTGTGAAGTAGTTGAAAGACACAGTCCTGGGTTTAAGTTCCAGGTCTGTTTTTTGCATTCTCTGTGAATTTTGGCAAGTCACCTGACCCTTCTGAAACTCTGTTTTCACCTCTAGAAAAGTGGTAATTGCAATACATCCTACCTCATTGGGAACGAATACAGGCACATCTAGTTTAGGGCATATAGTGAGCACTCAATAAATGTGTCTCTGTCTCCTCACCTCAATAAAGAAGTTTTCATTCAGGCATTTTCTGAGTGTCTTTAAGATGTTCCTACATTGCCAGAGGAAATACAGGGATGGATAAGACCAGTTTTTGTGTGTTTTTTTTTTTACTTTGAATATGGTCTGGGGAGGGAGGAAATCTTAAAGATTAAATGGTCCAGTCAGCTGCCTTTAGATTAGAAAAACACATGTAACTCCCAATTTCCAGATGTCAGCAGAGGCCAAGAAAAGCCAGGTCATGCGGCAAGAAAATAGTACAGAGGAGACTGAAACCCAATTAGGAGGAATATTGGGGCAGAGGCAATAAGAGAGAGCTTTTGGAAATAAAATCATGCTTGAGGTTCCAGGTTTGTAGCTCAAAAGAGAGAAATAGGTGGGAAATGGAGATGCCTGGGAATGGATCAGGGGGTCACAAATCCAGCCTGAAGTTGGGCTGCATTTTGCTTTGCAGGATTTCCCCCTCCTCACCCAACATTTTATTATGAAAAATTTCAAACATGTAGAACAGTTGAAAGAATTATACAGTGAACATCCATTTCCCACCACCTAGATTCTACAGTTGTTCAGTTTGCTACATTTGCTTTGTCATATATTAATTCATTCATCTATCCCTCTACCCATTCATCTTATTTTTATACATTTCAAAGAAACTGCAGAGTTCACCTCTAAACAATGCTTATCATTAACTAGAGTTCAAACTATTTTTTGAGGTTAAATTTACACATAGTGATCTCAGTTATACCATTTGCTGAGTTTTGATAAATGCATACAACTAACAAGGTAATCCACACCCCTAACAAGATACTAAAAGAACTTTTTCAAAATTCTCCCCCTCCAGAGGCAACCACTTTTGTGATTTTTTTTCACCTCTGAGTAGGTTTTACCTTTTCTGGAACATCATACAAATAGACTCATATAGGGTATACTCTTTTGTAAAAGGCTTATTTCTTTTAGCATAATATTTGAGATTTGTGTATTTTGTGTATTAGTAATTTGTTCTTTTTTTAAAAAATATATTTTATTGATACTTTACAGAGAGGAAGGGAGAGGGACAGAGAGCTAGAAACATCGATGAGAGAGAAACATCGATCAGCTGCCTCCTGCACACCTCCCACTGGGGATGTGCCCGCAACCAATGTACATGCCTCTGACCGTAATTGAACCCGGGACCCCTCAGTCCGCAGGCCGACGCTCTATCCACTGAGCCAAACCATTTTCGGCAGTAATTTGTTCTTTTTATTATTTTTTTAAATTTAAATTCTTTATTGTTTAATGTATTGCATAAGTCTCCTTTCCCCCCCATTGACCTCTCCCAGCCGCCCCCAACCCTGCTCTTTTTAAAAATATAGATATTTTTATTGATTTCAGAGAAGAAGGGAGAGAGAGAGAGAGAGAGAGAGAGAGAGAGAGAGAGAAACATTAATGATAAGAATCATTGATCAGCTTCCTCCTACACTCCTCCTACTGGTTCCAGCCCATAACTGGGGCATGTGCCCTGACTGGTGATCGAACCCGTGACCTTCTGGTTCATAGATCGACACTCAACCACTGAGCAACACTGGCTGGGCTAATTTGTTCTTTTTTATTGCTTAGTAGTATTACACTGTAGGAATTAACATACCACAGTTTATCCATATTCCTGTTAATGAAACAAACAAGAGTTTTAAACACTTTAAATTGGTTACCAATGTTTTAGACCTGAGTTCAAATTTTAACTCTGCCACTTGCTAGATATGTGACCATAGGCTGGTTACTTTGCCTCTTTCAGACTCAGTTTCCCCATCTGTGTAATGGGGAAAAATATAGCTATTGCTTATTGAGTGTTTGCTTTGTGCTTGCCTGACACTGCTCTAAGTGTATTGCATGCTCATTTAATCCTCACAATGACTCCTGATATATAATACTATTTCCATTTTATAGATGGGGAAACTGAGCACCCCACCTAGATTGCTGGGAGTGTTCAATGAGATAGTGTATGTAAAACACTTAAGACTATTAGGCAATTACAATGTAGAAAATAAACATTAGCTGCTATTTTTTCTTTTACCTTACTGGCCCTTGGAGGAAATTAAGTTTACTGTACCTGATGGAGAAAATATATAAAGCACTGGGAATAGGGTTGCCAAATAAAATGCAGGCTGCCCAGTTAAATTTGAATTTAAATTTAAACTTGAGCCCTGACCGGTTTGGCTCAGTGGATAGAGCGTCGGCCTGCGGACTGAGGGGTCCCAGGTTCGATTCCTGTCAAGGGCATGTACCTTGGTTGCGGGCACATCCCCAGTGGGGGGTGTGCAGGAGGCAGCTGATCGATGTTTCTCTCTCATCGATGTTTCTAGCTCTTTATCCCTCTCCCTTTCTCTCTGTGAAAATCAATAAAATATATTAAAAATAAATAAATAAATAAATAAATAAATAAATTTAAACTTGAATTTTAGATAAGCAATTAAAATAATTTTTGTATAAGTATGTCACATCAGTATTTGTCCTGTACTTATCTGAAATTCAAATTTAAGTGAGCATCCTATATTTATATTTTCTAAATCTGGCAACCCTACCTAGGAAGGAGTGACAAGGGATAGAATTTGTGTACCTTATTTTGCAGATGAGGAAACAGTCTTAGAGGGGGGAAGTGATGGAGCCATCAATTAGGTCTTAAGTGATCTCTTTGGATCCAGAGCTGAGGCTTCCAGAGCCTCATTCACTGTCTTTTCTCCATCCGTGCATTTTCAGGTCTTCCCCCGCCTCTGGCAGTGGAATGCAGAATGGCTCCAGCGAAGAGGAGCGCAGCAGTGTGACTAAGTGTTCTGCAGAAAGCCAGTAAGTGACAGGTGGCATGAGGGCCACTGGGGTTTCTCTCCCCACTCCTTGTGGTTGTTTTTTTTTTTTTTTTTCTTTTGTTGCTGCTTATAATTATTGTTACATTTTCATTTTTTACTGTAAATTTCCTTTTTGTTAAATTTTCATACACTTCATGTCTTTTTGTTTTTAAAGTGTTTATAGGTTAAAACAGGGAATCAACCCTAGCTGTTTTTGCTCAGTGGATTGCGGGCTCGGTCCCCAGTGGGGGGCGTGCAGGAGGCAGCCCATCGATGATTCTCTCTCACTGTTGATGTTCTCTCTCTCTCTCTCTCTCTCTCTCTCTCTCGCTCGCTCTGAAATTAATAAAAACATATTTTTTAAAAACACAGGGAATCATTTGGGGGTCTGGAGTGGATTAATTCAATTCACATTATTTGTAATGGGAAAAAATGATTTGGTTTTTGAACAGCCTTTCAGAACAAATTCAGTTTGAGAATCGAGGTTCTACCTTACCTCTGAAAAAGCCTAAATTATTAACTCGGCTCAGTACTGCCTCCCACATTGGAGCTAATCCTCCCTGTTGGTATTAGCAAGTTTAGGATAGCATAGTCCAGTAGTTCTCAGAATATGATTTCTGGGCATCAGCATCACCTGGTGACTTGTTAGAAATGCAAATTCTTGGACCTGACTCCAGAACTCCCTGACTTAGAAATTCTGATGGGTGGTACCTGGCAATCAGAGTTTTGTTAAGTCCTCCACGTGATTCTGATGCACTCAAAGTTTGAGAATCTTTGGGGTGTAGTAGAAAGACGTGCAATTGTGGAACAAAATGAGTATACATTTAAAACATTTGTTTAAGCAAACTTTTTTTTTATTAAGGTATTACATTTGTGTCCTTATCTCTCCATTGCCCCCCACCCCACCCCCATGTTTAAATAAACTTTTATTGACATAATATAAATGCAGAAATATACACAAATCCCAAGTATACAGCTTGATGTTTTGCATAGGGAACTCGCCTGTGGATCAGCACTCAAATCAAGACACAGAACATTCCCCTGGCTTGTTTGGCTCAGTGGATAGAGCGTTGGCCTGGGTACTGAAAGGTCCCGGGTTCGATTCCAGTCAAGGGCACATGCCCGGGTTGTGGGCTCGATCCCCAGTCGGGGGCCTGCAGGAGGCAGCCAATCAATGATTCTCTCTCATCACTGATGTTTCCATCTCTCTCTCCCTCTTCCTTCCTCTCTGAAATCAATAAAAAAGAAATATATATATATTTTTAAAAGACACAGAACATTATTACCAGCTCTGAGAAGCCCCTTTGTGGTTCCTTCCTGCTACTACCTCCCCTCGAAGGGTAATCACTACCCTGACTTCAAACACCATAGATTAGTTTTGTCTAACAGGGTTTTTTAAATTGTGCATGAAGACAGGATCTGGAGCCACAGAGCTTTGGTTGGATCCCTGGTTCCTGGTTGATGTAATTTCCTTGAGACATATTTCCTTCTCTGTATACTGGTCATAAAAGTACTTCATCCTTTTAAGGGATACTATGTTTCCCAAACTTGCCTGGTGACAAGAATCACCTGGGTGCTCTTCTGGGGATGGTGTCTTTAGATATTCACTGTGGCCCAGCATTTGACATACAGTCAAACAATACAGCCTCTAACAAAACCTGGCTTTCCCAAAACCCTGGTAATAGAATTATTTACCTTTATAACAAGAAGGTTGGGAAAGCACCAAAATCTGCATGTGGCATGAGCACAGGCCAACTTTGCAGAGTTCTGCTGTGAGACCTAAAGTTCTAATGTTGTCTAAAATGAAAAAGCATGTCAGCAGGGTGATCCATGTGTGCTTAATGTGTCGGCGACAGGATCAAGTGTGCTTTCCTTATTGAGGAGCAGAAAATCGTTGTGAAAGTATTGAAGGTATAAGCACAGAGTCAGAAAGCTAAATTTAAAAATGAAGCTTTTTTGAGTAATAAACAAGCAAAAAAGAATCACCTGGGGCACTAGTTAACCCATATTCTCCAGAAAATACATTCTTTTCTTTTTAAATTAAATTAATTGAGGTGATTTAAAAAATATTTTTATTGATTTCAGAGAGGAAGGGAGAAGGAGAGAGAGATAGAAACATCAGTGAAGAGAGGGAATCATTGATTGGCTGCCTCCTGCACATCCTAAGCTGGGGATTGAGCCTGCAACCTGGGCATGTTTTCTGACCGTGAAGTCCTGGTTCATAGGTCGACACTCAACCACTGAGCCACACCAGCCTGGCAAGATTATCTGTTATACTTGCCAGGTTGTTTTTTTTTTTTAGTTTTCTTTATTGATTAAGGTATTACATATGTGTCCTTATTCCTTCCTTCCCCCCCACCCCCCACCCCCCGTTCATGCCCTCACGCCCCTGGCGTCTGTGTCCATTGGTTAGGCTTATATCCATGCATAAAAGTCCTTTGGTTGATCTCTCCCTCTTATCCCCACCCTCCCCTACCTTCCCTCTGAGGTTTGATGGTCTGATCGATGCTTCTCTGTCTCTGGATCTGTTTTTGTTCATCAGTTTATGTTGTTCATTATATTCCACAAATGAGTGAGATCATGTGATATTTATATTTCTCTGACTGGCTTATTTCGCTTAGCATAATGCTCTCCAGGTCCATCCATGCTGTTGCAAATGGTAGGAGTTCCTTCCTTTTTACAGCAGCATAGTATTCCATTGTGTAGATGTACCACAGTTTTTTAATCTACTCATCTGCTGATGGGCACTTAGGCTGTTTCCAAATCTTAGCTATGGTGAATTGTGCTGCTATGAACATAGGGGTGCATATATCCTTTCTGATTGATGTTTCTGATTTCTTGGGATGTATTCCTAGAAGTGGTATTACTGGGTCAAATAGGAGTTCTACTTCCCAGGTTTTGATACCCGGGTAATGTTGGCCTCATAAAATATGTTAGGAAGTATTGCCTCTTTTTCAGTTTTTTGGAAGAGTTTGAGGAAGATAGGTATTCAATCTTCTTTGAATGTTTGGTAGAGTTCACTAGTGAAGCTATCTGGTCCAAACTTCTACTTTTGGGGAGGTTTTTCTTTTTTTTTTTTCTGGGGAGGTTTTTTATGGTGGTTTCAATTTCCTTACTGTTGATTGGTCTATTTAGATTTTCCAGTTCTTGATTATTTAGTCTAGGAAGGCTATATTTTCTAAGAACTTGTCTATTTTTTCTAGGTTATTGAATTTGGTGACATATAGTCTTGTACATTTCTTTGTATTTCTGTGTTGTCCATCATAACTTCTATTTCATTTCTGATTTTGAGTCTTTTATCTTTTTTCCTTAGTGAGTCTAGCCAGAGGTTTGTCGATTTTACTAATCTTGACAAAGAACCAGCTCTTTGTTGCATTAATTTTTTGTATTGTCTTTTTGTTCTCTATTACATTTAATTCAGCTCTAATTTTTATTATTTCCTTCCTTTTGCTGACTTTGGGCTGCATCTATCCTTTTTTTAATTTTTTAAGCTATAAAGTTAGGTTGTTCATTTGGGATTTTTATTGTTTCTGGAGGTAGGCCTGTAATTATATAAACTTCTCTCTTATTATCACTTTTGTTGTGTCCAAAAAGTTTTTACATGTTCTATTGTCATTCTCATTTGTCTCTATGTATCTTTGATCTCTCCTTTTATTTCTTCCTTGTCTAGACAGAGTGGAAGGGAGGAGGGGGGAAAGAGAGAGAGAGAAACATTGATGTGAGAGAGACATGATTGATTTCTTCCTGCACAAGCCCCTACGGGGGCCTAAGGGTACCTGCAACTGAGGTATGTGCCCTTAACCGGGAATCAAACCCACGACCGTTGGGTTCGTAGACCGATGCTTTGACCACTAAGCAACCGTCCAGGGCTTGACCCAATCATTCTTTAGTAGCATGTTGTTTAATCTCTACATATTGTGGTCTTTCCCACTTCCTTTTTACTGTTGATTTCCAATTTCAAAACATTGTGGTCAGAGAATAAGCTTGGCATGATTTTAATCTTCTTAAATTTGTTGAGGCTAGTTTTGTGTCCCAACATATGGTCTATTCTTTTTTTTTTTAAATATATTTTATTGATTTTTTACAGAGAGGAAGGAAGAGGGATAGAGAGTCAGAAACATCAATGAGAGAGAAACATCGATCAGCTGCCTCCTGCACACCCCCTACTGGGGATGTGCCCGCAACCAAGGTACATGCCCTTGACCAGAATCGAACCTGGGACCCTTCAGTCCGCAGGCCGACGCTCTATCCACTGAGCCAAACCAGCTACGGCCATATGGTCTATTCTTGAGGATGTTCCATATTCACTGGAGAAGAATGAATAATCTGGTGTTCTGAGATGAAAGGCTCTGTAGCCCTAGCCCGTTTGGCTCAGTGGATGGAGCATCGGCCTGCGGACTAGAGGGCCCCGGGTTCGATTCTGGTTAGGGGCATGTGCCTTGGTTGCCAGCACATCCCCAGTATGGGGTGTGCAGGAGGCAGCTGATCGATGTTTCTCTCTCATCGATGTTTCTGACTCTCTATCCCTCTCCCTTCCTCTCTTGTAAAAAAAAAAAAAAGTCAAACATAAACACCACCCCAAATTTTTGTGATATCCTGTTTTTAACTGTTTTGGCTTGCTGAATCAAAGCAGTTGAATTTGATACAAATTCAGTGTCATTTCCTTCAAGAATTAACTAATCTTTCTGGGCTTGAGATACTGAACAAGCTACGCCTGACCTCATCCCAAACTCTGTGAGTGTATTTTTCACCTAAGAAATTTCTGATTTCAATAAGAGAACCATTTTTCTGAATAATGACATTGATGGGAAAGTGAGTGTACACAGACCTCATCTTGTAATGGAAGCCCAGTATAGCACCCTTGATTGTAGATGGTGCAAATGGTAGCCAATTCCTTTCTATTTTCCCACCATTTATCAACCTGGAACCTCTTCTTTTTCCTTCCAATGAGACCGAGTTCTACATTAATATGATTGAAGTCCTTCCCCAGGGTGCCTCTGGGGTGATGGCCACATTTTCTGGCACATCCACAGTCTGATTACTGAGAGTGGCCTTCATCCTCACAGCAGATGCAGCAAAGAGCACAAGGTCTCATTTTTACATTGATCCAAGAAGAGGCCATTGTGAAGTAGTTGAAAGACACAGTCCTGGGTTTAAGTTCCAGGTCTGTTTTTTGCATTCTCTGTGAATTTTGGCAAGTCACCTGACCCTTCTGAAACTCTGTTTTCACCTCTAGAAAAGTGGTAATTGCAATACATCCTACCTCATTGGGAACGAATACAGGCACATCTAGTTTAGGGCATATAGTGAGCACTCAATAAATGTGTCTCTGTCTCCTCACCTCAATAAAGAAGTTTTCATTCAGGCATTTTCTGAGTGTCTTTAAGATGTTCCTACATTGCCAGAGGAAATACAGGGATGGATAAGACCAGTTTTTGTGTGTTTTTTTTTTTACTTTGAATATGGTCTGGGGAGGGAGGAAATCTTAAAGATTAAATGGTCCAGTCAGCTGCCTTTAGATTAGAAAAACACATGTAACTCCCAATTTCCAGATGTCAGCAGAGGCCAAGAAAAGCCAGGTCATGCGGCAAGAAAATAGTACAGAGGAGACTGAAACCCAATTAGGAGGAATATTGGGGCAGAGGCAATAAGAGAGAGCTTTTGGAAATAAAATCATGCTTGAGGTTCCAGGTTTGTAGCTCAAAAGAGAGAAATAGGTGGGAAATGGAGATGCCTGGGAATGGATCAGGGGGTCACAAATCCAGCCTGAAGTTGGGCTGCATTTTGCTTTGCAGGATTTCCCCCTCCTCACCCAACATTTTATTATGAAAAATTTCAAACATGTAGAACAGTTGAAAGAATTATACAGTGAACATCCATTTCCCACCACCTAGATTCTACAGTTGTTCAGTTTGCTACATTTGCTTTGTCATATATTAATTCATTCATCTATCCCTCTACCCATTCATCTTATTTTTATACATTTCAAAGAAACTGCAGAGTTCACCTCTAAACAATGCTTATCATTAACTAGAGTTCAAACTATTTTTTGAGGTTAAATTTACACATAGTGATCTCAGTTATACCATTTGCTGAGTTTTGATAAATGCATACAACTAACAAGGTAATCCACACCCCTAACAAGATACTAAAAGAACTTTTTCAAAATTCTCCCCCTCCAGAGGCAACCACTTTTGTGATTTTTTTTCACCTCTGAGTAGGTTTTACCTTTTCTGGAACATCATACAAATAGACTCATATAGGGTATACTCTTTTGTAAAAGGCTTATTTCTTTTAGCATAATATTTGAGATTTGTGTATTTTGTGTATTAGTAATTTGTTCTTTTTTTAAAAAATATATTTTATTGATACTTTACAGAGAGGAAGGGAGAGGGACAGAGAGCTAGAAACATCGATGAGAGAGAAACATCGATCAGCTGCCTCCTGCACACCTCCCACTGGGGATGTGCCCGCAACCAATGTACATGCCTCTGACCGTAATTGAACCCGGGACCCCTCAGTCCGCAGGCCGACGCTCTATCCACTGAGCCAAACCATTTTCGGCAGTAATTTGTTCTTTTTATTATTTTTTTAAATTTAAATTCTTTATTGTTTAATGTATTGCATAAGTCTCCTTTCCCCCCCATTGACCTCTCCCAGCCGCCCCCAACCCTGCTCTTTTTAAAAATATAGATATTTTTATTGATTTCAGAGAAGAAGGGAGAGAGAGAGAGAGAGAGAGAGAGAGAGAGAGAGAAACATTAATGATAAGAATCATTGATCAGCTTCCTCCTACACTCCTCCTACTGGTTCCAGCCCATAACTGGGGCATGTGCCCTGACTGGTGATCGAACCCGTGACCTTCTGGTTCATAGATCGACACTCAACCACTGAGCAACACTGGCTGGGCTAATTTGTTCTTTTTTATTGCTTAGTAGTATTACACTGTAGGAATTAACATACCACAGTTTATCCATATTCCTGTTAATGAAACAAACAAGAGTTTTAAACACTTTAAATTGGTTACCAATGTTTTAGACCTGAGTTCAAATTTTAACTCTGCCACTTGCTAGATATGTGACCATAGGCTGGTTACTTTGCCTCTTTCAGACTCAGTTTCCCCATCTGTGTAATGGGGAAAAATATAGCTATTGCTTATTGAGTGTTTGCTTTGTGCTTGCCTGACACTGCTCTAAGTGTATTGCATGCTCATTTAATCCTCACAATGACTCCTGATATATAATACTATTTCCATTTTATAGATGGGGAAACTGAGCACCCCACCTAGATTGCTGGGAGTGTTCAATGAGATAGTGTATGTAAAACACTTAAGACTATTAGGCAATTACAATGTAGAAAATAAACATTAGCTGCTATTTTTTCTTTTACCTTACTGGCCCTTGGAGGAAATTAAGTTTACTGTACCTGATGGAGAAAATATATAAAGCACTGGGAATAGGGTTGCCAAATAAAATGCAGGCTGCCCAGTTAAATTTGAATTTAAATTTAAACTTGAGCCCTGACCGGTTTGGCTCAGTGGATAGAGCGTCGGCCTGCGGACTGAGGGGTCCCAGGTTCGATTCCTGTCAAGGGCATGTACCTTGGTTGCGGGCACATCCCCAGTGGGGGGTGTGCAGGAGGCAGCTGATCGATGTTTCTCTCTCATCGATGTTTCTAGCTCTTTATCCCTCTCCCTTTCTCTCTGTGAAAATCAATAAAATATATTAAAAATAAATAAATAAATAAATAAATAAATAAATTTAAACTTGAATTTTAGATAAGCAATTAAAATAATTTTTGTATAAGTATGTCACATCAGTATTTGTCCTGTACTTATCTGAAATTCAAATTTAAGTGAGCATCCTATATTTATATTTTCTAAATCTGGCAACCCTACCTAGGAAGGAGTGACAAGGGATAGAATTTGTGTACCTTATTTTGCAGATGAGGAAACAGTCTTAGAGGGGGGAAGTGATGGAGCCATCAATTAGGTCTTAAGTGATCTCTTTGGATCCAGAGCTGAGGCTTCCAGAGCCTCATTCACTGTCTTTTCTCCATCCGTGCATTTTCAGGTCTTCCCCCGCCTCTGGCAGTGGAATGCAGAATGGCTCCAGCGAAGAGGAGCGCAGCAGTGTGACTAAGTGTTCTGCAGAAAGCCAGTAAGTGACAGGTGGCATGAGGGCCACTGGGGTTTCTCTCCCCACTCCTTGTGGTTGTTTTTTTTTTTTTTTTTCTTTTGTTGCTGCTTATAATTATTGTTACATTTTCATTTTTTACTGTAAATTTCCTTTTTGTTAAATTTTCATACACTTCATGTCTTTTTGTTTTTAAAGTGTTTATAGGTTAAAACAGGGAATCAACCCTAGCTGTTTTTGCTCAGTGGATTGCGGGCTCGGTCCCCAGTGGGGGGCGTGCAGGAGGCAGCCCATCGATGATTCTCTCTCACTGTTGATGTTCTCTCTCTCTCTCTCTCTCTCTCTCTCTCTCGCTCGCTCTGAAATTAATAAAAACATATTTTTTAAAAACACAGGGAATCATTTGGGGGTCTGGAGTGGATTAATTCAATTCACATTATTTGTAATGGGAAAAAATGATTTGGTTTTTGAACAGCCTTTCAGAACAAATTCAGTTTGAGAATCGAGGTTCTACCTTACCTCTGAAAAAGCCTAAATTATTAACTCGGCTCAGTACTGCCTCCCACATTGGAGCTAATCCTCCCTGTTGGTATTAGCAAGTTTAGGATAGCATAGTCCAGTAGTTCTCAGAATATGATTTCTGGGCATCAGCATCACCTGGTGACTTGTTAGAAATGCAAATTCTTGGACCTGACTCCAGAACTCCCTGACTTAGAAATTCTGATGGGTGGTACCTGGCAATCAGAGTTTTGTTAAGTCCTCCACGTGATTCTGATGCACTCAAAGTTTGAGAATCTTTGGGGTGTAGTAGAAAGACGTGCAATTGTGGAACAAAATGAGTATACATTTAAAACATTTGTTTAAGCAAACTTTTTTTTTATTAAGGTATTACATTTGTGTCCTTATCTCTCCATTGCCCCCCACCCCACCCCCATGTTTAAATAAACTTTTATTGACATAATATAAATGCAGAAATATACACAAATCCCAAGTATACAGCTTGATGTTTTGCATAGGGAACTCGCCTGTGGATCAGCACTCAAATCAAGACACAGAACATTCCCCTGGCTTGTTTGGCTCAGTGGATAGAGCGTTGGCCTGGGTACTGAAAGGTCCCGGGTTCGATTCCAGTCAAGGGCACATGCCCGGGTTGTGGGCTCGATCCCCAGTCGGGGGCCTGCAGGAGGCAGCCAATCAATGATTCTCTCTCATCACTGATGTTTCCATCTCTCTCTCCCTCTTCCTTCCTCTCTGAAATCAATAAAAAAGAAATATATATATATTTTTAAAAGACACAGAACATTATTACCAGCTCTGAGAAGCCCCTTTGTGGTTCCTTCCTGCTACTACCTCCCCTCGAAGGGTAATCACTACCCTGACTTCAAACACCATAGATTAGTTTTGTCTAACAGGGTTTTTTAAATTGTGCATGAAGACAGGATCTGGAGCCACAGAGCTTTGGTTGGATCCCTGGTTCCTGGTTGATGTAATTTCCTTGAGACATATTTCCTTCTCTGTATACTGGTCATAAAAGTACTTCATCCTTTTAAGGGATACTATGTTTCCCAAACTTGCCTGGTGACAAGAATCACCTGGGTGCTCTTCTGGGGATGGTGTCTTTAGATATTCACTGTGGCCCAGCATTTGACATACAGTCAAACAATACAGCCTCTAACAAAACCTGGCTTTCCCAAAACCCTGGTAATAGAATTATTTACCTTTATAACAAGAAGGTTGGGAAAGCACCAAAATCTGCATGTGGCATGAGCACAGGCCAACTTTGCAGAGTTCTGCTGTGAGACCTAAAGTTCTAATGTTGTCTAAAATGAAAAAGCATGTCAGCAGGGTGATCCATGTGTGCTTAATGTGTCGGCGACAGGATCAAGTGTGCTTTCCTTATTGAGGAGCAGAAAATCGTTGTGAAAGTATTGAAGGTATAAGCACAGAGTCAGAAAGCTAAATTTAAAAATGAAGCTTTTTTGAGTAATAAACAAGCAAAAAAGAATCACCTGGGGCACTAGTTAACCCATATTCTCCAGAAAATACATTCTTTTCTTTTTAAATTAAATTAATTGAGGTGATTTAAAAAATATTTTTATTGATTTCAGAGAGGAAGGGAGAAGGAGAGAGAGATAGAAACATCAGTGAAGAGAGGGAATCATTGATTGGCTGCCTCCTGCACATCCTAAGCTGGGGATTGAGCCTGCAACCTGGGCATGTTTTCTGACCGTGAAGTCCTGGTTCATAGGTCGACACTCAACCACTGAGCCACACCAGCCTGGCAAGATTATCTGTTATACTTGCCAGGTTGTTTTTTTTTTTTAGTTTTCTTTATTGATTAAGGTATTACATATGTGTCCTTATTCCTTCCTTCCCCCCCACCCCCCACCCCCCGTTCATGCCCTCACGCCCCTGGCGTCTGTGTCCATTGGTTAGGCTTATATCCATGCATAAAAGTCCTTTGGTTGATCTCTCCCTCTTATCCCCACCCTCCCCTACCTTCCCTCTGAGGTTTGATGGTCTGATCGATGCTTCTCTGTCTCTGGATCTGTTTTTGTTCATCAGTTTATGTTGTTCATTATATTCCACAAATGAGTGAGATCATGTGATATTTATATTTCTCTGACTGGCTTATTTCGCTTAGCATAATGCTCTCCAGGTCCATCCATGCTGTTGCAAATGGTAGGAGTTCCTTCCTTTTTACAGCAGCATAGTATTCCATTGTGTAGATGTACCACAGTTTTTTAATCTACTCATCTGCTGATGGGCACTTAGGCTGTTTCCAAATCTTAGCTATGGTGAATTGTGCTGCTATGAACATAGGGGTGCATATATCCTTTCTGATTGATGTTTCTGATTTCTTGGGATGTATTCCTAGAAGTGGTATTACTGGGTCAAATAGGAGTTCTACTTCCCAGGTTTTGATACCCGGGTAATGTTGGCCTCATAAAATATGTTAGGAAGTATTGCCTCTTTTTCAGTTTTTTGGAAGAGTTTGAGGAAGATAGGTATTCAATCTTCTTTGAATGTTTGGTAGAGTTCACTAGTGAAGCTATCTGGTCCAAACTTCTACTTTTGGGGAGGTTTTTCTTTTTTTTTTTTCTGGGGAGGTTTTTTATGGTGGTTTCAATTTCCTTACTGTTGATTGGTCTATTTAGATTTTCCAGTTCTTGATTATTTAGTCTAGGAAGGCTATATTTTCTAAGAACTTGTCTATTTTTTCTAGGTTATTGAATTTGGTGACATATAGTCTTGTACATTTCTTTGTATTTCTGTGTTGTCCATCATAACTTCTATTTCATTTCTGATTTTGAGTCTTTTATCTTTTTTCCTTAGTGAGTCTAGCCAGAGGTTTGTCGATTTTACTAATCTTGACAAAGAACCAGCTCTTTGTTGCATTAATTTTTTGTATTGTCTTTTTGTTCTCTATTACATTTAATTCAGCTCTAATTTTTATTATTTCCTTCCTTTTGCTGACTTTGGGCTGCATCTATCCTTTTTTTAATTTTTTAAGCTATAAAGTTAGGTTGTTCATTTGGGATTTTTATTGTTTCTGGAGGTAGGCCTGTAATTATATAAACTTCTCTCTTATTATCACTTTTGTTGTGTCCAAAAAGTTTTTACATGTTCTATTGTCATTCTCATTTGTCTCTATGTATCTTTGATCTCTCCTTTTATTTCTTCCTTGTCTAGACAGAGTGGAAGGGAGGAGGGGGGAAAGAGAGAGAGAGAAACATTGATGTGAGAGAGACATGATTGATTTCTTCCTGCACAAGCCCCTACGGGGGCCTAAGGGTACCTGCAACTGAGGTATGTGCCCTTAACCGGGAATCAAACCCACGACCGTTGGGTTCGTAGACCGATGCTTTGACCACTAAGCAACCGTCCAGGGCTTGACCCAATCATTCTTTAGTAGCATGTTGTTTAATCTCTACATATTGTGGTCTTTCCCACTTCCTTTTTACTGTTGATTTCCAATTTCAAAACATTGTGGTCAGAGAATAAGCTTGGCATGATTTTAATCTTCTTAAATTTGTTGAGGCTAGTTTTGTGTCCCAACATATGGTCTATTCTTTTTTTTTTTAAATATATTTTATTGATTTTTTACAGAGAGGAAGGAAGAGGGATAGAGAGTCAGAAACATCAATGAGAGAGAAACATCGATCAGCTGCCTCCTGCACACCCCCTACTGGGGATGTGCCCGCAACCAAGGTACATGCCCTTGACCAGAATCGAACCTGGGACCCTTCAGTCCGCAGGCCGACGCTCTATCCACTGAGCCAAACCAGCTACGGCCATATGGTCTATTCTTGAGGATGTTCCATATTCACTGGAGAAGAATGAATAATCTGGTGTTCTGAGATGAAAGGCTCTGTAGCCCTAGCCCGTTTGGCTCAGTGGATGGAGCATCGGCCTGCGGACTAGAGGGCCCCGGGTTCGATTCTGGTTAGGGGCATGTGCCTTGGTTGCCAGCACATCCCCAGTATGGGGTGTGCAGGAGGCAGCTGATCGATGTTTCTCTCTCATCGATGTTTCTGACTCTCTATCCCTCTCCCTTCCTCTCTTGTAAAAAAAAAAAAAAGTCAATAAAATATATTTAAAAAAGAAAAGAAAAGAAAGGCTCTGTAAATGTTAATTATGTCCATTTGTTCTAAAGTGTCATTTAAGGCCATTATTTATTTTATCTTATTTATTGATTTGAGAGAGAGAGGGAGAGAAGAAGAAGGAAGACAGAGACAGAAAGGTTGATTTGTTATTCTACTTATTTATGCATTCATTGGTTGATCTTGTATGTGACCTGACTGGGGATCAAACCTGCAACCTTGGCGTATCAGGATGATGCTCAAACCAACTGAGGTAACTAACCAGGGCAAGGCCTATATTTTCTTATTGATTTTCTCTTTGGATGATCTATCCATAGCTGTCAATACCATATTTAGGTCCCCTACTGTAATTGTGTTTTTGTCGGTTTCTCCTTTAGCTCTGTTGGTAGCTGCTTTATATATTTTGGTGCTCTCTGTATATCGATGTGTTGTGTCTTCCTGATGTATGTCCCCTTTATCATTATAAAATGTGCATCTTTGTTTCTTGTTATTTTTTTAAAAAATTATATTTATTGATTTCAAAGAAGAAGGGATAGAGAGATAGAAACATTGATGATGAGAGAGAATCATTGATCAGCTACCTCCTACTGGGGATTGAGCCTGAAATCTGGGCATGTGTCCTGACTGGGAATCCAACCATGAGTTCCTGGTTCATGGGTTGAAGCTCAACCACTGAGCAACACTGGCTGAGCACTTATCTTTTTTATCTTGAAATCTACTTTGTCAGATATAAGTATGGCTACACCTGCTTTGAGAATACATTCTTAATGGGACAAAACTTGGTTGGAGGTGGAGAGGAAATTATAAAAACTTTTTAATGTAAAAGCACAGGTATGTATATGGTGCATAAATAGATATACAGTATATTTGTGATATTAAAATATCATGAGGGGAATGATTAGGGAAAATAAGCGTCTAAAATTTTTCCTTAGAGAGATGATTAAAAAAAAGTTGAACACTTGTCAGAATGGCTATCATCAATAAATCCACAAACAAATGTTGACAATGTGGAGAAAAGGCAACCCTTGTGCACTGTTGGTGGGAATGCAGGTTGGTGCAGCCACTATGGAAAACAGCATGGAGGGTCCTCAAAAAATTAAAAAATTGAACTATCTTATGACCCATTGATTCCACTTCTGGGTACATATCAGGAAAAAACCCAAAACACTAATTTGAAAGAATATATACATCCCTATGTTTATTGCAGCATTATTTACAACTAGAGGCCCAGTGCACAAATTCGTGCATGGGTGGGGTCCGGCCGGACTGGCCCTGATGGGGCCAGATTGGAGCAGATCAGGGCTGGATCAGGGCCGGGCCTGTCAGGAGGAGGAGATTGGCTGGCCGGCTCACCCTGATTGGGGCCCAATCAGGGCCGGGCTGGCTGGCGGGGAGGGGCTGCAGGCGATTGGCTGGCGGGCCCCGCTCCTGAATGGGGTGTGTGGGGCCAATCAGGACCAGTGGCCAGGGGGAGGGGCCATAGGAGGTTGGCTGGCCAGCCCTGCCCCCGATTGGTGTGTGGGGAGGTGATTGGGGGCAGAGCTGGCTGGGGGGAGGGGCCGTGGGCCTATCACAGTGGTGGGGGCCCATGGGGGCGGAACCAGCCTAGGGGAGGAGCTACGGGAGGTTGGACCCAGCTCCACCCATGATCGGCTGGTTCTCTGGCCAAAGTGGGCATCACAGCTACCGGTTGTTCTGGTCGTTACAGCGTTCCGGTCACTGGCTTTATATATATATATATAGATAGCCAAAATACTGAAGCAATTCAGGTGCCCATTAATAGATGAGTGGATAAAAAAGTTGTGGTGTATATATATAATAGAATATTACTTGGTCATAAAAAGAATGAAATCTTACTCCTTGGAACAGCATGGATGAACCTAGAGAATATTATGCTAAGTGAAATAAGGCAGCCAGAGAAGACATATACCATATGATTTCACTTATATGTGGAATCTAAAGAGTAAAATAAACGAACAAACCAAATTGAAACAGACTCATAGACACAGAGAACAAGTTGATGGTTGCCAGAGGGGGTAGGGGTTGGAGGCATGAGTGAAAAAGGTGAAGGAATTAAGAAGTACAAATTATGACCTTTAGCACAGTTGGTTAAAGCATTGTCCAGATAAACCAAGGTTGCAGGTTCAATCCCCTGTGGCTGGCTGGCTCAGTTGTTTACATCATCGTCCCAGTACACCAAGGTTTTGGGTTCAATCCCTGGTCAGGGCACATACAAGAATTAACCAATGAATGTATAAATAAGTGGAAGAACAGATCTTTTTCTCTCACTCTCCCTTCCTCTCTCTCTCTAAAAATAAATAAATAAGTACAAATTGGTAGTTACAAAATAGTCACAGGGATATAAAGTACAGCATATAGGGGATATTGTAATAATTATGTATGGTGTCATGTGGGTATTTGAAATATGGGGGGAAGGGACAGGACACCACTTTGTAAAGTATATGATTGTCTAACAATGCTGTACACCTGAAAATAATACAAAATAACATTGAATGTAAACTGTAATTGGAAAAAAAAGTTGAGAAACAATGCGCTACAGCAGTGATTCTCAAATGTGGTCCTTGATTAAAAATGTATATTTTCAGGCTCACTCTAGGGGGACCTACTGAATGGGGAATTATGGGTGGAGCCCAGCAACTTTAGGTTTAATAAAATCCTCCAGGTACTAGTAATTCTGATGGGCACTAACGTTTGAGAACCACTGCCCAAGAGAATCTGAATGCGGTAGAGGTCCAATAATCTCTTTAAAATATGGTTTTAATTGATTTTTAAAGAGAGAGTGGAAAGGAGAGGGATAGAGAGATAGAAACATTGATGAGAGAGAAACATCAACATCAATTGGCTGCCTCTTGCGTGTCCCCCAAGCACTAAACCCGGGCATGTGCCCTGACTGGGGATCGACCAGTGACCTCTTGATTTATGCGTCGACGCTCAATCATTGAGACAAGAACCTGTATCTTTAACAAGCTCTCCTAAAGACACATTTTAGAAAAAATTGACATGGAGGATTTAAAAGTACTTTGAAAAGTATGAGTGTCTTTCCAGATGGAGGAAACATGCTAAACAACAATAACAAAGGTCACTAATTACTAAGCATTTAGTTGTGTCTTTGAGTCTACTTGCACAGCCTATTCATTTTCACAAAGAACCCATGAAGGAAGTTGAGGATGGATTCTAAAGCCAGACTACCTGATTTATACATCTGTAAAGTGAGGATAATGAAGGTACTTCTCTCTTAGGTTTGTTGTGAGAATTGAAGAAGCTTATTGATCAGCTCTTAGAACAACTTCCAGGTTGGCTCCACTTATATGTAAGCTATTTTTATCATGCCTAAGCGGACCCTGTTAAAAGGTGGATTTGAAACCAATCAATATGAACTCTGGAGTGTACTTTTGTAAGAACTAAGCTATAATCCAGTGGTTCTTCAAGTCTAATCCACCACCAGAGCACACCAGAGAGCTTTTTTTTAGAAATGCAAATTACTACCTGGCCTGTGTGGCTCAGTGGTTGAACCTTGACCTATAAACCAGGAGGTCATGGTTGGATTCCGGTCAGGGCATATGCTCTGGTTTTGGGTTTGATCCCCAATAGGGGGCGTGCAGGAGGCAGCCAATCAATGATTCTCTCTCATCATCTTGGTTCTATTTCTTTCTCCCTACCCCTTCCTCTCTGAAATCAATAAAAAAAAATTTTTTTTAAAAAGAAGAAATGCAAATTATTGGATCCCATCCCAAATCTGCTCAATTAGAAGCTCTGGGGGTGGGGCCCAGATGTCTAAGATTTAAGTCCTTCAGGTGATTCTGATTTACACTACAGTTTGGGTATCATAGCTACGGTCCTTAGAGGTTCTGGTGTGTATGTGTGTGAGGGGGTGTTAAAAAAAAAGCCTAGAGATGCTGGAAGCAAACCAAGAATCCCTCTCTCCTGGAGGCAAGAAAACCGATCCAGTGGAGCTCACCAGTCCCTGCCAGTTCAGGCAGGCTGCTGGCTAGTGCGCAGGGCCTTCTGGGGATTGTAGTGCAGACCGCTCCCGAGCCGGAGGCGCCTGCGCATTGGCCGCCAACTCGCTCTAGTCGCTGTGGTCCGGACTCGGGACCGGCTGCCATCTTAGTCGAGGGACTGAAGAGTCGCCGCCGCCCCGAGTCCCGGTAAACACCAGCTGGCGGGTTGGGGGCAATTCTGGGGGAAAAGGGAGATGAATGTCCGAGGAGAACGAGGGTGGAGGAGTGTGGCGCGCAAGCCAGGACCCAGAGCCGCGACTGCTCCTTCTTCCCTCGGAGCCGGTGCCTGTGGGGGCGCGGGGAGATCGGGCTAGTGGCTGGGGCCGGATGGGGGGTGGGACGGCTCCGATGCGCTGAAGGGCCACTTTCGGGTTGAGGCGTCCGGAGCGTCTCGCCTCGCGGGCGCCAACTTATGGGAAGCCTGGGCCGCAGCGAGAACCGTCAGGGTCCGGCCCCGCGCCCCTCAGCCCTGCCCGGGGCCACCTTCTCACTGCCCGGCCTTTGCGCGGGGCCCGGCGGCAGCGGCCAGCGCGGGCGACGTGGCCCTTTAAGGGGCGGTGGCTGGGCCCACCTGCCACCCGGCTGGCCTTCCCGAGACTTTTTGGAGCCCCCAATCGCGAGGGGGGCCTAGTCCAGCGGCTGCTTCTCCTTATCTCTATCACTCCTCCTTCCATTGTCCCTCAGCGTGGTGGTCCCAGCCGGGTGCCTCCTTGGTGCCCGCTTCTGCCGCGGCCCCGCGGGCGCTAAGTTTTGCAGACGTGGAACTGTCACTGTCCTCCCTCCTGAGAGTGCCCTTCTCTTCAGTAGAGAAAAGAAAAAAGTAGGCGTAAACGTATTCTAAGGGTCGAAACATGATGAGTTCATGACTTTGTGAGGGACTCAAATTTTCAGAATTCGTTCCGAGCCGCGCTTTAGAGAGAGAAAAACACAGGGTCTGCGTCCCGAGGTTGAGCCTGAAATTAGAGATGTAACCAGGGGAACTTGCATACTACCCGAAATTCATGATTCCCCAGTAACACCTCAACTTGTTTTCTTGATTATCTTGTATCTTAATCTGGTTACATTTTCTGCCAGTATTCTACAGTTTCAGTTTACTTTTTTGGGGAGTGAGGGATGGGGAAGGAAGAGTGGATTTTTTCTTTGAAAATTGCGGAGGCACTGGAGTCAGCTACCTGTTATTACACTTAATTGAGGGCCCCCATCATCTATTCCTAATGCATATTAACCTTACGGAAGTATGTAAAGGCAATATCTATTTCCACCCTAAAAATCGGCTAAGGGTTTATTACTCAGCTGAAATAAAGTTCTTATGGCAGATCTGGTGAGAGAGCCTGCACTGTGTATTTATGGGTTTACTCAAGGTATAGTTACTTCATTTTTAAGATTTAGATATGAAGGTGGAAATTCAACGTTTTTTGAACAATGAATGTAAGTTTTGGGGGTGTGAGTCCAAAAGGAGTTCCTTCATCTTCAGCATGAGGCAAGTCAACAGGAATATGATATGAAATAAAAAAACAAGTGCAGAATACTTCTGTGGTGTATTCTATTGCAAATCATTTCTACATATCCTTTAAAAAAAATCTTTACACCTACTGGAAGACACAAACTAGTCCCCAAATTTGACCATTAGAATAATTAGGGGAACTTTTTTTAAAAAAAATTATTTTTATTGATTGTAGAGAGGAAAGGAGAGGGATAGAGAGAGATAGAAACATCAATGATGGGAGAGAATCATTGATCAGCTGCTTCCTGCACGCCCCCTACTGGGGATTGAGCCCGAAACCCAGGCATGTGCCCTTGGCCGGAATGGAACCTGGGACCCTTCAGTCCGCAGGCTGACGCTCTATCCACTGAGCCAAACTGGCTAGGGCTAGGGGAACTTTTTGAAAGTAGAAATTCCAGGGTCTCATCTCCTGAGATTGATTTAGTACCTCTGGGTTGGACCTGAAGAATTTACTTTTAAAACATGCCCCAGGCACTTCTGATGGTTTTGGGAACCACTGAGGCAAACAATATGTGGACATACCAAGAACAGCACAAAAAGCTTTGACTTAGGAGAGGAAGTGACCAGTCTATCTGAGGGTTGGCCAGAGAAAGATGCAGGACCTGCCCCTGTACCTAATTTTGGTCTTAGATGATGAGTGGGAGTGTGAAGGGATGGGGAAAAGGAAGAACAGGACAGGCAGAAGAAAGACCTTAATGCTGTATGTAAATGCAGAGGATTGTGGAAGAAAAAAGGTTCAGGGAACAGAGAGTGGGATGGGGAAGGAGAGCATTATGGGATGTGAGGCCAGAAAGGTAAAAGGAGGCAATTATCTAAAAAGTTCTAAGTATAATGTTTAAAAACTTGTTTTATGTTGTTAGCAATAAATACCGATTTTTAAACAGGTAAAGTGATATGAGGTCATATGTGTTTTAGAAAGATTGCTCCAATAAGTAAAAGAATGGAAGAATGGCTATTGCAGAGGTCTAGGTGAGAAGTGAAAAGGCTTGACCTTGGAGAGAGGCTGTGGGGGGATGATCAAGGGATTGGGCTTAGTTCTTTACTAGGTCAATATTGTTTGATATACTTTTAGATGAGAATATTTTAGGGCCAGTCTCGGTAAAGGGCTCCTTTCCTGTCAAAACGCATTAGCAAATCTGAATAATATTGCCAAGCTATATATGTTAATGGTATCAGACTGATTATTCATTAGCATCTTTCAAAAAAGAACCAGATGGGGGTTCAATTTAGAGGAGAACTTGGGAGATTAGACTGAAATTTATAACTGTCAACATTATTATTTTTGTTGTTGATCCTCACCTGAGGATATTTTTCCATTGATTTTTAGGGAGAGTGAAAGAGAGGGAAACATCAATCTTAGAGAAACATATCAATTGGTTGCCTCCTGCATGAGCCCCCACCAAGGCCCAGGCCAGGGAGGAGCCTGCAGCCAAAGTACGTGCCCTTGACTGGAATTGAACCCAGGACCCTTTGGTCCGCAGGCCAACACTCTATCCACTGAGCCAAACCGGCCAGGGCTAACTGTCAACGTTATTGATGTAAGCCCTTTGAAAGTGTTTTTCTTCCACCCTCATAAACTTGGTATTAAAAATTTAGAGTTGGAAGAGATTGCAGAGATTATCTAGTCCACAGTGGCAAATATATTTTGTTTTATTGGCCAACTCCACTTTGAAGTAACTTCTAGAAGCAATGTGTTGAGAAGGATTTTGGTCTTATATGTTCTCTGGGAAAGTGAGTTATGATTGATTGGTGATGCCTCCTGTAGAAATAGTTTCCAGTGAGAGGTGTATGTGCCAAATATATACTATTCTTAGTTCATCTTCTTCGTTTTCTGTTTGTTTTTAAAGAAAGTCCTACGCAGGTTAAATTATTTACCTAAATAAAACTAGTTAAGAGAACTAGAACCAAGTTTTGTAACTCTTAATCTAAGGTTGTTCTTCAAAATGTACCAAGATGGATGTGTGCTACTAAAGAGCTTTTAGTATTAAGCCAAAAGAAAAAAATAGGGGGGGGGGGGCGGTTCTAATCTGTGCCTCTTGACTGTTTAGGCAAGAGTTTAACAAGGAACTCTGGCCTAGAAATAAGTTTTGTTTTCATTCTGGCTTAAGAAGTTTGTGTTTGTACTGATAAGAAATAGTTACCTGTTGTTGTTTTTGGTTGTTACTTCCTTTCTTGTTTCTCATCTCTCTCAATTTTGGGTTTTTGGGGATTGGTTTCCTTTATATGAGTTAAGGCAAAAGTGTATAAAGTTGTTTTGTTTTGTTTTTTTCTGTATTTATAGCACCTAGCCAAATTCTGGGCTCATAATAAGCGCTCAGTAAAGGCATGTTGATTTTTGTGGCTGTAAATGATACTGGCTTTGAGTCAATATAAATTAGCAAGCGGGGAGGAGTGTGGAATTGAATTGCAGCATTCTCTCATTGGGAGGTTGACCCTCAGCTAAAAATGCTGGATACAAGCTTTATACCTAGAAGTGCGTAGTTAACCAGAAGCTGTTCCTGCCTCTATCTTTTTTCAGTCTAGCAGTGCACTGTCCTTGGAAAACTGCTGCCAGCTCAGCTCTTTTGCTTCTTTTTAGAACTGGAAAGATGCTTGGAGTGTTTCCTTTTTCTGTCCCTAGGAATCTTCAAATTGCAGGGACTGTCCTTATGATGACTCCAGTAGGTAGAGTATGTGTTTATATGACTATTCTCATTTTGCCATGTAGCTATTGTACATAGGGAGGGCATTATCTCATACTATGTATGAGTCATTTTCAGCTACTCACCTTCTTACCCTGCCTGCCCCATCAACAATTCTTTATCCAGCCTGGCCAGTGTGGCTCATGAACTAAGAGGTCGGTCACCAGTTCGATTCCTGATCAGGACTAATGCCCTGATTGTTGGCTCGATCCCCAGTAGGGGGCGTGCAGGAGGCAGCTGATAAATGATGTTTCTCTTTCATTGATGTTTCTATCTCTCTATCCTTTCTCCCTTTTTTCCTCAAAATCAGTAAAACATTTAAAAAACAAAAAATATTTTCTCTATCCATTGAAACTTAAAAATAACTTGTGCTGTCTGATTCCCAAGGTCATTGCTAGTTTGATGCATTTAACCATAGAAGCAATGTATTAATGGACCTTTCTTCCCCTCTCAGGTAACATGCATTTAACAGTGGCATTCTGGAGACAACGCCTTAACCCAAAGAATTGACTCCTGACTTGAAGAGTGAGAACTTCAGGTATGGTGGCATGCCTGTGAGGGAGGTTGTGGCACAGGAATGGTGCAGAGGGTGAACCCTGGTCATGTAACTGCTATGGGAGGTATGGAGAGAGAGCACTACTGATGCTGCCTATATCAGTTGGTTGAAGAAATAGGCAGTTTCTACCTAGATCTGGAAACAAAGCCTCCTCTATGAGAATTATCATGTGAGCTACACTGTGCTCTTAATATGGGTCCTCTGACTTTTCTGTTTTTCTAGCTTCCTTAGATATATACACACTTTTCCCATTTGTGCTGCTTTGTAAATGGTTATACTTGTCTAGGCATGTGCATGTAATATGGTAAAAAAGTGTAAGAGTTAAAAGGAAGGCAACATGGTGCAGTGGGAAAAGAATGGAGGACGTGGAAAGAAAAGTCTGGGCTTTTGGTGTGTTTTTTTCCTTCAAGCCTCACCCAAGGATATTTTTCCATTGATTTTTAGAGAGAGTGGAAGGGAGAGGAAGACAGAAACATCGATGTGAGAGAAACATATCGATTGGTTGCCCCCCACATGTGCCAAAAGGGCCCGGGCTGGGGAGGAGCCTGAAGCAGATGAGTTGGTGGGTGAGAAAGCTGAGTAGGAAGGAAGTGGTCCCTTGTATTTGCCTAACCTTTACCTTGCTATTACTTGTCATTGTCATTACTACTTCCCTTCGCATAGATGTTCCATCCATACTTAGACTCTTGTCTCTACTGTAAACATCAATGTTTATTATTCACTCATCTATGGGACCCTTTGTGTTTATTTTATTTTTTGTTAACTAATTACCCTATAAATTCTGAGAGATCAAGTACTGTGATTTGCTTATAATGGTGTCCCAGGTCAGTGCTATAATCAAATGTGTACTTAATCTGTTCCTTTTTATAATTATGGAGAGAAAACAAGGAAATGGTAGGGTGCATTGTGAGAGATACTAGGAAGAGGAATAAGTAAGAGGAAAAGTAGATAAACAAGATGATAAAAGGAAGAATTCTTAGGATCTGACAGTGAAAATGAAAAATACATATGTAGAGCAAAAAAAAGGGGGAAAGGAAATGGTGTTATCTGCAGTATAGGAGCAAGGCAGCTTTCATTTATTTAATGTTGATGTAATACTTTACAAAAACATGTTCTTGGGGGGCCGAGGGTAGGGTGGAGGGGGTCAATGGGGAGAAAAAGGGGACATCTGTAATACTTTCAACAATAAAGATAAATTAAAAACAAACACAAAAACATGTTCTGGGAAAGATTCTCCATACCAGAATTTTAAAAAATATTTCTAAAAGTATCCACTTCATCCGGAGCTCATAAAGTAGTTCTTTGTGGAAAGAAAACTGGGCCAATATTCAGAAGACCTGGTTCTAGCCTTGGATTGCTTGTTACTTAAATTCTGTGATCTTGGTCAATTCACTTAAATCTCTCTGGGTCTCTGTTTCCTCACTTGTGTATTGAAAGTATTGAACATGATTGCTCAGATTCCTTCTAGTTAGCTCACGCTTTGGTTATACTTAGTACTTCATGTACTGGCTTACTAATTTTTCAGGGCTTTGTTTGTATCACAATATAGGACTGTTTCAGAAATATAATAGCACTTCATAATATCTAGTGCTTTATAATAGAGAGGCCATTTTAAGTTCTACTTTAAACATTAGTAGAAAGAGAGACTTTGTAGGAAGCCTAGATATAGAAACATTAAATTTGTAATGTTCAGCCAGCATTTATTGAACTCCTATTGTGCTAGGCCCCAAGGGACACAATATAAAACCCCTGCCTTGACCCATGAACCAAGAACCAAGAGGTCACTGGTTCAATCCCAGTGGGGCCTGGATTGTGGGCTTGATGATCCCTAGTAGGAGGTTTACAGAAGGCAGCCAATTGATGATGTTTCTCTCATCAATGTTTCTATCTTTCAATCTCTCTCTCTCTCTCTACAATCAATCAAAACATTAAAAAAACAAAACAAAAAACTCTGCCTCAAGGATTTTGTGTTCTTGTCTGGGAAACAAATTTGTTCACCAGTAATTATTGTAAAAAGCAAGATGATATTGTAAGGATTGCATTGAATTGCAACTTAAGATAATTAACTTTGGATTTCTTGGTTCAAACATAATTGAATATATGTTAAGTGTTGCTCTGTGCTAGGCATTACAGGGAATCATGATGAAAAAGCATTCCCTGCTCTTAAGAAACTTGCAATTTTTTTTTTTCATATTTGCAAACTGATAACCCTGATAGACTCTCTACCCCAGGAAAGAGAAGTTTTGTACTATATCATCAGTTTAAAGTTTTAAACTAAGAATTTATCTGCATGGAACTTTCCTCACTCCAGAAATGTCTAATAACACACTTGCTTTCAGAGAAAATACATTTTATTGGATTCCACATCCCTTTCTCTGTCAATTACAGGGATTTTTAAAAAATTTTTTTAAAGACAAGGAAAAAAATCCAGAAATGCCATCTGCATTTAGGTGAACTTTGGTTTGCTTCTTAGTCATTTGTGCAAAGACAGAGTAGAGTCTAGAATTTAGTCCTTTGATTTTTTTGTTTTAGAGAATCGGTTTAGTTGGTCACAGAAGAAAGGATGCTAGTCCATAAAGGAATCATATTGTAGGTGTTAACCGTGTCTACTGGGATTAGATCTCTGATTTTGAACATATTTTATTGATATTTTACAGAGAGGAAGGGAGAGGGATAGATAGCTAGAAACATCGATCAGCTGCCTCCTGCACATCTCCCACTGGGGATGTGCCCGCAACCAAGGTACATGCCCTTGACCGGAATTGAACCCGGGACCCTTCAGTCCGCAGGCCGACGCTCTATCCACTGAGCCAAACCGGTTTCGGCTAGATTCTCTGATTTTGAATTTTGGCAATATGACTTTGACTAAGTTCCTTAACTTTGTTTTTATTTTGTTTTTATTTTTTTTTCTTTGTTTTTAAATTGAGATAAAATTTACCATTTTAATCACTTAAAATATATAATTTAGTGCTTGGTTCACTATTGATCTAGTGGGAAGTGTAGACCAAGTGTGGTCTGAACATCTTAACTTTTTCTAAAGAGAAGCTGGAAATCCAGATTTTTAAAAAAGATATATTTTGCCGAAACCTGTTTGGCTCAGTGGATAGAGCGTCGGCCTGCGGACTGAAGGGTCCCGGGTTCGATTCCGGTCAAGGGCATGTACCTTGGTTGCAGGCACATCCCCAGTAGGGGGTGTGCAGGAGGCAGCTGATCGATGTTTCTCTCTCATCGATGTTTCTAGCTCTCTATCCCTCTCCCTTCCTCTCTGTAAAATATCAATAAAATATATTTAAAAAAAAAAAGATATATTTTCCCCTATTTTATTATTTATTTATTTATTTAGGTTAATCCTCACCCGAGGATATTTTTCCATTGATTTTTAGAGAGAATGGAAGGGTGAGGGAGGGACAGAGAGAAACATTGATGTGTTTCACATCAATTGGTTGCCTACTGCTTGCACCCTGACTAGGGCCGGGGGAACCTGCGACCATGGTACTGAGGTACCGAGGTAGGTGCCCTTGGCCGGAATTGAACCTGGGACCCTTCAGTCTGCGGGCCTATGTTTGATCCATTGAACCAAACTGGCTAGGGCTGGAAATCCAGATTTTGTGAGAAATCTTTATTTTAAAATGTTGGCAGCTTATGAATTCATAATATAAACACTGTGGGCCAAACAAATCACCACTGTGGGCTGAATTTTTCCTGTGGGTTACCTCTTTGCAACCTCTGATCTGGAGCTTGACGTTTTGCAGCATAACTCATGTTCCCTGCCCTCTGGGAAGAAAGTCCTAACCCACATAAAGATTTAAGCAATACCTCAAAGTAGTCTAGGGCTGAATGAGGGTATGTGGAATAATTAAGACAGAGAGGAAAAGGGAAGCTATTTAAGACTGGGATTCAGAATGGGCAAAGATGCAGAGGCGGGAATGGACTTGATGGTGGACGTGCAATGAAGAGATTATTTGGAGTTTATATTAGTTTGAAGAGGTTTTGTGTGGGCCTGGTAATAAGAGAAAGTTTTGAAAAATTAAGAGATCAGCCTTATTTTGGGATAGCCAAGTCCCTGTTGGCTGACAAAATCAGATGGTATTTTATGGAGATTTATTTCATAATATTGAGGTTTACAGTGTTTACTAGAGTTGGTGGGGTCGGGTCTGGAGGCAGGGCGACCACGCTAGAAGTGGTAATGGGAATAGAAAGGAAGGGACAAATGTTTGTATAAGAGACAAAAATCTTTTATTTGGGTCACCCTGTGACAGTGGGACCCTGCAGTAGATAAAAGAGGACCAATTTTGAAAGCCTTTTCCCTATTCATTTTGTAAAAACTGGGGTATGTGAGGATAATACTGTGTGTACAGGCTATCCCTCTTTTTTCATGTTGTGGATCTTGCTTCATTACTCTCTTAGTGTCAGCGCACTCCTTAATGGATCGCATACATAGTCTTATGATTTCCCAGTTTGCACAAGTAGAATAGAAAGAAAGGAAGTTCTTATGTGCTATACAAATAGTTGAAGGTTAATTAGCAATATAACTAAATATTAACGCTGCCAGTCTCTGTTAGACAAACAATTTTATAAAGTGTTCAGATGAATTAGGTACATAGCAGGTTTTCATCTACAAATATGAAACTACTTAGGTTTTTTTTTTTTAATACTAGGATTTGAAAAGGTTATGCTTTTGAAAAATGGAGTAGTGTGATGATTTAAAGCATAGGATTTGGGTTGCCAGCTCCAGCAATATAGTATAAACATAGGTACTCTAAGCTCCTATTTCTTTTTCTCTGAAAAATGAGCATAATATCTACTTCCCATGGTTGTCATGAGACTGCACATTAAACAATCATCAATAAAATGATAGCTTGTTAAAAAGAGAAAAGGCCCTAGCTGGTTTGGCTCAGTGGATAGAGTGCCGGCCTGTGGACTGAAGGGTCCCAGGTTCGATTCCGGTCCAAGGGTACATGGCTGGGTTGTGGGCTCAATCCCCAGTAGGGGGCATGCAGGAGGCAGCCGATCAATGCTTCTCTCTCATCATTGATGTTTCTCCTGCTCCCTTCCTCTGTGAAATCAATAAAAATATAAGAAAAAAAAAAGAAAAGAAATAGAAAAGAACAAGAAAATATTAAAGTAATTCAACTGCTTATTACATTTCTAGTTCTGGTTTTTGGTGATTTCACTTAACCTTTGATAAGTTTCATTAAGCATTAGTTTATTTATGTATTTATTTAAATATATTTTTATTGATTTCAGAGAGAAAGGGAGAGAGATAGAAACATCAATTGTTGTATTGTAAATCAGCAAGATAGATACGAGACGCTTAATGAGCCAATTAATTAGGAGTCTTTATTCTCGGGGGCCCAGAGGGAGGTATTTCCCAAATCTCTGAGCCCCGACATAGAGGAAGTTTCCTGTATGTATACCTTTTGATCTCTTTGTCTTCAGATTTTACAAAGAGCTTTGTGTGGGTTATTGTTACAGACAGTTTGTAACCTTGAATACATAATGAACCAATACTTGGCATGAGAATATGGGAATTATCAGTATCAGTATTAGCCTGTTACATCAGATGGCTAGCTTGCAAGGTCAGACAGCTAAGTTTTTATCTTTTTCTATTATTCAAACTAAAACAGTTATTTTACAGAATAAGGGACTATCTAAAAATAACAGAGTTGACCTACAGAATAAGAGACTGTCTAAGAATAACAGAGTAGTTCAAACAGCAGTTTCAAACAGCAGTTTTCCAAAGGAGGAAATTACTATACTTCACAGTGATGAGAGAGATTCATTGATAGGCTACCTCCTGCACGCCCCCAACTGGGGATCGAGCCCACAGACCCCTGACTGGGAATTGAACCATAACCTCCTGATTCATAGGTTGATGCTCAACCACAGAGCTACACCTGCTGGGCATTAGATGTTATTTTATACATGGTTTGGAAACACTGACTAATGGTTTGGTCATGGAAAAATTGTAGAATTTTGCCAAAACCGGTTTGGCTCAGTGGATAGAGTGTTGGCCTGCGGACTGAAGGGTCCTGGGTTCGATTCCGGTCAAGGGCATGTACCTTGGTTGCGGGCACATCCCCAGTGGGAGGTGTGCAGGAGGCAGCTGATCGATGTTTCTCTCTCATCGATGTTTCTAGCTCTCTATCCCTCTCCCTTCCTCTCTGTAAAATATCAATAAAATATATTTTTAAAAAAATTGTAGAATTTTGCTGCAGAAACTTGACATAATACTTAATTTATGATTTAGAATGTTTAAAGAAACTGATGAACGTTGTAGAAAGGTGGAATGTGTTTATTCTGTATAACCTGAGAAAGTGATCTGTAGGATTTTATTTTGATCAGGCTTTTTGATCTGTTTATACTTCCTAATGAAAATTTTCTTGACATACACATGGAAGTCATTCCTTTTTTTTTATTATTTTTTATTTTTTAAAATATATTTTATTGATATTTTACAGAGAGGAAGGGGAAGGGATAGAGAGCTAGAAACATCGATGAGAGAGAAACATTGATCAGCTGCCTCCTGCACACCTCCCACTGGGGATGTGCCCGCAACCAAGGTACATGCCCTTGACCAGAATCGAACCTGGGACCCTTCAGTCCGCAGGCTGACGCTCTATCCACTGAGCCAAACTGGTTTCGGCCATTCCTTATTTTTTGACTAAGATGAAAAATGTAGTAGTGTAGTAAGTAGTCTTTTTAGTTAGTAAATGGAGTAGTGTGTTAGAGATAGCCTGAGTATTAAGAATATTTGTGATTAGTAACATTTTCACCATTGATGAATAAGAGTACTGAACTGAGCCTCTGAAAAGTATACTAAGTTGCCCTCATCATTGAGATATATCAGTAGGGTCAAATTGATCTAAAACTCATTTAATGGAGAAGGGATTATTAGTTTGTTTTTTGAAGCAGCACCTAACCTAGTTTTTGGAGTTCATTTGTCCTGAATATTAAAAGGGATTTTCAAGTGGTTCATCTATAATAATAAAAGCATAATATGCTAATTAGACCAGACGACCTTCCAGACGAAGCGGGGCTGCGAGGGCTGAGGTGGCCACTGTGGAGGGCGGGGGCTGAGGCAGAGGAGGGTGCTTCGGCGGTGGCAGCGGGGGCCAAGGCGGGCAGAGGCAGAGGCAGAGGCTCCTGGCTGTGGCAGCTGCGGCAGCAGGGGCCAAGCCCCTTGTACAAATTTCGTGCATCAGGCCTCTATTTTAACTATAGATCTGCTTTAGAAGTGGGAAGGAAAGAAACATGGGAGAGGGATTAGCTGCATTTGCTTCTGTGAAATGTCAGTAGTCAAAGGGAAATCCTAGATTATCTTTTTTAGTTCTTCAAATTTTTGGAGGAAGATATTTACTATAGGTCTTAATTATAAACTATACTAGAGGCTCGTGCAAGAGTAGGCCTTCCTTTCCTTGGCTGCTGGTACCAGCTTTTCTCTGGCAACGGGGACCCAGGCTTCTCTCCAGCTGCTGGCAGGCACCTGGGACCAGGGCTTTCCTTGCAGCCATAGCTTCGTCTGGAAGGTCATCCAGTCTAATTATCAAATTATGCTTTTATTATTATAGATTCTATGTATGTGAAATGTGCAGAATGTAACTACTACTGCTTTTCATTGTCCAGAACGTTGCTGACATTTATCTGTGGTCATATCCCCTTTTGTCTTTGCCCTTGAGGTTTTATATTTTTTTATTCCTTTACTAGAGGCCCAGTGCACAAAATTGTGCACAGGGGTGGGGGGTGTCCCTCAGCCTGGCCTGCGCCCTCAGGGGATGTCTGACTGCCCGTTTAGGCACGATCCCCTTGGGGATCACTCTCGCAATCCAGGACGCTACATGCACCGGTGACCATACTTTTCATACAGGTGAAAGGCATCTTGCTGTTGTATGGGCAGCTACATTTTTTTGCCTTGATTATAAAAAGTAGTACATAACATGATCCTTCTGAGGCAGTAGTACCATTTTCCCCATCTTATGCGTGGAAAAACTGAAGCAGAGAGAAGTTTAAGTAGTTGGCTTTGTCACACAGTTATAAGTGTCAGAATCAGGGCTGACCACAAAATGTGCAAGCCAGAGTCCATGCATGTCATCGCTGCATCATCCTGTTTTTTCAATGTTAGAATAGCCTTGCCAGGTTTTAATTTTTAAATCTAACAGACTGTTCCCAGTATATAGGGTAGGGTCCCTAGGCCTGGCTGGTGATTAGGGCCGAACTGTGGGACGACCAGTAGGCGGAGTCGGCAGGGCGATTGGGGGGGGGTTTGAGGGGGGCCCGCTGGCACCCGCCTTGGCTGGCGGCCTGGCACTGCCTGCTGGCTGGCTCTGCCCACCCCCCCACCCCCCCTGATCGCCACCGCTAGTCACCTCCCTTTTGGGGGCAGACGCTTAACGCAGGACCTTCATTACATTTTTCTTCAGTTTTGGATTTCTCTATTCTTCTTTTATAAAGAATTGAGCTTTTAGGCCAGGAAGGGTCCCTGTGTTACTTAAATTTTAGAGAAGGAAAATATAAGATCTTATTGAAGAAATTTGATTCTTCTCTTAGGACTTGCTGTTGTTACTATTTCTCTAAGAAAATACAAGTCAGCCTGAGGTATTCAAACAAGGGTTACCTTTTGTCATTCTAAGGGGAGGAAAATCTGTTTCTTTCATTTCAGTGATTCACTTCTTAACATGATTTCATGTGTGATGATTTGAAATTTTGAGACTGGTATTTGTTAGGGTTTTTTGTTTTTATTAAGAGAAGGTTAGAGTGATCCTAGGCTCAACAAACTATCTAATAAAAGAGCAATATGCAAATTAACCATCACTCAGCTACACACAAGCCACGCCCACCAGCCAATCAGGAGCAAGTATGCAAATTAACCCAACCAAGATGGCTGTGGCCATGGAGAGAGCAGGAGGCTTGGGTTTCCCTGGCAATGGAGGAAGCCAAGCTTTTCACACACCCTGGCGGGCCCAGGCCTCCACTCAAGGCTACAAAGTTTCAATTATAGAAGATAAATAAATCCCAGATACCAGGGCCTCTGCTTGGATCGCTGGGGGGCATGGCCGGCCTGCAAACCACCATAGGCCCCTCACTCAGGCCACCCCACGCCCCAAGGGAACCCCCACCCTGATCCGGGACACCCTTCAGGGCAAACCAGCTGGCCCCCACCCATGCACCAGGTTTCTATTCTATCTAATAAAAGAGTAATGTGCAAATTGACCATCACTCCAACACACAAGATGGCTGCCCCCATGTGGACACAACATGGCCGCCACAAGATGGCCAGCAGGGGAGGGCAGTTGGGAGGGACCAGGCCTGCAAGGGAGGGCAGTTGGGGGTGATCAAGCCTGCAGGGGAGGGCAGTTAGGGGTGACCAGGCTGGCAGAGGAGAAAAGTTGGGGGCGACTGGGCCTGCAGGGGAGGGCAGTTAGGGGTGACCAGGCCTGCAGGGGAGGGCAGGGGAGGGCAGTTAGGGGCAAACAGGCTGGCAGGGGAGCAGTTAGGTCAATCAGGCTGGCAGGGGAGTGGTTAGGGGGTGATCAGGCTGGCAGGCAGAAGTGGTTAGGGGCAATTAGGAAGGCAGGCAGGTGAGCAGTTGGGAGCCAGCAATCCCAGTAGGATTGGGCCTAAACGGGCAGTCGGACATCCCTCGAGGGGTCCCAGATTGGAGAGGGTGCAGGCTGGGCTGAGGGACATACCCCCCCCGTGCACGAATTTTGTGCATCTTGCCTCTAGTCCTATGTAATCCTATATAATAATCCTATATAATAAAAGCTTAATAGGCTAAGTGTCCGGTCATCTGGTCTGCTATTCAACTAATCAAAGCATAATATGCTAATTATATACTAAGACTGCGCAACCGCTCGCTATGACATGCACTGACCACCAGGGGGGCAGACGGTCAACCAGTCGCTATGACGTGCACTGACCACCAGGGGGAGACACCTGCGGGATCGGCTGAAACCGGCTCTCCGACATCCCCCGATTGCGAGAGGGCACAGGCCAGGCTGAGGGACTCCACTGGTGTATGATCGGGGCTGGGGAGGGACGCGGGAGGTTGGCCAGCCGGGGAAGGACCACAGGAGGGCTCCAGGGCATGTCCAGCCCATCTCGCTCAGTCCCGGTCAGCCGGACCCCAGCAGCAAGCTAACCTACTGGTTGGAGCCCTGACTGGAAATCGAACTGGTGACCTTTTGGTACATGGGACCAACTAAGCTACCACGCAGGCCAGGGTGTTAGTTCTCCATTGTTCAGATATGAGAAAGGTTTGCTGGAAGGTTGGGGATGGTGGCCATCAGAGTCTTACATTTTGAGAATTCATTGGTATTGAGAGATGGTCAGAAACAAAAGTTTTTTTGGGAGCCAAGAAATTCAACTTTATATATAACTAGAGTCCTGGTGCACGAAATTCGTGCGTGTGTGTGTGTGTGTGTGTGTGTGTGTGTGTGTGTCCCTCAGCCCAACCTGCACCCTCTCCAATCTGGGATCCCTTTCACAATCCAGGACTGCTAGCTCCCAACTGCTCGCCTGCCTGCCTGCCTGCCTGCCTGATTGCCACTAAACGCTTCTGCCTGCCAGCCTGATCACCCCTTAACCACTTGCTTGCCAGCCTGATCAACGCCTGACTGCTCCCCTGCTGGCCCGATTGCCCTTAACTGCCCTCCCCTGCTGGCCTGGTCGCTCCCAACTGCCCTCCCCTGCAGGCCTGGGTCCCCCCCCAACTGCCCTCCTCTGTCAGCCTGGTCACCCCTAACTGCCCTCCTCTGCAGGCCTGATTGCCCCCATCTGCCCTCCCCTGCAGGCCATGTTGTGGCGGCCATCTTGTGTCCACATGGGGTGGCCATCTTTGACCACATGGGGGCAGCCATCTTGTGTGTTGGAGTGATGGTCAATTTGCATATTATCTCTATTATATAGGATTAGTTTGTATAATGTTACACAAGCATTGTTTTCAGAAGAGCAGTATTTATACTAGCACAACAGTATATTTATTGTGGCATGTCAAATCCTTTAAATTCTAGCTGTAAATAGTGAAAGCTGGGAAATAACTTGTAATAGTAGTTAATATTAAAATGTTTGTCAGAAAGCTATTTGGGAGGACAGGGGAAAAATTGACTTCTGGAATACTGGATACAGAGTTCAAACCAACAAAATGAATGCTAAAAGTTCAGGTCCGGTGCCAATTTCCTTAAACTTTGTTTTCATAGCATTGAACCTTGAAAGTTGTACCTTCCTGTTTTTCTCTTTGAAAAAGATAATCATCTCTTTATGCATATTCTTTAGAATCCATTCTGATAATATTTGGTTGGAAAATGAGAAAGGACCTTTCAGTGACATGTGATGTTCAGAGCCAATGTGTCACTGTCGTGCGGGAGAGAGGATAGTTCCACATCCTACCTCCCTGTTAAGATAACTTTTTCCAGTAAATAGGAAAGCAACTTTTACCCATCATGAGTGGATTTGAGTTTATTCTCTCTTCTTTTACTGAGAAATTAAGTTACAGAAATGAGTATTTATTTATCTTCTACCGCAATCCAAAGTACTTTTATCCCCTATGACAATATCTTCAGCAACTCCCTACACCAAGGGCAGCTCCTTTGCTATTATTAGTAGAGAATGGGATCTACACTTTGTTCCTTCTAGCCAGCCTCTGTAATTGGCCCTGGGGAACAGAATCTAGTTTTCAACCCACAGGGTCCTGGTGGCTACTGGTTGCAAGAACCATCACCAAAAAAAAAAAAAAGAGAACCATCACCAACTCCATTGTTCATCCCACTTCCAACTGGATTGAGGCTGGAGTCCATTCTTCACAGTAATGGCTGGTGAATGAAGACATAATTTTCAAAAGAGATCCTTTGATACATAACTCTTCCACTTGAGTAGTGGTTTGGGAACATGGTTGAGTGGCCCTACTGAAGGGAGACTACTCAGTATTTACAATTACCATTTATGCTTCTGTATTTTAGTAAGGCTGTTTGAGGATTTGACTTCATTAGGTTTTTTTTCTTTTTTTTTTTTATATTTTATTGATTTTTTACAGAGAGGAAGAGAGAGGGATAGAGAGTTAGAAACATCGATGAGAGAGAGACATCGATCAGCTGCCTCCTGCACGCCCCCTACTGGGGATGTGCTCGCAACCCAGGTACATGCCCTTGACCGGAATCGAACCTGGTACCCTTCAGTCCGCAGGCTGACGCTCCATCCACTGAGCCAAACCAGTTAGGGCTGACTTCATTAGGTTTTAGTTCTTTGAATACTACTGTGTACTTGAGCTCTCTGAACTCTGTACTTCCTGCTTTAATAAGCAATTTTTCTGTTCATCAGTTTTGTATGTTTCTTGAAATGTCTTTTTGGTGGCTTTTAAGAAGATATAGGCCTGTGTTAAATTTTTTTTTTTTTTTTTTTTTTATATTTTATTGATATTTCACAGAGAGGAAGGGAGAGGGATAGAGAGCTAGAAACATCGATGAGAGAGAAACATCGATCAGCTGCCTCCTGCACACCTCCCACTGAGGATGTGCCCGCAACCAAGGTACATGCCCTTGACCGGAATCGAACCTGGGACCTTTCAGTCCGCAGGCCGACGCTCTATCCACTGAGCCAAACCGGTTTCGGCAGGCCTGTGTTAAATTATTGAAAGGTCTTCTAAGTCAAAATAGATGTGGCCTATAAAAATAACTAATTGTGTTAGGTATGTTATTTCTGAAAATAAACCAAGTAAATTTCATAATATTCTATTTAATAATTTATAAATAGGATACATATTTTAAAATAAGGCCAGACATGTGTTTGACTGTTTGTTGCTTATGGGACAAGATGTTACTAAAATAATCTTGTGAACTGTGTCTAACTCTTTCATTTTTTTTTCTTTCTATTGCCTTTCAGGAAGATGTTAAGATTAGTTTTTACATCTGGCAATGTTTTAGCACCTTTTTTCTATATTAGACATTCTGTCTGTCACATTTTTATAGTGTGATAGTAAACATTACTCAAAATAAATGATATAAAATTGTTAAGAAATGGCCCTATTTTAAGTTTCTTTATAACCAGCAGGATTATAGGTAACAGGTTATTTTAACATATTATTAGATCTAGATTCCAACTGATAACTTCATTGGTTCAAGTCACAATCGTTTACCTTGTAAACCACACCACTGTACTTGATTGTGAAAACCTTTTTTTAAAATTAAATATATTTTTATTGATTTCGAGAGGAAGAAAGAGGGAGAGAGGGAAACATCAATGATGAGAGAGAATCATTGATTGGCTGCCTCCTGCACACCCCACACTGGGGATCGAGCCCGCAACCTGGTCATGTGCCCTTGACTGGAATCGAACCTGCAGCACTTCAGTCCGCAGGCCAACACTCTATCCACTGAGCCAGACCAGTTAGGGCATGAAAACTTGTTTTAAAATCACTTTAAAAGTTAGTTACTTGCCATAGGAAATTCATGCAGAGGCATTCATCTATGTCTCATGAATTTTAAAGCTATAGATGGGGGCAAAGTTGAAATGGCTTTAAATATTGAGTGTTAGGAGGAGAGTAGACCAGGTAAAAGAAGGATAGATTATAAGATGAAGGGACATTAGGAAAAAGAGGTTAACCTAACATTAAGATATAGAAGTAGAAGGGAGATGCTAGAAATGGATCCTGCAGTGATCTCCACAAGATAGGAAAAACAAGTAATATTTATTTTGTTGTAGAAACTAGATTAACAGTATTTTTTTTTTCCACATTGAGAATACTCTTTTTGGTCAAGTTTATTGAGTTACTAGAGGCCCGATGCATGAAGATTCATGCAAGAATGGGCCTTCCTTCCCCTGGCTGCGGGTACGGCCTTCGCTCCAGCCCAGAGCCACCTTTCTGCCTTTGCTCCGGCCTGGAGCTGCCTTTCCGCCTTCCCACACTGCCCAGAGGCCCGGAGTGGCTGGGGCGTCCCGCCCCACCCCTGGCCACTCAGCACCTGCACATGCAAATTAACCCACCATCTTTTTTTTTTTTTTTTGGTTTTGTTAATTTGCATACTCACTCCTGATTGGCTGGTGGGCATTGCGAAGGTATGGTCAATTTGCATCTTTCTCTTTTATTAGTGTAGATTACTTACACATAATAGAATTCATCCTTTTCAGAGATACAGGTATTTGAATTTTGATAAACCCTTGCAATCTTGTGTGCCTTTGTAGTCCTTCATCTTTCCCTAATACCAGCCCTCAGGTGGCACTAATGTGTTCTTTTTTTTTAAATCCTTATCCAAGGGTATTTTTCTATTAATTTTTTTTTTTTAAAGAGTGGAAGCGGGAGGGAGGATGGAGGAGGAGAGAGAAACATTGATGTCAGAGAGAAACATCAATCAGTTGCTTCCTGCACTCACCTGACCAGGGATAGGGATCAGCCTGCAACCAAGGTATGTACCCTTGACTGGAATGGAACCCGGGACCTTTCACTCCGCAGGCTGATGCACTATCCACTGAACCAAAACCACTCAAGCAGCACTAATGTATTCTTCTCAATAATTTGGCCTTTTTCACAAGGTCATAAAAAGGATCATAGGGTATATGTTTCCTAGGACTGCTGTAACAAATTACCACAACCTAAGTAGTTTCAGATAACACAACAACTTTATTCTCTCACAGTTTAGGAGTTCAAATGGCCAAAATAAGGTGTTAGCAGGGTTGAAACTCTGAGAGGGAGGATCCATTTCAAGACATTATATTAGTTTCTGAGGGTTGTCTGTAATCTTGGGCATTCCTTGGCTTCTGTACACATCTCTCAAGTCTCTGCTTTCATCTTCACATGGTGTTCTCCCTATGTCCTTACATCATCTTTACCTTGCATGTTTCTGTGTGCAAATTTTCTTCTTATAAGGATACTAGTCATTGAATTAGGGCCCACCCAAATGTGGTATGACCTCATACTAACTTGATTGCATTTGCAAAGACCCCATAAGGCCAAATAAGGTCACATTCAGAGGTTCCAGGTAGACATGAATTTTGGGGGAGACACTATTCAACCCAATTCACATACATAGGGTATGTGAAATGTTTGAAATGTTTTAATTTATCATAAAATAAAATTGGCTTTTTAACTAACACTAAGGATACAGAACAGCTCCATTACACCAAAAAACTTCTTTGTACTGCATTTTTGTAGACATAACCAGTCCTCTACTCTTACCCCTGAAGATTTTTTTTCCCTTTTGGAAACTGTCACATAAGTAGAAAATAACATATATAACCTTTAACCTTTTTATTTTTTTAAAATCCTCATCTGAGGATATTTTTCCATTGATTTTTAGAGGAAGTGGAAGAGAGGGAAAGACAGAGAGAAACATCGATGTGAGAGAAACATAGATTGATTGCCTCTTGCACACACCCTGACCAGGGCCCAGGTTGGGGAGGAGCTTGCAACTGAGGTAAATACCCTTGACTGGAATCAAACCTGCGACCTATGGGTCCACAGACCAACGCTCTATCCACTGAGCCAAACTGGCAGTCAGATATCCTTAGCGCTGCGGAGGAGGCGGGAGAGGCTCCCACCACCACAGTTGTGCTCACAGCAGTCAGCCTGGCTTGTGGCTGAGCAGAGCTCCCCCGTGGGAACGCACTGACCACCAGGTGGAAGCTCCTGTGTTGAGCGTCTGCACCCTGGTGGTCAGTGCACGTCATAGCAACCGGTCTTTCCCAGTTGTTCCACTGTTAGGGTCAATTTGCATATTACCCTTTTATTATATAGGATAGTGTTTTTATTTCTTTAGGCAGGATTTCTCAATCTTGGTATTATGACATGTTGGACTGGATAATTCTTTGTTTTGGAGGGCTGAATTTATAACAGCTTAATTTCAATAACATACAAAAACTCTGCTCGTTTACAGCTTTGTTACCATAGATAAGATCATCCTGGGTTATCCAGTTGAACCTTAAATCCAAAGACAATTGTCCTTATTAGAGGGACACAAAGGCTAGAAGAGAGGGCCATGGGAATACAGGCAGAGATTGGGATTATTCAACCATAAGGCAAGAAACTCCTGCAGTTTTTGTGGGTCAGAAATTTGGGAACAGTCTGGCTGAGCTGTTTTGGGTTAGGATCTCGATTTTATTTTATTTTTTCGTGTGTGTGTGTGTGTGTGTGTGTGATTGATTTGAGAGAGGAAGGGAGAGGAGAGAGATACAGAAACATCAATGATGAGAGAGAATCATTAGTTAGCTGCCTCCTGCACGCCCCCTACTGGAGATCGAGCCCTCAATCCGGGCATGTGCCCTTGACCAGAATCAAACCCAGGACCTTTCAGTCTGCAGGCCGGTGCTCTATCCACTGAGCCAAACCAGCTAGGGCTATATATTTATTTTAAACTTTAATTTTTTAAATTTATTGATTTGAGAGAGAGAAATCAATTTGTTGTTCCACTTATTTATGTATTCGTTGGCTGATTCTTATATGTACTCTGATTGGGAATTGAACCTGTAACCTTGGTGTATTGGGATGATGCTCTACCAGTGGTCGGCATACTGCGGCTCGCGAGCCACATGCCCTTGAGTGTGGCTCTTCCACAAAATACCACGTGCGGGCGCACACATACAGTGTGATTGAAACTTCGTGGCCCATGCGCAGAAGTCGGTTTTCGGCTCTCAAAAGAAATTTCAATCGTTGCACTGTTGATATTTGGCTCTGTTGACTAATGAGTTTGCCGACCACTGCTCTAACCAATTGAGTTATCCCTCCAAGGCTAGGGTCTCTTTTTATTTATTTATTTTTATTAGTTTTAAAAATATATCTTTTTATTGATTTCAGAGAAGCAGGGAGAGGGAGAGAGAGAAACATCAATGATGATAGAGAATCATCGATAGGCTGCCTCCCACATACTTCCCGTGGGGATCAAGCACACAACCTGAGCACATGCCCTGACCAGAAATTGAACTGTGACCTCTTGGTTCATAGGTTGACGTTCAACCACTGAACCACGCTGGCCGAGCAGCCTGTATCTTTTTCATCTGGCTGTACCTGCGTTACATCCTTTTATAATAAATCAGTAATCTAGTAAATAAAATGTTTCTCTGAGTTCTGTGAGCTGCTTTAGTAAATTAATTGAGCCTAAGGAGGTGGTTGTTGGAACTTCCAATCTATAGCTGGTTGGTCAGAAGCTTAGGTGATAACCTGGACTTGTCCAGCTGCCTCTAAGTGGGGCTGGGGATTAGGGGTGTTGAGGAGAGGCAGGCTATCTCCAGTAGATAGTATCAGAATTGAGTTAAATTATAGGACACCCAGCTGGTGTTGGAGAATTGCTTGTTGGTGTGGGAAACGCCCCCTATATGTCCCCTGCCACACACACATTAGAATTGGTGACCAGAACCTTTACAGTGTTAAAAGAATGAAAAGAGAAGCCATAGCCTGCAAGAACATATTTTCGAAACATATCTGATAAAAGACTTGTATCTAATATATACAAAGAACTCTTAAAATGCAACAGTAAGAAAACAAAATGTGAGCAAAAGATCTGAACAGATTTCTTTTTTTTTTTTTAATATATTTTATTGATTTTTTACAGAGCGGAGGGAGAGGAGGGATAGTTAGAAACATCGATGAGAGAGAAACATCGATCAGCTGCCTCTTGCACGCCCCCTACTGGGGATGTGCCCGCAACCAAGGTACATGCCCTTGACCGGAATCGAACCTGGGACCCTTGAGTCCGCAGGCCGACGCTCTATCCACTGAGCCAAACCGGTTTTGGCTGAACAGATTTCTTACCAAACAATATACATAGATGGCAAACAAGAATATGAAAAGATTTTGAACATCATATGTTCTACGGAATTGCAAATTAAACCACCAGTGAAATATCACTGTACACCTACCTATTAGACGTAATTTCAAAAAGTTAACAATACCAAATGCTGGTGAGGATATAGAGTAATAGGAATTCTCTTTCAGACCTAGTAGGAACACACAATGGTATAGCCACTTTGGAAGACATTTGGCAGAGCTAAAGCGTAGGATTACCATTACCCAGCAATTGTATTCCTATTTACTCAATTGAGTTGAAAATAAGTTCCTAAGTAAACTGCACATGAATATTTATAGCAGCTTTTTTTCATAATTGTCTAACACTGAAAGCAACCAAGATGTTCTTCAATAGGCAAATAGATATGGTACAAACACAGTAGAATATTATTAAGCAATTAAATAAAAAAGCTGTCAAGTTACGTTAAGATATGGAGGAACCGCCGAAACCGGTTTGGCTCAGTGGATAGAGCGTCGGCCTGCGGACTGAAGGGTCCCGGGTTCGATTCTGGTTAAGGGCACATACCTTGGTTGCGGGCACATCCCCAGTGGGAGGTGTGCAGGAGGCAGCTGATCGATGTTTCTCTCTCATCGATGTTTCTGACTCTCTATCCCTCTCCCTTCCTCTCTGTAAAATGTCAATAAAATATATTTAAAAAAATTAAATAAATAAATAAATAAATAAAATAAATAAGAAGACTTATTAAAAAAAAAAAAAAGATATGGAGGAACCTTTTATATACTTCTGAGTGAAAGAAGCCAGCCCAAAAGGGTACCAAATTGTATGTTTCTACCTATTTGATATTCTGGAAGAGGCAAAACTTCAGAGACAGTAAAAAGATCCATAGTAGCAAGGGTTCTGAGTGAGGAGAGAGGTGAGTAGGTGAAGCATGGGATTTTTAGGGTGGTGAGATCTTTCTGTGTTTTATTGTAATGATGGATACATGGCCTTATTCATTTGTCAGGCCATAGAATTGTACAACATAAAGAGTGAACTTAATAAAAATTGTGGATTTGAGAAAAAAAATTACAGAATATTCCAAGCACTGGTTATCATGATAGACAAGGTGCCTGCTTTTGTGAACCTTACAGTCCATAAATAAATCAGGAAAACTTCAATGATGTGATAAAAAGTAGTAGATGGCTACTTTAGATTGAGTAATCAGGGCAGACCTCTCTGAAGAGGTGAGAATTTAACTTGAGGCTGGAATACAAGAAGTGTTGGCTTTTAAAGGTAGAGGAAAAAGCATTCCCAGCAGAGGGCACAGTTAGTGCAAAAGGCTGGAAGGCTGGAATAACAGTGTGTTTGAGGAATAGAAAGAAACCCAGATTTGCAGTGGGTGAGGAGAACGGTATGAGGTGAAGTCACAGAATCAGTCATGGGTGGAATGGAATAGGGTTTCTGTAAGCCAGGATAATGAGTTTGCTTTCTATTTTAAGTGAGATAGGAAGTTATTGGGTGTTTAAGCAGAGTAGAGCATGATCTAACTCAGTGGTCGGCAAACTCAACAGAGCCAAATATCAACAGTACAACGATTGAAATTTCTTTTGAGAACCAAATTTTTTAAACTTAAACTTCTTCTAACGCCACTTCTTCAAAATAGACTTGCCCAGGCCATGGTATTTTGTGGAAGAGCCACACTCAAGGGGCCAAAGAGCCGCATGTGGCTCGTGAGCTGCAGTTTGCCGACCACTGATCTAACTTCATTTTTTAAAAATTTAAATTCTTTATTGTTTAAAGTATTACATATGTCTCCTTTTCCCCCCATTGACCTCTCCCCAGTTGCTCCCACCCCCCAGCACATGCCCTCACCCCCCTACTGTCTATGTCCATTGGTTATGCTTATATGCGTGCATAGAGGTCCTTTGGTTGATCTCTTTCTCCACCCCCTTCCCCCTGAGGTTTGATGTTCTGTTCAATGCTTCTTTGTCTCTGGGTCTATTTTTGTTCATCAGTTTATGTTATTCATTATATTCCACAAATGAGTGAGATCATGTGATATTTATCTTTCACTGACTGACTTATTTCGCTTAGCATAGTGCTCTCCTGGTCCATGCTATGGCAAAAGGTAGGAGTTTTTTCTTTTTTATAGCAGCATAGTATTCCATTGTGTAGACATACCATAGTTTTTTAATCTACTCATCTGCTGATGGGCACTTAGGCTGTTTCCAACTCTTAGCTATTGTAAACTAGAGGCCTGGTGCACAAATTTGTGCACGGTGGGGTCCCTTGGCCTGGCTGGCGATCGGGGCCATTTCACCCAGTCCCGATTGGGGCCAATGGAGCCCACAAGAGGGCTCCAGGGTGTGTCTGGCCCTCTCGCCCAGTCCCGATTGGCCGGATCCCAGCAGCAAGCTAACCTACTGGTCGGAGCGTCTGCTCCCTGGTGGTCAGTGCGTGTCATAGTGACTGATTGAGCGGTCGACCAAATGGTCAACTGATCGGTCAGACACTTAGCATATTACGCTTTTATTATATAGGATTGTGCTGCCATGAACATAGGGGTGCATATATTCTTTCTGATTGGTGTTTCTGATTTCCTGGGCTATATTCCTAGAAGTGGGATTACTGGGTCAGATGGGAGTTCCATTTTTAATTTTTTAAGGAAACTCCATACTGTTTTCCACAATGGCTGCACCAGTCTGCATTCTCACCAGCAGTTCATGAGGGTTCCTTTTTCTCCACATCCTCGCCAGCACTTGTCATTTGTTGATTTGTTGATGGTAGCCATTCTGAGTGGTATGAGATGATATACCTCATTGTTGTTTTGATTTGCATCTCTCGGATGATTAGTGACTTTGAGTATGTTTTCATATGTCTCTTGGCCTTCTGTATGTCCTCTTTCAAAAAGTGTCTATTCTAACTTCATTTTAAAAAAAGTACTCTAGTTGCTATGTGGAGAATGGATGAAGGGAGGGAGAGGGAGGTGGAATTGGGAGCAAGTGGAAAGGCAGGGAGAACAGTTTTAATGACTTGTAGTAATTTGTTGACATAGCAGGAATGTTTGTGGCTTGCACTAAGATGGTTAAGAAAAGGAAAAAAGTATATTTGTATTTTAGGATATATAGTAGGGCATATTTTGCAGGTAGAATCCTAAGCACATGTTGCTGAGGGAAATATAATGTCTGTATCTTTGGCTTGAGTAACTGGATGGATGGTAGTGAATGAGTGTGCCCAGGTGATAGTTTCGATTTAGTCATTTTAACCATGTAGACAGTAGTAAATAATAGTCAAACGTAAGAGTCTGGAGCTTAGGGGAGAAGATGAGATGACAATTGTATATATTCTCTATTCTGTCTACTCTGTCTTGCTTGTTTTTTGTTTTTTTTCTTTTTCCCATTTTGATATATTTTTACTCTACTTCATTTATTTAAAAAAAATTTTAGCCTTGGCCAGTGTGGCTCGGTCGGTTGGAGCATCACGCTGTACACCTAAGGGTGGCGGGTTTGATTCCTGGTCGGATCCCTTCCTCTCTCCTCCTTCCTCTCTCTGAATAAAAACATTTTTAAAATTTAAATTACAGTGGACATTCAGTAGGATATTAGTTTTAGGTATATAGCATATATATGGTTAGGCAGTTATATAAATTATAGAGTGATCCCCCTTGATAAGACTAGTTATCCCCTGACAGCATATCCCCTGTCTTGCCTGTTTTATAAATTCTACAAGTCATCAATGATACACGGTTTCTTTTAAAAACCGCAAACAATACATATAAAACCTAAGTTTCCCAATGATTACCTTCTTTATTATACACAGATCTTCCTCCCCCACTACTGTTAACAGTTTGGGATATAAACTTTTTCTGCGTTTATTTGTAAGTCTATGTACAAATACATATTTTGTTTCCAAAAATAACATTACATTGTATATATTCTGTAATGTTAATATGTTCATGGAATTATTCCATTTTAGTCATTAATAAGTTATTTGTTTTAATGGCTGCATGGTATGAATATGTGATTTATTTATCTGGTTGCCAATTGATATTTAGGCCATTAATGTAGTTTTCTTTTTTACTGTTCTACAAACAGTAATTTTTATTCTTTTCAAGAATTTAAAATATTTATTTATTTATTTATTTTTATTTTTATTTTTTTTATATATTTTATTGATTTTTTACAGGGAGGAAGGGAGAGGGATAGAGAGTTAGAAACATCAATGAGAGAGAAACATCGATCAGCTGCCTCCTGCACACCTCCTACTGGGGATGTGCCCGCAACCAAGGTACGTGCCCTTGACCAGAATCAAACCTGGGACCCTCCAGTCCACAGGCTGACGCTCTATCCACTGAGCCAAACCAGTTTCGGCAAGAATTTAAAATATTTAAATTTTTTATTATGTAAAACTAATATACATAGTAGGCATATAAATTATTAAAATAACCAGCGTGTTTTATAGAGCATCTCACAGTTCTTTCACAGTGATTCTCTGTAATTATCTAGAGAGAATCACTGTTCCTAAAAATGTTTATAGTCTATATATGTTGTCATTAATTTTTCTATATAAAGTTAATTTGTTTTTAAAGTGTGTTTTATCCCTAGAGATTTTAGATTTTCTTTGCAACATTGAATTAATAATAATTTAGAACAAATAACCTACACTCTACTATTTTTTCTAGCAGGCAACTGTTGATATAGATTATGCATAAAATCAGCACTCAGATATTGGACTTTTGTTACTGCCTATTAATTTACTTGTCTTGATATTGAGTTCTGTGGTAAACAGTCTTTTGGGTATTGAGAAGATAATAACTATGCAGAATGTGGTAATGATGTCTTTGAGGGCCCTTTCTATAACAAGCACTTTGAATCAGAAGAATATCCTTTCCAATGCAGTGTTAAAGCTTTTCTGTTAACATCTCATTTTCTTTATATTCTGGGTGACTTCTAATAACTTTATTTATGGTGTATGCCTTCCCTATCTATACCTATAAAAGCCTAAGCTACTGTTACACCAGAACGACCAGTCACTATGATGCGCACTGAGCAGGAAGGCAGACGAGCAGTTAGGGACGAGCAGGCAGGCAGGCAGGCGAGTGGTTAGGGACAAGCAGGCAGGCAGGCATGTGGTTAGGGGAGAGCGGTCCCTGATTGCGAGAGGGATGTCTGACTGCCGGATGTCCGACTGCAGGGATCGGGCCTAAACCCGCAGTCGGACATCCCCTGAGGAGTCCCAGATTGCTAGAGGGTGCAGGCCAGGCTGAGGGACCCCCCCCCCCCCCCGCCGCCTACCCCCCACAAGTGCATGAATTTTGTGCACCAGGCCTCTTGTCTATCAAATAAAGAGGGAATATGCTAATTGACCCTCACACCATTGCAAAGAGGGCAGTGCCCACAGCCAATAAGGAGGGAATATGCTAATTAACTGCCCCACCCTCAAAGATGGTGGTGCCCACAGCCAATAAGGAGGAAATATGCTAATTGACTATTCTGCCCTCAAAGATGGCGGCACCCACAGCCACAAGATCACGGTGCCCAGTCCCCTCAGCCCCACCAGACCACTGCACGCCTGCCTCCGGAGTCCCCCAGTCCCCCAGGGCTGGCCCGAGGTGCAGGCAAGCCTCAGATGGCGGCCGCCCAGCCGGCCAAGGCCACCCGATGTTCAGGTAACCAGGGCTGGCCTAGGCTTGCACTGCTGGCAGTGGCAGCAGCAGAGGTGTAATGGGGCATCGCCTTCCCCCTGATCACTAGGTTGCCTCCCACCCCTGAGGGACGCCCCCCTCCAGGGCATGAATTTTAATGCACCAGGCCTCTAGTTTAAAATAAAAGGGCTTGCCCTGGCCGGTATGGCTCAGTTGGTTGGATTTCGTCCAGTGCACCAAAAGGTTGCTGGTTCACTTCCCAGTCAGGGCACCTGTGCAGTTTGCTGGTTCATTCCCAGGTAGGGGGTATGCAGGAAGCGGCCAATCTATGTTTTGCTGTCACATTGATGTTCTCTCTCCCTCTCCCCTTCTTTCTCTCTAAAAATCATTTAAAAAAATCTTAAAATAGCTCTTTTAGTAAATTGTAGGTTATAAAAGATATGAAATGATACAATTTAAATAAACAAAGAAGGTTAAGTGAAAACTACATATATCAGACCAAAACTATAGTATGGCCAAAATTTTATTTTTGAATGTTTTCGTATGTAAGTCAAGGAATGGAACATTGGATTTCATAGAGTTCACCTCAGCAGGAATTATTGTTCTATTTCATTTTGGTAGATTTGAGAAAACATCAGGATTGTTTTATATTTAAAATTTTAAGTGGAAGTCTAACTTTGTATAAAAACTCAAGGCAATGCTTAGGGTTTAAATAGGTTTTGTTTGCTTTTTTTGTATTTGTATACTTTTTTCATAGTACCTGACAAATAGTAAGTGCTAAGTCAATTTTGTTTCACTTTAATCTTTACCTTGGCCTATTTAAAATATTTCTGATATTTTTATTCAGTCCCCAAAAGCCTAAGAACAGTTTTTTATTTTTAATTCATATTTAGTTTAATGCAATTACTATCCTATCTAATAAAAGAGTAATATGCAAATTGACCTTACCTCCGCTACACCCACAAGCCATGCCCACCAGCCACACCCACCAGCCAATCAGGAGGGAATATACAAATAAACCCAACCAAGATGGCTGCAGCCACAGAGAGCAGGAGGGAGGCTTGGGTTTCCCTGGCAATGGAGGAATCCAAGCTTTCCGCCTGCCCTTGCTGGCCCAGGCCTCCACTCAATGCTACAAAGTTTCAATTATAGAAGATAAATAAAACCCAACAGAAATGGCAGCAGCCACGGAGCTGGAGAGAGCAGGAGGCTAGGGTTGCCCGCGGCGATGGAGGAAGCCAAGCTTCTGCAGCCCTGGCCTGCTTTGGCCTCCGCTTAAGGCTACAAAGTTTCAATTATAGAAGATACATAAATCCCAACAGAAATGGCTGTCACCACGGAGCGAGCAGAAGGCTTGGCTCCACTCCAGGCTACAAAGTTTCAATTGTAGAAGATAAATAAATCCCAGATCCCAGGGCCTCTGCTTGGGTCTCCGGGGGGCGTGGCTGGCCTGCAAACTACCACAGGCCCCTCGCCCAGGCCGCCCCACGCCCCAAGAGAACCCCCACCCTGATCCAGAACACCCTTCAGGGCAAACCAGCTAGCCCCCACCCATGTACCAGGCCTCTATATTATCTAGTAAAAGAGTAATATGCAGATTGACCATCACTCCAACACACAAGATGGCTGCCCCCATGTGGTCAAAGATCCTGCCCCCATGTGGACACAAGATGGCCACCACAAGATGGCCAGCAGGGGAGGGCAGTTGGGAGGGACCAGGCCTGCAAGGGAGGGCAGTTGTGGGTGATCAAGCCTGCAGGGAAGGGCAGTTAGGGGTGACCTGGCCAGCAGAGGAGGGAAGTAGGGGGTGACTGGGTCTGCAGGGAAGGGCAGTTGGGGGGTACCAGGCCTTCAGGGGAGGGCAGTTAGGGGTGACCAGGCCTGCAGGGGAAGGCAGTTAGGGGCAAACAGGCTGGCAGGGGAGCAGTTAGGCATCAATCAGACTGGCAGGGGAGTGATTAGGGGGTGATCAGGCTGGCAGGCAGAAGCGGTTAGGGGCATTCAGGAAGGCAAGCAGGCGAGCAGTTGGGAGCCAGCAGTCCTGGATTGTGAGAGGGATCCCAGATTGGAGAGGTTGCAGGCTGGGCTGAGGGACAACCTCCCCCCCCACCCCCCGTGCATGAATTTCGTGCACTGGGCCTCTAGTTAATGATAAATAACAAACATTTACAGAGGTTTGTTTTTTTCCCCCACATACATAAACATTTAATCTTTACAACAACCCCTGTGAGGTAGAGGTGGTATTAGCCCCATTTTTCTGACAGGAAACTCAGACCTAGCAAGGTTATACATACTCAAATAATGTCATATAGTAAGTGTCGAGCTAGGAATCAAGCCCAAGTGTTCCTACTTTTATAAAGTACTAGAGGCCTGGTACACGAAATTCATGCACTCGGGCGGGGGGGGGGGGGACCTCAGCCCAGCCCGTGCCCTCTTGCAGTCCAGGAGCTCTCAGGGGATGTTCGACTGACATGGGGAGTGGGCCTAAGCCAGCAGTCAGACATCCTTAGCGTTGCTGCAGAGGCGGGAAAAGCTCCCTCCACCACCACTGTGCTCGCCAGCCATGAGCCTGGCTTCTGGCTGAGCGGTGCTCCCCCTGTGGGAACTCACTGACCACCAGAGGGCAGCTCCTGCATTGAGCGTCTGCCCCCTGGTGGTCAGTACATATCATAGCCACCGGTCGTTCCATTGTTCAGTTGATTTGCATATTAGCCTTTTATTATATAGGATCCCAGACTTCACTCCTCAACTCTAAACAACTTTACTTGGGTATTTAAAGACATCCCAAACTTAACACATCCCAAAATAAACTCCTCATTTTCCCCGTAAATTATCTCAGTTGATAGCAACTCCATCCTTTCAGATGATCAGGCTAAAAACCTTGGAGTCACCCTTAACTCCTTTCTTTAATATTTGCCTTCCAACCTGCAGGCAGATTCTTTTGTCGCTATTTGCAAAATATATCCAGAATTCAACCATTTCTCACCATCTCTACCACCAATATGTTTAGAGCTACCTCTGACAGCCATCTTTTCCCTAGATTATGGCAATAACCTAAAAGGTCTTCTTGTTTCTACCCTTGTCTAACCTCAGTATCTATTCTCAACACAACCAGGATGACTCTTATCTAAAAGACCTAATATGGTATGTGCTTCTAACTTCCTAATTTCCTTCTATTCTGCCCCCCTACTCAGGCACCTACTTCCTTGTTATTCCAGCATGCTCTAGCCTTAGGGACCTTTATTCTGTTTGATCTCTTGTCAATTTTACAATCTGTTCCACCTATCCTGGTCATTTTCAGACTATATCACTTTCTGACATACTAAGTAATTCACTTGGTAGTTTATGGGTTTTGACACTCTAGGCTAGAATATAAACTACAGATGAGCAGGGGTTTTGTGGTGTTCATTGATGAAACCCAGAAGCCCAAAACAGTGCCTGATACACAGCAGATCCTTAAATAAATGGCTATTGAATTATATTAAATGAAAAACTGTAACGTATCTTCTTCAGTCACTAACCAGGGAAGAGTTAATCTCCATGTGAAAACAGCATGATTCATATAACAAATCCTATATAATAAAAGGCTAATATGCAAATCCACCGAACAGCAGAACAACCGGTCATTATGATGTGCACTGACCACCAGGGGGCAGATGCTCAATGCAAGAGCTGCCCCCTGGTGGTCAGTGTGCTCCCACGGGGGAGCGCTGCTCAGCCAGAAGCTGGGCTCATGGCTGGTGAGTGCAGTGGCAATGGCAGGAGCCTCTCCCGCCTCTGGGGGAGCACTAAGGATGTCCGACTGACTGTTCCCGAACTGCAAGAGGGTGCAGGCTGGGCTGAGGGACACCCCTTCTACCCCCCTGAGTGCATGAATTTCATGCACTGGGCCTCTAGTAGAAATAGAAAGTTGGAACTCTCTGGTATATAGATGATATGTAAAGCCATACCCCTGGATGATATATTTTTTATTTCTTTAATTACGTAAATCTTTATTGTTGAAAGTATAGCATATGTACCCTTTTTTCCTCCATTGACTGCTTGTAACCCACCCCTTCCCTGCCCCAGGCCTTTACCATCCTATTGTCTGTATCCATGGGTTATGCATATATACATACAAGTTCTTTGGTTGATCTCTTCCCCCCTCCACCTCACCCCCACCTCCACCCCCACGATTCTGCACTTATTTTGTTACTTATATTCCAATATGAGTGCAATCATGTGATACTGGTCTTTCTCTTCTTAATATGATACTCTGCAGGTCCCTACATGCTGTCTCAAAGGATAACAGATTCTTTTTTACTGCTACATAGTATTCCATGGTATAACTATACCACAGCTTTTTTATCCACTCATCTACTGATGGGCACTTGGGCTGTTACCAGATCTTAGTTATTGTAAATTGTGCTGCTGTGCACATAGGGTACATACATTCTTTCTGATTGGTGTTTCAGGTTTCTTAGGATATATTCCTAGAAGTGGGATCATTGGGTCAAATGGCAGCTCCATATTTAATTTTTTGAGGAAACTTCATACTGTTTTCCATAATGGCTGCACCAGTCTGCATTCCCACCAGCAGTGTACTAGGGTTCCATTTTCTTCACATCCTCTCCAGCACTTGTCATTTGTCGATTTGTTGATGGTAGCCATTCTGACAGGTGTGAGGTGATACCTCATTGTCGTTTTAATTTGCATTTCTCTGATGATCAGTGACTTTGAACATTTTTTCATATGTCTCAGCCTTCTGTATGTCCTCTTTGGAGAAGTGTCTATTTAGGTCCTTTGCCCATTTTTTCATTGAATTGTCTTTCTTTTGTTAAGTTGTGTGAGTTCATTATATATTTTGGAAATTAACCCTTTATCAGATGTATCATTGTCAATATGTTCTACCATATAGTGGGCTTCCTTTTCATTTTGTTTCTTTTGCTGTGCAGAATGGATGATATTTTTGAGGAACTGAGTATCAGGATAAGAGGGAACCAATAACTGAGCCCTAGGTTACTCCAACAGTAAAAGAGGGGACAGAAGAGAAGGAATTGTCAGAAGAGACTAAGAAGGAGCAATCAGTGAGGGTAGGACATAAACCTAGAGAATGTGTCTTGGAAACTCAAGGAAAGATGGTAAACCTCAGAAGGAGGAATGATCAATCATGTCAGATTTTTTTGGTAGGTTAGGCAAGATGAATACTTAAAATTGAAAATTATATTTAGCAATGTGAAGACCACTGGTTATTATGTTGCATTCAGTGGGATGTGGAAATGGTCTGGTTAGCCCCATTTACATATTTTTAAAATGGGAATTTTTGATGTTTACAAGTTTTTCCTTTGCCATGTTCAGGTTTGCTGTCCTATTGGTGGTATGTCTGACAGTGGATCACAGCTTGATTCAATGGGTAGCCTGACCATGAAGTCACAACTTCAGATCACTGGTAAGTCTTTAAAAGACCCACTACTTTACTCCCCCTGCCCCACAACATAAAAAATAATCTTAAGAAAATCTTTAGTGGCTGTTACATATCAGGTGCTGAATTAATATTTGCTTAATGAATGAACAAATTAACAAAATGTGTAGATATGTAAAAATTATATTTTTGTTGTTGTTAATCCTCACCCAAGGATATTTTTCCTATTGCTTTTCAATAAGAGTGTGAGAAGAAGGGAGGGGAGAGAGGAAGAAACATTGATGTGAGAGAGACACATTGATTGGCCGCATGTGCCCTTATGGGCGGTTGGGCAGGGGCACGGTGTGCACTTGCAACCCTTTGCTGTTTAGGCTGGTGCTCTGACCACTTAGCAACATGGGCCAAGGCTAAATTTACATTTTTATTTCAGGAAATTCATTCTTGAATAACATGTATTAGTATTTCTTTTTTTTTTTTGTCAAATAATATTGCATGTATGGACATACCACATTTTATTTATCCATTTATCAGTTGATTGTTCTTTGGGTTGTTTCCACTTTTTGGCTATTATGAATAACTAGAGGCCTGGTGCATGAAATTCGTGCACGGGTAGGGTCCCTAGGCCTGGTCGTTGATCAGGGCCGATCGGAGCCTTCTGGCTGCCAGCCAGGGCCTTCCTTTGTTCTGCGCTGCCCTCCTGGTGGTCAGCACACGTCATAGCAAGTGATGGAATTCCTAATCTCACAGTCGAACTCCCGAGGGGACACTTTGCATATTAGGCATATATATATATATATATATATATATATATATATATATATGTATGTATATATATATATACATATACATATACGTATATATGTGTGTGTGTGTGTGTGTGTATATATATATATGTATATATATATATATGCTCTATGAACATTCATGTACAAAATTTTATGAAAATGTACATTTTCAGTTTTCTTAGGTATATACCTAGGAGTGGAATCGTGGATCACATAATATCCATGTTTAGCATTGTGAGGAATTCCAAATTTTCAAAGTATCTCATATCATTTTACATTCTCACCAGCCATGTGGAAGGGTTTCAGTTTATATATATTCTTGCCAATGTTTGCTATTTGCTTTTTTTAAGGGAGTTGAATCTTTTTTTTTTTTTAATTTATCTTTATTGTTTAAAGTATTATAGATGTTCCCTTTTTTTCTCTGCCATTGATCCCCTCCTGCCCGCTCCCACCCCATCCCCAGACCTTCACCACACTATTGTCTGTGTCCATGGGCTATGCATATATGCACTTAAATTCTTTGGTTAATCTCCCGTCCTCTCTCCCCACCCCACCCCCCCTTTCCTCTGAGATTTGGCAGTCTGTTGCATGCTTCCATGTTTCTGAATCTATTTTGTTTGTCAGTTTATTTTGTTCATTAGATTCCACAGAAGTTATGACTAGCTTATTTCGCTTAGCATAATAATCTCCAGGTCCCTCCATGTTGTCTCACAGGGTAATACAGATTCTTGTTTTTTACAGCTGCATAGTATTTCATTGTATAAATGTACCACAGGTTTTTTGTCCACTTATCTACTGGGCTGTTTCCAGATCTTAGCTATTATAAATAACACTTTGAATGTAGGGGTGCATATATTCTTTTTTGATTAGTGTTTCATGCTTCTTAGGATATATTCCTAGAAGTGAAATCACTGGGTCAAATGGCAGTTCCATTTTAAAATTTTGAGGAAATTCCACAGTTTTCCATAGTAGTTGTACCAGTCTGCGATAGTGTACTAGGGTTCCTTTTTCTCTACATCCTTGCTAGCACTTGTGCTATTTGCTTTTTGATTATAGACATCCTCATGGGTGTGAAGTGGTATAACATGTCGTTTGATTTGCATTTTTCTGATGACTAATGATGTTGAGCATTTTTTTCACATGCTATTGACCATATGTATATCTTTTTTGAGAAATGTATTTAAATTCTTTCGTTGCTATTGTTACTTAACTAATATCTCTGTCTTTGTTTCTTCCTCTAACCATACCAACCAAGTATGTTACTTTCAGAGTAATTTTTAAAAAAATCATGTATGAACATTTATTCCAATAATGCCAGTAGTATGAGAGAACAGCGGGTCATCTATGAAGATCTGCTCTACATTCCCCCTATAACTCAGCTGCTTATATTGGGTAAAAGAACAAAGATTACATGGGAAGTAGGCAAGAGGAGTAAGAATGGATATGCAAAAGGAATAAAAATGGGTATTACAGGCATGGAGAAGTAGGCAAAGGAATAAAAATGGGTGTAATGGTTACAGATTACAGGCAATGAGGGCTGGGAGGGGAGCACCTCTGGGACTCCATTGTTTTGCCAACAAGCTTGTTCATCTTTCCATGATTATAGGCAGTTTTCCAGGATGGACTGCATTTCCAGGTTAACCCAGGTCCGAGGTGTACAACTCCCAGCCAGATCAGAATATGCTTTCTTTAATCAGAACAAAACCATTACGGTTAACAGAGCATGATTATATGTCTTATAACTATAGCTAGTCTCTACTATTCTATTTCTGTCCCTAACATTCCCCACTGCTATTTCTATCATTTCATATCTATGAGATTAGTTTTAGGTGAAAAGTCTCATTCTGCTGGAATGCATTTGCTTCTGGCTTGAAAGCAGTTCAGTTCGTGGGGATGGAATACAGTGAATGCAGGATCAGTCTCTATGCGATCTCTACTTTACCTCCTTGGTTATCAGGATTCTCTCCAGCTAGTCTTCACTTGATTATTCAGGATGGTTTTGCTATATTTTAGTTGTAATTCTAATTTGGTCCTGGGAGAATGTCAGTGTATTAATGTTTTTAACATGCCACCTGATGTTGCATTCCTACTCCTATTTTTAATTCATTTATAGTCTGAGAAAAGAGGAAACAAGCCCAAACAATTATGCAAAAATATTATGTTTCTGGGGGCTCTTGTGGTCCTCTGAAACTGATTAAATCTAGAACAAAGAGCAAATACAGACCTGTTAGGAAGAAAATACTCTGCGCTCAATGGCTCTTTAGGGTTCAAACTTTTGAAAGCTATTTTGCCATATAACACCATCCAACCTCACCTGAGTATATTTTTTTCCATTGATTTTTTAGAGAGAGTGGAAGGGAGGGGGAGAGACAGAGAGAGAGAAACATCAATGTGCGAGAGACACATCAGTTAGTTGCCTCCTACACATACCCAAACCAGGGACAGGAATAACCTTTCAGCTGAGGTATATGCCCTTGACCAGAATCAAACATGGGACCCTTTAGTCCACAGGCAGATGCTCTATCCATTGAGCCAAACCAGCTAGGGCAGGATATTTATCTCAGAGACATGACATCTATTATAAACTAGAGGCCTGGTGCATGAAAATTCGTGCACTCGGGGGAGTGTGGGTCCCTCAGCCCGACCTGGGCCCTCTGGCAGCCTGGGAGTCCTCGGGGGATGTCCACCTGTCGGACATCCTTAGCGCTGCTGAGGAGGTGGGAGAGGCTCCTGCCACTGCCGCTGTGCTCACAGCCATCAGCCCGGCTTGTGGCTGAGCTGAGCTGAGCTCCCACTGGTGGTCAGTGCGCATCATAGCAACTGGTCTTTCCCGGTCATGCCGCTGTTAGGGTCAATTTGCATATTACCCTTTTATTATGTAGGATTGTAGCAAAATAGAGGTTTAAAAGAATAATTCATAGTGCTGTTGATAAATGAATTGTTTAGAGAACTTGAATGAGTTTTAATTTCCCTATATTTTTTTTAGGAGTATCAAACAAAAGGCAGCCTCACCTTTCCTTTTTGGCATTTACATAAAATAAGATAGGATAGTACCAGTACATTAGTAACACCTTCTGTAACTTGAATCTAACTAATGTGTGGTCATAACCTGAATAACCATTTAGCTGTTCAAGTTTGAGTTTAATAGAAAATATTGTCTTTTGTGCTACTCTTTCACATAGATCAAGGCAGTTCATTGAGGTAGCGTCTTTGGGAACTTCCATTGGCATTTAAATGATCTTTTAACATTTGTCTGGTATTAAATATACCTGTATTGATCCCTGTGTTGGGCAATAGCTTACCTGTATGATTTGTTAGATAGATGCAAAAATTATAATAGGAAATCATAAATACTTTCAATATTTTGACTAGTGTGCCATTTGAACTTCTGTAGTTAAACTTTTGGGGAGGTCATCTAGCCCCTGCCCCAAGTTTTATCAACAAATCTGTATAGACTAATTATTCTCTTCAGGGGATTTAATGTCCCTGGATTTTAGTTCACATTCTGATTACTTAATCCTATATAATAAAAGCATAATATGCAAATTGACTGAACAGCAGAATGACCAGTCAGCGGGAGGCAGGGCCAGCGAGCAGGCAGTGCCAGCCAGGCCAGCCAAGGTGCATGCCAGTGGCAGAGGGAGGGGACGACGATGTGGGGGGAGGCGGCAGCTACCAGTGGCGGCCAGTGCTGCCCCCTGATCAGCCGCCTGGTCGCCTCCCACAGAGGGAGGCCAGCAGCAGCAGCAGCAGGGTGATGGGGGTGGCCCCTTCCCCACAACTGCCCAGTCACCTCCTGCAGAGGGAGACCCGAGGCAGCAGCGGTGGGGTGATGGGGGCAGTGCCGTCCCCTAATTGGCCCACCTGGTCACCTCCTGCAGAGGGAGGCCAGACTGTGCCTAAGCCGTCAGTAGAACATCCCCTGGGGGCTCCCAGACTGTGAGAGGGTGCAGGCTGGGCTGAGGGATCCTCCCTCCCCCTCCTCCCCCAATGTGCAAGAATTTTTGTGCACTGGGACTCTAGTAGTTATATACCTTGTGTTTGTCACTAATATCTCTTTCCTTATCTGAACTGAGGGTCTTAACATCTTTGTCACATGGCTAGAAGACAGTGTATAAGTTGGAAAACTATAAAACACTGTATAAGTACAGAGTAGTATATTCCCCCTAATGCCTCATTTCTTTCTTCACCTAGGATTACTCATATCTAATTTAATATTTTAACAGTAATCTAAGTCTAAATCTTTTATAAGATTGGCTGCTTATTTTACTTTGTCTTTTTTTTTTTTAAATATATTTATTGATATTTTACAGAGAGGAAGGAAGGGAGAGGGATAGAGAGCTAGAAACATCGATGAGAGAGAAACATCGATCAGCTGCCTCCTGCACACCTCCCACTGAGGATGTGCCCGCAACCAAGGTACGTGCCCTTGACCGGAATCGAACCCGGGACCCTTCAGTCCGCAGGCCGACGCTCTATCCACTGAGCCAAACCGGTTTCGGCTACTTTGTCTTTCTTAACATTATTAATCAAAACATTTTTTTTTTTAATTGAAAAGGAGCCAGCTCTAGCTGGTTTGGCTCAGTGGATAGAGTGTCGGCCTGGGGACTGAAGGGTCCCAGGTTCGATTCCAGTCAAGGGCACATGCGCAGGTTGTGGGCTCGATCCGCAGTAGGTGGCGTGCAGGAGGCAGCTAATCAGTGATTCTCTCTCATCATTGATGTTTCTATCTCTTCCTTTCTGAAATCAATAAAAATATTTTTTTTAAAAAAAAGAAGCCAAAATGACTGATTAGAATGGTACTGTTTGGAGAAAGACCATTTATATTTATTGTAAAAGTTTAATTTATGGCCAGAATGTAAGTGTAAATATTGCTTTTAAGAGACTAACTGTTGGATCACATATTTAAAATTTTCTTACCTCTTTTTCCATTATCCTTTATATCCCTGTCCATATTAGATTCTGCTGATTTTTACTTTTGCATTTCCAGGATCATCCACTCTTTTTCTCTAATCCTGTTGTGTGGGTCCCTTATCTTGGATGTAAATCTGTTTTCTTATATCCTTTTCTCTAGCCATTTTCTGTTTAATTATATTCTATATGTAACCTCAGCTACACTGAATTTATCTGTGTTATATGATGTTTGCTATAAGCTAACATTATACTATGTTGGCAAAGTAAGTACTTTGGTATTTCCTAGAAATTTCTTAGTCTCAGTCTTTACTCATAACTCATCATTTGAGGAAGAGAAACCATCTTGACTTTAGTTATTACTAATTGGAATTAAATATTATTGTATTTCCCCAAATTTACTAGACTGCCTTGTATTTAGCTTTGATTGCTTGGTCCTTCATATTTAAAATTTAAAGTCAAGAGTATATATCCAATTCTGCCCAGCAAGACATAGTTTTGCCACAGAGGCCTATCATGACTTCTGACCCACAGAGGTAGTAGCCCTTGCCTAACTGGTTTCATCTCTTATTAGCCTATCATAAGGCTAAATTACTGGTCTCAGCACCCTTACTTATTTTACTCTGTTCTCAATAGCCTCCTGGTTGGCAAAATAGGTTGGATAAAAGGGAGTCACTTATTTTCTTTATATTTAAATTATCAAAGTTTTTATTTTGCACCAGAGAGGTAAGATGAAGGACTGAAATTAATTCAAAGCACTGACCTTCAGAACAGAAGGATCAGAAGAACACTAATAAGTACCACAAAACTATCTGTCTGTCTATCTATCTGCAGTGGATATTGTGTGTGTGTGTGTGAGAGAGAGAGAGAGACAGACAGACAGACAGACAGACACAAACTATAAAGCAGGGAAACTTGTTTCCTACTATGACTAATCATTTGGTTCAACAAATGTTTTAAATGTTTCTCAGGTTTAAATCACTAAGTGCTAAGGAGTGATAAAGACTGGCTACATCCTTGCCATGAAGGTTATTATAGGGTGAATTAAACCAAGTATAAACTAATACACTTACTAAAAAACTAAAAATGAAAAGCTGTAGGGGACATATATAAATATGAAAATGCTTTGGAAGCATAGAGGCAGGAACATTTAACTTCTTAGATTTAAAGAAGTATGCAATCAAAGAGAAAGGGGCATTTGTCTTTTAAGAAGTAAGATTTTATTGGGTGGAAAAGGGCAGGTGTAGCACATAAAGGCATGAAAGTGCATGGCCCTTGTGAGGAACAGCAGTTACTGGTGGTTAGAATAGTACTAGGGGCTGGGTGGGATTTGGTATTGGAGGAGGCTGAGAGTACATAGTATATTACGTAAAATGCCCCAGAAGAGTTAAAAACTTCATTTTGCAGGCATTAAAGAATCATTGAAAAGTACTGACATGATCACATCTATTTAAGGAAGATAATTCTAGGAGCTGTGAGTGGTTGGATTAGAGAAATGAGAGTAAAAATAGACAGAGGTTTCTTGCAGTAGCCCACGTGACAGATGATACTGACTTTTTTCTGGTTTCTTTACTTCCAGTTTATAATTTACACTTCTTTTATTCTGCTAATTCAGTATGGAAATTTAAATTTCAGGAATGTAATACCTTGACATATTTTATAATATTAGGACTGTAACAAAAGCTTTATTCCATCTAAACTTTGAAATTTGAGACTTAAATAATTTCTCCTGCTCAGCCTTTACAGTGATCCTGCAGCAACTTTTAAATTTTGTTAAGCTTGTCTTTTTATGTGTAAAAATTAAGATGATGCCTGGCCAGCATGGCTCAGTGGTTGAGCATTGATCTATGAATCAGGAGGTCAGGGTTCGATTCTCGGTCAGGACACATGCCCTAATTGCGGACTCAATCCTCAGTGTGGGGCATGCAAGATTAATGATTCTCTCTTATCACTGATGTTTCTATCTCTCTCTCCCTTTCCCTTCCTTTCTGAAATCAATAAAATATATTTAAAAAATTAAGATGATAATACCTGCCTCATAGAATAGTCATGATGAGTATTGGAATGACAATATTTAAGCATCAGACACACTGTAATTCTAATAGTTGGTGTTAGTTTCCCTTCCTCTTTCATTTACCCATTTAAAGTTTCCTGAAATGACTTTGTGAGGTTGGGTGGTGTTATGTGGCAAAATAGCTTTCAAAAGTTTGAACCCTAAAAAGCCATTAAGGGCAGAATATTTTCTTCCTATCAGGTCTGCAATTGCTCTTTGTTCTAGATTTAATCAGTTTCAGAGGACCGCAAGAGCCCCCAGAGACATAATATTTTTGCATAATTGTTTGGGCTTGTTTCCTCTTTTCTCAGGCTATAAACAAATTGAAAGTAGGATTTTTATATTTTTCTGTGGCAATCTTATGATTGAATTTGGTTCTGTATTAAGTACTAGAACTTTATAGTACACATTAATCAGAGATGAGTCTGGTCCCCACTTGAATTATTCTGTTCTGAAAAATACTTCTTACTTAGTGTTTCCCCTTAGATGTCCCATAAGCATCTCAAATTTTAAACACTCATTATAAAACTCTTGATTTCTGGCCCATTCAACTCTCCTCAATTATGTTCTTTTCCATATTATTAAATGATACCATCTTCTATCCAGCTATTCATGCCAGAGACCTGGGAGTTATCCTTGATGCTTCCTTTCCCAACTTCCACATGCAATCTAATCCTATTGGTTCTCTTTAGGAAATAGTTATTTTTCCCCATATCCATGTTCACCACCCTAGTCCAAACCACTTTCAAAATTTTTTTTTTAATCCCCACAGAGGATATTTTTCCCATTGATTTCTAGAGAGAGAGTGGAAGGGAGGGAGGAGGGAGAGAAAGAGAAATATCTATGTGAGAGAAACATCAATTGGCTGCCTCCTGCACTCACCCGACTAGGGCTGGGGAACCTGTAACCAAGGTGGAATTGAATCCAGACCCTTGGGTCTGAAGGTCAACACTGTAACCACTGAGCAAACTGGCCAGGGTGACCACTGTCAATTTCTTGATTAAGATGACTTTATTAGCTTCTCAGTCTCTTATCCCCTACTTTTCTCTCCCTTTAACTTATTTTTCCCACAGCAGAAGAATGATGTTTGAGTGTTAATCTGATCATCTCTTTCCTCAGTGCCCACAATAATACCTGATGTGTTACGGGCACCCAGTAAATTTGTTGAATAGTACTCTTTTACTTAAATGTCCTCAGTGGCTCCTTATTGCCTACTTTTCTAGCATTATCTCTTGCAGCTTTTCTTTCTTTTTTAAAAAAATATTTTTTTAATTGTTTCAGAGAGGAAGGGAGAGGAAGAGAGATAGAAACATCAATGATGAGAGAGAATCATTGATCGGCTGCCTCCTACCCGCCCCCGCCCCATACTGGGGATCGGATAGCCCACAACCTGGGCATGTGTCCGGACTGGGAATCGAACCGTGACCTCTTGGGTCATAGGTCAATGCTTAACCATTGAGCCACTGCGGCTGGGCCTTTTTTTTTTTTTTTTGGTAATGCATATTGATTTCAAGTTAGATTGAACTTTATTATAACAAGCATTTCAAAATAATGATGAAGCTCTACTTTATAGAATGTGCATGCATCATTAGAATAGTAAATCTATGGCTAGTTTGAATGCTACCGAAAAGGCACAGAAACACAAAAACACAGAATTATTTGATCTGTGTGAAGTCAAGAGATTCAGGGCTGCCATCTGGAACTAATGCCTGCTAGGATGCCCAGACTCTCTGATTTGGACTGTACATTGAGCTTCTTGGGTAGCTGCTATACAAACTTCTCTAGCATCTACAAATGGTCCCTTCACCTTGATGGGCAATGGCATTCTCTAAACCAGTGGTCGCCAACCTTTCGGACCTTATGGACCACCAGTGGTCTGCAGACCACCAGTTGGTGACCGCTGCTCTAAACTTATCTGCTAGAGTAGATATCCAGGGAGTAGAGTATTTCCTTGGCTATGATCACCTCATTTATAGGGAAGCAATGAGTTGTTACTTGTGGAAACCATAGGGTGCTCTGCTAGATTGGAATATATTTGTTGTACCGTCCAAGGGGCTTAGACAAGGCTACTTATGGCAAAAGAGACTAAACTCAAGGGTTAAGGCTAAGGAGTCAGTATCTTAAGATGCACAATGTAAGAAGCTCTTGCTAATATAATATGAGATCTATGAGATGCTAAAAGTAATCTTAGTTTATAACTGTTCTTCCAGTGGCTTTTCAGCATGCTTAAATAAAATCCAAATTCCTTGGCTTAACACCCTAACGCGATTTCATTTACCATTCTTCCCACTTGCTGTACTTTTCTTTGGATATGCCAAGTTCTGTCTGTTTACAACTCCAGTCTTCACATGACTAGCTCCTTGCCATTTAGATGCTTTGTAAAAGTACTTCCTCAGAAGTCTTCCTTACTATCAAGTCATTCTGCCACATTAGTTTGTTTTTCGTCACAAAGACTTTTCTGTAACTAGGATCTAATTTTCTTGAGAGCCAATGTCTTTTCTATTTTAAACTGCTCTATCCACAGTTTAGAGCAATATCTGACACATGGTAGACATTTAAGTATTTGTTGTCCAAGTTTATCAGTATACTTTTTTTGGGGGTAAAGTTTTTGCTTTAAATTTTTTTTTATTATTATTATTTTTTTATTTCAGAGAGAAGGAACAGGGAGAGAGAGATAGAAACATCAATGATGAGGAGAGAATCAATGATCTGCTGCCTCCTGCATGCCCCCGAGCAGAAACCCAGGAATATGACCTTCTGGTTTATAGGTTGATGCTCAACCACTGAGTGACACTGGCGGGGCTGTCAGTGTACTATTTAATTGACCTCAGAGTTCTGGGATGATTGATAATGATAGTGGGCTACTATACCAGTGATACTGATGGGAGTTTGGGTGGATGGTGTGGGGAAGTCCTATATTAATTTACTAGGATGGGAGAAAATATTCATGAGTGAATAAAATGAGTAAATATTTTAGAGTAAACCTGCTCCTCTGAGTAAAAGTAATAATGCTTAAATAACCTTTATGAAATTAAAGTGATTTGAAGATGAACTATCAACTCAAATATTGAAATATTTTTTCTTTTCTTTTAGTCATTTCAGCAAAACTTAAAGAAAATAAAAAGAATTGGTTTGGACCAAGTCCTTATGTGGAAGTTACAGTAGATGGACAGTCAAAGAAGACAGAAAAATGTAACAATACAAACAGTCCCAAATGGAAGCAACCCCTTACAGTGTAGGTTTGAAAGTATTTTCTATAGTATATTTTGTTTAGTAGCTGAGCAGAAATGCAGCTTTAAAAAGGTCTCACTTGTTTTCTTTGCTTCTTTCTTCTCTCTCATCTTTTTTTTTTTCCCCCAAACTGGAACTCCTTCCTTTAGATCCCTTTTTGTTTCTCTTTAGATATTTCTGTTTTTCTAGTCTCTCCTTTTCTTTACTTTCTCCAGTTTAATTGATGATACTATCGCTATTGCCCCTGAATAACAGCTGGGGGAACCCATGGTCATGGGCCATTCTTAGCAGCTCTTAACTTAGAGTTTGAAATAGAGGGCTATGAGTAGCTCACTTTATTTTTTAATTTAATTTTAAAAGATAGTTTTGTTTTATTATGATGCTCACATAGGACCTACACCGGGATTTTCTTCCTTTAAAAAAAGTATACTATATGTTTTCTTTTACAACTTTGTTTTTATACCTAGTTCACATAACATAGTTATCTTTTTAGCTGAGTACATACAGGTCTAACCTCCCTTATATAGCTACATAATATTCCTAAGTCTGAATGGACTATCACTTATTTTACTAGTTCTCTATTGATCAGTTGGTTTCTAATGTTGTGCTGTTAGACACTGTTACAATATATATCCATGTGCATATGTTTATATATTAGTGTTCTCTCCAGTATTAATTCATAGATGTAGGATGTAGCTCAATTTCAACACTATTGACAAAGCCTCAAATGTTGGTTTTGAGCACTCACTGAAGGAAATTATAGGTTAAACTAGAGGCCCGGTGCATGAATTTGTACATGGGTGGGGCCGGGCTGGGATGCAGGAGGCTGGCTGGGGGGAGGGGCCGCAGGCAGTTGGCCAGCCAGCTCCGTCTCCTGGTCAAACTTTCAGTTGAAGGGACAATTTGCATATTAGGCTTTTATTATATAGGATTTTCTTTACTAAAATGAAAGAATAAGCATGATTTATCAACAAATGGATTAAAAAATGTTTTCATTGATTTCAGAGATAGGAAGGGAGAGAAAGAGAGAGGAACATCAATGATGAGAGAGACTCATTGATTGGCTGCCTCCTGCCCTCCCCCTACTGGGGATCAAGCCCATAACTAGGCATTTGACCTGACTGGAAATTGAACTGTGACATCCTGGTTCATGGGTTGACATTCAACCACTGAACCACACCAGCCGGCTCAACAAATGGATTTTAAAATACTTGGTTTGGGGACCAAATGTATATAAAAATATAGTTTAAATGTAACTAGTTGTCACATCCTATATAATAATCCTAAATAATAAAAGACTAATAAGCAAATTGACTGAAGGGCGGAACAACCGGTCGCTGTGATGCACACTGACCACCAGGGGCCAGACGCTCAATGCAGGAGCTGCCCCCGGGTGGTCAGTGCACTCCCACAGAGGGAGCGCCGCTCAGCCAGAAGCCGAACTGACTGTTGGTGAGTACAGCGGCAGTGGCGGGACCCTCCTGCCTCCGCAGCAGCGCTAAGGATGTCTGAGAGGGCGCAGGCCGGGCCAAGGGACCCTCCCGAGTGCACAAATTTCATGTACCGGGCTTCTAGTATCTAATAATACACAAATTGCTTTCATTACCTAACATTTGGATTTTTTTGTATTTATTTCCCCTTAGAGAAATAAACCAGTGACTTTAAAAAAAGTTTTTCTAAATGGTCAGATGAGACATTTGAAACTAAAAGCTCTTTTCTTCACATGATACATGCTTATGTGGATAGTATTTATTCTAGTAAATTCAACAAATTGAATATACCTATTCTTTTTATTTTAATCTTTATTGTTATCTATATTATTCTTTAATGTAGATTTTTGAAGATCTGAGGCATCTTAATGTACTTTATGATAATTTTGAGCAAGTGAGTGAAATTCACGAATTTATTGAAGATCATTTTGAGGCCTATTTACAGAACTATTCTAATGATCGTCATTTGTATTCATTTCAATATTAATGTTTCTTAGATTTCGTTTTTAATTAGTGGCTCATTAGAGATTGAATCTAAATTAAACAGTATATGAGTAAAATTTTCACAAAAATCAAATGAAATCTATAAAATGTCACAACCTCTATAATGAATAATAGACTGAATGCTCATCAACTTTCTACCAACTGCTATCTGTGCTCACCACATACATACTTTGAGACTCTTAAGCTGATAATGACATGAACTCCTCAGTGCTTAAAATTTTAAGAAAAAATAAACTCTTGAAGTAGTACCATATGGTAGTACTGTTATTTAGCCCAGATATTTAGAGGAACACATAGCTCATGTTCTCCTGAATTTTTAATTTGCAGCAGATTGGCCTGTTATTTTAACACAGCTTTTATTATGCTAGCAGACTTTTCAGACTTTTCTAGAGTTGAATTGAAATAATTTAGATAGGACCATCTTTGACAGTATACTTTGTCCTCTCAGATTAAAGTAATTAAATTTATCTCTTCTTCTATTCCATCTCCATTATTATTTCCCAGATAACTAATAGAGAAATGTTTTCTTATTGCAGCATGTCCCCCCAAAATGTATACACACTTTGAATAATTATTAATGCCAATGGGTTAAATCTGAAAAGAAAGAAACATCAATTGAGCTATCAGCTGTAAAGGGTGTATACACCTTTTGGGAGCACCCTGTATATACTATATGTTCTCCTGAAAGTAACATTTGAGAATTTTTAAGAGAATGAATACATTATATTACACCCCTACACACACACCACTACCACTACCAGCACCACCCCCACCACAACCAAAAAAGAGAGGCAGTATTAAGTGAAAATATTTTAGTTTACTTTAAATACCTACTACTATTAAAATGATGGTAGAAATATAATGATGGTGTTATAGGCATAGGTGGACTTCTAAGGAGGAGAGTGTTTATTTGTCCCCCCAAATTTGATCACAATTTAGAGAGAATGAGGTATAGAAAAATTAAAAGCTTTCAAGATTTTGTCTTCCTAGCTTTGAACCATAGGACTATGGTAGATTTTATAGTGTATAGTATTTTTCTAATTGATGACTCAAATAGTTTGAATATAATTTATTACAAATACATATTTCCCAAAGTTTGCTTTGGAAATTACCATTACAGATAGCATTCATTATTGGCATTTAGCATGGCATGAGTGAGTCTATATATTTGACAGTTGTCCTGGACAATTTGTCTTCAGCAGTGTGAAATGGGAGGTATCATAATTCTGAAATCATTATGTAGCAGACTGAGGAACTTTTTAATATATATTTTAATGATAGGCTTTGTTCAGATTACAGTCTGCCACTGCCTGGCTGTATGATGTTGGGCAATGTGCTTAACCTTCTAAATAGGAGTTTCTATATCTGAAGATGAACATGCTAAATCCCATCTCATAGGGTTGCTTTGAAGATTAAATGAAGTAATCTCAAGCTGAACACACTACTTGACATAAAATAAGGATTTAGTTTATAAGTTCACTTTTTCATACTACTAAAGTAAGACTAGTTTTCTAAATTTTATAGCATGATGAGCAGTTTCACTTTTGTTGATGCATGGATGAAGTTGCCACTATAGTTCTTTTACAAGGGAAAATGATCATGCAAGCATGTTACATCCAGGTGTTTTTCATAAGGTTATAGAATATAAGCAATATTACTTATACAGTAAACTGTGAGGGACATAGTAAGATTGTAGACATTAAAACTTAATTGTAATTTATGTAGCATCCCATTGTGATATTTAATGAAAAAGTTTTTTTCACCTTTCTCCATTTTTAGTATCGTCACCCCTATGAGTAAATTACATTTTCGCGTGTGGAGTCACCAGACACTGAAATCTGATGTTTTGTTGGGAACTGCTGCACTAGATATCTATGAAACATTAAAGTCAAACAATATGAAACGTATGTATGTAAAAATAATAGAAATTATGCTCAGTTTCTTTTTTCTACAGGAAATTCATATGCCAAACATCCAGAATGATTATGTTCACTATTTTTAATTATTAACAGGGAGAAGAATCTTGAACTATTTAAAGCATTCTGAGTAACCTTGGTTTGGCCATCCCTTTTGTATTCAATGTCTTAAATAAATATTCACTTATTTAATAGATATATATTAAAGTACTGCATACTCAATTATGGAAAACTATAAAATACAAAGCAGAGATGAATGAAAAAAAATCCCATGTCAGAGAGACAAATGTTAATTTTTTTTTTAAGTAAGTTATTTTTTTTTTAATATATATTTTATTGATTTTTTAAAGAGAGGAAGGGAGAGGAATAGAGAGTTAGAAACATCGATGAGAAAGAAACATCGATTAGCTGCCTCCTGCACACCCCCCCACTGGGGATGTGCCCACAACCAAGGTACATGCCCTTGACTGGAATTGAATCCAGGACCCTTCAGTCTGCAGGCCAATGCTCTACCCACTGAGCCAAACCGGTCACAGCCAAATGTTAATATTTTGATAGATTTCCTTTTCCAAATGCTCATTTTAAAAACTTCCTCATTTATTTTATTTTTTAAATATATTTTTATTGACTTCAGAGAGGGAGGGAAAGAGAGAAGATAGAAACATCAATGATGAGAGAGAATCATTAATTGGTTGCCTCCTGAATGCCCTATACTGGGGATTGAGCTGAAACCTGGGCATGTGCTCTGACTGGGAATCGAACCGTGGCCTTCTGGTTCATAGGTTGATGCGCAATCACTGAGCCACACTCACTGGACAAAATTTCCTCATTTTAGATGGTTGTTTTTATTTATATAGGATGGGGCAAAAGTAGGTTTATAGTTGTTTTATGGGAAATAATAAATAAGAATAAAGAGTTTCATGTACTCACAACTGTAAACCTACTTTTGTTCCAATCTGTGTGTATGTAAGTATATATCTATGTTAAATATACATATATAAAAACTTGAAACATGTTTGTTTTAATATATTATTTTATAACATCGATATTTTCTACCCCTTGACTATCTAAAACATACTTCTAAAAATTTTATTTCTCGTTTAGAACTTATGAGATACAATCCATTTTTTAAGTAACTGTGTGTATATATATATATATCTATATATATTATATATATATCATACATATATGATATATATATATATTTTTTAATTGATTTTAGAGAGAGGAAGGGAGAGAGACAGAGAGATGTGAGAGGGAAACATTGATAGGTTGCCTCATGCACTTGTCCCCATCCACCAGGTATGAACCCGCAACCTTGATTATGTGCCTTGACCAGGCATTGAACCTGCCACCTTTTGGTTTATGGGACACTCCAACCGAGTCATACTGGTTCAGGGTGAGATATAATCCATTCTTTTTTTTTTTTTTTTTTTTAATATATATTTTATTGATATTTTACAGAGAGGAAGGAAGAGGGATAGAGAGCTAGAAACATCGATGAGAGAGAAACATCGATCAGCTGCCTCTTGCACACCCCCCACTGGGGATGTGCCCGCAACCAAGGTACATGCCCTTGACCGGAATCGAACCTGGGACTCTTCAGTCCGCAGGCCGACGCTCTATCCACTGAGCCAAACCGGTTTCGGCTATCCATTCTTTTTTTAAAATATTTTTTTTATTTGATTTTTAGAGAAGAGGGACAGGGAAAGGGAAAACATTGATGTGAGAGCAGAACATCTATTGGCTGACTCCTGCAATAGAGTTCGAAACCTGGGCGTGTGCCCTGACCAGGAATTATTAAATCAGCAACCTTTTGGTATATGGGATGACACCCAACCAACTGAGCAACACCAGCCAGGGCAGTCCATTCTTAAGTGATATGTTGCCAGTCAATATAAATCAGACATATGTTGCTGAATTTTCTTGGTTGTCTTGCTGGCTCATTTCATTTTTTATTTTTTTTAAATATGTTTTTATTTATCTCAGAGAGGAAAGGAGAGGGAGAGAGAGAGAAACATCAATGATAAGAGAATCATTGATCAGCTGCCTCCTGCACACCTGCTCCTAGGATTCTAGTCTGCAACCCCGGGCCTGTGCCCTGACCGGAATTGAACCTAGGACCCTGCTGGCTCATTTTATGCAAGGATGGCATGTATATAGTAAATGTGATCATTGAGCTAGTTAGCATTTTATGTTATTAAGTGTTAGCAAATTTTATTCTATTTTTAAAATGTTTTGATGTCATAAGATCTGAAACCCTGAGGGAAGAATATTAAAACAATTTATATACACATATGTGACATTTTTCACATTGTTTTTAACAGTTAAGATGACTTAAAGGGAAAAATTACCAATATGTAGAGTTTTTTTCTGACATTAGGTTTTTAAGTTAAGATGACTTAAAGAAAAAAAAAAATGACCATTTGTTCTGTAATTTATTCTCTTCTAGTTGAGAAAGTAGTTGTGACTTTACAGCTTGTAGGTGACAAAGAACCAACAGAGACAATAGGAGACTTGTCAGTTTGTCTTGATGGGCTGCAATTAGAATCTGAAGTTGTTACCAATGGTGAAGCTACATGTGCAGAAAGTAAGTAATCGCTTTTTGTATAGGGTGTTTAATGATTCTTCTTACATTAGCCAGTCTAGTGTGCTGCATGTAATTTTTACTATTCTTTTCACATTTAAGACATTGTTTCCTTTATTTTGAGGATTTTTTTTAGTATGTTTTTATTGATTGTTTTAGAAAGAGAAAGGGAGAGGGAGAGAAGATAGAAACATTGATGATAGAGAAACATTGATGATAGATTGTCTGCCTCCTGCAGGCCCCCTACTGTGGATCAAGCCTGCAACCCAGGCATATGCCCTGCCCAGGAATCAAACCAGCGACCTGTATGGTACATGGGACAATCCACTGAGCAACACAAGCTTCACTATTATTTTCTTTTTAAAAAGAGACATTGACAATTGAAAACATTTTCCTTTTAGGGCATTGTTTGCATGAATTAGCTGTCTTTCTGTAAGTTGAAAGGCTAGCCATATAAAAGTTGAACCACAGTTGGCCCTATGGGTAATAAATTGATTTATAAAATATTTATTCTCTAGGCCAATGATAGCTGTTAAGGCGGCATATAGCAGACATAGTTTATTGTCTGTAGCATTCTGTGTTTGAATTTAAATTTGACTCGAAATCTTTCTTAGTACTATACCAGACAGCCAATACAAGCTGAAATTCATTTGCCACCTCTCTTTTATGTGGAGACTAGAGGCCCGGTGCACAGAATACATGCACGGGGGTGGGGGTTGTCCCTCAGCCCAGCCTGCACCGTCTCCAATCTGGGACCCCTCAATGGATGCCCGATGCCTGGTGGGATTGGGCCTAAATGGGCAGTTGGACATCCCTCTCACAATCCAAGACTGCTGGCTCCCAACCGCTTGCCTGCCTGCCTGCCTGATTGCCCCTAACCGATTCTGCCTGCCAACCTGATCACCCCCTAACCACTTCCCTGACAGCCTGATCGACGTCTAACTGCCCTCCCCTGCTGGCCTGGTTACCCTTAACTATCCTCCCCTGCAGTCCTGGTCACTTGCAACTGCCCTCCCCTGCAGGCCTGGTCACCCCCAACTGCCCTCCCCTGAAGGCCTGGTCACCCCTAACTGTCCTCCCCTGCAGACCTGATTGCCCCCAACTGCCCTCCCTTGCAGGCCTGGTCCCTCCCAACTGGCCTCCCCTGCAGGCCTGGTCACCCCTAACTATCCTCCCCTGCAGGCCTGATTGCCCCCAACTGCTCTCCCTTTCAGGGATGGTCCCTCCCAACTGCCCTCTCCTACTGGCCTGATTGCCCACAACTGCCTTCCCCTGCCGGCCATCTTGTGGTGGCCATCTTGTGTCCACATGGGGGCAGCCATCTTTTTTTTTTTTTTTTTTTAAATATATTTTATTGATTTTTTACAGAGAGGAAGGGAGAGGGATAGAGAGTTAGAAACATCGATGAGAGAGAAACATCGATCAGCTGCCTCCTGCACACCCCCTACTGGGGATGTGCCCGCAACCCAGGTACATGCCCTTGACCGGAATCGAACCCGGGACCCTTCAGTCCGCAGGCTGACGCTCTATCCACTGAGCCAAACCGGTTTCGGCGGGGGCAGCCATCTTTTACCACATGGGGGCAGCCATATTGTGTGTTGGAGTGATGGTCAATTTGCATATTACCCTTTTATTAGATAGGATGCCTTTGTGTTATAATAATGACAAAACCAATTCATTATATGAATGCTGGTATATCTTACAGTTTATGATACTAGTGTTTGTTAAAGGGAGTAAACATGACCTATAAATTGAAAGTTTGATAGCACCCAAGTTGTGCCTGCAGAGTTAGCATGCTTAATAAAACTACTTCTCAGTGGATTCTCTTTAGATATTTCCATGTACTAAGTGAAATTGCTTTTTTTTTTAGAAAGATAGTTTCTTTTTAAAAAAGTATTTTTATTGATTTCAGAGAGAGAGAGATAGGAACATCAATAATGAGAGAATGATTGATTAGCTGCCTCCTGCATGCCCTCTTCTGGGGATTGAGCCCACAACCCAGGCATGTGCCCTGACTGGGAATCGAACCCTGACCTGGTTCATAGGTCGATGCTCAACGACTGAGCACGCCAGCCGGGCTGAATCTGATTTTTAGAGGCTGCAGCACGAAGAACAGATTCAAACTTTCCTTGATTAGTCTGACAAAGTTCTTTTTGTTTACTTAGAAACTGCATTATGAAACATTTTATAGTTGTGAGGTGCTATTCTTCTCTTTCTACTTTGGAAGACTTCCTACTTTTTTAACTCATGATCTTTTTTAATAGCAGGACCTTACAGGTAGTCCTGATATTGGTTTCTTTGGGGTTAATGAGGGTGAAGAGAAATTTCCGAAATGGTCATATTGCTTCAGAATTGATATGTTCATTTTAATTGACAGCTATTCATGAGTATTCTATAATAGTTCATTTTTCTATAAATGGGAGTTCCAGAAGATAATATAAATAATTAAATTACATTGCTAAACTGCTCTAACCCTCAGTTTTTATAGCTTCCTGTTTATTCCCTACAAATTAGAAACTATTATTAATGCCAAATATTTCATAATTAACAAAAGTAAAGCATTTAGTCTTCATATTTCAGAGTAGAATCTAAGCTGCTTATTTATATTTATGACTTTGTTATCTACAGAAGTTCATATTTCTATGTCATCAACTTACCACTCAAGTAGGAAAATAATTGGCAGAATTTAACATGATTTCTTGAAGTAAAGAGTTTTTAACTGGGAAGTCATAGTGGATTTTAGGATTGGAGTTGCCAGCCATAATAGCTACTTTTTTTTTGAATGCTTATCATATTATAGGCTCAATGTTGGTGTATTTACATGTATACTCATTTAACTCATAACGTTGTAAAGCATTATATATCATTTTCTTTCCAATAACACACTTAAAACTTAGCAACTTTAAATTAAATCATGAGTTAGTTGTGAGCACACAAACAAAGCCTAGTTTAGCCCACAGGTATGTGTGGTGGGAACTAAACTTGTATTTTTCTTTGACTAGTTCCATTTCTGTAATTTACAGGTCAGAAATGAAAATTAGAGTTTAGCACTAAAATTGAGTTTTTAGCACCATGGCATTGTTTGGTTGGATTAGAACTTGGGGTGGAATGGGGCATAACTTTGGTATTCCAATATTTTTCTAATTTTATAAATTATTCCTCCTGAGCATATTCAGTCAGAAGTCTTTGTGGAACAATACATAGATGGTGCTTTTTAAAAAACTATTTATTTCAGAGAGAAAGGAAGAGGGAGTTAGAAACATCAACGGCGAGAGAGAGTCATTGATTAGCTGCCTTCTGCACACCCCACACTGAGTATTGAACCCAGAACCCACATATGCTCTGACCAGGAATCTTACCGTGATCTCCTGGTTCATAGGTTGACACTCAGCCACTGAGCCATGCCAGCTGACCATAGGTGGTTCTTATAATGAAATCTGTTCTTGTAGACTTTGATATTTTTTATTAATTAAGTAATGTTAATAAAAAGAATCATTGTCTGAATTTGGATATGAAAAGTAGTCAAATAATATAGCTTGTCGTATATTTGGATATACTGTGAATGTTAGATTTTCCTGATGATTCAGCATTATCTCTTTTGGTACTTAATGAATTTTTGGTTCATTCTTTTTGTTGGTTATATTTTTTTTAAATGGCACTTATATATGTAAACCTTTTTCAAATGAAACAAAATTTACTCAGCATGTTTATTTGTTCTTTCCACTTTATTTCAAGCTTTATTTAAAAACCAGAGAGCTTTATGCACTGGCCAGCATTGTCCAATGGTTAGAGCATTGGCCCACACACCTGAGGGTTGCTGGTTTGATTCCTGGCCGAGTCGGGGCGTGTGCAGGAGGCAATCAATCCATGTGTTTCTCTCACATCGATGTTTGTCTCTCTCTCTCTATTAAACCTCACCTGAGGATATTTTTCCCATTGATTTTTAGAAACAGTGGAAGGGAGGGAGGGACATGGGGAGGGGACAGGAGGCAGGGGAGAAAGCACGAGAGTAAGAGCAAGACTTGAGAGAGACACTTGATGCTCTTCCTTATTTCGCTGATTTAGAAAGTAACCACATAATTTGCCCTGGTGTTTTCCTGTAGTTAAGTTCAGAGTTATTCTGCTTTTGTAAGTTTCTGGGAAGAAGCCTTTATTGCTAGTTGGTAGACTTACTGCTATAGTTCTCAGATATAAATTAACTCAACAAATTGAGTGTGGGCAGTTGTTAATATCTATAAGAACTTCCTATTCATCTATTTTTAGTTCTACTTTTAGTTCTTCAGAGATTGGTAGTGGAGTGTATATCTCTGGAGATGTATCCCAAAATGAATTTGGGAATATTTTTGGGCATATGTGACCTTTGGTTCTTATTGTGTATGTTCCATTACATTTTGATTTTATTCTTTCTTGCATTAGACTTTCTTGCATTAATTTTAGGCTCAATAGCCATTTTCATGTATAAATGCTATCTAATAAAGAGGGAATATGCTAATTGACCTTCACACCATCACAAAGATGGCAGTGCCCACAGCCAATAAAGGAGGGAATATGCTAAATGACTGCCCCGTCCTCAAAGACAGTGGTGCCCACAGCCAATAAGGCGGGAATATGCTAATTGACTGCCCCGCCCTCAAAGATGGCAGCGCCCACAGCCACAAGATGGCAGCGCCCAGTCCCCTCAGCCCCGCCAGGGCAGCAGGCGTGCGGCTAGGTTGGGACAACCCCCAGGAGGGCCCGGCCGCTCTGCACGCCTGCCTCCGGAGTCCCCCAGTCCCCTCAGCTGCCCAGCCGCCCAGGGCCGCCCAAGGCTCAGGTAACCAGGGCCGGCTGAGGCTTGCGCTGCCGGCAGTGGCAGCAGCAGAGGTGTGTTGGGACGTGGTCTTCCCCTGATCGCTGGGTCGCCTCCTGCGCCTGAGGGCTCCTGGACTGTGAGAGGGGGCAGGACGGGCTGAGGGACTCCCCCCTCCAGTGCATGAATTTTCATGCATCGGGCCTCTAGTATATCTATAATGTTTTTTACCAGCATAATATATTTTAAGAAACTAGCCTAAATTTTTTGCTCTACCAAATATTATTTGAAATTACCAGATCTCAATTGGGCCTGAGTACCAACTAATTGTTTTACAGAGAGAAACTTTGCTGTAATGATATTTTAAAAATTTGACTTTCATTTGAACATTTCTATGTATACTCATAAGATATCCTACATAGTCCCTTCAATCTGTGCTTTACTATAATAAATGAGATAGTTTAGAAGTAGTAGTTACTGGTAGATTTAAATGGTTTGTTCCAAATGGTTTTCTTAATTTTTGAGAAAAGTAGGATACTAATTGACCTATTTTAGTAACTTATGCTGGATATTTTGGTTTTCTGATTTTATTTGTGTTTCATTTATCAGCTATTTTAAGGGAATGTATTCCATATAAGAATAACTCTTATAAAACAAAATCATATCATTGTATCATATTTTAAAAACTATTTTAACAGCTTTATTGATATATATTTTATATTTCATAAAATTCACCCATTTCAACTATACAATTTAATGGTTTTTAGTAATTGATTTGAGTAATCCAACCAGTACTGTAAATTGGGTTTAGGACATTTTCATCTCCTGGTAAGATCCCTCCCTCTAGCCCAGGGGTCCTCAAACTACGGCCCGCGGGCCACATGCGGCCCGCCCAGGACGTTTATCCGGCCTGCCGGGTGCCGCTGCTTGTCCTGCATAGCAGACGACTTGTCCCGGGCCCGCAGTGCGCATAGGAATTTGTTCATAGTTTTTTTTTTAAAACTATAGTCCGGCCCTCCAATGGTCTGAGGGACAGTGAACTGGCCCCCTGTTTAAAAAGTTTGAGGACCCCTGCCTAGCCTATTTATAGGAAATCCAGTTCTTACCTCCAGGCTCAGGCAACCACTAATCTAGTTTGTCTTTAAAATTTTGTCTTCTCTAGATATGTATATGTTATATAAGTGAAATCATACAATATGTGTTCTTTTGTGTCAAGTTTTTTCACTTAGCATGTTTTTTAGGTTAATCCACGACAGCATGTTTCAGTAGTTCATTCCTTTTTATTACTGAATAGTTTTCCATTGCATAGATATACCACATTTTATCTATTAATGTCTACCATTTTTTAAAAATGTAATATTTGGGGGACATATGTAATACTTTCAACAATAAAGATTTTTTTTTTTTAATGTAATATTTGTAGACCAGATGAGATGCTTGCCAACTTAGCTGTGTAGTATAGTGGTGACTCAGCATCTTATAAGGAGTTAATCTACTAATTATGCTTTGGAATAATACAGTGATTATTTCACTGTTTGAAATTATGCCCATATTCATAAGGGGCTATTGTTCTTTAACTAAATGGACCTGACTGTTAAACTTGAGTTCTTGTTTCTTCATTTTATAGTTTTTTCTTCTCTGTTTTTGTGGCAGTATGCCTACCTCTAGTAGCCTTCTTCTAATGTTTTATACTTTACTAGAGGCCTGGTACACGAAATTCGTACATGTGGGGGGACCCTCAGCCCAGCCTGCACCCTCTCCAATCCGGAACCCCTCGGGGGATGTCCGACTGTCGGTTTAGGATCAGGCCTACACCGGCAGTCGGACATCCCTCTCACAATCCAGGACCACTGGCTCCTAACTGCTCACCTGTCTGCCTGCCTGATCGCCCCTAACTGCTCCCCCTGCTGGCCTGGTCACCCCCAACTGCCCCTTCTGCCAGCCTGGTCGTCCCCAACTGCCCCCCCCCCTGCCGGCTTGGTTGCCCCCAACTGCCCCCCACCACCAGCCTGGTCATCTCTCACTGCCCCCCTCTGCCAGCCTGGTTGCCCCTCATTGCCCCCCCGCCTGCCGGCCTAGTCGCCCCCAACTTCCCCCCCTGCTGGTCTGGTCGCCCCTTGTAGCCTACTGCTCAGTCGTTTCGTTGCCCCTCACTGGCCCCCCTGCCAGCCTGGTCACCCCATGCAGCCTGTTGCTCGGTCGTTTGGTCACCCCTCACTGACCCCTCTGCCAGCCTGGTTGCCCCACACAGCTTATTGCTCGGTTGTTTGGTCGCCCCTCACTGACCCCTTCCCCTGCCGGCCTGGTCGCCCCACACAGCCTGCTGCTTAGTCGTTTGGTGGCCCCATGCAGCCTGCTTGTTCAGTCATTTGGTCGCCCCTCACTAACCCCCTGCCGGCCTGGTTGCCCCATGCAGCCTGCTGCTCAGTTGTTTGGTCGCCCCTCACTAATCCCCCTGCCGGCCTAGTTGCCCCCACGCAGCCTGTTCGGTTGTCCATTCGGTTGCGATGGTTTCTTAGGCTTTTATATAGATAGATAGTATACAGGCCCTTACTGAATCCTAGAGATAGTTCACATGAATAAAATTTGAAGAAAGTGTGAACATTGTGGCATTCATTTTTGGTTACTTTAACACCCACCCATTTGTGCCTTTTCTACTCTTGAAGCTGTTTTCCAGGTCCCAGCATGAGAGATATGTTACTGGTTTTTCTGTTTTCAGAACCTATTTTATTAATCATTCTGCTGGTGATCAGCACTTTTTTGGTAAGATATTTGGAATACTAAAATGGCTAAAAATAATTAGATTTATATTTGAATTAAGCAAACATATATTTTAAGAAAGGCAGAAGTAGCCCAGGAGTGATATACCTAGGTTAATTAATATTTCTCATACGTAATCTGCATGTGCGCAAAATTTTGGTAAAACTTTTATTTCAATCTTAATAACATTTATCACATTTTCCTTCTTAAATGTCATGTTGGAATTTAAATTCTAGTATGTTCTTTACTAGAAAGATTTAATAACCGGCTTTGCTTACATACCATATTTAGGAAAAATATGAACACCACTTTGAAACTCATTCTTCTCTCTAAATTTTATTGATGTTAAAGGTGCTTCACAGAATGATGATGGTTCCAGGCCCAAGGAGGAAACAAGGTAAGATTTTACTTATTGTTTATTAAAAATGCAGAAAAAGATATTAATTTTAGTCAAAACTTCAAGTTCAGATTGATACAAGAATAAATGACTGTCAAAAAATTCAGGGCTCAAGGTAAGAAAGGAAATATTTATGAAAGATTCAGGACTCTTAGCTTATCTGACTGCAGTTCTCTGGTGTAGGCCAGGGATACCCAAATTGCTAATATTGCCTTCAGCTTGTAGAAAGTTAATATATTGGCATTTTTTTCAAAGGCAAGGAGTTCCAATCCCAGGGCCATCACTAGGATGTTAAATTTATTTTCTAGGAAAGCTAAAATGTAAGGGTTGTTTACATATGAAGGTCACCACTGGCTATAATATCTCCCGGGCCTTCATTAGGAAGGGCAGAGATTTGAACCAATGTTTGCTCTTAGCTTAGATTCAGTGCTTTCATGTGCTTATCTGCCTTCAGTCTAGAGCAGGGGTCCTCAAACTTTTTAAACAGGGGGCCAGTTCACTGTCCCTCAGACCATTGAAGGGCCGGACTATAGTTTAAAAAAAACACCTATGAACAAATTCCTATGCGCACTGCGGGCCCGAGACGAGTCGGCTGCTAAGCAGGACAGGCAGCGGCACCCAGCAGGCCGGATAAATGTCCTCGACGGGCCGCAGTTTGAGGACGCCTGGTAGAGCCTGCAATTATTGAATGCCTGGGTTGTTTTAACTGACTTAACAGACTTTAAAGTGTTTATTGGTTTTTTTGGAAACCAACAATAGGAGATAAAGTTAGGAAAGGAGATGATTTTGTTGTACTTGTCTATTTACCTTTAAAAATATATTTTTATTGATTTTTAGAGAGGAAGGAAGGGGGAGGGAGGGAGATAAATATGGATGTGAGAGAGTAGCATCAATCCCTCACCGGGGATCCAGCCCACAACCCAGCAACCTTTTGGTAAACAGGACCACACCTAATCACCTGAGCCACACGAGCCAGCACTCTATTTACTTTTGTGATGAATAAAATTTCATAATAAAAAGTTTTAAAAAGATGACTCATTAAGATTTTTAGGAAAATCAAAGTTTATAAAGCTGTTGTGTTTTACCTAATGGAGATCTGCCTTCACAGAGTAACTCCTGTGACAAAGAACCATCTTCTAATCTCAAAAGAAGTGTAGGATATTAAGGGGTAGTAACTACTTGGCCAGAGAAAAATCTGCACTAGCGTACCTAATAACCAAGTTTTTCTGTGCCCTGGCTCCTCATTCTATTTCTGAATGGGCTCTCAGGGTTATATGTAAGACCCTACCCAAAGGCTGTTTATGTATTTGATAAAGCTAGCCAGAAATTAGAAAGCTTTTCACAAACTTCTAAAACTCTTAAGTCTGCTAGTTTTTGCTAAATTAAAAGAGCGTTTTCTCCCCTTCCCTTTCCTTTACCCGCTTCTTACCCAGAGTGAACACAAATGGATCAGATGACCCTGAGGATGCAGGGTCTGGTGAAAATAGGAAGGTCAATGGGAATAATTCTCCATCACTCTCAAACGGCGGTTTTAAGCCTTCTAGACCTCCAAGACCTTCACGACCACCTCCACCTACCCCGCGTAGACCAGGTGTGTATTCCAGCCATACACTAGGGATGTAGCTCTTATACTATGATTGTAAGTAATGTTCTATTTGGGAATTGATCCTCAGGTAAGTGTAAAAAGGCCCTTGTAGACTGGTTTTCTAGCTGTAATTTTATATTAAAGGTTTTGGCCAAAAATGATCTATACCAGGGGTCCTCAAACTTTTTAAACAGGGGGCCAGTTCACTGTCCCTCAGACCGTTGGAGGGCCGGACTATAGTTTAAAAAAAAACTATGAACAAATTCCTATGCGCACTGCGGACCCCGGATGAGTCGGCTGCTAAGCAGGACAGGCAGCGGCACCCGGCGGGCCAGATAAATGTCCTCGGCGGGCCGCATGTGGCCTGCGGGCCGTAATTTGAGGACCCCTGCTCTATACTAATAAAAGGGTAATATGGTAATTAGATCGGATGTCCTTCCGGACAAAGCCATGGTGGCGGGGCCAAGACAGAGGCAGTAAGGGGTGATCAGTCTGGCAGGGGAGAGCAGTTAGGGGGATCAGGCCGGCAGGCAGGCAAGTGGTTAGGAGCCAGCGTTCCTGGATTGCAAGAGGGATGTCCTACTGCCAGTTTAGGCCCTATCCCACAGGAATTGATTCTTCTCTAAACTGGCAGTCGGACATCCCCCAAGGGGTCCCAGATTAGAGAGGGTGCAGGCTGGGCTGAGGGACACCCCCCTCCCGTGCACGAATTTCGTGCACTGGGCCTCTAGTCTTTCTATAAGTAACTAAGACTTGCCTTTTCCCTAAGTTTTTCCTCCAGGGGTGAAGTTAACAAGGCATGAGCTCTATTCAGAATAAAAATCACATTCTATAAAGTACTAGAGGCCCAATGCACAAAATTTGTGCAAAAGTAGGCCTTCCTTCCCCCAGCTGCCGGCACAGGCTTCCCTCTGGTACCCAGGACCTGGGCTTCCCTTGTAGCCCTGGCTTTGTCCAGAAGGTCATCCAGTCTAATTAGCATATTACACTTTCATTATTATAGATAAGCAGTACAGATAAGATTGCATCTTTCTGTTAGGGTTTGTAACTGTGTGGACATTAGTATGCCATAGAATCAAAGATCTGGTTGCTTATTCTCATTATATCCATGAGAAAGACAATTAATAAGTGGCAAGTAATGCTAAATGATATTCAGATTTGAAAGCAAAACGTATACAATAAATGAACATACTTCATGTAATAAAAGTGTAAACATCTACAGGTAGAATATCCATTTTATTCCTGACCAGCCAGAACAAATCTTTAATCTTTTATTATTTCTCTCTGCTAGTATATGGACAGGGAATGTAAAATAATTAAACCAAATATTATTAGAAAAATAAACTGTCCACAAATTATTTCATTAAATGACTTTGTGTTTAATTATACATCTTCCCCCTTTTTCTGTACATAATGTTGTTAACAATATATTCCCAGTCTTTAAGACCATATACTACTTTGTCATAATATTGGTAACTTCCTTCAGGAATTGTTTTGTCAATAAGTATTTCTTGAAGATGTAATATGTACTTAACAACTATTTATAAGACTAGTATTGCTTATTAGTCAGGTCTTCCATTATAGCTAACATCAAAAATTGACCTTTAATCTGCAAGGTGTCATAAGAAAGACAATTTTAAGGATCTGGAAGATTGTTAAAGGAACTTCATAATACCATGGAATACCAACACTTATCTATTCTAAGAGTTTTTACTTTCTGTGCAATCAGGAAATCAGGATCTGTGCTTCATAATTAAAATAGAACATGGAGTAGACAGCCTAAAAAATGTAAATAAGCCTATTTAGTGGGACCATTGGCTTTATCACATTATTTAACTTACTTTAGTAATCTTTTCCTACATATTCATACATTAAATTTTATATTTTTCATCTACCTCTTCATTTTCTAAAGTTAAAAAATTTATCCTGATTTCTGAAAATAGAAGATTGTTTTCCTGTTTTTTCCAAATCTTTTATAGCTTCTGTTAATGGTTCACCTTCTGCCACTTCTGAAAGCGATGGCTCTAGTACAGGCTCTCTGCCTCCAACAAATACAAATTCAAATACATCTGAGGGAGCAACATCTGGATTAATAATTCCTCTTACTATATCTGGAGGCTCGGGCCCTAGGCCATTAAATCCTGTACCCCAAGCTCCATTACCACCTGGGTGAGTAACTGTTTTTGGTTAACATTTGTTTTCTTTTGGCATCTGTATATACTTATTAATAAGGAAAATAATACCATTCTTTAAAATACTGTCTTAAAGCAATTGTAACTGCTTTTGGTGCGGATCTAGAATCAAACTGAACCAAAATAAAGCTCGCCATATTTGAAATTTCTACCCTCATTTCCAGTGCAAAGTGGAAGAAATTTCTTTTAAAATTATTATTATTTTTTTTTTTCTGAAACGCTGAACCATAGAAAGTTAACCAAGTAGTAATATAGTCACCTCAGATTGCTTTTTATAAAGGGAAAAAAGAAACCACTTTTTAAAATAAAATAGGAAACTGAGAAAATTAGCACTCATAATTCTATTTTAATCACTTCAAGTACAAGTCAGATACTTGAAGGCCTACTTTTGCATAAATAATATTCTAATCACTAAATTAATAATACTCTAATAGATTATATATGTATATACATATGACATTGAAATTAATCCAGAGCTCAGAATGTTAATCAAAATTAATTGACTGTTTAATATGTATATTTTAATATATTTTTATTAATTTCAGAGAGGAAGGAAGAGGGAGAGAGAGAGAGAAACAGTGATGAGAGAGAGTCATTGATTGGCTACCTCCTGTATGCCCCTGACTGGGGATCGACCCCGCAATCTGGGCATGTGCCTTTGACCAGAATCAAACCTGGGACCCTTTAGTCCGCAGGTCGATGCTCTATCCAGTGAGCCAAACTGGCTAGAGCTGGTTAATATATTAATAAGCTCTCATGATAAGAATTTTAATTGCTAAATAGATTATATATTATTTGTGTGGGTAGTTTTGGAAAGCCTCCATGGGAAGCCAAATTAGAAAGTTATTTGTGCAAGGGATTACCAAGGAGAAACTGGGTGCTCTTAGAAGTTATTGGTACTTTTAAGCTATGATAGTTTAGTCGTCTTCACTTTAGAGGTAAACCTACCAAGGAGACTGGAATACTCAGAATGAGTTTGTCCATTGCACTGTGCAGAGATATATCTGATAAAGTCTTACTCTTTGATTTCAGTGTTTCTAGAACCCAAATAATTCTTTGTCTTTCAGTTAGCAGTTCTTTAGTTTTTCTTTAGATTTCATTGTTTTAATTACAGCTTTCTTTCCCACTTAAGTCCTGCATATACCTTGACCAGATTGAGACAGACTGTTTCCTGAGTTTGTTTCAAGCCTCTTTAGAAATACAAGACTTCTCCTAGAGCAGATACTTGATACTTCTGCAGAAGAGATCTCGTCCACTATGTGTCACCCTCAGTATAACATTTCTTGATTCTGTTCCTAAATTCTTTTCATATCTTTTTTATATATTGACATGCTTATTTGCCTCAGTTCTATAATATTCTCTATATATAAAAGCCTAAGCAACCGTTCAACCATCCGACTGGTAGCTGTGACACACAATGACCACCAGAGGGCAGACACTCCGACCATTAGCTATAACGCACACTGACCACAAGGCAGCAGATGCTCAACGCAGGAGCTGCTGAGCTGCAGTGACTTGGCAGCTGCAGTTTTCGGGTGATGCACCTGGAACCAGAGAGGAGGGAGCCCAATTCTAGGGTGTGTCACCCAAAAACTGCCCTCTTGCAATCCGGGACCCCTCAGGGGATGTTGGAGAGCTGGTTTCAGCCCGATCCCCGCAGGCCAGGCTGAGGTTCCCCACTGGTGCACAAATTCGTGCACCAGGCCTCTTGTGGTCATATAAGACAAAAAGGCAAAGACAGGATTAAAGATAAGTGTCATAACCAGACTTTTTAATTTTGTGTTTAAGTTGGGAGCAGAGAGTGGACCAGCATGGGCGAGTTTACTATGTAGATCATATTGAAAAAAGAACAACGTGGGATAGACCAGAACCTCTACCTCCTGGGTAAGTATCTGAATTAATGAAGAGAAAAAGTGTTTATTCAGAACTATAGATTATGTCTGTAACAAAACCTTTACTACATTCTTACTTTTCACCTCTTCCTGTCTTTATCTACTTTGTTTTGTGGTAGATGTAAACTATAAAGAAGAGAGTCAAATACTTGATTGAGCATAATGAATGATCTTAATTTTCACTCAGTTATGACCTAAAGATTCTATAAGTCTTACTACTTCCAAGTTTACCTTTCTGAACTTTAACTGTCTCAAACCACAGGATTTTAGGATTAGTTTCTTTAAGACTAATTATTTAAATGAATAAGAATTATAACCCCTATCATATAAATGAGGATAATATCCCTATTATATATATAAAAAAAACTTTTATTTTTATTTATTTTATTTTTGAATATATATTTTATTGATTTCTTACAGAGAGGGAGAAGGAGAGACAGTTAGAAACATCGAACAGCTGCCTCCTGCATACCCCCCAATGGGGATATGCATGCAACCAAGGTACATGCCCCTGACCGGAATTGAACTCGGGACCCTTCAGTCCCCAGGCTGACACTCTATTCACTGAGCCAAACCAGCCAGGGCAACTTTTTTATTTTTAAACCTCACTTAGGATATGTTTATTGATTTGAGAGTGAGAGAGAGAGGTGAGAGACGGAGAGAGGAGAGAGACACAGAGAGAGAGAGATTGGTTGCCTCTAGTACATTCCCGGACTAGGGATTGAACTCGCAACCTAGGTATGTACCCCTATGGGAATTGAACCCGAAACCTTTTGGTATATGGGATTTTGTTCAGCCAACTGAGCCACCTGGCCAGGGCTAACAAATATTTTTTTTTTTAAATATATTTTATTGATATTTTACAGAGAGGAAGGGAGAGGGATAGAGAGCTAGAAACATCGATCAGCTGCCTCCTGCACACCTCCCACTGGGGATGTGCCCGCAACCCAGGCACATGCCCTTGACTGGAATCGAACCCGGGACCCTTCAGTCCGTAGGCCGACGCTCCATCCACTGAGCCAAACCGGTTTCGGCCTAACAAATATTTTAATACAGCCCAGTCAGCGTGGGTCAGTGATTGATCACTGACCTCTGAACCAGGAGGTCACGGTTCAATTCCAGGTCAGGACACATGTCTAGGTTGCAGGCTCGATCCCCAGTAGGGGGCATGCAGGAGGCAGCTGCTCAGTGATTCTCATCATTGGTGTTTCTCTCTCTCTCTCTCTCTCTCTCTCTCTCTCTCTCTCTCTCTCTCTCTTCCTCTCTGAAATCAATAAAAATATTTTTAAAAGAATATTTTAATGCAGGATATTAAGCATTTACATTATATAATTGGAAGAAATATATTTTTATTCAAGGGAATTCATAGCAAACATGGGGAAATATTTAATCTTACTAGTTATAATCTTAAGTACACACCTAAAAGATACTGTTTTACTTGTTAAATTATTAGGTAATATTTATTGTGAAATTGTGGAGGATCTTAAAATTGCTGGTGGTAGTATAAATTAGTTACAGTTCTAACAGGACGTATATATAACCATATTAATGCACATACTCTTAGTAAGTCCCTCAGGAAATTTATCCTAAAGAAATAATACAAAGGAAGGAAAACTTTTTGATATATTAAAGGTATTTATTATTTTACTATTTATCATATCAGAAAATTGGGAAGAAGTCTAAACAATCAGTTAGAAATCTCAAAGTTATTATATCAATATTAATATTATGTTCCCATTTGAAATGATAAATTAGATAGTTGTATTCTTGTGGAAAAGTACTTTATGATATCTGTGAAAAGCTATATATATGTAAATTATGTCCCTATTAAGTTTGCAACAATGACAAGAACATTGGAAAGAAAATGAGAACTTTTTCTTAATGACTATTTGAGACTTACTCACTAAATAGACATTGTGTTTAAGTTCATTAATAGACCATTTCAGAATACATAAAATAAAAGGCTTCAGGTAAATCTAAAGTAGTTTCTTAAGGTAAAATGTTACTAAACATGCACCAGGGCCAAGATGAAGTTCTTTTTAATTCTTATCTGTTTCACAAGTATTTGTTGATTTAAGTTGTTTTTTGTTCTGATTTAGCTGGGAACGCCGGGTTGACAACATGGGACGTATTTATTATGTTGACCATTTCACAAGAACAACAACGTGGCAGAGGCCAACATTGGAATCCGTCCGGAATTATGAACAGTGGCAGCTCCAACGTAGTCAGCTTCAAGGAGCAATGCAGCAGTTTAATCAGAGATTCATTTATGGGGTGAGCAACCTGTTGCATTATAAACTTAATAAGAATATTTGGTTTTTAATCTTTTCCTGAGTATGAAGTGTAAAGCACTAATTAGAAGGAAGGTATAAGTAAGTTGGAAACCCAGTTGTTGCTGTTGATAATATTTTTAGACCTTATCTCAGCGATTCTGTGTATCTGATTTGTTCTTTCCCATTTGAAATTTCCTGAAGTTCAACCTCCTTTATTTTGTTAATGTCAAAAAAAAAAAAAAAAAAGATGTTAGGACAACTTAAAAGCCATGGATAAAAGAATAGTAAAAATAAACCAAAACAATTAGAAAATAATTAAAACAGTTCTAAATTTAGTACTACCTAAATTTAGAAGGCTTGGATCTAAGAACACCTGACTCTTGAGTGGTTGTACAGAACTAATGATAGCATTGAATCACTTTGTAATGTATAAAGGTAAAGTATACCTGATAAATTATTTGATGTTCTGGGAAGCTACAGAAATTGCTTTCTTATTGAATTATGCTAAATAATATTATTATCCCTTCAAAACCAAATTATCTTTGATATAAAAAATTTTCTTTTTTTTTCCGCCCTAACCATTTTGGCTCAGTGGATAGAGTGTTGGCCTGCAGACTCAAGGGTCCCAGGTTTGATTCCAGTTAAGGGCATGTACCTTGGTTGCAGGCACATCCCCAGTAGGAGGTGTGCAGGAGGCAGCTGATTGATGTTTCTCTCTCATCAATATTTCTAATTCTTTCTCCCTTCCTCTCTCTGAAAATCAATAAAAATATATATTTTTAAAATTTTTCCTTTTGGGAAATTCATTTAAATGTTACATATTTTCCTTTAGAGTAATATTGCAGTAATGGTGACATACACTGAAATATATTAATGGTTTGTTATACAATCTTTGGTGCTAGAAATTTTACAGTCTTTCAAATCACAGATCTTTTCTCTGAGGAAAATAGTCCTTGTAGAAATTTGATTTTACATGACTAACGAGGGATTTGTTTTGAATAGTATATAGAACTTAAACAAAAAAAAGTCAACTCTCCAAGAGTTCAAAAGAAGTTGACCCTCTTCATTGCCATCTTTTCCCCTCTACCACCATCAGTACAATCCCAGTTAGAATCCACCAGAGTAAAGTCACCTGTCTTTACTAGGCATTGTTTTCTTTTCTCCATGTTCCTTTGTATTTCTTGGACCTCATCATACTAGATATCATTCACTGACAAATTCACCTTTTTAAAAAAATATTTTTTTTATTGATTTCGGAGAGGGGAAGAGAGATAGAAACATCAATGATTAGAGAGAATCATTGATCTGCTGCCTCCTGCATGCCCCCTACTGGGATCGACTCCGCAATCTGGACAAATGTGCCCTGACGGAATTGAACGGTGATCTCCTGGTTCACAGGTCAATGTTCAAACACTGAGCCACAGTGGTCGGGAGACAAATTCACCTTTATTATCAGCTTTACCTGATTATGACTAAGACTAGAGGCCAAATACACAAAATTCATGCTCTGAGGGGAGGTGGTCCCTCAGCCAGGCTTGCGTCCTTAGGGGATGTCCCTCTTGCAATCCAGGACGCTGCAGTAACCGTACTATTCATACAGGTGAAAGGCATCTTGCTATTGTATGGGCAGCTACATTTTTTTGCCCTGATTATAAAAAGTAGTACATAACATGATCCTTCTGAGGCAGTAGCACCATTTTCCCCATCTTATGGGTGGAAAAACTGAATCAGAGAGAAGTTAAGTGATTGGCTTTGTCACACAGTTATAAGTGTCAGAATCAGGGCCGACCACAAAATGTGCAAGCCAGAGTGCATGCATGTCATCACTGCATCATTCTGTTTTTTCATTGTTAGAGTAGCCTTGCCAGGTTTTAATTTTTAAATCTGAGACTGTTCCCAGTATATAGGGTAGGGTCCCTAGGCCTGACTGGCGATCAGGGCTGCTCTGTGGGATGACTGGCAGGTGGGGTGATCAGGGGGTCCTGCTGGCACCCACCTTGGCTGGCAGCCTGGCACCACCTGCTCACCAGCCCCACCACCACCACCTGTTGCCTCCTTCTGCGGGGCGACCAGCAGGCAGGGTGATGGGGGGGGGGGGCCCCCTGCTGGCAGCCGCCTTGGCTTGCAGCCTGGCGCCGCCCACTAGTCGCACTCCCCCCACCCCCGCTAGGTGCCACTGCCGGTCTCCTCCCTCTCAGTGGGCAGTGCACGTCATAGCGGCCGGTCGTTCTGCTATTCAGTCGACTTGCATATTAGGGTATTATATGGGATTACTTTTTTTACACAATTACTTTTCCTGCTACCTTCTGTAGACAGCTATCACTGTATCAATTTTTATCTCTTGTCTACCTTACCCTTTTTTTTCTATGTTGTTTTACATTTTCTTTTCTTTCCAAATTATAATCAGCTTTGGTGCACCTGGACAAATTTCTTCTAGGTTTTAATGACTAGCTTTCCTGCCTTCTTTAAAGCTAGTTTCCACATGGGTGTCCAGTGGATAGAGCATGGATTTTGGAGTCAGACACATCTGGGTTCAAATCTTGGTTCCACACTTTCTCTATATGATTTTGAGTAAGTTAACTAACCTTATCAAGCATCATCTGTATATATAAAAGGCTAATATGCTAAGTGTCCAACTGGTTGCTATGATGGGCACTGACCCCCAGGGGCAGACACTCAACACAGGAGCTGCTGTAACACCCTCTGGCACCACAGAGCTGACATCCACAAAGCAAACTCGTCTTCCCCCAAGTGGGACACAGGCCCTGCCACCACTCTGGAGCAACAGCCCACCAAATCGCAGCCAACGCTGCCAAGACCCCATGACGCAAAATGCGGCCCACAGCCCAGCCCGGAAACGGTTGCTGTGGACGCCGGGTAATGATGTCACATAGCAATGCCCGGCTTCCTCTCCCTAGCGTCAACTAGCTTCCTTGGAGTTTCTTCAGCCCAGGAACACGGCTTGCTTTATAGCCAGGTGGAAACATTTTACACTTTAACCAAATGTCTGTGAAGTGTTTTCCCATGCCTCATCTCATTTGATCCTCACAGAAGTCCTGGAGTAGGTAGAGAGGAGACTCGGTGGAATCCTATTTTCTTTTCATTAGCTGAAAACCGGAGATTTAGAAAGTTTAGAAACTTGACCCGACTGAAAAGAAGTAAGAAATGGTGGACCTTGAAAATGACTTCAGGTTTTCTCACTACACAGAATATAGTCAAGCACTGCTGCAGTTAAATATTTTACCCTTTGTTCTCTCTGCATAATCTACAATAATAATCTGCTTCATGTTGATATTTACTGCTGTGTTGCTGACAATTACCTGAAAGAGAAGTTGGGGTGCTTCACTGGGCTGTAAAATGTTTACCTAAATCAGAAAACAGGTCTAATTAAGCAAGTTTATTCTATCCTATCTAATAAAAGAGTAATATGCAAATTAGCCATCAATCCGCTTCACCCACCAGCCATGCCCACCAGCCAGTCAAGAGAGAATATGCAAATAAACCCAACCAAGATGGCTACGGCCACAGAGAGCAGTAGGGAGGCTTGGGTTTCCCCGGCAATGGAGGAAGCCAAGCTTTCCGCCTGCCCTTGCCGGTCTAGGCCTCCACTCAAGGCTACAAAGTTTCAATGATAGAAGATAAATAAACCCAAACAGAAATGGCGGCAGCCACGGAACTGGAAAGAGCAGAAGGCTAGGTTGCCCACGGTGATGGAGGAAGCCAAGCTTTCCCCACACCCTGGCCGGCCCAGGCCTCCGCCTAAGGCTACAAAGTTTCAATTGTGGAAGATACATATATCCCAACAGAAGTGGCTGCCGCTGAGGAGCAAGCAGAAGGCTTGGCTCTGCTCCAGGCTACAAAGTTTCAATTGTAGAAGATAAATAAACCCCAGATACCAGGGCCTCCGCTTGGGTCTCCAGGGGGCATGGCCAGCCTGCAAACCACCACAGGCCCCTCGCCCAGGCCGCCCCATGCCCCAAGAGAACCCCCACCCTGATCCGGGTCACCCTTCAGGGCAAACCAGCTGGCCCCCACCCGTGCACCAGGCCTCTATCCTATCTAGTAAAAGAGTAATATGCACATTGACCATTACTTCAACACACAAGATGGCTGCCCCCATGTGGTCAAAGATCCTGCCCCCATGTGGACACAAGATGGCCACCACAAGATGGCCAGCAGGGGAGGGCAGTTGTGGGCGATCAGGCCAGCAGGGGAGGGCTGTTGGGAGGGACCAGGCCTGCAAGGGAGGGCAGTTGGGGGTGATCAAGCCTGCAGAGGAGGGCAGTTAGGGGTGACCCGGCTGGCAGAGGAGGGACGTTGGGGGCAACCAGGCCTGCAGGGAAAGGCAGTTGGGAGGGACCTAGGCCTGCAGGGGAGAGCAGTTGGGGGGGACCAGGCCTGCAGGGGAGGGAAGTTAGGGGTGACCAGGCCTGCAGGGGAGGGCAGTTAGGGGTGACCAGGCCTGTAGGGGAGGGCAGTTAGGGGCTAACAGGCTGGCAGGGGAGCAGTTAGGCATCAATCAGGCTGGCAGGGGAGTGGTTAGGGGGTGATCAGGCTGACAGGCAGAAGCAGTTAGGGGCAATCAGGAAGGCAGGCAGGCGAGCAGTTGGGAGCCAGCAGTCCTGGGTTGTGAGAGGGATGTCCGACTGCCCGTTTAGGCCCGATCCCTAAACGGGCAGTCGGACATCCCTTGAGGGGTCCCAGATTGGAGAGGGTGCAGGCTGGACTGAGAGTCAAAACCCCTCCCCGTGCACGAATTTTGTGCACCGGGCCTCTAGTATATATATAAAAGGCTAAGTTGACTTGCGCATGCGCGATAACATACAAAGCTCTCGCTGGCACCAAATGCGCACATGTGTTTCAATCTGTCATTGTCGATCGTGTATTTGGCTGACACTTCTCTTATAGAGAAAGGGCAAATAGCGATATAAAAATAATTCCTCTAATTAATTTCCTTTCAGTGTATTCAAATCTGTACACCGGGCCACTAGTTACTTTATAAAATGCCTATAATTACTTCAGGGGGTTTTCTTGAGGATTCTGTAAAGTTTCTCATTTTTGGCACATACTATATGCTTAGAGGTATTAGTTCTCATATTCTCTTTCCCTCATATCCACAATTGTAAATGTACCCTTTGTCTCACTTTTACAGTACATAATGTTTTAAAACATTCTATTAAAGGCAGATTAGCAAATTTCTGGAGCACCTATAGCATATGGTTTCATTTTAAACCTCACCAATTTGATTCTCAGAGTCTTTGGAACTTCGCTTTTACTCAATGTCCATTATTTTTTTGTTTGTTTTTCTCTTCTCATATCAAAAATAATTTGACCAATTTTCTGAAATTCTTACTTTTTGCTCTTGCTATAGAATGTCTTGCCATAGAATGGTTTTAAATTATAAAGAACTTATTTTAGTTTTTCTTAACTTAGCCAGGGACATGAACTTAATTGAATGAATTGAACATTTCTTTTTTATTTTATTTCAGTATCTTTTAAATTGATTTCATGGAGAGAGATGGGGGTGGGGAAGTGAGTAAGATAGAAACATTGTTGAGAGAAACATAGATAGGCTTCCTCTTGCATGCCCCCTACTGAGGATCAAGCCTGCAACCCAGACATGTGCCTTGACTGGGAATCGAACCAGTGACCTCTCGACACATGGGATGACACTCAACAGAGCCACACCGGCCAGGGTGAATTGAATATTCTTAATACCAACTACATAAAAAGTTATGGAGTCATGGGTGTTGCTGAGAAAGTCTAGTTATTGGGTATATGAATTTGCCTTTGTCTGACCCTGGTTACAGGGCAGTAGACACATATGAGCATTTTTAACCTCAGAATGTATACGCTGATGATGTAATACTGTGTGATAGCTCTTTCTGGCCCATGGCTTCCCAGCTTATCTGTCCAGGGAGAGTCAGAGGGATAGGGTTGCGTATTAGAAAATTATCAAAACAGTTTTTCATATGCCACACTTTTCAGACTTGTTCTATAATCAGGATCCAGTTCTTTTATAGTGTTTCTTCCTGGCCTCCCTACTCTTACTCCTTTTTATAATTGCATCTAGCAAGAGGAGCAAGACCAGTTCTTTTTTTTTTTTTTTTTTTTTTTTTTTTTTTTAATTTTCCCCCAGGCCCCTCAAGACCAGTTCTTGACAGGTCTATCTTCCAAGAGCTGTTATATCGGAAATGGGTATCTCTCTTATAAGCTTTAAAACTTTCAATCAGTTAACTCAGTTTCTGCAACAAGTCAGTGACATGGGGGAAAAATACAATTGGGGTAACCTACTATAGATTGAGACTTAAGGAATCAACCAAATGTAATGTGATGACTTTGCATTCTGACTTGAACAAATAAGCAATCAGAGGCATTTAATTAGGGATTGGGTACTAAGTGATACAATTAACATTGATTTTGCTAGGTGTGGTAAAGGTATTGTGGTTATGTAAGAATATGTTTACACATTTTATTTTTTTAAATATATATATATATTTATTTATTTCAGAGAGGAAGGGAGAGGGGGAGAGAAATAGAAACATCAATGATGAGAGAGAATCATTGATTGGCTGCCTCCTGCACAGCCCCTACTGGGGATCAAGGCAGCAACCCTTGACTGAAATTGAAACCAGGACCCTTCAGTCTGTAGGCTGACATTCTATCCGTTGAACCAAACCAGCTAGGACTGTTTACACATTTTAGAAAGGCATACTAAAATACATGGGTGAAATGATGACAGATTACGTCTTTTTTTTTTATTTTAATCCTCACTTGAGGGTATTTTTCCATTGATTTTTAGAAAGGTTGGAGGAGAGAGGGAAAGACAGAGAGAAATAACGATGTGGGAGAAACACATTGATTGGTTGCTTCTTGCATGAGCCCTGACCAGGGCCTCTGCTGGTGAGGAGCCTGCAACCCGAGGCATGTGCCCTTGACTGGAATCAAACCCGGGACCCTTCGGTCTGCAGGCCAACACTCTACCCACTGAGCCAAACCTTCTAGGACTTATCAATTCCTTTCAACTGGAATTCTTTCCTTTTAGTCATTTGACTGCCTATTCTTGCTCCACTGATTCTCTTCTCACAGCTCTTTGTATATACTATGTTCTGTATGTGATCCTCTCTTTTTGAGTTAGAAATACAAGATTTTTTGATGAAAGAGAATCGTTGGTTGGCTGCCTCCCGCACTCCTCCTACTGGGGATTAAGCCTGCACCCCAGGCATGTGCCATGACCGCAAATTGAACCATGACCGCCTGGTTTATGGGTCAATGCTCAACTACGCCAACTGGGCTCGACTGGTAATTTTAAACAACATATACTAGTTGCTTCTTGCTTTCTTATCAAGTCTGATAATCTCTGCTTTTTCATTTTTATTTTTTAAATATATTTTTATTGATTTCAGAGAGGAAGGGAGAGGGAGAGAGAGTTTGAAACATCAGTGACGAGAGAGAATTATTGATTGGCTGCCTCCTGCACGCCCCCTACTGGGGATCGCGCCCACAACCCAAGCATGTGCCCTTGGCTGGAATCGAACCTGGGACCCTTTAGTTCGCAGGCCAGCACTCTATCCACTGAGCCAAACCAGCTAGGGCAATCTCTGCTTTTTTAATTGGAAAGTTTATTTCATCAACATTTACTATAAATTTCTGTATTTGTGTTGAGTCTGTCATCTTGGTATTAGGCTTTTATTTGCCACTTCTTCTTGTGTTTATCCTTTCTTGACTTATTGAATCAAGTATTTTGTATCATTTCATTTTATCTCCTCTAATGACTTTATATTTATGCCTCTTGACATTTTAGTGATGCTTCTTTGTTTTTTCTTTTGTTGTCGTGTTGGTGGTGATTTAGTGATTATAATATGCACGTTAATTTGTCACAGTATATATTAAAAATATGCAACTCTATAGAGAAAAAAAAGAAATACAAGATTTTTTTTCATTTCTCTGATGACTCAGTACTGTTATTTATTAATGATTTTGGGGGGGTTATACACAGGTGCGGGCAAAAATTGATTTACAGTTGTTAATACAATAATTAATAAATAATATAAGAATAAATTGTTTTGCTTACTCATAAGTATTTTTTTAACTTACTGATTTGTAGCTAAGAAGGAAAAAGAGTGGTCATGGGGGGGGAAATGAGGATTATGCACTTGTAATATTTGAGCTTCAAATAATTTGAAACATTAAATATTGTTTGCACAGATTTTTTTTCTCCACCAAAGTGTGTTGGCATTTATCCATGATCAAGTGACATTTCTCTAAGATGTGAACTCTATTAGAGTGTGTTATGTTGCACAAGGCCAGGAAAGGCATATCAGAACTTAAAAGCTTGCTCTCAAGTCGTCTAAGTCCAATATTTCACATTTTTTGTTGTTGTTCTCTTTAGAATCAAGATTTGTTTGCAACATCACAAAATAAAGAATTTGATCCTCTTGGTCCCCTGCCACCTGGATGGGGTAAGTCACATACATTTTTTCGTTGAATTTAGTCATTTTGAAAATCAAATATTTGTGGATGATATCTTGCTCTTGCTTGAATTAATATCTAGGAATATTTTGGGGTGTGTTGGTTTAATTTAGAGTGCCAAATAGGCATTAAATTTCCCAAAAATTCTAAGTTGACCTTTTATTATAGTAAACTTTTATTGGAATTTAGAATTATTTTATTCTTTTAAAGTTTAAAATATTTTGCTCAGCTATAAAAAGAAATGGATTATTACATATAGCAATCTGATGGACCTCAAGGATATAATGCTTAGTGAAAAAAGTCAATCTCAAAAGATTATGTACTGTATGATTTAATTTACATAACACTCTCAAAATGCCATAACTTTAGATATGCAAAACAGATTAATAGGTACCAGGAGAAAGATCCAAGATAACTGTTCAAATACAGGAGGTAACTTAAGTAGTTCTTATGTGGTGGTGGAAGAATTCCTTTTTTTGTTTGTTTTTTAATACATTTTTATTGACTTCAGTGAGAGAAAGGGAGAGAGAGATAGAAATATCAATGATGAGAGAGAATCATCAAATGGCTGCCTCCTACACAGCGCCTACTGGGGATCAAGCCTGCAACCTGGGCTTGTGCCCTGACTGGGAATTGAACCAGGACCTCTTGGTTCATAGGTTGCCAGTCAACCATTGAGACACACCTACTGGGCATAGAGTTGTGTATTTTGACCATGGTGGTGATTACACAAATCTGTACATGGAATAAAAGTAAACAAAACTATACATTCACATAAATGAATTCAACTTTAAAAATTGGTGAAAATTGCCAAAACCGGTTTGGCTCAGTGGATAGAGCGTCGGCCTGCGGACTGAAGGGTCCCGGGTTCGATTCCGGTCAAGGGCATGTGCCTTGGATGCAGGCACATCCCCAGTGGGAGGTGTGCAGGAGGCAGCTGATCGATGTTTCTCTCTCATCGATGTTTCTGGCTCTCTATTCCTCTCCCTTTCTCTCTGTAAAATATCAATAAAATATATGTATATATAAAAAAAAATTGGTGAAAATTAAAATCTCTAGTTAAGAGTAATTTACCATTGTCAGTGTCTTGATTTTGATATTGTACTATGCTATGTAATAAAAGCCTAATGTGATAAGTGTTCGATCATCCATTCAACCAATCAAAGCGTAATATGTTAATGATATGCTCAAGCCGCTCAATCGCTCACTATGACGTGCATTGACCATGAGGAGGCAGACAGTCGACCAGTCGCTGTGACGTGCACTGACCACCAGGGGGCAGATGCTCCGACCAATAGGTTAACTTGCTGCTGGGGTCCAGCTAGTTGGAACTGAGTGAGACGGGTTGGACACGCCCTGTAGCCCTCCTGCAGTCCATCTCCATCTGGCCAACCTCCCGGGTCCCTCCCTGGCCCCGATCGTGCACCGGTGGGGTCCCTCAGGCTGGACTGCACCCTCTTGCAATCCAGGACCCCTCAGGGGATGTCAGAGAGCTGGTTTTGGCCTGATCCTGCAGGCCAGGCTGAGGGACCCCACTGGTGCACGAATTCGTGCACTGGGCCTCTAGTAGCTATATAAGGTACCACCATTGTGAGAAACTGGTTGAAGGTTCATGAGATTCTTTGAATGACTTTTGCCACATCTTGTGAATAATATTTCAAAAGAAAAAACTTAAAAAAATATTTTGATCACATTGATGCTTCAGAGTGTGGTTGAGTTGATGTTACCTGAAAAAACAGTGGAAGGGGCATGTGTAAGGATGGTGACTTTCTGTGATATACCATCGAGCACGTCACATGAGTATGCTCTGTTACTGAGTACAATTGGTACTTCATTATTAAAACTTTGTTAATACACCAGATTCTGTTCTATAGTGTTATATGTCATAACACTGTAGCAATTTTCCAGAAGATATTATATGGTAGTGTAGAAACAATTTTTCACAGAAGCCAAAGAGGATATAGAAAGTGGAAAATAGCAAAGAAAAGCTTGTTATGGAAACAGAGCTGTAGACATTTCATAATATTTGGGTAACTTCAGAAAGTGATATTTTTAGTCTTATTGGGAAGCATTGGTCCCTAAGATAGATTGCTTTAGCATTATATTACTGAGGAATGGAGGAAAACAGTTCATGTGTCAATAAATGATACTGGCGAAGGAGGATCCAAGATGGCGGTGTAGGTAAACACCTAAACTGCTGCCTCGCACAACAATTTCAAAACTACAACTAAAAGACAAAATGTCTATCACCCAGAACCACGGGAAAGCTGGTTGAGTGGAAGTTCTACAACTAGAAGGAAAGAGAAAAGAGCATTGAGACGTGCACAAGAGCTGAAAAGCTGAGGTATGGGGGCGCGCGTATCAGGCTGGCGGTGGGCGACTGGGAGCGCTGCTTTTTTCAACCCAAAGGGAGATAAGCTCCCGATTACTCCAAACTCCAGTTTCTGGGGAGACGCGGGGGACCCAAATTCCTACGGGGAGAAGCTGGACTGTCTGCAATCGGGTCGGAAAGTGAGAGTGGCTTGCTTGCAGGGCTGCGCGCAGGAATAATTGTTTACTGCACTGGGGCGCGAGACGTGGGGACGTGGTCAAAGACACAGAGCCGGCTTACTGGCAGCCATCGCTGTTTGCCACGCCCTAGCCTAGTGACACCCTGCGACCCTGCCCTGCACAACCTACAAACCCATCCAAGCTCCAAGCAGCAGCTTTAGCATATGAATGGCCTGCCCTATCGCAGGTTAACATAGCAAACTTGCAGCCCGGGTCAGACAGCTCCAAAACCTCCAAACCCCAAGTAAAGAGGAGAAAAACTGTAGTTCTTGCTGTAGTGCCTGCTGGGTCACCTCAGACAGTAGCTGACCTGCACCCCATTGGAGATCAAGAAGCCAGTGTACCTAGTGGTCATTGTGAAACACCAGATTTCAACTCCTCACATCCATAAGTGACACATTCAAGAGGCAGACTCAGTGAGCACCAAAGCCCCACTGAAACAAGTCCTGCACCATAAGCGTGTCTCCAGCGCAGCAGTTCTTCCATTATAGACACAGCGGGTCCTCACAGCCAATTGGCCTGGAGGTCAGTTCCTCCCAGTGTACCAACAGCAATCAAGGCTTAACTGCACCAAGACTTTGCACTCAGCCCACAAAGGGGTGTACCAAGATTGTCCACCTCAGGTGATTGGGGAGGCTGAGCTACTGGCCCCTATAGGTCACCTACCACACAAAGCCACTCCATCAACACAGGGAAGCAGCAAAATGCAGAGACAAAGAAACATGTCATGAATGAAAGAAATGGAGGAAAGCAAACTACTGGACGACATAGAGTTCAGAACCACATTTATAAGGTTACTCAAGAATCTTCTAACAACTGCCGAGAAACTTGATGAGACCTCCGAGGAGCTTAGTGAGACCTTCAAGGACCTTAATGAGAATGCCAAAAAAATGGAAAAGGACCAGTCAGAAATTAAGCATACACTGTCTGAAATAAAGAATATACAGAAATTCTGCCGAAACCGGTTTGGCTCAGTGGATAGAGCGTCGGCCTGCGGACTGAATGGTCCCGGGTTGGATTCCGGTCAGGGGCATGTGCCTTGGTTGCGGGCACATCCCAGTGGGAGGTGTGCAGGAGGCAGCTGATCGATGTTTCTCTCTCATCGATGTTTCTAGCTCTCTGTCTCTCTCCTTTCCTCTCTGTAAAATATCAATAAAATATATTTAAAAAAAAAACAGAATATACAGAAATTCAACTGTAGATCAAAGGACCCCAAGAATCAAAGATCTGAAATATGAGGAAACTAAAAACACCCAACCAGAAAAACAAAAAGAAAAAAGAATCCAAAAATATGAAGATAGTGTAAGGAGCCTCTGGGACAACTTTAAGCGTACCAACATCCAAATTTTTGGGGTGCCAGAAGAAGAGAGCAAAATATTGAAAACCTATTAGAAGAAATAATGACAGAAAACTTCCCTACCTGGTGAAAGAAATAGACTTACAAGCCCAGGAAGCACACAGAACCCCATATAAGAGGAATCCAAAGAGGACCACACCAAGACACATCATAATTAAAATGCCAAGGGCAAAAGACAAAGAGAGAATCTTGAAAGCAGCAAGAGAAAAACGGTTAGTTACCTACAAGGGAGTACCCATATGACTGTCAGCTGATTTCTCGGCAGAAACTATGCAGGCCAGAGGGAGTGGCAAGAAATATTCAAAGTGATGAACAGCAAGAACCTACAACCAAGATTACTCTACCCAGCAAAGCTATCATTCAGAGTTGAAGGTCAGATAAAGAGCTTCACAGACAAGAAAAAGCTAAAGGAGTTCATCACCACCAAACCAGGATTACATGAAATGCTGAATGGTATTCTTTAAGAAGAGGAAGAAGAAGAAAACGGTAAAGATAAAAATTATGAACAACAAAATGACATCAAATACATACCTACCAACAAGTGAATCTAAAAATCAAGTGAATTAAAAATCTGAAGAACAGAATGGACTGGTGAATATAATAGAATCAGGGACATAGAAAGGGAGTGGACTGACAATTCTCAGGGGGAAGGGAGTGTGAGGGGTGAGGGAAGAGATTGGACAAAAATCTTACACCTATGGATGAAGACAGTGGCGGGGGGTAAGGGCATGGGTGGGGTGGGTTAGGGAATCAGGTGGAGGGGAGCTATGGGGGGGGAAAGAGGAACACCTGTAATAATCTGAACAATAAAGATTTATTTTTTTAAAAATGATACTGGCTGTATAATATAAGCCTGCCTTTGAGAAACCCCATTGCTCTTAAGCAGTTATTTATCCTTAATGCTCCTGAGAATCAAAAAATATAATTGTTCATACTTATAACTGTTATTGTTACCAGCTTGAAATAAAATCTGGACATGTGAAAATTGTAAATTTCTGTCTTCACCAAAGCCTGGCAGTTACTGTTAAGGAGTCTTTTGGCTCTGTTGGAGCCTCAGAGTATGGATAGTGTATAGTTGATATGAAGGTACTTTAGAAGAGGGGATGTTGCCCTTATCAGGCATCTTGAATAAGATCTGTCAGATTGAATTCCCAGAAATTTATGGATTTTTCCGCTTTACTTCTTGAGTTTGTCTATGTTGTGTTGCAAAGGAGAAATTGAAGCACTGAAAGGATATATGTATTTATCCTTTTAATTTTATTACAGAAAAACCATGATCCAATGGCTTTTGTCAGAAACACAGACCATTTTACTCCTCCAGAGCAGCTGGAAGAAAAATTGCTGCTTCTTCATAGAAGCATGAATTACAGTCCTTGCCTTATGTATTTATCATTATCCTCCTCATCAGAATCTTTCTTATTTTTACTTTAGCCATCACCTCCCTAAAATACTTTCTGTAAACACCCAGTCCCAGCTTATCTATATAATAAAAGCCTAAGCGACCGTTATGGCAGAATGACCAGAACGACCGGTCACTATGATGCGCACTAGCCACCAGGGGGCAGACGCTCAATGCAGTAGCTGCCCCCTGGTGGTCAGTGCGCTCCCACAGGAGGAGCGTCGCTCAGCCAGAAGCCTGGCTCACGGCTGGTGAGTGCAGCGGTGGTGGTAGGAGCCCCTCCTGCCTCCGCAGCAGCACTAAGGAGCAGCAAGCCAAGGGATAAGGAGCAGCAAGCAGGTGGCCGGTAAGGAGCAAGGGGGCCCAGACTGCCAGAGGGATGTCCGACAGGGGATGTCCGACTGTCTGAGGGTTCCCGGACTGTGAGAGGGCGCAGCCTTATTGACAGCCTTATTTTTGTGACACCATACATATTTAAACCTAATTTCCTCACCCTTTCAGACTTTCAAATGCTAAGACAGACATTACTGTGGTAAAGATTTTTTTAGCACATGCAAATTATAGAAGCTGGATGACAAAGAATAGTTTTGGTTAAGGAGTCTTGGTTCAAAAAATGTAGTCTAATAGGCCTTTGTATATAGCTGGGTTTACCCTTCAAGTATAAAGATATTTTCTTATTTTGGAGTTGCTGTGAAAGAATACATAGAACAAGAAGAAGCTTCCCCTTTTTACTGTTTTATTCATCAAGTCAGGAAGTATTCTGATGTGCATTCGGATTTGATGTTCAGTAATTTCAGTATTGTTTATCATGTGATTTTTCTTTCTTTTTTTTTTTTAAATAAATCTTTATTCAGATTATTACAATTATTTCTCCTTTTTCCCCCCATAGCTCCCCTCCACCCATTTCCCACCCCACCTTCTGCCCTTACCTCCCCCCCACTGTCCTCATCCATAGGTGTATGATTTTTGTCCATTCTCTTCATGAACCCCCCATACCCCTTTCCCCCTGAGAATTATCAGTCCACTCCCTTTCTATGCCCCTGATTCTATTATATTCACCAGATTATTCTGTTCCTCAGGTTTTTAATTCACTTGATTTTTAGGTTCGCTTGTTGATAGATATGTATTTGTTGTTCATAATTTTTCTCTTTACTTTTTTCTTCTTCCTCTTCTTTAAGAATACCTTTCAGCATTTCATATAATCCTGGTTTGGTGGTGATGAACTCCTTTAGCTTTTTCTTATCTGTGAAGCTCTTTATCTGCCCTTCAATTCTGAATGATAGCTTTGCTGGGTAGAGTAATCTTGGTTGTAGGTTCTTGCTATTCATCACATTGAAAATTTCTTGCCACTCCCGTCTGGCCTGCATAGTTTCTGTTGAGAAGTCAGCTGACAGTCGTATGGGTGCTCCCTTGTAGGTAATTAACTGTTTTTCTCTTGCTGCTTTTAATATTCTCTCTTTGTCTTTTGCTCTTGGCATTTTAATTATGATGTGTCTTGGTGTGGTCCTCTTTGGATTCCTTTTGTTTCGGGTTCTGTGTGCTTCCTGGACTTGTAAGTCTATTTCTTTCACCAGGTGGGGGAAGTTTTCGGTCATTATTTCTTCAAATAGGTTTTCAGTATCTTGCTCTCTCTCTTCTTCTGGCACCCCCATAATTCTGATGTTGGTACGCTTGAAGTTGTCCCAGAGTCTTCTTACATTATCTTCAACTTTTTGGATTTTTTTTTTGCTTTTTGCTTTTTCGGTTGAGTGTTTTTTGCTTCTTTGTAATTCAATTCTTTGACTTGATTCTTGTGTTCCTCTATTCTGTTTCTGGGTCTCTGTATAATATTTTTTATTTCAGTCAGTGTATGTTTAATTTCTAGTTGGTCCTTTTTCATATCTTCGAGGGTCTCGTTATATTTATCGGCCTTTTCTAGGATATTCTTAAAAAGTCTTATAACCATAGTTTTGAATTCTATATCCAGTCGTTTGTTTTCCTCCATTTCTTTCGTTTGTGATCTGATTCTTTGACCCCGCATTTTTACTGATTCCCTGAGTTGGTAAGGTAGATATTTGTGCTAGGTTTCCAATATGGCCCAGTGGGTCTGCTTCCCCAGTTAACCTGAGGTGGACACTCTTGGTGCACCCCTTTGTGGACTGTGTGTACAGCCTTGTTGTAATTAAGTCTTTATTGTTGTTGGTATCACTGGGAAGAATTGACCTCCGGGCCAGTTGGCTGTAAGGATCAGCTGTGTCTATGCTGGGAGAAGTTCGGTGCTGGAGACAGCCTTATAGGATTAGACTTGCCAAATTGCAATAGCCTCTGTGCTCAGCTTGGATGGGGTGGAGACTCAGTCTTGGCTTCCTGTCAGCCTTGCGCTTGCGCGCATGTGCGCTTTCAGTCCTCCGCCTTCCCCAGCTCGAGTCTCCGCCTGAGAGTCCAGACTCCCCCCACAAGAGCGTGGGTCCCCAGGGGCTCGCCTGGAACTGGGGTTCACTGCAGTCAGAACTGGGGCTCAGTGCCGTCAGGAACCTCTGACTCCCTTCCACTAGGGAAAGCCTGTGGCAACCTCCGCAGCCTTTGTGCGCACTGGCACGCGCGCGCGTGCGCACTTTCAGTCCTCCGCCTTCCCCGGCTCCCGAGTCTCCGCTCGAGAGTCCAGACTCCCCCCACAAGAGCGTGGGTCCCCAGGGGCTCGCCTGGAACTGGGGTTCACTGCAGTCAGAACTGGGGCTCAGTGCAGTCAGAATCCTCTGACTCCCTTCCACTAGGGAAAGCCTGTGGCAACCTCCGCAGCCTTTGTGCGCACTGGCCCGCGTGCGTCTTCAGACTTCTGCCTTTCCCAGCTCGAGTCTCCGCCCAAGAGTCCAGACTCCCCCCGTATGCCGTGGGTCCCCAGGGGTTCGCCCGGAACTGGGGTTCAGTGCAGTCAGAACTGGGGTTCAGTGCGGTCGGAGGCTTCCTTCCCCCTTCCGCCAGAGAAAGTCAGCCAGGCTCTCAGCCGCCCTGACTCTCTGCGCGCACAAAGCCCCTTTGCCGTACCTCCAATTCTCTGTGAGCTTTTCTCTTTCCTTCTAGCTGTAGAATTTTCACTCAGCCAGCTTTCCTGTGGTTCTGGATGGTGTCCGTTCTGTCTTTTAGTTGTAGTTTTGAAATTGTTGTGCGAGGCAGCAGTTTATGTGTTTACCTATGCCGCCATCTTGGTTTCTCTCTATCATGTGATTTTTCAATAAAGAAATCAGTTCTACAGCCACAGTTCTTCCTCTCATTGAACAGATGAGCCTTGAATTTGCAAGTACATACATACACCTTTGAAATTTTGTTTTTCACAGCCTCTTCCAAAAAACTATATCAGCAGTATATACTTAGAACATAATAGAAAATAAGTTTTCTATTAACTTTATCTTGCCTCATGTTTGCTTTTTTTTGATATTTGCATTTATCCTTTAATTTTGTTTTTCTTTCTTGATTAAGGTATTACATATGTGTCCTTATCCCCCCTCTTGGCGGCCCCCACCTCCCACTCATGCCTTCACTCCCCGGGTGTCTTTGTCCATTGGTTATGCTTATATGCATGCATACAAGTCCTTTGGTTGATCTCTCCCCCTCGTTTGCTTTTGCAAAGAAAAATCTCTGGTCCTAAAATCTGAACTTACATGGCAGATAAAAGATGAATATATGCTTAGGGTATTACATTTAGATGAAAAATATTACTCTGCAAAATTCTTTGGAATCAAAAAATTTACAGATTCTGCAAATATATATATATACATACATTATATATATGTATATATATACACACATATATATATATTTATATTTTATTGATATTTTACAGAGAGGAAAGGAGAGGGATAGAGAGCTAGAAATATCGATGAGAGAGAAACATCGATCAGCTGCCTCCTGCACATCTCCCACTGGGGATGTGCCCGCAACCAAGGTACATGCCCTTGACCGGAATCGAACCCGGGACCATTCAGTCCGCAGGCCGACGCTCTATCCACTGAGCCAAACCGGTTTCGGCTCTGCAAATATATTTTAATTTTTAAAATTTAATGTGACTGCCAAGAAAGTGAACTTACTTTGTTATGTAGCCAGCTATAGTAAGTGGGTGCTTCTTTTTGCCTCAGAATCAATTTTAAACTTGATTAGAAGTTTCCACACTCAAGATGCCATGATCAGCCAAGCCAATGTTAATATTCATTTTGTCACAAGATGCAGAGTACCATTTTTCTGTCTATCATGCACACCTGGAGTTCTGTTTCCATTTTAGTCTCAGCTAATAGAAAGTAATGATATGGCCCTAGCTGGTTTGGCTCAGAGGATAGAGCATCGGCCTGTGGAATTAAGGGTCCCAGGTTCAATTCCAGTCAAGGGCACATGCCCAGGTTGCGGGCTCGATCCCCAGTAGGGGGGCATGCAGGAGGCAGCTAATCAATGATTCTCTCTCATCATTGATGTTTCTATCTCTCTCTTCCTCTCCCACTCTGAAATCAATAAAAATATATTTTCTTAAAAAAGAAGGTAGTACTGTTATGTCAGGAATGGGTTCATGATACTGAAAAATATGCCCCTTCTGACTCTGGCTATATCATCACTGCTACATGAAATCATGGAAGCAGTGCTAGAGGTAATGTTAAAAGTTAACAAATATTAACTTACCCTAGCTGGTTTGGCTCAGTGGATAGAGCATCAGCCTGGGGGCTAAAGGGTCCCAGGTTCAATTCCTGTCAAGGGCACATGCTGGGGTTACAGGCTCGATCCCCAGTAGAGGGCGTGCAGGAGGCAACCAATCATTGATTTTCTCTCATCATTGATGTTTCTCTCTCTCTCCCTTCTCTGAAATCAGTAAAAATACATTTTTTAAAAACACAAATATTAACTTGACAAGGCTATATAATTTGGCCTAAGACGCATCTTGCAATACTTTGCTTAGAGAAAGATCCAAAGGCTTTAAATAAATGTTATTAAAAAAAAAAATACAGCCCAGCAGCTGGTGTTGCTCAATAGTTGAGCATCAACCTATGAACCAGGAAGTCATGGTTCATCCAGTCAGGGTTGCCGGCTTGATCCCCCAGTAGGGGGCGTGCAGGAGGCATCTGATCAATGATTCTCTCATCATTGACGTTTCTCTCTCTCCCTCTCCCTCCCTCTCTGAAATCAGTAATATATACTTGTTAATCCTTGCCTGAGGGTATTTTCCCATTGATTTTAAGGGAGAGTGGAAGGGAGGGGGAGAGACAGAGATAGAGAGAGAGAGAGAGAAACATTGATATGAGAGAGACACATTGATTGGTTAATTCCCACACAGACGGGCTGGGGATCAAGCCTGCAACTGAGGTACGTGCCCTTACTGACTCAACCTAGGTCCCTTCAGTCCTGAGGCCGAGGTACGTGCCCTTACTGACTCAACCTAGGTCCCTTCAGTCCTGAGGCCGAGGTACGTGCCTTTACTGACCCAACCTCGGTCCCTTCAGTCCTGAGGCCGATGTTCTAACCATTTTGCCAAACCAGCTAGGGCAATAAAAATATAGTTTAAAAAAATAAAGAAAACAAAAATAGATACAACTTTTCAAACTACAGGAGATAAAATTTGACTTCTTCGCATGGAATTAAGTTCAAAATTTTGTTTGAAAATTGCTAATTTTTAGAAAATGTTTTTCATAAAGTTGGAATGGAATGTATACTCTGTAATACTTCACTTATTTATTTTGAGACATCTTGGCCAAATTAAAAAATTCAGAGATAAGAAGTGACCTATCTTTTGAAGAATTAATTGGTAATGGAGCACAGAAGTGTGGATAGTTCAGAATGGTATTAATATTAAAATTTCAAAACTATTTAGTTAATAAAGGAGGAAATAACTCCACATGTCTTCTTGACCTAATGAGAGCTCAGGGAGGCAGGGAAAATTTCTAGAAAGGGAACAAGAAAACGAGAATCCTAAAGCAACAGGTAGGGGGAGGAAGACAAGCAGCAACTTCAGAAGCAGTAAATTAAAGAACTGAGCCCTGCTGTCCAGCCCTTGTGTAGGAAGTTACTATAGATATCTAGGATTTGGCAGCTGGGTATATTAAGGAATAGGACATACAGTATTTTGAAACAATGTCTTCCCTAGTTGAATAATGCCAAGCATGTAACAAACAATTAAGTTATATTATCCCCATTATATTTTAAGAAATGAGATAGTATAGTATAGGGAAAAAAATGCCTGAATGAAGGCCTGAGTTTCCATCCTGTCACTTGCCACTTAACTCTGAGATTTTGGGCAAATCACTGTCTGAGTTTCTTTCAAAATAAACTAAAATCACTTACCTGATGGGACTGTTAAGGATAAATGAAGTCATCTCTGAAAAGTTAAAATGGTTAATTAATCATGCTGTTGTTAGTTGGATTGAGCAGAAAGATTCTTTGAGCAGGACATTGTGAATTAAGTATGTTTAGCTTCTAGGATGTAATCACATTTTTATAACTTTAGTGTATGTGAATTTATTAGTGAAATAATAAACCTTTTAAAGTTGTGATTTAAAAACTACAAAATCAACAGTATAATGAGAAATGGGCAAATTCAGCTCATCTTATTATTTTAGTTTAAAGAAGACTATGCTAGCTCTAATGCTTTGTTTTGTTTGTTTGTTTGTTTAATTTAAGAAAAGAGAACGGATGGCAATGGTAGAGTATATTTTGTCAACCACAACACTCGTATTACACAATGGGAAGACCCCAGAAGTCAAGGGTAAGAACTTTTGTCTACTGGTTTATAAATAACTCTTAAAGATTGTACCCTGTTTCTGATTCAGTTATGAAAAAGATCAGTTACATATTCTTTCCCCCAGAGGCCTTAAACATTACTCACATATCTTATAATGAGAAAAAAATTAAACTATCCTATCTAATAAAAGAGTAATATGCAAATTAACCATCATTCTGCTACATCCAAAAGCCACGCCCACCAGCCAATCAGGAGGAAATATGCAAATAAACCCAACCAAGATGACTACCGCCACAGAGAGCATGAGGGAGGCTTGGGTTTCCCCGGTGATGGAGGAAGCCAAGCTTTCTGCCTGCCCTTGCCGGCCCAGGCCTCCACTCAAGGCTACAAAGTTTCAATGATAGAAGATACATAAAACCAAACAGAAATGGCGGCAGCCTGGGAGCTGGAAAGAGCAGGAGGCTAGGGTTGCCCCCGGCGATGGAGGAAGCCAAGCTTCTGCAGACCTGGCCGGCCCAGGCCTCCGCTTAAGGCTACAAAGTTTCAATTGTGGAAGATACATATATCCCAACAGAAGTGGCTGCCGCCGAGGAGCAAGCAGAAGGCTTGGCTCTGCTCCAGGCTACAAAGTTTCAATTGTAGAAGATAAATAAACCCCAGATACCAGGGCCTCCACTTGGGTTGCCAGGGGGCGTGGCCAGCCTGCAAACCACCACAGGCCCCTCAGCCAGGCCGCCCCATGCCCCAAGGGAACCCCCACCCTGATCCGGGACACCCTTCAGGGCAAACCAGCTGGCCCTCACCTGTGCACCAGAACTCTATCCTATCTAATAAAAGAGTAATATGCAAACTGACTATCACTCCAACACACAAGAGGCTGCCCCCATGTGGTCAAAGATCCTGCCCCCATGTGGACACAAGATGGCCACCACAAGATGGCCAGCAGGGGAGGGCAGTTGGGAGGGACCAGGCCTGCAAGGGAGGGCAGTTGTGGGTGATCAGGCCAGCAGGGAAGGGCAGTTAGGGGTGACCAACCTGGCAGAGGAGGGAAATTGGGATGACCAGGCCTGCAGGGAAGGGCAGTTAGGGGTGACCCGGCTGGCAGAGGAGGGAAGTTGGGGGCGACCAGGCCTGCAGGGAAAGGCAGTTGGGAGGGACCCAGGCCTGCAGGGGAGAGCATTTGGGGGGACCAGGCCTGCAGGGGAGGGCAGTTAGGGGTGACCAGGGCTGCAGGGGAGGGCAGTTGTGTGGGGACCCAGGCCTGCATCGGAGGGCAGTTAGGGGCAAACAGGCTGGCAGGGGATCAGTTAGGCATCAATCAGGCTGACAGGGGAGTAGTTAGGGGGTGATCAGTCTGGCAGGCAGAAGCAGTTAGGGGCAATCAGGAAGGCAGGCAGGCGAGCAGTTGGGAGCCAGCAGTCCTGGATTGTGAGAGGGGTCCCAGATTGGAGAGGGTGCAGGCTGGGCTGAGGGACACCCCCGCCCCCCGTGCACGAATTTCGTGCACCGGGCCTCTAGTTTAATATAATGGATGTGGGCTTCTTGAGAGTATGGGGCGGGGGAATCACTGGCTTGTGCCAATACATTTAAGTATTCCCAAAATCTGCTTATTATTGGTAAGACCAGGTAAGTAACTCTAAAGCAAGTTTTTGCAACCTGGGATCCACTGGATAAAATTCAGGGAGCCTGTGACTTAGGGAGAAAAATATTAAACATTCGGTTTCATTAACCTTTATCTGAATTTTCATGTGATTGTAAGGTACAACCAGAGTAGAATTAGCAATGCCTAGGACTTTGCCCCCAGTAGAGAACATCATCCTGCAGTTGTTGCAGATATATCAAAATATTGTTTATATACATCATTACAAGGATTAGCTAGTTAATCCTATATAATAAAGAGCTAATTGGACCAGACGGCGGAACAACCTTCTGGAACGACCTTCTGGAACCACCAGTGGGCAGGGGTCGGGGCTGCGAGGGCTGAGGCAGCTAGGGCTTTGAAGGCCTACTCTTGCACAAATTTCGTGCATTGGGCCTCTAGTATATTAATAAGAGTCACATTATTATTATATTTGTCTTTTTGCTGTTTAATAACTATGTAGATATAATTGCTTTTCTTTGTAACATTATGTAATGGTGTGTGTATTAATTGGCTAAGGCTGCCTGAACAAAGTACTTGCGGCTTAAACAACAGAAATTTGTTTCATAGTTGAGGAGCTACAAGATCAAGGTGTTGGGAAGGCTGTCCTTGTAAAGGCAGTAGGGAAGGGCCTGTTCCAGGCCTCTCTCCTAGTTTCTGGTGGTTCCTTGGCTTGTGGCAGCATAACTCTAGTTTTGAAATGGCACTCGCTCTGTTCAAATTTTCCCTTTTTATAAGGATACTAGGGGCCCGGTGCACGAAATTCGTGCACATTAAAAGGGGATTAATTAGAGGAAATAATTTAATATTGCTATTTGCCCTTTATAATAGAAGTGTCAGAGATGAAAGAAAATTAGTAAAATGTATATGAAAACCTTCCTCCTGTCAGAGTCTGGGGTGCACCATGGGACCCATTGTCAAGTCCCCGCCCACCCACATGCGCCTCAAAAATCACGTGAGACCCAGACCCGGCCAGTCCCTGCCCCAATTGGGCTAGATCAGCCTTGGGCAAACTACGGCCCGTGGGCCGGATCCGGCTGTTCTATCTGGTTCTCTTGCTCTCCCCTCCGCTCCTTTACTTTGAATTTATATTAGTTCACACAAACACTCCATCCATGCTTTTGTTCTGGCCCTCCGGTCCAGTTTAAGAACCCATTGTGGCCCTCGAGTCAAAAAGTTTGCCCACCCCTGGGCTAGATCCAGACCTGGCCAATCCCACCCTTGTCAAGCCCCGCCAGGCAGGGGACTTAGCCTCAGGTTCCCTGGCCTGGTGCTAGGATGGGGGCGTGGCCTGAGGTCCCCCAGCGCAGACCAGGGTGGGGGGCATGCCTTGAGGTCCCCGGTTAAGCCCCACCAGGTGGGGGACATGGCCTGAGATCCCCTGTCAAGCCCTGCTGGTGGGGGGCATGGCCTGAGGTCCCCCGTCAAGCCTCGCCAGGCAGGGGGGCGCAGCCTCAGGTCCCCTGGCCCGGCACCGGGAGGGGGGAACAGCCTCAGGTCCCCCATCAAGCCCCACTGGCAAGGGAATGCAGCCTCAGGTCCCCTGTCAAGCCCCGCTGGGCTGGGGACTTGGCCTGAGTTCCCCCGACCCAGCACTGGGGGTGCACCTTGAGGTCCCCCATCAAGCCCCCTTGGGTGGGGAGCATGGCCTGAGGTCCCCTGTCAAGCCCTGCCAGGCAGGGGGGCACAGCCTCAGGTCCCCTGGCCCGGTGCTGGGGCGGGGGGAGCGGTCTGAGGTCCCTCGGCCTAGTGCCGGGGTTGGGGGCCCAGCCTGAAGTCCCCTGTCAAGTCCCACCTGGTGGGGGACGTGGCCTGAGGTCCCCCAGCCTGGCACTGGGGCAGGGGGCGCATCCTGAGTTCCCCCGACCCAGCACTGGGGGTGCACCTTGAGGTCCCCTATCAAGTCCCGCTAGGTGGGGGCTATTGCCTGAGGTCCCCTGTCAAGCCCAGCCAGGCAGGGGGGTGCAGCCTCAGGTACCCTGGCCTGGTGCCTGGGCAGGGGGCATGGCCTGAGGTCCCCCATCCAGCCCTGCTGGGCGGGGGTTATGGTCTGAGGTTCCCCCGACCTGGTGCCAGGGTGGCGGGGGGCACAGCCTGAAGTCCCCTGTCAAGCCCCACCTGGTGAGGGACGTGGCCTGAGGTCCCCCAGCCTGGCGCTGGGGCAGGGGGAGCAATCTGAGGTCCCCTAGCCCAGCACCAGGACAGGAAGCGCACCTTGAGGTCCCCCGTCAAGCCTCAGTACCCTGGCCTGGTGCCGGGGTGGGGGATGTGGCCTGAAGTCCCCTGTCAAGCCCTACGGGGGTGGGGGAGGGCATAGCCTCAGGTCCCTGCTGATTGCTTGTTAAGGCTCCTTATGGAAACTTGGCTTCAGCTATGGGTGCAGCCATCTTTGTGATGGAGTGATGATCAATTAGCATATTCCCTCTTTATTAGATAGGACTAGTCATAATCAATTAGTGGCCCACCATTTTGATCTGAATTAGTTACATCTGCGGTGATTTCCAAAGGAGGTCGCATTCTGAGGTATTGAGGGTTAGGACTTTAACATAAGAATTTGCAGCAAGTACATAATTCAGCCCATAATAATATGTAATACTATGTATTTAGCAGACTGCCAGAAGGATTCCATTCTGCAAGAAATTTGGCAAGGTATACCGTCAGAGAGCACAGTCTCCACATGATTGCGCTCACTTCAGACATTAGCCATAAGCTGGGACCAACTGGCTACAAATTGGGGAGTCCCCACAATCACTTTCAGGTTTGATAACTCACCAGAGAGACTTGAACTCACTGAACCCTCTTGTACTCAGTCATGTTTATTACAGGGAAAAGGATACAAATTAGACCTAACAGAAGGAAAAATGAAAAGAGAAGAATCTGAGAGGGTTCCAAACACCCAGAATTAATGTGAAACAGTATGTGTGGAGTTTTGCTAAGCATCGAATCTTACCTGAGTCTCTGGTATCCAGAGTTTTTATTAAGGCTCCATCATGTACTGCCTATGTGGCTAACGTTTACTATCCAGGCCTTTCCCAGAGTTTGGGCTAATACCTTTAGTTTTCAGTTATGCCAGAGGTCAGAACTGATAGGAATATTCCAAAGTCTCCATCAGAAAATATATTGTTAACTGTCTGGGTGTTCAAATCCTCCAAGCAAAGATACTCCTGACAGGCAGGACATTCCAGAGGCCTGCAAACAAGCTCCTAGTAGCCCAGGGCAAAGGCTATCTGTTTAGCTATGATTAATTCTTCACTTAACACATTCATGGCTCAAAGTTTTAAGAACCGCTGTTCTAAAGGCATGCTTTAAATTTAAAATCTATTTCTGGGTACCAACAAATCACAACATTTTTTTAATGGAGTAGTGGTATTTAACTAAAATATTTTTAATTTCCCCAAAAGGAAGAATTTAAGAATTTAAAAAATAGCACTTCTAATTCCTCTTTAAAATTCTATCTCTAAGGATAGAATAGACCATGTGACCTTACAGTAATTTGCTACCATTTTTTGTTCCCCCTTTTCCTTTAAAGTTTCAGAACTAAAGTTAGAATCATATTTTAATACAAATGACCCAGTTCTATTCCATTTGTTTTGTTTTTAAGACAACAACTTGTTACTAAGTCTGTCTTGCAAATACAATTACAACAAATGAGAAGTGTTACCTTTTTTTTAACATTTTGGTAGTCTGTTTTATCTGACATTGCACTCAGTTCTGTGAATACAGCTAAATGTTCTGAACCTCTTGACATAGTTTAAAAAATACTGTTCTGTGCAATGTTCTCAGCCTTTTGTTCTTCCAAAGTACACTTAAGGAAAATGATGTACCTGTCTGCAACAGTGGCTCTGTAAGACAGTGAGCTTAAATGCCTTCAACTCCTGTCAATGGGGTGACAAATGCTACAGCCACGTCATCCTCACATCCAGTTTAGATCATTGGTAGTGGCGAACAGTGATAGCACCTTAAGGAGAGAACTAATTTGATAATATCTCTATTTTAGTGCTCTGTCAGCAATCTATATAAAGAGGTAATATGCAAATTGTCTGTTACTGTGTCACGGTAACAATGGTTCAACAGGCTGGGCGGGGCTGCGCGCGGCGAGGGGTGGGGCTGTGTGCGCAACTGGTCACCAGGAGATGCATGGAGCACCTCTAGGTCCCCACCCCCTCCCCCACTCCTGCTGGCTGTGGCCCGGAGACAGAGAAACCACCCGCCCCAAGGTCCCAGGCCACAGCCAGCCCGAGAAGCCACCTGCCCTGTGGTCCCCGGGGGAGATGGGGAAGCTGCCCGCCCACAGTCCAGGCACCAGTGCCTGAGGCTGGCTGCTGCCCGGGAGATGGAGAAGTGGCCTGCCCTGTGGTCCTGGGCCTCAGCCAGCCGGAGTAGCCGCCCGCCTGTGGTCCAGGCACCAGCCTGTCCGGGTGGCAGTGCCTGCGGCTGGCTGCAGCCCAGGATACAGAGAAGCCACCCGCCCTGGGGTCCCAGGCTGCAGCCACCCGGAGAAGCTGCCAGCCCTGTGGTCCAGGGCGCTAGCGCCTGTGGCCCCAGAGATAGGTTCCCTCTTCTCCCACTACAGTCATTACTCCAATATTCCCCTTCTGAATTTCTCTCTGCTGCCCCAACCCAACTCCACTTTTCATCTGAAGGATAGGGAACAGGGAGAGCAATGTTAAAAGCTTACATTTTTAAGCAGGTAAGGTTGGTACTTAAACATATAAATGGAAAACTAGAGTCCTTAAGGTAACAAAGGCTAGAAAGGGAGGGGACAGGGACAGGGCAAGACATAGTGTATCCAGCAATCCATGTGGGGACTGAAAACTTTGCAGTGAAGATATGAATCAACTAAAATATTGACAGGAACAATTCTTCCATCTTTGAAAATATCTATATCAACTCTGTTTAAATAGATTTTCATCTGCATAATATAACACATTCTAATGAGACCACCGCCACCAATGTGGTCAGTGTTGTGCTGGTAAATGTTTAACAACTGGCTCTCAATCAAAGAAAACAAAACCCTGATTTACACTATTGGCCAATTTCTGTGGCATAAATTCTCCATCCATGGCTGATTTCAGCTGCTAATGTGATGCCACTAAATGCAGAGCTGAGGAGGAACGTGCAGTAATACACTACTATATTCCACCAGAAAGACCCAAAAGATATAAATAATGTCAAGAGTCAGAACAGTAAGGTGCAGTAAATAACTGAGGAGTGATGAATTTAGAGTATGTATTACCTTTGGTTTTAATGTAATGTATTCACTTTTAAGATTATATAATTCAAATTTTAATAATGCCCATATTTAACAACCAGCTTGCAAAATTCCTGAAAATTTGTGAGCCAGTAAGAGCAGGCTCCAGCACAATACTGAGTGGAGTATAATGGTTAAAGGGCATGGCTCATGGGTTTCAAACGAGACTCGGCCACTTTCAGGTTTTACTGGACAAGTTACCTGATCTCTCTATACCTCAGTGTTCTCATCTGTGTAATTATAGTACCTGCTGTATATAGTTGTTGCAAAGATAAAATGAAATCTGTGTATGACACAGCACAGTACCTGAAATAGTTCACTCAATTTGTTATAAACTGTTACTACCTCAAAACGTTGTTGACAAAATTACTCATGCTGAAAGAATGAAATTTTATTGATGAGAAAAATACTTTATTTTGCGATCTACATGGAGACAGTCAGTTTTGCTTCCTAGGCAGTAGATGGTAATCTACTACTAGAAACTGAAAGAGGAAAAATGACCTCAATCAACATGATTGAGGCAACGTATTATTAGCTGGATCATAAAGCAGAGAGGATGCCATATATTCTAGGATACATCTGCAGTAAGAGGCTTCACCTCAGGTATTAATTCTGATCAACTAAGCATCAGACTTAAGATGAATGGTGAGAAGAATTCTGAGGCTGCTTTTAGACTTAGCAGGAATAGAACTTTAATACATAAGCAACAGTAATATGCTAATTAGACCGGATGTCTTCCAGACGACCATCCGCACGCCCTTCCTGACAAACCAGGCCCAGGAGAAGCCACCTGCGGTGGTCCCGGGCACCAGCGCCTGCGGCTGGCTGCAGCCTGGGAGACAGAGAAGCCGCCACCCTACTGTCCTGGGCTGCAGCCAGCCGGAGAAGCCGCCCACCCCGCGGTCCCAGGCGCCAGTGCCTGTGGCTGTGGCCCGGGCAAAGCCACCTGCCCACTGTCCCCTGCGGCTGCATCCGGCCTAGGCGAAGCTGGCCCTGTCCCGGGTGCCTGTGGCTGGCCAGAGGAAGGGAAGCCCGGGTCCCGGGTGCAGGGCTGAGGCACAGGTGGTTAGGGGCAATCAAGCCAGCAGGGTAGCAGTTAGAGGCAATCAAGCTGGCAGGCAGAAGTGGTTAGGGGAAATCAGGCAGGCAGTCAGGTTTGTGATTAGGAGCCAGCAGTCCTGAATTGTGAGAGGGATGTCCGAGATTAGAGAGGGTGCAGGCCAGGCTGAGGGACATCTCTCTCCCTGCCTCACCCCACACTAATTTTGTACACTGGGCCACTAGTATGAATGAATGTAGGACCAGAGTGAGACTAGAGGCAGGAAAACCCAGTTAGGTGGCTGTTGTGAAAGTTTAAGAGAGATGAATAAAGCCAGAGTAAGGATGGTGCAGGGTATTGAAAATAGTGACAAACTTGAAGACATCTAAGGCAGCATAGGCAGAACTTGGTTACCATGGGGTGTTTAGTTGGGTTATTATGGAGATGGGGAATACAAGTCAAGTAGGTAAGAGAAGACTGAGTGGTGGTTGATGGATCTGTTGACATGTTAACATGCTTATAGGATAAAGAGGATATAGGTAAACAGGTCTAGTAAACAACTGGGTATACTGGACTAAATGGTTTTCTGGATTCCTACTGCATTTATGTGTATTTTTAGTTTCTGTATTTGGCCAACAAGCAACTCTAACATTTTTTGTTTGTTTATATTTTTTTCCTATGTTCTTTAGTCAATTAAATGAAAAGCCCTTACCTGAAGGCTGGGAAATGAGATTCACAGTGGATGGAATTCCATATTTTGTGGACCACAATAGAAGAACAACCACCTATATAGATCCCCGCACTGGAAAATCTGCCCTGTGAGTTTTCTAAACATTGTAGATTAAAAGAAAAACTGATCCCAAGATTTTGATATAAAAGATCTGAATTAGCAAGAAGTGTAGTTCTTACCATTTCTTGAGTTGTCTGCCCATAGATTTGTGTTCACAAAATATTTTGTATTTCTATTACCCTCTTGAATATTTTCTCCTATAGACTTTTCATATTGTTGCCTTCTTTACACATAGCAATAAATGAGACTATTTAGAAATTATCAGTATAGTACCGCTCACCAATTAATCCCCGATTTCTGATTATTATTTTCTTTATTTCTATTATTTTTAACTTAAAATTCCCTTAGCTTTGTTTTTCTTTTTTATTTTTGAAAAGTAACTGTTTTGTGCATTTGCTTAATATGTTTTATTTAGAGTTTTTTTAAATTATTATGATAAAACATACATAACAAAGTTTACCATTTTAAGTGTACAGTTTAATAGCATTAAGGACATTCACATTAAACAATAACTCTCCAATCCTCCTCCCCCAGCTACTGTTCTGCTTTCTGTCTTTATGAATTTGACTACTCATATAAATGGAGTCAGACAGTATTTGTTCTTTGGTGCTTATTTCACTTAGCATCATATCTCCAATATTTATTTATGTTGTAGCTTGTATCAGAATTTCATTTCTTTTTAAGCTGAATAATATTTCTGTCTATGTATGTACCACTTTTTGGTTATACATCTATTCATGGACATTTGGGTTGTTTCCACCTTTTGGCTATTGTGAATAATGCTACTATGAACATGAAGGTACAGATATCTGTTCGAATCCTTGCTTGTGTATATACTGATAAGTGAAGTTGCTGGATCAAATGCTAATTTTGTGGGGGTTTTTGAGTCACTGCCATACTATTTTCCATGCAGGTACACCATTTTACATCTCACCAGCAGTGAACATGAGTTCCAGTTTTTCCAATCTGTACCAACAGTTGTTTTCTGTTCTTTTTGGTTTGTTTGTTAGTTTGTTTTTTATGATGCCATCCTATGAGTATGAAGTAGTACCTCATTGTGGTTTTTATTTTTATTTCTCTAATGAATCATGATGTTGAACATCTTTTCATGGGCTTATTGGCATTTGTATATCTTTGAAGAAAGGTCTGTTCAAATCCTTTGCCTTTTTTTTTTTTCTTTCCTTTGCCCATTTTTTAATAGAGTTGTTTTTGGTTGAGTTTTAAAAATTTTCTATATATTCTAGATACTAATCCTTGTCAGATATGCCACTTGCAAATATCTTCTTTCATTCTACGTGTTGCCTAAGAGTTGTATAGCTTCAGCACTTATGTTTAGGTCCTGGATCCATTTTTAGTTAATTTTTGTAATGGAGGTAAGGGTCCAGTTTCATTTTTTTGCATATGGATATCCAGTTATCCCAGCACCATTTGTTGAAAAGACTGTCCTTTCCCCCATTGAATGGTTTTGGCACCCTTCTAGAAATCATTTGACCATATATGCCAGGGTTTATTTCTAGACGTTCTATTCTATTGTCTGTATATCTATCTTTAGTCCAATACCACACTATTTTGATTACTATTGCTTTGTATTAAATTTTGAAATTAGGAAATGTGAGTCCTCCCAACTTTTTTTTCCTTTTTTTTTTTAAATCCTCACCCAAGGATATTTTTCCATTGATTTTTAGAGAGAGGGAAAAAGAGAGAGAAATATCAGTGTGAAAGAAACTCATCAATTGGTTGCCTCCTGCACGAGCCCCAACCAGGGCCTGGGCCATGAAGGAGCCTGCAACCAAGGTACGTGCTCTTGACCAGAATTGAACCCGGGACCCTTCAATCTGCAGGCTGACACTCTATCCACTGAGCCAAACCTACTAGGGCTGTTTTTCTTTTTTAATATTATTTTGGCATTTTAAGGTCCCTTGAGATTCCATATAAATTTTAGGGTAGATTTTTCTCTCTCTGCGAAAAAGTCTTTGGGATTTTAATAGGAATTGTACTGAATTTGAAGTTTGCTTTGGTTAGTATTGACATCTTAACAATATTAAGTATTCTAATCCATGAACATAGGCTATGTATACATTTATTTGCCTTTAATTTCTTTCAACCGTGTTTTATAGTTTTCAGTGTAGAAGCCTTTTACTCTCTTTGTTAAGTTAATTCCTGAATGTTTTGTTGGTTTTTTGTTTATTTGCTTGTTTTTATTGATTTCATAGAGAGTAAGGGAGAGGGAGATAGAAACATCAATAATGAGAGCGAATCATTGATCGGCTGCCTCCTGCATGCTCTCTACTGCGGGATGGAGCCCGCAACCAGGGCATGTGCCCTGACCAGGAATCAAACTGTGACCTCCTGGTTCATAGGTCGATGCTCAACCACTGAGCAACACTGGCCAGACTGTTTTCTCATTTTTGGTGCTACTGTAAATGGAATTGTTTTCTTAGTTTATTAGCTCATAGAAATGCAACTGATTTTTGTGTATTGTTTTGTATCCTACTTTGCTGAATTTCCTTATTTCTAATGGATTTTTTTAATCTGGAATTTTTAGGGTTTTCTATATACAAGATCATATCTTCAAACAGATAATTTTTACTTTCTTTCCATTTTGGATGCCTTTTATTTCTTTGTCTTGCCTAATTGTTCTGGCTAGAACTTCTAATACTTTGTTGAATAGAAATGGTGAAAGCAGGCATCCTTGCCTTTTTCCCTATCTTAGTAGGAAAGTTTTCCTTCTTTCATCATTGAGTATGATATGAGCTGTGGGATTTTGACATATGTTATTTTTTGTTGAGGCAGTTTTCTTCTAGTCCTAGTTTTTTGTTGTGGTGTGGTGTGGTTTTTTTTTTTATCATGAAAGGATGTTGAATTTTATCAAATACTTTTATTTGCATTGAGATCATTTTTCCCCTTTGTTATTAATGTGTTGCTGGGTTACATTGATTTTTTTTTAATAGATATATTGAACCAACTTTGCATTTTAAGATAAATCCCACTTTGTCAAAAGTATTAAAATATTACTCTTTTTCATCTGTTGAATTTAGTATGCTAGTATTTTGTTGAGAATTCTTGAATCAGTGTTCATAAGAGATATTGGTCTGTGGCTTCCTTTTCTTGTAGTTTCTTTGGCTTGACATCAGGACTATCCTGACTACTCATTACTTTTTAATTTTATATTTTTTGTGTATTAAAAAATTTCATGTTTAAAGCAGCACTAGGAAATCAAGTCTATTAGTTATTAATAAAATCAGAAATGATTTATATATGGAAATAAATTATAAATAGGTAATGTTAGATCATTCATTTCAATTATAATTACGTTTGGGTACATATAACAGAAAACCTCAAAACAATAGTGGCTTATATAATACGGAAGTATATTTCTCTCCATCATTTAAAAATGTTCCAGTGGGACTTACACAGCACACTACTGAATAATCCATGGCTCAGAGAAGAAATCACAAAGAATTAGGAAATACTTTTGTACTTACTGATAATAAAAATACAACATAGCACAGCTTGTGGGATTTAACAAAAGTAGTCCTCAGAGACAAATTTATTGCTTAAAAGAGTAGATTAGAAAATAAAGGTATAAAATCAATCATCCTGCTTCAAATATTTAAGAAGCTAGAAAAAGAAAAGTTAATTAAACCACAAATAAGCACAAGAAAGGTAATAAGCATAAAAACAAAAATCAATGAAATGAAAATATGAAACAATAGAGAAAACAAAGCTAGAGGTGGGATCTTTGAGAAAGATGAATAATATTGATAACCCCTAGTAAACCTGAGAGAGAAAAGGAGAAAACAGATTACTAATATATTAGAAAATGAAGGGACATCACTATATCCCATAGACATGAAAAGATAATAAGATAATATTTTAAACAACTTTATGCCAATAAATTTAACATTTAACATTCCTTCAAAGACACAAGTCACCAAAATGGACATTAAGAGGAAATAAATCTGAATACCCATGTATGTGGTAAAGAAATTGAATTCATAATTAAATAATTTCCAAAAAAGGAAATTCTTGACTAGATAGCTTCACTGGTAAATTTTATCAAAATCCTAAAAAGCCAGGGGCCGTCAAAACTGAAACAACCAGACGGATGACAGAACAGCAGACTGCGTGGAGCGACCAGGCCAGCAGGGGGTTAGTGAGAGAAGAACAAACGACTGAACAGCAGGCTGCTTGGGGTGACCAGGCCAGCACGGCGGGGGGGGGGGGGGGGGGGGAGGCAATTGGGGGCGACCAGGCCAGCAGGGGAGCAGTTGGGAGCGACCAGGCAGGCAGGGGAGGGGCAGTGAGGGGCGACCAGGCCGGCTTTGGGGGGCAGAGAGGGGCAGTTGGGGGCGATCAGGCTGGCAGGCAGAGGTGGTTAGGGGTGATCAGGCTGGCAGGGGAGGCAGTTAGGGGCGATCAGGTAGGCAGAGGGGGGCAGTTGGGGGCAATCAGGCCAGCAGGCAGAGGCGGGTAGGGGTGATCAGGCTGGCAGGGGGGGGCAGTTAGGAGCCAGCGGTCCCGGATTGTGAGAGGGATGTCCAAGGAGTCCCGGATTGGAGAGGGTGCAGGCTGGGCTGAGGGGACCACCCCCCACCCCATGCACGAATTTCATGCACCAGGCCTCTAGTTCTATGTAAGTAACAAAATCCTATTCAAATTCTGTCATAAAATATAAGAGATAGGAACATTTCCTAACTCATTTTATGTGGTTTCTATAACCCTGATATCAAAATCAGACAAAAACATTTAAAAAAATTTTTTTGAGTAATCTTTATATAAACAGAGGTGTAACAATCTTTAACAAAATAATAGCAAATTAAATTTAGCAAGATAGAAAAGGAATATTATACTATCATCATGTGGAATATATCCCAGGAATGCAAGATTGATTTTACATACAAAAATCAATCAGTGTAATTTACCACATTAATAGATTAAAAGAGAAAAATTATGGTAATTTGACGAAAGCACTTGACAAAATACAATGCCAATTTATGATAAACTCTCAGCTGCCTTGGAAATTTTCTTACCTGAGAAATAATATTTACAAAAGACCTACAATCAACATCACACTTAAGATCAAGAATAAGACAAGGATATGTTCTGTCACTACTTTCATTCAACATTATATTTGTAGTGCTGTGAGATAAGAGAAAGAAAGAAAAAAAAATAGATTGGAAAGGAAAAAGTAAAACTGTCCTTTTTTCACTCATAATTATGTGTATAGAAAATCATAAGGAATCTAGAAAAAAAACTTCTAGAACTAGTAAGTAAATGTAACAGTATCGTCTGATACAAAGTCAATATACAGAATCAATTGTATTTCTATATTGAACATTTAGAGAATGAAATTAAAAGTATTCCAGGGGAAACATGACTTTCAGGGTGAGCTTTAGAGTAACCCCATGGTGTCATCAGTGATCTAGGCTCCTTTCTTTCTGTTCTACTATCCCAGACCTTGATCTGTATCCTCATAGTTACCTCATAGTTTATGATAGCTGTGAGACTTCAGCTGTCATAATTATACTGCAGGCTGGAATAAGAAGAACAAATTGAAAAGAGAAAAATATATTTTTCCAGGTCTCTCAGCTCTCTTTAAAAGAGCCTTCCTCGAAGTCCTATACAACACTTCAACTTACAACTCATTATCACTGTTAAGTCTCACAGCCCCACTGGGAAATGTAGTCTTTATCCTAGGTAGCAGTCTGCCCAGGTAAATATCAACAGTCTGATTTAAGGACAAAGGAGAGAATGGATATGGGGGATAGACAACATTCTCAGATAGAACCTACTTTACCCTAGTCCTGTTACATAGAATGGATATGGGGGATAGACAACATTCTCAGATAGATCCTACTTTACCTAGTCCTGATAGATTTGGCTGTATATAAGAGAAAATCCCACAACATTGGCTTTCAAAAGATGAAAATTTATTTGTGTCTTTTACTTAAAAATTATCCTGGGAGATAAAAACTTTAAAGGGTGGTAGTAGGATTATGCTATACTAGGGTGTTTTTATATTTGCTGAATACTGAGGGAGTGTGGTATTTTGCTTTCCTTACAAGCAGCTATATATGTCATATTTCTATTCTTCCTCAGAGACAATGGACCCCAGATAGCCTATGTACGGGACTTTAAGGCAAAGTTTCAGTATTTCCGGTTCTGGTGCCAGGTTAGTATTGGGTCTATATTTCTATACTTCCTTTCTTTTGTTTTTGTTGCTTACATTACAATCAGTGATTATGAAAATAATTAACTCATAAAAAAGCAGGTAAAATGGGAAACATCAGAATCTCTTTCTCCTATTTTTATTTTTTAATCCTCACCAGAGGATATTTTTTCCATTCTTTTATTTATTTTTTTAGAGAGAGTGGAAGGGAGGGGAAGAGACAGTGAGAGAAATATCGATGTGAGAGACACATCAATTGGTTGCTTCCTGCACGCGCCCCTACAGGCCAGGAATCAAACCTGCAACTGAGATATGTGCCCTTGACCAGAATTGAACCCAGGACCCTTTAGTCTGTGGGCTGAACTGGCTAGGGCTCTTTCTCCTATTTTTAAGGCAAAGAAATAGATCTGTCAGTTAAATAATTTGTGGCTTCTTTTGTTCACAATAATAAATTTGAAACCATTCAAATAAGAAAACAGTGCTACTCTCTTCCCAGTAACCATTATGTTCAGATTGCAGAAATCCTCAAATGAGTTAAAACATTTTCTGATGGCCCTAGCCGGCTTGGCTCAGTGGATAGAGCATCGGCCTGTGGACTGAAGGGTCCCAGGTTCGATTCTGGCCAAGGGCACATGCCTGGGTTGCAGGCTCGATCCCCAGTAGGGGGCGTGCAGGAGGCAACTAATCAATGATTCTCTCTCATCATTGATGTTTCTATCTTTCTCTCCTTCTCCCTTCCTCTCTGAAATCAATAAAGAAATTAAAAAAAAAAAACATTTTCTGATGTATAAATTATAACTGGTCCCTTTCATAGTTAGCATTTGCTAGATATATACATATATGTATCACTTTAATAGATACAGATACATAGGTATAGTTATATTCAGAGTATTTTTCTCAGATGAGATCAAATATTTCTGATGTATAAATATTTACTAAATTATTTCATTATGAGTTCTAAATAAAATTAATGTACTATTTAAAATGTTAACTATGATGAATATTTTTAAACTTCAAACTTATAATTAACTGGACAAGCAAGAATAATCTGAATTAGTATTTTGAAAATAAAATTAAAGATTTGACTCAGTAAGTAAGCTGTGTGCATATGAAATCTTGTTTTTCCTCTGTATTTTATATATATTAAGTGATAATATAATTAGCATGAAGGCTCACAAATGCATGGTTAAACATTATTGAATATAGAGTCATATTCAGAGTCTACTTGTTTCAGTAAGCAAAAATAAAAGTAAATAAAACTTTACCCTTTTGGTTTTGTGATAAGCCATTTTAAATGGTGAGAGTTGACTTAAGTCATTTTTATATTTCAGCAACTGGCCATGCCACAGCACATAAAGATTACAGTGACAAGAAAAACATTGTTTGAGGATTCCTTTCAGCAGGTACTGTTTGATTCGCACTCAATGGTTTGTCCCCTGGCTGCCAGCCCAAACCATCTTTTGGTGTTGGCAATTTAATCTAAACAGTTTGGAACTTTCTGAGTTGGAGTCCTTGAATTTTTAAGTCTAATCTCATTGCTAGCTACCTTAGTACTTAAAATTTAGGAACATTCAGATAGTTTTGTGTGTTTTGTGTATGTGTATGTTTTATACTTTTGAAAGATCAGAGTAACTTAAAAGTGATTAGTGAGTTTCAGGTTTCTACTAGTATTTTTAAGCTAAGTGGTTAATTTGAAATAGATACTTAAGTAAGAATATAGACTTTCCTATATAAAAATATTTTAATTATAGGAGTTACCATGCTTATTGTAAAAATGCAAGTATTACAGAACTATAAAAACTATAGTCTTCCCCACTTCTTTTCTATCTGTCCAATTTTCATAAGTCTGAAAATATCCATATGAACATTGGACAGATAGAAAAGAAGTGGGGAAGACTATAGTTTTTATAGTTCTGTAATACTTGCATTTTTACAATAAGCATGGTACTCCTATAATTAAAATATTTTTATATAGGAAAGTGGTCATTAGTTCCAATATTTAAAAAAAGATCTTTTCAGAAGTCGCCAATAATACACACACACACACACACACACACACACACACACACACACACACATTTATTTATTTATTTATTTATTTATTTATTTATTTATTTATTTATTTATTTAGAGGAAGGGAGAGGGCATAGAAAGATAGAGACCTCCTGCACGCCACCTACTGGTAATGGAGGCCACAACCCGGGCATGTGCTCTGACCTGGAATCGAACCAGAGACTTCTTGGTTCCTGGATTGACGTTCAACCACTGAGCCACACTAGCTGGGCAACAAATTATTTTAGTTGTCCTAAGAAACAGAGTTAATTTATTATTTATTTTGCAACTTTACTAACCAACTGCAACTAAATGTTACGTGATTTTGTTGTAGGGAAGATTACATGATCAGTGAAAAAATGTGTTAATATGAGAACATGCAGTTAGTCCTTGTTTTATGATGTGGATGTGAGTCTTTATTATCAAGCCCCTGTCATGATTGTGATAGTTACAGCTTCCAGTGCCACACTGAGTGCAAAGAAAAAGGAGATTGTGTGAGATAGTTGACAGTATCTGACTTCCTTTCAGAAATAGGTATGTTGATTTCCTAATGGAACTTCAGTTATTAACATTGAAAGGGGAAAGCCAGTTGGCATCCTGCTAAGTAGGAGCAGATAGCTTTTAAGCAGCAGAGCTGATTAAGGCTATTTAAAGAATTATGAGTGATTCCCTTGATCTGATGTGAGTTTCCAACACCATTCACTACTCCAATTGTTACCTTTTTCTAATTTTTATATTAATAGCTACTGTGTGTCACTGAGTATGCAGACTCTGGTAGGCCATTTTCTTAGAACATAACTTGCTTATAGCAATGCTGAAAAGATGCAAAACATGATTAAATGTACCTTTATCTCTTGGCTTCTGAAATCAGAGTCTTTTGCAAAATAACAGACAAGATGGTGCTAAAGTGGTTGTTTAAAATTGTCATCTTATATTTGACATTTATTGAATTAAATATGAAGTTTAAAACTGGACAAAAAAATTGATTGCTTTGGAAGTGTGACAAGTTTGATAGCAAAATTAGCATCAGATTTTTTTTGATAACTGTTGGATAAAGTTGTTTTGGGTAGTAAGTGCTTTTATTAACATAGCATGACTGCTTATGAGGGAAATTGAAGGATAAAATTATTTTCCTTCATATTAGACTTTTGTTAAAGGATAACATTTAAAGACTAGAGGCCCGTTGCACGATATTTGTGCAAGAATAGGCCTTCCTTCCCCTGGCTTCACTCCCAGCCGCCCGGCAGCCAGCAAGTCCTCGCTTCTGTCCAAAGCACCGCTCCTGTAGCTCCCTCCGCCGTAACCCCTCCCCCTCATAGCAGTCGTCCCGGCCGCTCCACACCTGCATATGCAAATTAACCTGCCATCTTTGTTGGGTTAATTTGTGTACTCACTCTGATTGGCTGTGGGCATAGCAGAGGTACCGTCAATTTACATGTTTGTCTATTATTAGGTAAGATATTTTTTCCAGGGGAACAGTCTCAGATTTGGAGGAAAGTCTCAAGAGACATCAGTGATAGCCCTAGGGTTTGGGGAGGAGCCATGAAGACAAGGAATAGTCAGAGAGAGCAATTTTTAACCTTTTGTTTTGCATTGCTATATGTCTAGCCTGTGGTACTTATAGAATAATTGCTCATAAGCATGGCATAAGCATTGCAATTTTTGGTACATCTGAGATTTTCTTTTTTGAGTGAGATATGAATTCATAAAAGTGATATATCTGTTTTGTGGAAACTGAGAGAAGCCCTGGCATAAGCAAAAATTACTTACTGAGCCTCTTAGGAATTTAAATGTGAGTGTTCATTCATATCATTTCATAAAATAGAGGCATTGTATTAACTTCTCTCCAGGCCCTGCCATTTTTCTTCTAAGAGTAATAATATTTGTAATGTTCTACAGGCTCCATTTTTGGCAGGTAATTAAATAATTTTCCAGAGAAAGAACCCAAATGACCTATTTATTGTAGCTCAATAATGGTACTGTCCTTCAAAGATAAAGATGATCTTGCCCTAACCGGTTTGGCTCAGTGGATAGAGCGTCGGCCTGCGAACTGAAAGGTCCCAGGTTCGATTCCAGTCAAGGGCATGTACCTTGGTTGTGGGCACATCCCCAGTAGGAGGTATGCACGAGGCAGCTGATCGATGTTTCTCTCCCTTTGATGTTTCTGACTCTCTATCCCTCTTCCTTCCTCTCTGTAAAAAATCAATAAAATAGCCGAAACCAGTTTGGCTCAGTGGATAGAGCGTCGGCTTGCGGACTGAAAGTCCCAGGTTCGATTCTGGTCAAGGGCATGTACCTTGGTTGCGGGCACATCCCCAGTGGGGGGTGTGCAGGAGGCAGCTGATCGATGTTTCTCTCTCACTGATGTTTCTAACTCTATCCCGCTCCCTTTCTCTCTGTAAAAAGTCAATAAAAATAAAAAAGTGGATTCCTTTAAAAAAAAAAAATCAATAAAATATATTAAAAAAAAAAAAAAAAGATGATCTTACTAACTACTGTAGTGGGACAGAAAATTTGAGTAGTTTTTCTAGGTATTGTAAGTTTCTACTGAGAATGTTTCCATAGTTAACTTGATCCTCTCTGCAGCCACTGGTTTTCATTTTCAAGTTCGCCAGTTAGCTATTATATGTACCTTTTGGCTGTTAAACCCAAATTTACCAACACAGAACCATAAAAAACCACTTAACCTCTGACCAGGCCCACAGTTAACTGCTCTAAGCAATTGAGAGAAGCAACTTTATAAATGAATAGTAGGATGATTTAAAAAAAAAATTAACATGTATAAAGTGTATAAATATATATGAAACATTAATGTATTTTGTGTATGTGTGGTGTTGATTAGAGCACAAACACAATTCTATGTCAAGGGGAATTTAAGTAACCTATAATGAAGGAGATTTCAAACTTAGAAGTGGTAGAATGGTGTTTCAACAACTACTTTTAGCAATTATTTTACTTTATTGTTTTGTAGATAATGAGCTTCAGTCCCCAAGATCTGCGAAGACGTTTGTGGGTGATTTTTCCAGGAGAAGAAGGTTTAGATTATGGAGGTGTAGCAAGGTAGTGATAATATGAATACTCAGAACTTAGTTCCTTTCCTCCAAAGGTATCATTACACTTTGCTTGCAAGTATTATTTTCTCAATCTTATATTTCAGGAAAATGAAATGTAGGAAATTATTGTACCTTTATTATGCTGAAGCTGTAGAATTTCAACACCATTAATTCAGAAGGTAACTCTGAGGTATTGCCAGCTGGTTTCACCCATATCACTCATTTAGTCCTCAGAGTAATGCTGTGAGAAAGAATTTTACAAGTAATAATGAAGTTGAGACTCACCTAAGACACATAACTAAGTTGTGGACTTGGTGTTACATATACTACCTCATGTCTGTTCCACAAAGCATAAAAGACCTTATAGTGATCAGATCATTTTCTCCATCACAGATTACGGATATAGATAATAGTCACTCAATTTCCAACTCAGGTTAATATATCTGTTTTGAGAATAGAAGACTGTATAAAATAGGAGTTGAAATCTTTAAATCTGCTTTCTTAATAATGGACTTCCAGTCAAATCCTAGTAGGTAGACTGAAGCAAGAAATTGCTTTGCTTATTTCCTACAATATAGCATATCAGGTTAAAAATTTGCATAGCAGTAGCACTGTGGAAAGGCAAGGACTTTGGAGTCAGGACTGGATTTGAGTCCTTTTTCTGCACTCATTAATACGACCTGGGGCAAATATTTTATCTGTAAAATTACCTAGTGTGCCCACTAATTGGTGGTTACAATTTAGTAGTTTTTTATTTATCACACTTCAAAGTGTTTGAAATACCCACAAAAAATATGAGTAGAAACATTTAATTTTGTATGGGTTAAAGATAATTTAAGAGGAGGGCAGTTTTTTATTCTTAATTAGAACATGAACTAGCATTAAAGTATAAGCAGTGACCATGAAACTAACAGAAAAGCAACCACAGACACAAGATTATATCACATGTATTGCCCCAGATCTGCTCTGTCTACTGTTCTATCAGACCTACCTAAATTACATAATTAGTACCAATAATCTTAGGTTAATATTGGTTGGTTTTTTCACAGCATTTGCATTTGAGTTTCTCAGGGCATCTTTCTAATGAATGAGTGGCTTGAATTAAGTGTTTCATTGCCTCTGTGAAATTGGATCGTTTTTCATATTTGTCTAGGATTTAGAGAGCAGTGGTACTTGGCGATCACTATGGGACTTAGAAATCAATGGAATAATATTAGATTCGTTTCAGCTGCTCTAACCATGGGTCAATTGGTGAAGTTTAAACTTGGCTATGTATAGTATTTTATTGATCCTAAGACTAATATTTTCTATTTTAACATCTCTGAAATTGGGATATGTATCACAATTATAATTGGGGAAAAATTTTAGTAGTTGTTTTAAAGGTGATGGTGTCTTAAATTCTTTGAAATATAATAGGCAGTGTATAAATATCTCTGTAAAATAGTTGTCAGAGTGAACAGAAGCAGTAAAATCAACATGGTAGTTTAGGAAACTATCACTAGCTGAAGAGTATAAATTTCTAACTTTGTAGCGCTGCCCTTTGATTTGTTGGCATAGTTACTTACACAATTTTTCACCCAAAATTTTCTTTTTGTTTCAGGGAATGGTTCTTTCTTTTGTCACATGAAGTGTTGAACCCAATGTATTGCCTGTTTGAATATGCAGGGAAGGATAACTACTGCTTGCAGATAAACCCCGCTTCTTATATCAATCCAGATCATCTGAAATATTTTCGTTTTATTGGCAGGTTTATTGCCATGGTAAGTACAGGAGGAGAACTGTGTGTACTTTGCTAATTCAGCAGTACTAAAGCATTGTTCATTAACTTTCTCATTTGAAATTTTCTCATCACTAAGACATTTCTAAGATTGGGTTTGTTATATTTGCCCTTTTTCTAAAAAAATGTCATAAGAAATCATATAATAGGGGAGCCCTTATTAAATGATGAACTCACCTAGCATTCTGAAATACAATGAATATCATAAAATTATCTTAAATGGTATTGTTTGTTTCTTTCATAGGCTCTTTTCCATGGGAAATTCATAGATACAGGTTTTTCCTTGCCATTCTACAAGCGTATCTTGAACAAACCAGTTGGGCTCAAGGATTTAGAATCTATTGATCCAGAATTTTACAATTCTCTCATCTGGGTTAAGTAAGTTTGTGTCCATTTATTTTATCAAAATATAATCTATATACTTTGATTATAGTGTTGATATCTAAACTTTAACCAGTTAACTGCCACAAAATTTTGAATTTAATTTAAAAAGGTCTGCCGCTTGTGTCTGTAGACACTTACGGTATACAAAATAAACATATAATTAGTTTATTGAATTTAAATGGTTTACATTAAATCTGTCATTATTCAATATGATAAATTTTACAGAAATAATTCCCAGGATCTTCAGCAAAAATATGACTTGAGAGCATAATTTTTTATTTTTGTTATTTTGATATTATAATTTAATAGTAATTATTTAAGACCATAGTCCTTTAGTTAAAACCTTTTTATATATTTGGATTAGTATAACAAATAGTGTTAATTTCATTTGTGCAGAGAAAACAATATTGAGGAATGTGGTTTGGAAATGTACTTCTCCGTCGATAAAGAAATTTTAGGTGAAATCAAGAGTCATGATTTGAAACCCAATGGTGGCAATATTCTTGTAACAGAAGAAAATAAAGAGGAATATATCAGGTGAGAGAGAATGCTCCTTTTGACATAGTTTAGCCCTTCTGTTGGACTACATTGATAATTGCCTAGTAATCCTAATGGAAAATATTTTATAAAATAATTTTTGCTTTTTAACTAATCATTATGAACACTGATCTTATATTAAGAACATGAATTATCACTTTTTTTACCTTATAAGTGTTGAGAGAAGAACAAGAAAAGTGCTATGGGAAGTCAAAAGAGGGAGACATCATTTCATCTAGTTGTAATCATGGAGTAAGTAGTCGATGATTTTTCAGTTGAGCCTTTCAGTTGTGTAGAAATCAGAGTAAAAGTTATGAGCAGAGAGATGGAGGCTGGAAAGCACAAATCACAGACAGTATCAGGGAAGAATATCCATGGTTTGTGAGGTACTGTCCGGCAGCTCAGAGTTGATATTCCATTCTGCCATGTCCTGCATTTCAGAAGCCAAAGAAAATGAAGAATCTTTGGAAGATGTGGAGGCTAATAAGTTATGATAACCTTTAAGAAAATACTTAGAACAGTTAGCCAGGTGGTAGATTGGAAACCAGATTATAAGAAATTAGGAGTAAATTCAGTAGACAGTCTAAATTTCGTCTTCAACAAATCTGGCAACAAGAAAATGAGAGAAGTAGACAGATTTTTGTGGAGGCAGCGAGGTAGAGTGACTATCCTATAGGTAATTCAAACTAAACCTTACAGAAAATTAGTGTAGTGGATACTAATGGGTTTTTTACCACCTTGCTGGTATATTTTCAACTTAACCAGAATTTTGAAGTTTATAAAGTGATAGAAAATAATTTTGATTAAAACTTTCACTTTTTCTCCAAAAGTGGGAGTTTTAATGGTAGAGGTAGTGCTAGATAACGCTTTTAAATACCAATTCCATACTCACTATGCCATGTAACAGGTCATTGATAAGCATCTCAAATTTATATGCAGATATTTTCATGGGGCATTTGTAAGATCTGGTAAAATTTATAAGTAAAATGATGGTTTTTAGTATATCCTCTTTGCATTGGTTCAGACTTTTAGTCTCAAGAGTTTTAAGTTCATTCACATATTCTTGACACCAATTCAGAGTTAGATTTCATATATGTGCTTCTTGAGTTCTAATTTCTGGGTATCTTGCCTGCTTTTCTAGTCTTTAAATATTAATATGTTCATTCCAGCTTTCTTTTTTACTTTTTAAAAGTATATTTTTATTCATTTTAGAGAGGAAGGGAGAGAGAGATAGAAACATCAGTGATGAGAGAGAATCATTGATTGGCTGCTCCTGCATTCCCCCCAGTGGGGATCGAGCCCGTCACCTGAGCCTGTGCCCTGACTAGGAATGGAACAGTGACCTCCTGATTCATAGGTTGATGCTTAACCACTGAGGCACACCAGCCAGGCCAGCTTTCTTACAATTAGTATTTGTATGGTATATCTTCCTCCCATGTTTTTGTATTTAAAATATGTTTATTATCAGCAGCATGTTCCTGGGTATTGCTATTTTTATCCAGTTTGATCATTTTTTTTAATTGCACTCTTCAGTACATTTACATGTCATTTTGTTATTGATGATTAGACTTAAGTCTGCCACCTTGCTATTTGTTTCTTATTTTTCCCAATTTTCTTTGTTCCTCCTTTTCTGCCTTCTTTTGAATTAATAGAATAATTTTTACTCTTCTTTTTTTAATGTCTTCTGGTTAACTATATCTCTAATTTTCTTAGTGAGTGCTCTAATGATTATCTATATATATAAAAGGCTAAGTGTCCTTTCATCTAACTGTTAGCTATGACGCTCACTGACACCAGGGGGTAGATGCTCAATGCAGGAGCTGCCATGACGTGCACTGACCATTTAAAAATGGCACCACAGCCGAAACCGGTTTGGCTCAGTGGATAAAGCATCGGCCTACGGACTGAAGGGTTCAGGTTCGATTCCGGTCAAGGGCATGTGCCTTGGTTGCAAGCACATCCCCAATAGGGGTTGTGCAGGAGGCGGCTGATCGATGTTTCTCTCTCATCGATGTTTCTGACTCTCAATTCCTCTCCCTTCCTCTCTGTAAAAAATCAATAAAATATATTTTTAAAAAAATAAAAAATAAAAAATAAAAATGGCACCACAGATCTGGCATTGACAAACCAACACTCAGCTTCCCCCAAGTGGGACACAGGCCCCACCACCACCCTGGAGCAACACCCCACCAAATCTCAGCTGACGCTGCCAAGACCCCATGACGCAAAATGCAGCCCACAGCCCAGCCCGGAAACGGTCGCTGTGGGTGCCGGGTAATGATGTAACGCAACAACGCCCAGCTTCCTCTCCCTAGCGACTAGCCTCCTTGGCGTTTCTTCTGCCCAGGAACCCGACTTGCTTTATAGCCAGGTGCAAACATTTTATAGTTTAACCAAATGTCTGTGAAGTGTTTTCCTATGCTTCATCTCATTTGATCCTCACAGAAGTCCTGGAGTAGGTAGATAGGAGACTCGGTAGAATCCTATTTTCTTTTCATTAGCGGGAAAACAGATTTAGAAGATTTACAAACTTGACCCGACTGAAAAGAAGTAAGAAATGGTGGACCTTGAAAATGACTTCAGGTTTTCTCACTGTGCAGAATATAGTCAAACACTGCTACAGTTAAATATTTTACCCTTTGTTCTCCCTGCGTGATCTACAATAATAATCTGCCCTGTGTTGATATTTACTGTTGTGTTGCTGACAATTACCTGAAAGAGAAGTTGGGGTGCTTCACTGGGCTGGCAAAAGTTTAGCTAAATCAGAAAACAGGTCTAATTAAGCAAGTTTATTATATATATATATATATATATATATATATATATATACATACACACACACATACAGATATATATATGTGTGTGTGTGTGTGTGTATATATACATATATATATATATGGCTAAGTTGACTTGCACATGCACGATAACGCATAAAGCTCTCACTGGCGCCAACCTCATGCATGTGTTTCGATCTGTCATTGTCTATTGTGAATTTGGTTGACACTTATAGAGAAAGGGCGAATAGCGATATTAACATATTTCTTCTAATTAATTTCCTTTTAATGTGCATGAATCTGTGCACCGGGACATTAGTAATGATATAAATCCTTATCACTTACAATTAATATTCTATTAACATTAATATTATATATAGTAATATAATGTAATTAATATCACACTACTACTTATACCATATAAGAGGCTCATCTATATATATAAAAGCCTAAGCAACGCGCTGACTGGCTGGTAGCTGTGATGCACAATGAGCACCAGGGGGCAGATGCTCATCGCACAGGCATGGAAACATGGAACAGACTGATGAATCTCAGAGGGAAGGGGGAAAAAGGGAGGGCAGGAAGAAATTAACCAAAGATCTTACATGCATACTAGAGGCCCGGTTACAAAATTTGTGCACCGGGGGGGTGGTTGTCCCTCAGCCCAGCCTGCACCCTCTCCAATCTGGGACCCCTCGAGGGATGTCCGACTGCCCGTTTAGGCCCGATCCCTTTTCCATTTTTTATCTTAATGTGTACCTGTTGGCAATAAATTCTTGTAGATTTTCTCTGGAAACATGTTTATGTCACCTTCAGTTTCAAAGGATATTTTCACTAGATTCAGAATTCTAGGTTTATAGGATTTTATTTCCTCTTTTTTTTTTTTAGCACTTCCAATAATGTCATTTTATTGTTGGCTTCTATTGTTTTTTATGTAAGCCATTGTTTTTCTGAATGAAATGTGTTTTTTCTGTGACTTTTTAAGATTTTATTTTTAATTTTGGTTTTTAGCATTTTGGCTCTGATCTAAATGCGATTTCTGAAATATATCCTGCTTGGCTTTTCTAAGCTTGTATGTGCGATTGATGTCATTTATTTCAGCAGTTGGAAAATATTATGAGGCTTTATCTCAGTGTATGATCCTTTTGCTTGATTACCTCTGTACATACTTCAGAGGCCTCAGTTACATATTTATTTAAACTTTGATATCATACCATGGTTCTCAGATGCTATATATTATTTTAGAAAGAGAGAAAGGGAAAGGGATAGAAACATTGATGAGAGAGAAAGATCCATCGGCTGCCTCCTGCAAGCCCCACAACCAGGGCATGTGCCCTGACTGGGAATCGAACCTGTGACATCATGGTTCATGGGTTGACGCTCAACCACTGAGCCACACTGGCCAGACCTGTATATATTTTTTATATTCTCTGTCTTTTGGTTTGGATCATTTCGATTGATCTGCCTTTAAATTTACTTCTCTTAAACTCATCCAATGACATTTTAACTTCAGATATTCTGTAATTTCCATTTGGTTCTTTTAAGAGTTTCTCTGCTGCCCTGGCTGGTGTGGCTGTTGGTTGGAATTCACCATGTACACCAAAAGGTGGCAGGTTTGATTTCCATTCAGGACACATACCCACGTTGTGGGTTCAATCCCTAGTCGGGGTACATGCGGGGGGCGGAGGGGTGGGCAACTGGTTGCTGTTTCTCTCTTATACCCATGTTTTTCTCTCTCCCTCCTTCCTTCCCTCCCTTTTTCTTTCTAAGATCAATTTTTTTAAAGTGTTTCTCTGGTTTCTCTGCTGAGAATCTCCATCTCTTTACTAATTTTTTTCTATCTTGTTCTATAAATTCTTTAATATAAAGTCTTCGCTAACTTCAACATTAGGTGTGCTTTGTTCTATAGATTTTTTTCTCTTGATTATGGGTCACATTTTTCTTCTTTGCATATGTAGTCATTTTTTTTAACCATTTTTTATTTTTTAATTACAGTTGACATTCAGTATTATATTAGTTTCAGGTGTACACTCCAGTGATTAGACATTATATAACGTAGTAAGTGGTCATCCCAATAGACCTCGTACCCAGATGACACCATACATAGTTATTAGAATATTATTGACTATATTCCCAATGCTGTACTTTACATTCCCAGGACTATTCGATAACTACCAATTTCTACGTCTTAATTCCTTTACCTTTTTCACCCATCTTCCCAACCCCCCCTCCCATCTGGCAACCATCAAAATGTTCTTTACCTTTTTCTTTCTCTCTGAAATCAATAAAAATATATTTTCCCCCAAAGTTTATAATTGTAACTAGAGGCCCGGTGCACAAAATTCCTGCATGGGTGTTCGTGTCCCTCAGCCCAGCCTGCACCCTCTTTAATCTGGGACCCCTCGAGGGATGTCTGACTGCCCGTTTAGGCCCGATCCTACAGTCGGACATCCCTCTCACAATCCAGGACTGCTGGCTCCCAACTGCTCGCCTGCCTGCCTTCCTGATTGCCCCTAACCGCTTCTGCCTGCCAGCCTGATCACCCCCTAACCACTCTCCTGCCAGCCTGATTGATGCCTAACTGCTCCCCTGCCAGCCTGTTAGCCCCTAACTGCCCTCCCCTGCAGGCCTGGTCACTCCTAACTGCCCTCCCCTACAGGCCTGGTCACCTCTAACTGCCCTCCCCTGCAGGCCTGGTCCCCCCCCCCCAACTGCTCTCCCCTGCAGGCCTGGGTCCCCCCCAACTGCCCTTCCCTGCAGGCCCGGTTGCCCCCAACTTCCCTCCTCTGCCGGCCTGGTCACCCCTAACTGCCCTCCCCTGCAGGCTTCATCGCCCCCAACTGCCCTCCCTTGCAGGCCTGGTCCCTCCCAACTGCCCTCCCCTGCTGGCCATCTTGTGGTGGCCATCTTGTGTCCACATGGGGGCAACCATCTTTGACCACATGGGGCAGCCATCTTGTGTGTTGGAGCGATGGTCAATTTGCATATTACTCTTCTTTAGATAGGATAGAGGACTGGTGCACGGGTGGGGGCCAGCTGGTTTGCCCTGAAGGGTGTCCTCGATCAGGGTGGGGGTTCTCTTGGGGCGTGGGGCAGCCTGGGCGAGGGGCCTGTGGTGGTTTGCAGGCAAGCCACGCCCCCTACGACCCAAGCAGAGGCCCTGGTATTTGGGATTTATTTATCTTCTGTAATTGAAACTTTGTAGCCTGGAGCGGATCCAAGCCTCCTGCTCGCTCCGTGGCAGCAGCCATTTTTGTTGGGATTTATTTATCTTCTGTAATTGAAACTTTGTAGCCTTGAGCGGAGGCCAAGACAGGCCAGGGCTGAGGAAGTTTGGCTTCCTCCATCACCAGGGAAACCCAAGCCTCCTGCTCATTCCATGGCTGCAGCCATCTTGGTTGGGTTAATTTGCATAGTCGCTCCTGATTGGCTGGTGGGAGTAGCCTATAGGTGTAGCGGAGGTGCAGTCAATTTGCATATTACTCTTTTATTAGATAGGATTGCCAGAAAAAATATTCTACTACAACCAACACTTCCATTTTCCAAAATTTTAGAGTTTTCAGGAAACTTTAGGATTTTAGTTGCCATTTTAGTCATCAAGTAATCAAATGACTAAAATAAGTATTTGTTTGCTCATTTAATTTTTTATTTTTAAAACAGATTTTTATTGATTTTAGAGAGGAAGGGAAAGGGAGAAAGAGAGAGATAGAAACATCAATGATGACCACAATGCAAGGCCTTTCTAAATAAATATACCTTAAGTCCTGGAAAAAAAAAGAAAAGAAACATCAATGATGAGAGAGAATCATTGATTGGCTGCCTCCTGCATGCCCCACACTGGGGATCAAGCCCACAACCTGGGCATGTGCCCCAACCGGTAATCAAACCATGACCTTCTGGTTCATAGGTCAGTGCTCAACCACTGAGCCATGCCAGGCAGGCACTAATTAAAATTTTTAAAATAAATATACTGTAATAACATGGAAAAATACAGTTTATATTTATTGTGAATTTTAACTTTGTTCTGTGTCTTAGCTATGTAACTATGTAGATGAAGATTAGAAGAAAGTTGAAATTGTAATCTAGAATATTTAGTAGAGAGGAATTTTCATTAAAAATAATTTTCATTCAGAAAAATTGCAAGGGAAAGCCTACGTTTTAAAAGAAGCTTAAGAGACTTTTGCAGTGTATGAACTTTATTTAGATTCTGATCCTAGCAATATATTAAAATGGAATAATTCAGTAGAATTTAAGCAATGAATATATGATATAAAGTAATTATTCACTTTTTTTGTGTGATAATAGAATTATGGTTATGGTTTTTTAAAATACATTTTTACTAGAGGCCTGAAATTCGTGCACAGGGGTGGGGGGTCCCTCAGCCCAGCCTGCACCCTCTCCAATCCGGGACCCCTCAGGGGATCGGGCCTAAACCAGCAGTTGGACATCCCTCTCACAATCTGGGTCCGCTGGCTCCTAACTGCTCACCTACCTGCCTGCCTGATCGCCCCTAACTGCCACCCCCTTCACCCCCCCGCCAGCCTGATCACCCCTTACCACCTCTGCCTGTCGGCCTGATCTCCCCTAACTGCCCCCCATGCCAGCCTGGTCGCCCCCAACTGCCCCCCTCCTCCACCGGCCTGGTCGCCCCCAACTGATGCCCCTGCTGGCCTGGTTGCCCCTCACTGCCCTCCTCTGCTGGCCTGGTCACCCCGCACTGCCCCCACCCCCCGCCGGCCTGGTCACCCCACGCAGCCTGCTGTTCAGTCGTTAGGTTGTCCCTCACTAACCCCCCTATCGGCTTTGTCGCCCCACGCAGCCTGCTGTTCGGTCATTACTGTGAGAGCGTCTTGACCAATTTGCATATTACCCTTTTATTAGTCTAGATTGATTTTAGAGAGGAAGGGAGAGGGGAGAGATAGAAACATCAATGATGAGATAGAATCAATGATTGGCTGCCTCCTGTACCCTCCCTCCTGGGGATTGAGCCTACAACCCAGGCATATGCCCTTGATCAGAATCAAACTTGGGACCCTTCAGTCCACAGGCCAACACTCTATCCACTGAGCCAAACCAGCTAAGGCATGGTTATGTTTTTTTAGAGAGAGACCTCATTTTGTAGAGATACATAATAAAATATTTATGTTTAAAATGAAATTATATTTAGAGTATGGGTAGTGGCATAATGAAATAAGATTGGCATTGTATTGAAGCTGGGGTATCTATATTTGGGGTTCTTTATATTCTTTTATATACCGAGGTTTTCATAATAGTATAGCTTTTTAAAATTATATTTGTACTCGGAATTTAAACGTAACATCTAAACTTCCTGATAGCTTTTTTTTTTATATTTATTTAACAGAATGGTAGCTGAATGGAGGTTGTCTCGAGGTGTTGAAGAACAGACACAAGCTTTCTTTGAGGGTTTTAATGAAATTCTTCCTCAGCAGTATTTGCAGTACTTTGATGCAAAGGAGTTAGAGGTAATAAGTTTTTCTTCTTTCCTTTGCAGCATGCTGATAAAGAATGCTTTCGGTTGTCTGCTTTCAACTCACTTTCCAGTGGCAATATTTTTTATGTAGGCAGGATATTTAAAATCATATAAAAGAATTAGCTAAAAAAGTATTACTATCAGAACCTCTCTGTAATGAATGGCTTATTTACCTGAATCTGTTTATATATATAACACATCAGAAACTCAACCTTTCAGAATATTATAGATACAGTTATTGATACATAGTTACAATCCATAGCCTCTTGATTAGTTTGTTTTTTTTATACTGTTTAATATTTGTTCTTATCTATGTCTAGCATTATTATAAATGTTGTACAATTACCTATAGAAATCATTTGTCTTTTTCATTCAAAAGGTTCTTTTATGTGGAATGCAAGAGATTGATTTGAATGACTGGCAAAGACATACCATCTACCGTCATTATACTAGGACAAGCAAACAAATAATGTGGTTTTGGCAGGTTTGTCTCACTTTATTTCTGTTGACAAACACACCATAATTTTTTAGAAATGTGTTTACCATATATGAAAATAAGTTACATAAAAAAAATACCAGTATATTCAGACCCCTCATTCCATCCTATGCAATATAATAAATGAACATGGATTATGGAACCATCCTTTTAAGACTATTGCCAAGTAAGCTATACATACCTTTCACCTTTGCCCAGAGTATAACTCCAGATGATAATATGCTTTGGAATTTTATAGAACTGTCTAAAGTATGGTTTTCATCATTCATACCTCATTAAGAATTACATAATGTTCAGAAGGCAAACTTAAGAAAGAGACTTGGTTTGGAATCATACTGGTGTCTCTTCAAAAAAATGTTGGTTATAGCACATAAAAAGATTTTCAACATTACTAATAATTAGGAAAGTGCAAATCAAAATGACAAAGAGAAAAAACAATCATCCTTGGTGAGGATGTGGAGAAATTGGAACTTTCTGCATTGCTGCTGCGAATATGAAATGTACACAACTGTGGCAAAGTTTTGTGGTTTCTCAAAAAGTTAAACATAGGATTAATATATGATCCAGCCCTGGTTGAAGTGTCATCCCGTATACCAAAAGGTGGCAGGTTCAGTTCCCATTCAGGGCACATACCTAGGTTGCGGGCTCGATCTCCAGTTGGGGCACATATGGGAGGCAACTAATCGATGTTTCTCTCTCTCTTTAATGTTCTCTTCCTCCCATTTTTTTCTCTTTCTCTCAAATCAATAGACATATCCTCAGTTGGGGATTTTTTAAAAAATTAACATATGATCCGACAATTCTACTCCTAGGTATACCCAAAAGAATTGAGAGCACAGGGATTCAGATACTTGTATACCTATGTTCATAATAGTATTATTCACAATAGCCAAAAAATGGAAGCAATCTAAGTGTCCATCAACAGATGAATGGTTAAACAAATTGTGGTATATACATACAAAGAAATATTATCCAGCCTTTAAAAAAAAACAAAAAAAAAAGGAAATTCTGCCCTAGCCGGTTTGGCTCAGTGCATAGAGCATTGGCCTGTGGACCAAAGGGTTCCGGTCAAGGGCACGTACCTCGGTTGCACGTACCTGGTTGGGGCGTGTGCAGGAGGCAACCAATCGATGTGTTTCTCTCACATCAGTGTTTCTTCTGTCTTTTGCTCTCTCTTCCACTCTCTAAAAATGATCAATGGAAAAATATCCTTGGGTGAGGATTAACAAAAAAAAGGAAATTCTAACATAGGCTACAACATGGATAAACCTTGAGGATATTATGCTAAGTGAAATAAGCCAGCCACAAAAGGACAAATACTGTATGATTCCACTTATATGAGGTACCTAGAATAGGCAAATTCATAGAAACATAAAGTAGAATAGAGGTTACCAGGGCCTGGGGAAAGGGGAACTGAGGCAGTGGGAAGATAAGTTTAATGCATTCAGAGTTTTTGTTTGGGAGATGATAAAAAAAATGTCCTGGAAACAGTGGTGATAGTTACACAACAGAGTTAATGTACTTAATGCCATTGAATTGTATGCTTAAATGGTAAATATTTGTTATATATATTGTACCACAATAAAAAAATTGTTTTAGCCCTGGCCAGGGTTGCTCAGTTGGTTAGAGCGTCGTCCCATACACTGAAAGGTGGCAGGTTCGATTCCCAGTCAGGGTATATGCCTAGCTTGTGGGTTCAATCTCTTGTTGGGGCGTGTATCAGAGGCAGCCAAGCAGTGTTTTAACTCTCACATCGATGTTTCTATCTCTGTCTCTCTCTCCCTCTTGCGCGCGCGCGCGCTCTCTCTCTCTCTCTCTCTCTCTCTCTCTCCCTCCCCTCCCCCTTCCTCTCTCTAAAAGCAATAAAAAAATTTAAAATTAAAAAAAATATTTTTAATTTCTGATATTCACTTAGTCATAAGAAACGCAGATGAACTGAGCTTCTGTAACATACAGGATTTGGATTATAAAACACTTGATAAGTAGTACAAGATATTTATCCTTTTTTGAAAAACATGTTTTTATTGATTTTTAGAGCAAGGGACAGGGGGAGAGAGAAACATCGATGTGAGAAACATTTGCCTCACCGGCGCACCCTGACCAGGGATCGAACCAGCAACCTTTTGGTGCACAGGACAATGTTCAACTGAGCCACACAGGCCAAGGCAGATAAAAATTATTCTTTACCAAAAAAATATTTGGTTGAGCCAAAACACCAGTGCTAGAAGATGAAAGCACCCTCCAGAAACCTACTGCTTTTAATCAGAGTTATTATATAGGAGTTAAAAGCCATATAATTCTGGTAACACTTAGCTATACCTTCAAACCTAAAGAACATTGAGAAAAGGAGGTTATTAGGGTAAATCTGGATCAGAATTCTGTGATTTTGATTTCATTTGTTCATAAATTTCAATAATCTGTACTGCCTCAAGCTCTGTGTCCTATATAATGAATATCCTATAGGGCAGGCAGATGTGGGTGGGAAAGGAGATACTGCCCTTGAACTGATCTTGAAACTACATGAGTAGGGAGCTCTTGGGCTCAGGGGGCCCTCTTTTTCTGTCTCCCCTAAGGATGTGCTCCTAAAATTTACAGAGGGGAAGGTTAGTGGGGCTTTGACAAACATAGAGAAGGTCCTCCATCCACAGTAGTGGATACAGTCATTATTATCTCGTGCATCTGACACTGGGAGTTCATTTAAGAATTTTCTTGCGATTCCTAGTCAGGGCACATGCCCAGGTTACAGGCTTGATCCCTAATAGGGGCATGTAGGAGGCAGCTGGTTGATATTTCTATCCCTCCCCCTTCCTCTCTAAAATCAATAACATATTTTTAAAAAAATGTTTTTCTTGTTTATTATGTTAAACATAGCATATGACCTATATTTCTCTTTAAATGTGCTTTTAACAGTTCGTTAAAGAAATTGATAACGAGAAGAGAATGAGACTTCTACAGTTTGTTACTGGAACCTGCCGATTACCAGTTGGAGGATTTGCTGACCTCATGGGTATGTATATAGGATTACTTTTCCTATAGAAAAAATTATGACACTGCTGTTACATCATTGTATATACAACTTATCAGAAATAAAAGTAAGTGTAGCCATTTTCTTAAATAGTCATAGTTAACCTGGATTTGTCTAAACTTTTAAATCACTTTGTAATTCTTACCTGGAAATTTTAAACCCTACAACTAGACCCCACATTTTAACTTAGGATAGCAGTCTTCTATTTGTAACTCTGTTCATTCAGTCATTTGGCAAACATTTTTGTGTCTCCCACGGGCCAGGCATGTTGATTGTATTATACTACATTTTTAATGATGTGTTTACCACTCTTCCCTGTTATACCTGGAACTCCTCAAGATATAAGTCCATATCTTCATCATTTTATTTCTGGCACCAAGCATAGTACTTATCACATAGTAGTCACTGATTAAAGTGTGTTGTTTTGAAATGAATAACCATGAGAGTATTTATTTTGCAACTAAATAATAAAATAGATTCAAGTCTTCCTTTCACACCAATGTTATGTCAAGTACCATAGGAGGATAGAAGAGAAGTTGTGATCCCTAAGTGTGCTTCAGCTGAAGCAGAGGGTCAGAATTAAAAGAACTACGCAATTTTGAGTATAGTGTGGAACCAGTTTAAATGCCTTTAAAAGTCAGACTAAAAAAATTTGGACATTACTCTACGGGTATTGGAAGTTATGGGAACTTTTTGAAGAGAGGAAACTTGCTGAAACTGCATTTTAGGAAGATTTGATGAAAAAGCATGAAAAGATAGGGAGAGCCCTAGCTGGTGTGGATCAATGGTTGAGCGTCAACCTATGAACCAGGAGGTCACGGGTTCGATTCCCTATCAGAATTGTGGGCTCAATCCTCAGGAGGCAGCGTGCAGGAGGCAACTGATCAATAATTCTCTTTCATCGATATTTCTGTCTTTTCCTCTCCCCTTTTCGTTGAAATCAATAAAAAATATTTCTTTAAAAATAATAAACTATTCTTTAAAAAAGCAAAAGATAGGGAAGAGCCTGGAGGTAGGAAGAAAGTGTTGGCACAGTGATGAGAAACTGATCTTAGGAGATGAAAGTAGAGATGGAAAAGAGAAGATAAATGCTAGAGAAGTTCCAAAAGTGGAAACTGTACTCAATTAAAAGATGAGATAAGAAGAAAGAATGTCAAAGATAATATGTTATGAAATATGGAGAAATGGAGAAACTGTGGCATGTAGAGAACATGGTTTGGAAGTGTTAGGGAAGATAATGACTTGCTTAGAGTCTGCTGCGTTTAAGATGATTGCCAGACAACCAAGTAGAAAATATTCAGGGGTAGGGACTCTTGCACTTAAGCACATCTTTTTGGGACACCCTATATTTCTGAGCCTCCCCCCCCCCAATTTTTTATTCAATTTAGTAGGCTTGGGATAGGGTCTGTAGTTTTGTGATTCTAACAGTTTCCTTGGTGATGCTGATAATGATGCTGCTACATTGGGGATCACAATTTTATAACTATTATATTATTAAACTGTTGATGGTTTCACTATGTTTTAGGGAGCAATGGACCTCAAAAATTCTGCATTGAAAAAGTTGGGAAAGAAAATTGGTTACCCAGAAGTCATACCTGGTAAGTAAAATCAGAAAAAGTAGAGAAAACAGCTTTTTCCAGTTCTGTAGATATTAAAGCCTATTAGAAATGAAATATTTCCCCATTGTATTGACTTATTCTTATCAGCTTTTTTGAGGTATAATTTACTAAAAAAACTTACCCATTTTATTCAATGATATTTAGATTTATAGACTAGTAACCATCACTACAATACAGTATTAATGTATTTTCATCACCCCCAAACAATTAGCCCATTTCCAGTCAATCCCTTTTCCCACCTCTGAGTTGTTTTTTAAATGTGATAGTTGGAAAACTTTTAACTTTTCTTTGACGGCACAGGAAGAAATCAATTCTAGATAGTTGTTGGGAGAGCTACTTTCTAATATAGTGAACAGAAATATTTTCTCATAAATGCCGTTTAACCACATTTTCAAAAATGTACAAAACTAAAAACCCAACTGTAATCTTAACTAAAATATATGTTGGAATTCGACCTAAAGCTCAGCAATACTTGGACTTTATTTTGTGAGACATTTCTGTGGTTATATGTGGACTTTGATGGATATTCCTTTGTTTTCCCCATCTGGCCTTTTTAATTGTTTTATTGTTTGTTCCTTTACATTTTCATACACATTGTGTGGTTTTTAAAAAATAACAACTTGACCCATTTGTTGAAAATCAATTGGCAATAAATACACTGGCTTATTTCTGGATTCTCAATTCTATTTCCATTGATCCATATGTATATCCATAATGGCATACCACATTGTCTTGATTACTATAGCTTTGTAGTAAGTTTTGAATTTAGGAAGTATATGTCTTCCAATATTTTCAAGATTTTTTTGGCTGTTCTGGGTCCTTTGGATTTTCATGTGAATTTTAGGATCAGCTTGTCCATTTCAGCAAAGAAGTCAGCTGGGATTTTGATACAGATCACTTTGAATTTGTAGATCAGTTTGGGGGAATATTGCGATCTTAACAATATTTTGTCTTCCTATCAATGCACATGGATGGGATATCTTTCAAGACTATTTATCTAGGTCTTTTTAATTCAACAATGTTTTATATTTTTCCATTACACAAGCCTTGCATTTCTTCTATTAAATTTCTTAAGTATTTTATTCTTTAAAAAATGTGTGTGTGTGTATGTGTGTGTGTATGTATATACACACATGTACATATATATTATTATTATTGATTTCAGAGAGGAAGGGAGAGGGAGAGAGAGAAACATCAGTGATGAGAGAGAATCATTGAATGGCTGCCTCCTGCACATCCCACACGGGATTGAGCCTGCAACCAGGCATGTGTCCTGACCAGGAATCAAACCATGACCTCCTGGCCTACAGGTCAACGGTCAACCACTGAGCCATGTTGGCCGAACTACCATATATTTTATCCTTTTTTTTGAAGCTAGTATGAATGGGATTTTTGTAGTTTCATTTTAGATTTTTTTTTAATACTTTTTTTAAAAAAATATTTCTAAATATTTTTAAACATCAATGATGAGAGAGAATCATTGATCGGCTGCCTCGTGCACGCCCCCTACTGGGGATCAAGCCCACAACCCGGGCATATGCCCTTGGCTGGAATCGAACCTGGGACCCCTCAGTCTGCAGGCCGACGCTCTTATCCACCGAGCCAAAAACCAGCCAGGGCTCATTTTAGATTTTTTTTTATTGCTAGTGTATAGAAATACAATTTATTTTTGTATACTTATCTTGTACACGTGTTTTGAATTGGCCTCTTGTCCCTTTCTTTTTTATTTCAAAACCTAGAACAGACTGTGCCATTACACTGTTGTGAACAGCTTATCTCAGTCACACATGAGAACCAGCCTCATTATAAGTTCCATGTTTCCATTTGTAAGAACTAAAAAAAGTAATAATTGTAAATTTATTTTTCCTTTGTGGATAGTATTATTTCTTCTTTTGCCAAACATTTAGGCCTTGTCCTAAAAATATGGCAGAGGGCTAAGGCTTCAGAGCAGCTTCACTACTTGTTACCTTGTGAAAGTGATGATAATATGGCCCAAAATTAGAAGATGCTCTTTAAAAACTCAACAGCTAAGAATAGGACAGAAATGTTCATTCAAGCCGAAACCGGTTTGGCTCAGCGGATAGAGCGTCGGGCTGTGGACTGAGGGGTCCCGGGTTCGATTCCGGTCGGGGGCATGTACCTTGGTTGCGGGCACATCCCCAGTTGGGGGTGTGCAGGAGGCAGCTGATCGATGTTTCTCTCTCATCGATGTTTCTAACTCTCTATCCCTCTCACTTCCTCTCTGTAAAAAATCAATAAAATATATTTAAAAAAAAAAAAAAAAGAAATGTTCATTCAATAGGAGAATATTAGATATTAGAGCAGAACATTATTTCTTAAAGTGGTAAATTTAAAACCTTTTTTTTTTTTTTTTTAATTTAAAACCTTTTGATAAGAGACCTATGGCCTACGAAGCCTAAAATATTTACTATCTAGCCCTTTACAGAAAAAGTTTGCTGACCACTGATCTAGATTAGGGTAGGTGGGGGAGCATGAGAAGACCAACGTTTTATTGAATACCTGCTGAGCACCAGGCACTGTGCTATGTATATGCTTGTTTCTTCTTCATTCTATCCTGAGAGATAAATATTGTTTTTCCTATTTTACCAAAGCAGAAACCAAGACTCAAAAACGTAATAGCACTTATTCAAAGGCCCAGGGATAGATCTGGGACTTAAACCAGTTTTGCCTGACTTTAAAAACCAGCTTTGTTATATACTACACTGCCCATTTGTTTCTTAGTATAATATTTTTTTCTCATACTAACAATTCTTACTTTTAGTTTTAACCGCCTGGACCTACCACCCTATAAGAGCTATGAGCAACTGAAGGAAAAGCTGTTATTTGCCATTGAAGAAACAGAAGGATTTGGACAAGAGTAACTTCTGGGAATTTGCACCACGGAAGGACAAGAACTTACTTGCAATGTTTGTCCTTTTCCTTCTCTGCTTGTTGCACATCTTGTTGTAAAATTGGACTGTGACTGTTTAGAGAGTTATCTGAGTATAAGTAAATTAATGTTATCATTGAGATTTATTTACCAGTGATTCTGGACTTTTATTCAACATTTCCAGAAATCAGATCTGCAAATGACTAGTCAAAAACCTTAACATGAGATTTAACACATCATTGAAATCTGACTTGTCTTATTCCACTAGATTGTTTCCTTAATTATGTATATGTGTATCAAAAGTTTCACTCTTCCTTTTACATCCTAGAACAGTAACAAAAACATTTTAAACTCATGTATCTGTACTCTAAAACACTGCCATCCTAAAGCAGATTTTATGTGAGTGAAAGGATTGCCTCATTCAGAAATTGTCAATATGAAGGGGGAGATTAGGCTTTCCCTAACCCTACATTTATTTGTTTTTTATTCCACATATGCCAGGAAATATATGTAGTATGGTCTCTAAACCCCTAGGTTTTTTTCCCCCAAAGTCAAGACTCTCTGCCTTTTTGTTGGTAGGGGGAAAAAATGCTATTGCTTTGTCTTACAGAGCGAATGTCTGCCAATTACCCATCCATTACATAAGCCTGAACTTTGGTAATATATGGCTATGAAAATTAATTAAGCCTCTATAAAGACTTCCCATAGAGATGAATTCTCATATTAAAATGTAGTTACCTGCAATATTTACTAGAGATTTATGAGATTAAATTAAGAGATAATGTAAGAAAGTAGACTTTTCTGATTCTACATAATGCTTGATTATTCATTTAGGGACCTAGAAATATTGTGTGAAAATGTATAAATATCACCCAAAAGGCTTTCTGCCCTATATTTTTAAAATACAGAATAGTTATATTTTAAGTAGTCCTGGCCCTAGTTCTATAGGGCTTGGCTATTTAATATTTTTATGGAGAAAACATTTAGTTCTGGAAAAGGTAAATGCTTGTATATATTTTTGCAACCTGAGATCTCCCTTACTTCATTTCTTCCTTTAATTTAAGTGGCCACATGTATATGTCTTCCCTGCTGTGTTAGGAAAATGGGGGCTGGATATCCCAAGAATAAGAGGTTTTATAAAAAGTACTGCAAATAGCAGACATAAATATCTCCAAATACTATCTTAAATTTTGGAATAAGCTGAACATTTGGAAATAGATTTATTGTAAGTGTTTAATTAGAGCAATTTCTTACATCTGAACTAAATTGCTTTTAGAGTCCTTTTTCTTTGTGAGCATTGTAAATGCCAATAAATTCTGTTAATTTTTTTTTTTTTTTTTTACTGCATGTTATGTTGAAATAAAAACAAAGTAAAATGAGCAAATTGCCTTATTCTTCTGCTCTTTTGGGAGGTTGGGGAAAGCAGCATTTCACAGCCTAGGCAGTAGGGAAGGACCTCACTTGTTTAATCAAATAGAGTGCTTTAAAACTGACCTAGCCACTCATAATAATGAATTCCTACTCTGTCTTTTATGATCTCATATCGTGCAGAAGAATCTAATTTTATAAGACTTACAATAACTCTATTTAAGATTGAGGTACTAATTTTTCACCAAGATTGACATACTAATGTCAAGTCATAGAAATTTAAGTGAAATATGACTCACCTCCCCACAAAGGTCTCATGCTAAATAAGCTATTTCAGTCACGCCCACTCTGCCCCTTTTTATTTATTTCATTAATAATCCAAAATGTTATCAGGGATGCCTCGTGGAATTAGACTTCGCTATATTTATATCCTTCATTGGTTTGGATGTAACTCCATCCTTCAAAACTCCTAAGGTTAACTACTTCTATTTAATATTGTTGGTATCTCCAGCCCCCTCTTTTTTTATTTTGTTTTCCTTTTAGGATTATTTACAAAATTATTTGTATATATGCTATGCTTTCATTAACTAAAAACGAAATAGCACCACTGGATTGTATATAACTGTATTGGCATTCCTTTTTTTTTTTTTTTTTCTTGAACTATAATTTCAAATACTCAGGTAACTCTGCAAATATCACAGGGAGTCAAGTGCTCTTAATAAAGGCCCTTCAGGGGGCTGCCTCACTTGCATTTCCTTAAAAGATGTAACTTTATAATTAAAGATTTTTGGTCTTTCATTTGCACATTTTTCTGTTAGTCTTGAGCAAGAAGGTTTTTCCTACCTGCATAAAAGACCAGATCTTACAGATTTCTGACTGTTTTTGTAAGTGGCCAGGTTACAGCCTGTCTGTTCTGTGGAGTAGGTAGGAAAAAAAAAAACTATAAAGACCCACTGAGGTGACTGTGGATTTGGTACCTATTGTGAAGAGAGAACCAAGATGAAAACATCTAAGTCAGGACCCCAGCCATGGTGCTGAGTAGAGAAACACCAGCTAGTTATCAAGATTGACTGTTCTTTGACTAGCGAGTGTGGTTCAGTGGGTGAGCGTCGACCTATAAACCAGAAGGTCACAGTTTGATTCTCCTTGATTCCCGGTCAGGGCACATACCCAGTAGAAGGTATGAAGGAGGCAGCCAGTCGATGATTCTCTCTCATCATTGGTGTTTCTATATCTCCCTTCCTCTCTGAAATGAATAAAAATATTTTTTTTAAAAAAACTTCTCAATAAACTGTCCTGCTCATTAGCTTCAGTAGACCTTTTCTTATTGGGAAACGAGGTGATCAACTTCTTGCTTAAAATAGAACCAGTGGCCCTGGCTGGGTAGCTCAGTTGGTTGGAGCATTGTCCCATACACCAAAGGGTTTTGGGTTCGATCCCCAGTGCGGGTGCATGCAGGAGGCAGCCATTCAATGTTTCTTTCTCAAATCAATGTTTCTTTCTCTCCCTTCCTCTAAAAATTAGTAAAAACATCCTCCGTGCAGACTAAAACTATAAAAATAAAAATAGGACCAGGAGAGAGAGGCTAAGGCAAGAGGGTTTCCTCAAGGCATCCTACAGGTAAGGATGTGGAATTTCTTAATATGCTGATCTGACTAGAGGACAGAAACGGCAGGTTCTGAGTACACCCTCTCCTGTTTAATCTGCCCAATATAAGCAGCTAGAAAACTCTAGCTTCAGTGTGACTAATAAAAGGGGGAAGAGGTGTCCTCCCCAGCATGAGGAAATCTTCCTTGGGGAAATAAGTAATTGCTCTTACTGACCATTGGCTCACCAGCCCCAAATCCTACAAAGAATCAAAGTGGGACTCAGCTGTGGTTGACTGGCTATTTTCCTAACTTTTAGGAAGTATCAGATTGTATAACCCCAGAACAGATAACTGCTGTCACTCCTAACCCATCACTTGTCAATTCCTATGTGTCTTTAGGGCTTCTTTGTGGTCAGGACATTTGGGGGTGGGATTCAAGGGAATTTTTGTGGTTGGCAAGAAGAGGAGGATCTTCAGTAGAGATCTCAGACACTGTTAGTCTCTTAGGAACAGGTTCCCATTAAGCAAAGATACTGTGGGCAAGAGGATTTCCTCAAGGCATCCCACAGGTAAGGATGTTGAGAATTTGCAGTCACACCTGCAGATCACTGAAAACGGCCATACTGTTATTTTTATTCATTTCTGATTCAGACCTGCTTTTTGTCTTCCCTGTCCTAGCAATCAATATCATGCCTATATTCACTTAGTCTCAGGACAACTGTCAACACTTATTTCTATGTCCCAAACATAGATATGCTTGCTACATGCAGTCATTTAGTCATCCTAGTCATTCTCAGGGAGGGATAATCACCTATGTTTTACAGATAAGAAAATAAATAGTCATTAACTTGAAGTTTCCACTGCTATTAAGTGGCAAGAGGGCAAACAAATCCAGAACTGATTCCAAAGATTGCATGGTTAAACGTTTTTGCTGTACCTGATACTCACAAACTGCAATTCTTGGAGTCTTCTATAACTCATTCAGCTGTTCCATCTAATTGGTTTCCAAATCCTATCAGGTCCATCTCCAAAACTTGAATCATTTCTCTCAGAGCTGCCTCCATTGCCACAGCCCACATCTTTACTCCTACCCTGGTTGAGTGTAGCAACCTGTCATTGCTTCCATTCTCTCCCTTCCAGTCCACCTGTGCCGCCTAAGAATGGTCTGTGGGAGACCTCAGTGTCATGCTTCTTCCGTGTTTAAAACTTACAGTGATTCCTCCATTACCACAGAATAAACTCCAAAACTCCTAAACCTGCCACTCAAAGCCAACAACTATCTCTAACTCCTCCTTCCCTCTCATTCTGGCTCCAGTCCTATGAACGACTGGCCAGTTTGTTTTGCTTCTGTGATTGTGATCTTGTTAAATCCTTTCACCCCTTAGCCTGGTTCTCCATACATGTAAGATGGTGATGAACCCTTGTGTGCTTATTTTCTGGGATGTTTTGAGGTCCAGTCTGCAGCCCTTAGAACAGAACTGTTGCACGTAGTACAGAGTTCCTGCACACACTTTACACAGCTTTTCCGAATGCTAACATTCTGTATAACTTGGAACATTATCAAAACTAATGACTTGACACTAAACTACAGCCTTAATCAGATTTCACCAGTTTTTCCACCAATGACATTTTTCTCAGTATCCTCCAATCTGTGACTTCTTCATTCTTGTCTTTCATGACCTTGACATTTTTTGAAGAGTACTGTCAGATTCTTTATATAATGTCCCTCAAATTTGGTTTAATGTTTTCTCATAGTTAAGGCCATCGATTTTTGTGAAAAATACTACAGAAATGATGTGCCCTTAGTGCCTGATAATGGGGGCACACATCAATCTATATCTCATTACCAGTAATGTTAACCTTAATCCTCAGTTGGTGTCTGCCAGGTTGCCTTACTGTCGTCACTATCCAATCCTTTTAACTAGTACAGACACCCTTGGAAGGAGCACCAAATCCTTCCCCAGTTAAGAGAGGCTAAAGTAGAATAAAAATTGGAGTTAGATCATCTGTGTTGAATTTAGGAAGCTCCAGTGCCTCAAGAAAAAGCACGGGCCAGTAAAGAGGCACAAGGTTCACAAAATGGCAATTTGTCTTATTTCCTGCTAGAAAATCCAGTTTGTGGTCTTTGAGAGTAGATAGCCCAAGAGTGGGAAAAGGGACAACATAGGCCAGGGCTTTGGAAAGAAGGGGGCCCCTTTTAAAGGTGCGAAAAGGAGGGAGGTAGCGAACATAGGTGTGAAGTGGCTTCTTCAAGGTAACATGGGTGGGGCTGAGCTCGGAGTCCTAAATCGGCCGACTCCCAGGCTAGCCCTAACCACTTCATATCAGAGCCTGCACGTAATATTCCCAAGGGGGTCGCGCTGGATAACCCAGAGACGCTTGACTCCAGTCCCAACGCCGGACTTTCCCGCATCTTCGGCGCGTTTGGGCTCCGCGCCTCACTTTGTCTCAATATGGACGCAGAGAGGGTGGGGAGCGTCTCAGCAACTTCCTTCCTCGCCTTCATAATCACCTACCACCCTCCACTCGGGGCTTTCAGAGCCAGCTCAGACCTCGGGTGAGAGTTGAAAGCCTCTTTCGACAATGCAAAACCAGCATCTTTAGGGCACAACGGGAGTTGGTAATTTTCCGTCCTGAAGCTCTCCTTCGCTTTTCACTTTCGGCTGGCGCAGGGCGAATTCCCACGAGCCCTGGGAAATCAAAGATCTGCCTGCCCCCTCACGCTGATTCCTGATTGGTCACTGAAGCTGTCTGTTTTGACTTGGTGCTCTGCGCAGGCGCGGAAACGCACTGGGACTGGGCAGTGCAGACGACGCGAAGCTACCCGATCGTTCCGAGATGGTGAGTGTTCGTATAGACTGGTGGCTGGCAGCCGGAAGGTGGCTAAGCAATGCCGCCCCACACCTTGCGCCTGGTTTTAGACCCTCCGGGGGCGCCTCAGAGCGCCGGGCAGGGAATCTGCGGGTTTGGGCCCCAGCTGACTGGAGGGCGGAACGCTAGAGGCGTGGGCCTCCAGACCCTGACGGAGAGGACTCGGGAGTGGCCAGGGGATCCCGGTCCCCTTTACCGGAAGCTGGAGCTCGGGCCTTGGCCAGCGTCTGACGGAGTCGGACCACAGGCCCGACCATGCTAGCATCCTGGGCCTTGTCGCGCGATTGTAATGACGAGAACGTTTCCCGGAAGCTTAATTTATGACAGGCATTAATAAGCGCTGTACGTAGTTTTGGTTTTTCTCCTCACCAAGTCTCTGTGAGTTAGGTACGACCATTATCCCCATTTTACACACTAGAAACCTGAAGCCTGGAGAAGCCTAGTGCCTTCTCTCAGGAAATGGCGGAGTTGGATTTGAATCCTTGAAACTTGACTCCTGCCTTTCTGTCTGTGTGGTTCTTTCGCGTCGCTGGGACTTGGTGCATGAATCAGAAATGGGGACCACTCTTGGGGATCCCTGCCTTGCTGGCTGGAACTGGGCTCCTTGCGCCTTTACAAGTTTGTTTTTCATGTTTTTAACCCAACTTTAAAAAAAAAACCCACAAAATTTGAAAAGACCTTTTAAATGTTAAGCCATGTGACTATTACTGTTCAAAACTCTCTCTTAAAAATTTAAAGCCTAGCCCTAGCCGGTTTGGCTCAGTGGGTAGAGCGTAGGCCTGAGGACCAAAGGGTCCCGGGTTTGAGTCTGGTCAAGGGCACTTACCTTGGTTGCGGGCTCCTCCCTTACCCTGGCCCTGGTCAGGGCTCGTGCAGGAGGCAACCGATCGATGTGTTTCGATGTTTCGCTCTGCCTTTCCCTCTGCCTTTCCCTCTCCCTAAAAATCAATGGAAAAATATCCTCCGGTGAGGATTAACAAAAATAAAAATAAAGCCTATAAGAAAAATCGAAAAGGAAAAAGAAAGTCCCATGACCTAGAAGCAACCCCTTATATAATTACCATATTACTTCAAATGTTTTTTTCTTCAGTTTTTGCTATATGTGGTTATAGCTACTACTGAATGTCCAGTTATGGACTCTGCTTTTTTCATTTATTATTACACCATAAAGAATGTCTTAACATCACTAAAAAAATGTGACAAAGTTTCAAACTTATGTAACTTCATCTTTCACATCACTTTAAAACAAACATGGGCCTTAGTGCCACGGTGACTGTGGGGCCAGGTCTGCAGCCTCCTGGGTGCCTACACTGGAGTAATCTGCACACTCCTGCCTGGACATCAGTATCACATCACTTTTTAAACAATTTTTAAAGACATGTTTTTATTGATTTCAGAGAGGGAGAGGGAAATAGAAACATCAATGATGAATCATTGATTGGCTGCCTCCTGCACGTCCCCTGCTGGAGATTAAGCCTGCAACCCCTGACAGAATCTACCAGCCGTGGGCAAACTACAGCCCGCGGGCCGGATCCGGCTGTTCTATCCGGTTCTCTTGCTCTCCCCTCCGCTCCTTTACTTTGAATTTATATTAGTTCACACAAACATTCCACCCATGCTTTTGTTCCAGCCCTCCGGTCCAGTTTAAGAACCCATTGTGGCCCTCGAGTCAAAAAGTTTGCCCACCCCTGTACCGGTAACCTCCTGGTGCATGGGCCCACACCCACGCACTGAGCCACACTGGCCAGGCTCATATCACTTTTTAGACTAAACAAAAAGTAACTTTTTAACAGATACTTGCATACAGTAAAAAATAATCTGGCCCTGACCGGTTTGGCTCAGTGGATGGAGCGTTGTCCTGGGGACTCAGGGGTCCCAGGTTCGATTCCAGTTGGGGGCATGTGCCTTGGTTGCGGGCACATCCCCAGTGTGCAGGAGGCAGCTGATTGGTGTTTCTCTCTCATCAATGTTTCTAACTCTCTCTCCCTCTTCCTCTCCTTTCTCTCTGTAAAAAATCAATAAAATATATTTTTAAAAAAATAATAATCTGAAAAGATCAAAGAGAAAAATAAATCTCCCATTTAATCCTGACCTCCAGCCTCAGTCTCTTCTGAAATATTGTTAGTTTAGTTTCTTGTATATCTTGTATAAGCATATATATGCCCCCTCTTTTTCTTACATAAATTGTAGCTTACTTCAACCTGTATCATGCTGTTGTGTGTTTATACTCATAAAAGCAAAACGTATTTAGAAAATTCAAGCAGTACCAAAGTGTATAATGTAGAAGGTGCATGAAGTCCCATCTCACTTCCCTATGGTATCAACTGTTGGCAGTTGGGTGTGTTTCCTTCCAGATTGGTTTAGTGCATAAGCACACTTACATATAAGTTGTTTATTACATGAAACGAACATATATGTTTAAACATATCAGGTTTACTTTAGGCTATGTATAGATATCTCATTCTGCAACTTACTCTGTTCACTTAAAAATGTCAAACATGCCCTAGCCGGTTTGGCTCAGTGGATAGAGCTTTGGCCTGTGGACTGAAGGGTCCCAGGTTTGATTCCAGTCAGGGGCGTGTGCCTTGGTTGCGGGCACATCCCGAGTGGGGATGTGCAGAAGGCAGCTGATCGATGTTTCTCTCTCATCGATGTTTCTGACTATCTCTCTCCCCTCCTCTTTGTAAAAAATCAATAAAAAAAAATATTTAAACAAAAAAGTCAAACATTTTCCCATGTCACCCTTGCCAGTGTAGCTCAGTTGGTTAAGCCTGGTCCTATGCATGGAAAGGTTGCTGGTTTGATTCCCAGTCTGGGCATATGCCCGGGTTGCAGGCTCAATCTCCAGTAGGGGGCATGCGGATGACAGCTGATAGGTGTTACCCTCTCAGGTCGATGTTTCTCCCGCTCTCCCTTTCTCTCTCTAAAATCAATAATAAAAATATTTTTAAAAAATATAAACACTTTTCTATGTCACTATATATAAATCTACATTCTTTTTTTTTTCTTTTTGAAGTTTTTTTTTTTTATTTTATGTACAAAGAAATAGCATTTTGTCATAAGGTAGATGTCTTGAATGACCCATTCATGGAAGTTCACTTAGTCCAACTTAATGAAACCTATGTCCTGGCAGCACATGTTGAGGCCGTATTTCCAGATCAGACCCTGGTGGTTTGAGCAGATGTGGCAAGAACGAGAACCCTAGCCGAATTTCCTCAGATGGCTCCTGTAGAGTTGTTGGTGACCCATCTTGCTCTCTCTGTAGCAACAAGGCCAAAGGAAAAAGACTACTTCATTCTTGCATAGTATTCTATTGCTGTATATACATTTAGGTAGTTTACAGTTTTTCACTTCAGACAGTGCTGCTGTAACTATTCTTGTCCTTTTCATTTTATTTTATTACTCATGTTAGTGTTTATGTAGCATAGATTCTTAGAAGTGGTACTTCTGGCATGCATATTCTACATTTTGGTAGAACTTGCCAAGTTGCCCTTTAGAACAATAATCATCCATAATTCTCACCAGTTTTACTCCACCACACAACTATTTTCATCTCTATGTTGTCCTTCCTCCTTGTTCATATATGCATATTTTTCAAGATGTATATACTAATTTTTCATTTGTTTTAATCTTTTTGCATCATCTTTGCGATGAATTTTTGTGTGCTGTGTTATCAGTGAAATAGCTGTACCATAATTTGCCAAACCATTCCCCTAGTGTACACTTGTGTTGTATCTAGTTCTTCATTAGTAGAGATAATGCTGTGATGAATGCCTATAATTGTGTAGATTTTGTTTTATTATTAGATTATTTCCTTAGGCAAAAGTCTCAGGAAAAGCCGAAACCGGTTTGGCTCAGTGGATAGAGCGTCGGCCTGCGGACTGAAGGGTCCCGGGTTCGATTCCGGTCAAGGGCATGTACCTTGGTTGCAGACACATCCCCAGTGTGGGGTGTGCAGGAGGCAGCTGATCGATGTTTCTCTCTCATCGATGTTTCTAGCTCTCTATCCCTCTCCCTTCCTCTCTGTAAAATATCAATAAAATATATTTAAAAAAAAAAAGTCTCAGGAAAAGAAATTCTGAGGCAAAAGGACCAACGCTTTATGGTTGTTACAATAGTGTTATCCTGTAGCTTTTCCAAAAGGTCATATTGCTTTTGTACCAATTTTGCCATAACATTTCAAACAGTGAAAAAAGTTACCTCAGCATTGCTATAATTTTTCACTTATTTATAGGGAACAGTGAACATTTTTCTATGTGCTTGTAATTTCTCTTATTTATTTTTTTATTTGTTTACTTAATTATTGATTTTAGAGAGTAGAAGGGAGAGAGAGAAACATTGATGTGAGAGAGAAACATAGATGGGTTGCCTCCCACACGTAACCTGACCTGGGTGTGTGCCCTGACTAGGATTCGAACTGGTAACCTCCTGGTGTACGAGTCCATGCTCAACCACTGAGCCACACCTGCCAGGCTTGTGTTATGTTTTGGAATTGCTCTTTTGTCCATTATTTGATGCAGACGTTTTTCTGTCCTTTTGATTCATTTTGGTTTTATAAAAATTCAAATTTTTGCCCAGCTAGGTTGAGAATTGTCCCGTGAACCAAAAGGTTTTAGGTCCGATTCCTGTTCAGGGCACATGCATATATGCATACAATATTCTTGGTTGATTACTTCCCACGCACCCACCCTCCTCTACCTTCCCTCCGAGATTTCACACTCTATTCCATGACTCCATGTTTCTGGATCCACTCTGTTCATCCAGTTTATTTTGTTACTTAGATTCCACATATGAGAGAAATCATGTGATACTTGTCTTTCTCTGACTGATTTATTTCACTTAGCATGATACTCTCCAGGTCCCTCCATGCTGTCTCAAAGAGTAAGAGATTCTTCTTTTTCACTGCTGCATAGTATTCCATGGTATAAATGTACCACAGCTTGTTTATCCACTCATCTACTGATGGGCATTTGGGCTGTTTCCAGATCTTAGCTATTGTAAATTGTGCTGCTATGAACATAGAGGTGCATACATTCTTTCTGATTCGTTTTTCGGGTCTCTTAGGATATATTTCTAGAAGAGGGATCACTGGGTCAAATGGCAGTTCCATATTTAATTTTTTGAGGAAACTCCATACTGTTTTCCATAATGGCTGCACCAGTCTGCATTCCCACCAGCAGTGTATTAGGGTTCCCTTTTCTCCACATCCTCATCAGCACTTGTCATTTGTTGATTTGTTATGGTAGCCATTCTGAAGTGTGAGGCGATACCTCATTGTCATTTTAATTTGCATCTCTCTGATGATAGTGACTTTGAGCATTTTTTCATATGGCTCTTGGCCATCTGTATGTCCACTTTGGAGAAGTACCTATTTAGGTCCTTTGCCCATTTTTTAATTGGATTGTTTGTCTTTCTTTTGTTAAGCTGTTTGAGTTCATTATATATTTTGGACATTAACCCTTTATCAGATGTATCATTGCCAAATATGTTCTTCCATACAGTGGGCTCCCTTTTCGTTTTATTGATGGTTTCTTTTGCTGTGCAGAAGCTTTTTATTTTGATGTAGTCTTATTTGTTTATTTTTTCCTTAGTTTCCTTTGCCCTGGGAGATATATCCATAAACATACTGCTATGAGAGATGTCTGAGATTTTGCAGTCTGTGGTTTCTTCTAGGATTTTTATGGTTTCACGACTTAGACTTAAGTCTTTTATCCATTTTGAGTTTATTCTTGTGTATGGTATAAGTTGTTGGTCATGTTTCATTTTTTTGCATGTATCTGTCTAATTTTCCCAACACCATTTATTGAAGAGACTGTCTTGACTCCATTGTATCCTCTTGCCTTCTTTGTCAAATATTAATTGAGCATAATGGCTTGGGTCAATTTCTGGGGTCTCTGTTCGGTTCCATTGATATATATGCCTATTCTTAAAAATTAAAGAAAGGTTGACTTTCTATTATTTGTTTTTTGCCTGTCAGATTAGCAAAGAAACTTGGCAATACTGATCATCTCTATTCCTTGAACATGCCAAGTTTGTTCCCACTTCTCTGCCTTTGCTTTCATACTGTTGCCTGGAATGTTTTTCCTTCTCATTAGTTCTTGGCTTAACGATTACATCCTCAGGTGTTTCTGACCACACCAGCCAGAGTAGCATCCCCGGGCTCCCCTGCCCTATCCCCTGCAAGAATCTTGGTCACTTGTTACTTAAAGTTCTACCTGAATATGAGCTCCCTAAGGGCAAGGTCCTCATCAGTTGTGGTCAATGGTATATTCACCTCTTCTCTTGACCTACGCGTCCTTGGGCAAAACTCTTCTTTCTGAACTTCAGTTTCTTCATTGTAAAGTGGAGATCATACTCATTATGGAAGGGTCAGAGGACATATGTGTCTGTAAATATTCATCCCAATATCTGACCTGTATCAGGTACTGAATAGGTCATCGTATACTTATATGTCCTTCCTTTCTTGATAAGTGTATGTTTCCTATGAATAGATATTCCATAATTTACTTGGTCTTTTCCCTAATTATTGGGTATTTCTGGCTTTCGGGGTTGTTGTTTTTTTTAAATATTTTTTTGTTTTGTTAATCCTCACATGAGGATATTTTTTTCCACTGCTTTTCAGAGAGAATGGAAGGGAGTGGGGAGAGGGAGAGAGATACAAACATCAAGGTGAGAGAGCCACATTGACTGGTTGCCTTCTGCACATGGCCCAACCTGGGGCTCAGAGCAAACCGGCAACCCAGGTACATGCCCTTGACCACTAAGCCACACCAGCCATGGCTCTTTCTGCTTTTTGCTAATGTTGATGTCACTGCAGCAAACATCTTGCTGTGTTCTTCTTCTGGTTTATTCCTTAGAATGAATTTCTAGGAAGGTTACCAGGTCAGACTGAGTACTGTGTGGTATTGACTACTATCGTACTTTACCCCTCTTCTCCAGAATAGTGCATAGGAGGAGCTCAGTGACAATCTGTTGAATGAACAATGATCTCATACATGCATGACCCCCTGTACTTTATTCTCGTGTAGCTCTGTCCTTTTACACAGGCTCCAGATTTTAGAGGCAACAGACTATTTGCCATTATGTAGGAGGAATTTGTTTGCCCTTCTCTCCAGCATTTGAGAGTATTACATCATAGGGGAGTGGATGGCAGTGACTGGATTGTTGTTAGCCTTGTGCCTACTAGAAGTACTATAATTCATTGTGCTGTTTCCATCCACTGTTTAGAAACTCCTCCTCCCGGGCCAACTCATTAGCTTCTGAGGGTGGGGAACCACTCTTCTGGAGAATGGAACCTCTATTTCCAACATGGTCCAACTCTCAGCCTTCTGGGAGCTTCTGGCTAGATTCTGGACCTGTCTGGAAGGGGCCTCCAGAAAACACACACTTCAAGGCCAGTTTCCCATCCACAGGAAGAGTTAGGCCTACTTCAGTTGAGCAGTTGTTTATTGAATCCCTATTCTGCAGACCATTCTATGGACTCTTAAGTAATAAAATACCTAATGCATCAGCAGAAAGGTACAATTTAAGAGTTTGCAGAGTCAGAAGTAGCAGACTCCACTGAGTTGGGGATCAGTAAAGGCTTTTTGGAGGAAGTGATGGTTTAGGTGGTCTAGAAGAATTTGTTAGATTTCAGCAGAGAAGAGGCCTTGTTAGGGTAAAAAGACATGGACACAAGGAGGTATGACATGTAGATGGAGAGTGGAGGAAAAGGTAAAAGATGTGAATAATAATAGAGAATGCCTTGCATGGCAGGGTGAGGAACCAAATGTCTGATTGTCCCCTCTGTTTATGAATTCCATGTCCCAGAATATCCCCCTTGACTAGTTTCTGGAGAATCAGGATGAAAGAACCCCTCCCCAGGCACATTTCCTGTGGCTATGAGCCATGCATCACATTGTCTCAGAGGCTAGGTTTTTAAGTCACTGAGTCTATCCTCATGGAGTCATTTTGTTTCCTTTGGAATGTTTTCAGTTGTGCTGTTTGGGCTACAAATAGCAGGGTATCTCCTTCCTATTAGACACCACTGTTTGGGTTTTTTCAAATCATGAGCATCCTGTCTCCTAGGTATAGCAGATACATGAGTCATGGATGTGTCTATACTCTTAGGAATGGTATTTATATTCTGCTCCCAAATAGCTGAGGCAGGAGGGATAATAGTGCCTGGTAGGCAAAGGGCCAAGAGGAGCCCTGCCCCATCCTGGGGGTGTGAGTAGATGATTTAGGTGCTGGTAGTGGCTTGGGGACCACGCTAAACAGACCTGGGAGCTTTGAGGAAGTGCCACGTGCCCAGGTGTTACTTGTTTGTTGTTGGAAGACGAATGTGTGATTCATCTGTCAAGGATATGAATGAATTAATCCAGCCTTCCTGGCCCTTCCTAACCTTGGTCTTGTTCTATCTGGCAGGCAGAGGTGGAGGAGACACTGAAGCGACTTCAGAGCCAGAAGGGAGTGCAGGGAATCATCGTGGTGAACACAGAAGGTACACCCCCGCTCCGACCATGAGCAGGCAGGCCCCAGAAAACAGCCCAGACACAACATAGCCCACTTCTGTTTACTAAGCCCCTTCATGTACATGAGTTTTCACCTTTTTTTTTTTTACACCTCAAGTGTCCTAGCACTATTATTGAAATTCTAAATTTTAAAAAAGGGAAAATTCACTCAGTCCCACTGCCCTGACAGGTCTTATTTTTCAATATACCATGTTTTTTCAGCCCTTGTTCAGGTGCATTTTCTCTTAGTCATAATTATAGTTATTACTCTTTTGCATATGTTTACTCATGAGGTTTGTGTGTTTTGCTTCATGTTTTATATAAACACTTTTTTTTAACCGCCAGTATAATTTTTTTTAATACGTATTTTACTGATTTTAGAGAGAGAGGAAGAAAGAGATGGAAACATTGATGAGAGAGAAACATCGATGGGCTGCTTCCTGCATACCCCCAACTGGGGATCAAACTGGCCACTTCAACCACTGAGCCACACTGGCTGGGCAGTGCAGTGTTTATTAATCATCCCCATTTATGCTGTTTCTGTTTTTTTGCTAGATAATACTCTTGGTCGACTTCTTTGTGCCTGTAGCTTTTCCCTTCTGTTCTGGAACATTATTTCCACAACTAGAAGAGTACAGATAACTAATTTTTTCAAATTGCTATAGACATGGCAAAGAGGGAGACTCATATTTCTCATACACTTACCTATTCTGTGGTGCTTTACAAACATTGTTTTATTTCTTCCTTAAAACAGCCCTTTTGCCTCCATCTTGCAACGGAGAAAACTGAGTCTAGAAATTCAGTTGATTTGCCTGCCATTACAGAGCCAAGATTTCATGCCAAGTCTGTCTGAATGCAGTTGTACTCTTCCTCTCACTTTCTGTGAAGGACCAGACAGTGGCTGTAGGTCTACAGCTCAGGGCCACCCTGCTGGCCTCCCGCAGTTCTGTAGTTCAGTATATTCATTCATCTCTGATTTATTTGAGGTTCCTTGAGGGCCCCTGCGTGTATGCATTGTCATTCTGGGCCTTGTTTTGGAAAGGCAGAATTCTCAACAGTGCCTGCTTCAGTAGAGCAGAATGAAGGTCACTGAAGGTGACAAAGTGAAGGTGGCATGTCCTCAGTTAGAATGTTGTTTTCCAAGTCATTAGACCATGGCCAGCCCAGAGTTAGACAGAGGATGCTCCCCAGCTTTGTCAGGTTCTAATTAGACCATGTGGTCATTGCATTCAAAGGAGGCAGCAGGTTAGGAGCCCTCAGGACTCTGTGGGAGGCCGAAGCAGGTCCCAGGTTAGGTCTGCTGCTGATCCACTGGCGGGCCTGGGGCTTCCCCTTCTCTTCAGAACTCAGCCTTCCCACATGGAGTGCTTGGTCCAAGACCTGAAAGGCTGTTTGTATATCACTCAGAGAGATACTGTCTTCTGTCTTCTGTGACTGGACTTTTTTTTTTAAATCCCCTCTCAGGGACATGCTTTCATTGATTTTAGAGAGAGAGAAAGGGAGAGGGAAAAAGAGAGACATTGATGTGAGAGTGAAACATCAAACGGTGTCTCCTGCATGTGCTCAACTGGGGATTTAATCCGCAACCAGGGTATATGCCCTGATTGGGAATCGAACCCACATCCCACTCCAGCCAACTGAGCCACACTGGCCAGGACTGGGCCTGGACATTTTGACTCCAAATGGGAGGGAAGAGCCTCAGAAGATGACTCCTCAGCTGAGACCTCCCTAGGCCTTCACTGGTATTTGCAAACCATAAGCCTTCATTCTTGCCTTAAAACTGCCCAAAAGTTGAGCTTTTTCATTGGGAAAGTGTAGCGCCAGCTGCTTACCTTTTGATACTTATGAGTACTTTTTTGTATACTAATGTGGCAATATTGCACAGTGGTTAAGAATATGGAATGGGGCCGAAACCGGTTTGGCTCAGTGGATAGAGCGTCGGCCTGCGGACTGAAAGGTCCCAGGTTCGATTCTGGTCGAGGGCATGTACCTTGGTTGCGGGCACATCCCCAGTGGGGGGTGTGCAGGAGGCGGCTGATCGATGTTTCTCTCTCATCGATGTTTCTAGCTCTCTATCCCTCTCCCTTCCTCTCTGTAAAATATCAATAAAGTATATTTAAAAAAAAAAAAAAAAGAATATGGAATGGGGAAATAAAGTAGGAGAGAAACCAAGATGGCAGCATAGGTAAACATCTGAACTGCTGCCTCACACCATTTCAAAACTACAACTAAAAGACAAAACGGACATCATCCAGAACCACAGGAAGGCTGGCTGAATGGAAATTCTACAACTAGAAGGAAAGAGAAAAGCACACTGAGACTCAGAGGACCTGAGGAAGTAAAGGCAAAAGTACGGAGGCGTGCGTGCGGAGAGGGCTGGCAACTGAGAATGCGGCTGGCTTTCTCAATCGGGAGGGAGACAAAATCTCCCGACTGCTCTCAACTCCCGTTCCGGACGAGACTCTGGGGACTCAGACTCATACGGGGAGAAACTGGAAGGCGGCTTTCTCTCAGAGGTGCTTGCAGCGATTACTCTGGGACACTGAGACCAAGGGGCCTCTTAGGGCAGGGCTGACAGTCAGCCATTGCTGTTTGCTCCGCCCTGAGACTCCGCCCTGAGACTCCGCCCCATCCAAGCTGAGTGCAGAGGGTTTTGCATATGAATGGCCTGGTCCTTTGAATTCTAAACTTACCTAACAAACTGCAGCTGAGTCAGTGAGACCCAGAAAATCCAAAAGAAGGCCCAAGGCCCCCAAGCAGCTTGCATTGCTTCACAGCTGGGCCTCATCTGGGCACCTCCAAAACCCAAACAAAGAAGAGGAATCTCCAGATCTCTCTGTAGCTCCTGCTGGGTGGCCTCAGGCAGAGGCTAAATTAGCACCTCCTTGGAGATCCAAGAGCCAGTGTACCCAGGGGTCAAAGTAGGACCATCCAGATTACAACTCCTCAGATCCATAAGGGACACACTCAGAGGGCAGACTCAGTGAGCACCAAAGCCCCACTGAAGCAAGTCTTGTCTCATCAGAGTGACTCCAGCACAGAAGTTCTCCCATTGTAGACACAGCTGATCCTCACAGCCAATTGGCCTGGAGGTCAAGTCCTCCCAGTGATACCAACAACAATCAAGGCTTAACTACAAGACTGTGCACACAGCCCACAAAGGGGTGCACCAAGAGTGTCCACCTCAGGTAACTGGGGAGGCTGAGCCACTGGGCCCTATAGGACACCTAGGGTCCTATAGGACACCTAGCACACAAAGCCACTCTTATCAACTCAGGGAAGCAGCCAAAATGCAGAGACAAAGAAACAGATCACAAGTGAAAGAAATGGAGGAAAGCAAACTACAGGATATATTGTTCAAAACCATGGTTATAAGGTTTTTCAAGAATCTTCTAGAACCCGCCGATAAATTTAGTGAGACCCTCGAGGATATGAAAAAGGACCAACTAGAAATTAAGCATACACTGACTGAAATAAAAAATAATATACAGAGATCCAACAGCAGACTAGAGGATCGCAAGAATCAGGTCAAAGATTTGAAATACAAAGAAGCAAAAAACACCCAACCAGAAAAGCAAAAAGAAAAAAGAATCCAAAAATATGAAGATAGTGTAAGGAGCCTCTGGGACAACTTCAAGTGAACCAACATCCGAATTATGGGGGTGCCAGAAGAAGAGAGAGAGCAAGATACTGAAAACCTATTTGAAGAAATGATGACAGAAAACTTCCCCCACCTGGTTAAAGAAATAGACTTACAAGTCCAGGAAGCGCACAGAACCCCAAACAAAAGGAATCCAAAGAGGACAACACCAAGGCACATCATAATTAAAATACCAAGAACAAAAGACAAAGAGAGATTATTAAAAGCAGCAAGAGAAAAAGTTAGTTACCTACAAGGGAGTGCCCATACGACTGTCAGCTGATTTCTCAACAGAAACTATGAAGGCCAGATGGGAGTGGCAAGAAATATCAAAGTGATGAATAACAAGAACCTACAACCAAGATTACTCTACCCAGCAAAGCTATCATTCAGAATTGAAGGTCAGATAAAGAGCTTCACAGATAAGAAAAAGCTAAAGGAGTTCATCACCACCAAACCAGTATTATATGAAATGCTGAAAGGTATTCTTTAAGAAGAGGAAGAAGAAGAAAAAGGTAAAGATAAAAATTTTGAACAACAAATACATATCAACAAGTGAATCTAAAAATCAGGTGAGTAAAAAATCTGATGAACAGAATAAACTGCTGAATATAATAGAATCAGGGGCATAGAAAGGGAATGGACTGACAATTCTCGGGGGGAACGGGGTGTGGGGAGTGCGGGAAGAGACTGGACAAAAATCGTACACCTATGGATGAGGAAAGTGGTGGGAGGGTAAGGGCAGAGGGTGGGGTGAGAATCGGGTGGAGGGGAGCTATGGGGTGGGGTGAGGAACAATTGTAATCTGAACAATAAAGATTTATTAAAATGAAAAAAAAAAAAAAAAGAATATGGAATGGGGAACCAGAGTACCTCTATGTGAATCCTGACTCTACCTACTTATCATCTATGGAATCTTGGACAAGTCACTTAACCTCTCTCTTTCAGTTTCTCATCAGTAAAATATAACAGTGGTCGGCAAACTCATTAGTCAACAGAGCCAAATATCAACAGTACAACAATTGAAATTTCTTTTGAGAGCCAAATTTTTTAAACTTAAACTTCTTCTAACACCACTTCTTCAAAATAGATTCACCCAGGCCATGGTATTTTGTGGAAGAGCCACACTCAAGGGGCCAAAGAGCCACATGTGGTTCGCGAGCCGCAGTTTTCTGACCACTGAAATACAATCATACTACCTTCCTCGAAGAGAAGCTTTTAGAATAGTGTCTCATATATAGTAAGTGCCATATAAATGTTAAAATTATTGTGTGTGTTTATTTTTATGTTCCATTCATAGAACTCTCTCTTCAGTCTCTCATTTACATTTTACACAGTGATCCCCGCAAGTCAGGGTTGTTTGCCCATTTTTCAGATGAGAAAACTGAAGCAGCTCTAGCCGGTTTGGCTCGGTGATTGGAGCGTCGGCCCACGGACCAATTGAGAGGCAACCAATGGATGTCTTTCTCACATCGATATTTCTCTCTCTTCTCCCCCTCCTCCTCCATTTCACTCTCTCTCTAAAAAAAAAAAAAAATCAATGGAAAAATACCCTCGTGTGAGGATTAAAGGAAAAAAAAAAAGTCCTGAAGCTGAGAGAGGCGAGGTGACCTGCCCAAGGTCACCCTGCTGTGGTTGGGGTAGCCAGAACTCACTGCTCATGGGGCCTTTAAGTCCTTTGGAAGCTTCCAATTAAGGATGGTTCAGCTCAGCTGCCTTTTCCAGTGGGATGCCTTCCCTGACCACCAGTCCAGAAAGATTGTTCTTGCCCCTGAACTCATGACACACCCTTGTTTCAGTCACTTACCAACCACCTACCACTGCATTTTGACATTTCTGTCTTGAGCAAATGCAAAAATGTTTCATTATAAATGTGTGAGTTTAAGCAGACTTAGCAAGAACTTAAGGAACATTCTGTTCCATCTCTACCTCTCCAGATCCCTTGCTGTCCTCTGCTGCTACCTACACAGGGCAAAATAAAAGACTAAATGTATAAGCTCCACGAGGTCAGGAATTTGTCTCTTTTGTTCACTTACTGTATCTCCAGCACCGGAGTTTGTGCTTGATAACTGTGTTAAATTTTGTTAGTGTTGGTGTTGATTGATGGAGCTGGGTTTGGTGGGAGGACCTGGCTATCCCACCTGGCAGATCTGAGCCTCAGGTTAGAGTTGTGCCTCCCTGGTACCGCCCAGCTCTGTAGGCTGCACAGTCTGTTTGTGAAGGCAGTGGCTTGGGGTAGGCAGCCTGATCATTGAGATACCTTTGAAGTGGCCCCAGCTCTGGCATCCTATGAATCTGGCATTCTGTGATCTGATTCCCTTATTTGAAATTCTCCCCAGTTCTGCCCCACCGCCACCTTCATGTTTTCTTCTGTTTTTAAAATGAGCCAACAAGTGGTTAGATCCTTGTCTCCTTTACACATCCTCTCACTTGGTAGAAATGTAGTCAAATGCATGTCTAAATTAATGAAAGTAGCCCTGTGACTTCTCATTTATCAGCAACAATAAATGCTTAATGCGGTGTCTCTAAGGACACTGGCGAACAAATCAGACCTGGTCCTGACTAGGGATGAACATATTGATCACTTCCATAAAGGTGTGATGTCAAACTCAACTAACTGCTCCAAAGGAAAATTGTGTGGTGCTGGGATGGTAGAATGGGGCATTGACCATATCTGGGGTGGGTAGAGCCACCAGGAGGTGGAGACTTGAGGGACCAGTGGGAATTGTGAGAGAATAGGCGAAGATAGGAACGTTCTAGGCAGAGGAACCTGAGAGAAGGTGCTCTTGTATATAAAAGAGAAGGTCAAGCCCTAGCTGGTTTGGCTCAGTGGATAGAGTGTCGGCCTATGGACTGAAAGGTCCCAGGTTCGATTCTGGTCAAGGGTACATGCCCAGGTTGTGGGCCTGACCCCCAGAAGGGGGCATGCAGGAAGCAGCCAATCAATGGTTCTTTCTCATCATTGATGTTCCTATCTCTCTTTCCCTCTCCCTTCCTCTCTGAAATCAATAAAAATATATTAAAAAAAAAAAAAAAAAAAGAACGTCAAGAGGTTTGATCACCTAAACTTTTCCAGGCCTTGAGACTGGCCGCTCAAGTTACCTGGGGGGTGGGATTTATTGTGGGTGATATTGATAACAAACCACCAACATTTATTACATACACTAGAGGCCCTGTGCACGGATTCATGCACTGGTGGGGGGTGTGGCCTGTGGGAATCAGCCACTGTGAGAGTGCCACTCATCTGGGTCAGCCAAGTGGCACTCACATTGTGGGAGCGCACTGACCACCAGGGGCAGCTCCTGCATTGAGCATCTGCCCCCTGGTGGTCAGTGCACGTCATAGCGACTGGTCGACCCATCGTTCTGGTCGTTCCTCCATTCAGTCGCTAGGCTTTTATTATATAGGATACTCTTGCTAAACATTCTTCTTTTTTTAAATTTTTTTATTTCAGAGAGGAAGGGAGAGGGAGAGAGATAGAAACATCAATGATGAGAGAGAATAATTGATCGGCTGCCTCCTGCAAACCCCTACTGGGGATCGAGCCTACAACCCAGGCATGTGCCCTTGACCGGAACCAAACCTGGGACCCTTCAGTCTGCAGGCCAACGCTCTATCCACTGAGCAAAACCAGCTAGGGCAGTGGTTGGCAAACTGCAGCTTGCGAGCCATATGCGGCTCTTTGGCCCCTTGAGTGTGGCTCTTCCACAAAATACCACGACATGGGCGAGTCTATTTTGAAGAAGTGGTGTTAGAAGAAGTTTAAGTTTAAAAAATTTGGCTCTCAAAAGAAATTTCAATCGCTGTACTGTTGATATTTGGCTCTGTTGACTAATGAGTTTGCCGACCACTAGGCTAGGGCATCTTGCTAAACATTCTTAAACCATATTTAATCCCCACAGCAGCACTTTGAAGCACAGGCATTTTACAGATGAGGAAATATAAGAATAGAATAAATCACTTGTTTAAGGCCACATTGCCATGAAGGGACAAAGCAGGAGTATAAGTTCAGGTCATCAGATTTGAGAGTTCCTACTCAGTCATCACCCCAGTTGCTCATACTATGATTCTTAGAAATGTCCAGTATCAAGCAAGGCCCTGGTGGGCACCTTGTTGCCAGCTAGGGCCCAACAGCACCCCTGATAACCTAGTTGTCTTGTCTCTTAAAGGCAAGTGGTCACTACAACTTGTTCTTATAACTTCAATTGACTCAAACAGCCTCACTGACTCAGCTGCTTCTCTTGTCACTATGTCATCTTCTGCCTACCCTTGTGCTCCTGTCTCCTAAGAAGATGAGGTTCGGCCAGTTTCTTGCCACTCATGGGAGGCCTGAGGGTGACTGCCTTTGGCTTATCTTTAGACTGGTCAGTTGCGGACCAGATTAGCAGGGCCTGGGTCCCAAATCCAGCCACTTACGTTTGAGGAGCCACTTGTGCCATATTCATCCAAGTATCTGTCAGCTATGTGCACCTGGAGCCTCATTGATGGAGCCTTCTGTTGGCATGTCAGTGATTCATAGGCACCTGATGATCCAGTCATGACCTGAGGTCACTCAAGCTGAGGCCCATTCCTCACCTCCATGAAAATAGGTACTGTCCTATGAGGGAGATACATGGGATAGTTCATCACAAGGAAACAGTCTTTAAAATAGAAAAGGCTTAAAGGACAATGGTGTTCATTGAACAGTAAGTAAAAACCCAATCTTAGTATCAAACAGTAGAGGCATGATGAATTCAGTGGAATGGCCATTTTGTGGTCTCTTTGAAAGCAGTAGCAATGCTGTTTATAAGGTGTAAGCAGACAGAGAAATGGGTTTTAATTTTCACTTGTACAGACAGTGTGTACACGAAGCCCCCCTTGGTGGGCATAGGAACAACACACTACTGATGGTTATGTCTTGGCATAAGCTGACCTTTTTTCTTCTTCCTACTCATTTGTGTTTCTAGATATGTAAGTGCTGTCCTCCTTGTTCAGGTTCTGAGTGTTCTGAATGATAGTCTCCTTTACTGCCAGAAACTAGTCAGGACAGCGTAGCCCTAAGAAAAGAGCCCAGCAGTGGAGCCAGCAGGCCCGAATCAAATCCTGCCCCCCCGCCCCGCTTATCTGCTGTGTGACCATAAGCAGGTCACCTTACTGCTCAGAGTTTCTTTTGCTTCATTGGCAAGTGAAGATGCTGACACCACCCTCAGAGTAGTTCTGGGGACTAGCAGTGAAGTGCTCAGCACTGTGCCTGCCAAGCTTTCAGTAACTAGTGGCATTGATTGTTAACTGCCAGTCCAGGATGCTAGAACTAGGGGTGTGGGGTTGGGAGCTGAGCAGAAAGGCCTCAACGTCCTGCTCAGTCTCTGTCTGCTCTTCACACAGGCATTCCTATTAAGAGTACCATGGACAATCCCACCACCACACAGTACGCCAACCTCATGCACAACTTCATTTTGAAGGCCCGGAGCACCGTGCGTGAAATTGACCCCCAGAATGACCTCACTTTCCTTCGGATTCGCTCTAAGAAAAATGAAATTATGGTTGCACCAGGTAAGAGGTCTTCCATGTCCCCTTTTAGGATCAGACTATCACTACTGCTTATCAGGAAGGCTTAGCACATTGGTGTCTCCTCAGGTTCCACAGAAAAGCCTGAGGAGTTGAAGGTACACAGTTGATTGCCTCGCTGCCTGTCCATTCTCTGGCTGGCATCCCCGACAAATACTCATTTACAGTGACTGTGGGTCAAACCTTCTCCTGGGTTCTGGGCCTTGGAGGGGAATCCTGGTCTCATGGGGGAGATAGACACGTAAGCATGACACAGAGTAACCCTCGCCTTGACGGGACATTCAAGCGCTTGGGAACAGAGAGGGTGTGACTAGGCCTGCTTGGGGCAGTCAGCAGAAGCTTCCCAGAAGAGGGGACATTCAGCTGACTCTTGAGGGTATAGAAAAGTGTAAGCAAAGTGGATGGGCAAGAAACCTCGCCTTGAAGGAAAAGGACACGTAAGCATTCCAAACCAAAGCAGAAGGCAAAAATACTGTATAGTCATTTTATCTTTGAAAAAATGTTCAGTTGCCCACTTCTAAAGTATAGTCCTGTCTCTCTGGGCCTCATACAGCCAGCTTTTCCTCCAACATTGGAACCGATTGCTGTTTTTGTTTCACATGAAGTGCTTGGCTTGCATTTGGGGGTTGTGTGGTACAAACATCTGTCTTTAGGTCATAGGATCATTCTCAGGGTGATGCGATGCTCATCCTGGGAGGATCCCACAAGGACTGGGACTACAGGAGAGAAGAGCAGGGTCACCTGTCCTGCCTCACCTCACTCAGCATTCAGACTGGAGTGGTGGACAGGTTCTCCAGGACTTTCCGTTGTTGTTAATCCTCTCCTGAAGGTACTCTTTCCATTGATTTTTAGAGAGAGTAGGAAGAAAGGGGAGAGAGAGAGAAACATCAATATGAGAGATTACATATTGATTGGTTGCCTCCCACATGCCCTTGACCTGCACCAGGGATTGAGCCTGCAACTGAGGTATGTGCCCTTGACTGAAATAGAACCCCCAATCCTTCAGTCTGTGGGCCGACACTTTAACCACTGAGCCAGACTGGTTAGGGCAGTGGTCGGCAAATTGCGGCTCGCACATATGGCTCGCGAGCCACGGTTTGCCACTCTGTTGACTAATGAGTTTGTCGACCACTGGGTTAGGGCAGTGGTCGGCAAACCACGGCTCGCGAGCCACATGCGGCTCTTTGGCCCCTTGAGTGTGGCTCTTCCACAAAATACCACGGCCTGGGCGAGTCTATTTTGAAGAAGTGGCGTTAGAAGAAGTTTAAGTTTAAAAAATTTGGCTCTCAAAAGAAATTTCAATCGTTGTACTGTTGATATTTGGTTCTGTTGACTAATGAGTTTGCCAACCACTGGGTTAGGGCCAGGACTATTTTTGCATTGCTACTTCTCGCTCTCCCTCTGTTTTCTGGCTGAGCCACATAGTTGTATGCATGAGTTAATTGTGCACCTGATGAAGCAGGTGGGATGCAGGGCAGCTTGTCTAGGGCAGTGGTCGGCAAACTCATTAGTCAACAGAGCCAAATATCAACAGTACAACGATTGAAATTTCTTTTGAGAGCCAAATTTTTTAAACTTAAACTTCTTCTAACACCACTTCTTCAAAATAGACTCGCCCAGGCCATGGTATTTTGTGGAAGAGCCACACTCAAGGGGCCAAAGAGCCGCATGTGGCTCGCGAGCCGCTGTTTGCCGACCGCTGGTTTAGGGCACCAGAATATATGTCGGAAGGAGTGGGAGGTGAGACGTTTGATCCAATTTAGAAAAGGCCTCAAACGCAAAACTTGACTGTGCAGACTTGACCCTGTGAGCAGGAGGCAATATGATTGTGACTGGGACCTAGATGAAGAAGGCAATATGGAGGCTAGGGACACCGAATGTCCCTGGGCTTGGCAGACAGATGGCAAAGAGACTGGCTATAGACTTCTGGGGTGATTAGAGGGTGTCACCCACTCCCAACAGCAGAGCCATATTGGTTCTGATCCCAGACCTGTTCCAGCCCAGTCTGGCAGCTTGGGAGGATGTGAAGGAGGGAACCAGAGAGCCAGTCACAGGAACCCACAATCTCCCTGGGACACAGGATAACATGCTGTACACTGTTTATCAGTTTAATCACTGTCTGATGATGTCTCTGATTCTGTCAGAGAAAACAGATTGTAGCAGGCAGAGTTCATTTTCCCAACTTTAGCTCTTAATGATTGTGACCTTAAACAAGTCATAGAACATCCTGAACCTCTATCTTCACATCTGTAAAGTATCACATAGGGGGCTGTACTGCTCTGGTCCTCTGAGACATCCCATCTGGTTGAGTATGTTGGCGGGGGGTGGAGCAGAAAGGCTCAGAAGCAGATGGAATCCCTCCCAAGATTCATGCTGCACTATAGATACCTCTACTTCCCTAAAAATTAGGCTAGGTATGGTCCCTTTACTGATCCTGCACATCAGAGCAGTATACATGGGACTCTCAGTGTGAGGCAAGGACAAATTATGCAATCTCAAAATCAGGCCCCATGGAATGTGTCTCTTGACATAAAGCTTCCAAGAACGTCTCCTCTGGAACAGCAGAGTTATCTGAAAGCTCCTAGCCATTTGCCCCATCTCGGCAGCAGAGTCATCTCCAACTTGCCCTTGAGGGACCCCCAGACTTTCAAAGCACATGGGTGCAGTTGGTGCTTGAGTCCAATTAGAGGTTCTCCTTTGAGTGCACAGGCCTAAAATACCCTCAGCCTTGTCAGTGGAGGCGAGGAGGAAGTGGCCAGACCCTTGCCCTGGTGACATTAAGAGCCTGCAGGGAGGGTATGCATACTCTCACTTGCTCACTAGCTGTCTGTCTAGCACTCACATCCTCATGGGCCCACACACACATATCTTGTTATACTGTGGCTGGATGTGTGACTTTTCCAGGTTGCCTTAGATACAGTGAGTGTTCCTTCTGAACACCCTGACCACTTCTCCAGCCAACCTGCTGCCTTTAAGAGCCTCTCCCTGGGTCCTCACACATGCCGTCCTGCTGCTGGTGACACTGCCATCCTACCTTTCCACTTTGCTAACCATCATCCTTATCTGCATTTTTAATTCTGTCTCTACTAGACAGTTTCAAGAGTACAGAAACTTGTGAACACATTTGACAAATATTTGTTGAATAAATAAATAAAAGACTTCCTAAACTTCCCTCCATTGCTACACCCCACTCTGGGGGTTGGAGGTGGGTCAGCAATGGAGATGGGGATCAGGGATGTTCGTGGGACATATTATTTAGGATGAAAACCCATGATTTGACATCTTGATACAACCACTTTGCTATGGCAAGAAAAAAATACTGCCAGGAGCCACTGAGCAGAGCCTCCGAGGTATTAGGGCTTGATCACCTTAGGATGGCCATAGAGCACAGGCCCTATGGGGACAGCGCCCAGCATAGAACAGCCTGGCTGCTGTGTGTTTTCGAGGTGGGTCCTTCCTGGACTGTAATTAGCACCCCATATTGTGGGAGCAACCTGGAGCAGCCCTGCCCAGGAAGGAGGTTCATGTCCCTTTCCTTCCACCTAAGTTTCCTCATTGATCAAACTGAGAAGACCAAAAATAGCAGCAGGTGGTGTGAGACAGTGTGGATCTCCACATTTGCACCAAATCTCACCCCGACCTGGCCCAGAATAGCCCATGTGAAGAGATGTTTTCAGACAGACTTGGTTTCCACTTGTTAGCCTCCCTGATGTAAAGCTGAGTTGACAGCATAATCAAGCTTTAAAACTCTGCTTCCCGCAAAGCACTTGGAGTGATATTATTGAATTAGAGCTTGATTTTTTTTTTTTTTGGAAGAAAAGACACTAGTATTGCTAATTATGTCTGCTTTTATCGGTGGCTTTAATTATTTTTATTAAGTAAATAACCACTTACTTATTAGTAAGTGGTTATTTACTTAAACAGATTGCTTAGTCATGAAACTACTAGTCATATAAAAATCTGCTTCTTCCCAGTCCCATCAGCTAGCCGTCATGGGAATCAGCAAGCTTTAGGCTTAAATCAGCAGACACAAAGCATGTGTGTCCAAGGTCCGGCCATTTCGCTTCTGTTCAGCAGGATGGTCAAACCCAACTGCCACACCTCAAATTTTTGCCTTGGCTTGAGCAAGATACTTAACTCTCTGAGCCTCAGTATAAAATGAGAAAGCACTAGTACCTGCCTCAGAGTGATTGAGGATTCATTGAGATGACATTATAAGAAGTGGTTGGCCCCGGACTGGCCACATGGAAGCCTTGGTAAATGTTCTTGATTTGATAATTAAGGGCAAAGTTGAAACACTGCTTCTCCAATTTCTTCTTCTATAAAACGAGGAGCAGTGAGACTCAGCCCTGAGGTCTTGAACTTGCAATGATTCCATGATGGACATTCCTCATTACTGGATGGGATCCCCAGAGCTGGAATCCAGGTAGCTTTGGCCCCCTTTAATCGGTGCCTTTGAAATTTTCTCAGCCTGTGACAGAACTGACATTAACCCAAGAGAAGTGGGGTTGAAGTTGGCATCTATCTTTGACACTGATTTGCTGGGTGACCTTAAACTAGTGGTTCTCCCAGAACCTGCAGCTTCAGTATCACCTGGGAATTCATTAAAAATACAGGTTCTCGCCCAGCCAGCAGTGGTTAGCGTTGGCCTGGGCACCAAAGGGTCATGGGTTTGATTTCCTGTAATAGGCATGTACCCGGGTTACAGGTTTGATCCTCGGCCCCAGTTGGGTTGCATGCAGGAGGCAACCAATCCATGTGTCTCTCTCACATGAATGTTTCTCTTTTCCTCTTCCCCCTCCCGCTCCCTTTCATTCTTTCAGAAAATCAATGGAAAAAAATACCCTCGGGTGAGGATTAACTAAAAAAAAAAAAAGGAGATTGTTGGGCTGTACCTCAGACTTACTGAATCTAAAGAGCTTGGGGTAGGGCCTGGCAGTGTTTATTTTAAGCCCCGCCAGCCCTCAGGTCATTCAGATGCCCTCCATTTTGAGAACCACTGGCAATTAACTCTCGGAACCTGAGTTTCCTTACCCAGAAAACAGAGATGATATCCTACCTCCCTGTTGGCACTGGGCAGATTAGAAAAGAGCGTGCGCCGCAGAGGTCGCTGCTGGGTCTCACCTGCTGAAGCCCTCAGGAAACTTGCCAGTTTACCTTCTATTGCCCAGCAATTGGAAGTGGCCTGAGCAATGATGTTTTGTATTCACCCATTCCCTTTTATGGTTGGTGGTTTAATTACATATTTCCTTTCTAGTGTGTTTTTCTCACATTTTACATTTAGTAATTTGTGTTTTCTTTTTTCTCTTTTTGTAGATAAAGACTACTTCCTGATTGTGATTCAGAATCCAACTGAATAAGCCACTCTCTCTTGGCTCCACGCATCATTCCTTAATTTAATGCCCCCCAAGAAAAATAGTGTTAATCATGTCAACCAACTCGCAGGTGGAAATCACCTTAGAGCCCATGCAGACCAATCCAGTGACCAGTGTGGGCTGCAGCTCCACCCCGCCCACCAAAGGCATCCCTCTGCTGGCCAGTCACCCTGAGTTCCCAGGAGGGCCTCTTTCCTCAAGTCCGGGTTTCGGAGCAAGAGCTTGTGAGAGGCCCACACCCTGCTTCCTCCTGACGTTCAGTTCACTTTGTTGCCCTTGGAAAAGGCTGCTTTTCTTTAACTAAAAATAACTGAAATGTGCCCTGTTGTGTGTCTTTAAACACTAGGTGGAAAGGCCTCCCTCTTCCTGTGTCATCATGTGGTTGGAAGGCTGAGCCCTGTTGCCAGCTCCAGCCTCCCCCGGCAGATTGTTCGTAGCTTGAGAGGCTTGCTACTTACTGCACCTGTGGCCATACTTGCTGAGCTGATCCTGGTTTATAATTGGTGCCCTGGTTTCTGGGTCTCTAGCCATCCCTTTTATCATTTATCACTCCCACCAATGTCTTTGGGGTTTGTTTGTTTAATCCTTACCCGAGGGCATGCTTAGAGAAAGGAAGGGGGAAAGAAAGAGAAATAAATGTCATGTGAAAGAGAAACATCGATTGGTTGCCTTACAGATGCTCCCTGGTGGGATCAAACACCCAGGTATGTGCCCTGACTGGGAATTGAACCAGCAACCTTTCAGTACATGGGACAACACTCAACCAAATGAGCCACTCTGTCCAGGCTCCCTCCCACCATTGTTTTGAAAGATTATTTTTCTGTTATACTGCCCTGGGGAAAGGAAAGAAGTAATATTTGTTGAGTGCCCAGAATATACCTGGTGTGTTATATATCATAGCTCATATCCTCACAATACCCTACAGACAGGGTATCAAAGTCATCTTAAAAATGAGGAAATTGGGGTCTAGAGAATGCCTTGCCCAAGGTCTCACAGATAGGAGCACAGGTATTTGACTCCAAAAGTTCTGCTCTTTCTGAACTGCCTTCCCAAGAAATTCTAGGTGGTCCCATTCACCTGAGTGAGCTCATCCTGGGTAAATATCCACTTTCCCTTACACTCATGCGTGGGGGTACCGGAAGGTGCTACTCTGTGACTCTGTAGGCCACCCATCACTCAGCAGCACTCTGGTATTTTAACCACATGTATTTAATTTTTATTAGGTTTTTCTTTTTGTCTTTTGTTTCTTGTTACAGAGGGAAAAGATTTAAAACTGTTTAGTACAAACCTTGAAATCCCCCTTCATTGTCGTCCCTTTCCCCATAAGTAACCTCATCTACAGTGTGAGTTCTTCCATCTAGCAAAATACTTTCTAAATTTTCAGTGAAGTTTTCAGAAACAGTATCGGGGAAGTAAAGCATGTACCCTTGGGACATAGGGATGTAGTTTATAAGGGCTCTGCAAATTTCTTCAAATCTCCTATTTGAATGAATGATCATAAGAGTTTTCCATTCCATAAAATATCCATGTTGGTCTTAATGTAGAAATAAACCTTTTAAATAATTTCCTCCAAATCTTCAAGTAGAACATTCCCTATGAAACCACTGCATGTGTGTGCTGTCCCTACAGACTCAGGAAGCAACCCTGCAGAGGGGGGTTGCAGGACTGGAGCAAATTGGCCCTGGATCTGTAATTACCAGATTCCGTTTTAAAGTGAGGTGTGGCAACCAGTATCTTCTCTTTGTTTTCAGAGGCTGTGTGTGGTTAGGATCCAAGTCAGGTTCCCGTGTCCTTCTGGCTTGAGTTTCTCCTAGAAGAATCATGAGGGAAGAACTGATGGTGGGTAGGGAGGTCAGGTCTCTAGAGGAAGGAGAGGCTTCTGTCCCTTGGGAAGGAGGTGGTCTGGCTCCTGAGCAAGGATTTGGGGACCTGGCTCTCTTATTCCCTTACTAGTAGTCCCTCCCTCTTGTTTGCCTTAAAGTTCCCCATCCTAAAACTCCCTTGAGGTCCTGGGAAAAGTTTAGGCTTAGTCTGACTTTGGGGAAAAAACAGGTGGGTCATGACCATAAAGATGCTCCACCTCCCAGTCCCTTGGGAGTGGAATTTCGCACATAGGAGGCCCCCTTGAATGCTTTTCAGTTGGTCATGCAGCATGTAGAACTCCTGGATTCATCTTAAGATGTAAAAATGCATGTTTTAAAAAGCCTAAATAATGATACAACACTTGCAGCAACCCTAGTGTTTCTGTACTTAAGATTAAAATGTGGCCCTAGCCAATTTGGCTCAGTGGATAGAGCATCGGCCTGCGGACTGAAGGGTCCTGGTTTCGATTCCGGCCGATCAAGGGCACATGTCTGGGTTGTGGGCTTGATCCCCAGTAGGGGGGCATGCAGGAGGCAGCCGATCAGTGATTCTCTCTCATCATTGATGTTTCTATTTCTTTTTCTCCCTCTCCCCTCCTCTCTAAAATCAATAAAAATATATGTTTTTTAAAAAGTAGAATGTGTACAGGAATACAGTATCTACTAACATTATAAACTGACCACTATCCTGGGCATGGCTTCTGGGTTTCCAAAGTACATTTGACTATAACAAGGGTGTGTCTGCACCCAGGATTATAAAATTTTTCAAACATACAGAGTTGAAATAATTATATATTCTCCAATTAATATCCTGCCATATCTATCACATAACTGTCCATTCCGACATCCATCTCTCCCCCCCCCCCCCCGCCTTTTTTTACTTGGTGTTTTCAAAGGACAGTTACAGATTAGTACACACTCTTAAACACTTCAATGTCCATATCATTAGCTAGTTTACCTTTTTTGGAAGGTAGATAAGTAAGATTTACATATAGTGAAATTCACAGATCCTAAATGTACCACTTAAGTGACAAATTTGTACACCTGTCAACCCACCTCCACCCCTTTCAAGATCATATTACTCTAGAAAGTTCTGTTGCTTCCCTGCCCATACGCATACCTACTAACCAAATGCAACCATGTTCTGATTCCCATCAGGTATGAACTTCACCCTCCAAGGTACAGCTCTTGGCTGGGGTCCTAGTACAGAGGCCTGCAATTCAGAGAAGTGGTTGCCTCTTCAGAAAAATGCAGCAGCTGCCACCTCCATTCATCATTCATCTCCCCTCCACCTCAGCACTTACCACTGTTTGTTGAAATTCTGATGTTCCTCAGGAGCTGGTAGCACCTTTTCTCAAAAAACAAACAAACTGTGTTTTAAAACATTATAGGAATTACAGGCTTCCTCCTCTTTCATATGTTCGACCCTCAGATCAACTACTTTTGTACACCTTCTTAAAAATATATAATTTTTAATTGATTTTCAGAGAGGGAGAGAAAGATAAAACATCGATGATGAGAGACAATCATTGATTGGCTGTCTCCTGCACGTCCCACTCTGGGAATGAAGCCTACAACCTGGGCATGTGCCCTGACCAGGAATCAAACCATTGCTCCGCTGCCTCCTGCTCTCCCTGTACTGGGGATCGAGCCCACAACCCAGCATGTGCCCTGACCAAAAATCAAACTGTGACCTGGTTCATAGGTTGACACTCAACCACTGAGCCACATGGACCAGGCTAACTTTCTCAGTTTTAAATACCTTTTTTGTTTTTTAAATATATTTTATTGATATTTCACAGAGAGGAAGGGAGAGGGATAGAGAGCTAGAAACATCGATCAGCTGCCTCCTGCACACCTCCCACTGAGGATGTGCCCGCAACCAAGGCACATGCCCTTGACTGGAATCGAACCCAGGACCTTTCAGTCCGCAGGCCGACGCTCTATCCACTGAGCCAAACCGGTTTCGGCTTAAATACCTTTTGACATACAAGACTATTGTTTGATTTTTAGGTATTAGGTTTTTAGGCATATTTAGAGAAAACATGAGCAAAAATAGATTGCTTGTAAGTTGTTCTTATATTACAACCTTCCTTTACAAAACAGTGCTTTATTCATTTATTCATTCAACAATTGATTGGAAAATGCCTACTACACAACAGGCCTCAGTCTAAACATACAGGAGATGATGACAAATGCTTATTTCTAGTAGAGATGACAGCCAATTAAAAAAAATTGCTTGGGACACACCCTAGATAAATTAAATCATATTCCCTAAGGTAATCCTTAGACATCATTAGTTTGTAAAACCTACTCACATGACTTGCAGCTAGGGCTGAGAATAACTGGCACAGCACCTTTACCATGGTTAAGTGTATAAGAGGCTATAACAAAAATATTCAGAAATAAGGAAGAATTCTTGAAAGATTAAAAATATGAAGGAAATGAATTCAACAGAAAAGTTGCAAGTTGAAATTGAGAAAAATCTCAAAAAAAAAATGGGAAAAAGGTAATGGAAGATAAAGTGTAAGAAAATTAAAAGGATCAGTCTAGAATAGTAGTCGGCAAACTCATTAGTCAACAGAGCCAAATATCAACAGTACAACGATTGAAATGTCTTTTGAGAGCCGAAAACCGACTTCTGCGCATGGGCCACGAAGTTTCAATCGCACTGTAGGTGCGCGCCCACACGTGGTATTTTGTGGAAGAGCCACACTCAAGGGGACAAAGAACCGCATGTGGCTCGTGAGCCGCAGTTTGCCAACCACTAGTCTAGAATATTCAACATCTGATTAACGGGAGTTTCAGAAAGAGAAAAGGGGGGTAGAAAATTTTCAGCAAGAGACTAAAAGAAAAATTTCCAGGACTAAGGATATAACTTTCCAGATTGAAAGATATGAGTGTCCAAAGCAATTCATTTTAATCTATGCCAGGCCCCATCATCATGAAATAGAACACTTTGGACAGAAACAATCCAGAGAAAAGAAAAATGGTCCAAATATTAGACATTACAAAAGCATTGGGCATCCCAAACAGCATCACTAGAAATGAAGAGAATGGATCAATGCCCTCAAAAGTCTGATTTCTAAAATGTATTTGCAACCTAGAATTTTATACCCAGCTAAACTATTAATCAAGTGTAAGAAGAGTAGGATAAGTAATTTCAGACATATAAGGTCATCTGTATTTATCTGCCATGCACCATTTTTTCAGAAAGCTCCTGAAGACTGTATGTCAAAGTAAGGGAATAAGGCAATGAAAGTAAGACATGGGATCTAGGCAGTCTGAGACTCCAACAAAATAGAGAGAGAAAAGGGATAACTCAGGATGGAGGTAAAGGGCACTGGGCAGTAAACCTAGAGAGTCCTGAATAGAGTAGGAAGCTGTTTCCAAGAAGATGTATTTGGAGGAAATTTTTAGTTTTCCAAGGAATTTAGGGATAATTTAGTGTTGTGGCATGGAAAACAACACAAGAAATGGAAAATTAAGCCAAAACTCCAGAAAATAAAACAAAAACATTGTACAATAAAAAGCAAATCCAGAGCATATCATGTGGCTTAGCTGTGAATCATAGTTGTGTAGGCAAAACACTACAAGCCCTGAATGGTGCCACAACTGCTAGCAGAAGGGAAGGGCGAGGAGAGGCCGCAGTCAAATCCCCTTCTATGGTAAGAGCCAAAGAAATAGCTCAGAAACATGAATGTAAATATCAGAAGGAATAGCTATTTAAATTGCTATTTGAATTTTTTATATCATGAGTATTATCTGGGTAAAAATTAAATTTCAAAAGTTTGCAATAACCTAAAACTATGCTTATAATCTAGGTGCTTCTAGCCCTGTTCCAATGAAGTAACTGAAGAATGAGAATTTTCTAGAACTCCAGGGGAATCTGGAGGGGTAGTAGACCAGAGGGAAGCCATTGCAGGCTTCCTCCTGCAATGACGTGCCCTCTTGTCTTTAAAATGGTGCACATATTTACAACATGTGTGTGGAGAATGCAGGGCCTGAGCAGAATCAGGACACAATCCTCCAGGTGAGCTCTGATGGTGGCTTGGACACAGGGGTAATGGGGATATTTGGTGGAGGGATTCCCAAGGAGAGAGCATCAAGACTTGCTGATGATGGGAATGATGGAATGAGACCTCAAGGGGCTTTTAGGTGCTTATTTAGCAACCAGGTGCTGCCACTTACTGAGATGAGGATGATGGGGCATGGTGGGGAGGTGTGTCAATCATTTTGAAATGACTTGCCTAATTTGAGCCTATTAGACATCAATGTGTCTAACAATAAGATGTGGGAATAATACCCATGCTGGGTATACAGATTTGGAGCCATAAGCCTATGATTAAAGACAAGGGAACTTAAATGATTTCAACAGAATGAAGGAGTGAGAGGAGAGGAAAGGTGAGAAGGCATCACCTGGGACACTGCCTCTGGAGGTCCGCTTGAGGAGCAGGAGCCAGCAGAGAATGAGAAGGGAGGCCCGGAGAGTCCATTGAAACAAAAAGTATTTCAATTAGGATTCAGTTTGGCTGCACAAAACTCGAAACGACTGTGGCTTAAACAAGATAAAAATAGATTAGTCGGCGGTCCAGGGCTGGAATGGTGACTCGACAAAGTCATCTGGAACCCTGGCTCCTGTCACCTTCAGTTCCACCACCCCTAGGGTAGAGCCCTTGTCCTTGTGATTCAAGAGCTGCTGGAGCCCAGCCATCATACTCAAGTTCCAGGCAGCCCTGGCTGGGTAGCTCAGTTAGTTAGAGCGTCAGCCCAGTACGCCAGCGTTGTGGGTTCGATCCCTGATCAGGGATAACAAATCTCTCTCTCTCTCTCTCTCTCTTTCTCAAATCGAAAATAAAAATGTTTTTAAAAGTTCCAGGCAGCCAGCTGATGAAGGATGTGCCCTTTCACTTTAAGGTGATTTCCCAGAAGTCCCATCCAGCACTTAGAGAAGTCTGTCTTTCTTGGCAGACAAGGCTACTCAGAGGGGGTGCAGCAGGAGGAGCCAGCAGCCCAGAAGCCAGGCCAGAGGGCCTCACGGGCTTGCAGGTGATGGAGAACTTGCCGAGGTAGTGACCACTCATCTCTGGCTCCATTTCCACCTGGTTGAGGCCTTGCTGTTGTAGACACCCACCACGTCCCTCCACACTTCAGTTTTATTGAACAAAGTTTTGTCATCTTGTCCCTCAACTTCCGTGGGAGCTGGGAGGTCAAGCAGGGTGCATGGCCACCTGAGGAGACATTCAGGGTTCTGTTTGAAGGGGGAATGGGACCGTAGTTGCTGGGGTACCAGTTAGTCTCTGACATAGAAACTAAGAGAAGAAAGAATTTCAAGGAGAAAGTGCTCATAGCGGTAGGTTGGGAAGGGAGCCGAGAAGGGGGAACAGGTAGAGAGGGGTGTGAGTTACCAGAACATGTTTGTTTGCTGCTGGGAGATTTTGAGGGATCTCTTGGAGGAGCAAAGCCGGAGGAGAGGGAGGAAGGATGGCACTAGGCACAGGGAGAGGGCTGGCCTGAGGCTAGAACAGGGACAGCTATTGCACTGCAACCTGAGGGAAGGCAGGACAAGGGCACAGAGGACAAGAAAGGTCTGCAGTGCTGGGCCTACAAGGGGATTCAAACTTCCTAGGAAAGGGTGTGGGATGGCTGGGCAAGACCCAGCTGAGCGTAGTTGCAGTCAACCTGTTTGCATCATCATTTGTAGCCACAGGTGCAGCTGTGTAGCAAGCTCACAGCTGGCTTTAACTAGGACTGGGATTTTGCCAGGTCCAGGTTAATTCAGCAAAAGAATGAGGGAAATAAGCACTTTTGGAATAATGACGGCCTGTGGAATTTTTGCTGGGCAAGGAGGAAGTAGAGACAGCTAAGGAAGCAACTGATAGAGGGTGGAAACAGAAATCTTGCCTTGCTCAAAGAGTGGTGGTCATGGGACTCCTGGACTTGGTTTGAAGGAGAGGTGCATTGGTTAGGTGCGGTCTAGGCTAAGACTAGGAAAGTGTGAGGCCAAGGTCAAGTGGAGCAGGTTCAGGGGACAGCCAACACAGGGAAGTGACAGCAGAGAGGGGAGGAGACAGATGAATTTGAGAGTGACTTGGGGTAAACTTGAGAGGACTGGCGGGTAAGGGGCGAGCCCAGATGAGGCCTGGGTCAGGCGGGTGATGGGCTGTGAGGGCTGGTGGGGATTAGCTGTAGGTGCAGGTGTTAGGGAAGATGGTGGCTCCATTTGGATGTGCTGAGTTTGAGAAGTCTGAACCTCTGAGTTGACCTTTATTCAGGAGGCAGGACCCAAACCTGAAATTCGGAAGGATAGTCAGGGGGTGGAGATGGGGATTGGGAATCACTGACATGTTGGAGTCACTGGTGAGCATGAACATGGACATGACCCCAGGATGAAATGAGGGGGGCGATGAGGAGAGCTGAGGGCCACGGCAGGAGGGGCAGCCAGAGGCTGGAAAGGCCAAGCGAAGGCCACCTTTCCAGGTGACTGGCCAGCTCTGAGGGTTGGTGTCTGGGGGAGGACAGGGCCTGAAGACAGAGGAGGAGGGGAAGAGGGTGGTAACCCTACCCAGAATTCAGGGAGGTGGGTTGAGAACTGAGCACTCACCTGGCTAGAGAGGAGGGGACTGAGGGAATGAGACCCAGACAGAGGACAGGCCTGGACCAAGGCCCCGGGTGGGAAGTGGGGTTGGTGGAGCCAGAGAGCTTCAGGAGTGAGGCGAGGCATCCCACACTAGTGGCTTGGAGACCCCTGAGTGGGTTTCAGTCCCTCTAATTTTTGGAAAATTCCTTTAGAGCCTGTAAACAGGAATGACCAATCCTTACTCAGAGATAATGACCATGATTCAGACCTCACTCCTCCTGGACCCTCCCAATGGGAGCTAAAGTTGGTCTGTCTGATCCCAGAGCCTATTTCTCCAGGACTCCATGCCCTCCTGGTCACTCACTAAATTGTGCTGCTATTAACATAGGGGTGCATACATTCTTTATCATTCGTTTTTCGGGTCTCTTAGTATATATTCCTAGAAGTGGGATCACTGGGTCAAATGGCAGTTCCATATTTAATTTTTTGAGGAAACTCCATACTGTTTTCCATAATGGCTGCACCAGTCTGCATTCCCACCAGCAGTGTATTAGGGTTCCCTTTTCTCCACATCCTCACCAGCACTTGTCATTTGTTGATTTGTTATGGTAGCCATTCTGAAGTGTGAGGCGATACCTCATTGTCATTTTAATTTGCATCTCTCTGATGATAGTGACTTTGAGCATTTTTTCATATGGCTCTTGGCCATCTGTATGTCCACTTTGGAGAAGTACCTATTTAGGTCCTTTGCCCATTTTTTAATTGGGTTGTTTGTCTTCCTTTTGTTAAGTTGTATGAGTTCCTTATTATTTTATTTTTTTTAAAATTAACTTTATTCAGATTATTACAGTTGTTCCTCTTTTTCCCCCCATAGCTCCCCTCCACCTGGTTCCCACTCCACCCCATGCCCTTACCCTCCCCCCACTGTCCTCATCCATAGGTGTACGATTTTTGTCCAGTCTCTTCCTGCACCCCCCACACCCCCTTCCCCCTGAGAATTGTCAGTCCACTCCCTTTCTATGCCCCTGATTCTATTATATTTACCAGTTTATTTTGTTCATCAGATTTTTTATTCACTTGATTTTTAGATTCACTTGTTGATAGGTATGGATTTGTTGTTCATAATTTTTATCTTTACCTTTTTCTTCTTCTTCCTCTTCTTAAAGAATACCTTTCAGCATTTCATATAATACTGGTTTGGCATTGATGAACTCCTTTAGCTTTTTCTTATCTGTGAAGCTCTTTATCTGACCTTCAATTCTGAATGATAGCTTTGCTGGGTAGAGTACTCTTGGTTGTAGGTTCTTGCTATTCATCATTTTGAATATTTCTTGCCACTCCCATCTGGCCTTCACAGTTTCTGTTGAGAAATCAGCTGACAATAGTATGGGTACTCCCTTGTAGGTAACTAACTGTTTTTCTCTTGCTGCTTTTAATATTCTCTCTTTGTCTTTTGTTCTTGGTATTTTAATTATGATGTGCCTTGGTGTGGTCCTCTTTGGATTCCTTTTCTTTGGGGTTCTTTGTGCTTCCTGGACTTGTAAGTCTATTTCTTTCACCAGGTAGGGGAAGTTTTCTGTCATTATTTCTTCAAATATGTTTTCAATATCTTGCTCTCTCTCTTCTTCCGGCACCCCCATAATTCTGATGTTGGTACGCTTGAAGTTGTCCCAGAGGTTCCTTACACTATCTTCAACTTTTTGGATTCTTTTTTCTTTTTGCTTTTCTGGTTGGGTGTTTTTTGCTTCTTTGTATTTCAAATCTTTGACTTGATTCTTGGGATCCTTTAGTCTACTGTTGGATCTCTGTATATTATTCTTTATTTCAGTCGGTGTATGCTTAATTTCTAGTTGGTCCTTTTTCATATCCTTGAGGGTCTCACTAAATTTATCGGCAGTTTCTAGAAGATTCTTGAATAACCTTATAACCATGGTTTTGAACTCTATATCCTGTAGTTTGCTTTCCTCCATTTCTTTCATTTGTGACCTGTTTCTTTGTCTCTGCATTTTGGCTGCTTCCCTGAGTTGATAGCATAGTTTTGTGTGCTAGGTGTCCTATAGGGCCCAGTGGCTCAGCCTCCCCAGTTACCTGAGGTGGACACTCTTGGTGCACCCCTTTGTAGGCTGTGTGCACTGTATTGTTGTAGTTAAGCCATGATTGTTGATATCTTTGGGAAAAATTGACCTGCAGGCCAGTTGCCTGTGAGGATCAGTTGTGTCTACAATGGGAGAACTTCTGTGCTGGAGACACTCTGATGAGACAAGACTTGCTTCAGTGGGGCTTTGGTGCTCACTGAGTCTGCCCCCTGAGTGTGTCCCTTATGGATCTGAAGAGTTGTAATCTGGATGGTCCCACTCTGACCCCTGGGTACACTGGCTCTTGGATCTCCAAGGAGGTGCTAATTTAGCTCTGCCTGAGGCCACCCAGCAGGAGCTACAGAGAGATCTGGAGATTCCTCTTCTTTGTTTGGGTTTTGGAGGTGCCCAGATGAGGCCCAGCTGTGAAGCAATGCAAGCTGCTGTGGGGCCTTGGGCCTTCTTTTGGAAGTTCTGGGGCTCTCTGACCCAGCTGCAGTTTGCTAGGTAATTTTAGATTGCAAAAGGCCAGGCCATTCATATCCAAATGCCTCTGCACACTGCCAGGGCGGGGTTGTAAATTGGGTGGGCGGGGTCTCAGGGAATCAGCAGGGTGGAGCAAACAGCAATGGCTGACTGTCAGCCCTGCCCTAAGAGGCCCCTGGGTCTCAGTGTCCCACGGTAATTGCTGCAAAGCACCTCTGAGAAAGCCGCCCTCGTGTTCCGGCCCGATGCCAGACAGTCCAGTTTCCCCTGTATGAGTCTGGGTCCCCAGAGTCTCGCCCGGAACTGGAGTTTAGAGCAGTCGGGAGCCTGTGTCTCCCTCCCGATTGAAAAAGACAACCGTGTCCTCAGTTGCCAGCCCTTTCCACGCCTCCGCACTTCACTTCCGCACCTCCTCTGTGTCTCAGTGTGCTTTTCTCTTTCTTCTAGTTGTAGAATTTCCACTCAGCCAGCCTTCCTGTGGTTCTGGATGATGTCCGTTTTGTCTTTTAGTTGTAGTTTTGAAGTGGTTGTGTGAGGCAGCAAGTTCAGGTGTCTACTATGCCGCCATCTTGGTTTCTCCGAGTTCCTTATATATTTTAGATATTAACTCTTTATCAAATGTATCATTATCAAATAAGTTCTCCTGTACAGTAGGTTCCCTTTTCATTTTGTTGATGGTTTCTCTTGCTGTGCAGAAGCTTTTTATGTTGATGTAGTCCCATTTGTTTATTTTCTCCTTAGTTTCCTTTGCCCTGGGAGATGTATCCATAAACATAATGCTATGAGAGATGTCTGAGATTTTGCAGTCTATGGTTTCTTCTAGGATTTTTTGTTGTTTCACAACTTACACTTAAGTATTTTATCCATTTTGAGTTTATTCTTGTGTATGGTGTAAGTTGGTGGTCTAATTTCATTTTTTTGCATGTATCTGTCCAATTTCCCCAACATCACTTATTGAAGAGACTGTCTTAACTCCACTGTATGTTCTTGCCTCCTTTGTCAAATATTGAGCATAATGTCTTGGTCTATTTCTCGGGTCTCTGTTCTGTTACATTGATCTATATGCCTGCTCTTGTGCCAGTACCAGGCTGTTTTGATTACAGTAGCTTTGTAGTATAGCTGGATATCTGTTAACTTTGTTCTTCTTTCTCAATTGCTGCAGCTATTCAGGGTCTTTTTTTTTGTTGTTCCATATAAATTTTTGGAGTATTTGTTCTAGATCTGTGAAATATGCCGTTGGTATTTTAATAGGGATTGCATTGAATCTGTAGATTGCTTTAGGTAGTATGGACATTTTAATGATGATAATTCTACCAATCCATGAACACAGTATATTCTTCCACTTGTTTATATCTTCCTCTATCTCTTTTTTTCAACATCATGTAGTTTTCTGAGTACAAGTCTTTTACCTTCTTGGTTAAGTTTATTAGTAAGTATCTTAAATTAAGTATCTTAAATTTTTTTGTCGCAATGGTAAATGGGATTGTTTGTTTAGTTTCTCTTTCTGAGAATTCATTATTGGTGTGTAAAAATGCCATCAATTTCTGGGTTTCAATTTTCTATCTGGCTACATTGCTGAATTCTATTAACTCTAGTAGTTTTTTGGTGGAATCTTTAGGGTTTTCTATGTACAATATCATGTCATCTGCGAATAATGATAGTTTTATTTTCTCCTTTCCAATTTGGATGCCTTTTATTTTTTCTTCTTGTTTGATCACTGTGGTTAGGACTTCTAGTACTATCTATAATACTAAAAGCATAATATGCTAATTAGACTGGATGTCCTTCCAGACAAAGCTGCAGTGGGTGGGGGCCGCGGCAGAGGCAGGAGAGGCCCCCCGGCCAAGGTGGCAGCAGGGACAGGGAGGCTGGGGCCAAGGCCCTTGCATGAATTTCGTGCATTGGGCCTCTAGTGTTGAATAAGTGAAAGCAGACATCACTGAATTGTTCCTGTTCTTATGGGAAATAGTTTTAGCTTTGCCCGTTGAGTATGATGTTGGCTTCAGGTTTGTCATATATGGCCATTATTATGTTGAGATATGATCCTCTATTCCCACTTTGCTGAGAGTTTTTAATAAAAAAAGGGTGTTGGAATATCTCATGGTTTTGATTTGCACTGATGATTAGTGAATTTGAACACCTTTTCATGTCCCTATTTGCCATTTGTATATCCTTGGAAAAATGTTCAGATGCTCTGCCCATTTTAATATATTTTTATTGATTTCAGAGAGGAAGAGAGAGGGTGAGAGAAATGGAAACATTAATGATGAGAGAGAACCATTGATCAGTTGCCTCCTGTATGCCCAGGCATGTGCCCTTGGCTGGAATCAAACCCGCAACTCTTCAATCTGCTGGCCGACGCTCTATCCACTGAGCCAAGCCGGCCAGGGCCCATTTTAAAAATTGAATTGTTTGGGGTTTTGTGCTATTGAGTTGTATAAGTTCCTTATATGTTTTGGATATTAACCCTTTATCAGATATATGATTTGTAAATATTTTCTTCTATTCAGTATGTTGTCTTTTCATTTTGTTGGTTTCCTTTGCCTATGCAGAAGCTTTTTAATTTGATGTCCCACTTTGTTTTTTCTTTTGTTGCCGTTGCTTTTGGTGTCAAATAAAAAAAAAATCATACCAAAACTGATGTCAAGGAGCTTATTGCCTCTGTTTTCTTCTATGAGTTTTATGGTTTCAGGTCTTACATTCAAGTCTTTAGTCTATTATTTTGAGTTGATTTTTGTGTATGGTGTAATGCAAGCATGTCAAACTCAAAGACTAACACGGGCCAAATTAACAACGTTTAAGTTTATATGGGCCACAAAAAAACAAAAGCTTCAATTTTCATAGAAACAGGTTTATTTCTATAGAGACATGCTGGATACAAAGGGCTGAAATAAATGAGTAATTGTTAACATAAAATAATAGAACATTTTAATAAAAATTGGTATTTTTTCGTGAACATTAACTTATCAGACACTGAATAACTGCACAAATTAATAAGCATAACGCAAGTAAACCTATTTTTCTTATTCTCCAAAAGCGAAATATTTCCTGTTGCACACATCAAACAAGTCAGTACAAGACTAATGACGTGGCAATCAGCTGCTAAAATATTCGCTGCTAGTATTAGTGGAGAGAAATGGTGAGCCTGTGCATAAGACACATAAGGGAAATGAATGCAACACGATTATAGTAATCAGTCATTAGTGTACGTTGTAGTTGGTTATTAAAATTATGTATAACAGAATATTGTAAAAATTAAGTTACGAAATTTTTATTAAAACATTTCTTACATACCATTATATTGGTTGGGCCGCAAAAATATTCGTTGTGGGCCCCAAGTTTGACATGCTTGGTGTAATGTAATAGTGCAGTTTCATTCTTTTGCATATGGCTATCCAGTTTTCCTATCACCATTTACTGAAGAAACTGTCCTTTCCAAATTGTGTATTCTTGGCTCCTTTGTCATAAATTAATCGACCATATATTCATGGGTTTATTTCTGTGCTCTATTCTATTGCACTGATCTATGTGTTTGTTTTTATGCCAATACATACTGTTTTGATTGTTATAGCTTTGTAATATAGTTTGACATCAGGAAGCATGATGCCTCCAACTTAGTTCTTCTTTCTAAAGGCTGCTTTGGTTATTTGTGGTCTTTTGTGATTACACACAAATTTTAGATGTGTTCGTTCTATTTATGTGAAAAATGCCATTGGAATTTTAATACGGGTTGCATTGAATCTTTAGATTGCTTTGGGTAGTATAGACATTTTAACAATATTCTTCCATTCCATGAGCACGGGATATCTTTCTGTTTGTGTTTTCTTTTCTTTTTATTTTTTTATATATTTTATTGATTTTTTACAGAGAGGAAGGAAGAGTGATAGATAGTCAGAAACATCGATGAGAGAGAAACATCGATCAGCTGCCTCTTGCACACCTCCTACTGGGGATGTGCCCGCAACCAAGTTACATGCCCTTGACCGGAATCGAACCCGGGACCCTTCAGTCCGCAGGCCGACGCTCTATCCACTGAGCCAAACCGGTTAGGGCTGTTTGTGTTTTCTTTAATTTCTTTCATTAACACCTTAGTTTTCAGTGTGTAGATCTTTCACCTACCTTGTTCAATTTATTACTAGGTATTTTATCTTTTCAGTGCAAGTTAAAATGGAATTGTTTTCTTAACTACTAATGCAATATATTTTTGTATCCTGCCACTTTACTGAATTTATTAGTTCTAACAGTTTTTTGGTGGAGACAGTTTTACTTCATCCTTTCTTATTTGCATGCCTTTTACTTCTTTTTCTTGCTTAATTGCTCTGACTAGGACTTCCAATACTATGTTGAGTAAAAGTGGTGTGAGTGAGCATCTTTGTCTTGTTCCTGATCTTAAGAGAAAAAGGTTTTAGCTTTTCACTGTTAAACAATGATAGCTATGGGCTTCTCATATATGGCCTTTATTATGTTGAGGTATGTTCCCTCTGTATTCACTTCATTGAGAGTTTCTATCATAATGGCAACTTACTCTGAAATGCATCAAAAAGATAAAATGTGTGGATGGATGGGTGGATGGATGGACAGATGGTGATAGACCAAATGGAGCAAGTATTTTTTTTTTTTAAATATATATTTTATTGACTTTTTGCAGAGAGGAAGGGAGAGGGAAAGAGAGTTAGAAACATCGATGAGAGAGAAACATCGATCAGCTGCCTCCTGCACACCCCCCACTGGGGATGTGCCCACAACCAAAGTACATGCCCTTGACCGGAATCGAACCCGGGACCCTTGAGTCCCCAGGCCGACGCTCTATCCACTGAACCAAACCGGTTAGGGCCAAATGGAGCAAGTATTAAGTGATGAGTATATGGATGGTTGTTGAACAACTATTTTAATTGTTCTGTGTGATTGAAATTTTTCATAATAAATGCTTTAAAAATTTATTTAGCCTATTAGAAGATCATAGCTGCTCTGACAAAAAGTTGAGCAAGGTACTGGGAGAGGGATATGGAGTGACTGGGATGGGGGCTGCAATATTAAATAAGATCATTCAGGAAGGCCTCCCTGAGGAGATCTTAAAAATGAGAGTGTGAGCAACCAGAGATCTTGGGGGAGAATGTCCCCAGGCAAAGGGAACAGTAAGTACAGAAAGGTCCTGGGGCACATGCAGGTTCCTGAAGTAGTGAGGAGGCCAGCACAGCTGAAGTCAAGGGTATTGAGGGTGAATGTTGTGACTGGAGGAGCAGCAGGGATGCAGATCCCAGACTTCATGGGTCATTGTTTAGCCTTTGACTTTTGCTCTGAATGGGTGGGATGCAGGAACAGCATGGTCCAACAGGATCACTCTTGTCTTCTGTCAGTGTAGCGAGACCAGACTGAAGTAGGCAAGGCCAAAGCAAGGAGGCCAGTGAGGAGATGATAGTAGAGATGGTGGCGGCTTTGGCCTGAGTGGCAGTGGTTTAAGTGGTCAGATTCTGGAGATATTTTCTTTTAAATGTTTTTTATGGAAATATTTATTTACTTTAAATAATTTTATTGATTTCAGAGAGGAAGGGAGAGAGATAGAAACATCAATGATGAGAGAGAATCATTGGTTGGCTGCCTCCTGCACACCCCCTACTGAGGGGGGGCGGGGATCGAGCCCCTAACCCGGGCATGTGCCCTTGGTGGGAATTGAACCTGGGATCCTTTAGTCCACAGGCCGATGCTCTATCCACTGAGCCAAACCAGCTAGGGCTCTTATTTATTTTTTTTAATCCTCACCCAAGGATATGTGTGTTTTTATAAAATTGACTAGTGGCCCGGTGCATGAAATTTGTGCACATTAAAAGGGGATTAATTAGAGGAAATAATTTAATATTGCTATTTGCCCTTTCTCTATAATAGAAGTCTCAGAGATGAAAGAAAATTAGTAAAATGTATATGAAAACCTTCCTCCTGTCAGAGTCTGGGGCACACCACGGGACCCAGAGTCAAGTTCCCGCCCACCCACATGCGCCTCAAAATTGCATGAGACCCAGACCCGACTGGCCCCCCCGCCCCCTCATTGGGATAGATCCAGACCTGGCTAGTCCCACCCTTGTCAAGCCCTGCCAGGCAGGGAACGTAGCCTCAGGTCCCCTGGCCCGGTGCCAGGACGTGGGGCGTGGCCTGAGGTCCCCCAGCCCAGACCGGGGTGGGGGGGCATGCCTTGAGGTCCCCCATCAAGCCCCGCCAGATGTGGGACATTGAGATCCCCTGTCAAGCCCCACTGGGTGTGGGACATGGCCTGAAGTCCCCCGTCAAGCCCCGCCAGGTGGGGGGCAGGGGGGTGCAGCCTCAGGTTTCCCAGCCTGGCACCGGGAGGAGGGAACAGCCTCAGGTCCCCTGTCAAGCCCCATCGGCAGGGGGGGGGCGTGCAGCCTCAGGTCCCCCATGGGCGGGGGCACGGCCTGAGTTCCCCCGACCCAGCACTGGGGGTGCACCTTGAGGTCCCCTGTCAAGCCCCGCCAGGCAGGGGGGCGCAGCCTCAGGTCCCCTGGCTTGGTGCTGGGGTGGAGGGTGCGGCCTGAGGTCCCCTGGCCTGGTGCCAGCGTGGGGGGTGCAGCCTGAGGTCCTCTGTCAAGCCCTATGGGGGTGGGGGAGGGCGTAGCCTCAGGTCCCTGCTGATTGCTTGTTAAGGCTCCTTATGGGAACTTGGCCTCAGCTGTGGGTGCAGCCATCTTTGTGATGGAGTGATGGTCAATTAGCTTATTCCCTCTTTATTAGATAGGATTTTTAGAGAGAGAGGCAGGGAGAGAAACATTGATGTGAGAAACATTGATTGATTACCTCCCACATGTACCCGGACCTGGGATTGAACACCCAACCTAGGTATGTGCCCTCACTTGGAATCAAACCCACAACCTTTTGGTGTATGGGACGACACTCCAGTCAATGGAACCACCTGGCCAGGGTTGGAGATATTTTCAATATAGAACCAATAGGATTTGGGAATGGATTGAATGAGGGGGACGGGGAGGCGTAAGGGAAAGGAGTCAAAAATGACAGATGAGGACATGGAAGGTTACATGTTAGGGGAAGATCATGGGTTCATTTGGGGGTGGTCAAGTTTGTGATGTTTGCTAGACTTTCAAGTAGAGACAAGGCCAGGCCTTTGCAGTCAGAAAAGATGGGGGAGAGAAGGAAGCAGGGAGGAGAGAGACCAGAGGACTGGAGGAGGGCGTGTTAGCCCTGCTGACTGGTCAGGTAAGAGGAAGAGTGAGCACAGACCTTGAGATTTGCGGGATGGCCCCCTCCCCCACTGTAGCCTCAGCCTGGGCTAGTCTGACAAAAGAGAGGTGTAACCACTTCCCCAAGGCCATAGCCGACCTAGTTCTTTGTTTGCTCTTACTGGCTGTGATTACACTCAGTCTCCTACAACTTGGGGTTTGTGAGATATGTCCACATTGACACACTTAGCTCTAGATCAAGAGTCAGCAAACTAAGGCCAAATATGTTTTAGGAAATAACTTGACTGGGCTACAGCCATGCCCATTCCAGTGGTCTAAGGCTGCTTCCACACTAGTAGAACAATGGTTGCCAGGGACCATATGGCCTGTAAAGCCAAAAATATTTACTATCTGGCCCTTTAAAGGGAAAGTTTGCTAACTCCTCCTTTCCCCCTTTCACTGTAACAGTGTGTAGTTCTGTTACAGGAATACACAAGACATTTAATTGGACATTTAGGTGGGTCCCATGTTTTTGGCCATTATGGAAATGCTCCAGTAAACATGCCTAACTGTGTTTCCTTGGACTCATGTGCACCAGAAGTGAAATTCCTGGTTTATAAGATACGGGCATCTTCAGCTTGAGTAGATTTTGCCAAATTGCTTTCCAATGTGGCTAACATGGTTTACACTCCCATAGCAGTATAAAAAGTTCCCATATTCCTCTAAAACTTGGTATCGTGTTGTCAGACTTTTTTAGTTAGCAGTCCTTTAGTTTGTAGATTCCTTTGCTTAGTCTGGCTGTGAATGATCGTTTTCTCCTATCTTTTACCTTGTCTTGGTGCTCTGGCAGGGACTTCCAAACAAGACTGCATTTTGTTCAGTGAAAAAAATTTTAAAGTTTGTCCCTGGCTTTAAAGAAAATAATGCTTAACATTTTATCATATACTATAGTGTTTTACCATTAAGTATGATGTTTGCTGCAGGTTAGGTTTTAATTTTTATTTTGGGAGAGCTCACGTAGAAAATCGTTTGGACTAGTTGGTTTTTGAGGTATGTGTCTATTTCTTTTTACATTAGTCTTACAAATGATCTTTTCCTAGAAAATTGTCCATTTCATCTGTGTTTTAAATTTACTGGCATGGAGTGCATAATCTTATTGTTGTCATTTCTGATATATCGTAGTTATGTATCTTCTGAAATTAGTGTTTATTTCATTGTTTTTTTTCCCAAAGATCTAGCTTTGTGGTCCATACTAGTGTTTTTGTTCTATATTTCATCAATTTCTGCTCTTCATTATTATCTTCCTCCACTTTTTCTTTTTTACACTGTTATTCATTTTTTTAATTAAAAAAATTTAATCTTCACCTGGACATGTTTTTTCTTATTGATGAGAGAGAAAGAAGAGAAACATTTATCAGTTGCTTACCATATATGCCCTAACCAGAAATCAACCCCTCAACCTGGGTATGTGCCCTGACCAGGAATCAAATCCATCACCTTTTTGGTATACAGGACAATGCTCCAACCAACTGAGCCAGGGCTGTTATCCCTTTTAAAAATTCTTTGACACTGCTCATTTTCCATATTTCTTCTTACCTAATAAGGTTATCAATTTTCTAATTGCAGCTTATTATGCCCCACCTCCCGAGTTTTTATATGTTTCTCATTTTTTATTTGATCCAGTTTTAGTTTCTATATGATTTTATCTGAGTAATAAGTTTTTTAGAAGAATGTTTAAATGTCCAAACATTTGGAGTTTATTTTGCTCGTGTCTATCATCAGGGAATATGGTCTGTATGAAATGGATTCATTGATATCTGTTGAGCTGTGTCTTGGGGTCCAGTAGTTAGGCAATTTTTTTTGTAAAGGTTTCTTGTGTGCTTGAAAGTAAAATACTGGATTGGGTTCATGGTTTTGTCAGGGTCCATTGATCAGGATTATTAATAGCATTAAAATCTATTTTGGGGGGCTGTTTCATCTCTCAGTTACTGAAAGAGGTCTTAAATCTCCTACCATGCTACAGGATTTGACACTTTTCCTTTGTATCTTGTCACTTTTGCTTTATACATTTTCAACCCATTTTAAAACCTCTACAAGTTTAAAATTGTTACATCTTTCTTGAAAATTCATCATTTTGTGGTGACCCTCTTAAAAATTTTATTGATTTCAGAGAGGAAGGAAGAGGGAGAGATAGAAATATCGATGGGAGAAAATCATTATAGGCTGCCTCCCGCACGCCCCACACTGGGGATCAAGCCCACAACCCGGGCATGTGCCCTGACCTCTGGTTCATAGGTTGACACTCAACCACTGAGCTAAGCCGGCTGGACTGGTGACCCTACTTTATCCCTAATAATGACTTTTGCCTTAAAGCCTATCTTGTCTGATTTTCCTATAGATATCTTTTGGTTAGTTTTTCTCAAGTATACTCAAGTATACTTTTTTTAATATATATATTTTATTGATTTTTTACAGAGAGGAAGGGAGGGGGATAGAGAGTTAGAAACATCGATGAGAGAGAAACATTGATCAGCTGCCTCCTGCACATCCCCTACTGGGGATGTGCCAACAACCAAGGTACATGCCCTTGACCGGAATCGAACCTGGGACCCTTCAGTCCGCAGGCCGACTCTCTATCCACTGAGCCAAACCAGTCAGGGCTATACTTACTTTTTTTTTTTTTTTAACTTTTGGTGCCCTAAGGTCTTAAATGTCCTCTGGTAAATGGCATAGAGCTGCATTTTATTTTTCTTCATCAACTTGATCATCTCTGTTTTTTTTGTTTGTTTGTTTTTAATATATTTTTGATTTTTTACAGAGATGAAGGGAGAGGGTTAGAGAGTTAGAAACATCGATTAGCTGCCTCCTGCACACCCCCTACTGGGGATGTGCCCACAACCAAGGTACATGCCCTTGACCAGAATCGAACCTGGGACCCCTTAGTCCGCAGACTGATGCTCTATCCACTGAGCCAAACTGGTTAGGGCGATCATCTCTGTTTTAATAGATGAATGTAAAACATTTCCGACCTCTGGTTTGGCACCATTTATATACCAGTCTTTTTACTTTGCTTCCTTTTTCTTCTTTTCTGCCTGCCATTATATTTTAATACCCTTTACTAACTTTTTCTCTTTTCTGTCTTAGAAATCATACTTTCTATTCTTTTAGTGATTCCTCTTAAGTGTCTGAAATACATGCTTGACTGTAGAAAGCTGGGCAATTATCATTCTCCTCCTCTTCCTCCTCTCAAATAAACCAAGCTTCTTAGAACACCTGAGCTCTGATTACCCTTGCCAGTCTTACCTGTTATTGTTTCATGCTCCTTGTTTGCACTCCACAAATTAATCATCACTATTCATGTTCTAATTAAGTGCTTGTTTAGATGACTTACATGTTTACCAGTTTAGCTGCTCACCATTTTCCCATCTAATGTCTCATCTTTCAAGTTCTGCAAATTCACTGCAAAATGCCTAGGTGCTTATTTTAGTTTCATTTATCCTGCTCTGGATTTTATGTGAGGATCCTGGTCTTCAATCAATTTTGGAAACTCTTCTTAAGGAACTGCCTCTACAATAGTCTCTTTCTCTTTTGGAATTCTGATTGGACATGTGAGTTCTCACTTTACCTTTCCACTCACTTCCTCTTTTACGTTTCATCACCTTGTTTCTCTAGTTAATTGTTTGATTATTCTCCAGTTCAGAGATTCTCTTCTGCTGTGTGCAATCTGCTTGCCTGCCTTATTGAGACTTGAATGTCAATGGCTCTATTTTTCAATTCTAGGTATTTCTTTTAAAAGCTCTGTTCCTTTTTAGTGACTTGCTCTTTCATGCTTTGATCTCGCCCACCCACCTTTTCCCTTCTCTAACCCTCAGCACCTCATACTGTCCCTGGAACTAACAGACTGGGTGTGCGCTGTCAGATGGTAGTGACAGAGGGAAGAGAGGATGCTGAGTTGCAGCCTGACCCGTGATTTCCCCACTGCGAAGCGCTGACTCCGCTCCCACGACAGCCTCCTAGCTTTCCAGTCTCTGCCCAGCCCCGGCCTGGGACAGAGGGGCCACGCAGGCCATGACGTCACGCGACTGTGACGCCCCTGGGAGCCGCCGCCCCTTCCTGGTGCGGGCGGGGAATCCAGGCTCTTTGCGCCCTGACGTCAAGGTCCCGGCGGGCGGGTTTTGCGTCGGCCCAATGGGAGCAGTGCGCCGGCCTCCCCTTTAAGGAATGTTGTGACCTGACGTCACCCGAGCGAGTTACCTCCCGGAGCCTCCGACGCTGGGCTCAGCGTGAGCCCCAGAGCCCTTGAGCGCGAGGTGTGGAGCCCCCGAGCCCCAGTACCGCAGCCACCTCCCCGCCCCGGAGTCCCGGCCTGCGCGCCCCGCCGGGCCCGCGAGATGCCCTCGGACCGGCCTTTCAAGCAGCGGCGGAGCTTCGGTGAGGCCTGGTGGGCGATGTGCGAATCTGGGGAGGGGTTGGGGGTTGGGGAGTTGGGGGCGCGACCCAACCTCCAGCCGAAGGTGACGTCAGTCCTGTGACGTCAGCTTCCAGCCGGACCCCAAGCTCGGAGGCAGATTCTGGCCTGGCCCTCCCAACCCTGTCCTGTGTCCTAGCCTGCCAGACGGCCCGGGGGGCGGGGGGCTTTGGGGCCGGGCCGCCCCTCGAGAACAGACGGGGAAAACGGCACGGAGGACCCAAATCCAGCCTCACCGCCTGACCTCCTTCCGCAGCCGACCGCTGTAAGGAGGTGCAGCAGATCCGCGACCAGCACCCCAGCAAGATCCCGGTGAGTCCCACCATCCCCGCCTGGTCCCAGGCCCCGCCCCGGGCCCGCCCCGAGCTCACGCGGCCACGCCCTACCCTGTTCCCAGGTGATTATAGAGCGCTACAAGGGTGAGAAGCAGCTGCCAGTCCTGGACAAGACCAAGTTCCTGGTCCCGGACCATGTCAACATGAGCGAGTTGGTCAAGATAATCCGGTGCGTGGGCAGCAATCCTCAGAGGGGGACTTGAATCCTGCTGGGGTTGGGCTAGGTCCTGAGTGGGAGTGGGCATAGGATGGGGCATTGGGTCCCTTTTCTGGGAGGATGGGAAAGTTCAAGGTCAGGGATGGGTGTGAAGTGGAGTCAGGGAATCATTTTGGGGAGGGAGTCGGGGCTACGCCCGCCTGGCAGCCAAGCCCCTCACTGTGGGCTTGCCCTCCTGTCCACGTCAGGCGCCGCCTGCAGCTGAACCCCACGCAGGCCTTCTTCCTGCTGGTGAACCAGCACAGCATGGTGAGCGTGTCCACGCCCATCGCGGACATCTATGAGCAGGAGAAGGATGACGATGGCTTCCTCTACATGGTCTACGCCTCCCAGGAAACCTTCGGCTTCTGAGCCAGCAGTAGGGGGAGGGGTTGGAAGGGGAGTGGGAGGCCATGTCAGGCCCTGCCCAGGGAGCTCTTGGCTCCTGAACTGAGCTTCCTCTGCCCCTGGGGGGCCGGGCAGGGATGCTACCCCTTAGGGGATACCAACCACTCCGAATCTGCCCTGTGTGGATCCTGGGCCTGTCATGTTAGGGCTGCCCCTCTGGGTGCTGGCTGGGGGATGGTGGGGAGCAGCCCGCACCACCCCTGCTCTGTCTGGTTTGTCTTTTTTACTTTAGGCCCCTGCCTGTCTGCCCCTCCCCCACCCGAGGCTCTGCTTCCTGCCTGGAACCACCCACCCTTGAAGGACTGGCCCCTGGCTCACCTGTCTTGACATGGTGTATGGATCTGTGGTCACTGTCCCTCTGCAGAATAAAGATTACTCAGGCCTGTCTGGCCCTTTGCCTCCAGCTGCTTGGGGAGTGGGGAGGGCTGCTGGTGGCCTGTCCCACGCCATTCTCGGCTCACCAGTGCACAACTTGTTCTGTGGACTTAGGGTTCATTCTGGAAATCCACACCCTTGTGTAGTATACATGGTAGTATGAGGGGCCCACACCTTCCAGGAGTGCAGTGTGGGCCCAGGGTAGACTTCATACCAAAAAAAATTTATTAAGTCAACAACCTAACAAACCCTGCTCACCTGCTTCCTCCCCTTTCCTGTCTGGGAGGGGGCTCCTTTACGCGCAGAGCCAAAAACTGTGGGTCCAAGTGGAGGTGCGCCTGGCAAAGCCCCACAGGCCTTGCTGCCAGCCTTGGCTCTCCTCTGGTGCCAAGATTGTGACCCTGGACTTGAACCTCATCTGCCTGAGGACTTGCCTGCTGGCAATTCTGGCTAGAGGGCTTGGCCCAGCTTTTGGCCTGTCCACCCCCTGAAGTCCATGCAGCCCTGTGCCCAGGCAGGCCTACTTGAGCACAAGCATGGCCTCTGTGCCGTCCTTGGCCGTCAAGTAGAGACCATGAGTGAGGTAGTACTCTCGCCGCAGGAAGGCATAGAAGTAATCAGAAATCAGCAGGATCTGTGGGGGGAGAGGAGAGACTGTGAGAAGCTTCGAGGTACCTCCCCGTAAACCTTGGGCCCCTGAGGAGCTAGGCAGGTGTTGGGGAGACCCTACCACCTCAGGATCTACACTTGACCCTGCAAGGTCTCACTGGCACCTTAGAAGTGCCCGTATAGCCCCCTCCCGCCCTCCACCATTGCCTACAGCTCCTTCTCAAGCCCTGGCCTCTGAACTCCAGACTGGTACTTCTGCAGCCAGACCTCACCTCGTGGGTACCCACAGGCCTCTTGGATGCACCCTAGCCAGGCTCCCTCTCAAACCAGTTTCTCCCACTGGGAACCCAGGCCTCACATCTTCCAGGTGCTCCAGCCACAGGATCACCTGATACTTCTCCCATATACACAGCCACCAAGTACTGTCAGTTCTACCTCCTAAGCTCTCAAATCCACCCATTTCTACCCATCTTAACAGTTGCCACCCTGGACAAAGCCACTGTCATCAAACAGCAGTCCCATCTCTGGGCTTCCTAATCTCACACCTCCCCTTCCCTCAGTCCATTTTCCCTGACAGCCAGAGTTTGCTTTTCAAAACAAATCTGGTCATGTTAAGACCCTCTACAGCAGTGGTTCTCAACCTTCCTAATGCAGCGACCCCTTAATACAGTTCCTCATGTTGTGGTGACCCCCAACCATAAAATTATTTTCGTTGCTACTTCATAACTAATTTTGCTACTGTTAATGAATCATAATGTAAATATCTGTGTTTTCCGATGGTCTTAGGCTCTAAAGCAGCGGTTGAAAACTGCTAGCAGGGTCGCCTAAGACCATCGGAAAACACAGATATTTACATTACGATTCATTAACAGTAGCAAAATTACAGTTATGAAGCAGCAACAAAAATAATTTTATGGTTGGGGGTCACCACAACATGAGGAACTGTATTAAAGGGTCGCGGCATTAGGAAGGTTGAGAACCACTGCTCTAAAGGCTTCCTATGGCTAGCTAGTAGGGTGAAGATCACGCTCCCTGGGGCTCTGAGGCCTTGTACCTGGTCCCTGTTGTGTACATGCCTCACGCTCTCCCCTGTCCCACCTCACTCTGCTCCAGCCACACTGGCCTCTCCCCTTCCATTGCAGGATCTTGGCTGTTTCCTCTGACTGGAATGCTCTCTCCACTTTCATCTAGTCAACCCCTGCTTGCCCCCCTTCAGACTTCAGGAAGATCTTCCTCAGAGAAGCTCACCCATATGCCCCAGACTGAATCTTGGCCCCATTAACTCTATTTGGCAGCATAAACTCATCCAAATTGCAGTTTTACATTCGTTTCTGTGACGTCTGACGAGTGCTCCTCCCTCCCTGCACTGGGCACAATGGTATGTGCACCCAGCTCTCTGTCTTTCCTGTTGAACCACGGAATCAGAAGAGCCCTAGACGTGCAGCCCACCATCCCTCTCAGAGGCCCAGAGCAGAACTGGGATTTGCCAAGGTCCCCACATGCTGGACCTACAGTCTTACAATCCATTTGGCCCAAGCTCCCAAGATCTCCAGTGCCTGGAGCAGGAGGAGCAGGGCCAGCCCCATGGAAGAATGAGGAGAGGGGCTCACCAGTGCAGACACCACCAGTTCTCAGGCACTCAGAGGCCTCTCAGACTATCAGCACCAACCACCTCTTGGCACAGATGGGCAGACAGAAACCCAGAGCAGGGGGAGCACCCGGCTAGGGTCTTGGAGCAGATCAGAGGTTGAGCTGAGCCTGGGATCTCGGCCCCTGACCCTGAGACCCCAATCCTGGGCAGCCTCTCTCACACTGTGGACAGGAAGGAGAGCACAGAGTGACCTGGAGGAGGGGCTCAGGGCCAATACCAGCGATGGCTTTAGGATAAGGACACCACTGGAGCCTGTCTAGAAGGATGATGAAAATTAAGGCACAAGGGGTTCAATAGTTGGTCTAAAACGATACAGGGACAGCTGGACTCATGGCCGTGACCTGCAGGGCCATGCACCAGTATGCAGAGGGCACAGAACTCAGGCACTGTGGGTACTAGTAGAGCAGACAAAGTCCAGGAAGCCCTCAAGGCCTTGCACCACAGCTGCCCTATGGGGGCAGGTATCACAGCAAACACTGACCTCACATCCGACAGCCCCTGTCTTACACAGGCACAAGGTTCCTGGTCTGGGGAAGCCTGTAGCTGTGGCAGAGCTGGTGGGGTCTGATCCCCAAGCCAGGTCAGATGAGGGGCAAGTGCAAAGTCACAATTCACAAAAGAAATGAGCCAACTCCAATGTCACATAATCAGCTGGACAAGTAATAGGAAGTCAAAATACTAGGTATTAGGTTGAACCATATGAAATTGCCATTTTGCAGCTCAGAAACAGTTGAATATTGTCAATTTCATATAGTTCAAATGTTAAAGAGAAAAGAACCAAGAAATACAAACAGAGTAAGCATGTTATCCAGAAGTTCCTGAACAAATAAATAGCTGTAAGACTTTAGGGAGTTATTATTTTTCCTTAAAAGCCTTAACTTTGGCCGAAACCAGTTTGGCTCAGTGGATAGAGCGTCGGCCTGTGGACTGAAGGGTCCCGGGTTCGATTCCGGTCAAGGGCATGTACCTTGGTTGCGGGCACATCCCCAGTGGGAGGTGTGCAGGAGGCAGCTGATCGATGTTTCTCTCTCATTGATGTTTCTAGCTCTCTATCCCTCTCCCTTCCTCTCTGTAAAATATCAATAAAATATATTTTTTTTAAAAAAAGCCTTAACTTTGTAAATTAGGTGCATGTATTATGTTGATAAAAATAACAATCATCCAATACATAATTGAATAATACACAAATGGTGGGAAATTCCTTTTGATATCCTTGCAGGAGAATTAAAAATAAGCCCTAGCTGGTTTGGCTCAGTGGATAGAGCATTAGCCTGCGGACTGAAGGGTCCCAGGGTTCGATCCTGGTCAAGGGCACATGCTTGAGTTGCAGGCTGGGTCCCAGTATGGGGCGTGCAGGAGGCAGCCGATCAATGATCCACTCTCATCATTGATGTTTCTATCTCTCTCGGTCTTCCTCTCTGAAATCAATAAAAATATATGAAAAAGTTATATATATAAAAGCCTAAGTGACCGAATGACCTAATGACTGGTCGCTATGATGCACTCTGACCACCAGGGGGCAGACGCACAATGCAGGAGCTGCCCCCTGGTCGCCAGTGCGCTTCCACAGTGGGAGCGCTGCTCAGCTGACCGACCTGTCCTGGTGGCCCACTGGCCCAGCGGCAGCCACTCACTCTCTCAGTAGTCCTGCAGGTCCAATCTTGGGAGAACTGGCTAGGCACCAACGGACTGGCCTGGCTGGCATGATTGATCCCGGCAGCACTGCCAGCCTCCTGGAAGCCGGCCTCAGGCACTGTGGCCGCTTCCCCTCCCTAGATGCTCAGCAAGGAAGAAAGCATATAAAAGCGGCTTCCAGGTGGCTCCTGACAACCGGCATGAAGGTCAGTGGGACAGAATCAGATCCTGGCCAGCAAGGGCGTCCCACTGCACTGTGTCCCGGCACCCTCCACTCGGGACAGGCACGAGTTGCAGGGCTCAGGGCTAGCAAGTGCCGCTGCAGCGCGAGCCTCTCCCAATCGGGACTGACTGGGTGCGAGCCCAAGGCAGGCGCAGCAGGGCCGGGATGAGTGGGAGTGGCAGGCAGGAGCGGCAGGCTGCGTTGGACTGTGGGTTTTGGCCCGATCCCCGCAGGCCAACCCCAAAAGACCCCACCTGTGCACAAATTCGTGTGCCAGGCCTCTAGTAATTATAATAATATATGAACTCTTTCCTCTCGCCACCCAAGATGCCTAAGGGGAAGAAGGTGGCACTGGCCCCTGCTGTCATGAAGAAGCAGAAGGCCAAGAAGGTGGTCAATCCCCGTTTGAGAAAAGGCCCAAGAATTATGGCATTGGACAGGACATCAAGCCCAAAAGGGATCTCACCTGCTTTGTCAAATGGCCCCACTACCTACATTCGGCTGCAGCAGCAAAGGGCTATTCTCTATGAGCATCTGAAAGTGCCTCCTGCCATTAACCAGCTCACCTAGGCCCTGGACCGCCAAACTGCTACTCAGCTGCTGAAGCTGGCCCACAAGTACAGACCAGAGACAAAGGAAGAGAAGAAGAGGTTGTTGGCTCAGGCTGAGAAAAACGCCGCTGGCAAAAAGGGGTGTCCCCACCAAGAGGCCACCTGTCCTTTGAGCAGGGGTTAACACTGTCACCACCCTGGTGGGGAACCAGAAGGCCCAGCTGGTGGTGACTACACACAATGTGGATCCCATCCAGCTGGTGGTCTTCCTGCCCTCCCTGTGCTGGCAGATGGGGTTCCCTACTGCATGAGCAAGGGGAAGGCCAGGCTGGGTGTCTCGTCCACAGGAAGACCTGCACCACTGTTGCCTTCACGCAGGTAAACTCGGAAGACAAGGCAGCTCTGGCTAAGATGGTGTAGGCTATCCAGACCAATTACAGGACAGATATGGTGAGATCCGCCGCCACTGGGGAGGCAATGTCCTGGGTCCAAAGTCGGTGGCTCGCATTGCCAAGCTGGAAAAGGCCAAAGAACTGGCCACTAAGCTGAGCTAAGTGTGCACTATGGAGTTTTTTGTACATAAAATAAAAATTCTTCTCCAACCTAAATAAATAAAATATGTAGATAATCCCCCTTCCAGAAAGTAGAGCTTAATTCTTGCCCACTATCACCCCCTGCCCCTGAGGGTGGGCTAGGCTTGGTGACTCACTCCCAAAGAACAGAGCAGTGCAGGGAAAACGGCAACTTCCCCTAGAGGAGACTGGAAACAGTGGTAACCAGACGATGAAGGGTAACAGCATGAACTACTGCCTGAGTGTTCCAGAAACCCCACACCTGGTCCCATGATGAAAAAGCATCAGCCAAACTGGAAGTGGGGACACCCGACAGGCTCCCTGGCCAATGCTCCTCAAGATTGTCCAGGTCATGAGAAATGAGGAAAGCGAGCAGAGGACACAGGGAGACTTGACAACTAAGTGTAATGTGGTGCCTTTGACTGGACCCTAGGAGCCATGACAGGGAAAACTGGGAACTCTACTTCATGTCTGGAGTTTACTTAGTCATAATGGACCAGGGTCAGTTTCTTGGTTTTGACAAATGTGTCATGGTAACTTAAGATGTGAACAACACGGAAAAGGTGGAAGCAAGATCTAGAGAGTCAGAAAACTGCTTCCTGTGGCAATCATTTTCTACGTGGCACTTTCCAACTGAATAAAGCTTTCCCCACCCAACCCCTCACAACCCCTCACAACCACCCTCTAGGCTGAGGAAACTCAGGCAACCACCCCCTTGCCCCAGGTTGAAACAGCCTCCTGCCTGGGCTCCGGTTCCAGCTTACAGCCCTCACCTCTCTTCCCTTCCTGGCAGAGTGAGGTTTTCAGAGCGTGAATCTTATCACAGTTGTCCTCAGCTTAAAACCAGAAGCTCAGCCTGGTCCTCAGCACAGTGAGGCCCAGGAGGCCAGATGGCTCTGACACTGCTGACCTGAAATGGCCTCGTTCCTATCAGGTGGCACTCACCAGGCCTAAGAGCTCCCTTCTCCCCCCCGCCCCGCCCCGCACACATCCCATCTCAGGACTCCTCTTAGAGAGGCCTCCCTCCAGAGCTTCCTAACTGCCCAGCTCTGAGCTGTTTGTCTTGTTCATAGCACTACCCGGCTACCCCAGTCCTGCCTATTTCCTTTTCTTTCTCTCCCACAGACTGTGGGCTCCTTAGAAGCAGGACTATGTCTAGTTCACCCCTAGTAGAGTGGTGCACAGTAGGAACCTAATTCATACTTGCAAATAAGTAAATCAGGCTCACGGAGCTCTGTGACTTGTCTAAGGCCAGCGAGCCAGATGGGCTGGGAATTACTGGAATTAGGGGTTCCTAAGCCCAGGCCTTCTGGCTGGCCGTGCCCCCATGCATTTAACCCAGGCTTTTCCTGACATTCTGGCTGTGGGGGTAGGATATGAAAGCTTGTGAGAGACAAGCTTGGGATGCTGAGCACTGACCTAAGGTCTGATGATGAGAGGGACAAAGGAATGAAGACCTTGGTAAATGCCACTGGAGGAGGAAATCAAAGTAAATATGCACAGCCAGCTGGACAAGGGCTCAGCCTGGGCCACAGGTACCCTCCACCACACAACCCACAGGAATAAGCCTGGAATGGGCCGCCATCTGGTCACAGTGGGGGCTACATACCACCCAACACTGCGGATCTTCCCACATGTCCCCTCACATTGCCACTCCCCAGAATGAAACCAGAGGCAGTTCCAGGAGACAGGACTGGGGTCTCATTTGTCCTGAAGTGAATAAGCAAGTGCTAAGCAGGGCCCAATGTGCCAGTGGGTTGGTGCCCAGATTCCAGGGCTTCCTGGAGACAGAAAACAGGGCCAGCCCAGGACCTACAGGGTCTAAAGCACAGAGCAGCGCCAGGGCAGCCTCCCATGTGAGGCGGCAGCAGCTCCAAGCATGTTCCAGACCCTGCTGGAAGGGATGGGCAGGGTGTGACAGAGCAGGAGTGGGGCTCTCAGGGCCTGCTACAGAGGCAGGAGGGGAAGGGAGCTCTAAATGCATGGGGGCACCCCTAAGAATCCAGCAGAACTTGCCACAGGCCCAGCTTGGACCAAATCAGACTGGAACTGGGAGGTTAGGATATACAAAATTGAGAGATCACTGGTCATAAAATGTGGTTTCTAATCCCTGCTCACTCCATTCATTCATCAATAAACAGTCACTGAATATTCTTGGTGCTGGGGATACCGTGGTGAAAGAGAGAGACCAGGGGGCTGCCCCAGTGGAATCTGCAGTCTACAGGGAGGACGTGATGAACAAGGGCATGAATAAGGGCCCCTCTTTGGAGTTTTGTGACTTCCAAGCCTCAGCTTCTTCATTTGTGTCAGGGAATAACAACAGTGCCTCCCTCAAAGGTGAATTAAGTGAATTCCTTATCCTAATAAAATCAAATAAAACAACTTAAAGGGCTGTCAGTAGAGGAGTAGTTACGTCAGGTGTGATGAGTCCACACACTCGGGACTCAAAAAGGATCTTCCTCTCTCATGTACGAACACAGGTCACCAAGGCATTTTATTAAAAGGACAAAAAGTCATACTTCATTGTGATGCCAACAATAACACACACACACCTCTTTCTCCATGTGCTCATGAGTAGATGCAAAGCACAGGGAAAGGTCCAGGCCACAAAAGCACATGATCCAGAAGATGAGAGATCGTAGGAGCCTGGCCTCTAGCAAGCTCTCTTTAAACATGAATCCCTATTATAATTTGGGGGAAAGACTCCCTGTTTCCTGATTTTAAGTTGAATCAGGGTGAGTGGGACATCTTATTTTACTCGTTTTAAAAAAGCTAAATTTGGTGCATAACCCCTCTGGGGAACACAACCATGCCATTTCCTTCCCCCTTCTTCCCTCACTCCCCTGGCCCCGCCCCCTGGCATGCATCTCCTAAACTCTGGGGGACCCTATGAGGCTTGCAAACAGGGGAGCAATTGGCAGCGGCAGCTCATCCAGGGCTAACCCCCGGAACCTGTCCCTAAAGCCCCCTTTCCTCTGACTTCCCAGTGAGCCAAAGCAGCCCCACCTAGGCTCTCCTATTGCTTCTTCTATGCTAAGCCCTTCCTTGTCTCACTGTCTCCTGCCTTAATAAATGTTCTCTCAAAGTCACCTAAAAAAAAGAAAAAAGACAAAAAAGCTAAATTAAAATGCATTCATTTTTGTTTATATGTCATCCTTGATGACCCGTCTTTTGCAGGTCCTGACCTGCAGAAGAACAGGTTCAGAAACAAAGAGGAGGGGGGACTGTTCTGTTTCCCTCAGTTTCTGGGTCTGAATGGTTTCCTAGGAAATTGCTGTGGGTATTTGAAAAGGAAGTTTGTGCTATTTCCCATGTCGACATATGAATAATGGCAATAGGACCACACATTACATGTCCAATTCTTTCAACACCCTGAGAGGTGGGAGAAAACTGCCACCCAGAGAAATTCAATCATTTGCTGAAGGTCACACAGTAAGGAAGTGGAGGGGGACCTCAATCATCCAATCTATCTCAGTGTACACACACACACACACACACACACACGCTTCCCTCTATGGACGGGTGTTGTCATTTCCTGGTCACTGACTCTGAGGCACAATTAGCTAATGATCCGTGCCACATGCTGAAAAACACTTACTGGCCCCAGGGGGAAGGATGTGGGCCAAGGTCACTAGTGGTTTACCTGCTGGTGAAACTAATAATATACCAATAATTTGTTCTATTATAGGGTATCCACTGACCAACTCTAACAGAGCAGGGCTTAAAATCTACAGGCCAAGATGTTCCCTATATTCAGCTCCTGATTCAGCAATGACGGCCTGGCTCTGGATGCCTGCTGAAAATCCACACTCATCCAGTTCTCAGGATAGCTCTGATCTGTCTTGCCCAGGGAGAGGAGAAGGAGGACCAGTAACTCTGGCACCGTCCCAGATAGGAGAGCTGAGAAGAGCTAGCTTTGGGACTGGAACACGTCCCTGAATGTCATACTTTTCAATGGCAACACTGACTACAGGTCAGACTGAAGCAGAGGAGCCTGGTGCTATGGAGGACATTGCTGGGGCTTCACTGGCCAGAGACCAGGTTCTGGCAGAAGCTGGAGAAGGGTTGTGGGCAGAGCAGCCACCCACTGACCTTAGCCACTGGGGGTGACTTGGCTCCCTCCTGCCCACCGCCTAGGTGATCTCCCCTTCCCCTCTCACTCTCTGAGTCTGTAAGGTCCAGTTCCTACTCATTCCCTGTGGCCTCCCTTGACCACTCACAACAGGAAAGGTATCTGCTCCCTCTAGATTCCTCCAGTGCTTACTCTGCACATTTGGCCATTAATCACACGATGTTCCCCCTGGCTATCTTTGGTTCATTCATTCAACAAATATTTGCTAAACAATGCTCTGTACCAAGCACTGGTAGCTGGGGACCCTGCAATGGGTAGGACAGGCCAATCTCTGCCTTTATGAAGCTCACAGGCAGAGAGAGAAGAATAAATAATCTAGTTATAGATTGGGTAAGTGCTATGAAGGGGGCTAAGAAAGACAGCGGGGCAGGGGAACCTCATGAAAGGCCTCTTTGAGGAGGTGACATTTAACTCATACTAAAATTCCGAATGTCTCAGATTTAAACCCTGTGACTACCAACAGGTGCGAGGGCAGGGGTAAGTATAACCTTCATGACAAGGGCTGCTCTTTTACCTCAGCCAATGCTCCCAGACAGCAATATGACTTGAGTGCCTGCCTTGGTGAATAAGGGCCCCCATCTGACCAGCCCCTTTAGTGATCTGGTGGTGGCAGCCACAAAGCCCCAAGCCAGCAGTCCCGGAAGCATCTGACCCCACAGAGTTGTCTCTGGCTCAGAGCCAGAGCCCAGATCCTAGGAGGCCGATGACACATTGTGCTGGCTGTGCTTGAACAAACCACAGCTTACAGTCCCTTGGACCACTGTTGGGAAGCCTGGAGGTTGGTCTGACCTGTCTGAAGGGCAAATTGGCAATATCTGGCCAAATGTACAATGTATATGCCCTCTGCTTCAGCAAATTCCACACCCTGGAATCTATCCTAAGAAAATACTGGCATGCCTATACAAGAGTATGCAAAGGGATACGCAAAACAACTCTTCCATTTATAGCAAAATAATCAGAAGCAACCTCAATGTCCATCAGGATACATCATGGTACATCCTAACCATGGGATATCGGAGCCATTAAAAAATTATCGCGAGATCAGATCACTAAGTGAAAAACAGCAGTGCAGGATGTGATTTCTTTATGAAAACAAAAAAGCTCTTGTGTGTGCGTATGTATGTATGCACAGGGGATGTCTGCAGACACACACCAGACTGACCCCAGTGATCACAGCTGCACGGGACAAGGGATAAGGCCCAGGCGGATCTCCAATTTTCATTCTATATGTTTCTATGTTGACTTCTTTTCCCTAGCAATAATGAATTCATATATTATTTGATTAAATTCATGTATTTGTATGATTAAAAACACATTTTAGCACTAGCTGGTTTGGCTCAGTGGATAGAGGATCGGCCTGTGGACTGAAGGGTCCCAGGTTCAATTCTAGTCAAGGGCACATGCCCAGGTTGCGGGCTCGATCCCTAGTGAGGGGCGTGCAGGAGGTAGCTGATCAATGATTCTCTCTCATCATTGATGTTTCTATATCTCTCTCTCCCTCTCACTTCCTCTCTGAAATCAATAAAAATATATTGAAAAAAAAATTTTTTTAAAAAAGGTAAAAGGCAATGCCAAAAATTCAGCCTGGTTTTTCACTGTAGCTGAGTCATTAACACACTCCATCTACCCAGCCTTTGCTTTCCACCCCCAGTCCCATCCTCCTGTCCCAACAATTCAGTTCCTCTTGCCTTTAATGGCACTTGACCACTTGCCGAGATCTCCATGCCATTTACAGAGACCCTTGCTTCATAAAGGTGCCAAAGGCAGCACATAGAAAGCTGTTATCTGGCAGGTTCCACAGATGCTTCTTCATCACTGCAATCCCACCCCTGGCCCACACCTGACACTCATGACTGGACAACAAGCTGGGGACTATTTCAGTGGCGCTCACCAAGCTCCCAGCGTCCCAGGGCAGGCCCAATGCCCTCACATGCCAGTCATCACTTTAAAAAGAAAAGGAAGGGGATTTTAGAAAGACCGAAGAGCCAGAACAGCCCTCCAGATTCCTCCGAGACACTAAGTCGAATCCTGCAGGATATAGGTAGAAGGTGCTGAGCACCCACCATCAATAACTGCTGTATGACAGGCCTGCTCCCACCCAGGCCACAGGCCCTTCATCACTCTTCCTGTTGTTCACAAATCAAGATAAATAGCTGGGCTGGACATTAATTGCCCAGAAATGTCCATGCAGGAAATACCAGGCCCATCACTCACAGCAAAAACCCAAACTCCCTCCTTTCTTCCCAGCAGCTAACCTTGGAGGCAAGCCTCCCCCTGGGGTTATTCAGTGCCATCATAGGCTCCCCAGCTAGCCCTGCTTCCCTTCCAGCCCATTATGCACAGGAAACGCCTGGCTGTGCCAATGGCAAATTAAATGGTAAACGGCACAACGGATCCCACAGGACCTCCATGATGAGGACAGAGCTGTCCCGAGAGGATGCAGCACAACGGACAGGGACCTTTGGAGGTGTTTGCTCATCCACCTGAAACAGAATCTCTGGAAGAGCTTGTGAAAACTTCAAATTTCTGACCGTTTTCCACATCTACTGAGTCAACATCTGTGGAAGTGGGATTAGAAAATCTGCTTATTTTACTGACAATCAAAGCCATGTAATGGTAACAGTCAGATATAACTACATAATTTAATACAGATTAACAAGCTCCCCCCGCCCCCCAGTGATTCTGCTGCTGCAAACCACTGCTCTACAGCACAAGGGGGAGGCTTGCCCTGGGTCAGGGAGGGCGGGCTCCTCGCTGGTACTTCTCATTTAGTGACCCCATGGCCTCCTCTCCTGCTACTCCCAGCCGTGCAATTTGCACTTCAGACTCACCCAGTAGGTAGACCCAACCATTCCTCAGGTACCTGTCTTTGCTCCTGCTGTCCCCAGAGCCTCTCCTCCCCCTGCTCCTGCCCTCCCCACCCTCACACGGTGCATTCACTCGGTGCCATGCAGCCCAGGCACTGTTACAGAAAGAGTGTGGTCTCAGAAACCAAGCCTTCCCTCCATTTTGTTCTTGGCTCCTCCAGTGACCTTGGGCAAGAGGCAACCTTCATGAGCCTTGATTCCCATTTGTTGTTTTTTGTTTGATTTTTAAAATCTTCATCCAAGGATACTTCTCCACTGATTTTTAAAGAGAGTGGAAGAGAGAGGGCAAGACAGAGAGAAATATCAATGTGAGACAAACCCATCGACTGGTTGCCTTCTGCACGTGCCCCAACCAGGACCCAGGCCGGGAAGGAGCCTGCAACCGAGGTATGTGCCCTTGACCAGAATTGAACCCAGGACCCTTCGGTCTGCAGGCTGACGATCCACCCACTGAGCCAAACCGGCCAGAGCTTGATTCCCATGTATAAAATAGGGGCAACACTATGCCACAGGCTTGCTGTGAGAATTCAACGAGGCAATGGCTCAGCATGAAGCCCAATAAATGTTAGCAGATGCAATTTTCCTGTTGCTCTCATGTCCCAATCTTCTCTACCAGACAATGAGCTACTTGAGGGGAGGAACTGTCCCCTCATTCACATCCAAACCCCTAGTTTGCAGAACCCACAGCTTAGGTCAAATGTCTGAGAATACAAAATGAATCCCTGTTCCATGCCACCCTTAACTCTTACCTGACCAACGTTGAAGGTCAGTGTGATGGCATAAAAGAAATTGGAGTTGGCACTTCCTGCGTAAATCCAGAGGTGCCACAGGACAGGGAAGAGCAGGGAGCAGACAATAATGATGCAGCCGAGGACAAAGATGTTCCGCAGGACTGCAAAGACAGATGGTCACAATGAGTCCAGTGCTGATTCTCTGTGATGGCCCTGCAGGATGGAGAGGCCCAGGGAGAGCCAGGGCGAGCCTGCTGCAGCCCAGTGCAGAACAACCCACTTCCCTTGCTACTCAGAGGCACTGGGTGCTAACCTTGAGTCATGGTTCCCTGTGCCCAAAGCCAATGGGAGGTCCTTGATTTTGACTCTGTACCTCCTCCTGTGCCTCTGGGCAGCAAGATATGCTCTCTACCCCAATCTCAGAGGGTCCTAGAAACACATCTTCCATTCTGCTTAATTCATGTTTTAGGTCTCCTGTCTTGCTCTTCAAATGTCCCTCACTCTTCCTTAGATGATTTAAACACCTCTTTTTGACACCTCCCCCAACATCACACCACCCCCAGAGGGAATGCGGAATCCCACTGAGGAGAAGCTCTCCATGAAGCTCCAGGGAGGCCTGCTACACAGCGAGGCGGCCCGAGGCCAGGCAGGCAGGTGCCTTCAGCTGGAGGGGAGGGCAGCGTGACAGTGGGGCACAGACTTGCCTTTGCTTGAGAGACCTTGGTTAAAATTCCTGCTTTGTCAGCAAGCTCCTCTGAGTCTCAGCTTCCCCATCTCTAAAACAGGACTAAAATGCCAATTTCATAGGAGTGTTACGTGGATTGAACAGGAAAACCTGGCACAGACGGGTTACTGTGTGTTTTCTATTCTGCTATAACAAATTACCACAAACTTAGTGGCTTAAACAATATAACTTACTATCTCACAGATCCAGAGGCCAGAAGTCCAAAATGGGTCTCACAGGCTAAAAAACAAGGTACCTTCAGGGCTGCATTCCCTCTGGAGGCTCTAGGGGAAAATCCGCTTGCTTGGCTGTGTAGTGGGTAGAGGCCGCCTGCGTGCTTGGCTCATGACCCCTTCCATCTTCAACCAGCAATGTCGAATTAAGTCCTTCTCACATTGCATCACTCTGAACTCCTCTCCTGACTCCCTCACCACTTCTTTAAAAAAACAGACTTTAGTCCTGGACGGTTTTTCTCAGTGGTTAGAGTATTGGCCCATGGACCGAAGAGTTGCAGGTTCCCCAGCCCCGTAGGGGTACGGGTGCATGCAGGAGGGAACCAATCGATGTGTCCCTCACATAGATTTTTCTCTTTCTCTCTCCCCTTCCCTTCAACTCACTCTAGAAATAAATGGAAAAGATATCCTCGGGGGAGGATTAAAACAAACAAACAAAAAACAGACTTTAGTTTTTAGAGCAGTTGTGGATTCTCAGCATACGGAGAGGAAGGTTCAGAGATTTCCCATATACCCCTGGCTCCCACCTGATTACATTGGGCCCACCTGGACATTCCAGAATACTCTCCCACCTGAAGGTCTTTTGGCCAATGGAAGGTGATATAATCACAGGTTTGGGGGATTATGATGTGAACATCGTTGTGGGAGGTGAGAAGGGGGCATTATTCTGCCTACTACACAGTGCTTTTTTCCCCCTTCTAATTCAAAAGGGGAACTCTGAAAGTAAAATTATATGCTAATTTTTTTTCTTTCTTTACACTTTATTGTATTTTTAAGTGAACTAAGAAATATTTAAAATAAATTAATTAAAAGAATACCTTGCCCAGCCGGAGTGGCTCAGTGGTTGAGCATCGACCTATGAACCAAGAGGTCACGGTTTGATTACTGGTCAGGGCACATGCTCGGGTTGTGGGTGCAAGCCCCAGTGTGGGCCATGCAGGAGGCAGCCAATTGATGTTTCTCTTTCATCACTGTTGTTTCTATTTCTCTCTCCCGCTCCCTTTCTCTCTGAAATCAATTAAAAAAAAAAAAAGAATACCTTAAAAAAACACAAAAAAGCCCTAGCCGGTTTGGCTCAGTGGATAGAGTGTTGGCCTGCAGACCAAAGGGTCCCGGTTCGATCCCGATCAAGGGCATGTACCTTCGTTGCAGGCTCCTCGGGCCCTGGCCCTGGTCAGAGGCAAACCAATCGATGTGTTTCTCTCACATCGATATTTCTCTCTGTCTTTCCCTCTCTCTTCCACTCTCCCTAAAAAAAAAAAAATCAATGGAAAAATATCCTCGGGTGAGGATTAACAAAAAACAAAACAAAATTAAATTAAATTAAAAATTAAAAAATAAATAAAAACAACACAAAAAAACCTTCGCACTGAGTCTGGTAATGGTGGGCATTTAATGAATCAAAGTTCTCTTCCCCAATCTGATCCTGATCTTCAGGGAATCCCTTCTCCTAAGTCAGAATTTTGGGGCTGTTGATATCAGCTGTACAAAGACTTGGCTGAAATGCTATTGTGGGGGTTTCATGCATTGGGAAGGAGAATGGCTTACACACGGTTCTCAATTTTGGTTGCAAAATGAAATCATCTGTGGAAGCCACATTAAGTAAATCAGAGTCTCTAGGGATGGGTTCACCATAATTTCTAAAAGCTTACCCCATAAAAATAAAATAAAATAATATAAAATAAAATATCTTCCCCCGATTCTAATATGCAGCCACGGCTGTGAACCACTGGATCACAGCTGTAGACCTTACAAAGAGGAGACCCACAGCAGTCTACAACAGAGACATCACTGTCACAGGGAGAATGACCAGGACAGGTAGTTCAAAGTTCTTATGAAAGCTGAATGCTTTCAATTTAAGGTTCATTCTTATTGAAAAATGACACGTGTTTTTTTTGTTGCTGGTTGTTGCTTTTGTAAAAAGTCCTCTCTTTTATGAAATGGAAATGAATGGTCGGTAGTTGACTGTTTTTTTAAAACAAACTAACACGTCTGTATTGATTTTAGAGAGAGAGGCAGAGAGAGAGAAACTTCCATTGGTTGCCTCCCGCACGCACCCTGACCAGGGATCGAACTGGCGACATTTTGGTGCACTGGGTGATGCTCAACCTACTTAACTACACTGGCGAGGGCTGGTAGTTGACTGTTTTAATATCATCAGTAAAATAAAAAGTTGGCAACTCTGTCATCAGAGTTTGCTGAAATTTTAGTGGTCTTTGAAATCCCACAATTTAGAAACACTGGCCTGGAGGACTTCTGAGGTCCTCTTTTCTGATGTGAAATTTCCACAATTCTGGGCTTTCACAGCTGACAGGTTAAAGCCTTCCTGAGACCTCTCATCCTCTCTCTCAGAACAGGAAGTCTGGAAAAGGGATGTGTGCACTGAGAATTATTATTGTTGATATTGTTATTATTAAGCAATGTTACAACCTTGAGAAGTAATAAACCTATTTATCATTGCTCCACTTTGATATCACTATTTACATTTCAGTGTTCTTTCTCACCCTCTGGAAATTATTTTGCTAAAAAGAATATACATTTTTCCTGAAAGAGAATTCCGGTGGCCTGACAGCCCAGATGGGTCTTTATTCCATGCCTCTAACCACTCTGGACTTCAGATCAGGCAACAAGAAGGTGACCTAGTGCACAGAGACTGAGAGAGGCTCACAGGCAGCTCCTGGGTGCAATTATGAAGACCTGCAAAGACACATTCCCATGTGCCTGGAGGAAATGTCACCAGCATCCAGCTGGCTTCTGGCCTGCGGTGACCTTTGCAGGACTGGGGAGCTGCTCCTCACTCCTGCTGGCTGACGGGCCAGAGGATTAAAGCTGTATGCCAGAGAAGATGCAGTAGGGACCCAGGGCACAGGACAGCTTGTTCCAGGCACCAGGAGGTGTCAGAGATGTCAGAGATGACCAGGGCCTAGTGAGACGAAAGGGTTCACCCTTCATGAGACTTGCCAGGCCAGATGGAATCAGGTTTCCCACTACATTCACTGTGTTGGCTTATCCAATCTCTGGCTCCACTATTGACAAACTGAAACTTCAGGCAAGTCACTTTCTCTAAGCCTCAGACATTCAGAAATAAAATTCCAGTCCCATCGGGAGGAGCACAGAGGGGATTTAAGGATTTCAAAGGTCATGGGGTCGTTCCCTTTCTTCCTTCCCTTCCCTTCCTTTTCTTTCTTTCTTCCTTCCTTCCTTCCTTCTTTCTCTTTCCTTTCCTTTCCTTTCCTTTCCTTTCCTTTCCTTTCCTTTCCTTTCCTTTCCTTTCCTTTCCTTTCCCTTTCCTTTCCCTCCCTCCTCCCCCCCCCTTCCTCCCTTTCTCTCTCTCTCTTTCTTGTTAGTCCTCACCCAAGGATATTTTTCCATTGATTTTTACAGATAGTGGAAGGGAGAGGGAGAGACAGAGAGAAACATGGTGTGAGAGAGACACATCGATTGGATGCCTCCCACACGGGCCTCAACCAGGGCTAAGGATGAAGCCTGCAACTGAGGTAGGTGCCATTGACCAGAATTGAACCTGGGACCCTTCAGTCTGCAGGCTGATGCTCTACCCACTGAGCAAACCAGCTAGGGTGTCATTCCCTTTCTTAAACTAGGTGCTATGGGAATTTATTGTATTATTATTCTTTTATAACTTATATATATTTTTATCAATAGTATTTTATATTTATATAATAGTCAATAAAAACAAAATAAAACACACAAAATCCAGCCCTTTGGTAACTGGCTTTTTCAGCTGGACCTCGGCAGGTGGCAAGGGCTCTGCCAGCAGGCTGTTCCCTAACACCACAATTGTGTGTCCTATGACTCATCCTGGCCCCAGGCACCACAGAGTCCTGGTGTGTCTGGGGCCTACACTCAGGGAAGGGACCCTGTGCCTTCTCCCCACTGAGCAGGACAGGAAAACAAAAAGGTGAACATGTTAGCAGGCATGTTAGCACTGGTAACTAACATTTAAACTGAATTCTTAACCACATTAAAAGTCTGAATATATTCAACTTAAGGCTTAAAGACTTCTGAAAGCCTCCACTCACAGGTTCTCAGGACCAGGCTGAAGACACTCCTCACTGGGGTGTCATGACTCACAGGTGTCATGCCCCAAACAGACACCTCAAGCATGAGTACTCTGCTGCCGGCGCTCAGCACTGAGGGACGGCAGCCAACCCTGTCTGCAGGGCCTTCAGACAGCTGAAATTGCCCAGCCTGCCAGCAACAGCATCTATTAGATCATCCAGGTTCCTGGAAACTCCATCCTTATTTTTTGTGCCTCATCACCCCAGAGGGCATAAAATAGCTTATTTCAAGTTTTGAAGAGTATGTTTATTTGAATGACTCTGAATGACTCTGGCTACCAAGCCTGAAACTTTGATCATGGAACTATGCAGAAGACCTCCTTCCCCACGTAATTATTACTTCTGATAATAACTATAGTGCTATTTATATTTACACTGTCTCAAACTTAAAACACTCATGATATTCTCCCCATTTGACAGATGAAAAAATGGGAGGCCCAGAAAGATTAAATGATTTGCCTTAAAACATACAGGAAAGCCAGAAATGAGACTCAGGCCAGTTTGGGCCAGACTGTGTTCAGCAATATGGGATGAAAGATGTTACCTAAGGGAGAGATGCTCTGTGTAGGATAGATAGCTAAGAAAAGAATTACTCTACTTTCAGGGAAAGAGGTTCGATGTCCCCAAGACACATTATGTCACAAACTGGGGTATGTTCATGTGTTTGGTGGCTTCATGATTTGTCATTAGCTACTCTCTGCCAAGGGGCCCCAATCTGACCCTGAGCCCGCTGGACTGGGTGATTCTTACCTGTGCAATGAGGATGTCACAGGCAGAAGATATCACTTCCTCCTCCCAGTCAGGCAGGACTGGTCATGGCCCCACCAGGCCATCACCTGCAAGAGCAGGCCTGCTTGGTCCGCCCACTCAGCTGTTTACCTTGCTCAGAGGCCCACTCTTATAGGTAGGTTTCTTTCTGGCAGCTGGTCAGTTTCACTTCCTGGTTGCCTCCCAGACAGCCCCAAAACAGCAATAGTCGCTTCCTCTGAAGCCTGCCCTTCAGAATTCATTCTTGACACCTTGCTATATACCCACTATAGGCAAGGCAAGTTCAACAGCTTCCTTTCCATTCTGGTTAGAGAATCAGGTGGTGTTGGGCCGCTGACAATGCCTCTTAATTAGAGGTTTAAAACCCCCATCCACAAACATTTGCCAAGTTGTGCTGTGTGTCAGGTTTGATCCTAGGTGTTGGGGACACAGAGGCAAGTGAGTCATGAGCCTACAGAGCCCACAAACACTGAAAAGAACCCACACAGAGGGCTAAGAGCCCCTGAGGGAAACACTGGGGGCTAGAAAGCACAACTAGATCACCACTCAGTCATCTTCTGAGCAGGGGATGATCAGAGATTAAAGGGGACTTCACGTAGGCAGGAAATCTAGTATTGCCCATCTGTTTTCTATAGACCTTTGAGTGGAGTTCTTAGAAATGGTTCAAAGCCCTAGGTCTATCATTGTACTAATATGATAGCCTTCACCATGTATGGCTTCTTAAATTTAATTTAATCTGAATTAAAAATTCAGTTTCTTAGTCACACTAGTGGCTACTCTATTGGACTGTGCAGACATAGGAAACTATCATCATCACAGAAAGTCCTATTGGACAGTATTGGCTACAGGCTCACAGATTTGGATTCCAATGCTAGCCCTTCCACTAACCAGACACGTGACCTTGAACAAGTGGCTCTACCTTTCTGTACCTCAGTTTTCTCATCTGCAAAATGGGGATACTTTCCTCAAAGGCTGGTATGAAGATAAAATGAGCTCATGCATGTAATACTCTTAGGACCACATTGGCCAGGTAAATAGTAAGTACTCAATAAATGGTAGTTATTTTTATTTTCATCATTAGTCTATAGCACCAAGGAGGCAGTTACTGTGCCTCATGTCACTGCCTCTTTCCTGGTACTGCTGGCATAACAGATGCCCATCAAATGCCCATCAATTCCTTTTCCCCTGGCTGCTTCATCTGAGGCCAGGCTGACACATACTTGCCACCAGGGGATTAGAGGCAGGAATGAATACTCACATCTGTAGAGATGGTTCCACACAGGGAAGAAGGCCATATAGAGGGCCACATCCCCCACTGTTGGGTAGGACTTGAAGATGGAGATGATGGCAATCTGGATGAACATGAAGAAGATAGGGTGCTCCCTGGGGTAGGGCAGGACAGACATACAGACAGAGATCAGTCAGGCACCAGGCCCACCCCTGAGACTCCTGACTCTATCCCTCAAACCCAAAACTACTCTCCAGGGAACTTCAGGCAAGGGCTGACTCTGCTACCCGTAAGACACTGGGGCCAGGTCAAGTAGCAGAGCCAAAAACTGTGTGGCCGGGCTGTCGTGGCTCAGTGCTTGAGTGACAACCTATGAACCAGGTCATAGGTCAATTCCCAGTCAGGACACATGCCTGGGTTGCAGACTCGATCCCGAGTAGGGGGTGTGCAGGAGTCAGCCAATCAATGATTCTCTCTCATCACTGAAGTTTCTATCTCTCCCTCTCCCTTCCTCTCTGAAATCAATAAAAATATATTTAATAACAAACAAAAACCTGTGGGGACCCAGAGATGCCCAGAGGTGGTGAGGAGGGCTCAGCAAACACTAGAGAAACAGCGCACAGAGACATTTCCCATTTCCCTCCCCACAACCAGCCCCCAGGAGCCACCAAGGAAAAAAACAAATGAAGTCAGCCGTTCTTTATTAGTGGGCTTAAAAGACTGCTTGTAATTAGGTAGTCTCCCTGGCCAGAGGCCCCTCTGACAACTGGACGCAGGGCAGGAAGTGCTTCCTTGCTGATGCTTTTTCTCTGGCAATTGGGTCAGTGGGGTCTACAGACCCTTAGCTACGATGAACTCTTTTCCAGAAAGAGAAGTGAGAGCTGTGCAGCTTTTCAGCTCTTAAGGGCTGGAGCTGGAGTTCTTGTTTCCTTAAGCTAAAACAAAATGGTTACCATTCCCTGAACCCTTGCTCTGCTAAGCTCCATGCTAGGCCCTTTTCTTACAATGTTGCACGTGATCCTCACTACACCTCAACTGCCCCTCGAGGTAGGCAATGTTGTCACCTGCACTGTGCAGATAAGGAAATCAGGTTCAGAAAAGTCGAATTAGCTAGAAGCGAATGAGCTGTTTGTCTTTAGAACACCTAAGCACCACCGAGACTGTTCTCCTGAGTGCCTAGCACAGGACAGCTCTGATCAGGCAGGGCGGGGACAGAGCTCAATCTCCAGTGTTCCTCCAAGAGCTGACCACATGCAAAAGGGAAGCAAACAGAAAGAGCCCAGATCTACACCCTTGTTAGCTACATCTAAGCAATCTGCACGTGGCCTACATCTGCACAGTTCCTGGATGCCCAACTCATGGAGGTTTTCTTCAGAGGTTAATGGCATTCTTGTCTTGCAGGTCAAAGGGCAGGGTGACTCAATGGGTGTAAATCTGACAAACATGAAAATCCTGTAAACATGTACACACCCAAACACTCCAATCCTTCTACAGAGCAACTACAGAAACTCAGCTTGGCAAAGTCACGCAATCCTGTAGCTTTTAAGGGTTCATCTACCTCAGTGATCATCTTCCTAAAGATAACCCAAATCACTGGCTTTGGGCTTTTAGTAGCTGGTAAAAACTACATTTCTTTGAAAAGACCAGTAAAGCCCTAGCTGGTTTGGCTCAGTGGATAGAGCGTTGGCCTGCGGACTGAAGGGTCCCAGGTTCAATTCCAGTCAAGGGCACATGCAGGAGGCAGCCAATCAATGATTCTCATCATTGATGTTTCTATCTTTCTCTCCTCTCCCTTCCTCTCTGAAATCAATAAAAATATATTAAAAAAAGAAAAGACCAGTAAAAACGTAGTGCCAAAAAGCATGGAGACCAGAACCTCCTGCGACACTGCCTAGAGACAGGTGGCTTGAAGGGCCTTGTTCCCACACTGGAAGCAAACACCACAGGGAGCTTCATATCTGGGCACAGGAGGGCAGCAGTGGGGGAGGTCAGGTATCTTCATATCCTCTGTTTCCACTCTTCTGAGCCTGGTGGTGGTGGGGTTTCACATGATGGTGGTGCTATTGTCTAACTAGGAGCTATCTGTGGCCTTTCACGTGCTGATAATGAAAGCTGGTGGAGAGCTAGCTTTACAGAGTGAGGAGAGTTGCTCTGGGTTCACCACTTCCCTCAGCCCAGTGGCCGGGCCTGACAAGAACAAGGGCAAGGAATGTGGTCCAGAGACAGCTGGAGAGCTTGCCTGGGTAAGGCTGCCAGAGTTCTGGAGCCTAGGCCAAGGAAGGATGGATTCTTGTCAGATGCCAGGCCAAGGCTGTCATGAGAAGGAAGCATCAGCTCTGAGCTTTTACCCAGTGGGATTGGCTCACTGGACATGAAGAACGGCAGGAAGATTAGAGCAGAGAACTCAAGCTCTTGAAATCCAAATCAAACTCTCTCCCAGCCTCCCCAGACCATCCAGGCTTAGCTGTAACTGTTTTCCCTTCTTTGAAGCTAGGATAATAGAACCATTTCCAGGGGCTACTATAAGTGATCTCTCACAGATCAAGGGGCTGAGCATAGATTCTGGAGCCAGACAAACCTGAGTCTGAATCCCAGCTCCACTGCTTAATAGCTGTGTGACTCTGGGAAAATCACTCCACTTCTCTGAATGTCAATTTCCTCAAGTATAACATGAGAGTAATGATCGTAAAATAATGCCTACGTCCAATAGCTACCGGAAGGGTTAGGTATGAATACCTTTCAGAAAACCAAGAAAAGTGCCTGGGATGGAGCTAGGTTAGCATATGTTAGCTCTGTCATACTGCAGAAGAGAGCTCCACAGACAACCCTCTTGAGGGAAATTGATGAGAAGATTAAATAGAGCTACAGGTGGCCAGCCTCCCACCTAACACATCTTGAGTCCCCTTTGGCAAACTGTCACTGGGCTGCCGATACAGGACACCCAACAAGATTCACTTTTTCCAAAGACAAACTCCAACTCCAGCCTCTGCTGTTATCCAAAACAGTGAGTGGACTCAGCAGCAGTGTGGGTGCAAGTGCCCCAGAGTGAGGCCAGGAGAAATATCAGGGTGCTCCCTGCAGCCTGCACTCATGTGTGACTCTATTGCTGGCTACGGGCCACTGACACCCAGGGCGATTGAGGGCAGGGTTCCCTGGGCAAAGATGGCAGAAACCTACTAGCAGATGCTCCCAATCTGAAAGGCACCTGCAAGGCTACAAATGGTTCTCTGAACAAAGAAGGAGCAGGTCCAAACACTTACTTCAGCTTTATGGCTAAGGGGATGGTGTAGAAGAAGACGTTGATCTGAAACACACACACAAAGAAGAGGCTGAAGTGTTCAAACATCTCCGCAAAGAAGTACCAAAAAAGACCAATGTTTGGAGTGAGATCTGGAACAGAAAGTCTGGAGTGAAGAAAACAAAGGGAGAGCAAAGTTATAAATGGTCTGCTTTAACCTGGTTTTCTCCTGAAGATGCTGATCACTACTGGGCTGTGAAGAATGACTTTGTCTCCACAGAGATCATGATGTGAGGGGCTCTATAGGCACCCTGGATATAGCTAATTAACAAAAACAAGGGGCAGAGAATGATAACCTATAATAAATGTTAGCTGAGCCAAACTCTGGCATGTATCAAATATCTGAAATGAGGCAGGGATTCATGCTAGAAATCAAAAGACCAGCTCCTATTGTACTGCCAAGACATATATGTTTAAAATTAGGAGATACTCAGTACTGTAACAAAAGAGGAATGGGTTCTACACGAACAATATCTATTTGGGGCATTCCAAAGGCTTGCCTAGAGAAACAAGCTCGAAGATTCTGCCCCTCCCCATTCCTGCTCAGCATCCCACAGCAGAAGCCACTGCAGTGAGACTTCTAGGGGCTGAGGAATCATCAGCAGATTCTGGCGAGGATACCAGACCTCATTCAAGAAGTACGGGTTTAACTGGAAAAATTTTTGTCGAGTTGTATCAGATAAAAATTGGCTGCAATTCTGGCTCTTCTAAAATTTAACATTATATTTTTTATTCGAAAAAATATGGAGTGGAAACTGATGTCATTCACAATTTCAAAAGGGGAACATATGAAGCATGAAGAACAAATAGGAAAGCACTCGTGGTCAGATTTCACTAACACAGCTCCCCCCAGGGCAAGCCTTTGCCTTCTGCTGTAACTACATTTCCTCGTCTATCAAATGAGGTACAGAACACAGTCTGTGGCCAGCAGAAAACCAGGAAAGGCTTTTCACTACTATCCAAGGCGTTACAAATTCCTATTCAAGGCAGAGCATGAAGAGCTGAAAGTTACTAAGATATTGTTATATTCAGCCAGGATTTAACACAAATTAGCAGCCCAGAATCCCAAAGGGGAGTCTGCCACTCCAGATCCCTTCCCCACCCTGGTTTAAGTGTCTACCACCATACTGGACTGTGAGATCCTTGAAGCTTGGGCAGTGGCTACCTGCTTTAGTATACCATACAGAGAGCATTCGGAAATGTCTGCAGAATTCTTACTGCAAACCCATTTTGATTTTTTCTAAAAAGGTTGACACATGGGAGGTGGCTTTATTTTAGAGACCCTCTTACAGTGAAGGAATACATTCATTCCTCTTTGGGACTGAACCAAAACCTTCTAGGCAGAGCTGGTAGTCGCTTTGGATGTTCCTAAAGAGTGCACTAGAACAAATACATGCTCTAGACCAGTGGTTCTCAAAGTGCGTTTCCTGGACCATCCGAATAGCATCAGCTGAAAACTTGTTAGAAATGCAAATTCTTGGTCCCTACCTCAGACTTACTTAAAACCTCTAGAAGTGGGGCCCAACAACAGGGGTGTTAGCAAGCCCTGAAGGTAATTCTGATGGACTCTAAAGTTAAAGACCACGGTGTCTAGATGCTCCCTGTGGTTGCTTGCACTCTAATTCCAGCTGGAGTTGTGAAAACCAAACTAGCTTCCAGAGTTTTCTAATGAGGTCATTACTTACATGAAGCCGTAGACTGCAGGGATGAAATCCCAGGAGCTGAGAAGGAAGAAGGAGAGGCAAATGATTACCACTAGGCTTCCCATGTACATCATGGCATACTCCCAAGAGAAGATCCAGAAGGCTTTGCTCTTTACTTTCACGGGTATGTACTGTCGCTAGGAGAGAAGACAAAACAGTACATTTAGGGAGGCCAATAATAGAGGGTAGTTATCACCTTAAACTTAAAAACACAGGAAATAAAAAAGGTTGAAAATCAAAGGATTGAAAATATATACTAGGTAAACACTAACTAAAAGAAAACTAGTTTGGTTATACTGTTATCAGATTAAAAAGTATTACAGAGATAAGGATGCTCCATAATCATAAAAGGTTCTAGTCACCAGAAAGATATAACATTTCTAAACTTGTATGTAGCTAATAACACAGTCTCAAAATATATAAAACAGACATGGACAGAGCTACAAAGGAAAAACAGACAAATTAATCATCAGTGTATAATTGAATAGATCAAACAGACAAAAACCAGTAACCAAGTGGCACATGTGAATAGCATATTTAATAAATTTGGTCTCATGAGATCTTATAAAACATAATCCTATATAATAAAGATGTAATATGCAAATGGGCATTACGCTTCCACGTAATGACCGGATCATGGATCAGCAGGAGGGTGGGGCACCGAGCTACAAGCAGGTGGCGGAGAGCTACAGGGAGGAGGCAGGGCAGCAAGCTATGAGGGGGGGACGGGGGAGAGGGGCAGGGGGAGCTACAGGAGGGTGGGGCAGCGGGCAGAGAGCTACTGGAAGGCGGCAGTGAGCTACTGGCGCACAGATTCATGCGCACAGCTACTAGTACTTATATAGATCAGTACACCAGATAATGGGAGGATTCACATTCACTTTAAGCATTTGGGGGCATCTATTTTTTAAAAATATTTTATTTATTTATTTCAGGGAGAAAGGCAGAGGGAGAGAGAGATAGAAATACCAATGATGAGAGAGAAGCCTGGCCAGTGTGGCTCAGAGATTGAATGTCAACCTATGAACCAGGAGATCATGGTTCAATTCCTGCTCAGGGCACATGCCTGGGTTGCAGGCTCGATCCAGTGTGGAGCATGCAGGAGGTAGCCGATTGATGTTTCTTTCTCATCATTGATGTTTCTATCACTCTCTCCCTCTCCTTTCCTCTCTGAAATCAATAAAAATATATTTCTCCCTAAGAACAGGAACAAGATAGGGATGTCCTCTTTCACCACTCTTATTCAATAAAAAAATTTTTTTAAAAATGATGAGAGAGAATCATTGATCATCTGCCTCCTGCATGCCTCCACCAGGGATCGAGCCCACAACCCAGGCATGTGCCCTGAGCGGGAATTGAACCGTGATCTCCTGGTTCATTGGTCAACATCCAACCTCTAAGCCACACTGCTAGGCTGGGGATATTTATTTATTTTTTAAATTTTCTATACTGTTGAGAGTACTTACAGAGTTCCCCCCCGCCATTGTCCCCCTCTACTAAGTTCCCACCCCAGTCCTTCACCACCCTATTGTTTGCATTTATAGGTTCTTTAGTTAATCTCTTCCCACCTTCCCTCCCCCTGTTCCTCTGAGATTCACCATTCTATTCAATTTTTCCATGCCTCTAGTTCTATTTTATTCATGAACTAGAGGCCCGGTGCACGACATTCATGCACGGGTGGGGGAGGGGTCCCTCAGCCTGGCCTGCTCCCTGGGAGCAGGCCTAAGCTCGCAGGCGGACATCACCCAAGAGGTCCTTAGTGCTGCCCTGGAGGTGAGAGAGGATCCTGCCACCACCACTGTGCTTGCCAGCCATGAGCCCAGCTTCTGGCTGAGCAGTGCTCTCCCTGTGGGAGTGCACTGATCACCAGGGGGTAGCTCCTACATTGAGCGTCTGCCCCCTGGTAGTCAGTGTGCATCATAGCACTGTAGTTCTGCTGTTCCATCGATTTGCATATTAGGTTTTTATTATATGGATTTACTTTGTTCATTAGACTCATTGTTTATTTTGATTTTTACTAGTAGAGTCAATTGTTGATAGATATGTATTTACTGCCATTTTATTGTTTGTATTTTTATCTTTTCTTCTTCCTCTTTTTTCTCTTCTTAAAGAATACCCTTCAATATTTCATGTTAGACTGGTTTGGTAGTGATGAACTCCTTTAACCTTTTCTTGTCTGTGAAGCTCTTTATCTGACCTTCAATTCTAAATGACAGCTTTGCTGGGTAGAGTAATCTTGGTTGTAGGTCCCTGCTATTCATCACTTTGATTTTTTCTTGCCACTGCTCTCTGGCCTGCAAAGTTTCTGTTGAGAAATCAGCTGACAGTTGTATGGGCACTCCCTTATAAGTAACTTACTGCTTTTCTCTTGCTGCTTTTTACATTCTCTCTTTGTCTTTAACCTTTGACATTTTAATTATGATGTGTCTTGGTGTAGACTCTTTGGGTTCCTCTTATTTGGGATGCTCTGAGCTTCCTGGACTTGTAAGTCTATTTCTTTCACCTGGTAGGGGAAGTTTTGTCATTATTTCTTCAAATAGATTTTTAATATCTTGCTCTCTGTCTTCTCTTTCTGGCAGCCACATAATGCAACCTCATAATGCAAATGTTGGTATACATGAAGTTGTCCCAGAGGGTCCTTACACTATCTTCATATTTTTGGATTATTTTTTCTTTTTGCCCTTCTGATTTGATGTTTTTTGCTTCCTCATATTCCAAATTGCCGATTTGATTGGTGACATCCTCTACTCTACTGTTGAATCCCTGTAAATTATTCTTTATTTCAGTTAGTGTATACTTAATTTCTAAGTGGTCCTTTTTCATTTTTGATGCTCTCACTAAAGTTCTTGAAATTCTCTCTAAGTCCCTTGAAGCTCTCATTAAGATCCTTGAGCATCCTTATAACAATTGTTTTGAACTCTGTATCTAGTGATTGTTTGCTTCCATTTCATTTAGTTCTTTTTCTGGAGATTTCTTCTGTTCTTTCATTTGTGAAAGGCTTCTTTGTCTCTGCGTTTTGGCTGCTTCCCTGTGTTTGTTTCTATGTATTAGGTAGAGCAGCTATTATCTCCTGGAATTGGCAGAGTGGCCTTGTGTAGTAGGTATCCTGTAGGGCCCAGTGGCTTAGCTTCCCCAGTCACCTGAGCTGGTCACTCTAGGTATGCCCCTGTGTGGGCTGTGTGCACAGTCTTATTGTAGTTCAGCCTTGATTGCTGTTGGCATCACTGGGAGGAAGTGACTTCCAGATCAACTGGCTGTGAGGACCAGCTGCAACTATAGTGGGAGAGCTGCTGTGCAAATCCCTATGGAGCAGGACTTGCTTCAGTGGGACGTTGGTACTCACTGAGTCTGCCCCATGAATGTGTAGCTCATGGATGTGTAGAGTTGTAATTTGGTATGGTCTGAAGCTCTGGGGCCTCCCAGCTGGAGCTACAGAGTTATCTGCAGATGGCTTCTACTCATGTTGGGCTTGGAAGTGCCCAGGCGAGGCCAAGCTGTGAAGCAAGGCAGACTGGTTCTAATGCTAGGACTTGGACCTTTTATTGAGAGTTATGGGGCATGCTGACACCAGCTACTGCTTGTTTGAAAGAGTTTAGCAAAGCCTAAGCCAGGACAGGCCATTCATATGGAAAAGCAGCTGCAAACAGCTTGGGTGGGGCTGCAAACTGGATGGAGCAGGGTCTAAGAATCACCAGGGCAAAGGGAACAGTGTGAGCCAGATTGAAGGAGACTCAAATATGGCTGCCAGTCAGCTCTGTGACAGGGGAGGTCTCAGCATAGGAACAATGAACCCTCTGAGCACCTCTGTCTGGGAAAAACCGCCTGAGTTCTTGTCCCTATGCCAGACAATCCAGTTCCTCTCTGTATGTCCCTGGATCCCCCCCAAGCCACTACCCAGTGCTGGAACTTAGAGGGAGTGAGTCTGAGTAAGTCTGTGTACTGGCCCTTTAAGAGGAACTGCTGGAGGAGAAACCAAGTTGGCGGCATAGGTAAGCACCTAAACTGCTGCCCCGCACAACAATTTCAAAACTACAACTAAAAGACAGAACGGACACCATCCAGAACCACAGGAAAGCTGGCTGAGTGGAAATTCTACAACTAGAAGGAAAGAGGAAAGCTCACGGAGGAGCGGCAAAGAGCTGAGGTACAGAGACACACGCACGCAGAGAGGAAGGGTGGCAGAGTGCCTGGCTGGCTTTCTCTGGCGGGAGGGGAAAGGAAGCCCCTGACTGCACTGAACCCCAGTTCTGACTGCACTGAACCTCAGTTCCGGGCGAAACCCTGTGGACCCAGGCTCATACAGGGGGAGTTTGGACTGTCAGATAGAGAGAAAGGCACACGGAGACTCGGAGACTCGGAGACTCAGGGGAGCCACGGCGGCAGGGGTCTGGAGGCACGAGTGCGCACAAAGACTGACTGCGGAGGTTACCACAGGCTATCCCTAGCGGAAGGGAGTCAAAAGCTCCTGATTGCACTGAACCCCAGTTCCGACTGCACTGAACCACAGTTCCCGGCGAGCCCCTGGGGACCCACGCTCTTACGGGGGAAATCTGGACTGGCAGGTGGAAACTTGGGAACCGCGGAAGGCAGAGGTCTGGAGACTCACGCACAAGGGCAGGGCTGATGGGAAGCCAAGACTGTCTGCTCTGCCCTGAGACTCCACCCCTTCCAAGCTGAGCACAGAGGCTTTTGCAATCTGGCAAGGCTAATCCTATAAGGCTGTCTCCAGCACTGAAAATCTCCCAGTGTAGACACAGCTGATCCTCACAGTCAACTGGCCTGCAGATCAATTCCTCCCAGTGATACCAACAACAATCAAGACTTAACTACAACAAGGCTGTACACACAGTCCACAAAGGGGTGCACCAAGAGTGTCCACCTCAGGTTAATTGGGGAGGCTGACCAACTGGGCCATATAGGAAACCTAGCACACAAAGCTACCCTACCAACTCAGGGAAGCAGTGAAAAATGGGGAGACGAAGAAACAGATCACAAACGAAAGAAATGGAGGAAAACAAACGACTGGATATAGAATTCAAAACCATGGTTATAAGGCTTTTCAAGAATATCCTAGAAAAGGCCGATAAACATAACGAGACCCTCGAAGATATGAAAAAGGACCAACTAGAAATTAAACATACACTGACTGAAATAAAAAATATTATACAGAGACCCAACAGCAGACTAGAGGAACGCAAGAATCAAGTCAAAGATTTGAAATACAAAGAAGCAAAAAACACTCAACAGGAAAAGCAAAAAAAAGAAAAAAGAATCCAAAAAGTTGAAGATAGTGTAAGAAGCCTCTGGGACAACTTCAAGTGTACCAACATCAGAATTATGGAGGTGCCAGAAGAAGAGAGAGAGCAAGATATTGAAAACCTACTGGAAGAAATAATGACAGAAAACTTCCCCCACCTGGTGAAAGAAATAGACTTACAAGTCCAGGAAGCGCACAGAACCCCAAACAAAAGGAATCCAAAGAGGACCACACCAAGACACATCATAATTAAAATGCCAAGAGCAAAAGACAAAGAGAGAATATTAAAAGCAGCAAGAGAAAAACAGTTAATTACCTACAAGGGAGCACCCATATGATTGTCAGCTGATTTCTCATCAGAAACTATGCAGGCCAGATGGGAGTGGCAAGAAATATTCAAAGTGATGAATAGCAAGAACCTACAACCAAGACTACTCTACCCAGCAAAGCTATTATTCAGAATGGAAGGTCAGATAAAGAGCTTCACAGATAAGAAAAAGCTAAAGGAGTTCATCAATGCCAAACCAGTATTATATGAAATGCTGAAAGGTATTCTTTAAGAAGAGGAAGAAGAAAAAAGTAAAGATAAAAATTATGAACAACAAATCCATACCTATCAACAAGTGAACCTAAAAATCAAGTGAATTAAAAATCTGAGGAACAGAATAAACTGGTGAATATAATAGAATCACGGGCATAGAAAGGGAGTGGACTGATAATTCTCAGGGGGGAAAGGGGTATGGGGGGTGCAGGAAGAGACTGGACAAAAATCGTACACCTATGGATGAGGACAGTGTTAGGGGAGGTAAGGGCAAAGGGTGGGGTGGGAACCGGATGGAGGGGAGCTATGGGGGGAAAAAGGAGAAACAATTGTAATAATCTGAACAATAAAGATTTATGAAATTTTTTAAAAAAAGAGGAACTGCTGGGGTTCTGGCAGCCTCCACGTCACTCAGCCACAACCCCTGCTGGTTTTTACAGGCTAAAGTTATGGGGACTTCTCTTCCCAGCACTAGAACCCTGTGCTGAGGGCCTGGTGTGGGGCTAGTATCCCTTGCTCCTTACAGGAGGTCTTCACAGCCGAGATATCCTCCCTAATTAAAAAAAACACCACAGGTGGGTGTTGGACCAGCCTCCTTCCCTCTTACCATCTCAATGTCTTTTCTTCTTTACTTCTCTAGTTGTAGGGTTTCCATTCAGTCATATTTCAGGTGCTTCTGAATTATGGTTGTTCTGTATTTTAATTGTAATTTTGATGTGGTTGTGGGAGGCACCAAGTACCGGCATTTACCTATGCTACCATCTTTGTTCCATTCCAAGCATTTGGGAGCATTTATAAAAATTTACCATGTGCATAAATCAGACCATAAAGAAATAACAATAAATTTCAAGGAGACTATATCATACAGATACAAGTCTGTGACCATAATGAAATTAATCAAAATTATTAATAAAAAGATAGCCTAAACCTTAGAAAATATTCAAACCCTTTTCTAAATAACTCAGTGGTCAAATAAATGATAAAAGAAAATTTTTATGTTAGAAATGATTACGAAAATACCTTATATCACTTTTCATATAATGTGGATAAAACGTACTCTGAGGAAAAACTACAAGCCTTATAAAGCCTATACTTAAAATAGAGGGCTAAAAATAAGTAAGCTAAACATCCATTTTAGACATTAGAAATAGAATAACAGAATAAACCCCCCAAGAAGAAAGGAAATAATAAAGGTAAAAGTAGAATTTGATGAAATAGAAAAGGCACAATATAAAGAAGCAACAAAGCCAAAAGCCAGCTCTTAGAAATGACTAATAAGACTGATGAAACTCTAAGACTGATTAAGAAAAAAGATCAAAGAAACAATATTAAGAACATAAAAGGGGACAAAAAGGATGCACCAGTCTTTAAGAAATAAAATTTAAAAACTTATGCCAATGTGTTCAAAAACTGAGACAAAACAGACACATTCTATGAAAAATATAAATATTGTAAATATTTCAATTAATATGCCAGTGTCATACAAAATAAATAAAATGAGATGAAAGGAGGTGACAATGAAATGTAATAAAGTATTCTTGATTGGATCAAAATTGTTCTGAAGGCCCTGTACATATCTGAGAACTTGAATTTGGAGTGTATATATTAGATAATATGAATCTATGTAAGTTCAACTTATTGGGTGTGCTAATAGTATTGTGGTTATGTAGAAGAATGCTCCAGTTCTTAAGAGTTACCTGCTGAGTATTTAGGGTTGATATGTCTTATTGTCTGTCACTTCCCTGAAAATAAGTCAGAAAAAAAACAAAAAAAGAAAGAAAAGATCTGAGATATATAAATATATATACACAAACACACACACACACACAAATACACACACACACATTAAGATACAGAAAATGTGGCAAAATGATAATTGGAGAGTTTACATAAAAGATATTTATTATTCTAGTATTCCAACTTTTCTTAAAGCATCAAATAAAAAATTACCAAAAATCGAATTCAAGAAGAAACCGAAAATTTTGAATGGTCCTATAACCATTTAAGAAATTGAATTAGTTAATGAAAATTTTCTGATAAAGAGCAGGCCCAGCCAGTTTTACAGGAAAGTTCTATCAACATATAAGGAACAGGTGATTGTCATATTAACTCTTTCATAGAAAATAATATAAGCTTGATACCAAAATCACTTAATCAATACAAATGCAAAAGTGCTAAATGAAATATTATGTAATATAATTCAGCTACACATGAAAAAGATCATGATAAAGTTGTGTTATGACTAGGTTGAGTTTTTTTCAAAAATTCAAGGTTAGTTGAACATAAGGAAGCTATTAATATATGTATCACAAATAGCTTCAAGAAATCATATTAGTATCTAGACATATGCAACAACTATTTATGATAAAAATAATCAAAAAATTCAGTGAAGTGGCAGGGTAAAAAATTAACACAGAAATAGCTTTCAAATGCACAAATAATAAAAAATTAGAGGACACAATGGTAGATGAAACCACATTTATAATAACACCAAAGAAAATAAAACTCAGATTTAAATTTAACAGGAAATGTGCAAAACCTATTCAAGGAAAATTTTAAAGCAATCCTGAAAGACACTAAAGTCAACTTGAACCAATGGACAGATATCTCTCGTTCTTGTTTAGAATGATTCAACATTATAAATATGTCAGTTCTCCTTAAACAGATTTATAAATTCAATTCAATAATGCAATCCCAATAAAAATGTCAACTAGCTACTTTATAGAATTATACAAACCAATGTTAAAGTTCATATGGAAAAATAAACATGCAAGAATAGCTAGGAAAACAGTGATAAGGAAAAATCATGAAGTGTTGACTATCCCTATCACACATTAAAATACACTATAAACGTCTATAATTAAAACAGTACAATATTGGCCCATATATTGTATAGACAAACAGACTACTGGAATAGAACAAAAAGTCCAGCATTATACCAAAATACTTATAGAAATTTAGTATAGGATATCGCTGGGGTAGAAGTGGATTTTTTAATAAATGGTGCCAGGACAACTTAGGTAACCATTTGGAAAAAGATAAAATTGGACCTATATCTCACACCATTGTTGTAGTAAACTCCAAAGTAATTAAGGATGTAAATATTTTTTAAAATGAAAGCATGAAATGCTAGAAAAAGCACGGTAAAATTGTTTTTAACTATGACATAGGGGAAAGCTAAAAAATCCAGAGGCAATAAAAGACTGCTTAAATTTGGTTACATTACAATGAAAAGTTCTGTGCAACAAAATCACTATAATCACTATAAATAAAATGAGAATGTATGTCCACACAAAAACTTATACATGAATGTTCATAGCAGCATTATTCATAACTAGAGGCCCAGTGCACGAAATTTGTGCATGGGAGGGGGGGTGTCTCTCAGCCCAGCCTGCACCCTCTCCAATCTGGGACCCCTCGAGGGATGTCCGACTGCCCGTTTAGGCCCGATCCCAGTGGACTGCTGGCTCCCAACCACTCACCTGCCTGCCTGCCTGATTGCCCCTAACCGCTTCTGCCTGCCAGCTGATCACCCCCTAACCACTCCCCTGCCAGCCTGATTGATGCCTAACTGCTCCCCTGCCGGCCCAATTGCCCCTAACTGCCCTCCCCTGCAGGCCTGGTCACCGTTAACTGTCCTCCCCTGCAGGCTGGTTGCCCCCAACTGCCCTCCCCTGCCAACCTGGTCTCCCCTAATTGCCCTCCCCTGCCGGCCTTGTCGCCCCTAACTGTCCTCCCCTACAGGCCTGGTCCCTCCCAAATGCCCTCCCCTGCTGACCTGATCACCCACAACTGCCCTCCCCTGCCAGCCATCTTGTGGCGGCCATCTTGTGTCCACATGGGGCGGCCATCTTTGACCACATGGGGGCAGCCATCTTGTGTGTTGGAGTGACGGTCAATTTGCATATTACATCTTTATTAGATAGCCTAAAAGTAAAAACAATCCAAATGTCTATCAACTGGTGAATGAATAAATAAAATGTAGCATACTATAAGTATACTATACTAATGGAATAGTGTTTGGCAATAAAAAGGAATGAAGTACTAATAATACATACTACAACAGAAATAAACCTTAAAAACCTCATGCTAAGTGAAAGAAAAGACCACATATTGTATGATTCCATTTATATGAAATTAGAGGCCCAGTGCACGAAAATTCATGCATGGAGGGGGGAGGTCCCTCAGCCCAGCCTGCACCCTCTCGCAGTCTGGGAACCCTTGGGGGATGTCCACCTGCTGCCCACCTGCTCCCCAGGGGATCGGGCCTAAGCTGGCAGTCAGACATCCCTCTGGCAGCCAGGGAGCCCTCAGAGGATGTCTGACTGTGGCTTAGGCCTGCTCCCCATCAGTCAGACATCCTTAGCGCTGCCAAGGAGGCGGGAGAAGTTCCTGCCATGTCACTGCGCTTTCAGCCATCAACCCAGCTTGTGGCTGAGCGAAGATCCCCCTGTGAGAGTGCACTGACCACCAGGGGGCAGCTCCTGCATTGAGCGTCTGCCCCCTGGTGGTCAGTGCGCATCATAGCAACCAGTAGTTCCGCCATTAGGGTCAATTTGCATATTACCCTTTTATTATATAGGACTAGAGGCCCAGTGCACGAATTTCGTTCATGGGAGGGGGGTGTCCCTCAGCCCGGCCTGCACCCTCTCCAATCTGGGACCCCTCAGAGGATGTCCTACTGCTGGTTTAGAGGGATCGGGCCTAAACCGGCAGTCGGACATCCCTCTTGCAATCTGGGACTGCTGGCTCCTAACCGCTCACCTGCCTGCCTGCCTGCCTGCCTGATTGCCCCTACCACTCTGCCTGCCAGCCTGCTCGCCCCCAAATACCCCCCCTGTAGCCTGATCACCCCCAACTGCCCCCCCTGCTGGCCTGCTCACCCCCACCTGCCTTCCCCACTGGCCTGCTCACCCACAACTGCACCCCTGCTGGCCTGCTCACTCCAAACTGCCCCTTCCCCCTGCTCTCCTGATCACCCCCAACTGACCCCCACTGACGGCCTGCTCGCCCCCAACTGGACCCCTGCTGGTCTGCTCACCCCCAATTGCCCCCCCACCAGCCTGACCACCCCCACCGGCCCCCCCCACCGGCCTGATCACCCACAACTGCCCTCCCCCCTTGGCCTCTAACCGCCTCTACCTCAGCCCCGCCACCATGGCTTTGTCCAGAAGAACATCAGAAGGTCTCCTGGAAGGTCTCCCAGTCTAATTAGTATATTACCCTTTTCTTAGTATAGATAGAGGCCTGGTGCACGGGTGGGGGCCAGCTGGTTTGCCCTGAAGGGTGTCCCAGATCAGGGTGGGGGTTCCCGTGGGACATGGGGCGGCCTGGGCGAGGGGCCTATGGTGGTTTGCAGGCTGGCCATGCCCCCATGGGGTGAGGGTCCCCGCTGGGGGGGGACGTGGCCAGCCTGGGTGAGGGCTGTTTTCAAGCTGGCCACAGCCCCCTCCGGGTGGGGGGTCCTGCTGGGGTGCCTGGCCAGCCTGGGTGAGGGGCTGAGGGCCATTTTCAGGCTGGCCACACCCCCTTCAGGGTGGGGGTCCCCACTGGGGTGCCTGGCCAGCCTGGGTGAGGGGCTGATGGCTGTTTGCAGGCTGGCCACACCCCCTTCAGGGTGGGGGTCCCCACTGGGGTGCTTGGCCACCCTGAGTAAGGGGCTGATGGCTGTTTGCAGGCTGGCCAAGCCCCCAGCGGGAACCCTCACCTCATGGGGGTGTGGCCAACCTGGGTAAGGGGCTCTTTTTTTTTTCTTTTTTTCTTCAGCGCCTCCTTGAGTGGAGACCAGGGTCGGCTGGAAGCAGGTATCTCGGATTTATTTATCTTCTATAATTGAAACTTTGTAGCCTTGAGCAGAGGCCAGGGCCAGCCAGGGCGGGTGGGAAGCTTGGCTTCCTCCATCGCTGGGGGCAACCCAAGCCTCCTGCTCACTCCAGCTCTATGGCGGCTGCCATCTTTGTTGGGTTAATTTGCATACTCACTCCTGATTGGCTGGTGGGTGTAGCAGAGTGGTGATTAATTTGCATATTTCTCTTTTATTAGTGTAGATTATTATATAGATTGTGCAGGATAGAGGGCTGGAGGTGAGAGGGCACTGGAAAAAAACAGAGTGACTGCTAATGGATATGGTGTTCCTTTTTGGGTGATAAAAAGTTGTAGAATTGATTGTGGTTATGGCTGCACAACTCTGTGAATACACTAAAAATAATTAAACTGTACACTTTAAATAGGTAAAAATGTATGGTATGTAAAGTATATCTTGATAAAAAATAAAAGCTGTTAAAGGAAAAAAACTATAAATAAAGTCAAAAGACAACTGAAAAACTGGAAGAAAATATTTGCAAAGGTTTAATACTCTTAATACATAAAGGATTCTTAAAAATTGAGAGAAAAAGTATCTAAATCCAACAGAAAATGAGGGGGGAAGGGGAAATAAACAGACAATGCACAAATATGAAAAAAATGTTCAAATTCCCTTGTATTTAGAGAAATGCAAATTAAGACAATACCCAGATATCATTTCTCATGATTAGACTGGCAAAAATTTTTAAATGTAACAACACATCTTGTTAGTGAACCTGTGGGAAAACAGCACTCTCCTACTTTACTGGTGGGAATAGAAAATTTGTACTAGTATATGCCTTCTGGAGGCAAGTGTGAAAAGATCTGACAAAACTACACATGTACTTATCTTTGGATCCAGTAATTTACTTCTAGAAATCTACCTGGAATTCAAAAATACATCTCCAATAATACAACAGTATACATACACAAGATTACACATTGAAGCATTAATTGTAAGTACAAAATACTGGCAACATCTAAATTCCCATACACTGAAGGGAAGTTAACACACAATGAAGTACTATGCAGCTGTAGAAAAACAACAACAAAACAATAAGGACTATTTCTCTGTTTCAATAATTTCCAGGAAATAATGTTAAGTGGAAAAAGCAGAACACAAAAAGAGTATCTAGAGTATGCTATCCTTCATATAAGAAAAAAGGGGAGGATGTAAGAGAATATACGTGTGCCCTGGCTGGTATGGCTCAGTTGGTTGAAGCATTGTCCTGTGGACTGGAAGGTCACGGGTTCGATTCCAGTCAGGGCACATACTTGGGTTGCAGGTTTGATCCCCGGTAGAGGCATCTATGGGAGGCAACCGATTGATATTTCTCTCTCACATCGGTGCCCACCCCACCCCTCTCTCTCTCAAAAAAAAAAAAAAAATTAAATAAATAAAGAAAAAATACATGGATCTGTTCATTTGTGCAAAAGCAATACAGGAAAGATAAACCGAAAACTAAAGAAAATAATTACGTGGGGTGTCAGGGAAGGTAGAAAGCAAAGACCAAGATAGCAGGGCTATCTCGGATTTATTTATCTTCTATAATTGAAACTTTGTAGCTGGTTTGGCTCAGTGGATAGAGTGTCGGCCTGTGGACTGAAGAGTCCCGGGCTCGACTCCGATCAAGGGCACATGCCTGGGTGCGGGCTCGATCCCCAGTAGGGGGCATACAGAAGGCAGCCAATCAATTATTCTCTCTCATTATTGATGTTTCTATCTCTCTCTCCCTCTCCCTTCCTCTCTGAAATCAATGTAAAAAAAAAAGATAGCAGGGATGAGGACAGAATAATAATTCTGAATATATCTTTAAAAAAATATAGGATATCATCTATTTCTGCATGTGGTTTGTATTAAAAACATCATATTGGAGCACTCAGATGAGAAGCATATCTTAGTCACTCTTCGACTCTGAGCTGGACATGGCCTGAATCAACCTGATTTGACCTCCTCAAATGTCCCCATTGGGAAATTTTATCTTGGGACTAGGGCATTCTGCTTGTAAAAAAACAGGAACATACCAGAATTCTGAGCAATAAATCAATCTAAAAGTTGAAATGAAGACAAGGATCTGACATTGTCAGAACTACTGGTCCAAGGAAAAGTAGGTGCAATGAAGATTTGACAACAGAAGTCATGGATGAGCTAGACAGACTAGCCCAGAGACAACGGCAGACTAGAAAAGCAGAAACATTGTTGTCTTACTTCCTTGTGGGTCTGGGACACTGTGTCAGTCTTAGAGTTGCTGAATATATCTTTTTGTATAGCTGACTCTTAGAATCATAGTAATATTTAAATCCCTTCACATATCCCCCAAATAAACAAACAATTAAAATCAACCAGGATATAGGGGAAATCCAAAATGAATATAAACAGTAATAAATTAACCTAACTATGTCACAAATCAATAACATAACCACACTGAAGGGTTACATGGGGGTAGAAAAGAACTAAACTAAGTGACTATGAGAAACAATAAGTTGACAGAATACTGTAAGGCTAAAGACAAAAAGAACTATATATGAGCATTATAATCAAGTCAGTAAGTGTATTTCTATGGGGGTATTCTAACAGCAATTCTAGAAGTACTTTATGTGCATACTAGAATTGAACAAACAAGAAAATATATTGCAGACAATGAAAGCTAGGTTTCTCACTGTTAAGAGAAAGAAATTATAAGGAAAAGGGAGAGACTAAAGTGAACCCTGTGGTGTTAGCTGGAATCACAGGTAACAGTATAAACGGATAAAAAGGTAAAGAATTACAGATGGCCCTAGTTGGTTTGGCTCAGTGGATAGAGTGTCTGCCTGCAGACTGAAGAGTCCCAGATTTGATTCTGGTCAAGGGCACATGTCTGGGTTGCAGGCTTGATCCCCAGTAGGGGGCGTGCAGGAGGCAGCCGATCAATGATTCTCTCTCATCATTGATGTTTCTATCTCTCTCTCCCTCTCCCTTTCTCTCTGAAATCAATACAAATGTATTTTTTAAAAAAAGAATTACAGATGTGTATATATGTCAGTTAGCATACATATATTATTTCATAGCTCTGTCTCTTAGAAGCAATGATTCCCTAATAACAATAAGCATACCTAAAACCCTTGGTTTCTAAATAACATCCTATCTAATAAAAGATTAATATGCAAATTGACCATACCTCCACCACACCCACAAACCACGCCCACCAGCCAATCAGGAGCGAGTATGCAAATTAACCCAAGATGGCTGCGGCATCAGAAAGAGCAGGAGGCTTGAGTTGCCCCCGACGATGGAGGAAGCCAAGCTTTCCACCTGCCCTGGCCTGCCTTGGCCTCCGCTTAATGCTACAAAGTTTCAATTATATAAGATAAATAAATCCCAACAAAAATGGCAGCAGCCACGGAGCTGGAGAGAGCAGAAAGCTTGAGTTGCCCCTGACAATGGAGGAAGCCAAGCTTCTGTAGCCCTGCCTTGCCTTGGCCTCCACTTAAGGCTACAAAGTTTCAATTATAGAAGATAAATAAATCCCAACAAAAATGGTTGCAGCCAAGGAGCGAGCAGGAGGCTTGGCTCCGCTCAAGGCTACAAAGTTTCAATTATAGAAGATAAATAAATCTCAGATCCCAGGGCCTCCGCTTGGGTCGCCGGGGGGCATGGCCAGCCTGCAAACCACGACAGGCCCCTCGCCCAGGCCGCCCCACGGGAACCCCCACCCTGATCCGGGACACCCTTCAGGGCAAACCAGCCGGCCCCCACCCATGCACCAGGCCTCTATCCTATCTAATAAAAGAATAATATGCAAATTGACCATCACTCCAACACACAAGATGGCTGCTCCCATGTGGTCAAAGATGACTGCCCCCATGTGGACACAAGATGGCCGCCACAAGATGGCCAGCAGGGGAGGGCATTTGGGAGGGACCTGGTCTGCAAGGGAGGGCAATTGTGGGCAATCAGGCCAGCAGGGGAGGGCAGTTGGGAGGGACCAGGCCTGCAAGAGAGGGCAGTTGGGGGCGATCAAGCCTGCAGGGGAGGGCAGTTAGGGGTGACCAGGCCGGCAGAGGAGGGAAGTTGGGGGTGACCGGGCCTGCAGGGAAGGGCAGTTGGGGGGGACCCAGGCCTGCAGGGGAGAGCAGTTGGGGGGGAAACAGGCCTGTAGGGGAGGGCAGTTAGGGGTGACCAGGCCTGCAGGGGAGGGCAGTTAGAGGTGACCAGGCTGGCAGGGGAGGGCAGTTAGGGGCAAACAGGCTGGCAGGGGAGCAGTTAGGCATCAATCAGGCTGGCAGGGGAGTGGTTAGGTGGTGATCAGGCTGGCAGGCAGAAGCGGTTAGGGACAATCAGGAAGGCAGGCAGGCGAGCCGTTGGGAGCTAGCAGTCCTGGATTGTGAGAGGGATGTCTGACTGCCTGTTTAGGCCCAATCCAAGTAGGATCGGGCCTAAACGGGCAGTCGGGCATCCCTCGAGGGGTCCCAGATTGGAGAGGGTGCAGGCTGGGCTGAGGGACACACCCTACCCGTGCACGAATCTCTAGTTCTTCAATAAAAGGAATCCAAGTGTCCCTGAAGAAGTACTGATTTCAGGGCTGGGCGAGAAAAATACAAGATGAGCCTGGAACATCTTGTGGTACCAGGAAAAAAGGGAAGGAAAGGCTCAAAAATAGTCGGGGTTTGTCAAAATAACACAGGAGCAAATCTGAAGGAGCTCTTAATGGTCAAAGCTAGAAAAATATGAGCAATAAGCTAGTGATAGTATCCAATATTTTGAGGGGAAATTCCTGTAACGTACATTTAACCATTTTAAAGTGTGTAATTTGGTGACCATTTTATTTTATTTTTTAATTTTTTAAAATATATTTTATTGACTTTTTACAGAGAAGAAGGGAGAGGGATAGAGAGTTAGAAACATCAATGAGAGAGAAACATCAATCAGCTGCCTCCTGCACACCTCCCACTGGGGATGTGCCTGCAACCAAGGTACATGCCCTTGACCGGAATCGAACCCCGGACCTTTCAGTCCCCAGGACCTTTCAATCCCCAGGACCTTTCTATCCACTGAGCCAAACCGGTTAGGGCAATTTGGTGACCATTTTAGTCATGTATAATGCATAGGTGCTTTAACAGTTACCTTGAAAGAAGTTTGAGGTGGGTGAGAGATAGATCCTCCTCTACAAAAAAAAAAGCAGGCTCCAGAGCAGATTCTGGCATATTTTGCAACATTTATTAAACAAAAATTCATTAGCAAGCAGGCACAAAACAGTTCACATAAACTATCCTAGAAGGTTGAGTAAGTCCCAGCTCTCTCCCCTTTTATTTATTATTTATCCTCACCAAAGGATATGCTCACTGATTTTAGAGAAGAGGGGTGTTGTTTTTTGTTTTTTTTGGGAGGGGGTAGACAGAGAGAGACACAGAGAGATACACACAAAAAGAGACAGAGAAACACTGATGTGAGAGAGAAATATCGATCGGTTACCTCCTGTGCACCCTGATCAGGAATCAAACCCACGACCTTTATGGTGTACGGGACAACGCTCCACCTAACTGAGCCACTGTAATTGTTTAAATTGCCACTTGCAAGGGGTTCACTCAGAGCAGAAGTGACAATATCCCAGAGGCAGGAGTTCTGTTGCCCTTGGAGTTGTTTACTTCTAAAATTCATTTCGCTAATTAATAATATATATATATATAAAAGCCTAAGTGACCGTTACGACCGAACAACTGGAACGACCAGTTGACCAGTCGCTATGACATGCACTGACCATCGGGGCAGACACTCAACGCAGGAGCTGCCTCCTAGTGGTCAGTGCACTCCCACAGCCAACCTCCCACGGCCCCTCTCCCCCCAGCTGGCCAACTTCCCGTGGTCCCTCTCCCCTGCCGGCCAGCCCCCCTCCCTGATAGGCCTGATCGCCAGCCAGGCTGAGGGACCCCACCCATGCACAAATTCGTGCATCAGGCCTCTAGTATCACCAATAAAAAATACAATCAGTTTCTGACATTCACATGCTAACTAGCAAAGGTGAAGCTCAAGCTATAGAGAGCAAAGCATTGAGAACAGCCACCCGTGGAGTGTGGCCTTTCTGATACAAACTAGATGACCACAATGGAGTGAGATGCTTTATTAAAGTAACTCATTGCCATTTAAATTGAGGAAGCTAATTGGCACAGATAGTACCAGATGGTCTATGGACAAGTATGTAAAAATAAATTATAGACATCATAACTCCATTGTAAAGGTTTTAAGGAGAATGGGAAGCTAATCAAGAGATTTAAGCTAGAGATAACATTACTGTTAACAGATATAAGGGGAGGGGAATCTGATCAACCCTCTCTAAGAGAAGCTTATTCTCAACCCTCTGTAAAACTGTGTGCTCCCGCCAAGGCCGGTGTGGCTCAGTTGGTGGGGGCATCCTCCAATGATAATTGATTCCTTGTCAGGGCACATACCTACTTTGCCAGGCACAAATGGGAGGCAAGCCATGGATGTTTCTCTCATACAATGTTCCCTGTCTCTGTCTCTCTGTCTCTCTGTCTCTCTCTCATCAGTAAAAACATAGCCTCTGGCAAGGATTTAAAATAAATATAGTCCTCTAGCCATGTGTGGCTATTTAAACTTAAATTAATGGGAATCCATTAAAATTAAAAATTCAATTCCTCAGTCTCACTAGCATACTTCATTGCTCAATATTAACAATATACAGATATAGGCCATTTTTATCACCACAAAAAGTTCTATTGATAACACTGCTCTAAAATACAGTTTTAAGAGAATAGAACATTTCTGGAAATGAAAAATAATTCAACAAAGAAGAGGCATCCATACATAAATTCAAAGAAGAAGGCACTTATGTTCTGAGTTCCTTTCTACAGTTCTACCTGTCTTTGGTCATCTATCTTGATCCTTCCCTTTTCCTGAAAAATACTGCCATCTAGCATAGAAGGAAGGGACAAAGGGAGGGAAGAGAGGAAACTACAGCCCAGAGGAGAAAAACAAAACCTTGAAAGCAAAATTTTGTGGGTTTTTTGGTCATTCTTCTCTACTAATGATATTTAAAAAGAAACAGGTGGGAAGTGAAAAGACAGCCATGAAGAACTGAATCAGGTACACTGTTCAAAGCAGCTCTTGTAGGGGAGAGAGTCCTAAGCACACACCCAGGAGATGAGGTCTCCCTCTTTGCAAATCCAATTAGCAAGCTCCAAGTTCTCAGTTGCTATTATGTTCTCAGTGCTTACTGGACCTAAAGTGTTAGCATCAATGTTTGGGTAGAAATGATTTTTTTCCCCTTGGCAAATCTGTGATTATAAAATGTGCAATAAATTTTAGGTGTAATTTTTTTAAGACTTAGTCTTGAGAGTCAGGTTTGCTTTGGGAAACAAAGCCCTGAAAATATAAAGTAATGTGTAATTTACAGAGTCTACCTATAAAAACTGAACTTGCACCTAATCTTTCAGGACTTACTCCTGTTACATAAAATGAGGCATGCCTAGAATATTTTAAAAAAGAAACTCAAGGAATCCTTTGATTTATTGTTATTTATAAACCCTAGAGCCAAACTTAATGTACAAATCCAGACCGCAAATTTCACAGTGAACAGATGAGGATTCATTTTGCCCACCTCTTTTAATTTACGACCTCTTTTGCTCAATAGCAAATGCTAACTGAAAATGAAAAGTGTGTAAGTAGAAGTGTTGAAAGAATGATGCTTAAATGTTCTGATCAATTTTTAAACCTTTTTATTTTAAAATTCAGAAAACTATGTAAAAGATATAGCTCAGTTAATGATTATAAGGCAAATATCCTTATAATTACTACCCGGGTCAAGAGAAAGACATTTCCAGTAACTCCCCAAGTCTCTCTCTGTGTCCTGTCCCTACCACAATCCCCTCTTCCCTCCAAAGTAACCACATTTATCCTGGCTTTTATAGTAGAAAAATATCACTTCCTTGCATTTCTTTATGGTTTTCCACATAAATGTGCATCCCTTTACATTATAGTTAAGTCTTGGCCATTAAAAAAAAATCTGATTCAACTTTAAGTCTCTTCTAATGCACAGGTCCTGTACCCCACCTTACTCTCATGCATTGCTTTTTCTTTCTTCTTTAGAATTCATCTGTTGCAGTACCTGAGTCATTTAACCTCTGGAATGTCCTACAATCTGTTTTTTGCTATTACATACTTTGTCTTCAGTATTTCTTACAAATTGGCAGCTGGATCCAGAGGCTTGATCAAGTTTGGCTTTGATCCCTTTGGCAAAACTTTGGTGGCAGTGTGTTCTTTCATCAGGAGGCATGATTTTTGTTTGTTTTAGTATATTTTTATTGATTTCAGAGAGGAAGGGAGAGGGAGAGATAGAAAAATCAGTGATGAGAGAGTATCATTGATTGGCTGCCTCCAGCACATCCCACGCGGGATTGAGCCCACAACCCAGGCATGTGCCCTTGACTGGAATCGAACCCAGGACCCTTCAGTCCACAGGCCGACACTCTATCCACTGAGCCAAACTAGCCAGGGCTTGTTTGGTTTTTGATGTTAATAGCTATTAATCCTCTATGCCTAGATCAACTGGGGTTGCAGAATTATACTATCCTATCATTTTGTTTCTATTTATAAGCTGGAATAATTTCATAGAGATGCTTCCTCTCACTTACTATATGGTTACCTCATGATACAGAAATGGTAGGATAAATGCTTAATTTTTTTTCTTTTATTTATACAGTTTTCAAGATAATGAATTGGTTCCCTGTCAATTCTCTTAATTTGACCAATTAGATTTTCTTTTATTTATTTATTTTTAATTTTTTTTCTTTATTAAGGTATTACATACATGTCCTTATCTCCACATTGCCTCCCCATCCCCCACCCCCACTCATGCCCTCACCCCCCTGGTGTCTGTGTCCATTGGTTAGGCTTACATGCATGCATACAAGTCCTTTGGTTGATCTCTCCTCCTTACCCCCACCCTCCCCTACCTTCCCTGAGGTTTGACAATCTGATCAATGCTTCTCTGTCTCTGGATCCACTTTAGTTCATCAGTTTATGTTGTTCATTATATTCCACAAATGAGTGAGATCATGTGATATTTATCTTTCTCTGACTGGCTTATTTCGCTTACCATAATGCTTTCCAGTTCCATCCATGCTGTTGCAAATGGTAAGAATTCCTTCTTTTTTACCGCAGCATAGTATTCCATTGTGTAGATGTACCACAGTTTTTAATCCACTCATCTGCTGATGGGCACTTAGACTGTTTCTAAATCTTTTTTTTTTTGGTATAGCAAAGGTGGAGATTTATTGAAGAACAAGTACAGGCTCCCATGTGGGGATAGGGAAAGAGTCCACAGAATGGAATCCCAAGTGGGGAGGGGGAAAGGGTCCCTGTTTCCAAATCTTAGCTATGGTAAATTGTGCTGCTATGAACATAGGGATGTATATATCCTTTCTGATTCATGTTTCTAGTTTCTTGGGATATATTCCTAGAAGTGGGATTACTGGGTCAAATGGGAGTTCCATTCTTAGTTTTTTGAGGAAACTCCATACTGTTTTCCACAGTGGCTGCACCAGCCTACATTCCCACCAGCAGTGCACGAGGGTTCCTTTTTCTCCCCATCCTCACCAGCACTTGTTGTTTGTTGATTTGTTGATGATAGCCATTCTGACAGGTGTGAGATGCTACCGCATTGTTGTTTTGATTTGCATGTCTCAGATGATTCGAAAGTAAACAAATAAGACTACATCAAAATAAAAAGCTTTTATACAGCAAAAGAAACCATCAACAAAACAAGAAAACCCACTGCATGGGAGAACATATTTGCCAATGTTATCACCGATAAGGGTTTAATCTCCAACATTTACAGGGAACTCATACAACTTAACAAAAGGAAGATAAACAACCAAATCAAAAAATGGGAAATGGACCTAAATAGATACTTTTCAAAAGAAGACATACAGAAGGCCAAGAGACATATGAAAACATGCTCAAAGTCACTAATCATCTGGGAGATGCAAATCAAAATGACAATGTGGTCGATTTTCTTATAAATATCATTATGAATTTAAATATATTTATGGGTTTCAATCCATTGCAATTCTTTTCCCAGTGCTCAATTTGCCCACTTTTTATCACTGGAAGCATCTCCAAGTTGGATCCTGAGTCCTTTTGAGATGACCCCAGCAGCCAGTCTTTGATAGCTTCCTTGTTATTCCGTATCACAATGTTCCAGGATTATCCTGTACATTGCCTGCCCTACACCTACAATCAGCCATTTCTCTCAGAAGCCTTGGTTTCTTTTGATGAGTAAATGGCATTTTAAGATCACAATCTGCGTCCCGAGGATGCTCATTGATACTGGGTTGGTCATTGTTTCTAGACCTTTTTGTAGACATAAATATAGACACACACAAATATTCCAATACCTACAGGGACCAGGCAGGTAACAAATGAAAAGAGATGAAGCATATGGGATTTTGGTGAAATGAAGAGCGCATAGTTTTTCTAAAGGAGACAAATCTTCTAATTTTTCTAAAGAAGCTGGAAATATAAATTTTTAACATGAATTTTTAAAACATTGACAACTAATTTTAAATAATTAAACACTAGGGTCAAATAAAACATCTGTGGGCCAGATGTGGTTAATGGACTATGTGTACTCTCAACCTGAAAGTTTTAACCTGTAATTATAGCCCCCAATTCACATTGTTGCTAGTACATAAAAATATTTAGGGAAGAGGATTCTCAGACTGCTTTAAGAAAAACCAAACTATAATAAGAAAGGGGAGAAATGTATAATTATCTCCCTCTCCCCAACTCTTTAAATCACTGGGGAGAAAAGCTTTTTCTAAACAGAAATAATATTCTCTCTAGGACAATATTGTGAAAAAAGACAATTATCAGAATAAACTCAAAGAAATTCTTTAAATAAAGTATTAAAAAAAGAAACTCTTCCAAAGTACTAACACCAATATGTTCATTGCAGCCTTATTTACAATAGCCAAGATATGGAAGCAATCTAAATGCCCATAAATAGAGGAGTAGATAAAATGGAATATTACTCTACCATAAAAAGAATAGAATTTTACCATTTGTAACTACATGGATGGACCTAGGGGGTATCATGCTAAGTGAAATAAATCAGACAAAGAAAGACAAATACCATATGATTTCACTTATATGAAGAATCTAAAGAACAAAATAAACAAACAAATTAGACAGAAACAGACTCAAAGATACAGAGAACAGACTGATGGTTGCTAAAGGGGAGGAGATTTGGGAGAATGGGTGAAAAATAATGAAGGGATTAAGAAGTACAAATTAGTAGTTACAAAATAGTCACAGGGATGTAAAGTACAGCATAGGGAACATAGTCAATAATCTATATCTATATATATAAAAGCCTAAGCGACCATTCAACCGGTAGCTATGATGCACACTGACTACCAGGGGGAAGATGCTCAATGCACAGGCATGGAAACATGGAACAGACTGATGAATCTCAGAGGGAAGGGGGGAGTGGGGAGGGTGGGAAGAGATTAACCAAAGATCTTATATGCATACTAGAGGCCCAGCGCATGAAATTCGTGTACTCGGGGGGTGGACAGGGGGTACCTCAGCCTGGCCTGTGCCCTCTTTCAGTCCGGAAGCCCTTGGGGGATGTCTGACTGACAGCTTAGGCCTGCTCCCCGGAGCCGTCAGTCAGACATCCTTAGCGCTGCCATGGAGGCAGGAGAGGCTCCCGCCACCACCAATGTGCTCGCCAGCCTTGAGCTGGCTCTGGCTGGGCGGTGCTCCCCCTGTGAGAGTGCACTGACCACCAGGAGGAAGCTCCTGTGTTGAGTGTCTGCCCCCTGGTGTTCAGTGAGCATCATAGCGACCGGTCATTCTGTTGTTCGGTCGATTTGCATATTACCCTTTTATTATATAGGACTAGAGGTCCGATTCGTGCAGCGGTGGGGTCCCTCAGCCTGGCCTGTGGGGATCCGGCCGAATCTGTGAACCGGGCCTCTGACATCTCCTGAGGGGTCGCAGATTGTGAGAGGGCGCAGGCCAGGCCAAGGGACCCCACCAGTGCACAAATCCATGCACCAGGCCTCTAGTATTGTAATAACTATGTATGGTGCCAGGTGGGTACTTGAAATATTGGGGGAATCACTTTGTAAATTATCTGATTATCTGACCACTATGCTGTCTGTACACCTGAAACTAATACAAAGTAATACTGTAATTGAAAAATAAAATTAAAAAAGAGAAAAGAAACTCTTAACAAAAATTTTTATAACTAAGCTTAGAGTTTAAGGATGAACCTGTAAATGCATGATCATTCCCTTACTCTCATTTTTACCTGTTCTAAAAGAAAAGGAAGCTAACACCATTGCCACCTCTGCCTTGACCCCCTCCTGGAAGCAGCAGAGACAACAGAAAGCTGCTGGGGAAAGAGAAAACATGGGAAGAATTCTAAATAGCCCTAAAGAATGCCTAGGGAAGGGGCCCATTATCCAGAAAAACCTGGTTGGCCCTAACCTATTTGGCTCAGGGGATAGAGCGTCTACCTGCAGACTGAAGGGCCCCAGCTTTGATTCCAGTAAAGGGCATGTACCTTGGTTGCAGGCACATCCCCAGTGGGGGGTGTGCAGGAGGCAGCTGATTGGTGTTTCTAACTCTCTATCCCTCTCCCTTCCTCTCTGTAAAAATCAATAAAAATATAATAAAAAAAAAAAAAAAGAAAGAAAAACCTGGTTGGGTTTGGCTCCTTTGATACAAGGTAGAACCATGTAATCTATCCAAAACTCCAGAAAGTATAGAAATCACAGTATTAACGCTTTCAGTTCAAAGACAAGAGGTCAGATTGGATCCTTAAGGGCACTCACAAAGTATTTTCCCCTGGGAACCTCAAGCCATGTAAGGGGATCCAAGGCTTTAGGAATCCCAAGCAAAAGGAAGGAGAAAACTAGGAACTTCCCTGACTGCACCTCTGCTAGCCTCACAGCTCGGCCTCAAAGGTTCTGTGCACTTTAGGGCTATTTTATTCTGCACGCTATCAGATCATAACATTTTAAGCTTGTCTCTCATTTGGAAACTAGGCCCTAAGCCAAGGTCAGAGGAAGAGTAAATATGGGGGAGGAGACCAGAGGGCTCAAACTACCATTCTCATAAGTGACTCACTAGTGAGCCAGATGTAGCACCCCCTGCCTTTGATGCTGAAGCCTTCCTGTGTCTCACATGGGAAAGAAAAAAACAGCTTTACCTCTGACACTGGTTGGACACTAGCTTGTCCACCTCATACCCTCTCAAAATTCCACCAGCAGAATGGAGGCAAGTTTGTAGTGTCAAAAAAGTAAGTACAAACTAACTTTCACAGTTCCTTTGACCATAGAAAATGAAATATTTTCTTTTCCCCTCATCACTCCATGTACCTTCAAGCTGGTGACCCTGTTCTTTCTATGAACATTTGAGCACTAATCAACAAATCATATAATAACCATAACTGATATCTATTGAACTCTTATCATACTCTGTTCTAAATATTTGACATGCATTAACCGTGTTTAGTAGCTACTATTATATTATCCCTATTTTATAGGTGAGTAAACCAAGGCATAGAGAAGTAGTCACTTTTTCAAGATCACAAAGCTAATACGCATCCAAGCCAGGACAACTTCAGAGCCTATATTCTATTTCCCTCTTTTTTACTATAAAACTTTCAAACACACAAAAAGAAGTTGAAAGAATATGCTAATCAACCATATATCTGTCACCAAGATTAAATATTAACACCTTGCCATACTTTTTATTTGTGTGTATAAATTTTTCTCTGTGTATAAATTTTCTACATATCATGACACCTCTCCCAAAAACACTTCTGCATGTAGCTCCTAAAAGTAAGGAGATTCTGCCTGGCTGGCGTGGCTCAGTGATTGAGTGTCGACCTATGAACCAGAAGGTCACAGTTTGATTCCTGGTCAGAGCACATGTCTGGGTTATGGGCTCTATCCCCAGTGTGGAGCATGCAGGAGATAGCCAATCAATGATTCTCTCTCATCATTGATATTTCTATCTCTCACTCCCTTTCTCTTCCTCTCTGAAATCAATGAAAATAACTATTTTTAAAAATATATATATATAATATTTAAAAAGTAAGATTTGCCTATGAACCACAACACTATTATCACATCCAAGAAATTACAATTCCCTATTATCATCTAACTAGAGGACCAGTGCACGAAATTTGTGCACAGGGGTGTGTGTGTCCCTCAGCCCAGCCTGCACGCTCTCCAATCTGGGATCCCTCAGGATTGGGCCTAAATGGGCAGCTGGACATCCCTCTCACAATCCAGGACTGCTGGCTCCCAACTGCTTGCATGCCCGCCTGCCTGATTGCCCCTAACCACTTCTGCCTGCCAGCCTGATCACCCCCTAACCATTCTCCTGCCAGCATGATCAACGCCTAACTGCTCCCCTGCTGGCCTGATTTCCCCTAACTGCCCTCCCCTGTCAGCCTGATCACCCCTAACTGCCCTCCCCTGCAGGCCTGGTTGCCCCTAACTGTCCTCCCCTGCAGGCCTGGTCACCCCCAACTGCCCTCCCCTGCTGGCCCAGTCACCCCCAACTGCCCTCCCTTGACAGCCTGGTCACCCCTAACTGCCCTCCCCTGCCAGCCATCTTGTGGCAGCCATCTTGTGTCCACATGGGGGCAGCCATCTTTGACCACATGAGGGCGGCCATCTTTGTGTGTTGGAGTGATGGTCAATTTGCATATTACCTATTTATTATATAGGATATCTAATGTATATTCAAAATATTCTAAATGTTCCCCAAATTATCACATCCAAGAAATTACAATTTCCTATCATCATCTAATATCTAATATATATTCAAAATATTCTAAATGTTCCCCCAAAATACTTTATAGCTGTTTTTTCCAAACCAGAATTCAATCAAGACTCACCCATTCCACTTGGGTTATTGTGTCTCCTTAGTCTAGAACAGTCCTCTTACTTGATCTTTTTCATGACAATGAATTTTTCAAGGGAACCAGACCAGCTAGCTATCTTACAGACCATCCCACATTCTGGTTGTTTTACTGTTCCGCATGGTATCATTTAACTTGTTCGTCCACGCTTGTATTTCCTAAAAACCAGAAGTCATATCTAAAGGCTTAATTAAGGTTACCCATTTAGGTCAGAATACTTTGCAGCTGATGCTGTGCACTTTGTGCTGCATCACATCAAGAAGCACTTCATGTCAGGCTGTTCTGCTATAAGTGATGCTGAGTTGGATTACTTGGTCAAGGTGGAGAGGCCAGAGCATTCCTTTGTAAATATTTATTTTTGCCTTTTCTACTAGCAGACAATTTAGAGGTGGAAGTGGGGAGTAATATTTTGGCACCATGCAAATGCAAATATCCTGGTTCTCCAAAAATCCTTCACCTAAAGATTTTGGCATCCTTGATGATCTTTGCTAGAGTCAATCGTTTCACTGGTGATCTGCTATTCTGTCATTCCTTCTACATTTATAAGCTGGAATTCTTCTGTAGAGCTTTGCCTTATTAACTGGGAAAGAGGGAAAGAACTGTAATTCCTTTTTAAAAGGTAGGGAGCTGCTTAATTCTTGCCTTTTATTAATTTTCAGAGTAAGAAATTGGTAAAACAGCCAAATGTAATGATAATGTCATAACTATGGACACATAGATTTTTATTTATGCAGTGCTTTACAATTACTTGATGCTAAAAATATCCTAAATATAGCCAGCAGGAGCCTCTTTGGGCTGACTCCACTGTTCTTTTGACACAGTACCATTAATCTTTGAGAACTATTTTGCTTTCCATCTTAACACGATGTTCCAATCAAGCCTGTGCTGTATGTACTACATTACACACGTTTCCTAGAGGGAAGTATGCACCTATGGAGGGCTCAAAAAAACTGAGAAAAATATAGTGTCAGGAGCATATGTGTCATTTCCTTATAGCTATCAAATTAATTTTTATTTGGGGCTTAAAAGGATATTATTAAGATTATCAGGTCCAGCTACCCATGGTTAGCTAAGACTCCCCAACAAGTAGCCATTCATCCTGTGGCCTAAACAGGGCGATTTCACAGGGAACTCACCTCCCTTGAGATATCCCATGCTGTCACAGAACTGCTGCTTTATACTGAGTTGCTTGTAGCTTACACCCATTTTTTTTAGCTTCTCTCCCTGAGCCTATGGATCTCTGTGAAACTCAGGCCTAAAGGATAATTTCCTCTCCTGTTCATTCCCTTCCTCATATTTAAACAGGTAAGTTTATTTCCTGGATGTGACAGGACTGATATTACAAATGCCATGCTATGACTCACAAGGCCCTATTGCTTTTTAGGCCACTTTACAGTATATACTTACATAAAGACATGAAAATATAGTATGGGCTGGGGTTTTAATTTCTAAATGGGATCCTTAAGTGCATCCCAAACTCTTCCCAGTTCTGTTCTTCACGTATAGATGGCTGCCAAGCACAGCCAATCCCAACTTCTGCAATTTTGCATCCAGTCCCTCATCTCTCCATTTCCCCTCACACTGGTTTGGGGCCCCAATTGACCCCTCTGACTCAATCCAATAGGTGATCTAACCTTTCCCAACCTCAGCTCCACTTCACGCCAATCCATCACACAGGCTGCTGCCAAAGCAGTCTTCATGCAGCACTCCTTTGCTCAGCAACCTTCAACTGCTCTATATCTGCAGATGTAGCATAGCGTCTAGCATCCTGAAGGTGCTCAGTAAATATTGGTAGAGGGAGGGACTAAAGAAAGTGACTGGCTGTAGTGAATACTACACTTGACATCATAACTCAATTATAATGTTCACTGTTGTCAGAGGCAATTTCCTTGAGTTTTAAACAAAAGCTACTTTACATAAAATTTTAGAAAAAAGTTTTAACAAACGATTAAAAAATTTTTAGTCAGTATATGAAAAATACATTTTAAAAATTTAAATAGTGATACCATTTTATCTATTGATTGATTTTTAGAGAGAGAGAGAGAAACATCAATTTGTTGTTGCACATATTTATGCATTCATTGGTTGTTTCTTGTATGTGCCCTGACCAGGATTGAACCTGTAACCTTGTATATCGGGATGTCACTCTAACCTACTGAGCCACACCAGCCAGAGCTAACAGTACTTATTTGATAAATAGTTGCACAAAAATTCTGGCTGCATGCACTCCCCTTAGTGCTCAGACTTTCTAAAGAATAAACTGTAAATATGAAGTAAGAAAGACAATACAAACAACAACACATTGTTATGTGGAAAAATGCTTGCATTCAAGAAGAATCTAGAAAGAAACTCAAAGCAAAATAATTTCACAGTATGGTGTCACATCTATTAAACTAGCAATCATAAGTCAAATTTAAAAAGCCAATGGCTGCCCTGGCCAGTTTTCCTCAGTGATTAGAGCGTCAGCCCATGGACTGAAGGATCCCGGGTTCAATTCCGGTCAAGGGCATATACCTCGGTTGCAGGCTCAATCCCTGGCCCCAGTCAGGGTGCATGAAGAAGGCAACCAATCAATGTTTCTCCCCCGCTCCCTTCCACTCTATCTAAAAAATGGATAAAATATCCTCAGGTGAGGATTAACAACAACAACAAAAAGCCAATGGCACTCTGAGAGGAAGTGGTTCACTTCACTTTAGACACTTATGGTGGCACTGCAAATTGGCCCAGGATTTCAGGAGAACAATCTGGTCTTGCATAATAAGAACTATTAAACTTCTCTCACCTTTGGGTCCAATGATTCAGCTGGAGAAACATATTTTAAGGAAATAAAGAAAACCAGATTTCTACACTATTTTTATTAGCGACAACTAGGTCACATCTCAAAATAACAAAATAGAAGAAAGACCAAGCTAACCATGTATCATCATGACATCAACACAAAGATATATTATGAAGTCAGTTAAAATGATAAGCATATGGCCTATTTCAATAAATGGGGATATATACTCGGTTTTAGCAACAGTGCTTATACTTAAGAACAATGGCTTTGAAATTAGACATTTCTTGGTTTGAATCCTGACACTGCCCCCTCTACACTTCGAAGAAATGTTTCTCTTTAAACAATGGATTTGTAAGTAGAAGAAAGTAAGTGTGAACTGGAGTCCCATTGCCTGATTAAGCCATGCCCTCCTTTCCCCCAAGCAGAGACCCAGGCCATGTATCAAATGTCACTTGAATACTGGCTTCTGACCAGCGAGTGCTTACCTGGAGGAGATAAAGGAGTCCTGGGACAAACAAGGTGAGTGGGTACAGAGACTGGTATGTTGCTAAGGCAAGAAAAATAGCACTGAGGAAGGCACTACCTGTAAAAAGAAATAAATGTATAGAATAATCCAGCCTCATCAATCAGAATTAGATTCGGAGGGTCCCCAAATCAAGAAACTTTCTATAACTTTTCAAATAAGTCACCTGTCAAATATCCCCTGATATACAAGGTGCTTTGGAAACTCACAGAGAGCCTCTTGGCTTGAATTCCAATGAAAGAAAACAAGGAAGTCAAAACCATTTACCTTTAGCAACCCGAAATACCACAGGAATATTTATTGTAACATTTCCAGACCCATACAGATTTTATAAAACTTCAGCCCAAAGGGGGCGGGGAGTAAGAGATCAACAAAGGATTTGTATGCATGCATATAAGCATAGCCAATGGACACAGACAGAGTGGTGAGGGCCTGTGCTGGGAGGGATGAGCAACTGGGAGAGGTCAATGGGGGGAAAAGGAGACATATGTAATACTTTCAACAATAAAGAATTTTTAAAAATTAAAAACAAAAAAACACTTCAGCCCAAAGATGAATAAAGGGATCAAGTCTATTAACATCATGTCCTATTTAAGTTACCAATTGATTATGCCTACAGTTATTGCTTAAGCTATTCAGAGTGTGAAACCTATCCTTTTGGATGTTCTAAAACCCCATCACTATTATTTTTTTTTGGAGCGTACATTTATTAAAGCTGGGGGCAGTGAAACAAAGGGAGAGCTTAGGATAGAAGAAGCAACAGGAGAGAGCCTAGATGGTGCTGCTTTGGCTCTCTAGAAACTTTGTAAGAAAGAAGTGAGCCACACCAGGCTTCCTGGACTCATTTAAAAGTAAAAGTCATGTGACAGAAGTGGGCCAAGGCAGGACTGCTTTTAGCTTACTGAAAAGTCAGAGAAAAGGGGGCCTTGGAAACAGGTTCTGAGGGTTAGCCCAGGATGAGCTGCTGCTGCTCCCCTGGTTGCAAGTCTTGTGGGGACCCTTAGAATTTAGGAAAAAGAGAACAAAAGTTAGTGCCCAAGAAAAGGAGGGGTGGGGGTGTGCTTTAAGACGAGCACATTCCCAGCACTTTTTTTATAACACCCTTCTTTATGTACTATCTTCAAGACATGTGTTTATTTTTTTTCCAAATTAACATTTATTTATTTATTGTTACTCCTCACCCAAGGATATTTTCTCCATTGACTTTTTTTTAGAGAGAGTGGAAGGGAGGGAGGAGGAGAAAGAGAGAAAGAGAGAAGCATCTATCATATGTGAGAGAGATACATCCATTGGTTGCCTCCCACATGAACCCCAACAGGGCCAGGAATCAAACCTGCAATCCAGGTATGTGCCCTTGACTGGGAATTAAACCCAAGATCCTTTGGTACAAGGGCTGATGCCCTAACCACAGAGCAACACCGGCCGGGCTTAAATTATATTAATTTTATTAATAATGGTTTCATTCCCTACATAAAATGAACCACTATAGAATCATTAAACATGATGGTATAAAAAATTTGCAATGACATGGAAAGATGTTTATAATCCCATTAAGTGAATGTTACAAAAGAGATATATACTAGGATTTCTTAAAAAATATGCATAAACAGCCCTAGCCAGTTTGGCTCAGTGGAGAGAGCATCAGCCCCTGGACCAAAGGGTCCCAGGTTCAATTCCAGTCAAGGGCACGTACCAATTGCAGTTTGATCCCCAGCCCTGGTCGGGGTACATGTGGGAGGCAACCAATCAATGTGTTTCTTTCACATAGATGTTTCTGTCTCTCCCCCACCTTTCCACTCTCTCTCTCTAAAAACAAAAACAAACAAAAAAAAAAAAGGAAAAATATCCTTGGGTGAGGATTAACAAAAAAAATGCATAAACCATTTTATTAACTGTGTTACCTCAATCAATAAAAATAAAAAATTATACTTTCAATAAAGAATTATAAAAATTTAAAAAACATATGCATAAACAAACTGTTTAAAAAGGTTAAAAGGCTAAGCAGCAAAGTTCACAGTGGTTATCTGTTTTGTAGGATTATAGATGATTTTTCATACCTTTGCTTCTATGTATTTTCCAAATTTTCTATAATGAACATGCATTGTCTTTGCCATAAGAAAAAGACTGATTTCTTTTTTTTTTTCAAAACACATAGCTATTCCCTTTCAGATGGCTTAAGACAGTGGTCGGCAAACTGCGGCTCGCAAGCCACATGCGGCTCTTTGGCCCCTTGAGTGTGGCTCTTCCACAAAATACCACGGCCTGGGCGAGTCTATTTTGAAGAAGTGGCGTTAGAAGAAGTTTAAGTTTAAAAAATTTGGCTCTCAAAAGAAATTTCAATCGTTGTACTGTTGATATTTGGCTCTGTTGACTAATGAGTTTGCTGACCACTGGCTTAAGATAACAGATTACCTTAAAGCAAGCTTGTCAAACTCAAAGACTAACACGGGCTAAATAAACAAGGTTTAAGTTTATGTGGACTGCAAAAAAACAAAAGTTTCAATTTTCATAGAAACATAGGTTTATTTCGATAGAGACATGCTGAATACGAAGGACTGAAATAAATGAGTAATCGTTAACATAAAATAATAGAACATTTTAATAAAAATTGATATATTTTCATGACCATTAACTTACCAGACACTGAATAACTGCACAAATTAATAAGCATACTGAAAATAAACCTATTTTTCTTGTTCTCTGAAAGTGAAATATTTCCTGTTGCGCACACCAAACAAGTCAGTACAAGACTACTGACGTGGCAATCGGCTGCTAAAATATTCACTGTTAGTATTAGTGGCGAGAAATGGTGTGCCTGCACATAAGGCGCGTAAGGGAAATGAATGCAACACGATTATAGTAATCAGTCATTAGCAAACGTTGTGGTTTGTTATTAATAATTATGTGTAACAAGATATTGTAAAAATTAAGTTACAAAACTTTTAGTAAAACATTTATTACATACTGTTATATTGGCTGGGCCACAAAAATATTCATTGTGGGCCGCATGCGGCCCGCAGGCCACGAGTTTGACATGCTTGCCTTAAAGCCATGGCTAGAAAGGCCTCATTTACAACAGAAGTTTCAAAGTAGCTTAGAAATCAGTAGAGTGTAATTGATGGTCTAAGGCTAGTGCCCTATAATGATAATGTTTCATTAAATGACAGTATCCATGGTCATTCGTATTAGTGTGGGGTCAACTGTTCACTGAAAATAACAGACATACTCGTAATGGTGCTTCCTAAAAGGAGAACTACTTACCCCACTCAGTCGTTCCAATAACTCCATGAGTGGGTACTATTACTATCCCCATTTTACACATAAGGAAACTGAAGAACAGAGAAGTTATTTGTCCAGGGTGACAACACTAGTGAATAATAGAAATAGGGTTTGAACCTAGAGAGTCTCATTCTAGACCCCACATTCTTAAATTGCATCAATATGCTACCTTCTTGATCTCAATCTTGCTGTACCATAAAAATCACAATAAGCAGAGCAACTATTTGTTAAGCAAGTTCTGGTAAGGAAGCATGTTAAGCATTTTATAGTTCTCATTATTCCTCCACTAATCCAGGAGGCAAATACTATCTATGATCACACTGAAGCTCTTGAGGCTGTGTGATTTGCCTAAGGTTAAAAAGCTGGTAACTAGAACAAGCAGGTTTTGAAGCTGGGTTAATGTGACAAAACTCTACCCAAGGCTGCTTTGTACTTGGGTCCTTGCCTCCTCTATGACTCTCTCCATAGGAAGGCTTTACCCTACAGCAGTGATTTTCAACTGGTGTGCCTCAAGAATTTTTAAAACATGCAATACCTGAATATTTAGACCTCTTTTCCCTTAGATTGTAAATAATAATAATGATGATGACAGCCAATACAACAATAGCTGTGAATGCCGTCTTGAACCATAAATATATAGATCCTATAGCACTTGCATCTTATTAGACACATCGCATAATAAGGTTGCTTCTGATTGGTTAATTCTTGGTACCAGAAATTCTTATTTACAAGTATAGGCACCTGATATTTTAAAACGTCTCTTTGGAGCAAAAAGGATAGGAATTACTATTATTATTGATCGACAAAAAATACATATATATTGGTGTGTTGCAGAATTTTAGGAATTTAGTGATATCAGCCATGAGATGAAAAAGGTTGAAAACCGCTGCTCTAGAGGAACCTCAGATGGCTATGATGGAATCCTCAGGCCTCAGGATCATCACTGCTATTGTTTTTCCAGGGCTGGGCTTCAGAAAGAAAACCTCTTGTTTTAACCTCCTCCCAGTGCTCCCCAAAAAGCCTCAGGGAGACTATCAATCCTGAGTAATAGGAGGATATTATTGCCTGGCAGGTGTGGCTCAATGGTTGAGCACTGACCCATGAACTAGGAGGTCACATGCCCCGGTAGTGGGCTCCATCCCCAGTAGGGGGAATGTAGGAGGCAGCCTATCCATGATTCTCTCTCATCATTGATGTTTCTAGTTCTCGCTCCCTCTCCCTTCCTCTCTCTGAAATAAGTAAAAGCTTTTTTTAAAAGGAGGATATTATTAAAAGTAACCACAAGTACCACCATTTACTAAGCACTGAGCACATGACACTATACCATGCTAAAGTGCTTGCTTTATTTTTGTTTGTTTAATATATTTTTATTGATTTCAGAGAAGAAGGGAAATTGAGCCCTCAACCCAGGCATGTGCCCTGAACGGGAATCGAACCATGACCTTCTGGTTCATAGGTCAACACTCAACCACTGAGCCCCATGGACTGGGCAGTGCTTGCTTTTTTGTTAATTCTCAGCTGAGAACATGCTTAGTGAGAGGAGGAGGAGAGAAAGAGGAAGCGGGGGAGAGAGAGAGAGAGAGAGAGAGAGAGAGAGAGAGAGAGAGAAAGGGAGGGAAAGAGATAGAGAAAAACATCAATGTGAGAGAGAAACATCAATTTATTGCCTCCCATATGTGCCCCAACCAGGGATCAAACCCACGACCCAGGTATGTCCCTGACTGGAAATTGAACCAACCAACTGAGCCACTCCAGCAGGGCACCATGCTAAGTGTTTTACATGCACTTACACTGAATGCATGTATATGCATTTACATTCTCATTCACTCTTTACATTCACTCTATGCAGTAGGCACTATTTGAATCCCCATGTTATAGATAAGGAAATGGAGGCCAAAAAAGTTAATGACTGGCTCAAGGTGATGTAGCCAGGAAGTGGTGGAGCTGGGAATGGCTACCTGATCTGTCTGACATCAGAGCAGCCTGAACTCCTTATCGTGCTGGACTGCCTCAGTAGTAATCCTTCTTTTTCCTTGGGAAGCAAGTCTTGTTACACAGGCCTCTTTTAGTACAATAAGGAGAGTTGTAAGGGTCCTTAAGTGGCAAACCTTGAGAATTTCTAGTCTGGAACATTTCATTATTGATAAATACCAACAATGTACAGGAGTACCTATTAACATTTGTCTGTTTTCTTTTTAAAGCCTAATGAAGACTAGGATGGAGTATTTTCATTAGCTCACTGAGAGGCTGAGAATCCTAGACCCGTGGTTGGCAAACTGCGGCTCGCGAGCCACATGCGGCTCTTTGGCCCCTTGAGTGTGGCTCTTCCACAAAATACCACGGCCTGGGCGAGTCTATTTTGAAGAAGTGGCGCTAGAAGAAGTTTAAGTTTAAAAAATTCGGCTCTCAAAAGAAATTTCAATTGTTGTACTGTTGATATTTGGCTCTGTTGATTAATGAGTTTGCCGACCACTGTCCTAGACCTTTGAAGTGAAACCCAAGCTACTCTACTTAACTATTATCAACTCTGCCCACAGACCTGTGTTTCCCAGCCAACTCCCCAACAGGACATCACAATATAATGGCCTGGACCTTGTCCTGGCCTGTCACTCAGTATGTCCCAGGCAAGCCTGGACTGCCACAAAGGAAGCCAAGGTAGAACAAATAGAAGGAGTCAAGACAAAGCAACTGAGACCATTCTCTTCTGTGGGGCACCTGCTCCTTGGCAGTGTGGGGAGAGAGTTGCGAAGTGTGCTTCCACTGTCCCTGTCTTCTTGTTCATCAAGTTAATTTATTTTTAATTATGTGCTCACTGAAGAAACTTTGGAAAAAAATATAGAAAAAAAATAAAAATCACCCATAAAGTCACTATACAGAAACAAGTTACTCTTTCAGAATATATTTTCTCTTTTTGTTGCACTTTAACATAGTTAAGATTATATTTTATTAAAATATATAATTTTATAATCTGCTTTTTAAAAAGAAGAATATTCTCATATAATTATTTTGCAACTATTTTTAAATATCATGTGCATGGGAACAATGTATTTAACTATATGAACAAACAGTGTTTTACTTAGCCTTTTCTCTATTTTGAAGTATTTTCCAGTCATAATAAATAACTGCATTTAATGACTTCACATCATAAAGTTTTGTTTGTATGTCTACATTCCTTTAGAATAGATTCTCAAAAGTGAAATTAATAAACCAAAAGCACAAACATTTTAAGACTACTGTCAAACTGCTTGTCAATAGCATTATATTAATACTAGTGGCCCAATGCATGAAATTCATGCACGAAGCATGGGGGTGGGGGGGTTCTCTCAGCCCAGCCTGCACCCTCTTCAATTGGGGACCCCTTGGGGCAGCCGTGGGCAAACTACGGCCTGTGGGCCGGATCCGGCCCGTTCGGCTGTTCTATCCGGCCCGCGGAGCCGAAAGAGCGGAGGGTTCTCTTGCTCTCCCCTCCACTCCTTTACTTTGAATTTATATTAGTTCACACAAACACTCCATCCATGCTTTTGTTCCAGCCCTCCAGTCCAGTTTAAGAACCCATTGTGGCCCTCGAGTCAAAAAGTTTGCCCACCCCTGCCTTGGGGGATGTCTGACTGCCCTCCCCTCCCCTGCTGGCCTGGTTGCCCCCAACTGCCCTCCCCTGCCTTCCTGATCTCACCCCAACTGCTCTCCCCTGCTGGCCTGATTGCCCCCAACTGTCCTCCCCTGTTGGCCTGATTGCCCCTAACTGCCTCTGCCTGCCTGATCACCCCTAACTGCCCTCCCCTGCCAGCCTGATCTCACCCCCAACTGCCCTCCCCTGCAGGCCTGATCTCACCCCCAACTGCTCTCTTCTGCCGGCCAAGTTGGTTCTGATTGGTTGGTTTTTATGCCAGTCAGGTCAAAAGCTCTGTCTCCTAGGCAGCCATGGCTCCTCACAGTTCACCCAGATTTGGTTCTGATTGGCCAGTCAGCGTCAAAAGCTCCGCCTCCTACGTAGCCATTGGCTTCTCACAGTTGACCCAGATTTGGTTCTGATTGGTCAGTTCCTATGCCAGTCAGCATCAAAAGCTCCACCTCCTAGGCAGCCATTGGCTCCTCACACTTCACCCAGATTTGGTTCTGAGTGGTTGGTTTCTATGCCAGTCAGCATCTCTGGGCCTATCAACAGGGCCTGATCAGAAAGGTGGGGCTTATCAGCAGCCCCGGTGAAGGCCTGGAAAGAAATGGAGGTGCGGCTGCTGGCCCGGCCTGGAGAGAAAGAGAGAGGCAAGTGCTGATCAACAGCTGCCACACAAGCTACAGATCAGACCCTGCTTCTCTCTTCAGGCCTCTCTCTGGGCCTGATTCACAGCCCCCTCAGCAGTCAGTGCTGGGTCACTGCGCCTGCAGCTGCCACAGTCAGTGCTGGGTTGCCAAGGCAACCCAGCGCTGACTGCAGGACTGACTTCCAGTTGGTCGAGCCTCTGGTCATGATGGAGCCAGGGTTTTTATATATTAGGATATAAGTCAGCTTGCCCTGTAGGAGAATGTCTATTTGGATAGCACCTTTGTCAGCACTGAAAGTTTTCTAACATTTTTGGCAACTTGAAATGGGAAAAATAAAGCTACTTCTTTGTTATTTCAATTTGCTTTTCTTTATTATCTATGGAGTTGAATATTTTTTCATGTTTTTCAATATAAAATGCCTTCATTTGTGAATTTTCCTGTCTTCTCTTTTTTTTTTTTTAATATATTTTATTGATATTTCACAGAGAGGAAGGGAGAGGGATAGAAAGCTAGAAACATCGATGAGAGAGAAACATCGATCAGCTGCCTCCTGCACACCTTCCACTGAGGATGTGCCCGCAACCAAGGTACATGCCCTTGACCGGAATCGAACCCGGGACCTTTCAGTCCGCAGGCCGACGCTCTATCCACTGAGCCAAACCGGTTTCGGCTCCTGTCTTCTCTTTTAAATAGTGAATTATTCCTTTATTTTTTCAAAAAATATATTTTGATTTTTTACAGAGAGGAAGGGAGAGGGATAGAGAATTAGAAACATTGATGAGAGAGAAACATCGATCAGCTGCCTCCTGCACACTCCCCACTGGGTATGTGCCCGCAACCAAGGTACATGCCCTTGACCAGAATCAAACCTGGGACCCTTGAGTCCGCAGGCCGATGCTCTATCCACTGAGCCAAACCGGTTAGGGCTCCTTTATTAATTTTATTAAATATCTAAAGTATGTGGAATAAATATGAAATGAAAAATATGACTTGTAGATTTTATAAATGAACTAACCTCCTGTATCTACTTTTGTAGGAGTTACTACTAATATACTCAAAGAGTTAAGAGTAGTTCAGAGACCTAACTAAAACAGAATTCTCCAAATATTTTAACAGATTAGAAATGTTATTTGTGATGCTCTCTACAGCTGCCAACAGTGAAAAATAACAAATGTCCAGCAAAAGGGAAGGCCTGTGACCCCATGACAAATATACTTGAGGAACAGAGAGGAGGTAGGGAGGGGTGATAACAGACTTTCTTCTCATTTTCTATGTTTGAATATCTTTTATTCTTACCAAGTACTTAAACTCCTAAATTTTTTAAAAACTAAATTTAGACTGAAAGTAATTGCAAATATGTGACCAACGTCACACAATTCTTATGAAATAAGTGATAAAAGTAAAACAAAATTATATGTATACCATTACAAAAATGTCTATCAATTCATTTGACAGAAATCTGAAGTGCTACAATAAAAAATTTTTTTTTGCTCTGGGTGACCAAAAACAATATAGCTGCAAAAAAGATACATAAACATTTTTACAGGTTTTCCCCCCAAACAAAACCTTCCCATTGACTTAAAAGGTTATATAAAAGATGTTTTTAAAATGGTATAATTTACATTTTTGTGTAAGACTCCTATTAAATGCATCTTCAAAGGGCATGTCTTCAGTATTTCTAGCTTTGCACATGGCTGTTTTATTTTATTTTTAATATTTTTATTTATTTCAGAGAGGAAGGGAGAGGGAGAGAGAGATAGAAACATCAATGATAAGAGCGAATCATCAATTGGTGGCTGCCTCCTGCATGCCCCACACTGGGGATTGAGACCGCAACCCAGGCATATGCCTGACCAGGAATCGAACCGTGACCTCCTGGTTCATAGGTTGATACTCAACCGCTGAGCCACGCCAGCCGGGCTGCACACGGCTATTTTAAAGGTGACATTTCCAAAAGCCAGAGCTCAGTCCCTTCTGCCCAGCTGCAGCATATAATCCGTATTTTAATGGATACCGAATACCTTGATAAATGAGTCTACCTGAGCCTGGTGCTCTGCAAACAGTAAACAGTCTTCACTATTTCAGAGCACAATCTTCAGAACAAAACAATTCAGGTCATTTTAAGTAACCTGATAATAAGTTAATACTAAGTGGCCTACAGAAAGACCTAAGTCATTCCTATATGCCACCCTAGAAAAGGCAAGTAAACTGTAAGTAAAAGGTTCTATTTAAAACCTGTGATTCTTTATTTCCTGAGTGTGCAAACTATTTAGCAACAATGTATAAAAATAAGGACTTTCATACACTTCTTACCAGAGTGTAAATTGGTAAAACTCTTGAAGGCAATTTAGCAATAAATTTCAGAAATCCTAAAGAAGGTACATATCCAGTGACACAATAATTCTATTTCTAGGTCTTTATAAGAAAATAATTGAACGTGATGTGAAAATTATTATACGTTATAAATTAATTTGTAGTATTATTTAAATATCCGAAAACTAGAAAATGAGCTAAATATTTAATTAGTAGATAAGTTGGTTAAAGAATTTCTATACATTCATCCATATAATGGAATAATATATAGCCATTAAAATTGACAGACTAGATGTTTCTTGACATATGTGGTAGGTTGTATTTTTGGCCCGGATTCTACACCCGCCTCTATGTCCAGGCCGTTTTCCATGTAACTTTGCAGTGCTCTTCCATTGTGGGCAGGATGGAAGTCTCCACTCCTGGGCTCAGCCATGTGTCATGTTTTGATTGCTGTGATGTTAGCACATGATGCAACGAGAAACATAAAAAATGCATGCCTGACTGGGCTTGCTCACAGTTGTGCCTCTGCTGTCACTATGACAAGAACATACCTACTTTCAACAATAAAGATAAACCTTTTTTAAGAACATACCTAAATTAGTCCCCTAGAAGATGACAGACATGTAGAGAAGAGTTCAGTCTAGTTTAACCAACTACAGCTAGCTACTGATGCAGGAATGAGCCCTGATGAAACCAACAAACTGCCTAGCCACGTCCAACCCAGATTAGAGGACCCATGTTGACTTACAGTATAGAAGCTACTGCTTATTGTTGTTCTAAGCCACTGAGATTTGAAGTGGTTTGTTGAATAACATTTTTGTGGTGATAGTTAATAGATACAATATTTAAAAGTTTGAAAGAAAAATGGAGGGAAAAAATATGGAGCTATATACCCCAAAGCTAACAAATTTCCAGTTAAAAATGGTGGATTGGTCACATGTGTATCATCTCTCTCTCCAAAAACTTCACTTAAAATGACAATAAAGGAATAAAACTAGTCTTAAGCCACAAACAACAGGAAAGGAGATTATCCTATATAATAAAAGGCTAATATGCAAATCAGCCAAACAACAGAATGGCCAGTTGCTATGACATGCACTGACCACCAGGGGGCAGATACTCAATGCAGGAGCTGTCCCCTGGTGGTCAGTGTGCTCCCACAGGGGGAGTGCCACTCAGCCAGAAGCTGGACACATGGCTGGCTAGTGCAGCAGTGGTGATGGGAGCCTCTCCTGCTTACACGCGGCAGCGCTAAGGATGTCTGACTGATGGCTTAGGCCTGCTCCCTATGGAGTGGGCCTAAGCCAACAGTCAGACATCCCCTGAGGGCTCCCAGACTGCGAGAGGGTGCAGTCCAGGCTGAGGGACCCCCATGCCAAGTACATGAATTTTGTGCACCGGGCCTCTAGTAGCAAAATAAAATGTAATAAATAGTAGAAACATAAAGCAGGTAGAAGAAGGATAAATGACTGAGAAATGTGGAAGAAATTACAATTCAGGGATCTCAGAGAGGAATACCAATAAAAATAAAGCCAACTCACCCCACAGAACTTCTGAGAAATTCATCACCTTGAAGGCATCAGACACTATGGAAGGTGAGGTGAGGTACAGAGATGAAAATCAAGCTGAAAGTTTGTATACAGATCAGGCAGAACCCCAGGTCTCATCTCACTATGTGCACTCCAACTTCCAACTTTCTACTCCATCCAGAGACTACAGTTCTGGAGAATATTAACTGAAGAAGCACAGGTTTAAGGTGTACTAAGCACAGTAATGGGCTGAGGAGAGGTGTGGGCTGAAGAGAAATGAGATTATATAAAATCCATACATTGTAATCTGCCACCTCCTCTGTTCCTACTCTCACAACTTCAATAGTTGGTCATATGAATCACCCCCCACACTCCCAGTCCACTGCAACTCCAACTCTGTTACTATTGGACAGGAAATTGGAAAATTCCTCTCTGGAAACAGTAAGTAGTTTCAGAGAAAAACAAAACCTATAAATGATGACATGTAGGGGTACTTCCAACCAAAAAGGTCGGCCCAATGCCCAATTTCCCTACAGTGAGAATGATCCATTAACAAGTCCTGCCCCTCCAGTCTCAAATCATCATGTTAGCGCTTCACTCTTAAACATAAACAGACAGCCAAGGATGACCATAAATGAGAGAAAATCCTCCCATATGAAAGACAGAGCCCGAAAGAAACAGGAAGAAAGTGGTGGAGGGATGACCAGAAAGACAAAAAGACTATGCTTGAAACAGATGAGAACTGGAAAAAAAAAACCCAAAACTCTGGTAAGAAAGACTACTGTGATGATTAAAAAAAAAAAAAGCGCTACTTCAAAAAATAATTGAGACCAAGAAAAAACTTAAAAATGTATTAGAAAATTTAAAAATTCAAGAGAGGCCGAAACCGGTTTGGCTCAGTGGACAGAGCGCCAGCCTGTGGACTGAGGGGTCCCGGGTTTGATTCCGGTCAAGGGCATGTGCCCTGGTTGCGGGCATATCTCCAGTGGGAAGTGTGCAGGAGGCAGCTGATCGATGTTTCTATCACATCGATGTTTCTAGCTCTCTATCCCTCTCTCTTCCTCTCTGTAAAATATCAATAAAATATATTTAAAAAAAAAAATTCAAGAGAGGAGTTAGAAGATAAAAACATAGAAATATCCCAGAAAAAGAGGAAGTAAAAGAGCTGGAACTATCAATAGAAAATAAAATATGCAAATTAAATCAATCAAGAAAGTCCAATATCTAATAGAACAAATAAGCGGACAGAGAAAACAGAGAATTTGAAAAAATAATATTGAAATACCTTCTGGAACTAAAGGACACTAATCTCTACATTGAAAGGACCTACCAATTGCCTAGTATAATGAATGAAGAAAGAAAAAATATATGGCAGAAAAAAAATATAATGGCAGCCAAAAGCTCAATGACAACCAGGATGCTAGAGGACAGTAAAGCAATGCCTTCAAAATTCTGAAGGAAAAGTTTTTCCAATCTAGAACTGTATACTCTGTCCCAACTATTAATTTGGTGCTGAACTAGAGCAAAAACATTTTTCAGACATAAAATGACTCAAGATATGTATTTAATACACCCTTTCTTAGAAAACTACTTGAGGAACTACTTCAGCAAAACAAAGAGAAAAAATCAATAAAGGAGAGAAGAAATCCAGGAAATAAGGAATACAATGCAGGAGAATTGTGAGAATTATAAAGAAAAGTCCCACAATAGCAGCTTTGCACCAGGCCTGGGCAACAAACCAGGTCAGCTAGGGGCAAAATGGAGGATGCATGAGGGAGGTCTCCAGAAAAATAATAGCACCGATAGACTATTTGAAGTCTTTAAGCATTTTTTAAAACTATTTTTAGGCACTTGACAGATCTAGTGAAGCAACTGGAGCAGGTGGGCGGGGGGGAAGAATTATTGACCACAGGAAACATAAAAAATTGTATACGAAAGAAAAAGTAATCTTAGTTACTATTTTGCCCAGCAGTAAATAATATATACAGTGTCATAAAATACAGGTACCAATTACTGATTTAATCAAAACTGTGGCATAACTCCTTGAATAAATGAGGTAAAGGGAAAGTGGAGATATTGGTACAAAAAGCTAAATCTTTATCTTCCATGAGAATGGAATCGATGTCTAAAATTTGTAAATCATTAAATAGCAATATGAAGTCTTATTTAGAAATATGGAATACTAGCAAAAGCCAGAAGTAATGCTAGGAAGAAGTTGAACTACAGGTGAGAAGAGAGAGGCAGAGGGCTGCTATCTCATTATAAGCCATTTAGAAAAAAATTTTTCTAATCTTAACAGTAACTATCTGAATGATAGAGTTTTGAGAAAATTTTTAAAGAACAATTTTTAATTTTTAAAGAGAGAGAGAGAAACATCGATGTGAGAGTGTAACATCGATCGAACCAGCAACCTTTTGGTGCACACGACAACGCCCAACTGAGCTATATAGGCCAGGGCTCGAGATGTTCTGTTTTGTTGTTTTAAATATATTTTTATTGATTTCAGAGAGGAAGAGAGAGGGAGAGAGAGATAGAAACATCAATGATGAGGAAGATTCGTTGATTGGCTGCCTCCTGCATGCCCCCTACTGGGGATCAAGCCAGGGACCTCTTGGTCCATGGGATGATGCTCAATCCAATGAGCCACCAGCTGGGCCAGTGCTCAAGATGTTTAAATAAATCTTTATTTTGGCTTAGATAGAAACACTGGTGAGAGAGAAACATCAATGGGCTGCCTCCTGCATATCCCGCGTGGGGACTGAGCCCAAAACCTGGGTGTGTTCCCTGACCAGGAATCAAACCATGACCTCCTACTTCACAGGTTGACACTCATCCACTGAGCCACACCAGCCAGGCTGTAATTTTTATTTTTTTTTTTGGCAGTTCTTTTTTTTAATTGAATTTATTGGGGTGACTCTGCTTAATAAAATCATACAGGTTTCAGGTGTACAATTCTATAACACAACATGTGCATATTGCATTGTGTGCCCACCATTCAAAGTCAAGTCTTTTTCCACCACCATTTATTCTCCCTTTGCCCTCTTCCACCGCCCCCCACTCCTCTTTCCCTCTGGCACTCACCATAATGTCTGTTTTTGTCTTCATTTTGCTTAATTCCTTCATCTTTTCCACCCAGTCCCCCAACCCCCCTCCCCTCTGACAGCTGTCAGTCTGTTTTAGGTATCTATGGGTTGTTTGTTAATTTATTTTGTTCTTTAGATTCCACATATAAGTGAAATCATATGGTATTTGTCTTTCTCTGCCTGGCTTATTTCACTTAGCATACTCTCCAGGTCCATCCATGGTGTCCCAAAAGGTAAGATTTCCTTCTTTTTTACAGCTGAGTAGTATTCTATTGTAAATGTACCACAGCTTTTTTATCTACTCATACTTGTGTAATTAAAAAAAATTTTTTTTAAGTGTTGCATTGTATTTTTTAAAAATCCACAATGTGCCCTAACCAGTTTAGCTCAGTGGATAGAGCATCCGCCTGTGGACTGAAGGGTCCCAGGTTCGATTCCAGTCAAGGGCATGTACCTTGGTTGCGGGCACATCCCCAAAGGGGGGTGTGCAGGAGGCGGCTGATTGATGTTTCTCTCTCATCGATGTTTCTAACTCTCTATCCCTCTCCCTTCCTCTCTGTAAAAAATCAATAAAATATATTTTTTAAAAATCCACAATGTAAGTGTTACAAAACCCTACACAAATCAGGGCTTGTACTTTTTGAGTGTCTTACCTTTTATCGTTGTCAAAATGAAGAAAGCAATGAGGGTATTGTTGATGGCGCAGGTAGACTTGGCAACACAAGATAAGACCGTGTAGGGATTTAAGAGATAGCTGGGGAAAAGCACACATATTTGGTATTAGTAATCCTGGTCAAAGGACCAGGGAGTCTATGTCACTATATCCAGAAAATTAAAGAAATCTACTAAAAACATACTCAAGGGAAGGCAGCTTCTTAGAAATGAGTTCTCCTAAGTAAAAGGGAATGGAGTGGGATTGAGGCCAATGCGTAAAAGGTACTGAACTTTCACTCCTTATTCTGGGCTATGTGGTCTATAGAAAACTGTCTTATTTAGGCACTAGAGGCCCAGCACACAAAATCATATGGCCCCGCCCACCCATAAGTGTCTCACCACACCCACCTCACCACACCCAACCACCTGCTGCCTGCCCTCCTGCTACCCACCCATCTTGCTGCAATTGGATCCTGTGGGCCATGGGGAGGGACCGAGAGATGCTCCAAGCACTTCATGGTGACCCGTCGGGTGACGGTCGTTTGGTCGTTACGGCATTAGGGCCACTGGCTTTTTATAATATACTAGTGGCCCGGTGCACGAAATTTGTGCATGGCGGGGGGTTGTTCCTCAGCCCGGCCTGCACCCTCTCCAATCTGGGACCTCTCAAAGGATGTCCTACTTCCGGTTTACAGGGATCGGGCCTAAACCGGCAGTCGGACATCCCTCTCCCAATCCGGGACTGCTGGCTCCAGCCGCTCACCTGCCTGCCTGCCTGCCTGATTGCCCCTTACCACTCTGCCTGCCAGCCTGCTCACTCCAAACTGCCCCCGCCCCGCTGTCCTGATCACCTCCAACTGATCCCCACTGACAACCTGCTCACCCCCAACTGGACCCCTGCTGGTCTGCTTACCCCCAACGGCCCCTGCCATCCCATCCTGGCCTGATCACCCCCTGGCGACCCAAGGTCCCAATCCCTCTTTTTTTCTTTTTCTTTTTTTTTTTTTTTCTCAGCACCTCCTTGAGCGGAGGCCAGGGTCGGCTGGAAGCAAGTATCTAGGATTTATTTATCTTCTATAATTGAAACTTTGTAGCCTTGAGCGGAGGCCAGGGCCGGCCAGGGCAGGCGGGAAGCTTGGCTTCCTCCATTGCCGGGGCAACCCAAGCCTCCTGCTCCAGCGCTGTGGCTGGCCGCCATCTTGGTTGGGTTAATTTGCATACTCGCTCCTGATTGGCTGGTGGGCGTGGCTTGTGGGTGTAGTGGAGTGATAGTTAATTTGCATGTTTCTCTTTTATTAGTGTAGGGGCCCAGTGCATGAATTCGTGCACCAGTGGGGTCCCTCAGCCTGGCCTACGGGATTGGGCCGAAACTGGCTCTCCGACATCCCCACAGGGGTCCCAGATTGCGAGAGGGCACAGGCTAGGTAGAGGGACCCCACGGTGCACAATCAGGGCTGGGAGGGACACAGGAGGTTGGCCAGCTGGGAGGGATCACAGGAGGGCTCCAGGACATGTCTGGCCCATCTCACTCAATCCCGTCTCGCTCAGTCCCGATCAGCTGGACCCCAGCAGCAAGTTAACTTACTGGTCAGAGTGTCTGCCCCTGGTGGTCAGTGCACATCATAGCAACTGGTTGCCCAGTTGACTGTCTGCCCCTGAGTGGTCAGTGCACGTCATAGCGAGCAGTTGAGTGCCTTAGCACATCATTAGCATATTATGCTTTGATTGGTTGAACGGCTGACCAGTTGACTGGACACTTAGTATATTAGGCTTTTATTATATAGGATTACAGAGATCATATAAACTAGCAATAACATTATTCCTATTTCGCAGATGAGGAAGCTGAGACTCAGTGATTAATTAACTTGCCCAAGGTTCACAAGCTAATGAATATATTCAAAATTAAGTCTCTCCAGCTCTAAAGCCTATATTTTTTCTACTACCTCAGACTTCAAAATGATAAAATTATACCAATTTCCCCAAAATCATATATCTTAGGAATGCTACATGCATCTCTGAAAACCAAAAAAGTACTTTTTCCTCAGTCAGGTTCCTAAGCTGTGACACAGGCTACCCCCATTCAAAAGGTAGAGCAGCTTAGATTTAGCCCTCTTGGTAGTAAAACAGTATCCACCAGCCAGATCCCAAGGATGGAATAAGTTATCTGCTGACTTCGACAAGCTAGTTGCCATAGAACTTCACAGGACACCTGAACTTCCACTAGGATGGAATTGAGCTGAAACATGTAGTCTTTTCCTGAGATGAAAAAGAATGGACTAAGAAAATGAATTTGAAATGTGGTGAGTAAGGAAAGCTCATATAGTCATAATGGATTATTATTTTTATTAATTTCTATCTTGCTTCCACAAAAGATTAGAGATGACTCAAATAAGAACCGAGAATAAAAAATAGCAGTAAAATAAAAATAGAAATAAAGAAACAAGACCAGAGAAAACATTAATAAAAGGAGAAAGTAAAGGCCAAGGAAAGAAGACCCAATTGGTCTTCTACAGCACTATAATAATCAGCTTCAAATCTGGCTCTGCATTTCCTGGCAGACAGTGTGAAAAGGGAGACCAGTTACATAATTCTGATTATCAGATAGGAAGAAACATACCAGTGTCTCAGGGAGATTATAATTATTATTTACAAATAAAGACCTTAAATCCAATACCTCCCAGGGCTGTAACACTAGTACTTCTAAAGACAAAGGCCTAGAAATTGTTGGTGTGTTTTTTTCCAGCAATGACAGATAGGCTTATTACACAACCTTTAAAGAAATGGCTGCTGCTATTACAAAACTACCCTCAGGAGATATATTAGTCCATAAGGGATTCATAGTGTTTCTAAACCTCTGGTTCTATTAAATAGTTTCCAGCAATATTTCTGAAATACATAGATATGAACTGATACCTCAAAACTGGTGGGGGCAGGGGGAACCATTTCTAAATAGAAGGTGATGTTTAAGAAGCAGCTACACAGCCAACTATCTGGACTACTGAACAGGCGATTCACACACAGGCAGAGGGTTGAATAAACTGTCCTCATAAGGATCCTTCTAATTCTAAAGTTCTAAGGTCATGTTTTTCCATGAGGAAACTTGTCTGACTTGTTTACTGTGTATCCCTAAAACTAGTATATTATTAATATTCAATGACTATTAGTTTATTGAATAATTATTCACATTTGCCTATCTCAGAAATATAAACGGGAATAACCTGAAAGAATTAAACTTATTGGCAGCACTGAATATTCCTAAGGCATTCTTTCACAGAGCCTCTGTAGTTTCACTCTCCCATACTGGTCACCCATTTAGGCATCTGGGATGGGTCTGTTTGGAACTGTACTTGTTTTCTGAACTACAAATGGGGGGCTAACTTGTGCATGAAGGATAAAAGCTGCTCAAAACAACAACCACATAAAGATCAGAATATTATTTAATCCATATATCACAACTGAAGAATGATCTTTTTTTTTTTTTTTTTTTTTTTTTTTTTTTTTTAAGAAACAAACAGTGGTTACAAGTAGGCTAGAGCTCAGATCAGCATAGAGTGAAAAAGAATCTGTGAAGGGTGGATTGTGCATGTTCCTGTATGAGGCTTTGTCCCAACAGAGAAAGAATGGCTCTGTCTCTTTTGCTGGCCAGAACCCCAGTTGTGCAACAGAACTACAGCAAATACTTGATGACTAAGACTGCAAATCTCCAAAAATACAACAAACAACATGAGAAAGTTTCATCAGATTTTCCTCGCATTTGTTGGCACTGAGCCTGTTTTGTCAGAGAATACTTACAACAGGGCCACTTTCAGAGGGATGTAACGCATTTCCATTGGCGTTCGGATGAGTTCGGCCACATCTGGGGCGTACTGGTCTAGTTCAAGGAGGAGTTTCTGCTTTTTAAACTGGAAAAAATGACAAAACACATGAAACAAATTACTTTCCGTTGCTTTTAGGATGAAAAGAAAAGTCCTTCCATGACCCATCTCTCCAGGCGCATCTCATGCCCACTCTCCCCACCTCTCACTTTCTGGGTTCAGATATCATGAACATATTATGCCCCTCCTGCTCCCAGGCCTTTCTTTACATTTAACCTGGAACAACCTCTTCTCTTACCCTAGTGAACTCCCACATAGATATCAGTAAAATAATCACTTTCTCAGGAAGGCACACTCACCCCCCACCTCGATTAGGTAAAATCTCCCCATTATGCACATTGTTTCATAGCACCGTTCGCAGTTATAACTTTTTTAAAATTTATGTGACTAATATGTGGTTCCCTCACTAGACTATGAGTTCCACAGGGTAGGGACAGTGTTTATTGCAATTCCTGGCACAGTGAGCAAAGGATAAACACCTGTTGAATGGCTATATGAATGACCAGGTGGCAAAGCAAAGTTCTTAGCCATTCTGAAGTTATTATCAGTGGCCTAAAGACTGCAAAGTCCCATCAGCAAAGTGAAATGTTTTCATGCAAAGTGAAATGATCCCTTGAATGTCACAGTATCCTGAGTTTTCTTCTGAGCTCTCTTGTTTCAAGTTGTTGACTTCCAAAGAGGAAGTGGGGAATGGCCAGGATGAAGAGGAAGAGGGCTGGGCATGGCTGGGCGTGGCTAGGCAGCTGGATAGGTAAGAGGGAGTGAGATGGGGGTGGAAAGCTTTTGCCTTACCCTGGTATGTCCCAACAAGTTCACGGGTGTGTTCCAGAATGAAAAAGAGTTAGGCAACCCTATTAGTAAACATGGGTCAGACTATAGATGGAAAAAGTCTTTGAACCCAAAATGGGTAGCCTTGCTCATTTAATGATCAGAGAATCTTATTTAGACCGTATAAAGTCAATGCTGCAACCTATTATAAAATAGAGTAATTCAGAGCAGCCAAAGTAGCTAGCACTTAACTGTGTGAGTAAAGATTTAATGATGAAAACAACAGGTGACAACAGAATATATACTGCATTGTACCATTTATATAAAGTTAAAAGCATGCAAAATAATACTACATGTGATTTAGGGAAATTACAAGGCCATGTATAGGAATAATAAACACTAAAGTCAGAACAGTGGTAACTGGTGAGAGGGGGCGTAAGGAGATGAAAGTATAGAGAGAGGCAACTCTATGTGTAATGTTTTATTTTTCAAGCCAAAATAGATTCATAGCATGTATTTTTTAAATATATTTTATTGATTAATGAGAAGAAGGGAGAGGGAGAGAGAGATAGAAACATCAGTGATGATAGAGAATCACTGATCAGCTGCCTCCTGCATGCCCCACACTGGGGATCAAGCCGGCAACCCGGGCATATGCAATTACCAGGAATCGAACCATAGGTTGATGTTCAACCTCTGAGTCATGCCGGCCAAGTGTATTATTCTTTATATATTTTTTCATATCTTAGGTATTAATAATTTAAATTTTTTAAATGAAATAAAGAGTCATCTTTCAGTTCAAAAGAAAATCAAAGGGTCATCACAGGAATACAAGTAACCCCAGATTTCCTGTATAACTTAAGCTAGAGGCATAATCAGAAAACCTGAACAAACTTCAAACTTCAAAAACCTCTCTTTGATCATCTCTGAGAGTCCAAGTTAAGTGGTAAGAATTATCATCAGTAAAACTTATGCTGCCATGCACAGTTGGGGTTGTTTAATTAAATGGACAAAATATAGACTAAGGTGCTTTTATCAAAGAAAAGGTGGCTGACTCAGCAAACAGAGAGCACTGAGTGAGGACAGCTGCAGTAGCAGTGGTAGGACCGAGGTCCCACTAGCTAAGGATTCTGGAGTTCTATTGCACAGAGAAGGCCACCTGAAGGGTGTGAGATCCACAAAGAAGGCTGTTAAAAGGAAACACAGGGAGTTCATATAGGAGCAATTTAGTCTTGCTGGGGGTATGATATGGGCTCATTCTGAAAAAGTGGGGAAGATTTGGAGGAAGACATGTGCCAATACTCTATCTAAACCAACCACAGTTTATTAGTATCATATAAAATCTGCCATTTAGAATAAGTTAATTTTTGACACAGTTTATTTTTTTAAATATATTTTTATTAATTTCAGAGAGGAAGGGAGGGAAGAGAGAGATAGAAACATCAATGATGAGAAAGAATCATTGGTTGGCTACCGCTTGCACGCCCCCTACTGGGGAAAGAGCCTGCAACCCGGGCATGTGCTCTAGACTGGAATCGAACCTGGGACCCTTCAGTCTGCAGGCTGATGGATGATCTACCCAATGAGCCAAACTGGCTAGGGCAATTTTTGACATAGTTTAAATGAAATTCTTATTCTGACCACATAACCAAATGTTCCTATAGGCTGAATTCTGAGGATGAAGAAACAAAACTATTCCAAAATATAAGTCGGTGCAAATGATAACAGAATGTCTTGGTGTGCTAAAAAACAAGGTAGTGACAATTAGCTCATTTGGTTTTTGGTCTCCCTCTTTAAGTCACACAGAGAAAAAAATAAAAAACCTCTATATCTTTCCATATAAATTCAGAAACAAATTATTGGTGCATGAAGCCAACAATATTCTCCTTGAATTTTCTGTCACATAAGCTAGTGAACTCGCCCAGCCCGTGTAGCTCGGTGGTTGAGCATCAACCTATGAACCAGGAGGTCATGGTTCTATTCACACACACACATGCATACACGCATTGGTGGGTAAAGACATGGACCTATTTTTTTTCTCTAGTCTATTACATTGAAAAATTTCAAACTACAGAAAAGTTGAAAAAAATTCAATGAAATACCTAGATCCATCAACTGTTAACATTTTTTGTTTCTTTTTTTAAAAATAAATCTTTATTGTTCAGATTATTACAGTTGTTCCTCTTTTTTCCCCCCATAGCTCCCCTCCACCTGGTTCCCACCCCACCCTCTGCCCTTACCCCCCCCCACTGTCCTTATCCATAGGTGTAAGATTTTTGTCCAATTTCTTCCTGCGTCCTCAATACCCCCTTCCCCCTTGAGAATTGTCAGTCCACTTCCTTTCTATGCCCCTGATTCTATTATATTCACCATTTTGTTTCTTTATTAAAAAAAATCTTCACCCAAGGACATGCACAGAGAGAGGAAGAAGGGAGAGAGAGAAAGAGAAACATCAATCGGTTGCTTTCCGCAAGTGCCCTGACCAGGAATTGAACCGGCAACCTTTCAGTGCACAGGTCAACGCTCAATCAACTGAGCCACTCTGGCTGGGCAACTGTTAACATTCTGCCACATTTTTTCATCTCTCTCTACACACACAAACATAATTTTTTTTCTGAACCATTTGAAAGTATGTTGTAGATATCATGACCCTTCACCCCTAATATTTTAGCATATAACTTCAAAGAACAAAGACTATGGTTTACATACACAATTTATCTTGGAGAAGAAAATAATCATTGCTACTTTGTCTCTGAATTCCTCTGCTTATGAATCTCATGCTCAGTTTATCATCTCTGACCTTCCAGGGAATCTTGTTAAAGCATTTCATCTCACCCCTAAAATTTTTCCCCCCAGCTTTCTTGAAATATAATTGACATATAACATTGTGTAAGTTTAAGGTATACAACACAATGATTTGATATACATATACAGGGTGGGCAAAAGTAGGTTTACAGTTGTGAGTACATGAAAATTTATTCTTGTTATTATTTATTAATTATTGTATTATTTTCCATATGAACAACAGTAAACCTACTTTTGCCAACCTTTAAATATTGCAAAAATGTTAGTTAAGTAACAACAATAAGGTTAGTTAACACATCCATCACCTCACATAATTATGTTGTGTGTTTTTTGTAGTGAGAGCATTTAAGATCTACTCTCTTAGCAACTTTCAAGTATACAATACAACATTGTTAACTACTGTCTCTAAGCTATAGGTATATTAGATTCCCTAGAAGTTACTTATTTTGTAACTAAAAGTTTGTACCCTTTGACCAACAATCCCCTTCCCCACCCCCAATCCCTGACAACCACCAAAATACGCTGTTTCTGAGTCTGACTTTTTAAAATTCCACATATAAATGAAATCATACAGTATTTGCCTTTTTTCTCCAGCTTATTTCACTTAGCATCCATATAATCACATGCTCCATTAGCTTAAGATATATACTCCCTGCTCTTATAAAAGGGTAATATGCAAATTGACCATCACTCCAACACACAAGATGGCTGCCCCCATGTGGACACAAGATGGCCACCACAAGATGGCCAGCAGGGGAGGGCAGTTGTGGGCAATCAGGCCAGCAGGGGAGTGTAGTTAGGGGTGACCAGGCCTGCAGGGAGGGCAGTTGGGAGGGACCCAGCCTGCAAGAGAGGGCAGCTGGGGGCAATCAGGCCTGCAGGGGAGGGCAGTTAGGGTTGTCAGGCCAGCAGAGGAGGGCAGTTGGGGAGGACCAGGCCTGTAGGGGAAGGCAGTTGCGGGGGGACCAGGCCTGCAGGGGAGGGCAGTTGGGGGGGACCAGGACTGCAGGGGAGGGCAGTTGGGGGGTACCAGGCCTGCAGGGGAGGGCAGTTGGGGAGGACCAGGCCTGCAGGGGAAGGCAGTTGCGGGGGGACCAGGCCTGCAGGGGAGGGCAGTTGGGGGGGACCAGGCCTGCAGGGGAGGGCAGTTGGGGAGGACCAGGCCAGCAAGGGAGGGCAGTTGGGGGCAATCAGGCCTGCAAGAGAGGGCAGTTGGGGGCAATCAGGCCTGCAAGAGAGGGCAGTTGGGAGGTGACAGGCCGGCAGTCCTGGTCACCCCTAACTGCCCTCCCTTGCAGGCTGAGGGACACACCACCGCTAGTTGTTAATAAGTCTCTAAAATGTAGTTCTTAATAATTTAGGGTATGAATTAAGGACTCTTTGAGCACTGTTAACAACTATGAACTCTCCACATGAAAAAAAAATGACATATGCACATACATATACAAATTTTCATACCATCTCAAGGGTTTTATAGACCTAATAAGGGACCCCAAGTAAAGAACTCTCAGTCTAGATATTTTAACAGTGTCTTTGAGGTCTAAAATTCTATAATTCACCATTTCATTTGTTACTGATGACCAGTGCTACAGAAAAGCAGAATGCTATTTCTGGTTCTATTACTTGGTAACAGAAGTGAAAATGAACCACAAACAGACAACACTAATGGGATGCAGCCTTCTCTCACCCTGGTCTAAATCTCAGTGGCTCTCAGCCAATTAAGGAGGATTGCAGCCAATTTTTAAAATAACTACATAGATAGTACACATGGTTAATCTGTTAACTCTCTCAGAACCAAGGAAAATGAAAATAGTCCCACTATACAATTCTCCTTGGCTATTACATATGGATTAAAACTAAAGTTTGCATCAACACTTTCAACAGGTGTTTAATACATGCCAATTTTTCCAATTAAGATTGCTCTCTGGAGGGAAATAGAAACTACACTGGGAATCTGATTTTACCTCAGATAGGCATAACACAGTGAGTTAAAAATTGTATTAATTTTCCTCTGTAAAAAAACAAAACTGGTGAAAGGTATGGAATAATTTTTAAGGGTCCTCATTAATATAATTGTAGTTCAATTCCACTTGCTCTAAAACGTCTGAACTGGCACAGGTAAGAGGATATTAAGCTACAAAGATTAAGCAAACCTTTCTGTATCTATCAGTAAAGTTGTCTTGTTCGGCTATTCCAGGACTGGCTGAACAAGCCAGAAGCTGCACTCCCACATCTTAGTGTCTTAAAACATGTTGGATCCTTAAGTACATGCATGACCTTTGATCTTTTTAATAACAGATACCAGCAGGTTACCAGATTCTACTAGTTTTGTCCAACACACTGACTACTCACCACAACTTTATTGAAGTCCTGGATTGCAAAATACAGGGCAATGGCAGTGAGTGCATCAGTTATCTGTTAAGAGAAAGAGTAGTAACAGGAAATGAACCCAATTAGTGTGGGAGTAAAGGAATGCTACCAGGGTCTGAAGTTTCTGGAAGGCAGTGGACTATCCAGTACTGACTTCTTAAAGTCAGGCAGAACCTCAGCCCTCACTTGGACTACCCAAAGAGAAAGCCTTTTCAGGGAGGTATCACTGGAAAACTTGCTTTATAATTACAAGTTACTAAGTTTTCTGTAAAGCGGAAATAATACCCACTGCTTTGTAGGCCTGATATATGTCAAGTGCCTAGAACAGAGTAAGTCCTCAATAAATAGCACTCATAATAATTAAGGAAGAGCTCAGTGGACCTCCTATTTTACCCAGATTTTTCAACCCTATATTAAGCAAGTGTTTCAAATTACTATGCTCTCAAAACATAGCCCTGTCTTCCCAATTTCTTACCCCTGAAAGTCTCACCAGGCCTAAGTCCTTGTCACAGAATCTCTTGGCAGAATGCTTAGGAAATTGAGGATATCCTCAACACTGGCACCATAATGAAAGCCAATCATAGAATCTTGGAGCTAGAAAATTCAAGGCTACATAGTTCACAGATGAAATTTTAAAAGTATAAGAAATTAGAACTGGTCATATGTCATAAACTACTCTTCATACTTCCATAACACAGTTGATCTTGAACATCCTGGGTTTGAACTGCACAGGTCAACTTATATGCTGATATTTTTCAGTAAATATTTGTACTGTTTTCCATACAGGGTTGGGAGTCCACAGATGCTTAAGGCCAACTATATGCATTGATCAACATCATTTTATATAGGGGACTTGGGCACCCAAGGACATTTTTTTATATCCATGGGGTGGCGGGGAAAAGCGGGGGGGAGGCTGTCCTGGAACCAATGCCCCTGGATACCGAGGGACAACTGTGTGGGGGGTTGGCACCCTTAACCCTCTATTGTTCAAGGATCAAATGTACAATTACAGTTCCATGAATCCAAATTAAAAAATAGGTTTTTGCTTTTATATTCTAAGAAACTCCTGAGCTCCTAAAATAGATTTTTTTCTTAAGAACAAGAAGATTAAAGACAATAAAATTTAAAATATATACATATTCATTTTATGTGGAAGGTTGCTTACCATAAATACCAATTCAGCATAGTCAATCAGGAAATGAAAGAGGTATATTATTAATGGAGTCTGCAGGAGAAAAACAAGCAAGCAAATTAATTTAAATCTTACTATTATCAGTTTCCATAGGAGGGGGTGGGGTTAGAAGCTATCCTGTCAGTAACAATGTCTTTCTTTCCTAGAATACTGTTCTATGCTAGTTGGCCAGTGTACACATGAGGGAGAATAATTTTGTATCACTGGGTAATTTTGTGCCACTAGGAATATCTGCGGAATTGAATAAAGAGAATAAACAAAACCCATCACAATATCTGTTTAAGAAGTGTTAACACACTAAAGGTATAGGTGAACTTCAGTTCTAAGCCTTATATAATAGATTCTTTGGGTTAATGTTTACATGATATATCTTTTTCGATATTTTTACTTTCAATCTTGTCTCCTTGTATGTAAGATGTATTTCTTAAAAGCAGCATATAATTATTTTTCTTTAACATTATCAGACAATGATTACCTTTCAGTTAGATTTTTAGTCTATTCACAGTTAATCTAATTATTGATTTACTTGTGTTTTAATCTTACTATTTTCCATTTGTCCCATTTTCTCTATGCTATTGTCTCTCCTTTCTTGCTTGCTTCTGCATATTTTTATTATTCCATTTCCCCCTCTATTAGCTTGTTGATTATACAGGGTGGGCAAAAGTAGGTTTATAGTTGTGTGTATGTGAAACACAGAGAGTTTATTCTTTTTTTTTATCCTCACCCAAGGACATGATATTTTTCCCATTGATTTCTAGAGAGAGTGGAAGGGAGGGAGGAGGGGAAGCGAGAGAGAGAAACATAGATGTGAGAGAGACACATCAATTGGTTGCCTCCTTCACACACTCTTACCAGGGCTGGGGAACCTACAACCGAGGTACATGCTCTTAACTGGGAATCGAACCTGTAACACTTCAGTCCAAGGGTGGACACTCTAACCACTGAGCAAAACCAACCAGGGTAAGAGTTTATTCTTGTATTATTTTTTTTAATTAAAAAAATTTTTAATATATTTTTTATTGATTTCAGAGAGGAAGGAAGAGGCAGAGAGAGATAGAAGCATCAATGATGAGAGAGAATAATTGATCGCCTGCCTCCTGCACACCCCCCACTGAGGATCAAGCCAGCAACCCAGGCATGTGCCCTTGACCGGAATCGAACCTGGGACCCTTCAGTCTGCAGGCCAACACTCTACCCACCAAACCAAACTGGCTAGGACTATGTTTGTATTATTATTTATTATTTTCCATACAAACAACTGTAAACCTACTTTTGCCCCATCCTATATATTTAGCTTCTATTCTTTCAATGGCAAACCTTCAGTTTATGATGTAAATCATTGGCTTTAATTAGAATATAATATAAATTATTACTTTTCCTATTTCTTAGACAATATAAGGACCTCTGAACACTTTAACTCCATATAGCTCCTCCCAGCCTTTTGTATTACTGTTGATACAACTTTAATTTTATATATGAAACCCATAAGACATTATTATTTTATACAGTAAATATTTATGTAGATTTACCCACATTTTTACCATTTTCATTGTTATTTACTCCTTCCTATATTTCATGATGCTGTCAAGGACATAATCCTTCTGTCCTTTTGTATTATTTTAATGCAAGTCGGTTGGCAACAAATTCTATCAATTTTTAAATTTTTTATTGATTTTTTTTTTTTTAGAGAGAGAAACATTGGTTTGTTGTTTCACTTATTTATGCATTCATAGGTTGATTCTTGTATGTGCCCTAACCAGGATCTAACCCGCAACCTTGATTTTTGGGACGATGCTCTTTAACCAACTCAGCTACTCGGCCAGAGCCTTATCAATTTTCATTTGCTTGGAAATCCCTTTATTTTGGCTTTATATCTGAGAAATATTTTCACTTAATACAGAATTCTATGTTGGCAGATAATTCTAACTCTCCATTGTCTTGTGAATTCCACCACTTTTGTTGGTGAAAAGTTAGTTTCCATTTTACTATTCTTTAAAGATAAAAACCCCTTTGGCTACTTTTAATATCTTTGGTTTGGGGCAGTTTTTATCATGTATGCTTTCCTTTTAATTTATCCTGCTTGTGTTTATAGGGCTTTGGAATTAAAATCTCTTAAAAACATTGAAAAAATTTTCAGCCACCCCTTCAAATATTGTTTCTGCCTCATTCTGTCTCTTTTCCCATTTTGGAACTCCATTTGTATGTATGTTAAACCTTTTTTGATGTGTCTCATAAAGCTCTTTTTTTTCCTCTCTCTGTTTTCTATCCTTTTCTTTCCAAGTTCCAATCTGAATATTTTCTACAGACCTATCTTCCAGATCACTAATCCTTTCTTTATCTTTGTATAATCTGCTATTAAACTCACCTATTGAAGTCTATATATATATAATTTTTTTAAAAATATATTTTATTGATTTTTTACAGAGAGGAAGGAAGAGGGATAGAGAGTTAGAAACATCGATGAGAGAGAAACATCGATCAGCCTGCCTCTTGCACACCCCCTACTGGGGATGTGCCCGCAACCAAGTTACGTGCCCTTGACCGGAATCGAACCTGGGACCTTTCAGTCCACAGGCTGACGCTCTAGCCACTGAGCCAAACCGGTTTTGGCTATATATATTATTATTGATTTCAGAGAGAGGAAGGGAGAGGGAGAGAGAGATAGAAACATCAATGATGAGAGAGAATCATTGATCGGCTGCCTCCTGCATACCCCACACTGGGGATCAAGCCCGCAACCCTGGCATGTGCCCTTGACCAGAATCAAACCTGGGACCCTTCAGTCCACAGGCCAACACTCTATCCACTGAGCCAAACCAGCTAGGGCACCTATTGAAGTCTTAACTTGTTATTCTGTTTTCCAGTTCTAGAATTTCCATTTGATTCATTCTTACATATTACAGTTCCCTGGTGAAATTCTCTGCTTGCCATCTCTTTTTCGAACATATTAATTATTGGTTGCAGTTATGTATTTTAAAATCCAAATTTGATAACTCAATATCTAGATCACCTGTGAATGTTTTTATTGCTTTTATTTTCTGCCACTTATTATATTTCGTAATTTTGGACTGAATGTAAACATTTGTGTATGAAAATTGCAGAGATTCTAGATGAGGCTTTTTTCCTTCAGACAGGATTTCTTTTAGAGGTTTTTGTTATTTTGTATGTTTTGTTTTGTTTTGTTTTGTTTTGTTTCGTTTTAAGAGAGAAAGGAAGGGAGAGGAAGAAACAGAAATGCCAATGGGAGAGAGAACATCCCTCGGCTGCCTCCTGCAGGCCCCTACTGAGGGTCAACTCTGGCATGTTTCTTGACCATGATATCTAACCAGTGACCTGTGGTGCATGGGTTGACACTCAACCACTGAACCACACCAGTCAGGCCAGAAAAGATTTCTTTAAGCTCTGGCAAGCAATTAGAATAGAATTATATCACATTAATCTAATCAGGGGGTTAGCTAATTAGAAGCTGGATTCAGTCTTTATAAAACTAGTCTCTATAATATAGAACCAGGGTGTAACCACCGATCAGGACCAAAGGCTGACCATCTTGATGTCAGCTGGGTTGCTATGGCAACCCAGCGCTGACTACTACGGCTGCAGGCCCGGTGACCCAGCAGTTACTGTTGAGGGGGCTTTGAATCAGGCCGGGAAAGAGACCTGAAGAGAGAAGCAGGGGCTGATCTGTTGCGTCTGAGGCAGCTTTTGACCAGCACTTGCCTCTCTCTTTCCCTCTGAGCCTGGCCAGCAGCCCCATGTCCATTTCTTTCCAGGCCTCCACTGGGGGCTGCTGATCAGCCCCACCTTTCTGATCAGGCCCCGTTGATAGGCCCAGAGACGCTGACTGGCATAGAAACCGGCCAATCAGAACACCAATCAGGAAGTCAGTCCTGCAATGGGGGAGGGGGGGTTGCCATGGGGACCCAGCGCTGACTACTGTGGCTGCAGGTCGGGTGACCTAGCAGTGACTGCTGAGGGGGATGCAAATCAGGCCCGGAAAGAGACCTGAAGAGAGAAGCAGGGGCTGATCTGTAGCGTCTGTGGCAGCTTTTGACCAGCATTTGCCTCTCTCTTTCCCTCCGAGCCTGGCCAGCAGCCCAGCCTCCATTTCTCTTCTAGCCTCCATGGGGGCTGCTGATCAGCCCTGCCTTTCTGATCAGGCCCTGTTGATAGACCCAGAGACACTGACTGGCATAGAATCTAGCCAATCAGAACCAAATTGGCCAGCAGAGGAGGGCAGGGGAGGGCAGTTGGGGTCAACCAGGCCGGCAAGGGGAGGGCTGTTGGGGGCGAGATCAGGCCAGCAGGGGAGGGCCTTTGGGGGCGAGATAAGGCTGGCAGGGGAGGGCAGTTGGGGCGAGATCAGGCCCCCAAGGGGTCCCCGATTGGAGAGGGTGGAGGCTGGGCTGAGGGAACCGCCCCCTCCGTGCACGAATTTCGTGCACCGAACCACTAGTCTATAATAATATCTACCCTTCTTCCTTGAGTATAGTCCTTCAGAGGTTCCAAATGAAAGCCAAGTCCTCTACCAGAGCCCTGCCACCTTGGTTAGCCATGCACTCAAATTCGTATTTCCCGAGCACCAGAAGATCACCAATAATTCCTTAACCTTTTACCAGCCAATTTCTGTTCTGTTTTTCTGCCTCTCAGCCTGTGCCTCTTATAAATTGGTTAATGCATCAAGGAGAAAGCAGCTCAGAATGTCAGTCTCACATTTTTGTACTTTCTTCTCTGGGACCTCAGCCTCTTGAATCTTGGCTATCTTGGTACTTTCCAGTGTCTTCAAGCAGATGTTTTTTGTATTCATCTGGCTTTTCTAATTGTTCTAGGGAGGAGAGTTGGTCTGCTACTGTAATAGGAAAGTGCATGACTACGTTTTAGTGAGTCCATGCTGGTGACTCAGGAGTGCCTCTTCCTAAACCCAACCACACACAAAAATGTGTCCTATAATACTGCAAAAGTTCATCGACAGGCTTTGTAGTGAGAACAAGCTAGCTTTGGAATCAGACGCAGGTTTAAAACCAGGTTCCACTAGCTGGTTTGGCTCTGTGGATAGAGCATTGACCTGAGAACTGAAGGGCACATGCCTGGGTTCCAGGCTTGATTCCCAATGCGGGGCATGCAGGAGGCAGCTGATCAATGATTCTCTCTCATCACTGATGTTTCCATCTCTCTCTCTCTCCCTTCCTCTCTGAAATCAATAGAAGTATATTAAAACCAGGTTTCACCTGTGTACCTTTGGACACGTTATTTCCCCTCTGAGCCTTAGTTTCCTCAGCTATAAAATAAGAATAGTGACCTATTTCACCGGGTTCTTGGAAGGATGAAGTGTAATTTGCACAAAGTACTTAGCATACAGTAAACCTCAGTATATTAGCTGCCTGAGATCAACTTTTTACCTCTTTTTGAAAATGGGGGCATCAGCTTTGCCTTTCAAAGTTCTAAAAGAATTAAGCTTTTACAACTATCTACTAATGGATTCCTTTTTCCCCATTTATCTTTGTTAGTAAAAAGTAGTAACTTGATATTTATATTACCAATAGCCTCCTTTCAAAGTGTTTTGATGCTTCAGATAGTTTAGAATGGCTCTAAATTAGTCTCAGAAATATCAGAACAAATAGTTCTCAAAAAGCCTATCAGTAAATGGGCTGGTTTCCATAATGAACTAACATATATGCAGTAGTTTAATTGCACATACTACTACTAGTAGCCCGGTGCACGAAATTCGTGCATGAAGAGGGGGTTCCCTCAGGCCAGCCGGCACCCTCTCCAATTGGGGACTCCTTAGGGGATGTCCAACTGCCGGTTTAGGCCTGATCCCTACTGCCCTCCCCTGCCGTCCTATTCTCTCCCCCAATGGCCCTCCCCTGCCAGCCTGGTTACCTCCAACTGCCTTCCCCTGCCAGCCTGATCTCTCCCCAAATGGCCCTCCCTTGCCAGCCTGATCTCACCCCCAACTGCCCTCCTCTGCCAGCATGGTTGCCCCCAACTGCCCTCCCCTGCCAGCCTGATCTTGCCCCAAAGGCCCTCCCCTGCTGGCCTGATCTCACCCCCAACTGCCTCTGCCTGCCTGATCACCCCTAACTGCCCTCCCCTGCCGGCCTGATCTCGCCTCCAACTTCCCTCCCCTGCTGGCCAATTTGGTTCTGATTGGTCAGTTTCTATGCGACTCAGTGTCAAAAGCTCCGCCTCCTAGGCAGCCATTAGCTCCTCAAAGTTCACGCAGATTTGTTTCTGATTGGTCAGTTTCTATGCCAGTCAGCGTCAAAAGCTCCAACTCCTAGGCAGCCATTGACTCCTCACAGTTCACCCAGATTTGGTTCTGATTGGTCCATTTCTATACCAGTCAGCATCTCCGGGCCTATCTCCGGACCTGATCAGAGAGGTGGGGCTGATCAGCAGCCCCCATGGAGGCCTGGAGAGAAACAGAGGCGTGGCTGCTAGTGAAGCCAGAGAGAAAGAGAGAGGCAACAGCTGATCAACAGCTGCCACAGAAGCTGCGGATCAGAACCTGCCTCTCTCTTCAGGCCTCTCTCCGGGCCTGATCCACAGCCCCTTGGTAGTCAGTGCTGGGTCAATGCACCTGCACCAGCAGCAGTCAGTGCTAGGTCACCACAGCAACCCAGCACTGACTGCAGGGCTGACTTCCAGTGTTCAGTCGAGCCTTCAGTCAGTTGTTATGAACCCTGTGTTTTTATATATTAGGATGATAGAGAAGCCTACACTCCCAATCAAGGTTGTTAAATTCACAATTTAACTATCAATACTTAGCTAAACATAGAACACAGCCACATCTGTTGAAGGCAGTCATAAAAATCTAAGCTGTGGTTGCTAAATTCCTTTTTTCTCTCCTGTACAGATTTTCCTTCTCCACTTTCACCTACTCTTACCTTTCCCTAAGTACTAGATTTTAAAATCTGTTGAAGATTAACAATGCAAAGCAATGATGAACTTTCTTTTCAAAAGTATTCTTTTCATTTGGCTTGACATATTTTTATTTATTTATATTTTATTATTTCAAGATAATAAAATACAGCTGGCTATAGATTTATGAACACCCAGCTTATAAGAAAATTAACCCATAATCATGAATGAGGAGCAAAGGACTCTGAATTTGAAGTTGTCCCCCCTGTGTTTGAGGGAAGCAACTGTTTTGCCCCTTCATTCAGAGTTCTTAAAAATTAACAGTCCTAAAGGGATTATTTTATACGTGCAAAGAATAAGTTAACATGCTTCTTCTAGCTAGAAATCACTATCTCATGCCTTTATCCTCTTTTATACAAGTGCGTGCTCATGCACACACACCTGAAAAAGAGTAAGAATGTGTTCTAGCCTTCCTCATTGTGTCTAAGAATGCATTTTCCGAGAGAAATTACATTTTAAACTATGGTTAAGTGGTTAGACACAGCTCTTCCATTTATTCATTCAACATATTCTTTCTGAAAGGACTATTTCATATCTTCCCCTCTCCTCAACTACCAACCTCCCTCCCCACTTCTCACTTTCAACCAATAAGCTCATGTCTTATTCCACGAAGAGAAGCAATTAAATGAGAACTACCTTATTTTCCTATTACCCAGTTGACCAACTTTCTATATCTATACCTATATTTTCTACCTGTCTCATATTAACAGTGATGAACTTTCTTTTTTCTTACATAGAGCCAAATCCTCCACCTATGAACTGGATCCCATTCCTTCTTGCCTCCTCAAAGACACTGTTCATTCAATTATCATCTCTTTCTTCTATCATCAACTTCTTGATCCATAGGATTATACCCAATAGCAACTAAATATGCAGATACTAATATTTAAGAAGTCTTCATAGATTTCTCCTCTAGCTACCATACAATTTCTCTGGCCTCTTTTAGAGCAAAACTTCTCACAAAGGTTGTACCTGCCTCAGTGTACTTTAATCAGTCTCTTGTCCCAATAGTCCACTGAAAATATTGTTGCCAAAGTCTTTAAAGATCTTGATTTGGGCAAATCAATCATCAATCTTCAGTCCAAATTTTCCCCATCTTGCAATAACATTTGACATAGTTTTCACTCCCTCCTTAAAGCACTTTCTTCATCTGGCTTCCATGTACTGCATTATCTTAACATTCCTCCTTTTCAACTTTATTTGCTAGTTCATCTTCCCCTTCCGAACATTGATATATTGGAGTGCTCTACATTTCTGTATTCTTCTTTATGTAAATTTACTCCCTATGAGTCCTAGTAATCTATTTCTCTGTAACAAATTACCCTAAAACTTATCTTAAAACAACACACATTTATTATCTCACACAGTGTCTGAGAGTCAGGAATCCAGGAGTGGCTTATTTGGGTGGTTCTGGCACAGAGTCTCTCATGAGGTTGCAGTTTTAAAGGGGTTTGAGTATCTGCTTCTAAGCTTATTCATTTGGTTATTGACAGGAAGATTCAGTTCTTCATCATAAAGGCTTCTCTATAAGGTTGGTCATGACATGGCTTCCCCCAGAGCAAGTGATCCAAGAGAGAGAAAAAAGTTGCAGAAGTCTAAGATAGAAGTTGCAGTGTCTTTTATAACCTAATCTAGGAAGTGACATACCACCATTCTGCCATATTCTACTGGTCACACAAACCAACTTTGGTACAATGAGAAAAAGATTATATGCTGTGAATACCAGAAGTTGGAAATCTTTAGGGGACATCTTGGATGGAAGCTGGCTATCATGCGAGGTAATCATATCCAGTCTAATGTTTTCAAATATCATCTATAGATTGATCCCAATTTTATACTTCCAGCCTGGATCTGTCTTCTTCCATTTCACATTGGTATAGCCCAGTGGTCGGCAAACTGCGGCTCGCGAGTTGACTAATGAGTTTGCCAACCACTGGTATAGGGGCTTAATCACAAGGAACAACAACAGCCTGTAATTATTGGAATCGAGAGTCTAGGTAAGTGGTCGGCAAACTCATTAGTCAACAAAGCAGCAAACCTCAGCTCGCGAGCCACATGTGGCTCGCGAGCCGCCGTTTGCTGACCACTGGTATAGCCAATTGCTTTAACACTGCCATTTGGATCTCTAATAGGCACTTCAAAAGTAACATGGTAAAATCTGAACTCTTTTTCCACCCCACTAAAACCTGTTCCTCCTTAAATAACATCTCATTAAATAACACCACCATTCACTCAACTGCTAACTTTAAAATCCTCTCTTGCCTTCATATATTGCATCCAATCTATTAACAAGTTTATCTCTAAAACTATAACTTGAATCTAATCACTTTTTAAAGAATCTAATTATTTTCCACCATATTAATTGTTACCACCCTACTTCCAAGCCACCGTCATCCTGCTTAGACTATTGTATAAGTATCCTCACCATTTCTTCCTTGCTTTACTTCTTGCCCCTAGAATCAATTTCCCTCACAGTAACCACAACAATATTTATCAAATGTAAAATAAATATGAATACTTCTTTCTGGTTTAAAAGCCTTTCAATATGTAAAAGTAAAATCTACTTGCTATTGTGGACAGTGGGGTTGGTGAAAGATCTCAAGATGACTGGGTGAAAACTTGTTCTAAAACTCACTGAAATCCCAGAGAGAGATTCTCACCTCCAGGTTGGCTACTTTACCTGAGAATCCACCTGCTATTGATTGGGATTACTACAAGGCCATGCGGTGAAGGCCAGCTTGGCACATGGCTTTGAGAAGCTTATTGTCCTGAAGATGCCTGTATCAGAGGATAAATAAACTGTCCAGATGGATACTAAAGAAAAAAAAGATGTTAAAATTGTGCTGAGTTTTTTGTGTCTCTCAGAGATCACAATTGAAGAATATGAAAGAGCTGAAGAACATGAAGAACATAATTCCATTTGCTCAAATGACCACTGAGGATGTGAATGAAGTCCTCCCAGAAACCAAATTAGATAAGAAGTATCCCAATAGGCCTTACCAGCCAATTGAGAATTTATAAATTTGAATCTGGGAGGAAGCTCTGGCCCTCCCATTACAAACTCTGGACATTAAAAAATAATTATATTGTCCTAGCCGATTTGGCTCAGTGGATAGAGCATCGGCTTGTGGATTGAATGGTCCTGGGTTTGATTCCAGTCAAGGGCACATGCCTGGGTTGTGGGCTCGATCCCCAATGGGGGGCAGCAGACCGATGATTCTCTCTCATTGTTGATGTTTCTATCTCTCTCCCTCCCTCTTCCTCTCTGAAATCAATAAAAATATTAAAAATAATTATATTAAAAATGGATAGCCCAACCGGTTTGGCTCAGTGGATAGAGCGTCAACCTGTGGACTGAAAGGTCCCAGGTTCAATTCCAGTCAAGGGCATGTACCTTGGTTGCGGGTACATCCCCAGTAGGAGGTGTGCAGGAGGCAGCTGATCAATGTTTCTCTCTCTCATCAATGTTTCTAACTATCTCTTCCTCTCTGTAAAAAATCAATAAAATATATATATTTTAATGGATAGATAATCCAAATTCCTAACCATGTCTATAAAAAGTCCTACATCTGGCCCCTAACTTCTTCTCAAAATTTATCTCTAGTATTTTCCTCTTTGTTCATTCTGCCTTAGCACCCCTGGCCATCTTTCTGCAATTCACAAATGCCAAGCTCATTCCCAAATCAGGGACATCATATTGCTTACTTGCTTCATTTAGATCTCTTATTCAAATTTCACTTCCTTAGAGAGCATTCCCTGAACACTATCTAATATTAACACATAGATGACTGTCACTCTTTCCCTTTACCCAGCTTTAATTTTCTACATGTACTTACCACTTAACTGAAATCTCATTCTCTTAAACTTTAGCTTTATAGAGGAAAAATCAGTATAAAATACATTTGGATAAATTTTGACTTAAGAATACATCCATGAAACATCACTACAGTTAACCTATCCACCAACCCCAAAAGTTTATCAATTTTATGTTCATCGCAAAGAACCAACTTTGTTTCAGTAATTTTCTATTGTTTTTCTGTTTTCTATTTCATTTTTTTCTACTCTGATCTTTATTTTCTTTTAATTACAATGAGAAAGAAACAGTAGAAGTTCTACTTTTGGGAACAGGTTGTATGGGCATACCAAAGAGTAGCCCACTAGCCAACTTCTACTTCTACTTCTTTTATTTTGCTTACTTTGAATTTATCTTCTTTTTCTAGTCTCTTGAGATAGCACGGAGGTCATTCATTTGAGACCTTTCTTTTCTCATATAGGCATTGAGAACTGTAAATTTTCCCCTAAGTACTACTTTAGTGACATCCCATATACTTTGATAGGTTGTGTTTTCATTTTCATTCAGTTCAAGATACTTTCTAATTTCCCTTCTGATTTCTTCTTTAATTCATGGGTTACTTAGGGATTGGTTACTTAGTTTTTAAATATTTGGGGATTTTCCAGATATCTTTCTGATAGCAATTTTTTATTTAGTTCCATAGTAGATAGAGAATATACTTTGTATGACTTCAATCCTTTTACATTTATTGAGCTTTGTTCTATGGCTCAGAATATAATCTATCTTGCAAATGTTCCATATACACTCAAAAATTATTATGTGCTTTACTCTTGTTGGATGGAATGTTCCATAAATGTCAATGCAGTCAGGTTGGTTGATAGTGTTTTTTAAGTCTTTTATATATCTGCTAATTTTTCGGTCTGCTTATTCTATTAATCATTGAGCGAATATTTAAATCTCCGACTATCACTGTAAATTTGTCTATTTCTCCTTGCAGGTCTATCAGTCTTCATGAATTTCAAAATTCTGCCATTAAGTACATAAAAATTTTAAATTGCTGTCATCTTGATGAATTAACATCTTTATTGTGATGAAATGACCTTCCTTATCCCTGGCGATATTCTTTGCTCTGAAATGTTTATTTTTTACAAACTCACTGACTGTTTCTCTCAGAAATATAAGTACCATGAGGCCAAGGGCTGTATCTTGTTCTGTATCCCCAGCAACTTGCAGCATAGCAGGCATTTGGTATATATTTAACAAGTTTTTATTAAAGGAAGAGAGAAAGGAGCGAGGGTTTAGAATACACATGCAGATATAGAGCTACACACTAGTATTAAAAAATAAGTGATGAAAAGGTGCCAGTACTTGTTCTGATGAGCATATATTATAATGGGCGAAACATGTACAAAGGCAATTTCAAGAGTGTGATATGAGCCATAAAAAGGATAAGCACAAGATACTTTGAAAAATACAGGAGGAACATCAAATCTAGTTTAAAGTGATGGCTCCTAGGAGGGTAAAACCTAAGCTAATATCAGAATAGAGAACAAACCACAAAAGAAAGGAAGAATGGCCCTCCATAAGGAGACAATGGCATGAAAAAGATATATAAATAATATGGTGCTGGAACATAATGAAAGTATGTCAGGATTCTCTCAGGGGATTCCTAGTCTGTCTAGAAAACATACTGCCCAAGGCCTATAGCACCCTGAGCCCTCCTGGCTAGTGGGCTACTCTTTCGTATGCCCATACAACCTGTTCCCAATAACTGAACTGTATGCTTATTCTCTTAAATTATTCCTAACCTACTTCTGCTAGTAGTTCTTGTTATTATGGTTTGATTAGATAGTAATACAAAGATAATGACTTATGAATACAAAAGACAGTTATCTCCATGAGAACTAAGTTGAATGCTTTAGAAAATGAGATGAAAGAAAAAAAAATAGTGCTCAAAGTAGGTATTAGGGAGACACCTGTAAAATTTGGGGATTAAATGATCAAATTAAAAAACTTCTACTTTAAAATTATATGGTCAATAAGAATAGGAAGGCCCTAACTGATTTGGCTCAGTGGATAGAGTGTTGGCCTGTGGACTGAAGAGTCACGGGTTTGATTCGGGTCAAGGGCATGTACCTTGGTTGCAGGCTCCAGTAGGAGGCATCCAGGAGGCAGCTAATAGAGGTTTCTCTCTCATTGATGTTTCTAACTCTCTATCCCTCTCCCTTTCTATCTGTAAAATCAATAAAAAGAGAGAGAAACCAAGATGGCGGCATAGGTAAGCACCTAAACTGCTGCCTCGCACAACAATTTCAAAACTACAACTAAAAGACAGAACGGACACCATCCAGAACCACAGGAAAGCTGGCTGAGTGAAAATTCTACAACTAGAAGGAAAGAGAAAAGCTCACAGAGAATTGGAGGTACGGCAAAGGGTCTTTGTGCGCGCAGAGAGGAAGGGCGGCTGAGAGCCTGGCTGACTTTCTCTGGCGGGAGAAGGAAGGAAGCCCCCGACCGCACTGAACCCCAGTTCTGACTGTACTGAACCCCAGTTCCAGGCGAGCCTCTGGGGACCCACGCTCTTACGGGGGGAATCTGGACTCTCGGGCGGAGACTCGGGAGCCGGGGAAGGCAGAGGTCTGAAGGCGCGCACGTGCGCGCAAGGGCAAGGCTGACGGGAAGCCAAGACTGTCTGCTCCGCCCTGAGACTCTACCCCATCCAAGCTGAGCACAGAGGCTATTGCAATTTGGCAGGTCTAATCCTATAAGGCTGTCTCCAGCACCGAACTTCTCCCAGCGTAGACACAGCTGATCCTTACAGCCAACTGGCCTGGAGGTCAATTCCTCCCAGTAATACCAACAACAATCAAGACTTAACTACAACAACGCTGTACACACAGTCCACAAAGGGGTGCACCAAGAGTGTCCACCTCAGGTTAACTGGGGAGGCAGACCCACTGGGCCATATAGGAAACCTAGCACACAAATCTACCCTACCAACTCAGGGAAGCAGTGAAAATGCGGCGTCAAAGAAACAGATCACAAACGAAAGAAATGGAGGAAAACAAATGACTGGATATAGAATTAAAAACCATGGTTATAAGGCTTTTCAAGAATATCCTAGAAAAGGCTGATAAATATAACAAGACCCTCGAAGATATGAAAAAGGATCAACTAGAAATTAAACATACACTGAAATAAAAAATATTATACAGAGACCCAAAAACAGACTAGAGTAACGCAAGAATCAAGTCAAAGAATTGAAATACAAAGAAGCAAAAAACACTCAACGGAAAAAGCAAAAAGAAAAAGAAAAAAATCCAAAAAGTTGAAGATAGTGTAAGAAGACTCTGGGACAACTTCAAGCGTACCAACATCAGAATTATGGGGGTGCCGCCCTAACCGGTTTGGCTCAGTGGATAGAGCGTTGGCCTGCGGACTTAAAGGTCCAAGGTTCGATTCCGGTCAAGGGCATGTACCTTGGTTGCGGGCACATCCCCAGTAGTAGGTGTGAAGGAGGCAGCTGATCGATGTTTCTCTCCCATCGATGTTTCTAACTCTCTATTCCTCTCCCTTCCTCTCTGTAAAAAGTCAATAAAATATATTTAAAAAAAAAAAAAAGAATTATGGGGGTGCCAGAAGAAGAGAGAGAGCAAGATACTGAAAACCTATTTGAAGAAATAATGACAGAAAACTTCCCCCACCTGGTGAAAGAAATAGACTTACAAGTCCAGGAAGCGCACAGAACCCCAAACAAAAGGAACCCAAAGAGGACCACACCAAGACACATCATAATTAAAATGCCAAGAGCAAAAGACAAAGAGAGAATATTAAAAGCAGCAAGAGAAAAACAGTTAATTACCTACAAGGGAGCACCCATACGACTGTCAGCTGATTTCTCAACAGAAACTATGCAGGCCAGAAGGGAGTGGCAAGAAATTTTCAATGTGATGAATAGCAAGAACCTACAACCAAGATTACTCTACCCAGCAAAGCTATCATTCAGAATTGAAGGGCAGATAAAGAGCTTCACAGATAAGAAAAAGCTAAAGGAGTTCATCACCACCAAACCAGTATTATATGAAATGCTGAAAGGTATTCTTTAAGAAGAGGAAGAAGAAAAAAGTAAAGATAAAAATTATGAACAACAAATACATATCTATCAACAAGTGAACCTAAAAATCAAGTGAATTAAAAACCTGAGGAACAGAATAATCTGGTGAATATAATAGAATCAGGGGCATAGAAAGGGAGTGGACTGATAATTCTCAGGGGGAAAGCGGTATGGGGGGTTCAGGAAGAGACTGGACAAAAATCATACACCTATGGATGAGGACAGTGTGGGGGAGGTAAGGGCAGAAGGTGGGGTGGGAACCGGGTGGAGGGGAGCTATGGGGGGAAAAAGGAGAAACAATTGTAATAATCTGAATAAAGATTTATTAAAAAAAATAAAAATAAAATAAAATCAATAAAAAGAAAGAAAAAAGAACAGGCAGGTAAGAGTGGAAAGAAATGTGGCTGATGTGGTAAGTAGGGCCCACCAGGCATTATGCCCCAAAAGGTGTTTGAATTTCATCCTGAGGTCAATGGTGAGCACTCAAAGGTACTAAGCAGGACAGTGACAAAATCAGATTCATATTTTACAAAGATGGCTCTGACTGCAGAATAAAGGAGCAAGATGATGCAGAAAGACTTGTCAAGCCCGGCAGGCGTGGCTCAGTGATTGAGCATCTGCCTATGAACCAGGAGGTCACAGTTCGATTCCTGGTCAGGGCACATGCCTGGATTGTGGGCTCAATCCCCAGTAGGGAGCGTGCAGGAGGCAGCCAATCAATGATTCTCTCATCATTGATATTTTTCTCTCTCTCCCTCTCCCTTCCTCCCTGAAATCAATAAAAATATATTTTAAAACAAATGTTTAAAAAAAAAGATTTGTCAGTAACCCAAGCAAGAATGGTGAATTAAGAGTGATTTTATTATTCTTAAGAACTAATTTTATGGGTTAAATAGGCTTTTGTGGGCTTTCTAAGAAACCAACATTGCTATCACAATTTTCATGGGAAAGCATGTTCCAAAGAACCAATTACATGCCAATTAGCATACAACCTATACAGAAACTGGGAACTGTTTATAATTTACTTGCCATTAAAAATGGTAACTTCTAGCCCTAGCTAGTTTGGCTTAGTGGATAGAGCATCGGCCTGTGAACTGAAAGGTCCAGAATTCTATTCTGGTCAAGGGCACATGCTTGGTTGCGGGCTCGATCCCCAGTAGGGGGCATGCAGGAGGTAGCCAATCAATGATTCTCTCTCATCATTGATGTTTCCTTCTCTCTCTCCCTTTCCTTTCTTCTCTGAAATTAATAAAAAAATATTTTTTAAAAAAGGTAACTTCTACAGAAGTCGCATTTGTCTCCCTAAAGTCTAATCTTAATATGGATCATTTCTACTGCAATCATGAAAACTTCCTATGCGGACATATAAAAAAGGACTATTTATAAATATGATTTTCAAAAATAGATCTTTTTAAATGTCTGTACTAACTAGAGGCTAGGCTTTGGTATCTGTGGCTATAAATTACTCTTAGTACCCATAAAAGAAAACAAGAACACTTACTTCATGAAATACTGCTCCTGAATATGGAGACACTCCCAAGTCCAACAGTGAGAGGCCTTCAACCACTGAAAAGTAAGACATCCAAGTTCATTCTTACTTCAAAGACATATACAGATGGCCATAAGCCAGTGTTAGATACTCCCAGGACAAAAAAGGTCTTATAGTTTATCTAATCCACTTAACCTTATTCCCAGAAAGTGGGTCTAAGTCTTGATTTGAACATTTCTGATAATGGGGAGTTTTCTTCCATAGAGTATTCCTTTCCCTTGTGGCAAACTACTCATTATGGGAACGTTTTATATTAAACTATAAATTTCCTTTGATCTCCTTGTAACTCCCACCTACTCTAAAGTGTTCCATTTATGTATATTCCGCTCCATTCCAAAACACAGTAAGATAACAAATTAGAAGCTGGTGAGAAATATTGCTCATAGGTGGGGAAATGAGCAATCACTCTAATACGTGCTTTGTTTGACATTTGCATTAATTTTTCTTCAGGGCAATATGTACTTTTTAAGTGTATTTTTTTTGACCCAGAAATTATTGTTCTTAAGGCAATTTATTCAAAGAAGAATGTTCATTACCATGCTCAAGAGTGGGGAAAATTAAAAATAATCCCAATGTCCATTAATGGAGATTTATTTAAATTAATTATGACACTGCTATCGTTTCTGACTCACTTATTTCAGCCAGTATCATCACTGTTCTTCCTATTATTAAAACTCAAAATCTTAGAATTAGCCATTTTGACTTTCATTACTGTGCTAAGAACTTCAACATGAATCATCTAATTTAATGGGGTACATATTATAACTTCCTATTTCATAAATGAGAAAGCTGATGTTGGAGATCACACAGATAGTAAGTGGCAGAGGCAGAGAGGGACTCAAACCCTCTTTAAGATTCCATTTATGTAGTGTGCTCTTAATGACCATACTACATTGCCTCATCTTGGATCCCTCACCCTATCAATCCTATAAGCAACCAGATCTTATGGTTTCTTTTCTTCAATATCCTATCTAATAAAGAGAAAATATGCTAATGGACCCTCATGCCATTGCAAAGATGGCAGCTACCACATCCAATGAGGGAATATGCTAATTGACTGTCCCGCCCTCAAAGATGGTGGCACCCACAGCCAATAAGGAGGGAATATGCTAATTGCTGCCATGCCCTCAAAGATGGCGGCACCCACAGCTACAAGATGGCGGCGCCCAGTCCCCTCAGCCCCACTGAGGCGGCAGGTGCGCGGCAAGGCTGGCCTGCCCCCAAGCGGGCCCGGCCTTGCCACGCGCCTACCTCCGGAGTCCCCCAGTCTCCTCAACCCCCCAGCTGCCCAGCGCCAGCCTGATGCACAGGCAAGCCTCAGATAGTGGCTGCCCAGCCACCCAGGGCGGGCCCGAGGTGCTGGCAAGCCTCGGAAGGCGGCTGCCCAGCTGCCCATGGCCGCCCGAGGCTCAGTTAACCAAGGCCAGCTGAGGCTTGCGCTGCCGGCAGTGGCAGCAGCAGAGGTGTGATGGGGCATCGCCTTCCCCTGATAGCCAGGTCACCTCCCGCCCCTGAGGGCTCCCGGACTGTGAGAGTGGGCAGGCCGGACTGAAGGAACCCCCCTCCAGTGCATGAATTTTCATACACCAGGCCTCTAGTTTGTTCAATAAGTAGTTAACTATGCAATTACTCTATGCCAGACACAAAGAATTCAGGGATGACTAAAACAGCTCTAACCTTCAAGGAACTCATATTACAATAGAGAAACTAGATATAAATAAAGAATTATGATGTAAAATGAGAAATGCTCTTAAGCCCAGCTGGCATGGCTCAAGGGTTGAGAGTAGACCTATGAACCAGGAGGTCATGGTTCAATTCCTGGTCAGGGCACATGCCTGGGTTGTGGACTCGATCCCCAGTGTGGGGCATGCAGGACGCAGCTGATCAATGATTCTCTCTCATCATTGATGTTTCCATCTCTCTCTCCTCCCTTCTTCTCTGAAATCAATAAAGATATAAAATAAAAAAATAAATGCTCTTAATAGAGGTATGTATAAAGAGAGCAGAAGAAGGAGGGCCTAATACTGCCTTGGGTCTTCTGCTATCCAGAAGAAAGCAGGAACCAAGTGGCTTCAACAAAATATTATATGCAAATATTATAATGCAGAGATATGAAATCTAAGTTCTTAGCATCACACATATGAATTACTACTATCTTTATTACCATTTGTCAACTGGAAAACTGGGACAAATTATTTATCTTCATTAAATCTCAGTTTCCTCAACTGTCAAATGAGGAAAATAACACCATCTAACAGAGAATAACTGGAGGATAAAATGAGGCTTATCATAATCTCTAATATACAGTATTTTTACTTATTTTAAAAATCTTTATTGTTGAAAGTATTACATATGTCCCTGTTTTTTCCTTCACTGACCCCCTCCAGCTTGCCCCCACCCCCTGCCCCAGGCCTTCACCACCCTGTCAGTGTTCATGGGTGATACATACATGCATACAAGTTCTTTGGTTGATTACCTCCTACCCACCCACCCTCCCCCACCTTCCCTCCGAGATTCCACACTCTGTTCCATGCTTCCATGTCTCCAGATCCACTCCATTCATCAGTTTATTTTGTTAATTAGATTCCACATGAGTGAGATCATGTGATACTATAATGGCTACCATCAACAAATCAACAAATGACAAGTGCTGGAAAAGATGGTGAGAAAAGGGAACCCTACTACACTGCTAGTGGGAATGCAGACTGGTGCAGCCATTATGAAAAACAGTATGAAGTTTCCTCAAAATATTAAATATGGAACTGCCATTTGACCCAGTGATCCCACTTCTAGGAATATATTCTAAGAAACCCAAAACACCAATCAGAAAGAATGTATGCACCTCTATGTTCATAGTAGCACAATTTACAATAGCTAGGATCTGGAAACAACCCAAGTGCCCATCAGTAGACGAGTGGATGAAAAAGCTGTGGTACATTTATTACCAAGGAATACCGTGCAGCAGTAAAAAAGAATCTTTTACCCTTTGAGACAGCATAGAGGTACCTGGAGCATATCATGCTAAGTGAAATATGTCAGTCAGTGATATACAGTATTTTTAGAACTCTTAGTTCTAATTATTCTTTTTTTAAAAAAAGTATTTTTATTGATTTCAGAGAGGAAGGAAGAGGGAGATAGATACATCAATGATGAGAGAGAATCACTGATCAGCTGCCTCCTGCACACCCCCACTGGGGATTGAGCCCATGCCCTGACTGGAATCCAACCATAACCTCCTCGTTCATAGGTCGATGGTCAACCACTAAGCCACGCTGGCCAGGCTCTAATATTCTTAAACACTCATTTATTATGCCATTTCCCATTCCAAAATGTTTATGGGATTGCCCGGGCCAGTGTTGCTCGGTGGTTAGAGGGATGCCCGTGCACCCACGGGTTCAATTCCCAGTAAAGAGTAAATACCTGAGACACATCATAGTTAAAATGCCAAGAACAAAAGACAAAGAGAGAATCTCGAAAGCAGCAAGAGAAAAACAGTTAGTTACCTACAAGGGAGCACCCATACAACTGTCAGCTGATTTCTCAACAGAAACTATGCAGGCCAGAAGAGAGTGGCAAGAAATATTCAAAGTGATGAAGAGCAAGAACCTACAACCAAGATTACTCTACTCAGCAAAGCTATCACTCAGAATTGAAGGTCAGATAAAGAGCTTCACAGATAAGAAAAAGCTAAAGGAGTTCATCACCACCAAACCAGTATTATATGAAATGCTGAAAGGTATTCTTTAAGAAGAGGAAGAAGAAGAAAAAGGTAAAGATAAAAATTATGAACAACAAAGTGAAACAAATACATATCTATCAACAAGTGAATCTAAAAATCAAGTGAATAAAAAGTCTGATGAACAGAATAAACTGGTGAATATAATAGGATCAGGGGCATAGAAAGGGAGTGGAATGACAATTCTCTGGGGGAGGAAGGGGGTGTGGGGGATGCGGGAAGAGACTGGACAAAAATCATACACCTATGGATGAGGACAGTGTTGGGGGGGTGGGTAAGGGCAAAGGATGGGATGGGAACCGGTGGAGGGGAGCTATAGGGGGAAAAAAGAGGAACAACTGTAATAATCTGAACAATAAAAATTTATTAGGAAAAAAAAAAAAGTAAATACCTGGGTTGCAGGCACAATCCCTGCCCCAGTCAGGGTGAGTGTGGGAGCGAACCAATCGATGTGTCTCTCACATATCGACGTTTCTGTGTGTCTCTCCCCCTCCTTTCCATTCTCTCTAAAAATCAATGGGAAAATGTCCTTGGGTGAGGATTAACAACAAAAATAAACACTAAAAATAACCTCTAGTAAGAATTAACAAAAAAAAATGTTTATGGGATAACATCAAAACTCTAGAATTTAAAGTTCAAGCAGAGAAAGTGGACTTCTGGGGTGCTGGTAACGGTCTGTTTTTAGATCTGGGTATTGCCCACATGGTATATACAGTTTGTAAAAATTCATTAAGCTCTACATTTATTTTCTGGGCACTGTATATATTGTACTTCAGTAAAAAAAAAAAAAATGTTTTTTAAAGAAAATCTTTAAACTCTGCTTTTGACATTTCACATCTTTCAACATTTTTTTTAAAAAATATATTTTATTGATTTTTTACAGAGAGGAAGGGAGAGGGACAGAGAGCTAGAAACATTGATGAGAGAGTAACATCAATTAGCTGCCTCCTGCAACACCCCTACTGGGGATGTGCCCGCAACCAAGGTACATGCCCTTGACCGGAATCGAACCTGGGACCCTTCAGTCCGCAGGCCGACGCTCTATCCACTGAGCCAAACCAGTTAGGGCTCAACATTTCTTTAAAAATAAATAAATTAGCCCTAACTGGTTTGGCTCAGTGGATAGAGCGTCGGCCTGCGGATTGAAGGGTCCCAGGTTCGATTCCGGTCAAGAGCATGTACCTTGGTTGCGGGCATATCCCCAGTGGGGGGTGTGCAGGAGGCAGCTGATCGATGTTTCTCTCTCATCGATGTTTCTAACTCTTTATCCCTCTCCCTTCCTCTCTGTGAAATATCAATAAAAATATATTAAAAAAAAAAAAAAAAAAAAAGAAGGATCTCTTACCCTTTGAGACAGCATGGAGGGACCTGGAGAATATCATGCTAAGTGAAATAAGCCAGTAAGAGACAAGTATCACATGATCTCACTCATGTGGAATGTAATGAACAAAATAAGCTGATGAACAAAACAGATCCAGAGATATAGAAGCATGGAACAGACGGACGAATCTCAGAGGGAAGGGGGGAGATTAACCAAAGAGCTTATATGCATTTATGCATAACCCATGGATATAGACAATAATGAGGTGAAGGCCTGGGGGGAGTGGAGTGGAGGGGGTTAATGGGGGAGAAGGAGGACATCTGTAATACTTTGAACAATAAAGATAAATTTTAAAAATAATAATAAAAAGAAAAAAGGGGGGAGAAACCAAGATGGCGGCATAGGTAAACACCTGAACTTGCCGCCTCGCACAACTTCAAAACTACAACTAAAAGACAAAACGGACATCATCCAGAACCACAGGAAGACTGGCTGAGTGGAAATTCTACAACTAGAAGGAAAGAGAAAAGCACACTGAAACTCAGAGGAATTGCGGAAGTCAGAGGTATGAAGGCGCGTGCACAGAGAGGGCTGGCAACTGAGTACGTGGCTGGCTTTTTCAATCCAGAGGGAGACACAAGCTCCCGAATGCTCTGAACTCCAGTTCCGGGGGAGACTATGGGGACCCAGACTCATACGGGGAGAAACTGGACTGTCTGGCAGCGGGCGGAACTCGAAGGCAGCTTTCTCTCAGAGGTGCTTGCAGCGATTACCACGGGACACTGAGACCCAGGGGCCTCTTAAGGCAGGGCTGACAGGAAGCCATTGCTGTTTGCTCTGCCCTGAGACTCCGCCCCATCCAAGCTGTGCACAGAGGCTTTTGCATATGAATGGCCTGGTCCTTTGAAATCTAAACTTACCTATCAAACTGCAGCTGAGTCAGAGAGACCCAGAACATACAAAAGAAGGCCCAAGGCCCCACAGCAGCTTGCATTGCTTCACAGCTGGGCCTCATCTGGGCACCTCCAAAACCCAAACAAAGAAGAGGAATCTGCAGACCTCTCTGTAGCTCCTGCTGGGTGGCCTCAGGCAGAGGCTAAATTAGCACCTCCTTGGAGATCCAAGAGCCAGTGTGCCCAGGGGTCAGAGTGGGACCATCCAGATTACAACTCCTCAGATCCATAAGGGACACACTCAGGAGGCAGACTCAGTAAGCACCAAAGCCCCACTGAAGCAAGTCTTGTCTCATAAGGGTGTCTCCAGCACAGAAGTTCTCCCATTGTAGACACAGCTGATCCTCACAGCCAATTGGCCTGGAGGTCAATTCCTCCCAGTGATACCAACAACAATCAAGGCTTAACTACAAGACAGTGCACACAGCCCACAAAGGGGTGCACCAAGAGTGTCCACCTCAGGTAACTGGGGAGGCAGAGCCACTGGGCCCTATAGGACACCTAGCACACAAAACCACTCTATCAACTCAGGGAAGCAACCAAAATGCAGAGACAAAGAAACAGGTCACAAATGAAAGAAATGGAGGAAAGCAAACGACTGGATATAGAGTTCAAAACCATGGTTATAAGGTTTTTCAAGAATTTTCTAGAAAAGGCCAATAAATTTAGTGAGACCCTCGAGGATATGAAAAAGGACCAACTAGAAATTAAGCATAAACTGACTGAAATAAAAAAAAATAATATACAGAGATCCAACAGCAGACTAGAGGATCCCAAGAATCAAGTCAAAGATTTGAAATACAAAGAAGCAAAAAACACCCAACCGGAAAAGCAAAAAGAAAAAATCCAAAAACATGAAGATAGTGTAAGGAGCCTCTGGGACAACTTCAAGCGTACCAACATCCGAATTATGGGGGTGCCAGAAGAAGAGAGAGAGCAAGATACTGAAAACCTATTTGAAGAAATAATGACAGAAAACTTCCCCCACCTGGTGAAAGAAATAGACTTACAAGTCCAGGAAACGCAGAGAATCCCAAACAAAAGGAATCCAAAGAGGACCACACCAAGACACATCATAATTAAAATGCCAAGAGCAAAAGACAAAGAGAGAATCTTAAAAGCAGCAAGAGAAAAACAGTTAGTTACCTACAAGGGAGCACCCATATGATTGTCAGCTGATTTCTCAACAGAAACTATGAAGGCCAGATGGGAGTGGCAAGAAATATTCAAAGTGATGAATAGCAAGAACCTACAACCAAGATTACTCTACTCAGCAAAGCTATCATTCAGAATTGAAGGGCAAATAAAGAGCTTCACAGATAAGAAAAAGCTAAAGGAGTTCATCACCACCAAACCAGTATTATATGAAATGCTGAAAGGTATTCTTAAAGAAGAGGAAGAAGAAGAAAAAGGTAAAGATAAAAATTATGAACCACAGCCCTAGCTGGTTTGGCTCAATGGATAGAGCGTCAGCCTGCGGAATGAGGGGTCCCAGGTTCGATTCCGGCCAAGGGCACATGCCCGGGTTGTGGGCTCGATCCCCAGTAGGGGGCGTGCAGGAGGCAGCCAATCAATTATTCTCTCTCATCATTGATGTTTCTATCTCTCTCCCTCTCCTTTCCTCTCTAAAATCAATAAAATATATTTTAAAAAAAAATTATGAACCACAAATACATATCAACAAGTGAATCTAAAAATCAAGTGAATAAAAACTCTGAACAGAATAATCTGGTGAATATAATAGGATCAGGGGCATAGAAAGGGAGTGGACTGACAATTCTCAGGGGGAAAGGGGTGTGGGGGGTGCGGGAAGAAACTGGACAAAAATCATACACCTATGGATGAGGACAGTGTGTGTGTGGGGGGGGGTAAGGGCATGGGGTGGGATGGGAACCGGGTGGAGGGGAGCTATGGGGGAGGGAGAGGAACAACTGTAATAATCTGAACAATAAAGATTTTTTTTAAAAAAGAAAAGAAGCAACAGTAGGAAAAGGTGCACTGCGAGTTTAGAGTGAGAGGAGACGTCAGAACACCTCACCTGGGATACCCCTTCCCCCCACCCCTCACACACCGTCCAGGGAGCACCACTAGAGATCCCTCGTTAAATCCCAAGCCCACCTCAATTTCCACTCCACCTTGCACGCCCTCTAAGTATCCCTTCCTCAGACCATTTCCCTAGGTTCAAGGCCCCAGTGGGACACACCCCCTCAGATCTTCATCCCTCCGGTAATCCCGCTCCTGGACCCAACCCTCACCAAACAGTCCCACGCCCCCTCCCCCAGGCAGACGCGTCCTTAGGCCCCGCCCTCCTGCCCTCGGAGGGCGCCAGAGCGGGTCAGAGCGTAGTTCTTGCGGCCACTGCCCCACTCTCCCATTCACAGAGGCCCGGGGAGCACAGGAGGGGTTTGGCCGCCTACTCGAGCCGGTGGCCTCACCTCTCTTCCAAGAGCTCAATGGGGACACCACCTCCACCCGCTCGGAGATGAACTCGGCCAGACTGGAGCGGAACAAGGCCGCCCGCACAGTCACAGCCACCACCAGCACCAGGGCCAAGGGAGCCGCCATGATAGCTGGGGCGGCGCGCCGCCGAGGAGGGAAAGGCGATGCGGAAGAGCCTCGCGGCCCGTGCGCCACCTCTGTAGTTCCGCGGGCCGGAGCGCCTGGCGGCTGCTGCCGCCGTAGCTGCCTGACAGGGGACTACCACTCCCAGGAAGCCTTGCGGCCCGGCAGGGCGGGACGACGGAAAGCCGGGCAAGTCAAGCTTGTAGCGAAGGGTTAGGCGACCTCTCCAGTGATAGCTGGTGAATTGTAAAAGCGCTCAGGAGCTGAAGTACTGCTGAAAGTAATCAAATTAGGAATTTATCTTCATGGGGCTGTGAGTGAGTTTTAAAGAGATGTTAGTTTCGCTCTTGTGTGTATGTTTTTAATGCTTAAATGTTTCTCTTTTATGTTTTTAATGACTATTAAATATGTATTCATGTACTTGCAATTGTGTATTGAACGACAACTATTCCCAGGCACTATATTGGATTCTGAGGATACATTTTGGCATAGTAGACAGATTTGTTAGCCCTGCGGCCTGGAACGAGTTGCTTAACCTTTCTGTGCCTCAGATCTCTCATCTGAAAAATGTACTGGCTGTTGGTTCCTACTGGCCTGCTAGAAACAACTGAAGAATGCTTAGAAATTCTCCCAGTCACTTTTAAACACAACCATTATAAAAAATTAAATTATATAAACTTACAACTAAATAAATTATATTAAAAACAAGGTAATATTTATTTTTGAATATTCAAAACTCATCACTTCCTAATTGTTTTACTACACTTTATTTTAACTGTGCTCTTGAGGTTGTTTACCACTGGTATTTCACTATAGCAAATATTGTATAATATTGTGTACTACTGCCCTGCCTTTCCCAAATCCGTGTTCAGTGAAAATAGGTTGGTAGCTTGAAATCCCTCCTGATGGGACTGTTTACACCACAGAAGTGAGCACACACTTCAAATCAGGGTTTTATAGTTTGGAGAGCCCTTTGATAAGAATTCAGAAGCACACCACTTCATTAATTAATGTATGAAAAGTGTTTATGGTGAGTGCTTAAATGTTAGCTATAATAATATTAAATATATGAAGAAATTTCAGATCTGTAAACAAAATGAAACAGGTTGCATGATGAAGAATAACTTGGTGGAAGGGGTGTGGTAATGTTATCCATGGAAGTGGGGGCTGTGAGGAAAAGAATTTCCCAGGGCCCCAATGGGTTTTGTTAAAAGCTTTATTGATTATGTAAAATTAAGGAGGTTCCCCTCCAAGGTCCCACCATGGAAAAAGTCCAGTCTTGTTTTCAGCAGCCCAGAATTTCTATTCCATATTAAAGTACAGTCCAGTCCAGCAACTGGCTAGTTTAGCTTGTATTCCCAGCTGCAATCCATTGTGTGTGGGGTCTGCACAGCCATGGGCCATGAGGCTGCTTAAACCCACATGACAGGCGAGCACACCGGTTAGTGCAGGTCAAGAGCAAGGGAGAACAAGAGCAAGAGACAAGAGAAGGGAACTTTTTGTCTGGGGATTTTATCCAGGACCTTCCAAGATTTTGCACTTTTCTGATGAGGTCTGCCCCTTAGCCAACCCATTGTTCCCCGGGCTAAAGTTTAGTAAACTGATAGGCAAGAGCCTTCCTATGTCACCCAGACTTCACAGCCCGTACACTCATCTGCCCCTGTGTTCGATCTGCAGGGAATAGACCACTGGTTCCCTGGGGAGCTTGAAGCTGTAGCTTCCTGCAGAAGCTACCCAGATGACCATGCTTATGTCTGGCCTCCCCTTTGCTCTCTTCCTGTTATTAATATTAACTATCTAATTACAATGATAATATTAACACTGGACAGGGTGGTCAGGGAAGGCTCTGAGAAGAGGTGACATTTAAGATGACACCTAAAAGATGATAAATTAATCAGAGCTTCCAAGCTGAAGGGCACAGACTCAGAGTCAGAAAAAAAGAAGATAGTAGAAGGTGTGGATGGAGAGGCAGATAGGAGCCAAACAGGTAGGGACCTGTTCCCCATGGTTGGGAATTTGGGCTTCATTCAAAGTGCAATGCATGTGCCTTTGGAGAATTTTAAACAAGAAAGTGTATATTTTTTTAAAGATCATTACATCCCCAGGATCTATACTGGGTGTTGGGGAATATTGCAATGACAAAGTTGTATTTCTTGCTTTTATGGAACATAGAGAGCAGTTGCAGAGATGTGATAGTCTTAAGAATAACACAAATAGAAATAAAATCTCAAACCATGATGAGAGAAGGAAGAAAGAACAGGATGCTAGCAGAATGCAAAAATCAGCCCTGGAACAGATAGCTTTCTTGACCATTGGGAGGAGCAGGTCTCCATTGGGAGAGGGGATCATGAAGGAATAAAGGCACTCTCATCCTTTGAGCCCTGCTCTGCTAAGCATTGTGCCATACTTTTAACACACATTAGCTTATTTAGTCTGTACAGCCTTCTTTCCTAAAGATGTAAATGTGAAGTGTAAGCCTTGACATTGTTTTTTTTTCTTTTATGTTACGCAAATACCTATCTTAAGTTTTGATTGCCAGGGCATCCACTTCAAAGACAGCTATCTTGAATAAACACATTGTCAGCCACACAATTAGATTAAGAACCAGATGGCCTCCCCTTATTGAGGCTCCTTTGTTTTAGAGATATTGGTTGATTTAAATAACATCATTTGGGCTACTTGTTTATTTTGCTTTCTTCTGGGGCTTTAAATTCCTTCTTTTTAAATTCACCAATAAAGTGTGAGCCCATGAAAGTTTTAAATTCACCTACAAATTCTGGGCCACTGCCCAATTAAAGCAGCCACCCAGGCCTGTGACCTATGAGTGTGTGCGCGCTCTCTCTCTCTCTCTCTCTCTCTCTCCTTAACCTTGCCTTGTGGCCCCAGGTGTGCTGTGTAATTTTCAGGTCTTGCAGGTCTTGTAAGTAATAAACCTTATCTTTTCAAAGTTTCCTGATGGTTATTGCTGAAAGGCATCTTGAAATCATAGTAAGAACCACAAGGGCTGGCCCAACTACAATACTGGTTATTGACAGGCTGAGACCAGTACAAAACAAGTGTTGTTATTTCCTTTTACATAAAAGGAGGAGGCATGTATTACATCATCTTAGAGTAAAGTATTTTACATCTTGAAAAATGGAGGAGATTGAGCAAGATTAGGTAACATAGTAAAGACTGAGCAAGATTATGTAATGTAAAATGCTTAGCGCAGTGGTTGGCAAACTCATTAGTCAACAGAGCAAAATATCAACAGCACAATGATTGAAATTTCTTTTGAGAGCCGAAAACCGACTTCTGCGCATGGGCCACGAAGTTTCAATTGCACTGTACATGCGCGCCCGCACGTGGTATTTTGTGGAAGAGCCACACTTAAGGGACCAAAGAGCCACATGTGGCTCGTGAGCTGCAGTTTGCTGACCACTGGCTTAGCGCATAGCAAGTGCTCAATATACATTGTTAGCTGTTTTATTATTATTTGTATTATCCTAACAAATGACTTAAAAATTCTTAGGGTTTGGATTGTCTTTGGGAAGAACAGTGATTAGCCATGATAGGTAGAAAATGTAACCCAAACCAGTGGTTCTTAAACATGAGTGTGCATGGATCATAGACCTAAATATAAGGTCCTAGAAAACACAGAAATAAATCTCCATGACCTTGAGTTAGGCAATAGTGTCTTAGTTATAACACCAAAAGCACAGGCAACAAAAGAAGAAATAACTTGAACTTCATCAAAATTAAAAACTTTTGTGCTCACCCTGGCTGGTTTGGCTCAGTGGATAGAGTGTTGGCCTGGGGACTGGAGGGTCCCCGGTTCGATCCCGGTCAAGGGCATGTACCTTGGTTTTGGGCACATCCCCAGTAGCGGGTGTGCAGGAAGCAGGTGATCAATGTTTCTCTCTCATTGATGTTTCTAACTCTCTATCCCTCTCCCTTCCTCTCTGTAAAAAATCAATAAAATATATATTTTTTAAAAAAACAAACTGCCCTAACCGGTTTGGCTCAGTGGATAGAGCGTCAGCCTGCGGACTGAAGGGTCCCAGGTTCGATTCCGGTCAAGGGCATGTACCTTGGTTGCGGGCACATCCCCAGTGGGGGGTATGCAGGAGGCAGCTGATCGATGTTTCTCTCTCATCGATGTTTCTGACTCTCTGTCCCTCTCCCTTCCTCTCTGTAAAAAATCAATAAAATATATTTAAAAAAATAGACAAAAATTATAAAAAAAAACAAAAAAAAACTTTTGTGCTCCAAAGGACACTATCAAGAAATGAAAATGGCTCGGCCAGCATGGTTCAGTGGTTGAGTGTTGACCTATGAACCAGGAGGTTATGGTTTGATTCCTGGTCAGGTCATACGTGCAGGTTGCAGGCTTAATCCACAGTGTGGGACGTGTAGGAAGCAGCCAATCAATTCTCTCTCATCTTCGATGTTTCTCTCTGTCTCTCCCTCTCTTTTCCTCTCTGAAATCAATAAAAATATATTTAAAAAAAAGAAAGAAAGAAAGAAAATGTGGCAGGATAGTAAGAAGCTAGAAAAATTCCTGGGCAACTGGAATGGGGAAACTGAGAGAAGAAAATTAAACAAAGCGAAACAGTTTGGGCAGCTTGCAGCCAGCTCGCTAGACATCTTCTCTAACCAGAGAATACATAGCTTAAATCACCCTGGCCTGGGAAGATTAAAACAAATACCCAATGACATTTGTGCCAGCTAAACCCAAGGACAAGGACAGATGAAGTCTGGGGGACAAATAACAAAACCCCCAAAGCATTTGGATGGTATCACTTGAGGTGGGAGGAAAGGATGTTAGGCAGGAAAGATAGCTGCTAGGGCAGGAGGAGGGGAAAGGGAAAAGAGGGGGAGTTTATCTCACCCACTGAACAAAGAAGTCAGCAAGATAAAATCGCAATATGTTCTCATAAATTCTGGGAAAAGCTGCAACAATGTAAAAGGAGAACCTTGAAATCTATTGTGGCAGGGGGAGAGGGAGTGTATAAAACCCTTGAGCCCCCACCAGGTGCCTGGAGTGCTCAGACTAGCTGAGTTGTCCACTTGTGCTTTATGCCAGTTGTATTCTTAATAAGTTTTCTTGCTTTGCTTCACCACTGCTTTCTGTCACTCGTCTGAATTCTTTCTCACGACTATGACAAGAACCGAGGAGGGGAGAGCCCCCTTTGACTTGGATGGCTCTCTGGTAATAAAAAGACAAACCACAGAATGGGAGAAAATATCTACAAATCATATATCTGATTAGGGCCAGTTATCCAAAATATATAAAGAACTCTAACAACTCAATAATAAAATGACAAATGACTTGATTAAAAATGTGCAAATGCAGTCGCAGAGGGGCCATCAGGAGAGAACTTGGGGGTCAACAGAGGTGGGGCACAGATACTCACCCCCCCAACTTTGCAGGGGCCTGAACCCTCACCCCTTCTGAGGGAGGTCTCCTGCCCCCATGGCTGCTTCGCTTCCCATGCCCAGCTCAAATCGGGACCCAGGTAACAGACAGAGACTTGGCCAACAGCAGCTGCCCTCTCACTGCAACAAGACTTGTTTGAGTTGTCTTGTACCCATGGTGTGGGGAAGTGGGTTTTTGATATCTAAATCCAGCCTAGCACCAGGAATGCTTAGGGCCTACTCAAGAAGGCAAATTATCCTTTCCACTAATATTTACAGGGTAAAATAAGATTGTTGTTAGAGTATTAAATTTGACAGTAAAATAGTAGTCAAGTTCTCAGACTAATTTAAATTGGCTAAGTGAAATAAGCGAATATTCTAGAAAAATTAATGGTACTGGACAAAAAGCTGTTCCTAAAGTGTTAACTAAAATTTTTATTGGTAGTTCATCTCATGGTAAAATTGGGTAACATGTAATGAACCTAAAGTAGTCATATTTTAGTGCAAAAACTTAAAATTTAAAAGCTATCAAGACTACATTATAAAATTTCCAAAAGCCTCCTAATATTTAAATCAAAAAAGGGGGGATAGTAGAAGAATATCATGTAAGGAAAAATATCCGGTAAGTAAATTACATCTAGAAAATTTTTACTTTAGAAAATTAACTTTCATTTGTAATGCTAACAGCAAGACACCCATGAAAAACACACATGGTGTCAAAACAAGCCAAAGGAAAATCATTTGGGCAAAAAATGAAAAAGGATCCCAAGTCAAATTTATCGAAAAGATTTCTTTATTAACTTTTGGTCGAGAATATGTTTGTATATTTTCTGAAAACAACTCCAAGACCATGTGGATCCATGCAACAGAGAGGAATTGACAGGACTGCTCCAGCCATGAAGACAGAAGAGAAACAGTCCAGAGATGGAAGACGCTGACGACGCCTTGTCATACTAGCAGTCAGCAGCTGTGCGTCGCTGCAGGTTGCCCAGGACCAAACCAGAGAGGGTCGGACCTGCATTACCACCATTTGTCCACCATCAGAACTGAAATATCATTGCTGACATGTACACATAAGGAACTGTTTGACATTGAAATTGGGACTCAAAAGAACTGTTGGCCCAGAAAGAAACTCACTACAGACTGATTCATTTACCTCTCAGCATAACCATTATTGCTTGTCTCATTTTCGGTTCTTATAAGTGTATTTCTACTATCACATGATCTCACTCATCTAGGGGAAATAATGAACAACATAAACTGACAAATAAAAACAGACCCGGTGCTCTGACTGGTTTGGCTCAGTGGATAGAGCGTCGGCCTGCAGACTGGGGGGTCCCGGGTTCGATTCCGGTCAGGGGCATGTGCCTTGGTTGCGGGCACATCCCCAGTGGGAGGTGTGCAGGAGGCAGCTGATCGGTGTTTCTCTCTCATCGATGTTTCTGGCTCTCTGTCCCTCTCTCTTCCTCTCTGTAAAAAATCAATAAAATATATATTTAAAAAAAAAAAAAAAAAACAGACCCGGAGACAGGGAAGCATCGATCAGACTGTCAAACCTCAGAGGAAAGGTAGGGGAGGGTGGGGGTAAAAGAAAAAAAAAATTTGGCTCTCAAAAGAAATTTCAAAAATAAATAAATTTTAAAAAATGTGCATCTCTCCCTTCCTCTCTGAAATCAATAAAATATATTTTAAAAAACAAAAAACATGTGCAAATGATTTGAATAGATATATTTTCAAAGATACACAAATAGCCAATAAGCATGTGAAAAGATGGCCAACATCATTAGTTATTAGGGAAATATAAATCAAAACCTCAGTGAGCCCTAGCCAGTTTTCTCAGTGGTTAGAGCGTTGGCCTGCAGACTGCAGGCTCTTGGGTTTGATTCTGGTCAAGGGCATGTACCTCAGTCAGGCAGAGTACATGTGGAAGGCAAACAATTGATGTGTCTCTCTCATATTGATATTTCTCTTTCTCTGTCTCTCCCCCTCCCTTCCACTCTAGAATCAATGGAAAAAAAATATCCTTGAGAAAACAATATCCTGAAGTGAGGATTAACAAAACAAACAAAAAACCCGCCTCAATGAGATATCACTTTATACCCATTAGGATAGCTACAATAAAAGGCCGATAACAGGTATTGACAAGGATATTAAGAAATTGAAATTCTCATACTGATGGGAATGTAAAATGTTGTAGCCATTCTGGAAAATAGTTTGGTGGTTCCTCAAAATGTTAAACATAGAGTTGCCACTCTGGTCATGTAGCTTAGTTGTTAGGGTGTCTCTCTGAAATCAATAAACATATCCTCAGGTGAGGATTTAATATAACAATAATAAAAATAACTTGTATATAAATATTCATAGCTTATTTATAGTTATTCATAATAGCCAAAAAGTGGAAACAACACAAATATCCATTTTATTTGCCATGGATGGATAAACAAAATATGGTATATCTATACAATGGACTATAATTGGGCAATAAAAAAGAATGAAATATTGATACATACTATAATATGGATGACTTTGAAAGCATACTAAGTGAGCTTTGGCTGGGTAGCTCAGTTGGTTAGAGTGTGGTCCCTAAACACCAAGGTTGTGTGTTCAATCCCTGGTCAGGGCACATATAAGAAACAACAAATGGCCTGGCCAATGTGGCTCAGTGGTTGAGCATCAACTCCTGAATCAGGAGGTCATGGTTTGATTCCTGGTCAGGACATATGCATGTCTGGGTTGTGGGCCTGATCCCCAGTAGGGGGCATGCAGGAGGAAGCTGATCAATGACTCTCATCATTGATGTCTCTATCTCTCTCTTCCTATCCCTTCCTCTCTCTGAAATCAATAATAAAAAAGAAACAATAAATGGAACAACAAAACACTCTCTCTCCCTCTGAAATCAATAAATACATTTTAAAAATTAAGGTGCCCTGGCCAGTGTGGCTCAGTTGCTTGGAGCCTTGTCCCATGCACCAGAAGGTTGTGGGTTCGATTCCAGTCAGGGCACATACGTAGGTTGCTGATTTAAACCCCCTGGTTGGGGCAAATACAAAAGGTAACTGATCAATGTATCTCTCTCACACCTATGTTTCTTTCTCTCGCTCCCCCTTCCTCCCACTCTGAAATCAATTAAAAAATAAATAAAGATTCCTATATACATATCAAACTACCTCTTAGACATCACCACCTGGATATCCCAAAGTTACTTTAAATTCCAAATATCTAAAACTGAGCTCATGATCTTTCTTCTGAAAACTCACTCTTCCTCCTTAATCCCTTATTTCTATGAATGGCACCACCAGTGTTTCTCTTTTTTTTTTTTAAATATATTTTATTGATATTTTACAGAGAGGAAGGGAGAGGGATAGAGAGCCAGAAACATCGATGAGAGAGAAACATCGATCAGCTGCCTCCTGCACACCTCCCACTGGGGATGTGCCCGCAACCAAGGTACATGCCCTTGACCGGAATCGAACCCAGGACCCCTCAGTCCGCAGGCCGACGCTCTATCCACTGAGCCAAACCGGTTTTGGCGGCACCACCAATGTTTCACATGCTCAGCCAAAGACCTGGGAATCAGTCTAGGTATCTCCCACTTCCCCATCCCTTGTATACAATCTATCTTCAAACTTTGACCTAGATATCACTCAAATTCATCTACTGCTCTCCATTTTCACTGCCACCACCCTGGTCTAAGCCACCAGGATTTCTTATCTAGATTTCTGTTATACTCTCTTGAATAGTCTCTTGTTGCCACTCTTCCATTCTCTATCTCTGACACCCGCTGTTGAGTGAATGAATGAATATCATTAACCTCTCACTTAAAACCCTTCACTGGCTCTCCTTTGTACTTAGTTTAAGAACCAACTTCTGTCCGGCCAGTGTGGCTCAATGGTTGAGCATTGACCTATGAACCAGGAAGTTATGGCTCAATTCCCAGTCAGGGCACATGCCCAGGTTGCTGGGGCATGCAGGAGGCAGCCGATCAATGATTCTCATCATTGATGTTTCTATCTCTCTCCTTCATCCTTCCTGAAATAAATAAAAAAATATATATTTTTTTTAAAATATATTTTATTGATTTTTTTTATAGAGAGGAAGGGAGAGGAATAGAGAGTTAGAAACATCGATGAGAGAGAAACATCGATCAGTTGCCTCCTGCACACCTCCCACTGGGGATGTGCCCACAACCAAGGTACATGCCCTTGACCGGAATCGAACCCGGGACCCTTCAGTCCGCAGGCCGACGCTCTATCCACTGAGCTAAACCGATCAGGGCAAAAAAAAAAATATATTAAAAAAGAGCTAAATCCTTAAGATGTCTTGCAAAGGAAGGGCCAGCATGATCTATCCCCCTAACTACCTCCCTTTCCTCTTCCTCTATGTTTCTGCCCTCTTTGCACCTGAGAAAATCCTATATAATAATCCTATATAATAAAGAGGTAATATGCAAATTGACCATCACACCCTCACAAGATGGCTGCCTACTACTAGGCCAGCAGGGGGGTTGTGAGGGATGACCAAACTACTAAATAAGCACGCTGCGTGGGGCGACCAGGTTGGCAGGGGGGTTAGTGAGGGATGACCAAACAACTGAACAAGCAGGCTGTGTGGGGCAACCAGGCTGGCAGGGAGGTTAGTGAGGGACAACCAAATGACTGAACAGCAGGCTGTGTGGGGCAACCAGGCTGGCGGGGGGGCTGTGAGGGGCAACCAGGCTGGCAGGGGGGCAGTTAGGAGCAACCAGGCTGGCAGGGGGGCAGTAAGAGGTGACCAGGCCGGCAGGGGGGGCAGTTAGGGGCAACCAGGCTGGCAGCAGAGGGCTGTTAGGGGTGACCAGGCAGGCAGGCAGGTGAGCGATTAGGAGCCAGTGGTCCAGGATTGTGAGAGGGATGTCCAACTGCTGGTTTAGGCCCAATCCCAGGCAGTCTGACATCCCTCAAGGGGTCCCAGATTGGATAGGGTACAGGCTGGGCTGAGGGGACCCCCCTTTCCCCCATGCAGGAATTTCATGCACCAGGCCTCTAGTAAGTTAATAAGTAGCCATTCCCTTGGTACATTCTACTATGCACACCCCACTGGCTACTCCCAACAGCATTTGTCCTTACTTGGCAAAGTCCTACATATCCTTCAAGGCCCATTCTTAAAGTTTCCTTCTTTATGAAGACCTTGATTCCATCAGGGAGTTAGTTTCTTCTCTGTGCTCCCAAAGCATTTACCAGCTACCTCTATTCCACATTAATGATCACTATCTGATAATTCTGTTATCTGAAGTTATTGGGAGTGTGATTCTTCTGTTAGTTGAATCTTACTTGTGGTGGATTTTTCCTTGTGTATTTCATTAGTTTTTTCCTTTTAAATTAGTTAATGTTTGGAAGAGCTTTATATATAGGAATTCTATGTAGTCTGCAATGGGGGATGGGTGGAGGGATTTGCATTTGTCTCTGCTAGGCATCTGAGAGAGTTTTGGAGTAGGTCTCCTTTTATATTGATTTCTCAGCCTCAGAGATTCCCAGCCATGCAGGTGATATAAATATGAACTCCAGACACACTGAGGTCAGGTATGTGGTTTCAAATTCTCAGGAAATAGTTTTTTTCCCCACCTAAAGACCAAGTCAAGACAAACTCATAGGACACGGATTTTTGTCTCCTTTGCTAGTAATCAGATGTTTGTTTGCTTCTCCCTAGTCCACTCTTTCACTGTGGGTATAGACCTTCAAGGGTCCTAGTTTATTAAGAACCTCAAATTTCATGTAAGCTCAAGGCTTCATCTCCCCAATTGTCTGTTAAAATCCAAACTATTGCAAGTCCTGTTTAAAAGGATGTTTATTGTGTTTATTTCCAGCATTTCCATGTGTGTAGCAGGAAGTTCCAGATATTTTCAGAAAAGGAAGTCCAACTCAATACTTAGTAGACAGAATGTCATTGTCTGTTTACTTATCTATTTTCCCCATGAGTATCAAGCTCTGAAAGGGCAGGATCTGGGTTTGACTCATATCTGGGTCAAGACGACGACCCTAGACACAGGAAAATTTGCTCAGTGCATTTGTTGATCCCAAACCTCCACTCAGACACTTCTAGAGATAGGGAGAGCTCATTTTCTCCCAAAGTAGCCTTTTCTTTGGAAAGGGTTGTGTTATCTGGGTGACCATTTGACTAATGGGGGACAGCCTGGCCCTCATATCTGTTCATCCTTCCCAACACTCAGCTTGTCCACTCAGATTCTATAGGGGGCTGGGTATCAGTGCCTGAATGATCCCAGTGATAACTGGGACTTTGAACTTTGATTCAGGAGGAAGTACATGGGCTAGTCCTAAATGTAAACCTAAAGCTCTTATGCACCACTAGAGGCCCGGTGCATGAAATTCGTGCACTGGGGGGAGGGAGGGTCCCTCAGCCCAGCCTGCACCCTCTCCAATCTGGGACCACCTGTGGGATCGGGCCTAAACCAGCAGTCGGACATCCCTTTCACAATCTGGGACTGCTGGCTCCCAACTTCTTGCCTGCCTGCCTGCCTGATCACCCCCTAACCACTCCCCTGCCAGCCTGATTGACACCTAACTGCTCCCCTGCTGGCCTGATTGCCCCCAACTGCCCTCCCCTGCTGGCCTGGTCCCCCCCAACTGCCCTCCCCTGCAGGCCCGGCCACCCCCAACTGCCCTCCCCTGCAGGCCCGGCCGCCCCCAACTGTCCTCCCCTGCTGGCCTGGTTGCCCCTAACTGCGTTCCCCTGCTGGCCTGATCACCCACAACTTCCCTCCTCTGCCAGCCATCTTGTGGTGGCCATCTTGTGGTGGCCATCTTGTGACCACATTGGGGCAGCCATCTTGTGCAAGGGCATGACAGTCAATTTGCATATTACCTCTTTATTATATAGGAGGATTAGTAGAAGTCTAAACTGGCACAATACTTTGGGAGAGCAATTCAACAGCATCTATTTAAAATTGAAATATGTATACCTATCATCTTACAATTCACTTCTCTGAATCTATTCTAGTCATACAAGAATAGTCACTAGAGCATTGTTTGTGATAGCAAAAAGATTGAAAACCACCCAAATGTCCATCAATAAGTGATCAACTAAATAAGCTATCTAACAGCCATACAATGGGAAACTGTATGACAGTTTTTCTTTAATGAGGTATATCTACATGACATAGGTAGAACCCTAAGTCATATTTCTGAGTGAAAAATGTGAGTCTGCAGGACAGAGTATATAAATATGTAGAAACAAAATAACTTACAAGTAGTATAAATTGTTACATCCTGGAAGCTATTTGGCAATATCTATCAACTTTACATTGCTACTTAAACTTTTTAGATAATCTCAATCTACTAATCCCTACTGATAGATATTCTTACAAGTAAATATGCAAAATAATGGATAAAAATATTAATTGCAGTATCATCTGTAGTAATAAAATATTGGAAACAACTTTTCTTTCATTAGGAGAATGGTAAATACTATGCATACTACAATGGGATACAATGCAGGTGTGAAAAAGAATGAGGTTTGCCCTAGCTGCTTTGGCTCAGTGGATAGAGTGTTGACCCACAGACTGAAGGGTCACAGGTTCGATTCCGGTCAAGGATATGTATCTTGGTTTCAGGCTTGATCTCCAGGGCACATGTAGGAGGCAACCAAGTGATGTGTCTCTCTCATGTGTCTTTCTCACATTGATGTTTCTCCCTTTCCCTTCCTCTCTGACATCAATAAAAATATATTTTTAAAAAGTTTGCTTGGAATTTATACAATATTTATGTAAATTGTATCATTTAAAATACGTTTTAATTTTTAAAAAATATTTTTATTGATTTCAGAGATGAAGAGATAGAAACATCAATGATGAGAGAGAATCACTAATGAGCTGCCTCCTGCACACCCCCTGCTGGGGATCGAGCCCACAAACCAGGCATGTGCCTTGACTAGAATCAAACCCGGGACCCTTCAGTCCACAGGCCAACGCTCTATCCAGTGAGCCAAACCAGCCGGCACTACATTTTAATTTTTAAAAATCGACTTCAGATGGATAGTACAACCACCCCCAGGCACAGGAGTGAGGCTGACTCTCCTTCTGAAAGGAGGATTCATGTCATGCCCTTTGTCTCACCTGCTTTCCCTAAGGACACCCTTGCTCAGGAGGAGGCACCTGGGCTGTTCCTGGCATCATTCCAAAGAGCCTTGTCTGTCACCTCTCACCTACTTGGCTCCCTGTCCCTAGTATTCTGGGCTGAGAACCAGAGTCAATTGACCATAGGGTCATATTTCCAGAAGTCCTGATCGATGTGAGGTTGAGCAAGGCAGCCCAGAAAAATTGGGACAGCTGGCTCCGACCTCTTACCTCTCTGTTCAACCCCTTCAGTACCCCACCACTCTTTCTCCCACCTCCAAAAATATATTTCTCTTTCAGTCCATTCAGTGAAAAGAGGTCATCTGAAGAACCCATCCAACTAGATATGCAGGAATTTAGTGTAAGGGCTCTGGAGCCAGGCTGACAGGATTCATATCCCAGTCTGTCACTTAGTAGCTGTCAAACCTTTGGCAGATAACTCGAACTCTCTGTGCCTCAGTTTCACAACCTGCAAGATATAGATAATAAGAGTAGCTCCCTGTCAGGATTATTGTGAAGCTGTAATGAGAGATTACATGAAAAACCTTTAGAACACCTGGAACGTAGAAAGCAATCAATAAATATTAGCCATGATTATTAATACTTATGCAAATACATTTTTATTTTTTATTTCTATTTTTTAAACATATTTTATTGATTTTTTACAGAGAGGGAAAGAGAGTTAGAAACATCGATGAGAGAGAAACATCGATCAGCTGCCTCCTGCACACCTCCTACTGGGGATGTGCCCGCAACCAAGGTACATGCTCTCTTTTTTAAAAAAAAATATATATTTTATTGATTTTAGAGAGGAAAGGAGAGGGAGAGAGATAGAAACATCAATGATGAGAGAGAATAATTGATTGGCTGCCTCCTGCACGCCCCCTACTGGGGATCGAGCCCACAACCCGGGCATGTGCCCTTGGCCGGAATCGAACCTGGGACCCCTCAGTCCGCAGGCTGACACTCTATCCATTGAGCCAAACCAGCTAGGGCCAAGGTACATGCTCTTGACCAGAATCGAACCTGGGACCTTTCAGTCCGCAGGCCGATGCTCTAATCCACTAAGCCAAACTGGTTAGGGCTACGCAAATACTTTTTTAAAGGACAGCGCTAAAAAGCTTCAAAGGCTCCTTCAGAAGAAAAATTAAATCTGGCAAGTCAATAAGTCACCTGTATTAAACATCAAGGAGGCATTAGTCACTAGCTTTCTAATTTGACTCAAATCAGGAATAGTTATGACAGAGGAAGTTCTTGAACAAAAAAAATCTAAGGAAAATGATGTTCTGACCCAAATCTGTGACAACTTCATTTCAAACATGGGAAAAACATCTGACCTGGGAATTTATGAACTGCTGACTTTGCCCTTCTCAAATGAGTTGGTCAATGTTGATTTTGTGCATGTAGGTCAGTGATTATATTGTATTTTCTTAACTAAATTGAATAAGTATACTTTAATGTTGCCTTTTTATACTTTTTAAACCAATTTAGTTGAGGTGTAATGTGAGTTTTGACAAATATAGGTTGTCCCCCAAAATGTATACACATATTTTGAATAATTATACAGGCCGTGTTTATTAAAATACATTTCATTTTTTAAATTGAGCTATCAGCTGTTAAAGTGTGCATACATTTTTGGGGGACACCCTGTATATGCACCCATCCAACTAGATTAAGTATACAGACAGGAAATATTGAGCATTTCTATCACTGCAGAATAGTCCCTTGTTCCCCTTTGTAGTCAGTCCTCCCACCACCCCCAAGCAGCTATTGATCTGCTTTGTTAGTACATATTACTTTTACCTGTTCTAGAAGTTCATATGAATGGAATCATATGATATGTACTCTTTTTTTTAAATATATTTTATTGATATTTTACAGAGAGAAAGGAAGAGGGATAGAGAGCTAGAAACATCAATGAGAAACATCGATCAGCTGCCTCCTGCACACCTCCCACTGGGGATGTGCCCACAACCAAGGTACATGCCCTTGACCGGAATCGAACCTGGGACCCTTCAGTCCGCAGGCCGACGCTCTATTCACTGAGCCAAACCGGTTTCGGCTGATATGTACTCTTTTGCATCTGGTTTCTTCTGTTCAGCCTTGTGTTTTGAGGTCCATCCATATTTTTTGCAGGTATTAGCTTATTCCTTTTTTAAATGCTTAGTATAGTCCATTGGATGAATATACTACAATTCTGTTAACTTTATATACTAGATTTTAAAGTATATATATTTTGTTATTGATTTCAGAGAGGAAGAGAGAGGGAGTGAGAGATAGAAACATCAATGATGAGAGAGAATCATTGATCAGCTGCCTCCTGCTCGCCCCTACTGGGGATTGAGCCAAAACCAGGGCATGTGCCCTTGACCAGAATCGAACCTGGGACCCTTCAGTCCACAGGCCAATACTCTATCCACTGAGCCAAACTGGCTAGGGCTATATATACTAGATTTTGAGAGAATACAGGTTGAATGTATTTGAACTCAAGGAGAGAGTGAAGCGGTAAGAACTGCCGCAAGTTCCTGTCCTATTCCTTATCCCTTTCATTCTTTCCTTCTGTTACCCTGCACAAGTCCTTCCCCCTCATCTAGGCTTCAGTTTCCTCATCTGTAAACTTAGTCCACTAAATGATGTTTAAATAACCATTCCATGCAATTCCATTACAGGTGGAAAGGTTTATTCTCCTATAAGAAGGCACTTTTTTTTTTTTTTAAGGTTCACAGGTAAGGTCCTGCCTTCAGGAGCAAAGTAGGCCCAGTGAATTCCTCTGGCAGAAAAGGGAGGGCAGTATCCACAGAAAACCAGACAAGCAATGGAGAATAAGCAGGGAGTCTCCAGGCAACTCCAGGAATTGATAGATATTTACACTCTATTCAGAACCTCTATCCCTGGTTTTTCTGCCAAAAACTCCTGGCGGTAAACTCTTGGCTGGAATCAAGGGAGTTGGACCAATAGAATTTCATAGAATAGGAGGGCTTCTGAGGACAGAGAGCAGGCCATGGAGAAGACTAAGGCTGCCATTCTGGGCCCAGAGGGTAGGTAGGTGAAACCAAGGGAAAGGATGAGGGGAACAGCTTGATCCAGAGAACGGATCAGAATCTTTGAAAGATACCATTGAGCCCAGATACCTCCATTACCCAAATAAATCCCAGGGTCCCACATGGCTCAGGCTTACCACCTTCAATGTCATGGATTCTTAGAGAGAGAGGAAGGGAGAGGGGGAAAGATGGAGCCCCACACAGGGGACAAAGCTGCAACTGAGCATGTACCCTTGACCAGAATTGAACAGGCAACCTCCTGGTGCACAGGCAACACCCAGATGAGCCACACCAGCCAGGGCAAATCTCCCCACCCCCACTTTTTTTAGATTCCCTACCTAGACTCTCGATTCCAATAATTACAAGCTGTTGTTGTTCCTTATGATTAAGCTCCTATCACCTTGGCTTATTTACTATCCTAAAATTAATCTCCCTGTATTATAATGTCTCTATGTTTCTGTTTACACTGAATGAGATTCTCAAGTACAGAAAAGGTATGTCTCCCAGAAGGTAAGTGGGCATTCCTGAGTGTGTGGTGAGCTGAGAGCACGTAGTGCTCGAAGAGACAGGAAAATAATGTGTTTGGGGACCTCTGAGGAGAGAGGTTACTTTCTCCCAGAGAGATCTTAGAGAACTTCCTGGAGGAAGTGCCATTTGGCTAATAGATATCCTGGAGTTATATCCCACATATTCAAATTATTCAATTTCAACTATATGACTTTGGCAAAAGAAACAAGATAGAAAAAAATCATTGTTTCACCAAGCCAGAGTGGCTCAGTGGTTGAACATCAACCTATGAACCAGGAGGTCACTATTTGATTCCTGGTAAATGCTCTATCCCCAGTGGGGGCGTGTAGGAGGCAGCCAATCAATGATTCTCTCTCATCATTGATGTTTCTCTCTCTTGCTCCCTCTCACTTCCTTTCTGAAATCAATAAAAATATATTTTTAAAAAATCATTGTTCCAAGTTATAACACTTTTAATGAGCTTCACAAAAATATTTGCACTAAGACAAAATATACTAGAGTAAGATTAGTAACTCAAGCTGCCTCTTAATTTTTATGCAAAAACTTTTTCAACATATGTGTTGCAGTTTTCTATTGTTGTGTAACAAACCTCTACAAACTTAGGGGCCTAAGACAGTGGTCGGCAAACTGCGGCTCACTCGCGAGCCACATGCGGCTCTGTTGACTAATGAATTTGCCGACCACTGACCTAGACTCTCGATTCCAATAATTACAGGCTGCTGTTGTTCCTTGTGATTAAGCCCCTATCCCAGTGGTTGGCAAACTAATTAGTCAACAGAGCCGCAGTTTGCCGACCACTGGCCTAAGACAACACCCATTTAATTGGGGTGATCACTTCATAAGATATATAAATGTCTAACCACTATGTTGCACACCTGAAACCAATATAAATATTGTATATCAACTGTAACTGAAAAATTAAAAAAATTTTAAATAAGATGTGCCACATTAAATATTTAAAAAAAAGAGAGACGACACGCATTTATTAGTTCACAGTTCTATAAGTCAGAAGTCAAGGCACAGCTTATGAGTTCTCTGCTCCAGGACACACAAGGCTGAAATCAAGGTGTTGGCCAGCTGTGTCTTCATCTGGAGACTCAACTAGGGAAAGTTTGGCTTCCAGGCTCCCTCAGATTGTTGGCAGAATTCATTTTCTTGTGGCCATGTTACTGAGATACCCATTTTCTTGCTCTCTACTGGGGACCACTCTCGGCTTCTAGAGACCCCTCCTGAATCCTTGCTATGTGGCCACCTATGTGTTCCTTCAAGGCTAACATGGGCGTGTTAGGCAAAAAAACTGTATATTTTTCATATGTAGGCTTTATAACTTTTATCCTATTTATTATTGCACACACACGTATATACTATATTTCTAAGCACAATTAAAGATACAGAAATATGCACTCGTTCTTATTAGCTCGGTGATCTTGGGCCTCAGCAGTTTGAGCCCCAATTTCCTCATCTGTAAAATGGGGATAACAACAGAGTCCATCTTGGAGAGTTATAGGCACAAAGTAAATACTAGATAAATATAAGCCTCTGATTAGTCCTGAATAGAGAGGGTATAGACACAGGAGATGAGGTAGGTAAGTGGACAGGGTTCCGAAGGAGGAGGATTTTGCATCAGCAGGAAGGCTGATGGTGGTTTAGAGTGTGATCATTTGCACAGGGTGTGTGTGTGTGTGTTGACAGGATAAACAGAGTGGGTGAGGGCAGCTTCAATTATGCCTCCTGTTGTCACTTACTGAATGCTTACTGTGTACCAGGTACCATGAGAGGATGCCTGGCCAGCAGTGTGAATTGCATCTGGAAATGGTAGGGAGGCAAGGAAAAGCTGTGAGCAGAAAAGGATAGGGCTCTGAGCTTTAGGGGAATCCATTTGCTCCCAGAAGAGTGGCTGGGAACACTGCTGTCCACTCTTTCCTCCCCAGCCTCAAAGCTGGAGGGAATGCAACTATTTCCCTTCAAAAGTTCCAAATGTGTGAATTCATGCAGGGCACTCACTCCAAAGCAGCTCACATGGGTACTTGTCCACACTCACAGCACACCCATGGAACACCAAAGTCACCACCCCACCCTCACACTATGAACAGATGGATTAAAACTAAGACAGGCATTTGGCTTCCTGCCACCTGCCTCCTCTTCCTGAAATGAATCCTGTCCTGACCCCATCACTTCATCATCAGGGACAGTAAGCACATTTCACACAAACAAACACAGATGCTTGGAGGTTGGGAATGGAGTACTGTTTAGAAAGCTTGTAGCCAGCCATCTTGCAGATGGGAAACTGAGTCTCAGACAAAGAAAGTGACTTGCACAGGGCCAGGCAGTGAGCCCGGGATTAATAGAACCATAATTGAAATCTGGATTTACTGACAATCAGACCACAGTTTTTCATGGTGTACTCACACACATACAGAGTTACCCTCAATTCAGACATCTCTGGGTTGAATAACAAAGCTTTTTGAGTAGGATATGGCCCCTTGTTAAAATATAGGCTTATCTGTTGGGGGAATTTGTGAGTATGTCTACTTTAGGTGGCTTTGCCAATTCAATTTCTTCCCATCTCTGTCTCAGTTTCTTCATCAGTAGAATGGGAAAGATCTATATTAGGGGATTCTTGTGAAGGTTAAATGAGTTATCAACACAGGCAAGGGATTAGAATAGTACCTAGCACATAGAAATCCCAGTCGTCATTATGCTGTGTTAAGGAGTGTGGTACTTTGAGAGCCACAGAAGGTTTTAGAAGAGGCAAGTAGTGTGACAGGAAAGGCACGTTAAGGATTATTTAGTTTAAGTCAACAAGGAGGTCAAGAGAGGGTATGAAGTTAACAGGAAGTAGATGTGATGGGCAGAGACTCAGGGTTGCACTGAATGAGGATACTTTGGTAATACCACTCCAGGGGCCAAAACTCCTCCCTCTGGAAACCTCTGGGTATTATTTCCTGGCTCCTTCTCCTAGTTGCTAGGGCTGAGGAGTCCCTCTGGGGTTTCAGACTAGGCAGGGACAGGATTTTCTCACCAGAGCATGAAGCTCTGGCCTAACTCTCCCCCGCCCCCATTGGGCCAGATGGGCAGCTCTCAGACCCACCCCACCAACCTTGATTTACTGAGAGAGGGCCCAGAATCTCTGGCCCTGGAGATTCTGAGGATGGGTATTTGTGGTCTCTCTCCAGCCATTGGGAGACCTGGGAGCCTAGAGCATGGGATTGGCAGAATCCTGAGGGAGGAAAGTTTGACTCTTTGGACATGTTAAGCTTACAGATAAGAAAATTGAGACCCAGAGAGGTAACATCACTTATTTTAGGTTACACAGCAAGTTTAGGGTAGTCAGGACAGGGCCCTGTCTCCTGGAAGAGGCTGAAGCACTCTGGGGGTTGTTGTGAAGATCTAAACACATATACGTATGGTGCTATAGCACAGTGTCTGGCACTCAGTAAGTGTTCATGAAATGTCAGCTAATGGTCTGGCAGTGGCAACAGCAGGTACTCAATAAATGTTGAATGCATTCTTGAATATGCATCCACATACTAACAGTAAGATTTTTGAGCCTCATTTTCTCTGCATGTAAATCTGGACTAATAATCCTTGTCTTGTCACTTTTCTGTCCAGCCCCCAGTAGCAACAGATTAAATAAAGTGTGTAAACTTCCAGTACAGAGCAGTGTCTCTAGGTCAATGTTTATTCAGCCCAGAGCAATTCCTCTCCAAGTCCTACTCTGTAAAATTTCTCCTCAGCAAACCAACTCCTCTACACTCCCAGAACTAGGAAAGGGGCAAGTCCCCCCACCTCTCAAACCTGCCCAGCTGAGGCAAAGTGGGTGAGAAAACAGAGAATGTGTAGGGGTGAGGAGGTGAGACTTATAAAAGGGAGGGCCAGCAAGAAGACAAGTGGTGGGGAGGATGGAGGTGCACATACGTGGTGTGGAATTGAGGAGTACAGATCGGTGGATTTGGATATAGTATACAAGTGAAAGGATCTGGGGGGCAGAGGGAGGTGTGAGGGCGCTAGGATATAAGGAGGGAGTGCAGGAAGATGGGGGTTCCATAGGAAGGAGTTGGGATCTTCTCACTGAGAGATCTGTGGGTCACCCTGGGGCAGGGGACCCAAGCTCCCAGCAGTCGCACTTCCCGGCGGCACCCCGAGGCTCGGAGTTGGGCTCCAAGCCTGGAGCACAAGTCAGCGAACAGTGGAGGAGGCGGGGAGGGGGATCCGCAGCCTGGGATTGGTCACCGCTCCGCCCGCCAGTGACGCGAGGCGGGCGGGCCCCTTTGTGACGTCACAATCAGCTGTTTGAACGTTCCAATTTGTGCTGCGAGCCCAGCAGCAGCGGGTGCACTCACTCAAAGCCCCGCGGGCGAGCGCAGCAGCTACGGGAGTCCCACGCGTAGCCCCGCCGCCTCCCTGACCAGCCCCCGCGATGCCGTCCGGCCTGTGATCAGCCGCCGAACCCCGCCGTTCCGCCGAACAACTACCTCAGCGCCACCCGGCCCGCCGCACCGCCTGGGTACCCCGGTGAGTCCCGACCAGCTTTGGCTAGGAGGCTCCCCCGCGCCCCCAGCTCCTGGGTCTTTGTTTGTCTCCGACAGCGGCCGCCGGGGCCACATTCCCGTCTCCCGATTGGCTGCCGCATGCCTGGTAGACCATGACGTCTCTCTATTTGCATTTGACATTGAAACGTCACTAAGGCCAGCCCCGCCCTTGCCCCCCACAGCTTCCCCCCCGCCCCCCCGCTTCGGGTCGCTTGTCCTCCCTTGACCCGGTGGTCGCTGGGTTGGGACTGGGCCCATGGGTGAGATAAGCTGAAAAGCAGTGGAGACTGGAGGGGCCTTGGCAGTTTCCTGCGTTAATCCAGGGGTTGGGGTCATGCTCCCCTACTTTCTCCTTGTGACTTGAGAGGGGCTCAGATACGTTGTTGTTGGTGGGGTCGATGGAGCTGAAGGGAGTCCTGGAGTTCCAGCCCCATGTCTTGGGGCAGCGCCAGATGGTGGCGGAATCCCCTTCCTGCACCTCCGGGACAAACATAACATCCTCCTAATCTCTGACGTGTATGTGGGCTTTATCTGACTTAACTCCCAGCCCCCAAACTAGGGCTCTTAGATCCCATTTCATGGAAGGGGAAACTGAGGCCCAGAGAAAGGAAGTGGCTTATTCCCCATCATGCAGCCAATTAGAGTCATGCCTGCTGAGTGAGTGACAGATGCATTAGCCATGGGCACGTGCCTAGTAGGAACTCAATACAAGTAACAAGTTACACATCCTATCACTGAGAACACTACTTTGGACCCAGTACCATCCAAATTTGATAGGGCTCGTAGGTCTCCTCACTCCTGGGTCTTTTTCCAGGGGTTCTTTGGAGACTGGGTCCATTTTGTTGGTCTGACCCTCACTTTGTACCTTGGAGTCCCACAGCCCAATAAAATTGCTGTCTCCCAGCTGTTTTGACCCTCAGTCATTAGCTGTATCAGGGTGTCTCCAGAGCTGATGTTGGAGTCAGGGTGAGGGGTGAGAGCTTGGCCCTTCATCACCTCCCCAACACCCAGAGTTATCAGATAGAAGGACATGACCTGGCCTAGTGCTGGTGAATATAAGATTTGTGTTGCCCCTCTCTGCTCTTGGAGAGAGGCAGGAGAAAGGGCAGAAGAGAGCTTCTGACTTTCTAAGTGGATGGGCCTATAGTTGGATGGGCTTTGCTCAAGGATGGGCTGGGGTAGAGGTTGCTTGGGGCTCAAGTGCTATTCTGGGCACAGCTGCTGCAGTTATTAAAGGGAATGGTTCTCCCTGAAGCAGGGCTGGGAATGTGAGAACCAGGAAGCTGGCAGGGCTGGGAAAGAAAACTCAGGAGACTCCCCAGTGGTCATGAGAGGGGCGGGCACTGGCTGGCTGCTGCTGCTACTCTTGGCTCTGTCACTGACTTGCTGTGTGACCTCGGGCAGGCAGCTCTCTCCCCACCCCAGCCTTCTTACCTCAATCTGTCTGTAATTTGAGGAGGCTCAGAGCAGGCTCTGGTACATAGTGGGTGCTCTGGAAAATGCATGATAAACCTTGGTGTCAGGAAGCCCACACCCTTTTACAGCTGGGCAGGGGTGTCAGAGGGGAGCAGTGACTTGATCAAGGTCTGACCTCTCTATCTCTTCGGCATAATGAATATTTTGGGGCACTATTTGCACTGTTTTTCTATGTACATTCTGGACTGGATGCTCAGTGAGTGACCTGGGGCTAGGCCTGCCCTGAGAGACTTATGTCCTCTAATCCTCGGGTTGTGAAATGGACTGGATGAATATGATAGTCCCTGAAAGAGTTCTTAACTTCTTTACCTTTTCAGTGGAAAGAGGGGGGTGGGCGGGTTCTTCATCAAGGCCCCAATCTTCCCTTCCTTCAGGAAGGGTCAAACTTTCTGGATTTTTGGTAACAGAGTCACTAATGCCTTCCTGTGGCTACAGGTGGTTTGGGATATGTGGCTTGTGCTGGGCAGGTACTAGTTGGGATGGCTCAACCTTTCATAATCCCCATAGATCTCCCACCAGGGAAGCCAGCACCCAGGGAGCACTTCCTTCTGGAGCCTACTGTGAGTCTGCATATGTGGGAATACTCTCAGGATATGGAGTTTAGGAGATTCTGTGGCAAGTGTGAAAACATACCCAGGGAATAGGAGAGGTAGTCACAAGCACATAAATATCCCAGGTGGGTTAACAGAGTAGAATGCCTTCAGGGAATGGAAGTGTGGACATGCCCCAGAAAGTTCTATAGGAAGTGTGGAAACATCCTTCAAGGAAGGTGACAAATGGCCCAATAGCAAAATTACTGATCATCTTCAGGGGGGAGCGTCAAGCTTTAGGGACATCCAGAGAATACCCCAAGCCCAGGTCTAGTCCTGAGATAGGCTGAGGTAGGAAGAGGAGCAGATGTATAGCCACCTCCTTGGTGTCTGCATTCCTGAAGTAAGAGGTCTCCTTCCTCATCTTCGCCCAAGGAAGGACTGACTGAGGCCTTGGATCCTGGTCTAACCCTCAGTGCTAATCCTTAAGGGCTCTTGGGGTGTGATATCTCCCTCCCTCCACTATCACCTCCCTCTGACCTGTTGTCTCCCTGGGGCCAGGCAATATGATCTTCTTCCTAGCCAGGGATACTGCCCTTGAGCAGAGGCTTGAGAATAAGGGGTAAGAAGGGGGAGGGCCTGTGGGAATAGGATCTTCAAGCTCATTTTCACAGACAGAACTGAGGTCCATGCAATCACACGGTAGCGGTTCTGTGAGATTTTTGCAAGCCAGCACTTTTCAAGCCATACAAGTAGTCCTGCTTGGGAAATCATGATGGAAACCAAGGTCCTTCTCCCAGAAAAATACACATGAACCATGGCCTTTGGCCACCAAGTTAAAAATGCCTAATCCAGACAGACACCCAGCAAAGGCAATGGAATATCGTGATTATGGTGCTGCCTCTGGCATATGACTACATGGGTTCAAATACTACCTCTTTGTCTTATGATCTGTGAAACTTGGGGCAAGTTACTTTACTTCTCTGAGCCAGTTTCTTCACCTGTAAAAGAGGGATAATAATTATACTCACTTCCTAGAGTTGTTGTGAGGATTACATCAGGTAATAGAAGTAAAGTGCTTAGTAGAGTACCTGGCACATGAATGTTAGCAATATTATGATGATGATAAATAATCACAACATTGGGCAATTTCTTCCTTGCTTGGAGAACTCCTATTTACCCTTCAAGATCCAGCTTGGATGTCCAATCCTCTGGAAACCTTCCTTGACAGAGTCTGGTCACATATACCACTCTTTCCATTTCCCTAAAGCACACAATAACATTGATAATAACTAGGTGATTAATGTATTGAATGCTTACCCTGGCCAGATACTGTTCTAAGTTCTTTGTGTTTGGCTCCTTTAACTCTTATTAGACCCTAGAGGAGAATACTGTTATTAGCTCATTTAATTCTTATAAGGGCCAAGAGGAGGGTACTGTTTTCATCGCCATCTGACAGATGAGAAACTAAAGCACAGGTAAGTTAAATTACTTCCTAAGGTCACACAGAAAATAGAAAAACCTGAAAGCAGGCTAACCTACCAGAAAGCCCACACACTGCAAATCTTCCCCACACCTCCCTGCTGTACTCTGATCTGGTCTGGGGACTGGGGGTAGTATCCCCAGCCAGGAGCAGAGGTAGACTTCAGTCAGTGGTGACTCTGACTCCTCTCTGCCTCCCAGGTTTTTGCACTGCTTTAGAGCACCCCCCACCCCGAGACCGCTTCACTCTCCCAACATGTTCCAGCGCCTCACCAGCCTGTTCTTCAGCAACCCCCCGCCCCCTGAGGACCTCGACTGCCCCCGAGCCTTCGTCTCGGAGGAGGATGAAGTGGACGGCTGGCTTATCATTGACTTGCCGGGTGAGGCCTAGGTCCGGGCCAGGACTCTTAACTCCTGGCCCTGTAAAGGTCAGATGGCCAAGCAGCGGCGGGAAGGGAGCTGCTAGGCGATTGGGAGAGTTCCCTCAGGTCTACTGGGCAAACTGGGGCTGAGACAGTGACATTGGAGGTGGGTACAGGGTTCCATCCCATGCAAGCCGGGCCGTCTTCTGGCAGCGCAGTGTCGGGGCCCTAGCGAGACTCTTGGCCCGTGGGTGCCCGTGGGCGCGACGGGCAGAGCTGCGGGTCTGACTAACGATGCCCTTTCTCTCCCCACCCCCCTGTGTCCGGTGTGTGTGTGTCCCGCCCCGCTGCGCCTCCTCCCCCGCATGGCTCCCCCTCCCGCGCCCCTGTAGACAGCTACGCGGCTCCACCCAGTCCCGGGGCCGCGCCTGCCCCTGCGGGCCGCCCTCCGCCCGCACCCTCCTTGATGGACGAGAGCTGGTTTGTTACCCCTCCCGCCTGTTTTACTGCAGAAGGGCCCGGACTCGGGCCCGCCCGCCTCCAGAGCAGCCCCCTGGAGGACCTCCTCATCGAGCACCCCAGCATGTCCGTATATGTCACCGGCAGCACCATAGTGCTGGAGCCTGGACCCCCTTCCCCGCACCCCGACGCGGACCTGCCTGACGGCGACCTTAGCGAAGGGTGAGCGGGCTGGGGCGGAGGCCGGTCGGTCCTTGAGGCTTGGGAAGCAGCCCAGGTGCAAGGACGGGGCCTTTAGAGTGCAGTCTTTGACGCAAAGGGTCAGGCCTACAGGCCCGGACAGGGCTAGGGCGGGTCTGAGGGTAAAGGGGCGGGGCTTTAGATGGGGAGGCGTGGCTCAAAGTCTTGGGGCGGGTTATGGGGTTGGAGGGGCAAGGCCAGAACGTCTTCTAGAGGCTTTTACAAAAGGCAAGGGCCGAATTGGAGTTTGGAGTTGAATCCTCCCTGGGGTCCGGTTTTTACCTGACACGGGGCTTAAAACCATGGAGGTATCCCCAGGTTAGCTTGGAGGAAGGGCTGGTATCCTCAAGACGGGCGTTGGGCGCCCCCTTCTGAACTGAGACAGCACTGCGCCAGGGCGAGGGTGCGGGAACCCGGTGGGAAGAGTCTGGGCTCATCTTCGCTCCGCTCGGTCGGGCCCTGACCTGGCCCTGCTCTGTTCCCGCAGGGAGCTGGCGCCTGTCCGCCGCGAGCTCCGCGCCCCGCACCACGCAGCCGCCCCTCTGCCGGCGCGGGCTGCGCTGCTGGAGAGGGCAGGCCAGGTGCGGCGGCTGCAGCGGGCCCGGCAACGGGCGGAGCGCCATGCACTGAGTGCCAAGGTGATGCAACGGCAGAACCGCGCCCGCGAGAGCCATCCGCGTCGGCCCAAGCACCAGGGCAGCTTTATCTACCAGCCGTGCCAGCGCCAGTTCAACTACTGAGCGTCCGCCGGCCCAACTACAAACCCTTTGCCGACCCCCGACCGCTGTCGGGCCCCCCTGCGGCAGCCAGTGTGTTGCTCCAGGGGCGCCCGCAGCCCACCTCGGGCTGATTACACAACCTCCCTCAAGTGTGTGAGGTGGGATGATAGCCCCCTTTTCAATCCCCTTGATTTTCCCATCTCTGATTCTCTAATCCACCTCTGGACCTCCTCCTGCCCTTTACTCTCTTTCTTCTGGCCCCCACCCTCAACATCTATCTAATCTTTCGTCTCCCATACTGACACTCCATCCTTCCTTTTCTGGTCCCCATCCTCGCCTCTGTCCTGACAGTCCCCTTTACCTTTGCCCTCCATTCCTCTACCTCTGGCCCACCCCTATTTCTCAGAGTCTCCTTTTCCAGTCCCAGATCTAGCTGTTTCCTTACCTTCAATTCCCACTTTACAAGCCTCACGCTATCTCATGTTTGGCACTACACTCGCTCCTGCTTCCTTATTATTCATTTCCAGTAATTCCCTCCCTACGGGTGGGGTGGGGGAGGGAGGTTGAGACTAAAGGTTTCTATGTTTAGTCTCAACCTTCCCTCTCACCCAGGGGGCTGGGCTCCTTGTAGTGGCTTAGGCCTGGAAAGGTAAAGTATGTAGAAGAGGACTGTGAGATGTGAATTAAAGGGAGAAGGTGGAGGGAATTGAGGGAAAAAGGCAGCCTACTGGAAGTGTAGACAGGACAGGTTGAGAAGCTGTAAGAAGCAGGGCACCATGAGAGCTGGTACTGTGTGCTTGCTCAGAGATTGGCCTAACCCTGCTCTCAGGCTGGAGCCTGGAATCTGCCCCCACTTCCCTTTCCTATAATCTCACCTCCCAAATCTCTTCCTGAAATCTACCCCTCTGCAGGCCCGAGTCTGAAAGGCTTAGTTAAACCTACCCTCAACATGTCACCCCAGGAGTAGAGGCTGGGCAAGGCCTTGCCATCCTGGCCATCTATTCACATGTCCAAGGTGCTAGAACTAGCTTAGGGGAGATGCAGGCCAGAGGGCTTCTAGGCAGGGAAACTGCACACCCCAGTGTAAGAATGCAGAAGAATGATGCTGAGGAGGACAAGCTGTGGGTGAAGCCATCGCAAGACTGACAGCTCAGTGTTCATCTTGTCTCTGGCTTTGTATTTCACATCCTGCCCAGGATGGCTCATAAACACTCCAGGGTAGGAGGCCAGGAGCTTCACTGTCCTAATCTCCAAAGTCCCTCTCCAGGTTCTGGGTCATAAGGGCCATGCTCCGTTTTCTTCCCGAGTGCTCTCTTCCTTTCTAGGCTGCTGGGGAGAAATGGGTGCCCTATGGTCCCGCTCCCCTTCTCTTCCAATAAATACCTGGAGGAGGGAACCTGAATCCCTGGGTGAAACAGAGGGAACAGGGGTGGCCAACTTTCCCCTTCTCATGGTGGGACTGAATTTTGGGCTCAGACACCAGCAATAGCCTCTTGGGATGCCCCAAGTTGCTTCCCTTTTTTTCTTTCTGTCCTTTACTAGAGTGTGTTCTTTCTTCCTTGAAACTTAAGATTTCCTGTTAGAAACTAACATAGGTCTTCCCCCTCACCCTAATTCCAGGTTTCTATGTCTCACAGTCAAGTGGAGGCTTGGAGAGAACTCTGCATTCTCATGAGGGCAAAGGCAGCTGCCCTTCCTGACCCTGTAGCCCCAAGCCTTATGTGGGATGTATGGGTAAGGGAGGGGGTAGGCCCATGGATACTGGGATGGGGACAGAGGAAGCCCTATTGGGGTCTCCTATCCAAGGGAGTAAGCCACATCTACACTAAGAACAGATCAAAGTCCCCACGCCAGTCCATTAGGGCCCCAGTAGTTGGCAACCTTGTTCCTGGCCTCAAGCTTCTCCTTCAGTTATGACCTAGTCATATTTTTCTTCCAGCTACCCCTTGGTCACTTCACAGCCAGCATAGGGTCTTCAGCACTTCTAAAAGCTGAAATTCCCAACTCCTCTTGTCTACACCTTTGTTGCCAGCTGGGGCCTAGGCTCAGTCCCGGGTAGTTCCCATGATCCTTCTTGTAGTGGAAGAGTAATAGGGCATTAGGTTCAAATTTCAAAAGGCCCCTCCCTCACCCATATCTCTGGAGCTCCTGTAGTTCTAGAACCTTCCAATCTCATCACTTGGCTGATTGCAATGCTCATAGGTTTTTGTACTTTCCTATAGATTCCGTAGTATTTGAGTGTGGCAATATTTTAATTGTGTATAGATTTCTAAGAACCAACATTACTCAGTCTCCTGCTAGTCTAACTCCTGAAGCATCATACTGTATTGACTGTGTATGTGCCTTTCACCTTGAGCATGCTTCAGGATTTTTTTTAAACCACATAACTTGAATATATGAGGGAACCAGAATTCACAAAGTCCTATGCAACCTTAAGACAGGTGGGGGGCTAGAGAGTCTGTCTTGACTGATATTTTCAGAGAATCCTGGAGAAGTTTGTTCCAGTTTGTATTAATTCATGTCAATACTACCAGCACTTTGCCAAAACTGAGTTTGTCAGAGGGACCTGTTTCTAGAGTGAGTCCCAGTTACATCAAAGGGTGACTTACAGTGATTCCCCAATATGTCTGAGTGCTCTCTTCAAGCTGGGTGTCACTTTCCAGCCTTTGCCAGTCTGGCCCCAGCAGGGTATCACATGTGTATGAATGCAGTTTGCTGCCGTTTTGAAGTATGCCTGCTCCCAAGGCCTGCCGGTACCCTGATCAATTTGCTCTGACCCCTAATATCTTAGGTGCAATAAGGACCCCACCAGAGCTCTTGGAGGCCTCCTCAGATCCATGTGGCTTTATGTGGGGTCCGAATGCAGACACACTATACCCCCTATATCTTCCCACTTGTCCTGCCACCTGGTTCCAAATGGAACCAAGTAGAGTGCATCCCTCTTGGGTGTTTTGTGTTGAGACTGGCTGAAACGAGGAGACTCTGGTTGACCATGTTGTGACATTTCAACAGACTCAAGGACAACCACCTCAACACGGTCATGTGGCATGCCTGTGTATGTGTGTAACAGAATTCTGATTGTTAGATTGTAATGTTATTCCTCTATGGGAGAGAAAAATATAAAGAAAAACAAATAAAAATCTATTTAAAGCACATTATACTTTCTGTCTGAATAGAGGTAAAGTCTGAGAAGCACTTCGTAATCTCAAGCACAGTACTGGCAGGGTATTATTATTAGGCTGGCTTTGGTTCTCGTGTATGTCATAAGAGAAGGAAGAGGGTAGATAAGCTTGCTGGGAACAGAGTCAGCATGGGGTCTGACTCATAAATAACTACTTTTAGAGGATCCTTATAATGTAAGACATATATAATAAGACAGTTGAAATAGAGATGAGACTAAGAGCACGACAGAGAATCACCAACTCATCCTTTTGATCTCAGGCACTGAGTTATGGCAATGGCAAGGAGCTACTGCAGGGGAAAGGATGGAGTATATGTCTAGCTGTTAGGAGACACAGCAGAAGGCTGAAACCCAGACCAAGACAAGGACAGGGCCCCAAGCATCTGAGTCTCCTGAAGGTAGGTAGGGAGTAGGATGGGAGCAGAAGCAGCTGGTTTGTAGATTTAAGTGTTTAGGTAAGAATTAAGCCAGGAAAGGGAAAAACCTGGGGATGTTGATGATAAATCACCACTAAGCCTGATGCAGATGAGTTAAAGGGCAGCCAAAGAGTAGAATGTAATGGGCATCTTTGAAGAACATAACACAAAATGACTGCTTTTATTTGGGGACTGCCCATCTAACCACAGAACTGGAATGAAGGAGGAAAGCTGACCTAAACTGTGCTAGATTCTTGATGCTGTTAAAAAGATTCTTGCTGGTCAGGCTGGGTTTTTTATCTTGAATGGAGGAGGTATAAACATAGTTTTTTTGGAGCAATCCATGTGCCCAGAGAAGCAGTTGTATGAAGTGGAGAAAAAGTGCTATCTGGGTTGCTGATGACTTCTTGTCTCTAGAAAATCCTGGGTGGCCTTTGATCCTCTCTAAATTGTTATTTGCAATAAAAAGAGATTTGACCAATACATAAAGTGTGCAGTACAGTGTTGTAAAGGGCTAGTTTCTTCAAAGCCAAGAATGAGTTGAGTGAGCAAGACTGCATTTTCCTCAACTTGTCAGATGCAGCTCAGGTGCAATCAGGACAAGATGGGATTCTAATTCACAAAGAAGGCTGTTCCTATTCACTTATGATTCAAAGAAAAGCACTTGCTCACCAAATAATCCCCTATCAATAACATACATTTATGTTCTAAGACAATTACATTTATTTAACACATTCAGTATTTCACATTGTACAAATCCTTAGATTCTCTTTATTCACTGGTCCATTTCTACAACAAATACATCCAAAACACTATTTAATAAAATTATTTACAACATTTCCAAATGAGAAGATTCCTTTTGTCCCCACTACTGCTACTCACACAGTACTTCCACAGCACAATACATCATTAGACCTAAAAATGCTCACCCTGTACTCTAGGCTGCTTAGGAAATGTGAAAACTAATAACATAATCACATTAGCTCCTCTCAATACATGGCAACATTTTAGAAACCTTGAACTTTATCAACACCAAAAGGGTTCAACAACTCTGCTTTTCTCGTTGCACTTTATGAAAACAGGTTGCAGGGACTAGGAAAAGGGCCACATTATTAAAATGACTAGCTGTACAGAAAGTGATTTTAAAAAGTCACAGCTCAAAAATGCTTTTTGTAAAATTCATACACATTTACAAGGATCAAGTCGCTGTCCAGCTTGTTTACTTGGATTTTCTTCGCTTGGATTGCACCGCACTGGTTATGTCTGTGGGGGAAAGGAAGGACATGTTCAGCTGAGGCAAGTTTTTAAAGCAGTGCCTTTTAGGCAGTCCACAAGAACACAGATTAACCGACGTGGAGCCCTATTGGCTCTGAATCAGTCTAAGGGCCTCAGAAGGGGCACTCAGTGTGAAGAGGGTTTCCGGCTTCTGTGTACTAGAACCTGGCAACTGGGAAAATGTGATACAGGTGGTGGGAGATGAAGCACACATACTTGGTTGGAAAAAGTGGCAGGAAGGGGAAAGCTTCTTTAGCTAGGCAATTAACCCCACAATCTCCATCACCAAATCCCATCACCCAAAGAAATGATAGACTTGACAGTGCTTTTGATGAGAAATCAATGAATGATTCGACACCCAAGTGAGTCAACTGTACCTGAGTGCAAAACAAGTCTCTGGATCCCTTTTGGAGCCAAGCCATTGTTTGGCAGTAATGAACTCATTTTGCCATGCTATAGCCAAAGTTTCTAAATAACATGGCCATGACCCTTGGTCAACAAGTGTCTAGCCAGATATATTATCATGGCTGTGGATACATACAGGCATATAAGCAATTCAGAGCAAGCCACAGCCTACTCTGTGAGCCCAGGTGAGCCTGAGGACTTCAAGGAAGAGGTGCACAAACTGAGTGATTTACACATAGGGTAACAGTGACATAATTCCTTTAATTCCTTTTGTATTATCATAGTGTCTTACATCAATCAATTCAATTTTATCTCATATTTAAATTATGTTTCTAAAAGACTTTTCCACACAAGTTTCTTAGAGCAGAGTACAATGAATAGTTTGAAATTCTCCAAATGTAAACATTTAAAATCTCATATTGACCTTAAAAATTCACCCTCATTCTTCATGCTGCTACATAGATACTTTGGTTTTAATATGAAAACAGTATTTTAAACTTACTTCCTATCAAGGAGAAAAAAATTTTCTAACACATTAATGTGTGAAATGAATCAGATTTATCTATTTCTGAAAACTAGGCTGAATTTTTGGATGCTGCCTTTTAGATTTGGTGTTCTAAGCAATTTTTCCTCTCTTTTGTATTATATTTTGAGAACCCAGATTCAAAAGGTAGATGTAAAAAGCAGTATTAATTGCTAAGAAGTGAGGCTTCGATGACTTTCCAAGAGGTGACCTGTGCAATGTTTTTGGAAATTTCAATATGTCACATATTGAAATTGAATATATATGTATTTTTTGCTGGAAGGTCATGTTGCTTGTGATATGGGGTAGAATCAGTCTCTCTGATTTCTCATTAGTCTTTTGCTAATGAGAGGACAGTTAATCTGACAGAATGCTGATAATGGTGTTCATTTTAATCACATGTAATTTAGCATCTCACACAACCAAAATTCCCCTTAATCAATTCTTTTACTTTCAACATTTAAGCTTCATTGTCACAGTAGCAAGCTGGTCATTTGCAGTAAAAATATACAGTTTTGTCTTGACTGAATATTCATCCTTAGAAAAATATTAATTAGGTCAACTTTGGAAGCTTTTCCTTTGTTGTGATATGAAGAATCAAGTGGTGTGTCTGAGAAACACATATGTGGCTAGGAAAAGAGGTGAAGAGTGTGTAGGGAGGGGGACCTGGGTAAGCAACCTCAGGCTTTCCCTCCCCATCTCCTTCTAACTGTTACTGCTCCAAAGAACCCAAAGATCTGGCAGGCTGCCTCTGCTCTTGAGGATGAATCAATGAGTGGGACCCTGAGTAAACAACTGATTTGTGCTAGAAACAAAAAAAGTAATCTTTTAGATACAGGTGGAGGCTGTTATCTAAAAGATACCATGAGGAAAAAAACATATCGACCTGATTCTGAAGTCTCTTATCACCTTCCCTGGATAAATCTAGCCAATCTGGGTCACAGAACAAACTCATTTTTTTTCTTTCTTTCTTTCTTTTTTTTTTTTTTAAAGATATATTTTATTGCTTTTTCACAGAGAGGAAGGGAGAGGGATAGAAAGTTAGAAACATCGATGAGAGAGAAACATTGATCAGCTGCCTCCTGCACACCTCGATCAGCTGCCTCCTGCACACCTCCCAATGGGGATGTGCCCGCAACCAAGACATGTGCCCTCGACCGGAATCGAACCTGGGACCCTTCAGTCCGCAAGCCGACGCTCTATCCACTGAGCCAAACCGGTTAGGGCCAAACTCATTTTTAATGTGTATATAAATCTGTCTGAAAAGATGAGTTTTTTGTTTTGTGATTCAATTTTATACTCTCAACGAAATGTTACCATTTTTACTACATTGAGTACAATCTAGAGGCAAACCCTTTAAGGTAAGGAATTCTAGGTGACTGATGGTACCTTCAGGGTGTGCATCAGGCATGTTCCTAAAGGTTGCCTAGTTTATCTGACTGAGCATAATCCCAATCCCAAGACCCCCCCCTTCAATATCATACTGGCAAAAAAAACCCCAAAACCATCACATATATTGTCGAAAAAATTGCTTTTTAAACCACCAAGGATTTTACAAATTAATGTAAAGGTAGATATACAAATAGATCAGAAACTAATAGTGGAGTTACAGCATTCATATATTCATATTTTAGAACTAACTATATAGTAAAAAAAAAACTGGGTTAATAACGGTCTTTCAGGAAGTTGTCCATTTACATTGGTAATTTGATATGGGCATTTTTTCAACCTGGTTGTCTCATTTTGACATTAAGCAAACTTGGCCAAATCTACAGTACAAGACTCTATTAAATCTTCTAGTAGGTGGGCTTTGCTTTACTTTCGAGGAATTTTAGAAACTGAACTTGACTTTACTCACTTCATTGGGTTTTTACTGTACTACTTCTAGCCAAGATTTCTATTTAATTGTAAAAAAATTCTGAACATTTCCTTTCAAAATTTGCATGTCTGGTTTCTAAATGATGCAACAAGAATGCAGTTTCAGACAGTTATTGTTCAGGGTTTTTCTCCCATAAGATATATCTAATTATGTCTGTTCATTTGTATTTCCACAACAACAACACTTCTGTTTTAAGAATATCTGTACACTCTATGTTTTTATTGTTTTTTATATATATATTTTTTTATTTCAGAGAGGAAAGGAAAGAGAGAGAGACATAGAAACTTCAATGATGAGGAAGAATCATTGATCAGCTGCCTCCTGCACGCCCAACATCAGGGATTGAGCCCACAACCCGGGCATGTGCCCTGACTGGGATCGAACCATGACCTTCGACGCTTAACCACTGAGCCACGCCGGGCAGGCCATTCTATGTTTTTAGAATGTTGTTGCTTCTCAAGTCACTGGCTGTGGGTATGGTCGGGTTTTCACCACACTTTGCTGTCAGAGGTATCTCAGGGCCCCACAGGGACACCCACAGCTGCTGATGACTACAGGTTGCTATGAACTTCCCTAATATTAGCCTATTTTCCTTGGTTTCTAACTTATGCATTGAAGCTCATGTTTTTAACTACTGGTCCTTTTCCCTGGTTGAAAATATAACACAAAATTATACACAGAAGAGTAAATAAAGAATGATAAGGGAAAAAGAATCATTTCTGTGTTAATGGGGAATTCCTCATGCCAGGAGTAGAACTACTCATATTTATAAACAACACTTCTGATCAAGTCCAATTTTAAAGAGTTCACTGATTTGTGGGAGCCAATTCCTGTGTTTGTAATTAAGAGTGTGTGTGTGGGAAATCTAACAATCTAAAAACAAAACAACAGATTAGAGCGTAACCTATCAATCATGTGGGCCTCCCTGAACTTGCCCAGAAATCATCCATCCCACCTGCTCCAAGCTGGCAGTCTAATAGGCCTCAACCAACATGATATAAGCAAACTCTGCTCTCACAGCAGGAGTTTGCTACCGTTTCCTCAATAATTCAAAAGTACCAATACTTCTCACTACAAACTGCTCATAATATTTCTTAGCTTTCAAGATTCTTGTGAAAAACACACTATTTTCTGATTTTGTTTCTACATATCTGACAAAAATCTTATGAGTACAAAAAGGCAAAATGCTTTTTCTCTTCAAAACTTTAAGAACTGATGCTGCAGGAAGATGTTCCAGGTCCCCAGTACTACACATTTCCAAGTTTGAGAACCATAACTTTTAGAAACCAGCTTGATATTTTATGATCACTCCATGGATATGCATTCAAATGCAATCACAGAAAAGCTATTTTATGGCTTTGGTTCACATCTGGATACAACATGGCTGGCCAAATTATATATATATATATATATATATATATATATATATATATATATATATATATATATATATGCTTTAATTTGGATCCAATAGCTCTAACACTTAAAAATCCAAAGAGCTACAGCACTTATTTCTGATTTAAAAGGTAACTTACCCTAGGACAGTTAAGAACTGATAACCTGAGGGCTGATACGGAGATCTATACACAATTGTGATTCTTGGGGTCTGGCCAGAGCTCTGCCATCCTCTAGGGAGATACTTAGCACCCCTCTGAAGACCATAAAGTCATTATGGCTTCTCCTAAGCTATTTGCTAAACTTCAAAACATGTATAACACATGATTATCATCACTTTGGAATAATGCCCAGTTTAAGTACACAAGCCAATTCCCCACCACTTTTCTAAAACTGGTTACAGCTTTCCATTTCTCTTCTTGGGATTACACTCAACCAACTGAGCTACACCAGCCAGAGCCATGTTGACACTTTTAGACTTTAATTCTAATGGTAATGGTAAATCATTGAAGGGGTTTAAGCTGGATAGCAATAAAGATGGAAAAAGTGGATGAATTTGGGCCACCTAACATAAAATCAGCAGCTTTTTGTGAGTGAGGGAGAGAGGTTCCAAGGAGGACTTGCCTAATAATAGATCACTGAGGTGGGGAACAATGGCAGAGCACCTGACACTGGGGGTGAAAATCTCAAGTCTGTTTTCAGACATGTTGAATTTGAGGTCCTGTTAAGAATATACATGCAGTTATCTAAAATCTCTAGAGGTCTGTACCAAAAATCAATTCATGAGTAGTCTATGAAAGGTTCTAACTGAAGAAGGGAAGCATGAATGAGATAAGTTAGGGAGAAAATACAAGTTGAAGAAAAAAGACAACTTAGGGTTGAAGTTTGAGGAAGGCCAACACATAATGTCTGGGTACAGAGATTGAGAAGAAGCAGTCAGAGTAGTCAGAAAACTATTGGGAGTTCTGGGTCATAAAAGCCAAGGGCAGAGTTAATTAAAAAAAGAGATAATAGTTAACAGAGAAGAGAAAACTGGTAGTGTAATGGTCTTGAGAAGATCAGAGAAGGTGGGATCAAAGGCATTGGCCTTCAACTTGAGGAGGGACAGCTGCTCTATTATAGTAGGAGCAAAGGAGGACATTGGTAGATTTATGTCTTGGTAGTGAGAGTAGAGGCATTCTATTTTCTCTGGGAAGAGGTGAGAGTCTCTGCTGAGAAGAGAGGAGAAAGTAAGGGTTGTAGGTTTAAAAACAGAAGGGAGGGGGGAAAGAGAGTTGATTACAGAAACATAGAAAGATGGCTGGGCCATGTTACTGAGGACATATCTGAAGTGGTGATAATCAATCTGCCTGTTATGTTCTTTTTTTCTAACAGTGCTTGTTGTTCTTGTGTACGCACACAAAAACCACATAGTTAAGTGAACTAACAAATAAAGGACCAAAGAGAAGTCAAAGTAACTTGACAAGTTTGAGAAATAGATGCAAAGATGAAGGAAAAAGTCCTCTGCTGCTGTGATAAGGATCCCATTCTTCTATTTGACCTACAATAGTACCCACACCCCACTGCTAACCTTTAGTAGAGCTGGAGGCTGAAGCAGGCCGAGAGGATCGCTTCCGATGTCCATTTTCCACACTTTCAGAAGCCACAGTTGGTTCTTCAGTTCGGGAATTTCTCCGGCTTGGGGTTTTGGACTTTTCAATTATCTCTTTGGGATCACTGCTGACAGACGGAAGCACAAAGTTTCCAAGGAGGTGAGGGAATCAAGTCACACAAAAACGGGTTCTTCAGATAAGAGTTTCATTCATAAGGCAGGAGAACTATATAGTCATTCTGGAGAGAACCCTGGGACAATGAGCACAATTACCTTCTATAATTACTGACAATTTAAAAGCGAGTCTAATTCATTACATTAATAAAAATAAAGGATTAAAGCATAATGCTGGTGAAATTGTGTAAAACAGGTAAAAGACATGGAACTTCACACAAAAATCACCCAACTTCCTCACCCATTTTCCTAAGATAATATTATTCCCCTTCAAAAGTTAAGAGTACCTAAAATCTAGAAATTACTAACATATTCTGGCATTTACTATGAACCTGGTGTAGTCAGATAATGACTTATTACAAGTCATATTACAGAAGAATATACATGGGAATATATTCACAATACACTGGTGGATATATTGATTGTCCCTATTTTAATACCCTTTTTTAGTATTTGAAGATTTTAAATTGGTAATATCCAGTATTATTGAGGGTATAGGTACAAAAACTCCTGATGGAGTGTAAACTGTGTAACGCAACGGTTTTCAATAGGGGGTAGTTTTGCCTCCTTAGGGACATTTAGCAATGTTGGGAGACATTTTTTTATTGTCATTTTGGGGTGGGCGGGAGATGGATGCTATTAACATCTTTAAGTGGCACCTACCAGGATGCCACTAAACATCCTATAATGCATAAGACAGGCACCCTCTCCCAATAATTATCTGATCTAAACTGTCAGTAATGCTGAGGCTGAAAAACCCTAGTGTAATCTTCTGGCTCAGCAATTCCATTTCTAGATGCCTAAGGAAACAAATGTTTTTACAGAGCTCTAATTCCACACCAGATTGTCAAAGCATTTTATTTATATTAATGAAAACAGGACATAAATGCTTAATAGATCAGTTAATCAAATCATGGTACGTTATATGCAGTCATGAAAATTATGTTGTAAAGGTTAATGATAAAAACTGTTCATGAGCCCTAACCGGTTTGGCTCAGTGGATAGAGCGTCTGCCTGCGGACTTAAGGGTCCCAGGTTCAATTCCGGTCAAGGGCATGTACCTTGGTTGTGGGCACATCCCCAGTGGGGAGTGTGCAGGAGGCAGCTGAATCGATATTTCTCTCTCATCGATGTTTCTAACTCTCTATCCCTCTCCCTTCCTCTCTGCAAAAAATCAATAAAATATATTAAAAAAAACCACAAAAAACTGTTCATGAGACTTCTGGTCAAGATGATGGTGTAGGTAAATGTGGTACTGGAATCCTCCCAGAAGCACATCAAAAATACAACCAAATTACAGAACAACCATCATTCAGAACTGCCTTAAATCTAGATGAATGCAAGTCCTACAACTAAGAATTTAAAGAAGCCACATCGAGCCCTATCCAGTTTGGCTCAGTGGCTAGAGCATCAGCCTGTGGACTGATGGGTCCTGGGTCTGATTCTGGTCAAGGGCACATGTCTGGGTTGCGTGTTTGATCCCCAGTTGGGGGCGTGCAAGAGGCAGCTGATCAATGATTCTCTCTCATCATTCATGCTTCTCTCTCTCCCTCTCTGAAATCAATAACAAAAATAAAGAATAAAAAATAAAGAAGCCACATCAAGACTGAGCTGATAGGCAGGCACCATATCTGAGATTCCATCAACCTGGCTTACACTGTCCACCCCTCCCTGGTGATTCCCTGAGGTTCTGCCCCCACACAACCTGGCCCATCCAAGCAGTTTCCAGTGGCTTTTTTTTAAATATAAAAAAAAAGGATAAAATATCTATCTATATAAAACCCTAATATGCAAATAGACCGAACAGTGGAACAATTGAACAACTGTTCACTATGACGTGCGCTGACCACCAAGGGAGCACACACGGAACATGGCGGGCATCTGCAGCAGGTGGCAGAGCGTGGAACATGGCGGGTGTCGGCTGCGGCGGGATGGTGGAGCAGGTGAGTACAGGTGCCAGACTAAGGCAGGGTGCCAATCACTGTCATTGGGGCAAGCCTCTGGTGGTTACTGAAAATTCTATACTCCTGTGTGCTGCAGTCCTGCTTGGTGCTTGCACCTGCTGCTGGCACCAGCCCCACTCGCATCTGCTTCTGGAGCCTGAGCCGCTGCTTGCACCCGCTGCCAGTGCCCAGTGCTGGCCCTGATTGCCCCTCAGGGCTTCTCCACCTCCCCCTGCTCCTGAGGGGCGATCAGGGCAGCAGCTGCTGCTCGCATCCACTGATGGCGCTGGCCCTGCTTGCACCTCCTGCTGGCGCCAGCCCCAATCGCTCCATGCTGTCAGCAGGTGTGAGCTGGGCAGTGCAGGAGTGGGAGCAGGGCTGCCGGCACACAGGGGACCAGGGTCCGCGGCAGGAGGGGCTGGGCAGGGGCATGGAGACCTGCCCCTGTGTCCACTGCAGCCTTGCGGCCCACAGTTCCTTTCAAGATGCACGAATTCATGCACTGGGCCCCCAGTGTGAATAATAAAATGGCAATAAATGAGATGGGAGGGAGGTTGGAGGGATGGTGAAAAAGGTGAAGGGATTTAGCATACTAATTGGTAGTTACAGAATAGTCATGGGGATATAGAGTATGAAAGAAAATATATATGAATGTATGCATAGCCCATGGACACAATGTGCATGGTATCATAGTGAGGAAAAATGCTACCAACATTATGTATAGTATAATCCCATTTTCATAATATATATTGAATATATACATAACCACATATGAATGGATATGTGTGAGATATACGTGTGTGTGTATACAATGAATAGCATGTATATCGGGTGTCCCAAAAAATGTATACACACGCTTTGAATAATTATAAAGGCTGGGTTTATTTGTTTTTTGTTGTTGCTGTTGTTAATCCTCACCCAAGGATATTTTTCCATTGATTTTTAGGGAGAGTGGAGAGAGCAACATCAATGTGAGAGAAGCACATCAATTGGTTGCCTCCTGCACAAGCCCCAACCAGGGCCAGGGCCTGAGGAGCCTGCAACCAAGGTACATGCCCTTGACCAGAATCGAACCCAGGACCCTTTGTCCACAGGCCAATGCTTTATCCACTGGGCCAAACCAGCTAGGGCTATAAAGGCAGTGTTTATTAACATACATACCATTTTTATTAAAACTGAGCTATCCACTGTTAAAATGCGTATACATTTTTGGGGGACACCTGTATATAAACACTATACACAGTGAATATTGTTGAGTCACAGGAATACTGGTTTACTGGTAATTTTCTTCTTTGTAATTTTCTGATCTGTTCACTCTTGCCAGCGGACCCTTTGCTAGTGACTCTATAGCTGGGAATTTAGCCACACTGTTCATTATCTTAGTTTTATATGTAATGACTGCCCCAGAAGCCAAGGTAAGTCAAGGAGAGGTGAGGCTGAAGCTGGGGTGGAATTACAAGTCAGAGAGATTTACATATCCTTTTAGAAGCGGTGAAGACGGCTTTCTGGCTGGGAGCCCAGAAAATGGTCAAAGCCTCCGAGGAAGAAAGATTTCTAATGGAGGTGCCTCTTTCTCTGTCAAAACAAAAGCCACAGCAATACTGTCCTGGTGTTTATATGATCAATGTTCTTGTAGCTCTAGAAACAAATACCCAAAGGGTACTTTTTGGTCTGACTATCTTCTTTCTCTAGCCATATAGTTGGTGTAGGCTTGAGAAATGTAAATGAATTCAATTATTAGCCCAATACAAAAACAAAAAGCCTAGACAGGCACAAAGCAATGATTTTGGAGCCAGAATAACAGGGGTTAAGTCTTACTATGCATTTACTGGACATGATTTGTAATTCTAAGCTTCAGATTCTTGATCTATAAATCTCATTCACAATACGTTAGTGCAATGTGAGGGCTCTGGAGTCAGGATGCCTGGGTTTGAATCTCAGCTTCACCATTTACTAAATCTGTTACCTTGGATAAATTAGCTAACCTCTCTTATCTATACATTCCTTATCTGTAAAAGAGAATTTACTTCCCCAATAGATACTGTGAAAATCAAATGAGGTAATACATCTAGGAAGCTTGTAGTCCAGTGCATGGCATAGAATAGCATTCAAACAAATACTGGCTATTATTACCACTGCATAGGGTCAATATGAGGATTAAATGACAGAATGATTGTGAATGTGTTTTACAAACTAAGTTGATGTACAAATATGAGAAATTGTTTGAAATGTTATCTAGTGTATTCCTACACTGAAAAGGAATGGCTTTTTGAAAACAACAATACTCCTCTCCATGGGGCTAATGAGGTGGAAGCCACAGTTGTATTTCATTTTGTTAGTTTATGTGAGACAGCATAGATAAAGCATGGGTTTTGGGGTCAGACCACGCCGGGCTTTCTCTTCTGCCTTGAGGATCAAACAGCTATACTTCAGAAGGTGTTGCAAGGACTATTATTAATGACTACCATAGCAACAGCTCCTATATACTGGACATTTACTACTTACTCACTATGCTGAGTGCTGAACATATTATCTCATTTAGTTTTCAAAACAATCAAGAACGATATTTAGCCACCAAATTTTATTTTAAAAAATGTCACCTCTGAAAGGTTAGGACTCATGACAGCTCCCTACTTTAGAAGGGGTTTCAAGGCTAAGAAAGCAGATACCCTTCAAAGAGGCTTATGCCATATTGATGCTATGTCTGCAGAAATGATCATCTTACCTTTGTCCAGAGACTATGGCAGCATTTGCCTCGAGTTCTGTAAAAAATACAAAGGACAGAAATGAGATGTGGAAGTGTATGGTGTAAATGTCCACAGGGAGAAGCTAGGTGTCTACAAGATTCTGAATGCCCTATTTAGGCTAACATGTCTCTGTGCCCACATGGTATAGAGACAGAGCTGGCACAGACACAATTCAGTTGTCTGGGGCATAAGACACATACTTGGTCTATTTTTATTTTTACTCCACACTGTGAAATAATCCTGTTTGGATCAATAGAACTAAATTCACACTGCCTGGTTAATATTCCACCCAGGTATAACTAGGTTAGTAAAATAAGCCTCTTTCTCTCACGTAGAAGAAATTTGTTTACATTCTTAAAATATTTCCACTCTTTTGACACTTTTTTAAAAATGACAGTAATCTTCCAATATGTCTTAAACATCTATTAAGAATGCATTCTCCTTCAAAGGACTTCCTCATGGAATTTTAGAGGGCAGACAGCTTTGCTTTAAGATATTGCCTACAGACCCCATTATGTTCCTGTTCTTCAACCTCCCAGCAATGCCCTCCAAGAAAGAAAAATCTCAGTAATTTGTCTACCAGCCTTTTGCTTAAATAAGCATCCTATGGTTTTACCAGGCACTTCTTTCTCAGCTCCAGCAGAAAAACATCTTTTTCCTACATTATATGCCTTTAGGTAGTTCCATCTTTTCTAAAAGACTTCCCGGATGCATCAGATAACAATGATCTCTCCTGACTCTAGTCTCCTACAGTCCTGTCCCTACTTTTAGAGAATTCAGCATCTCACTCAGTGTACATGTCTAACATACCCTCTTGCTTACATGGTAATCTCCTTAAAGGCAATGAAGCCTAGAGTGCCTAGGTTAAAATCATGACTTCATTGCTTATTAGTCATGTGACCCTAAACAGATTACTTGACCTTTCTGTGCTCAATGCCTCATCTGAAACCACTTTACCCATTTCAAAGATTAAATGAAATACCACATATAAAAATTTTAGTACAGCACCTGGTGCTTAGTAATAACTCAGTATTAGGTATTATTATTTTAAAGTAATTTATTTACAACATTTTAAATTTGTCTTTATTGTTGAAAGTATTACATATGTTCTCCTCTCCCCACTGACCCGCTCCACCCCACTCCTATCCCCTAGTATTAGTTATTATTATTGTTGCTATGATGCTCATGTTGATGCAGTTTCATGCGAGGGGGCTGGATTACTCTGCCTTTAATGCAACATGCTGGCAGAAAAGAATCCTTGCTTATTTGCTCCTAAGCTCCCCATATCTGACCCATATAACATGGAAACCCCTCCCTAAGAAACAGATGCCAACTCATGAGTCTCTGCTGCTTTACCGGCTCTGCTGGAGCAAAGAAACATAGGTAATGTGCTAAAAAATGAAAATGGCTTTGTCAAAAGAGGGTAATTACAAAAAAATCTTGATTAGCTTGCTCTTTTGGAACAAAATTCAATACTATCACAGTTAATTCATGTAAATTGGGATCAAAAAGGGTTTGGTGAAGGCAATTAGTGGCTTTGGGGGTATTTTAAGGAGATTCATCTAAGTCAAACTCTGAAAAGGAACAGGATTCTTGGGCCAGTTATTCTGAGGAGAACATAAGATATGGTAAAGCCCATTTTCTGAAGTAAAAACTTGGGACAGGAAACAGAATTCCCTTCCCTTTTTTAGTTGCTCCTTTTCTCACCAAAAATGAGGTTTACCATCGTAACCCTTTGTCTAAATAATCTGTTCCATTCCCACAAATGTCAGGTATCGTGTGGCCAGATGGTAGCTAAGGAAGAGTCTGGGTGGTTGAAATGTTTTTGTTCATTCATTTGTTCAGAGGCCTGATTTTACCAAGAGTGTGCAGTAGAAAGTCCTGTCACACAGGACAGAGCACTCTGAAGCAGGTTTAAAACATAATCAATCACAAGTGATACCTCACTTTCACTGGCTTACACACAAAATTAAACATGACTGTTTCTTGCTTATAAATGTTGTCAAGTGTATCAATTGTGCTGTAAATGAGATTCTAACCTACTTGTGGAAAGCAATCATACGTCATTTTTTTTTTTTCTGGTACCCCCTAGAATGACCTACAGTGACAATGATGTGGGCAAGACTAAACTGCAACATATCTATGTTATTTATCTGTTTGGCACTCTAATCTATGAAGGCAGTGCTGTTATTGCCATCAAGATTCTCATGCATTCAGAGCTGACCCAGCATCCCACAGCAATTATTTGTCAGATTACCATCAACTTCACCTTCCAAAAACACCATCCTTAGTGCTATTTACAGTATCTTGGTCATGAGAAGAAACTTAATGCCATCCAGAGATGACTGAAATGACTCTGTTTCCCTGAAGGAATTGCTACCTCACTGTAGCAGAGGTTCTCAAAACAAGCCTCCACTCCTATTATGATAATGCAATTACTATCTTAGTGCAGTAACACTTGTCACCCCAGTAAGTACTATATTCTAGCCAGTCAGCTGCCAGCTATGAATACCAGGGTTATGGAACAGGGTGAACTCTGCAATGGAAATTACCCATGGCTGGGCGACAGACAGACAATGGGCACTGAGATGCTCTTCTTGAGTTCCCTGGCTGACACCAGGAATGTGTAAGAGAGTAAGCTGGTTGGGGGGAAAAATAACCTCAAATAGTACTTCACAAGCTCTGCCACTAACCAAAGACTGCTCTGAAGCAAACTGATTAAGATAGTTTCAGCTTGCCGAAACCGGTTTGGCTCAGTGGATAGAGCGTCGGCCTGCGAACTGAAAGGTCCCGGGTTCGATTCCGGTCAAGGGCATGTACCTTGGTTGCGGGCACATCCCCAGTGGGGGGTGTGCAGGAGGCAGCTGATCGATGTTTCTCTCTCATCGATGTTTCTAGCTCTCTATCCCTCTCCCTTCCTCTCTGTAAAATATCAATAAAATATGTTAAAAAAAAAAAAAAAGATAGTTTCAGCCACTTCCTGGCACATTCAGGACAGCAATAGTTCCTTCACTTGTAACCCATTCCACTCTGAGAGTTTTTCCAAAGTGCACCTTACCTGGTCTGGCAACAGACCCCTGCAGTGCTGTGGCTGGAGTTTCCTTTGGGACTAAATTCTGTGAAGGGGCTAAGGCAAGAAAAAAACACATAGGTCTTTTATTTTATTTTCTAAACAAAACAGAAAGCATTGATTGAATCAAGGTCTAAGTAACTGCTGAAATATATATACTCTTAGAACACAGTACTTGAAGTTGACTTTGAAAGTATATTTCAAAACTTACTTAAAAAATTAACTACTACAATACTGAGTAATAAAGACTAACACTAGGGATATTTGTTTTTCCTTTTTGTGTGTACAAAGATCAAGGAAGGAGGTGGCTATGAGAACAATAGCACTCATAATTTTTGCTTCTTGGGGTCTGTCCTGTCTTTAAAAAACCCAAAAGTATACCTTAGTAGGCAAACCAAACCACTTTCAGAGGAACAATGAATTACACCATTCACCTTACCATTTAAAAAATTGTCTCATCCCTCTAAAGACTAACACTCCTTGAGATTTTAAATGAACCATATAATTTATTTTGTACTTTTCTACAGCACCTGGCAAGAGCAATGGATAGAAAACAGGTATTCAAATCATACTTAAAAAATTAATTTGATATGTTATTTACTTATCTGACAGGTACCAAGAACTTACTAGGGGCAAGCCACTGTGCCAAGCACCCTTAGAGACCAAATTACATCCTTTCTGCCCATCAGGAACTCAATCTAGTATTAAAGATAAGATATACATATGTGGCACGCTGGAATGCACTGTGATGTTATATGGAGATTCATATAAAGTGCTATGGGAGTCCAAAGCATGGGAGATCAATTCTAAACTGAGAAATCGGAAGATACACTAAAGGAAGAAACATAAGAATTAGGTTTTTGAAGGACAGAGAGAACGTAGGCCCTTGAAGAGGAATGGAATAGAATACACAATAAATACTAGAATGGAAACTTCTTGGATCATACAGTAAATATTAAAGGGCACAGATATGCCACAGTCACTCAAGGGTATGTCCTCCCATCCTGATACTTCAGTCTAACATCCTAGATAAACTGCATTAAGTTTTACCCGCCTAAGGAAATTATGAATTTTTAGATTTCTCTCCCCACTAGGTAAAAAGTCAATAATGCATTTGTATTAAGAATTTTTATATGCTTATCTGATAAAGCTTAAAATTATAACTTAACTTCTACTTTTAACTCCAGTATTGCTTTCTCACATTTTCAAGGTGAAAGCACAGCAGCCCCTTGAAAAAAAAAATGGAAACAATCTTAACTAAAATTAAGAACTTTTCCAATTGCTGGTTCATCTTCCCAAGGCTCACACATTTCCCTAGGATTATGTATGATCCAGATAAAAATATTTTCTAATAACTTCATTATTATTTTCTTGGTACCAGAGGGAAAAGTTCCCTGAAATGAAGTAGAATGGAAACATTTAATAGCAGAGACTATATTTAAGTAATATGAGGTTGCTTTTTAATCCTTAGGGCTCACCTACCTCAGTGGAACTAGAACCAGAACCCTACAGCGCTTAGCCCTGTGAAGTCTGTATTTCCTGCAAGGGCAGTGAACTCCTTAAAGGCCTTTATCCCTCTCTGTATCTTGAGCATTGAAGTGAAAAGGCAGAGAAGGGGAATTAACCTTTCCAAAGCTCTATGAGGCAGTGTGCTGGCCCCTTTGTGCTAGGCTCATTGAATCTTTGTATAAATTCTGAGTCAAGAATTACAATCTTCATTTTACAGGTGAAGCACATGGGCTTATAAGAAGTTAAGGAATTTATCCAACTCTGATTGGTAACCAGTAGAGCTAGAATTAACTCTGATCTTACCCTGAAGCTTGTGTTCTTTCTGCCCCTTTTCCTGGGTGCTTACCACGCAGGGGTAGGCACTCGAAGCATTTTGGCTGCATAAACAAGATAGGCACTATTAACTGGCCTAGGATATATCAAAGGTCCTTCCTAGCTTCTGTACCACTTAAGATTCACAGAAGGAGGAACATGTGTGTGTGTGTGTGTGTGTGTGTGTGTGTGTGTGTGTGTGTATGAGGGAGATGAGTGCAAAGGGAAGAGGGGGAAGTATTAGAAAACTATGCTTCCATTGTTAGGCCACTTTAACAGAGGAAATAATCTGGACTAGATACACATAACCGGAATAGACTAATTTACAAAGAGACTGCATAAAAAAGAAACTGATAACCATTTTATTACCATTTACTAAATTATTACTATATTCTAGTTTTGTGCTAAGCACGTTATATGCATCATCTCATTCAATGCTTACAACTATTATTGTTCCCATATAACGAAGAAGGAAACTGAAGTTTGGAGTGGTGAAGGAACTTGCCTAAAAGCCCACTTATCTGGTAAATGCTGGTGCTGTGATACCAACCCAAGCCTGTCTCTTAAGCACTTTGTTTTGCCCATGTCTATTATCATGAAACCTGATTTTCTGGAGCAGCAGTCTGGATGGAATAGTCTCTGGGACAGAGTAGAGTGAGGAAGGGGCTAGGAGAACCCTATTCTGAAACTGCTGAGAGCATTTTTACCATGGTAAGGAGAACCTGCAGAAGCTGCTGTTTATATTTCAGGGTCAATGTCAAACTAGAGACTAACAATATACACTTTAAACAAATACTGAACTACTCTGAGCTTCAATCTACTCACCCATAGAATGGGGTTAGGGCTACCTAACATAGTTTGGTATGAAGATGATGTGACATACGTAGAAAAATTCCCTTGTAAAATGGAAAACTATATAAATGAAAGGCATATCATTATTTCAGGACCACGTTAGTCAATGAAAGCGTAACATGGGATTTAAAAAATATATTTCCCCAATGTACTTCCAATAAATGAAACACCACTATTGCCATTTAGCCTATTCTTCTTCCTCCAAGTAGAAAAGGAATCATGCTTTCTCTGTGGGATAAGTCATCAAAAAACGGACAGGAGGAGATGATGCCAGGCCCGAGTACATACCTATGCTGGGAAGCAGCTCTGGATGGGATCCCACCTTCTCCTCCACTAGGCCACCTGCAAGTGGCTCAGATGCTATGCCAACATGATTGTTTTTTGTAGCTGGCGCCGTGGAGATGAGCTCAGAGGGTACAAGAGTGGTTACAATTGAGCGTACGCTGGTGGGGAGGGTACTGCCAGGTAAGCTGGGTCCTGCTGAGGTGGAGCCCGAGCCCATGGGGCTAGAGGTCATTTTTAGCAGAGTGGGTGCTGGGGGCGTTGGGGTTTTACTGTCCAGTTCTGTGGGTAACTGTTCTGTTCCCACAAGCCCTGGAGCTGTGGTCTCAACCCCATGGCCTTCAGTCTCTCCATCTGCACCGTATTGCTCTTCCCCTTTATCAAGAGAGCCTGTAACTTTCTTACATGCCTTGGTTAGCAAAATCTGGCCGATTTTGTCCACTTTTCCTTTGCCCTTACTAGATGAAACTGGGCTTCGTCGGTTGACAGAGGAGCCTGGACTATTGGTCAAAAGGGGAGAAACCATCGTAGTTGACTGTGAAGAGGGCAGAGTGCTTTGATCTGCTGAGGTGCTCACCTGAGGACTAGCCTCATCTGCATTCAATTCTTTCACTTGCTGGACAGGGGGATGAGGTGGGACAAATGGGGAAGTTGTACAAGGCGGGGAAGGAAGCTGAACAGGGGTGGCTCGTGAGTTAAGGACCAAGGGTCGACCTGTATGTATGCTTGGAGCAGGACTACTGGAGGGAGCATTAGGCGGTACAGGAGCAGAAGAAAATTTTATGTTCTGAGGTATGTGTAAAGGGCCAACAACTGCAACGGAGGGAGGCATCAAGCCAGAGTTGGTTGTCAGTGGGGCTGCAGGAATTGTGCTTGGCTGTGATCCTTTCATAACCTGAATTATTGAGGATGAATTGATAAAGACAGGTGTAATGAACTGAGGCCGGGCATTAGACTGAGCAGCTGACTGTCCCTCAGAAACCATAACCTTGCTACCCACATTGGGCATTGTGACGACTGTTGACATTAGTGCAGATTGCAGGTGAGTTGGCAGAGCTGCTGATGTGTTAGCTGAAGTTGTAATGGGATTGGAAGTTACAAAAACAGTTATCTGATTTGGGGGCAAAGGAGTGGAAATGGAGGAAGAGCTGACAGGTCTTGAGATTACTGGAGGGATGCTTGGTGCAACATTAGAACTGACCTCACTCAATTCTGTATGAACAAGGGTTGAACACGGCTCATTACTATGAGGTAAATTTAGGGAATTTGAGGGTTCTTTAGAAGACGGATCCTGCAGTGTGGGAATGACAGATGCTTTTTTCAGATCCTCACCAGAAACTACTGGAGGTGTTACTTCTACATCTGTAAGCCCAGGGGGTTTAATGGTCACATTAGGAGCTCCAGAGTTGTCAAGAAGTTGACTTAATGATGTTGGTGCTTCCCTCATAGCAGGTGACACCAAATTTTTGTTCTCTTCGACGCTGGGAAGTTTGTTAGGATCCAAAGGTTGCCCATCTTTTTTGGATTGATCTTCAGGGACCATTTTAACTTCTTGGGCAGGTACTGCTTTTAGCTCAACGTTTACCTGCTCCTTCCTACCCTGGGAATTCTGGCAATCGCTGTCCTGAGGCATATTCAAGCTCTCCTTGTTATCCTCAAGAGTGCCCCCCACGGCAGCCACAGGCATGGTAGAATTCTGAGGATTCAGCCCACTGTTGTTAGGAAAGCTCCCAGGTACAGGGGGATTAGTCAAAGGAGTGGGACTGACCAATACATTTCTTGGCAACTCCACGTTCTGTAACAGGGCTGCATTTGTCTGCGAGGCCAGAGTAAGTTTAGGGGCTTTTGAATTTTGTCTCCCAGGACTTGGAGTGGTTTTCCTACTGGACCCAGGACTAGACCTGCGACTGTTGCTTGGGCTTGCCCGTTTTGTTGCTCCAGAATTAGACTGCTTTCCAGAATTCACCACCACAGAATCTAATTTGTGAGTCTGTGGGGCAGCAAAGTTGGAAGGATTATTCATGGTAAGATTTGAAGGTGCTTGCCCAATGGCCTTCAAAGTTGTTGGATTTAGGCCCTGTTGATCAAAGCCCCTGTTTAAATTTGGCCTAGGAGGTAAAGGAATATTAATCTGTGGGGGAAACAGTCCTGCTATGGAGGCATTGAGTCTTTCTGGTGATAGACTGATCTCTGAAGGTTCTGTGCTGGGAGGGCGGTTGTTGGGTGTCTGAGGATAATAAGGCCTGGGGCTGGCTCTGTTTGGTGTTTTAGGCCTAGATGTTTGTGTTGGAGTAGCCACGTTTGGAAAGTGGTGGCCATGAGAGCTAGGCAGGGAATTTATAGGGGGTTGCTGGGGAGTTGCACCTTGAGTTGCTGGAAGGGGTGATGGTCCAGGTTTGGGCAGTGTCATCATTAACTGATTCTGGGAAACCACTAAATGTGAAGGCATGTTATTTGGGCCTCCTGAGACAGATGGTATTTCACTGCTACTCGCTTCAGGAAGTGAGGACATCTCTCCCAGTGGTGAGCTGGAAGGATTCTGTGGGTTTTCCTGATACACTATTTTCCTTGAATTGCTTCCCAAAGGAGTATTCACAGGCATTGGCATTCTTTGTTTATCAGGCGATGGTGGCACTTGCAAACTGACCATGACAGGCATACTGCCACTCTGTTGCATGGGCATTCTCTGGGAATCTGGGTTCAGGGGACCTCTTGGGGGATGGACATTTTGGGAGACTGGAAGCCTAACTGATTTGGGGTCCTGCTGCATCATGAGCATCATCATCATTTGTTGTTGCTGTTGCTGTTGCTGTTGCTGCTGCTGAGACTGTGGCTGACTGGGAGGTGGTGGTTGCTGCTGCTGTGGTGGTGGCAGTTGTGGCTGTGGCTGCTGTTGTGGTGGCTGTGGTGGGGGTGCCACATGCTGCATGAGCTGAGGAGGCATCTGCTGAAGTGGCCTCTGTTCAACTGGTTGAGAAGAATAACCTAAAACAAGCCCCCAAAATCAGGGAAGTTAGATTTTTAGCAAGAAAAGCTTTGCTACCTTCAGAGTATTGCCAAACAATACTCATTTAGGCAACTGTGCACAAATAGCTCAGGCATGCCCACTCCCAGGGGGGCAGGGGCAGCCCCCCATTATTTGACATAAGCAAAGGGCACACTGCTTAAGGAAGCAAAAAGCAAAGCATCAACTTGAGCTCCTCAGTCTTTAGCGTCTCAATGAGGCATTACTACTAAGACTCTGATAGACAGACACTTTGTGCTATGCACTGCAAGTGGCCGATTTTATACATTTAGATGAAACGAGAAAAACTCCATCAACAGCAAGAAGCTGACCACCCAGCATTGGGGTCTTATGCAGGCATAAATATTTTACTATATTTGTGAATGAAGTAAAGCAATTGGGATTCACTTTTTCAGTTTAATTAATTTTCTGTTCAGATTAATTTTTTTAAGACTTGATTTTGTTGAAAACGCCAGCATCGAAGATAGCCTTTTTTTGTTTTATGGAACGCTTCATGAATTTGCGTGTCCTCCTTGCGCAGGGGCCATGCTAATCTTCTCTGTATTGTTCCAATTTTAGTATATGTGCTGCCGAAGCGAGCACCAAGATAGCCTTTTAAGTCTTTCAACAGAAGTAAAATATAACATTCTAGAATTCAATTACTTAAGAGGAATTTAAAATTATTTTAATCCATTGGCTCCACACACCATGCTGCATCTCTTAGGTTCAATCCTTTGGGGGAACCCAACTGAATTAAACTGCCCTTCCAACATAAATCGGTTCAATAAATAGTTGGAGCTAATAGAAATTAATATACACACTGAAAATAAAATGAGGGCACTAAATATTTTTTTATGTATATTAATTTTCATTTGTTTTCTATGAATCCATAATTGGAGAATAAGTAAGCCAGAAGCATAGTACTCAGGAATAAAAAATAATTTCATATTGGCCAGCGTGGCTCAGTGGTTGAGCATCGACCTATGAACCAAGAGGTCACAGTTCGATTTCTAGTTAGGGCACATGCCCAGATTATGAGCTCCATCCCCAATGTGGGGCATGCAAGAGGCAGCCGATCAATGATTCTCTCTCATCACTGATGTTTCTATTTCTCTCTCTCTCTCCTCCCTTTCTCTCTGAAATCAATAATAATAATTTCAAGAAAAGAACTCTGAGGGACAATGCCCTATAGATTTGCAGAAGGCAACATCTCAAATGATTCTTTTGTGAAGATTTTTTGGCATTTAGACCCTAAACCTTACATCATCAACCGAAAGGATGAAAACATTAACCAAGAATAAAGGTGGATCAGTGGGAAAAAGTGGACATATAGTTGGGATACAATTTCACAAACTAGATTTATTCCATTGTTGCATGAAAAATACATTTGGAAAGTTTTAAGAAGGTTCAGGAATAAGAATGGTTGGCTCTGGCATTGGAAGAAATGCTGGCTCAGGATTTCAGATAGCTACCAAATGCTGCTGATCCACAGGGTCAGACCCTATGCTCAAGAGTGAATTAATGTCTTCTGGCCAAAGATTTCCATGGCACCAATGAGTACAATGTGCAGAATCCAGTTGTGAAGATTTTTAAAAAACCCTTTTTGTTTTAGGCTCAAGTAACTTCTTTACATTTATAAAATCAACTAGGCATTTCCATAGGTTTAACTCACGTTCCCATGTTAAGAAAATTGTAATTTCTATAGAAGCCCCTTGATGTCAGGGCTATGATACAAATGCCTTGTATTTTTAAAATCAGGCCACCAGACAGTATAGTAGAATGTAGCATAGACAACACTGCAGCCTCTCGAAAGTAACAGCAAAGGGCATGGCTGCTATACAGTTCTAGAAGCTGGAGGCAGCAGTCCAAAGGACACTAATGATAAGACAGATGGGGGTTGCTGTAACAGAATGGCGGAGAGGAAAAGCCAGGACACACACAGTGCATATAATATAATCAAGAACCAAATTTATTAATCAAGGGATGCAAACTCATATGCCTTTAGGGGTCAGGCTGGTTGTGAAGAGAAGTGGCCTGATATAAGACAGAAGGAGTTCTGTGAACAGAGTCAAACCGCTGAGCAAATGTTCTGTCTAAAGGCATTTAAATTTAGGCTTTTTGTTTGGTTTAAGACACTGTATGACACCTCAAACACATTATAGGCCAAATTCAGCCTGTAGGCTCCCAGTTTGCAAATTGTAGACAGGAAGCAATAATCGCAGGTGTGAGGACCCCTGGGATTCATATAATAAGAATTCAGATGTGTCTGAGGGAAGTAGATAGCTTCCTGTTTGAACGCCTTCTAGACATGCCAAAGACTGGTAACTGCCAAGCCTCAATTGTGCTGCTGCAACTCACTGATGGGAAGTGTGGTATGCCCAAAGAATTTGTAATAAATAACACAAAGTATTGACATCATGATGAACTTAATTTTTTGAATTACTTTTAACATACATAAATTAAAGATGGATTAAAGTTTATCCCTAAAATGATACCACTCTCTTATATGCCAAAAAGAAGGTGAAATAACTTGTGAGGAAGTAAAAAACATAGTCCTTGTACACATACAGGAGAGTGTCCTAAATGTGACAGGCTTGTGTGTTTTCAACCGTTACAGGGGAGTAAGGTTACAAATCACTGCTCAGGTATAGAGATACTATGGCAGCTGGCCTTGGTTCTATAATTCCTAGGTTGGAATGAATGAATTTTGGAAACATTTTCCTTTTCAACATAATTTTTCAACATTTAGAGGGTAATATTATTTTATAACCAGAGAGGGGTACAACACAGCGGGCTTCCACAATATTGGTCCTATTTATTTTTAGGTTAGGTGATAGGTACACAAGTGTCCTTTTTATAACTCTTTATGTATTTTTTTATGTTCAAAGATTCATAATAAAACTGAAATAAGTAAAATAAGTTCTCTGCTCTGAGAAAGCTCCAGTAGGAAAGGCTACAGGAAAGAAGCAGGCAAGCAGGATTAAAGTGAAAATATCTTTTCATTTAATCTTATTCCATTTTGATGCCAATTATAACCTTTATATTGACAAGAATAAAGAGGCACTTGACATTTCAGTCTGATCTTATGAGGACTTAAACACTAATTTGAAAAGAATCTATATGCCTTCAGAAATTATATTTGAAATTTTTACTTATCAAAGCAAAATTTCCAAATACTAGACACATTAAACTGCTAGCATAGTTAGGAGACAAAAAATATACTATTGTTTCCCTGAAGAGAAGTCTTGTAATGCTGTATAAATAATGACAAGCATATAATCTTTAACATTATATCACCTGGTGGTCGATTTGAAAATTCTGGCAGTTTAGGGCCTGAGTTGTCCAAGTTAATTCCTTGTTCTCCAGGCAATGGCTGCTGATCGGCCTCCTCTAGACCAGCTGGGCGAGTATCTGGGGTACTAAAAATAAATTGTACATCTGAGTAAACTGTATAGTTCATACACAAAACTAGCTTAACACCCCCCCCCATTTCTGAATAACTAAAATCTGTTTGCATGATCATGCCTACCATTATTTACATCTCCCTAGTCTGATAAAATATTTAATATTTGGCATAAAGATAATCTGGGCCTGGCCAGAGTGCCTTGGTTGGGCATCGTCCCATGCACTGAAAGGTTGCTTGTTTGATTCCTGGTCAGGGCGCATGCCTAGGTTGTAGACTTGAATCCCAGTAGGGGGTGTGCAGGAGGCAGCAAGATCATTACATCGATGTTTCTCTCTTTCCCTCTCCCTTCCCCTCTCTCTAAAAATAAAAAAATCTTTAAAAAATAATCTGGCAATTTCATTAAATTTTAAAATCTATTAGCACATCTTTTAGATGTTTTAAGACTGGATCATAGTTTGAGTTATCAACATTATAAGGTACTGTCCCTGAGAAACCACACTATCTGTGCTATATAAAATTCAACCAGAGAGTTCAGATTGTCTTCTTCATGGATATTACAGTGCTGGCTCCAACATTTAAAACATCTGTCAAGAAGTTGTAGGTTGCTGGCCGAAACCGGTTTGGCTCAGTGGATAGAGCGTCGGCCTGCGGACTGAAGGGTCCCGGGTTCGATTCCGGTCAAGGGCATGTACCTTGGTTGCGGGCACATCCCCAGTGGGGGGTGTGCAGGAGGCAGCTGATCGATGTTTCTCTCTCATCGATGTTTCTAGCTCTCTATCCCTCTCCCTTCCTCTCTGTAAAATACCAATAAAATATATTAAAAAAAAAAAAAAGAAGTTGTAGGTTGCTGATGAAAATGGTATTCAAAACAGACAGAGAATACCAGAACAAAGCAATTAATTTTGCTGCAGAATGAATATTTGCAGACATCCCTATTGGGTTTGGGATGCTTTCACCTTTACCCGAGTGTAGCTTAAAATTTTTAATGGGAAAGAAATGAAGAAAATGTTATTTACTAACATCCACATTCCCAAAGAACCAGAGTGCTCACATCCCTCATTTTGTTTGTAAGCTTACTCCTAATTGTACCCTTCTTTCCTACCTTTAGGTTCTCTTTGCCCTGATCTTGGTCATCTACCTTTAGATAGTATTTTATCTCACTGTATTCTGTGTAGTATTTTGAGCTTTACCTTTAATCCATTTAAAAAGCCATAGGACATATGCCTGCATTGATTAGTTCCTTATATGACTTCTCTCTCACTTCAAATTATAGGTAATGATTCTATAGTATCCTTTACTTTCAAATAACAATACTGCTAAAAAATATTTCAGGTATCTAGTCCAGCCACCTTATGGTATGGATGAGAAAACAAAGGCCCAGAGAGGTTTAAGAGACAGGCCCAAAGTTCTACAGTGCGCTAGTGGAAGAGCGGGGAGCAGGTGTTCTTCCCATAAAACCTACTGTCTCCCTTTCCTAGGAATGACACTGTATAAGGCCTTTTAACAATCTGTAGTCCCATTAAGTAAGCAATCTCCCTCGCGGCTGGTGAAGATAGCAAAAATGCATACCAATAATTTTTGCACAACCTTGTAATTTTCCTCCTAGACAACTGGGAGGAAGAAATAGTACCACAAAAAATATTATTCCCACAGGTTGATAGCAGTAAAGAATTTAACTTAGATCTATTAAAAAATTATATAATTGAAAGGCTTACTGAGTCTGAATTCAGAAAAATACAGGTTAATATACAATTATCCTATCTAATAAAAGGGTAATATGCAAATTAACTGTCACTCTGTCACAAAGATGGCAGCACCCATAGCCACAAGATGGTGGCACCCAGTCCTCTCAGCCTCGCTGGAGTCCCCCAGTCCCGGGGAGGGGGGGGGGCAGCCGCTGAGAGCAGACAGCGTGAGCGGCCTGGCGGAATACTTGCCTTGTCGCCGTGGCAACGAGGCAAGCATTCCACCCTGGCCACAGAGGGCCTCTGGGCAGTGGGCACGGAGCGGGGGGTAGGGGTGGGTCGCTTGTGTCATCGCCCCGGCAATGAGGCAAGCGTTTCATGCCTGGCTGCAGATGGGCCTCTGGGCCGCTGAGAGCCTCTGGACAGTGGGCACGGAGCAGCCAGGCCCCACAGAGAGCTACTGGCGCATGGATTCGTGCGCAGGGCTACTAGTTGATTTATAAGATTCAAGAAGCATCAAGTGAGCATATTTTATTAGAGTATAACCAAAGAAATATTATGGGGAAGCTGGGAGAAAGATAGTTTTATTTTGAACATTTATACTTAACTAAAGCTCCTCTCTTCTCTTCTACAGTTCTAGCAATTTACTTTAATTAGGCTGTTTCACATTCATTTGTCACTATTTCCTGTTAATAAATGTCTCTGAATTCCAGTTTTGTAATTAATGGCAGAAAATTCAGTTTAATCAATATTCTTTCTGGAACTATTTTATTAAAACAAAAAACATGACTTAAATGAACACTTAGCTTCAGGAAATGAAATATAAATTAGTTGCCCTTACTGATCTTGCAAAAGAACTCCTTATCTTTCAGAAGTACATACTGAAACATTTAAAATGAATTTGCTTTAGGCCTGGCTGGGTAGTTCAGTTGGTTATAGCATTGTCCCTATACACCAGGTTGCAAATTCAATCCTCACCCAGGGCACATACAAGAATCAACCAAGAAGTTTAAGATAATTGGGGGGGGGGGGGGGGTTGCGGGAATCAATGTTTCTCTTTCTCTCTGCTATCCTCTGTCTATAACATCCATAAATTAATTTTTTTTTAAATTTTAAATAAGAAAAAAATGAATTTGCTTTAAAATAATCAAGAGGGTAATGGGGAGAGCATAAATGAAGGCAAGATAGGCTATAAATTGATAATTACTGAAGTGGGGGGGATTTCATTATACTACTCTAATTTTATATAGGTTTAAAATTTTCCATCAAAAGAAGTCCACATAGAAATAAATGAATAAGATTTGAGGTAAAACCTATCACAACCAGGAGGAACCAAGATGGTGGCGTACATAAATGCCGGTAGCCTCCCACAACCACATTAAAATTACAATTAAGACACAGAACCACCATCATTCTGAACCACCTGAAAGCTGACTGAATGGAAGTCCTACAACAGGAGAAATAAAGAAGAAAGCACATTAAGACTGGTAGGAGGGGCAGAGGTACTGATCGGGCTGGTCTGATACTCATGTGTGCCGCTTTTTTAATCTGGAGGGAGAATGTCTCTGTGGAGGCCACCTTTGAGGAGCAAGGGACCCCAGCACCACACCAGTCCCCCAGCCCAGGGTTCCAGAGCTGGGAAGAGAAGTCCCCACAACTACAGGCTGTAAAAATCAGTGGGGATTGCAAGTGAGTGACATAGAGGCTGCTGGATACACAGGTGTTCCTTTTAAAGGGCCAGGGCACGAACTTACTCAGACCCTGTCCCTCTGAGCTCCAGCACCAGGTAGCTTTGTGGGAGCCACACACATAAGAACTGGATTGTCTGGCATTGGGGCAGGAACTCGGGGGTGGCTTTCTCCCAGGAAGGAGTGCTTGCAGGGGTCGTTGTTCCTGTGCTGGGACCTCCCCTGTCACAGGGCTGAATGGCAGTCATATCTGAGTCTCCATCAGCCTGGCTCACACTTTGCTCTGCCCTGGTGATTCCCTGAAAACCCACTCCATCCAATTTGCAGCCCCACCTGAGTTGTTTGCAGCAGCTTTTCCATATGAATGGCTTGTCTCAGGCTTCAGACTTTGTAAAATCGCTCAAACAAGCTGCAGCTGGTGTCAGCATGCTCCAAATCAGTCAATAAAAGGCCTAAGACCTGGTACTAGTACCAGCCTGCCTTGCTTCACAGCTGGGTCTTGCCTGGGCACTTCCAAGCCTAATACAAATAGCAGCCATCTTCAGATTGCTTTGTAGCTCCTGCCAGGTGGCCCCAGGCAGTGGCTGACTGTCCCTCACTGGAGGCCCTAGAGCCAGTGCATCCGTTGGACAGTTCAGACCATACCAGATTACAACGCTACAATCCACAAGTGACACACTCACTCAGAGAGCACCAAAGCAAGTCCTGCTCCATAGGGGTTTCTCCTACCCAGCAGCCCTCCCACTGTAGTCACAACTGGTCCTCACAGCTAATTGGCCTGGAGGTCAATTCCTCCCAGTGATGCCAACAGGAATCAAGGATCAACTTACAAGACTGTGCACACAGCCCACATAGGGGCACCTAAAGTGCCCAGCTCAGGTGACTAGGGAAGCTGAGCCACTGGGCCCTACAGGACACTCTACTAATTCCAGGAGACATAGCAGCTCTACCTAATACATAGAAACAAACATATGGAAGCAACCAAAATGCAGAGACAAAGAAACATGCCACAAATGAAAGGAATGGAAGCAAGCAAACTATTGGATACAGAGTTCAAAACCATGATTATAAGGTTACTCAGGGATTTTCATGAGAGCTTCAAGGGACTTAGTGAGACTTTCAAGGATCTTAGTGAGAATGTCAAAGACATGAAAAAGGACCAGTCAGAAATTAAGCATAATTTACAGGGATGCAACATTAGAGGATTCTGAGAATCAAATCAATGATTTGGAATATGAAGAAGCAAAAAGAAAAAAGAATCCAAAAATATGAAGATGGTATAAGGAGTCTTTGGGATAACTTGAAGCATACCAACATTTGCATTATGGGGGTGCATTATGGGGGTAGAGAGAAGAGAGAAAGATATTGAAAACTTATGTGAAGAAATGATGACAGAAAACTTCTCCTACCTGGTGAAAGAAATAGACTTACAAGTCCAGGAAGCACAGAGAGTACCAAACAAGAGGAACCCAAAAAGGCCCACACCAAGACACATCATAATTAAAATGCCAAAGGTTAAAGACAAAGAGAGAATCTTAAAAGCAGCAAGAGAAAGGCAGTTAGTTACCTACAAGAAAGCTCCCATATGACTGTCAGCTGATTTCTCAACAGAAACTTTGTAGACCAGAAGGGAGTGGCAAGAAATATTCAAAGTGATGAATAGCAAGGATCTATAACCAAGATTACTCTACCCAGCAAAGCTATCATTTAGAATTGAAGGTCAGGTAAGGAGATTCACAGACTAAAGTAGTTCACCACCACCAAACTAGTATTACATGAAATGTTGAAAGGTATTTTTTAAGAAGAGGAAGAAAAAAATGTATATAAAAATATAAACAATAAATACGTATCTATCAACAATTGTATCTAAAAATAAACAAGAAATTGAACAAAACAAACTGGTGAATTAAATATAATCAGAGTCATGGAGACATGGAACAGACTGATGAATCTCAGAGGGAAGGAGGCAGAGGGGATGGGAAGAGATTAACTAAAGATCTTACCTATAGACACAGACAACTGGGGGCGGGACGGGAACCAGGTGGAGGGGGGCAATGGGGGAAAAAGGGGGACATCTGTAATACACTCAACAATAAAGATTTAAAAAATACATCATTAGCAGATCAAAAGCTTATGTACAGATTGTATCATCCCTAGAATAGAGCTAAATGGTGGACATATGAAGCTATCTAGAGTACAATTTTGTAGCCCAAATAAAAAGGGTTAAAATTGTGTTCTTTGATACAAGAGATATAAGGTCTTTGACCCATTCAACAAAGTTTAAGCAAGTCATAATACTCCATTTGTCTTTGTTGGCTTGTTATACAACTTAAGAGGGAATATTCATGTAGAGTAAATTTCTTAACCTCAACACTATTAACATTTTGGACCAGATAAGTCTTTATCATGGGGATTGGCCTGTGCATTTTAGGATGTTTAATTGCATCCCTGGCCTCTACCCACTAGATGCCAGTAGCACTGAGTTCCTCCCCTGCCCCCACCCCACGTAGTAATGACCAAAAGCATATCCACACATTGCCAAGTGTCCTTGGCAAAATTCCCTGGTTGAGCACCACTGGTATATAATATAATGTAAATAATGCTTCCTAAAATTGTGTAATGTGATTCCAAGCAGTCAATTCCAAAATTATACTTTCTTCTCAAGTCCTCCTTTCTCTAATAAACTCTATCTTAAATATATTTAAGATCTGAAAGGTCCTTTTTATGACATCCATTTATATTTAAAAGGTACATGTGGCTTTTATGTGGTACATTTATGTGGACCACATTCTCTATTCTCTGTAATGTTATTTTGTTTTCAAAATACTTATTCAGTCAGTAGGGGGCATAATTAACTCATGTATCATTCTGTATACCTATGTGCAAAAAACACTCATTACAACTTGAATATGACATGAATATGTAAATACTTTAAAATAAATATATTTTGTTTAAAAAACACACAAACTTATCATAACCTACTTTAGATCTTGCTGACTATTTTTCTTCTTTCGAGGGGGTTTCTTCTTCTTCGGTTTATTTGCACTGGTATTGTTTTGTTTATTGTTTACCCCAAAATGGCCCGCAGAGATGTCACTCTGCAATAAGTTGACCAACAACGGACTTGTTAGTGTGACATCCTTATTGACCGGGAAGCCTGGATTCTGACCACAGGACATCTGATTTCCATTGGGTGCTCCACTGTAAGGTGCATTGAAAGGCATCCCATGGCCTGAGAAGTGGTTTCCCGAGGCACTGTTTCCCTGCATGGCCTGCACATGGGGGGGGACCATGTTGGTTTGTTGCATGCTAACATCAGGCATCATTTGAGACAAGCTGACATCATTATTTGCTGTAGTAGCAGGATCACCATGCTGCTGGGCCATGTGTGAACTGGGCCCCGGTGGCCGTAAGACCTGGCCCTGAATTCCCATAACCTGAGAAGGACTGTTGTTCACAGGCCCTTGCTGGGGCAGCATCTGTCCTGACATCTGTCCCGTAAACTGCACCATGTTTCCTTGCATGTTTGGAGTTGGTCCCCTCATTATCTGTGCTGGTCCCGGCATGACATTGGATTGGTTCTGAGTGTTAAACTGTTGCTTATTCCCCTGCATCTGATTGGTCATGATCTGCTCTATCATTGGGTTCTGCTGGAGCAAAACTTGCCCCTGAGTCCCCATCATCTGGTTATGTGGCGCCATCATTTGTGGGCCCTGCTGGGGAAGCATCTGCTTGGGTGGGGTCATCCTTTGGGGCGAAGGCCCAAGATTTTGGCTCTGAGGGTTCACCATCATCTGGCCCTGCGGCATAAGCGGGGTCCTTGAAAGGATCATAGGGTTCTGAGGGTTCAAGCTTCCTTGTTGCTGGACCATCTGGCCCTGGGAGGGCACGATCTGCTGGTGCATGCTCATCAGCTGAGATGGTGGGCCCTGCTGGGGCTGGCCTTGTATGTTGCCCAGGTTCACCTGAGGAACCCCAGAACTACCAGTCTGCTGGTTGTTCATGTTGCCATGAATTCCCATGAGGCTGGGCTGCATCATGTTTGGTGGCCCGTGGGACACCTGCATCTGGTTTTGAGGAGGACCAGCTCCTTGACCACCTTAAAAAAAAAAAAAAGCACAGTTTCAGAAATACTATTATCTTACTGGTATTAAGATACTCAAATGACCTCAATTAGAAAAACACTCATCATCCATATATCCATTGACCAACATAAACAAATGTGCTGTGCTTGACATACTTTCATTGGATTTTCTAAAGTATGGAGATTTGACTGTGGGATAATTATTACATTCTCAATAACCATACAATAGAGAAGAATCCATTTCATTACTCTTATTTGATAACTTAAAGATAACATTTCAAAGATCAACAAAGCTTACTTTCTTTCAGATTAAATGAAGAGCAAGGCAACATCTCATTATTTAAAAATGACTTGGACCCCATACCCACTGAATATTTCTGGCCAAAGGGATTTTTCCTATACCAATGGCTGGGGTCCACCCTCCAGGCCTGATTGGGTCTCTGCCTACAGCTGAGGATGTCAAGGTGGGATCTGGAGGGCATGTTGGGGAGATCATGGAATGGGGCTAATTAAAGTGATAACCAAATTCAGTTAGAACAACTTCCTGGGACTCTCTGGGGAGAGCATGGCATCCTCCCTGTGACACCTGCCCTTACTTGCAGGGTTAGTAACATCTCAGTTTGGGGTGGGGATTGGGCCTTAAGAGAACATGTGTGAATTTGTCATGGGCTGCAGTCTGGTTGTAGCCTTTCATTAATTTAATAAATATTGATAGTAAGTAGATTAAAAAATGACTTATAGCTACCTCAAGATGATGAAAATTAATGAAAAGCACTGTTGGTTAGTGAAAAAACTCAGCTTTAGATGAGTCAAGGAAACAAAGAATGTGATGCATCCTCTTAGGAAAACCTCAACAATGCCGAGAAGACATTTAAAAGTGCTTCTTTTATATATATACTAGTGGCCCGGTGCACGAAATTCATGCACGGCGGGGTGTGTGTGTGTGTGTGTGTGTGTGTGTGTGTGTGTGTGTGTCCCTCAGCCCAGCCTGCGCCCTCTCCAATCTGGGACCCCTCTAAGGATGTCTGACTGCCGGTTTACAGGGATCAGGCCTAAACCAGCAGTTGGACATCCCTCTCGCAATCCAGGACTACTGGCTTCTAACCGCTCACCTGCCTGCCTGCCTGATTACCCCTAACCACTCTGCCTGCCGGCCTGCCCGCCCCAATTGCCCCCCACTGCCGGCCTGCTCGCCCCCAACTGCCCCCTATGCCAGTGTGCTCATCCCCAACTGCCCTCCTGCTGGGCTGCTCACTCCAAACTACCCCCCCCCGCTTCCCTGCTCGCCCCCAACTGGCTCCCCTGCTGGTCTGCTCACCTCCAACTGCCCCCCCCCCCCCGCCGGCCTGATCACCCCCAATGGCCCCCCACTGACCTGATCACCCACAACTGCCCTCCCCTCTTGGCCTCTAACCGCCTCTACCTTGGCCCCGCCACCATGGCTTTGTCCAGAAGAACGTCTGGAAGGTCTCCCAGTCTAATTAGCATATTACCCTTTTATTAGTATATATGTTATTTATTTATTTATTTATTTATTTATTTATTTGAATGATTTCAGAGAAGAAGGGAGAGGGAGAGAAACATCAATGATGAAAGAGAACCACTGAGCCCTCGCCGATTTGGCTTAGTGGATAGAGCGTCAGCCTGCGGACTGGAGGGTCACGGGTTCGATTCCGGTCAAGGGCACATGCCTGGGTTGCAGGCTCGATCCCCAGTAGGGGGCGTGCAGGAGGCAGCCCATCAATGATTCTCATCATTGATGTTTCTCTCTCCCTCTCCCTTCCTCTCTGAAATCAATAAAAATAATATTAAAAAAAAAAAAAAAAAGGAAAGAGAACCATTGATTACTGCCTCCTGCATGCCCCACACTGGGGATCGAGACTGCAACCTGGGCATGTGCCCTTTACTGGAATTGAACCTGAGACCCTTCAATCTGCAAGGCCGACACTCTATCCACTGCGCCAAACTAGCTAGGGCTAAAAGTGCTTCTTGAAAAACTAATAATGACTCTATATGTATGATATATGGATGCCGTACTTTAAAGAAAAAACACCTAATACTTCCTAAGGACAAGTCTCCTCTGCCCCAGTGTGGTAAAAGTTATTTAATCCTGATCTGAAAGCTGAGTCCCTGGTAGGAGTCAAATGACAGATGACCCAGAAGCTGTAGATAGAGGACAGTTAACAAGGATGTTAAAACTTCAGTGACCCTGCTCTTGGCAGTTTCTGGTGGACCACATGGGACATGTTCTATTCTTCTCAGTGATTTATAATTTAGACAAAGAACACTGCCTGGCTTGTTGCAGTGTTTACTTATTTTGGGTCTTTGGGATTTTCCCATAGCTATCATTCAATCAACAATTATACACTGAGTACATAATATGTACAAGGCATTTTTGGTGCTGAGGCATTATCAATAAATAAGACCGATCAAATCCCGGATACTTTGAAGTCTAGTTGACAAGACACAATAACAAACAGACAAGTATTTTTACAGGAAGAAGTAAAAGCTAACAAGGTAGAAATAAAGCAGGGTAAGAGTACAGAAAATGATAGGCAAGAGTAGAGATATATTAGATGGGATAATGGGGAAATCAAAACAATATGAGCATGTGGAAGGCACCATATAAAAAATATATACCCATGCTTGGGTGGAATTATAAATGACTTTATCAGTTTTAACACTTCCTATAGAAAACACGAATTCACATAGCTCAAGAATGCAGTTTTGCACTAGCAGGGAAAGACAAGCAGTTTCCCTACCATCACTCTTCAAGAGGTAGTTTGAATTATTTTTCGTTAAGTTAGTACTTTTCTCATTCCTTAATGATTTACAATTAAAACTGGAACCACATAACTAAATTAACGGTAAGTGGGGATGGGAGTTGAGAAAATATTTGCACTACCTCAGTCCCAATTGCCTGAATGAGAAACGGTAAGAGGATTAGTCAAATGGTACCTAAGCAATTAGAAACATGAAGTCTGGACTTATACAATACTATTTTACAAATACTTTTTAGCTGTTTTGCTACAACCTATTTCTCCTCTGAAATTTCTTCTTATATACAATACACTGCTGGCATTAAACCAGTACTGATTAAAATTCAGTCTTCAAACACCACAGTGTAAATCAGAATACAGACATTCAGCATAAACATAGCTAACATGTACTATATATTTTTAAAGTTGCAGCTGTCCAAAATGTCATGTGCCTCCATGCCTTTGTACCTATAGTTTCCTCTGCCACAAACACCTTTTACCTTTTTACTAACTCAGGAGTCGGCAAACTATGGTCCATGGGCCAAATCAGACCCATTGTCACTTTGTAAATAAAGTGTTTGGAACACAGCCAAACTCATTCATTTACATATTGTCTCTGGCTACTTTTGCATAACAGCATAGTTAAGTAGTTGCAAAGCTAAAAAATACAGGATGTCCCCAAGAAATGTATACACACTTTAATAGCTGATAGTTCAATTTTGAAAATGAAATGTATTTTAATAAATGCTGCCTTTATAATTATTTAAAGTGTGTGTATACATTTTTTTGGACACCTTATATTTATTATTTGGTTCTTTTAAGAAAAAAAAATTTTTAATTGCCAAAACCTGTTATTTGTCTCCTTTCCTTAGATGTTTCCAGGTTTTTGAGACATTGTACCTACTTTCAACAGATCAGTTATTGCCTTGAAAGAATAATTCATATTCATGGGTTTGAAATTAAGGTGAAAGAACAGGACTTCTGTTTATCCTTGTTGCTCATCACAGTATCTACTACACAATACTCTTACTATTAAATGCTTGCTGAATAAATCATAGAAAACAAACCTGCATGCTGGACATTTTGATTTGCTTGCAGCTGAGGGGCTCCTGAATTCCCAGGGGTGGTTGTTGTGGTCGAAGGCACCTGACCTTGCATAAAGTTCGGATTGGCCTGTCCTGCTGAGAAGCCAGGTGGGAGGCGTTTAGGCATTCCTTAATAGAAAACAATGAGTAAGGCAGTTACCTAGCAAATTTATACTCTTTCTTAGATGTGGAATGAATAAGGAAGGATGAGCTGCATGAAGTCTCCACTGGCTTAGCTCTCTGTCACACTGGTAAGATCTTTAATAATAAGGTTGGGAAAGATGGTTAAAAAAATCAACACAATCTCTTACATGAGCATTGTCAAAATGAAAAAGAAATACTAAAAAATTTACACTTAGAACATGCCAAGGAAAAGATGGCAATCTGCTCCCTAAATGTGATCTGAGGCCACATCACAGCAAGGTTTAGAGCTCTTTACTTTTCTCTGTAATAGAGTGGACTCCAAAACTTTACATACTTTAATACAGGTACCAATGAAATAAGTTCTCTCATATTCAAACAAATTGATAAGAAATACTATGAAACAAAATATAGGTCCCAATATTAAATACAGATAGGTGGTCTTTTTCTCCATTGAGGGAAATAGATGACAATATCCTTTGTAGAAAACTCCCCCCCCCCCAATATTGTGCTTGTCTCTTTGAAAAAGACAAAATATTAGAAGCAATCATAGGAGCTTCAAAGTGAGGCTATGTAAAATTTATCATTATGCCTTCCCCTCATAAGGTTTGCTGCAATTCTGACAGTTATGGTACCAAAAACGATGCTCTAATGGAATCTCATTAAAGTATTAGTTCCTTTTAGAGGAAGGTTTAATTTCAGAAAATCTGTAATAAAGAGAATCTCTGAACACACTCATTGTTTATAACGTAGGCCTTGATGTAGCCAGATCACCTAGGTGAGCACATCATCTGCTCTATGAAAGCATCAAGACCTAAAGCTCACTTAAATTTTTTTGTATTAGTCCATTTATTTAAGGGCCAAATTTTCAATGTCCTGAAAACGCTTTGTAGACAAATATGCATTTGTCCTTTCTTTAGCAGTGACAAGTCCCCATTTGCATGCTTCCATTGTAATTAAATAAGAAATCACATTTGCAGGAGGGACTACCCAGCTTCCACTGATCCAGGGCTAGATGCCCAGAACAGTGAAGTTTGGAGCTGAAACATTCTTGCATTTTCTAAAAACTTCTTAGGATTCAAATATTAGAGCCTGCATGTCCATAAAATTAATTACAAGAGTGAAAAGACTGATGAGCAACTTAATTTCACCAGAAACCATGGGAACATGCCTTTGCTATGTTGCACTAAAGATGCAAGGGTTTTTTCTGGGTAGGCAATGGGTGTCTTTTGGTGGGGGGTATGTTTATCAGATGACAGCATTACTGATACTCTCTATACCTTACTGAAAAGCTCCAAGCACATTCATGTGCACTAGATCAATGATTAATAAGAATAAATAATAAACATGGAGATGGATAAGTTTTACTGTAATCGTTTTACCTCTCACACATTAAGCTCCATTGCTTTTTCTTCATACAAGAGGCACCTTACAAAATAAATAAATAAATCTCCTTTAGGTATAACTGGTGGAATTCCCTCTCTAAGGAGCAGGCATTGACATTATAAAACTATAAAAGTCAATGATTTCTGAACTTACTCCCCTTTAATTAAACTTTACAAATACCATGCTATTTTACTAACTTAGGATTATCAAAATTGAAAACTAGAAGGGCCTTTCCCCCAATAAGACCCTTATCTTTTTATTTTTTGCTGTATTGCATAATCTTAATTTTTTCTACAGCCGAGCAGTATAAGTTGTTAATAAAATGCATGTTTCTTCTGGACATTTTACTAGTACAAGATAAAGCAGAAATAATTTGAAAACAAAATGAGCATATCTATATTGAATTTTACCTGTATTTTTATCCAGAGGGCTAGCTTAAATGTAACCAGTAAGATACTGCATAATGTATCAAGTTAACTAATTTATATCAAATGTCACCACTATATCCACAAAACCAAATTATTACATCCTTATTTCACTCCCTCTATTATCTCAAAATTGAAGTTCTACTAAGATCTATCTTCAATAAATGTACCAACACAAATAGCTTCAGTGTTCCTCACCTCCTAGGCCTGGATGTAAACTCTGTGGCCCCTGATTTGGTGGTTGCTGCTGCATCACCATGAAGTTAGGTGGCACGTTTCCCTGTTGAACCATAGGATTCCGACCCGGAGAGCTGACAGGCTGTTGAAATCCCTGGGGAAGTGGGTTATTTTGAGGTGGCCTTGGTCCCATCTGCTGCTGAGTTTGGTTAACCGTTGGGGAGGATGCAGGGGATCCCTGCTGGAAGGAGGAGGGTGAGGAGGCAGGAGACTTGTTGGTGAGGTGGGGCTGCTGCAGGGGGGTTGGAACCCTGGAGTGCCCTCCCTGCATGCTCTTCATCTGAGGAGCTGTGAACTGGCCTGGATTGCTCATTTGAGGAAAGTTTGTATGGGCTTGTGAGGCTTGCTGGCTGCCAAAGGGATATGGAGGGGGAGGATGGGAAGGTGTCTGTACCGTGGCTAAGGATGGTCTTGCCTGAAGTTGCTGTTGCATTGGACCAGGCAAGGGAGCCTTCTTCCACCCTTGGTTTGCAGTCATTGTGCCCAGAGAACCCTGGGCTGGAGGAGGCTGAAGGGCTCCAGAAGGCAGCTGGTTCCAGCCTGGAGGAACAGGCACCTGAGTTGGGGCAGTAAACTGGGGTCGAATTCCCTGTGGCTGTTGCTGCTGATGTTGCTGTGGGGGTCTTGCCTGCAACTGTTGTTGTTGATGTTGCTGTTGTTGATGCTGCTGCTGTTGATGCTGCTGCTGCTGCAGCTGGGGAAAATTAGCTGGGTTCATTTGTCTGTTCACAGAGACAGGCTGCAATGGGTGATGTGGGGGCGCTAAAGATCCTGAGGGATGACTTTGCTGTTGTATATGGAGCCCAGAGAGGAGTGGATCCATTGCATCTGTTTAAAAATGGTCAACAAAGCAAAAATTAACTTACTGAAACCTAGGTCTTAGAGCAGTAGTCTTGGCAGTTCTGTAAATATAGAGTAAAATCTGCTGGTTCCATTCAATGAAATGTTTGTGAGCATCTTCTATATGAAAAGCAATGTACCAAGATGATAGAAAGATAAATCTTATCTAAAAGAGCTTATGATTCAAAAGTGGACATAGAGACAAACATAAAATGTGGAGTGGTATTTTCAGAGCATATTTTGGGAACTGTGTTCATTAATGTCATAAGAAAAGAAAACAAAACATAGTCAATTAGGTTTGGGAAACATTGGACCTAACAACTTCAGTGCCTCCAAAATGTTAATTTTGTATCTCTGGGAGAAGGATGCACTTAGCAAATTTACTTCCATGTTTAGAATTCTCTGTCATGGAGGACTTAGTAGGCCAATAAATGCATTTTTTTTTTAGGAATGTTGGGGTAAAATTTTTAAGAGAACAATGAGAAATTCTAAGAAGGAAATGATGACTTTTAGCTTGAAGAAATTAGGGCACATTTTGTAAAGAAGGTGGCATTTAAGTTGGGCAATTGGGAACTCCATCAGAGACAGCTGAATTTTGTAAGGATCTGTGTAGGGAGTTCTAGCCTCTTTGATCCTAAAAGACTGGAGGTCAATACCTGACTGTGAAGCAGGGCGAGGAGTCCTGGGCTGCAGCTCTGAATTGGGACCTGGTGCCATCATGGAAGATGACATGTTTCCACCCTGGGGTATCATAACAGTGGCCGGGTTGGTCATTCTTATTAATCCTAGAGAGAGAGAGAGAGAGAAAGTCTAGAATAGAGCATTGAAATTGGCATAATGTTGTTTTTGAATAAAATATTTCAAGAATATGAAAAAGTATGACAAATTTCTGTACCATCATCTACCTTGTATATAGCTAAGCATTTTGACCTATCTCCTTCAGATACATATACATACATACATATATATGTGTGTGTGTGTGTGTATTCTCTATATATAAAAGCCTAAGTGACCGATGACCAAACAACCCGTCACTATGACATGCATTGACCATCAGGGGGCAAGATGCTCAACGCCCCCTGGTGGTCAGTATGCTCCCACGCTCCCACAGTGGGGAGCACCGCTCAGCTGACTGACGCCAGACGCTGGTGAGGCATAAGTCTCTTCTGCCTCCACAGCAGCACTACGAAGTTGCGGCTGCAGCAGGCACAAAGGGGCCAGGATGAGCAGGAGCAGCCGCCTTCCCGGTGGCATGCCACTTTGTGCACTACTACTTTAAATATTTAGTAAAACTCACCTGTAAAATCTATAGGGCCTGTGGGTTACACTAACTGGTTCATAGGGAGACAGATTTTTAATTATTTCAATTTCCTAAGTAGTTAATAGATTTTTCAAGTTTTCTATATCTTATTAAGTCTGTTTCGGTTAAATTATAGTTTCAAGAAAATTGTTAACCTGCCAATGCTTTACAATTTATTAGCATAAAGTTATTCATGGGATACCCATTTTTTCCATTCTTTTTAAAAATTGAGACAATTCACATACTATAAAATACATCTTTTTAAAAGTGTACACTTTATTTTCATTCTTTACATTGCCTGTGCCTCTTTATTTTTTTCTTGTCTTATCAGGGTCATCATTTTAGTTGTCTTTTCAAAGAAACATCTTTTAGCTTTGTTGCTCTGTTCTTTTTTTAAAATGCATACTTTACTTATTTCTTTCCTCCTAAATTATTACTCTGCTGTTCATTTTCTTTTCTTTTTTTTTTTTTCTGCTGTTCATTTTCTTAAGCCATACACTTAGCTTGTTACTTTTCAGTTGATGTTCTGCTCTAATATAAGTATCTGAAGGCTTAATTTTCTTCCCTGTACTGTACTGGCTATACCTTACAAATTCTGATATATGCTTCTCATTGTTCCAAATATTTTCTAATGTCCATCATGATTAATTTTTGAAAAATCATTGTGTATTTAAAATGTATTTTTTAATTTCTAAAAACATGGGATATTTTAGTTAGTTGTGTTTTTTTTTGTTTGTTTTTTTTTTTTGACCACTGACTTGACTAATTGCACTACAGGTTAGAGAACAATATTTGGCATTTACTAAAACTTGCTTTTGGAATAATACATGACCAATTTATACAAATGTTCCATTTATGCTTGACAAGATTAAGAATCCTTGATTTCTATTTACAGTTGACCCTTGAACATGGTTTTGAACTGCGCAGGTACACTTACATGTGGATTTTTTTCCATAAATGTGTAAGTACTGCAAATGTATTTTCTCAATAACATTTTCTTTTCTATAGCTTACTTAAGAATACAGCACATAATACATATAAATACAAAATGTGTGTTAATAGACTGTTTATGTTATCAGTAAGGCTTCCAGACAATAGTAGACTACTAGAAGTTAAGTTTTTGGGGAGTCAAAAGTTATACGCAGATTTTTGCATGGGTGGTTGGCGTCCCTAATCCCACGTTGTTCAAGGCCAACTGTATACCCATTATATCAAATTATTTTAATTATGTTATTCAAACTTTATCCTTACTAGTTTTTTATAAGCTCAATACATCAATTACTAATAGAAGTTTGTTAAAATTTCTCCTAAGATTTGCTATCTCCATGTACTGTCCATTTTTGCCTCACATATTTTAAGGATAGGTTATTAAGAAAATAATAGTTTAATTATCTTTCTAGTAAACTTTTCCTTTATTTTTATTAAAAAAATATTTTTTTGTTAATACTCACCCGAGAATATTTTTCCATTGATTTTTAGCAAGAGTGGAAGGGAGGGGGAGAGACAGAGAGAGAAACATCGATGTGAGAGAGACATTGATTGGTTGTCTCCTGCATGTACCCTGGGGATCGAGCTTGCAACCAAGGTATGTGCCTTTGACAGGAATTGAACCTGAGGCCCTTCAGTCTGAAGGGGGACACTCTATCCACTGAGCCAAATTTGCTAGGGCTCCTTTTTTAAAAAAAATCCTCACCCAAGGCGGGAGGATATTTCCCCCCCACTGATTTTTAGAGAGAGTGCAAGGGAGGTAGGAGGAGGGAGAGAAACATCGATGTGAGAGAGGGACAGCAATTGATTGTCTCCTGCATACACCTTGACCAGGGCTGGGGACTGAACTCGCAATGGAGGTACATGCCTTTTACTGGGAATCGAACCCATGACCCTCCAGTCCGTGTGCTGATGCTCTAACCACTGAGCAACTGGTCAGGGCTGAACTTTTCCTTTTACATCATACAGTGGCCCTATTTATCCTCCATAAAGCTTTTTATCTTAAATTCTGTCTTATCTGATAAAAATAGTTCTCCCTTTTCTTGGTTAATATTCATTTGTATTATCTTTTTTTCTATCATTTTAGCTATGAACTGAGTCCTTATAATTTATATGTTTTCTATAAAAACACATGGCTAAATCTGATTTATTTTTATCAAAGTTCAGAATCCATTTGCCTTTACTGTTAATTACTGGTATATTTTGGTTTATCATTTTGTGATACCACTGCTTTTTACACTTTTCTTTCTATGCTGTTCTATTTTTCCTAAATTTTGTTTTCATCATGCCTTCCTTCCTATGAAGTTATATAATCTATTTCTATTATTTTAGTAATTATGTTTAAAATGCCAACAGACATATTTGACTTAAAGTCTAAAGACAATATATGGTTATCTTTATACTAAATAAGTCAATATTTATTTAGAAATATTTACCCCAGGTTACCAATTATTTAGCTCACCATTCCTTCTTAGCTTTTATTTCTTCCATCTTAGGTTCAATTTTCTTCTTCCTGAAGTACATCTTGAGCAGTTCAATTAGCAAGGGTCTGTTAATGGTAAATTCTCTTAGTCTCTTGGAAAAGGCCTTTATTTCACACTACTGTTGATAGTGTAGCTAGATTTAAAATTCGAGGCTGTCAATAATTTTCTCTTCACTTTGAAATATTATTCCAATGTTTTCTGGCTTCCAATGTTTCTGTTAAGAAATTAGTTGCAGGCCCAGCCAGTGTGACTCAGTGGTTAAGCATTGACCTATGAACCAGGAAGTCACAGTTCGATTCCCGGTTGGGGCATATGCCAGGGGTTTTGGGCTCGATCCCTAATAGGGGGTGTGCGGGGGGCAGCCAATCGAGATTCTCTCTCATCATTGATGTTTCTATCTCTCTCTCCTTCTCCCTTCCTCTCTCTAAAATCAATAAAAACATATTTAAAAAAAATTAGTTGTGGGTCTCACTGTCTTTCTTTCATAAATAATTAGTCTTTGCCCTAGCTGGTTTGGCTCCTTGGGTAGAGTGTTGGCCTGTGGACTGAAGGGTCCCAGGTTTGATTCTGGTCAAGGGCACATACCTCTGTTGCAGGCTCCTCCCTGGGGTGCATGCAGAAGGCAACGAATCAATGTGTTTCTCTCACATTGATGTTTCTCTCTGTCTTTCCCTCTCTCTTCCACTCTCTAAAAATCAATGGAAAAATATCCTTGGGTGAGGATTAAAAAATAATAATAATAATAATAATTGGTCTTTTATTTTGAGTTGCTTTTAACATTCTCTTTGCTTTTCATGTTTTGTAGTTTTACAATTTTGTGTCCTGATGTGGATTCATTTTTATTTATAGTGCTAAGGATCACTGGGCTTCTGAAACTGAGGACTCATTTCTTTCACCAGTTCTGGGAAAAATTCAGCCATTCTCTATTTGACTATTGTCCCTCCTCAATTTCTTTATCTTCTTCTGGAATTCTTTTCAGACTTATGTTAAACCTTCTAATTTTATCCTTCACATCTCTTGACCTTTTTCATATTTCCATCTCTTTTATTTTTTTCTGTGCTGCATTCTGGGTAATTTATTCAAGTTTACCTTCCAATTTAGCTGTGTCTAATGAATAAGTTATTTACTTCAATTTAAAGATTTCTATAAGTTCTGTTCGCCCCCCCCCCGCCCCCAATTCTCTTTATGTTTTGATAGTGTCTTGTCCTCTTCTTAGGATTTTCATAAATTTAAATACCCTAATATTCCCATTATCTAGAGGGAGGGAGTATAGCCCTAAATGTTATAAGTCTGGAGTATAATCCTATATAATAAAAGGCTAATATGCAAATTGTCCCCTCAGGCGTTCTACCAACCACGAGTTCAACCGCTCCCTATGATGAGAGTTGACCATCCGGGGGCGGCACGGAATGCAGGGGATGGCGTGGAACGAAGGAAGGCCCCAGCTGGCAGCCAGAAGACCCCAATCAGCCCTGATTGCTGGCCAGGCCTAGGGACCCTACCGTGCACAAACTTCATGCACCAGGCCTCATATCTCATTTATAATAGGCTTTAACTATGAGAATCTGCAATGGCTTGGGTTGAGATTGTGCCTCTCCAGAGCTTCAACAATTATTACTGGGTTGAAGCCAGTCTAAAACTACTTACTAACTTAGCTTGGCTGTTCCTGAGTCATTTCAATACAAGGTGGGGCAAAAGTAGGTTTACAGTTGTTCGTAAGGAAAATACAATAAATAATAATACAAGAATAAACTCTGTGTTTCAAGTACAACTGTAAACTTAGTTTTGCACTACCCTGTATATTAAATTTCCAACTGCATGAGGGTAGAGAAAACAATTCCACAACCACCATTTACCAAGTCCCCAACTAGGAGCCTAGGCCAAGAGAGAAAAGTTTTGCATTTGTCTTCCTGTGCCAGAGGGTAAAAATTTTTGAATCAATATTTCACTGAAAATTCTCGCTTCATGAGGGATTCTGAATTCTGACTTCTTTCTTTATGTAGACCCGAGTAAGGCTTCATGTTTTATCCCTTGGCCCCTGCAGAGTCTTCTCATTTCTTTATTGCTACTTAAATTTTCTTCTTTGACTTATTTTTTGCCCTGGGGATTTTCCTTACTTTCTTATAAGCTCAATTCTGCATTAAATGTTATATGTGTATTAAGCATTTTTAGATGTTTTGTAGTTGAGGAGGGCAGTTAGGTAAATGTTCAAACTGGATTTGTTTCTTAGGAACCCCATTCCATTTTTTAAAGATGGCAATTAGACAGTAAAAAAGTTCTTAGGAGATAACAAGCAGGTTTTCTTAGTCTATAATCAGTCTCCTACACTCAGAAATGTTTAAGCACATGCTGACTACATGCTCAGTAGAGATACTATAAAATACATTCCAATATTAGAGGGAATTTGGACTAAATCCATGGTTCACAACTTTGGGGGGGAAAACATTTTGTCACCCAGGAAACATTTAGCAATGTCTGGAGACAGTTTTCGTTGGCACTACTGGAAAAGTGCCATGCTATACTAGCATCTGGTGGTTGAGGCCAGGGATGCTGCTAAACATCCCACAATGCACACGACAACTCCCCACAGCAAAGAATTATCAGCCTAAAGCATTAATAGTGACAAGGCTGAGAAACCATGATGAAATGACTTTCTATGGAATCCTCACTAATCTTGAGCTTCTCTAAAGCTATGGGAAAAAACCAAACAGGCTATGGATATGGTTTTAATTACAAAAGTATTTTGCTTATCAGTTAACTTACTGTTGCCAATAGAGAAAGTAGTGCTAAGAAAAATTTACAATCTAATACACTATAGATACACAATTCTAAAGTCATTTATTACTGTTTTATAGGGTACTAAGATCTCTTTCCCTAGAAAAATTCCTCTGCTTAGTTTAAACTAATATCAAAATTGTTTGCATCCATTGTCCCCATGGACAATAGAGAAAAACATGCCTGAAATATGCTTGGCAGTAAAGAAAGATTAGGGGTTAAAATGTTACTGTGACTACAGATCATTACCAATTCATTATTCCTGAAACTTCATATTATATCATAATCAGTGGCCTTCACTAAATCTAACTTAATTTCAACCTAAAGTTTCTAAGTTTCTTATGTTGACAATAAACTACATATATTGCTGTAATTTAGACTCACTTCTCAGAGATGCTTAATAAATATGCTGCTATTTTCCAGATACTAGCCAGATGTTAAGAGAGCTATTTGCTAGATACTAGGAGAGCTTGCAATTTGTGTGCTGACATCGGTTTAACAGGGTCTTAACATTTTAAGGCTGGAAGCGATCTATATAGCATTGCTTCTAGGACATCCTATCTAATAAAAGAGTAATATGCAAATTGATGGTTACTCCAACACACAAGATGGCTGCCCCCATGTGGACACAAGATGGCCTGCAGAGAAGGGCAGTTGTGGGTGATCAGGCCAGCAGGGGAGGGCAGTTAGGGGTGACCAGGCCAGCAGAGGAGGGAAGTTGGGGGAGACCAGGCCAGCAAGGGAGGGCAGTTGGGAGGGACCAGGCCAGCAGGGGAGGGCAGTTGGGGGGGGACCAGGCCTGCAGGGGAGAGCAGTTGGGGGGAACCAGGTCTGCAGGGGAGGACAGTTAAGGGGTAACCAGGTCTGCAGGGGAGGGCAGTTGGGGGCAACCAGGCTGGCAGGGAAGGGCAGTTAGGGGCAATCAGGCTGGCAAGGGAGGGCAGTTAGGGGTTACCGGGCCAGCAGGGGAGGGCAGTTGGGGGTGATCAGGCCTACAGAGGAGGACAGTTAGGGGCGACCGGGTGGCAGGGAAGGGCAGTTAGGAGTGACCAGGCCAGCAGGGGAGCAGTTAGGTGTTGATCAGGCTGGCAGGGGAGTGGTTAGGGGGTGATCAGGCTGGCAGGCAGAAGCGGTTAGGGGCAATCAGGCAAGCAGGCAGGCGAGCGGTTGGGAGCCAGCAGTCCTGGATTGTGAGAGGGATGTCTGACTGCCCGTTTAGGCCCAATCCCACCAGGGATCGGGCCTAAACGGGCAGTCGGACATCCCTCGAGGGGTCCCAGAGAGTGCAGGCTGGGCTGAGGGACACACACACACACACACACACACACACACACACACACACCATGCATGAATTTCGTGCACCGGGCCTCTAGTAATTAAATGTTTACAGGAAACTACAGCCAGTAAATATTGTCATTTGGCCAGGAATTGAGACTAGAACCCAGGTTGAATTTCATCCTATTTCTATTCATTCTTTTACTAACTACATGCAACTTGGTTAGGTTCTTCTCACTCTTCTTCTGACCCCGATTCTTCACTAGTGGCAACAGTGCCACCTATAATCTCTCATTAAGCTGCCTTAAAACCAAATGCTCAGATTTCTATGGAGAATTACATCTACTGACTTCCAACTATAGGTACCAGGCTGGGTATTTTCCATCTACTATATGGTACCCCACAATAGTCCAACAGTACAGATCCTGACATCTAATAGGCACTCAGAAATGTTTGCTACATGGCTCATCCTCCTTTAAGAATAAGCTCAATAGATTACAGGCACTATTATCTCATTTTATAGGTGAAGAAACTGTTGCTTGGAGAGATGCAATAACTAGCTTAAGGTAACCACTAAATGGCAATCCTATCTTTTTAATAAAAGAGTAATATGCAGATTGACCATCACTCCAACACACAAGATGGCTGCCCCCATGTGGTCAAAGATCCTGCCCCCATGTGGACACAAGATGGCCGCCACAAGATGGCCAGCAGGGGAGGGCAGTTGGGAGGGACCAGGCCTGCAAGGGAGGGCAGTTGTGGGCGATCAGACCTGCAGGGGAGGGCATTTGGGAGGGACCAGGCCTGCAAGGGAGGGCAGTTGGGGGCGATCAAGCCTGCAGGGGAGGGCAGTTGGGGGGGACCCAGGTCTGCAGGGGAGAGCAGTTGGGGGGACCAGGCCTGCAGGGGAGGGCAGTTAGGGGTGACCAGGCCTGCAGGGGAGGGCAGTAAGGGTTGAGCAGGCCTGCAGGGGAGGGCAGTTAGGGGAAAACAGGCTTGCAGAGGAGCAGTTAGGCATCAATCAGGCTGGCAGGGGAGTGGTTAGGCAGTGATCAGGCTGGCAGGCAGAAGCGGTTAGGGGCAATCAGGAAGGCAGGCAGGCGAGCCGTTGGGAGCCAGCAGTCCTGGATTGTGAGAGGGATGTCCGACTGCCTGTTTAGGCCCGATCCCACTGGACATCCCTCGAGGGGTCCCAGATTGGAGAGGGTGCAAGCTGGGCTGAGGGACACACACCCTCCCGTGCACGAATTTCGTGCACCAGGCCTCTAGTGTCAGGATAAAAACCTACTTCCTATTCTGTAAGGCCAAGTTTTCAGCTACTGTTCAAAACAATGGCTTTATAAATTGAGCTTCTCCATTCTCCTGCATTTCTTCAAGAGCTGCTGTGCTAGGTGAGGAGGTGAATGATTTGGTATAGTTTCAGGTGCTTACTCTGCTTTAACCACAGAAGCTGTGCCTTTCTGGTTTATTTGAATAAAGGGTCCTGCAGCAGAAAAAGTATGAAAGCCACGAGTGTAGTGAAAAGAATATTAAATTGGGAATTAGATCTAAGATATTAAGCCTACTGCTACTTGACTCTGGGCAAACTGCTTCCTTACATGAGCTCCACAGCTTCCTCAGCTTACATGCGAGAGCCAACTCAACTGTAATATTCTGTGATTCACAGAATGTTAAATTCAATCTCCAAAGAAGAAATTTCAGGTTTACTTGAAAAGGTAGCAAATAATTTATAACTCTCTCAAGCTCTAAATATATAAAAACATGTATTCTCCTTCATACTTCTACAGATTCCATATAAGCATGCAAGAACTCTTAGCTCACAGATTCTCAGCCTTAAAAAAAGTGAGAGTTAGAAAACTACATTCTCCATTATGCTATAAACATCCTGAGGGTAGGATATATTTTACTCATTTTTTATTCATTTCTATTTTCAACAGTTAGCATAGGTGCTATCATTCAAGAACTTAATAAATGTTTGCTGTATTGCTCAGTGCTCATCTACGTTTAGCTTGAGCCCCAAAGATTATAAATCCTAGATGGCCTCCCAAGAGTGATTTCATGTCTTTATTTCCTGAACTAATAAACAGAACGTGTCAGGAAACCCTGCCTATCTTGTAGGACCCAAATGATCATACATTAGCAAAGAAAGCAAAAAAAGGGCAACTAGTAAAATGTCATACAATTGAGTGAGAGATCTCACCTGGACCACCTGCCATAGGAAATCCTGGCTCCATCCTAACTGAATTTCCAGCTCCCATGGGTCCATTCATTCTCACATCTTGGCTTCGGTTCTGAGCCAAAGCCAGGTTGATAGCACCTTCCCCTGAAAATGACAGGTTATAAAAATAAAATCATCAGAATAAATGCAAATTTTGTTTTTAAAAAAGGTATACCAGAGTTGTAGTTTTCTGTAAGGTTTACTTACTTGAAGCACGAGAACATAACCAATTCTCACAATATAGAGATGGGCAATGATTAATGATACATAGCATCAGCAAAGAGCTTGGAACTCTGAATATTTATTTTCAAACAGCTCATGGGCAGGGGAGAGGGAGAGGGAGAAGGAGAGGGAGGGGGAGAGAGAGAGAATGTATGTGTGTGTATAGGAAAAAAAACAGAATGGGGACACTGTAATACTTGTGAACAAAATGCCATTTCCCTTTCAATAACTGCAATATACATAGATATCCAGCAGAGAAATTGATGCAATGAAGAGTAAATAGGCCATTAAGTGCCCATAGATACACAAATGGATAAAGATGTGGTACACATATACAATGGCATATATAACTTAGCCATAAAAATGAATGAAATTGTGCCATATGCAACAACACAGATGGACCTAGAGGGTATTATGTTAAGTGAATGATTTTACTTATATGTGGAATCTAAAAAACAAAATAAAAGAACAAACAAAACAGAAACAAACTCATCAATACAGAGAATAGATGGTTGCCAGATGGAGGGACATGGGTGGGGGGAAGGGTGAAAAAGTTTGTGAAGGCTAAGATTAAGAAGCACAAATTGCCAGTTATAGAAATAGTCATGGGGATGTAAAATACAGCATAGAAACACAGTAAAAAAGCCCATCTAATAAAGAGAGAATATGCAAATTGATGTCACACCATCACAAAGATGGCGGTGCCCATAGCCACAAGATGGCTGCGCCCAGTTCCCTCAGCCCCTCTGGAGTCCCTCAGTCCTTTCAGCCCCACTGAGGGGCTGGCAGGTATGCGGTACAGCCAGACCCGCCCTCAGCCCCTCAGCCTCCCAGGGAGGGCCCAAGGCGCAGGCAACCAGGGCCGGCAAAGGCTTGCACTACCAGCAGTGGCAGCAGCAGAAGTGTGATGGGGACGTTGCCTTCCCCTGATCGCCAGGTCGCCTCCCGCCCCTGAGGGCTCCTGGACTGTGAGGGGGGGCAGGCTGGGCTGAGGGACCCCACTCCAGTGCATGAATTTTCATGCACCAGGCCTCTAGTATTGTAATAACTATATATGGTATCACATGGGTATTAAACTTATTGGGGTGATCACTTCATAAGTTACATAAATGTTTAATCACTATGTTGCACACAAGAAACTAATATAACATTGTATGTCAATTTTAGTTGAAAAAAAAAGCAGTAGATAGGTTGTTACTAATCTATCTCTGAGACATCTATCTGATGATTAGAACATTTGTATAGGATTGTTAATGCCTACAAAATTTTATCTCATTTGAACCTCATAATAACCTGGTAGGTAATGTCACTAGAAGTGTTCCAATTGAGTGTACCCTAAAGTTAGAGGATACTTAAATATTACTTGGTTTAATGATATAAAGGTCTTTGAGCCCTGGCTGGTGTGGCTCAGTTGGGTGAGCGCTGTCCCATGCACCAAAAGGTTGCTGGTTCGATTCTCAGTTAGGGCACATGCCCGTGTTGAGGGCTCAATCCCCAGTAGGGGCTGTGGAGGAGGCAGCAGATGGATGTTTCTCTTCCTTTCCATTCCTCTCTAAAATCAATCAATCAACCAATCAATTAATAAGTTTTGGGGTGCTTCACGCCTTTAAAATTTTAACTGCTGTTACTCTGGAGAACAGCACCATCTTGTGGACAAATAAAAGTATAGCTGGCCTGTGGCTGAGGAGTTGAAAGTTTTCATTCACTCAAGTCTTTCCTTACAGAATCAGATGATAAAGAAGGAAGCTAATGAAAAAAAAAAAAAAAAAAAAGGATCCTAATGAGAGCACAACAGTTTCCTCTGTCTTGTCAGTGATGTACGTTAGTTTTCTGTTTTAACCAGGCAGGTTGGTTAGTCACAGGGAACAAATCACCAGCCCAGCCGGTGTAGCTCAGGGGTTGAGCGTCGACCTATGAACCAGGAGGTCATGGTTCAATTCCTGGTCAGGGCACATGCCCATGTTGTAAGCTCAATTCCCAGTAGGGGGAGTGCAGGAGGCAGGCCGATCCATGATTCTCTCTCATCATGGATGTTTCTCTCTCTCCCTCTCCCTTCCTCCCTCTGAAATCAATAAAAATATAATTTTAAAAAAAAAGAGAGAGAGAGAGAGACCAATTACCAGGGGCTACAAAGATGCTCTAAGTTGCCTATGGGAGTTAGGAATAAAAGAGAAAAATATAGATCTTGAGCGTTTCCAATAAAGGGAAAGGACTATTAATATATCAATCCTGCTAGGACATCCTAAGCAGAAAAAGTACTGTTCTTAAAATGGACATCAGATCATGTCATTTCTCCACTTAAAACTACTCCATTTCTTTTCACTGCTTTAGAAATGCAAGTCAAACTTCTTAATAGGGTCTACAATGCCTCTAATGATCTATTTAGCCCAATGCTGCTCAACAGAAATATAATATAAGCAACACATGTAATTTACAATTTTCTAGACGCTGCAGTAAAAATAAACTGAAGTTAACTGCAATATACTTATTAACCCAATACATGTAACATATTATTTCAACATACAATTAATATAAAAATTATTAATGAGATACCTTACATTCTTTTGGGAGAGAGCTAAGTCTTCAAAATCTAGTATGTATTTTACACTTAAAGCACATTTCCAGTGCTCAATATCCACATATGGCTTGTGACTATTATACTGGACAGCCCAGATGTGGCCCTTGCCTATGTCTCTAACCTCAAAAACTTATGCTATTTTCTCCTTCAATAAAAAGGATTCAGCCTTTGTGGCATTTTTTTTAGTTTCTTGGGTACACAAACCTGCTTCTTACCTCAAGATCTTCGAGAATGTTGCTCCCTCTGCCTAGGTCTCCTGCACTATTCTCACATTAAGTCAATGCCTCAATTTTCACGTAATCTTAAGTGTCACAGGCCCAGAAAGGCCTCCTCTAACCATCTTATCCAATGTTATGTCACCCTATCAGAACATCCTGCTATTTCTTCAGAGCACATCCCATGTAAATACTTATTTACTTGCTTTCTTGTCTGCATCCCCATCACTATGCAAAGGTAACCATAAGTCTGTCCTAGTTCCTTTATATCTGTTGTCTCAGGATAGTTATTTTACTCTCAAAGGTGATAACTTATAAGTCCCCCCTAGTTATGCCCTTTATATACACAGAACAGTGCCTGGCACATGGTAGGTACTCATTAGCTATTTACTGACTATATGATGAAGAGTCATCTTATAACCTTACAAAGAATTATAGGCATTTTTCTAGATGATAAATGCATTCCTGGAAAACCTCCCATTCTATAAAATATCACACTGAAAATAACAGGTTTTAGTAGAAAAACATTGTTGGGGCAAACTCAAAACTCATGCAGCTCTGTAACCAGAGCTCTAACAAAAACAAAAATTGGTAGAGATAACATGCCCCAAAACACTAGAGTGGAAATGCCTGGTGGAAGGTGCTAAGATAATGCAGATGCAGTGGTGCTCTGAGCCAGTGGGACTGCCATTAAGGCAGGCACAGGAGGAAATGAAACTTGTCACAAGCCGAGAGCCATGGAATGCTGGGGGGTGCACTTCTGAGGAACATACTTAAGTGTAAGTTCTCATTTTTAATTTTCTTAAAATAAAGCTGAAAGGACTTCCACCTAAGCAGCAGCTGAACTAAAGGCTCCCCCCAGCTCCCTTATGGATATTTATCCTTCTAGTCCCACTATTCTAGTTCACCTGCCCAGAAACAATCACATGTGAATAAACACAATTTCCACATTATACTGCTATTATTCCCCTAACTGCCAATTACATGTAACTACTGCTAAGTTTTATTTTATTATTTTATTTTATTTTTTTTAATATATTTTATTGATTTTTTACAGAGAGGAAGGGAGAGGGATAGAGAGTTAGACACATCGATGAGAGAGAAACATCGATCAGCCGCCTCCTGCACACCCCGTACTGGGGATGTGCCCGCAACCAAGGTACATGCCCTTGACCGGAATCAAACCTGGGACCCTTGAGTCCGCAGGCCGATGCTCTATCCACTGAGCCAAACCGGTTAGGGCTGCTAAGTTTTATTAAAAACAAACAAGGACAACCAAGATGGCGGCATAGGTAAACACCTGAACTTGCTGCCGCACACAACCACATCAAAACTACAACTAAAAGACAAAACGAATATCACCCAGAACCACGGGAAGGCTGGCTGAGTGGAAATTCTACAACTAGAAGGCAAGAGAAAAGTGCACTGAGTCCGGTAGGAGATGCGGAGGTGTGGAAGTGTGGAGGTACGGAGGTGTGTGAAAGAGGCTGGCAACTGGGTACGCTGTTGTCTTTTTCAATCGGGAGGGAGATACAAGCTCCCGACTGCTCTGAACTCTAGTTCCGGGTGAGACTCTGGGGACCCAGACTCATACCTCATATGGAGAGAAAATGGACTGTCTGGCATCAGGCCAGAACGCAAGGGCAGCTTTCTCTCAGAGGAGCTTGCAGCAATCATTGTTCCTGCACGGTGCCACAGGACACAGAGACCCGGGAGCCTCTTAGGGGCAGGGCTGACGGACAGCCATTGCTGTTTGCTCCACCCTGGTGATTCCCTGAGACCCCGCCCCACCCAATTTACAACCCCACCCAAACTGTGCGCAGAAGCTTTTGCATTATGAATGGCCTGGCCTTTTGCAATTTAACAAACTGCAGCTGGGTCAGAGAGCCCCAGAGCTTCCAAAAGAAGGCCCAAGGCTCCAGAGCAGCTTGCATTGCTTCACATCTGGGCCTCATCTGGGCACCTCCAAACCCCAAACGAAGAGGAGGAATCTGCAGATCTCTCTGTAGCTCCTGCTGGTTGGCCTCAGGCAGTGGCTGACTTTGCACCTCCTTGGAGACCCAAGAGCCAGGGTACCCAGTGGTCAGAGTGAGATCATCCAGATTACAACTCTTCACATCCATAAGAGACACACTCAGGGGCAGAATGAGTGAGCGCCAAAGCCACTGAAGCAAGTCCTGCCCCATAAGGGTGTCTCCAGCACAAAAGTTCTCCCAATGTAGACACAACTGGTCCTCACAGCCAATTGGCCTGGAGGTCAATTCTTCCCAGTGATACCAACAGCAATCAAGGCTTAACTACAACAAGACTGTGCACACAGCCCACAAAGGGGTGCACCAAGAGTGTCCACCTCAGGTAACTGGGGAGGCTGAGCCACTAGGCCCTATAGGACACCTAGCATACAAAGCCACTCTATCAACACAGGGAAGTAGCCAAAATGCGGAGACAAAGAAACAGGTCATAAATGAAAGAAATGGAGGAAAGCAAACGAATGGATATAGAGTTCAAAATCATGGTTATAAGGTGACTCAAGAATCTTATAGAAACCTCCAAGAAATATAGTGAGACCCTCAAGGATATGAAAACAGACCAATTAGAAATTAAGCATACACTGACTGAAATAAAGAATAATATACAGAGATCCAAAAGCAGACTAGAGGATCCCAAGAATCAAATCAAAGATTTGAAATACGAAGAGGCAAAAAACACCCAACCGGAAAAACAAAAAGCAAAGAGAATCCAAAAATATGAAGATAGTGCAAGGACAACTTCAAGCATACCAACATTTGCATTATGGGGGTGCCAGAAGAAGAGAGAGAGCAAGATACTGAAAACCTATTTGAAGAAATAATAACAAAAAACTTCCCCCACCAGGTGAAAGAAATAGACTTACAAGTCCAGGAAGCGCAGAGAATTCCAAACAAAAGGAATCCAAAGAGGACCATACCAAGACACATCATAATTAAAATGCCAAGGGCAAAGGACAAAGAGAGAATCCTAAAAGCAGCAAGAGAAAAACAGTTACCTACAAGGGAGTACCCATACGACTGTCAGCTGATTTCTTAACAGAAGCTATGCAGGTCAGAAGGGAATGGCAAGAAATATTCAAAGTGATGAACAGCAAGAACCTACAACCAAGATTACTCTACCCAGCAAAGCTATCATTCAGAATTGAAGGTCAGATAAAGAGCTTTGCAGATAAGAAAAAGCTAAAGGAGTTCATCACCGCCAAACCAGCATTATATGAAATGCTGAAGGGTATTCTTTAAGAAGAGGAAGAAGAAGAAAAAGGTAAAGATAAAAATTATGAACAACAAAGTGACAATAAATACGTATCTGTCAACAAGTGAATCTAAAAATCAAGTGAATAAAAAATCTGATGAACAGAATAAACTGGTGAATATATTAGAATCAGGGGCATAGAAAGGAAGTGAACTGACAATTCTCGGGGGGAAGGGGATGTGGGGGGTGTGGGAAGAGACTGGACAAAAATCGTACACCTATGGACAAGGACAGTGGTGGGGGTAAGGGCATGGGGTGGGGTGGGAACTGGGTGGAGGGGGGTATGGGGGAAAAATGAGGAACAAATGTAATAATCTGAACAATAAAGATTAATAAAATAAAATAAAATAAAAATAACAAAAAAATAAATAAAAACAAACAACAAAAAACATGTGGAGCCCTAGCTGGTTTGGCTTAGTGGATAGAATGTCAGCCTGCGGAATGAAGGGTCCTGGGTTCGATTCTGCCTGGGTTGCGAGCTTGATCCCCAGTAGGGGACGTGCAGGAAGCAGCCAATCAATGATTCTCATCATTGATGTCTCTCTTTCTCTTTCCCTCTGAAATCAATAAAGACACATCTCAAAACACACACACATACACACACACACAAAAAACCCAACATGTAGAGAACACTACTGGCTCCCAAACTTACCTGTTAGGGGTCAGCTATCGCTTATGGGCCAAATCTAGCCTATTGCCTGTTTATTTAAATAAAGTGTTATTGGAACACAGCCTCGCTTATTCATTTACACATTGCCTATGGCTATTTTTGTGCTACAACAGTTGAGTTGTTGTGACAAAGTCAAAGAAATTTATTCTCTGGCCTTTTACAAAAAATGGTTGCAGACTTCTGCTTTAAATCACCATGAATTTACAGAAGGGTCACAAAATGCCCTCAAAAAGGATGTCCCCCCAATTCCCTGGCCAAAACTCAAAAAAGGGAAGGTACAAGGAGTGTTCTTCACTGGAGAACAGACTGTTCGGGGAACAACCTGTCCCTCCACCCTTGTAGCAGACACTACGACAGTGGCTACACCTCCCCTTACAATTTACAAAGGCATCAACTGACTACCAGTTTCACAAAAGCAACAGCTGCTGCCACCACTTTCCCTCCTTCCTGAGGAGTTCTCAGAGAATGTGGAGAGAGAAAGGAGATCCCCAGGGATACACGTTACCAAAAAGTTAAAGACCTTCTTTCTGTAATATGTGAATTTAATAATATCTAGAAATGTTATCTATTTTGCCTCTTTGCTGGTACTTACGTTTTAATGTATGGCTATAACAATAAAGAGGAGCCAGCATCTTACCCTTTTAAGAACTTGTAGGAAATAGGTCTGATTAAAAGAAACTGGTGTTTCCTTTCTCCAGTGGAAAACACTACCAAAAAAGCCCTTTTAACTCAGGTAAATAGGTAACAGAGACCACAAACATTTGGGGTTTTCACTTATGTGTTTCTTATAAAGAGTACATGTGCTTATGTGCTTATAAACAGTCAATATAGTGTTATTATATCCAATACTGGTTTTACTTTCACTCTTCCTAAAAATGCACTATATCCTAGATTGCTGTGAATTGATTTTACTTTCCTGAATCCTTTTAGACAACCCAAAGTTTTTCAAAATAAACTAGTTATTGTTTAAGTTACTATTCCTTCATTTATCAAATGATGTTAAACTCCACTTTTCTTTCTTTCTTTTAAAATGTTTTTATTGATGTTTGGAGAGAGGAAGGGAGAGGCAAAGAGACACTGATGTGAGAAACAATTGACCAGCTGCCTCCTGCACACCCCCTACAACCCAGGCAACAAGCCCTGACCAGGAATCGAATCATGACCTTCTGGTTCATAGGTTGACACTCAACCACTGAGCAACAATGACTAGGCTCAGCTGCTGAGGTTTTGTGGAGCATTTAGGTTCTAAGCAAGCACAGCGTCAGGAAGGCTTGGCCTACCAGTGGAAGGGAAGGCTGAAAACGTTGGTTGCCACCTGCCTGCATCAACATAAGAGGGAAGGAGATGGTTTTGGTTCACTGGGCACCTAAAGATAGAACCTCCTTTGTGCTTCCCCACACTTGGTACTTACACCTTTCAGAGGTTTATTTGCCTCACCAAGGTCATGAACTCCTTTTGATTTCATAAAAACAAGGACCATATTTTATTTAGCACTATATTCTGAGCGCTGAAACAAAGTGTTGCCATTATATATGTGCTTCCCTTGGTTTCATTTAACATATATCTACCAAAGAACCTAAAATATGTACAGTCAAGCAGCGATCCAACAGTAAGCCAAACAAGACATGCTCTCTATCCTACCTGAGCTTGCAGTCTATGGGGGAACAAAATAATCATCAAATAACTGCTCTAATGAAAGTGTGACCTGAGGGGGAAAAATCCAGACTTTTCTGAGTATACATAACAAAAAACTATGACTGTGTCAAGGAGTTCAAAAAATACATCCTCAAGAAGATGTAAGCTGATACTGGAAGGCTGAGGAGGTGTTTAAGGGAAAATGATAGGGAACAATATTCCATCAATGCCAAGGACCTGTGGCGGGAGAAAGAAATGCATATTCAAGGAACCAAAAGCAAGCTGGAAAGGCTGGAACACAGCAAAGAGGAGAGTTGTACAAGATAAGGCTGGATGAAAAGGTAGAGGTCAGACCATGCAAAGCCTGAGGTCATGATAAAGAGTCTGGTCTTTTGAACAATAGCAAGCCATAGCAGAGATTTAAGTTTAAACTGTGTGTGTTTATGTAGTATATTTTCATTTTGAAAAGATCACTCTGGCAAAGTATTTGAAAAATGAATACTACTACAAAAGAATTGTTTGGGGTCTCCTAATCTCTGTTAGGTAAGTAAAGATATAAAAACTAAGGCTTATTTGGTAGAAGGAAGCAACTGAAATTAGATATTCTTCAAAAGACAAATCAGTTTCTGGTCAGAATGCCAGTAAAATCAAAGTATGATAGGCCAACAGCCAAAATCAGACACGGGAATGGAGTCTGAGGCTACAGATGGTGCAGCATCAGGACCCAACTAGGGACTCAATTCCTCTTTATCCTAAGGTGCTACAATGTGAAGCACAGGTTACATAAGTTACTTGGCATTCTAAAACTGAAGAGGAGAGGATTAAATCAGCATAGGAAATCATGCCACATTCTGCTGTTGTTATGATTTGGGTCCAGATGGGCACCTTCAATCTGAACGGAGAGAATCCCCAGATCCCGAAGCTGCTGGTTGTTGCTCTGGGCCAGGATCCGTAGCCGCTCCGCTGCTTCTCGGGGGATGTTGAATGTCACACGCACACTATTCCAGGGCTCCACCTTCTGTACCTTTAGCTTGCTGGATTCTTGGTTGTGAAAGAAAGAGAATAATATTAGTAATCTTTTAGCCACTAGAAGACATGAAACAAACAAAAACAAAAAGATAAAAGAACTGGCAAAGCTCTAGCTTGGAGTAGCTAAGAAGCTTAGGCTTTGGTGTCAGACTTCAAATCTAATACTAACTTTGCCACCTAGCATCAGGGTGCCCATGAACAAGTTATTTGATCTTTCTGAAAATTACCTTTCTCTTCTTTAAAATCATGAAAAAAACTATTAGAGATTGTGAGTGCTAAATGAGATAATATGTCCCAAAAACCTAGTACAGGACCAACTACACCATAGCTACTGAATAAATGGAAAGCAGTAAAATAGAGTAAGGAATATGAGAGAAGAGAGAGGTTAAGTTTAAATTAATAGAATAATATCTATTCTGGACTCAGATTAATGTATGTGACCTGAGAAACTGAGAACATTTAAGTTTCCAATTTCAAGTAAGATTCTATAAAAATTCAATTGGCAGATATGCCAACTGTTGAATACGTACGAAGGAATCTGCAGCTTATTTAAAGAAACAGCACTATAAAAGTCACTAGTAAATTTACTTATAAAAAGGTTACACAAAAAAAGGAAAAATAAGAAAAAAGGTTAAGCAATTTTACCACTTCAAATAAAATACCTGAAATTTTAATACTCATATTTAAATATTCACTGAGCATCCCTATGGAAGATAATTATAGAGACAGAGAGCAAACATATCTTATAATGTCCTATAAATGTTTCAATTTAAGGGGGGCTTAAGTCTTGATTCTTTATGTCTTTGATTTTTAAATCTTTACCTACTTTAAATAAGAGTACAATTTCTACTGAAGCACATGAAACTGAGGGGGAAAAAACATAAATTTGACAACCAAGCTTCAGTTAGGAAATAAAAACATTACATTTCAGCAAGTCTGAAAAATCAATGCAAACTTCAGGACATGTTTTTAAAAGAAGATATAAAAATTAACTAATTGAGGAGGTAATATTGTTTGTAATTATATTTTACAGATGGAAAAACAAATCCCAGGACCAGTTAGCAGACTAAAAAGCTTTTTTTTTTTTTTTCAACAACGCCAGACAAAATAATTTTCCCTTTTGTTAAAACTCGGCTAAGTTAAATCTTTTGTATCCTCTACTCAGTTATACATTTCAATATTAAGAAAATGGTCTTGCTCTAGCTAGTTTGGCTCAGTGGATGGAGCGTCGACCTGCAGGTTCAATTCCAGTCAAGGGCACATATCTTGGTTACAGGCTTCTCCCTGGCCTGGGTCCTGGTCAGCACTCATGCAGGAGGCAACCAATCAATGTGTTTCTCTCACATCAATGTTTCTCTGTCTTTCCCTCTCTCTTCCACTCTCCCCAAAAAAAATCAATGGAAAAAGATCCTCGGGCGAGGACTAAAAAAAAAAGGAAAATGGACTTGTGGGCATATCTGTTCTCAAAATAAGAAATATCCATGGATAGGGGAAAGTGCCTACATGTTGCCTAAAGCCCCTGCCAACTCCAAAACCATTATACATTGAGAGTTAACTTTCCCAGACATAAAGTTCACTTGTTCTAATGTGGGGAAAAGAGATCACTTGCTAAGAGCAGTGAGATAATACAATCGCAGAAATTTAGAAAGAATTAGGCAATATTTAGTTCAAGTCTATTTTACAGGCAAGAAAACTGAAGCCCAGAAAGGCTAAGTGATTGGCCCATGATCCTGTGGCTACCTGGCAGCATCAGAGATGGCATTAAAATTCTGCTCTGATTCTCAGGTCAATTTCCTTTCCATGACACTTATGCCTCCAAATAGCAAAAGGCAGGAAGCTTGGGATCCTGTTTCCACAGAGTACAGATGCTACAGGGCTTCTTCCTAATCTGAAGAGTATTGGAATCTTATATGTGGTCTAGACAAACATCAAATAGGCTATGACATTATCTACTTGTGATTTGGTTTCAGAAAAATCCTTGTCTATATGTAGCTACATTTTGTCAAAAGTTTTTAAAAGTTCCATCATATTTGAGAAGATATGACTTAAAATACATGTTTGCACCAAGAATATAATCTAATAACTGCATAGGTCAGGGTTTGGTAATTTGTTTAAAAGCCATGAAAAAAATGACTCAGCTATTTAAAAACAAGGGAAAAAATGTGGGTAATTAAGAGCAATGAGCAAGTTCAGGTCCAGCTGGGCCCTTATAAAATGATATATTATGATTATGGTGACAATGATGGTAATAACTGCAACTTTAACACAAAATCTCTAATACTATGCTAAATAATACATTAACTATAAAAAAATCTTACACAACACACTAAAAAAGTCTTGAAGAAAAAAAAAAAAGCAGCTTCCCTTCTGACATCAAATCTCAAAAGAAAAAAACCCCATGCCTAAAAAAAGCTAATGAGCATTTGATCAAATCAAGATTTGTGATAGAAAGATAAAACCTAGACTTTGCACTATGTCTGAAGGGATTAGATAACTGTCCAACCAAGAAAGATGGAGAACATCTGAAGTAAGATTCAAAAACACAAATGAGGGGAAGGGGGTCAATCAGGGAAAAAGGAGACATATGTAATACTTCAAACAAACAAACAAATAAATAAAAAATAAAGTGCAAAATTGCCAAAAAAAACCCACACACACACAAATGGCCACAAGACCAAGACAGGTAATCTAAATGTGTGAAAAGATCAGATGCAAATTGTGGTGAGGTGAGGGGCTGCCTTTGGTGCTATTCAGCATCATCTGGGGCAGAGGGAGAGCTCAAAGCTATCAGATCTTTCCATTTTTACAGACAAATGCAAAATATGGATTTTCATGTAAATATTTAAAATTTTAAAGCATTGGCAATGAAACTCAGACATTAAAAAATTAAAAAACAAAACAAAACAAAAAAATGAAAGTGGGCCATAACATGTGGCTGATGGCTGGATTCAGTATCCTCTGATCTAAAGTTTAAGAAAACAAATTTCAAGCATACCTTAAGTAGATCCATGGAGTGAAAGACTTAAAGATCCAGTCTAAATTCTTCATTTTATACATAAGGCCAGAGAGTTAGAAACAAAAAATATATTTGGGTTTTAAGACTTACTCCTATCCACTAGAGCAGGTTATTTACGTATTGCTATGTTAAGTTCAATTCCTCCATGAACTTAAAAGAAACACAATAGCATTTCTTAAAAAAAGAAAAAAAGAAAAAAAATCTAAAATTCCAACTTTACAATTAAAATGAGTCTTTCAAACCAGTACAGCAAAATTTACATTGTAAAACTCAAGATAGTTACAGAAGGGCAAATACTTAGAAGGCAAAAGTAATTAAAGCAAATTACCCATGTGTAACAAATTGGGCACATTCTCCAATATTGTGTCCAATTTCCATTTGAAGTCTTTATCATCTATATTTCCTTTGAAGGCCACAAAGATTGTGGAATCCTCCAAAATACTATCACTTTTTGTGTCATCATCTTCTAGTCCAGAGTCAAAATCCATCTCTGAGTCTTCCATTGTTGATGAACACAAGGAAGTATAGATGTCTTCTAAATTTGGAAGGTCATCCAAAACCATGGTGAATATTATTCCAGAAGCATGTGCCAAGTGGACAAAAAGAAAACCTTTGAAAAGAAAATACAGAAAAAGCATGGTAATGCATAATTATATAATCAACAATGAAGAATCCATAGTACTTTTTATTTTACATATATGTCTATTATGTTATACTAGAGGCCCGGTGCACGAAATTTGTGCACTGGAGGAAGGGGGTCCCTCAGCCCAGCCTGCGCCCTCTCACAGTCCAGAACCCCTCAGGGAATGTCCACCTGCCAGCTTAGGCCCGATCCTTAGGGGATCGGGCCTAAGCTGGCAGTCAGACATCCCTCTGGCAGCCCGGGAGCCCTCAGGGAATGTCCGATTGATGGCTTAGGCCAGTCAGACTCTTTAATGCTGCCGAGGAGGCGGGAGAGGCTCCCACCACTGCCGCTGCACTAGCAGCTGTCAACCTGGCTTGTGGCTGAGTGGAGCTCCCCCTGTGGGAGCACTCTGACCACCAGGGAGCAGCTCCTGCATTGAGCATCTGCCCCTTGGTGGTCAGTGAGCGTCATAGCGACAAGTCGTTCCCAATCGTTCCGCCATTAGGGTCAATTTGCATATTACCCTTTTATTATATAGGATGCTACCTCTTTGTAAGTCTAGAGTATGGGGAGCAGGGAACAAGAGATCATAAGAAAATAAAACAAGTATTTTTTGAGAATTTATATAAGCCTTTGGTTGACCCCACAACATAAGGAGCTCCCCAAGACTTACCTTACTCCTGTCCTGACAAAAGTTTCTGAGAAGCCAAAGTTTCTAAAGCCCTCCTCTTTTGCTCAGTGGATAGAGCGTTGGCCTATGGACTGAAGGGTCCCGGGTTTGATTCCCATCAAGGGCACGTACCTCAGTTGCAGGCTCCTCCCCAGACCGGTCACTAGTCGGGGCACAGGCAGGAGGCAACCGATAACCAATCGATGTGTTTCTCTCACATCAATACTTCTGTCTTTCCCTCTCTCTAAAAATCAATGGATAGAAACCAAGATGGCGGCATAGGTAAGCACCTAAACTGCTGCCTCGCACAACAATTTCAAAACTACCACTAAAAGACAGAACGGACACCATCCAGAACCACAGGAAAGCTGGCTGAGTGGAAATTCTACAATTAGAAGGAAAGAGAAAAGCTCACAGAGAATTGGAGGTACAGCAAAGGGTCTTTGTGCACGCAGAGAGGAAGGGCGACTGAGAGCCTGGCTGACTTTCTTTGGCGGGAGGGGGAAGGAAGCCCCCGACTGTACTGAACCCCAGTTCCGACTACACTGAACCCCAGATCCGGGTGAAACCCCGTGGACCCAGGCTCATACAGGGGGAGTCTGGACTGTCAGGTAGAGAGAAAGGCACCCAGAGACTCGGAGACCCGGTCGAGACCCGGGGGAGCCCCGGCCGGTAGGGGTCTGGAGGCGCGCGTGCCAGTGTGCACAAAGACTGCGGAGGTTGCCACAGACTTTCCCTAGCAGAAGGGAGTCAGTTCCAGGCAAGCCCCTGGGGACCCACGCTCTTGCGGGGGGAATCTGGACACTTGGGCGGAGACTCGGGAGCCGGGGAAGGCAGAGGTCTGGGGGCACGCGCGCAAGGGCAAGGCTAACGGGAAGCCAAGACTGTCTGCTCCGCCCTGAGACTCGACCCCATCCAAGCTGAGCAAAGAGGCTTTTGCAATTTGGCAAGTCTAATCCTATAAGGCTGTCTCCAGCACCAAACTTCTCCCAACGTAGACACAGCTGATCCTCACAGCCAACTGGCCTGCAGGTCAATTCCTCCCAGTGATACCAACAACAATCAAGACTTAACACACAGGGCTGTACACACAGTCCACAAAGGAGTGCACCAAGAGTGTCCACCTCAGGTTAACTGGGAAGGCCGACCCACTGGGCCATATAGGAAACCTAGCACACAAAGCTACCCTACCAACTCAGGGAAGCAGTGAAAATGTGGTGACAAAGAAACAGATCACAAATGAAAGAAATGGAGGAAAACAAACGACTGGATATAGAATTAAAAGCCACGGTTATAAGGCTTTTCAAGAATATCCTAGCCGAAACCGGTTTGGCTCAGTGGATAGAGCGTCGGCCTGCGGACTGAAGGGTCCCGGGTTCGATTCCGGTCAAGGGCACGTGCCTTGGTTGCGGGCACATCCCCAGTAGGGGGTGTGCAGGAGGCAGCTGATCGATGTTTCTCTCTCATCGATGTTTCTAGCTCTCTATCCCTCTTCCTTCCTCTCTGTAAAAAAAAAAATCAATAAAAATATATTTAAAAAAAAAAAAAGAATATCCTAGAAAAGGCCGATAAATATAACGAGACCCTCGAAGATGTGAAAAAGGACCAACTAGAAATTAAACATACACTGACTGAAATAAAAAATATTATACAGAGACCCAACAACAGACTAGAGGAACACAAGAATCAAGTCAAAGATTTGAAATACAAAGAAGCAAAAAACACTCAACCGAAAAAGCAAAAAGAAAAAAAAATCCAAAAAGTTGAAGATAATGTAAGAAGCCTCTGGGACAACTTCAAGCATACCAACATCAGAATTATGGGGGTGCCAGAAGAAGAGAGAGAGCAAGATACTAAAAACCTATTTGAAGAAATAATGACTGAAAACTTCCTCCACCTGGTGAAAGAAATAGACTTACAAGTCCAGGAAGCGCACAGAACCCCAAACAAAAGGAATCCAAAGAGGACCACACCAAGACACATCATAATTAAAATGCCAAGAGCAAAAGACAAAGAGAGAATATTAAAAGCAGCAAGAGAAAAACAGTTAATTACCTACAAGGGAGCACCCATACGACTGTCAGCTGATTTCTCAACAGAAACTATGCAGGCCAGATGGGAGTGGCAAGAAATTTTCAAAGTGATGAATAGCAAGAACCTACAACCAAGATTACTCTACCCAGCAAAGCTATCATTCAGAACTGAAGGGCAGATAAAGAGCTTCACAGATAAGAAAAAGCTAAAGGAGTTCATCAATACCAAACCAGTATTATATGAAATGCTGAAAGGTATTCTTAAAGAAGAGGAAGAAGAAAAAGGTAAAGATAAAAATTATGAACAACAAATATATATCTATCAACAAGTGAACCTAAAAATCAAGTGAATTAAAAACCTGAGGAACAGAATAAACTGGTGAATATAACAGAATCAGGGGCATAGAAAAGGAGTGGACTAATAATTCTCAGGGGGAAAGGGGTATGGGGGGTTCAGGAAGAGACTGGACAAAAATCATACACCTATGGATGAGGACAGTGTGGGGGAGGTAAGGGCAGAAGGTGGGGTGGGAACCGGGTGGAGGGGAGCTATGGGGGGAAAAAGGAGAAACAATTATAATAATCTGAATAAAGATTTATTTTAAAAAAATCAATGGAAAAATATCCTTGGGTGAGGATTAAAAAAAAATTCTTATGTAAACTATAATTATAACTATGTTTTCTTTTTTAGGATGGATAAGAAAAAAGGACTGAAAATCAATACACTAAAATGCAAACAATAATTATGCTAGGATAAATATTACAGCTAAATGTGCTGTAATATGGTCATATTATTTGAATAAATGGAAAAATGTATTAACTTTTGTTTTTTGAAATAGTCAATAAACTTCAAGAGCAAATGCTTTTCAAAAATGAATCTAAGCAATCTTATGGGGGAGGAGGGGAAGTCCTATGTTATAAGTAAATATGGGGGGAAATTTTGACATTTGATCAGAGCACCTTATAGTTTGGTATTGTAATTATTAATAAGGAACAGTGTGATCTGGGTGGTTAAGAAACAACAGCATTCAGAAAATCCTTTAGAAATACCACTGCCCTTAGTCAACTGCCATCTGCATTTTACAGAGTTTAAAGAACTTTAAAGGTAAATAAACAAAGCTTAAAGAGATTTTTAGGGCTTAAAAGCTGCTGCTCAACAAGAAAAAGTGATTGCTTAAACTGCATGAAAAACAGTAGCTATTTAGCAGCTGTTCCAAAGTTGAAACAACTGTAATAAGAGAATTTAAAATTTAAGAAACGTTTTCCAAAAGAACCTTTAATTGGAAAGAAGGAAACCAACTAAAAAACCTGGACTTTGACAGTCTTCTAAAGAGGTCACTGGTCATGGTATAAGGCTGTGTATCAAGATTTGAAAAACTCTCTATTGGCAGACACACAAGTCAGCTAATTTAAATTCAGGAATTACCAGTTTAACAGTACCTATGGGGCACTACACAAGTGCTTAAAAAAACACGAAACTGAAAGACAGTCTATGAAAAAAATTGTTGACCTTCCTTCCAGAAAAACTTTTTAAAGTAACTTCTTTTAGATAACTTCATTGAGAAGATTCCACTTAAAATCTATTAATAATTCATATCAAAATAATGACTAATCTTTGAGTTTGAAATGCAGTTCAGCAATTGACCCTTAGGGAGAGAAAACAGATTATAGCTATCTCAAGAGACTCATTTGGACCCTTACAGTTATCTATCAAAAGATAATATGTTCGCCCTAACCAGTTTGGCTCAGTGGATAGAGTGTCGGACTGCAGACTCAAGGGTCCCAGGTTCGATTCTGGTCAAGGGCATGTACCTTGGTTGCGGGCACATCCCCAGTAGGGGGTGTGCAGGAGGCAGCTGATTGATGTTTCTCTCTCATCGATGTTTCTAACTCTCTATCCCTCTCCCTTCCTCTCTGTAAAAAATCAATAAAATATATTTTTTTAAAAAAGATAACATGTTCTATTTCTCTGGGTTTGCTAAGATTAAACACCAGTTATCTTGCTCACCCACATTATAAATTTCTAGATTACCTATTGATTTCAATTCTTACTGGAGCTCTTTTGATTTTTTATGAGGAATCTAAGAAAAAAATGTGATATTCAGGAGAAATTTTAAAAGTAAGCATATTATTTATTCTACATTTCCAAGGTAGAATAAAATAGATTTATAAATGAAATAATTTCAGGGTAGCTAAATAGCTCCAGTTAATGAAAGAAAGCTCTTTATTTTAGAAGAATGCCAACTTAAATGTAAAAAGAAATATATCGTTTAAAAAATATAATTTTGAAATCCCTAATAATTCAGGCAAGAATCATTAATAAAGATAAAACTTTGTGAAAAATTGACACATAACTGGATAGCACATGATGTCAAAGTATCATCCCAGATTCATCTTATCAATGGGAAAAATAACTTCACAATGGAAGAACTGTCACCACCTGAACACAATGTTCAACCTTAGCATCATTAGCACAGAAACAACCAGAAATTATGTACAGTATGAAATGCACAGCATTACCTATGAAATAGTCTTGCCAAAAAATGTTTAACCTGAATCTAGCAAGTTTTTAAAAAATATATTTTTATTGATTCCAGAAAGGAAGGGACAGAGAGAGAAAGATAGAAACATCAATGATGAGAGAGAATCATTGATTGGCTGCCTCCTGCATGTCCCCTACTGAGGATTGAGCCCGAAGCCCAGGCATGTGCCCTTGACTGGAATCAAACCTGGGACTCTTCAGTCTGCAAGCTGACTGAACCTAGCAAGTTTTTAACAGGAGACAAAAGAACAATTTAACACCACGAGAAAATAATTAGACAAATCTAGAATATAGGATTTCTGTAGCACCTTGCCCTCTTAGTAAAAGGTAGATAAAACTATTCTACATTAAAAGAGATTTAAAAGACTTAAAGATCAAATGCTGTGTATGGTCCTTTATTGAATCTTGGTTTGAAAAAAAAGATGTAAAGCACATTTTTAGGGTAATTAGGAAATTATTGCTAATTTTGTTAGGTGTGATAATAATGTTGTTGTGGTCACACAGGACAATGTTCTTATCATTTCTTAAGAGATGCATACTGAGCCCTGGCTGGTTTGGCTCGGTGGATAGAGCGTCAGCCTGCGGACTCAAGGGTCCCAGGTTCGATTCCGGTCAAGGGCACATGCCTGGGTTGTAGGCTCAATCCCCAGTGGGGGGCATGCAAGAGGCAGCCAATCAATGATTCTCTCTCATCATTGATGTTTCTCTCTCTCCCTCTTCCTTCCTCTCTGAAATCAATAAAAATATGTTTAAAAAAAAGAAAAACTCCTTTAGCAATGTGACAGTGCCTCGGCATTTGTTACATTTTATAAAAAAAAAAGAGAGAGATGCATGCTGAAACAGTTAGGGGTGAAATGTCATGATATCTGTAATTTACTTGAAAATACATTAAGCAAATATGGCAAAACAAAATGTTAATATTGGTTAACAATAGATCATGAGTATATAGGTATTATTTATACCATAATTTTATATGATTAAAATTGCTCATAATAAAAAGTTTTTTTAAAAAATATTTGCCGAAACCGGTTTGGCTCAGTGGATAGAGCGTCGGCCTGTGGACTGAAAGGTCCCAGGTTCGATTCCGGTCAAGGGCACGTACCTTGGTTGCGGGCACATTCCCAGTGGGAGGTGTGCAGGAGGCAGCTGATCGATGTTTCTCTCTCATCGATGTTTCTAACTCTCTATCCCTCTCCCTTCCTCTCTGTAAAAAATCAATAAAATATATTAAAAATATATATATATATATTTATATCATCCTATCTAATAAAAGGCTAATATGCAAACCGTCCCCTCAACCGGGAGTTCAATTCTTTCGACAGGGAGTTCAACTGGGAGTTTGACCAGGGGGCAGGGCTGGCCAGCCTGGCCCGATCGGCTGATCAGGGCTGGCCAGCCAGACCCCACCCGTGCACGAATTCGTGCACCGGGCCTCTAGTATTATATATATTTAGCTATCTGCACCAGTCCTTTCTCTTCAGAATTTTTACCTGGTGCAGGTAGCTGAATAATCGGTAAAATATTGTCATAGGCTATTCAAATTATTTGACTTGGCTGCCATTTGAGCAAAAGACAAGACACTATTATCCACATCAGATATCACAAACTCACATACCTATTGGAGTCAGGCAGGTAAAATAACTAAGAGAAGAACACTGGCAATACCCATCTATGATGAGCACCCACAACTTTGCTCCAGCTTATTATTTTCCTTTGGAGCGATGGGAGGAATTGTAAAGGCCCAGAAATGATAGATATTTTGAATTTTAAGAAAAGAGAAAATCCATATATTTAGTGAAATCTCCAGATTTTCAAAGAGATTTACATTTTTGTAAATACTCTATGGGCCAGATGAAACACACTGCAGCTGCATATGGCTCACAAGCCATCAGTTTTCAATTTCTAATTAAGTCTGACAGTCCAGGTATGACTCATGTGATTGACTAGTACAGTACCAGGCCTGAATGAACTATGTGGGTTTGGTGTATTGCTGGAGGAAACCTGATATTTAAAATGCATTTAAGTGTGATGATGTACCTCTTGGGAGGTCTGTGGACTCCTCAAAAAAAAAAAAAAAAAAGAGAGAGAGAGAGACTAAGCAATCTCTTAACCCCAGAAGAACAAAAGGTTCAAACTTGGTGAATTTTGGCTTCTTTAAATATGCTAAAGTCTCCCATACCTTAATCTTTGACAAAACACTAGATGATGAAGGAAACAGTTTTTCACTTGCTATGTAATGGTACAGCCATTCCACTGCTTGGAATTAAGCCAAGCCATATCCACTCTCTCACATAAGGTTTCACTCACCAAAATATCTTTCTTAATTTTTGTCATTTATCCAGGTCATCCTCTACATCCAAACACGCTGGCATTTTTAGGGACTATATTTCAAGGTAGCAGCCAAATAAAAATTCTAAAAAAAAGAAAAAGAAAAAGAAAGTTACAATATTATATAGAAATTACACAGGTAACCTATTTTTGCAACAGAAGTTAATGTAAATATCACAAATTATCAAGTCAACTTAGATATCTCCAGACAATGTTAAAATAGGGTTTTCTTTAAGTATCTTTTTTTCTGAGATCTTAAACCACTCATCAACAAGCATTCAGAGTATAGAAGCAAACTCAGGGACATATACCAGTTTCACTTAATAATAATCATGAAACTGTGACCCTAAGCATTAGAGTCTTTCCTATACCTTCATTTTTAAATCTGTCAAATTAAAATAAATTAACATCATGCTGCACTGTTTGCAGATACTTGGTGCCAAAACCAAAATATTCTGTATACACACTTAATAAAAGACACACCTCTTCTAGTCCTGGCCAGTGTGCTCAATGGTTAGAGCATAAGCCCTGAGCACCAAAGGGTCACAGGTTCGATTCCTGGTCAAGGGCACATACCTGGGTTGCAGGTTCAATCCCTGCCCCAGTGGGGGTGCATGCAGGAAGCAATCAATTAATGTGTCTCACTAACATCGATGTTTCTCTTTTCCTCTCTCCCTCCCTATCTCCCTTCCACTCTCTCTGGGGAAAAAAAAAATCAATGGGAAAAATATCCTTGGGTGAGGATTAACAAAAAAACAAAACAAAACAAAACACATACAAAAACCAGCCCCTCTTCCTGGCACTCCAGGTTATTAAAGTGAATCAAATTTAAAAACAAACCAAAAAAATGGACTTCTTCTAATAGAATTTCAAAATTCATTTTTAAACTTCATAAAGTACAGATTTAGTTTTTTCCGACTTTATAGTATCTATAATATCTACATATTTTACTCTTCATTAAATTTTCAGTTTAAGTTCTAAAGTATTCTTTATTATACACACAGAAATTATGTATAAACAGTGCATAAATTTTTTCTGACATGCCTCAGAAAAAATTTCCCACTTACTAAGATAATATCTATTGCCCTCGCTGGTTTGGCTCAGTGGATAGAGCATCAGCCTGCAGACTGAAGGGTCCTGGGTTCAATTCCAGTTAAGGGCATATGCCCAGGCTGCAGGCTTGATCCCCAGTGGGGGGCGTGCAGAAGGCAGCCAATCAGTGATTCTTTCTCATCATTTATGTTTCTATCTCTTTCTCCCTCTCCCTTCCTCTCTGAAATCAATAAAAATATATTTTAAAAAAGAGATAATATCTATTTACAATATCTTTAACTTTGCTATTATGGTTTTACATTACTGCCAAATACTTATTTTATAATCTCAAAATTTTAGATGAATATATATACTGTGTATTAATAAATTGTTAGAGAAAAAACGATCCCTTAATTATTTTTTAATTCAAGAAAACGCCATTTTTAAGTCTTCATGGAACATTAACAAAAATTAAGCTTCAAGAAAGCCATAAAGAAAATTTCAATAAATTCAAAGAGTATCAATAGGATAGTCAAACTGATGACCAACACTAAAATTATAAATTTAAAATAAAATAAAAAACAAAGGTCTTTCTACCTTAAAACAATAACAAAACCTTGGACTTGGGTTAGAAATAAATAAAAATTGCAAAATTTCTAGAAAACAATAATAAGGAAAATATTACATATTAGAACTAAAGAATACAACCAAATCAACAAAGAAGACAATTCAGTCAGAAATACTTTTATCAAAATAAAATGAAAAAGAAATTAATTAAATATCCACTCAAAAAGTTAGGAGGAAAACTAATAATGTAAACTGAAAGAATGCAAAATAAAGGAATTAATACAGATGAAAGCAGAAATTAATGAGAAAGTAGAAAAACATTAGCAGAATAAATTAATCTAAAAATTGGTACATTGGGGGAAAAAAATCAGTAATACAGTTAAACCACTAATTAATCTAGTGAGTAAAAAGGGGGAGGAAACCCTAATATATAAAATCTCATATGCAAATCGACCGAACAGCCGAACAGCCGAACAGCCGAACAGTGGAATGACCATCTGGACGAGCATCCGGGACCATGCTATGACACCCACTGGCACCAGACTAGCCAAGGCGGGTGCAATGCGATTAGTCAGGGGCCCGGCCATTGCCCCATGAACCCTCCCCCGACTCCCAGAGGGAGGCCCAGGCCATCAGCTGCAGTGTGTGGGCAGGGCCTCCCTCTGGCAGAGAAGCCCAGGTCCGGGTGCCAGCAGCCAGAGGAAGCCTGGGTCCTGGATACCGGAGGGAAGCCAGTCCCGGCAGCGGGGAAGGAAGGCCTACTCTGGCACAAATTTCATGTATCGGGCCTCTAGTAAGAAATAAGAGCCCTAGCCAGTTTGGCTCAGTGGATAGAGCGTTAGCCTGCGGACTGAAGGGTCCCAGGGTTTGATTCTGGCCAAAGGCACATGCCCGGGTTGTGGGCTCGATCCCCAGTGTGGGGCGTGCAGAAGGCAGCTGATCAATGATTCTCTCTCATGATTGATGTTTCTATCTCTCCCTCTCCCTTCCTCTCTGACATCAATAAAAATATATTTTTTTTAAAAAAGCCACAGACACAAAGAAAATTAAAAAGACCAAAGAGACTATTTTACTCAGGCTTCTGTTCACATATGTCTATGTCAACAATTTTCAAAGGGTGTGCCACAGGAATTTTTAAAACATGCAAAACCTGACTACTTAGTCAGGGGCACTGACCTCTTTTCCCTTAGATCAGTGGTTGGCAAACTGCGGCTCGCAAGCCACATGCGTCTCGTGAGCCGCGGTTTGCCGCTCTGTTGACTAATGAGTTTGCCGACCACTGACCTAGACTCTCAATTCCAATAATTACAGGCTGTTGCTGTTCCTTGTGATTAAGCCCCTATCCCAGTGGTCGGCAAACTCATTAGTCAACAGAGCGGCAAACCACGGGCTCGCGAGCTGCAGTTTGCCAACCACTGCCTTAGATTGTCAAATAAAAAACATGACAACAGCCAACACAACAACAGCTGTCCAATGTGAATGAATAAAAAAATTACACATATGTTTTTTGTCAAATCGGCAAAAAAAAAATATTTTTCGGTGAGCTGCAGAATTCTAGTAATTAGTTAGTGTGCCATGAGATGAAAAGGTTGAAAATTGCTGGTTTATGTAAATATGATAATGCCCCCAAAAGTGCCATGTACCGAATTAATGGAAACACTATTAACCCTGTAGAGAACAGATTAAGTCTAATGATCTGAAACTGTTACACAGTATACAAAAAGAAAACTTTCCAATTTTTTAATAATACACAAAAATCACAGAATTCTGCAAGGAAAAAAAATACCGTAATTTTTTTAAAAGGCAGAGAAAAAATATTTATAGTAATATCACTGATAAAAAAACAAATTTCCCATATATAAATATAGGAAAAAAGCATACTGTATTTATAGGTATTGTATGTATGTGTGTGCATATGTAAGATACATAAAATAAAAAGAACAATAATTGGGACATATTATTGTGTCTAAAAATGAACACAAGATCAGAAAATTCACAGAAAAGGAAATACAAATGAACTTTAAACATATGAAAAGATGCTGAATGTCATACATAAGAAGAAAAAAAACATTTTTTACTCATCAGATTAGCAAAAGTCCAAAAATTTGATGATGCATTGTCTTGGCAAGGTTATGAGAAAGTAGTCACTCTCACCTATTGCTAGTAGTAGTGCAAATTGGTTTAACATCATAAATTAGGTATTATCTACCAAAATTACAATTATACATACCATTAACCCAGAGATCTCACTTCTGGTTAGTGATCCTTACAGACACACAAGATGACATATACACAAAGTTATTCACTAAAGCATTGTTTGTAAATAGCAAGATAGGAAATTACCCAGATGTCCATCAACAGGATTGATTAAATTATAGTACATCCAATAAAAGTGAAATGCAATGAGAATAAGGATGCTTTTTAATATACTGATATGGAAAGATCTCCAAGATATATTGTTCAGAGAAAAAAATACAAGGAGTAAAACACTGACTACAATATGCTTCTTTTTTTGGGAAAAGAAAAAAATATTTTATATATCTATAAATATAAAAGGCTAATATGCAAAGTGTCCTCACTAGAGTTCGACCGGGAGACCAGGAGTTTTATCGCTTGCTATGACGTGCACTGATACCAGGGGGTGGCACGGAACGAAGGAAGGCCCCGGCCGGCAGCTGAAAGGCCCCGATCAGCTCTGATCACCACCCAGGACTAGGGGCCCTATTTGTGCATGAATTTCTGGGCCTCTAGTGCTAGTATAAAATATTCTAGAACAGGAGTAGGGAACCTTTTCTTTGCCCAAGGGCCATTTGGATATTTATAACATCATTTGCTTAATATAATTCACTTAATATAAATTTATGTTGCTCTGAAAAAAGCTCCTAGATTTACTGAATTTCAGTATCGTGGTAACTTTGGCAGGGCCAGACCAAGTGATTTCATGGGCCTTATATGGCCCACAGGCTGGGTGTTCCCCACTCATGCTCTAGAAGGAAATATAAGAAACCAATAAAAATGGCTATCTTCAAGGTAAATTGAAAAAATCATGTTTTGCCCTGGTCAGGTGGCTCAGTTGGTTGGAGCGTCGTCCCCTGCACCAAAACGGTGTGCGTTTGACTCCCAGTCAGGACTTGTGCAGGAGGCAGCTGATCCATGTTTCTCTCTCTATCTATGTGACTTTTTTTTCCTCTCTCTAAAATCAATAATCAGCCCAGTTGGCATGGTTCAGTGGTTGAGTGTACACCTACAAACCGGAAGGTCACGGTTCCATTCCTGGTCAGGACACATGCTTGGGTTGCAGGCTTAATCCCCATTGTGCAGCATGCAGGAGGCAGCCAATCAATGATTCTCTCTCATCATTAATGTATCTCTCTCTCTTCCTCTCTGAAATCAATAAAAATATATTTTGAAGTTAATAAGCATGTCCTTGGGCGAGGATTAAAAAAAATCATATTGTACCAAAAGACAAGAAAGCGCTTACTCAGACCAATGTGGAGTTGTCACAAGGACATAGGAGCCAGTTTTAAGGGGTTCCCACTGGCAAATTTGAGACAATCTATCCTAATAAAAGAGTAATATGCTAATTAGACCGGGACACCTTCCAGACCTATGGTGGCGGGGCCAAGGCAGCAGCGGTTAGGGGCGATCAGGCCAGGAGGGGAGGGCAGTTGGGGGTGATCAGGCCGGCAAGGGGGGGCAGTTGGGGCAGAGCAGGCCAGCAGGGGGGGCAGTTGAGGGCAAGCAGGCTGGCAGGGGGGGCAGTTGGAGGTGATCAGGCCGGCAAGGGGGGGCAGTTGGGACGAGCAGGCCAGCAGGCAGAGTGGTTGGGGGCAATCAGGCAGGCAGGCAGGTGAGCGGTTAGGAGCCAGCAGTCCCGGATTGCGAGAGGGATATCTGACTGCATCCCCTGAGGGGTCCCAGATTGGAGAAGATGCAGGCTGGGCTGAGAGACAACCCCCCAACCCCCGTGCACGAATTTCTTGCACTGGGCCATTAGTTTGAATATAAAAAAGAATAATGACTAAAAGTGCTTATAATATCATGAATAAATAAGAATTCATTAATTCACAATAATAGAAGGAAGGAAGGAAGGAAGGAAGGAAGGAAGGAGGAAGGAAGGCTGTCATCTGTCACCATTGGGGGTGACTATTACATCAACTTCTTACTCTGAAGATTGATAATTAAAGAGAAATAATGGCCATAACTGGTTTGGCTCAGTGGATAGAGCGTCGGCCTGCGGACTGAAGGGTCCCAGGTTCGATTCCGGTCAAGGGCATGTACCTGGGTTGCGAGCACATCCCCAGTAGGGGGCGTGCAGGAGGCAGCTGATCGATGTCTCTCTCTCATCGATGTTTCTAACTCTCTATCCCTCTCTCTTCCTCTCTGTAAAAAATCAAAATATATTTAAAAATAAATAAAGAGAAATAATGAAGCAATTTAATATGGTCTTTTTAGAAGGCTTCTCCTCAGTAGTAGAGAGGGAAAGCTCTCCTTTACAGAAGAATGCCAGTGAATAAATGTAGAAGTGAAGAAAAAAATTTAAAAGCCACCATTTTGCAACCTCCAGTGAAATAAATGACTCAGGCAAGGATGTTCAAAAGATGTTAAAAATCATTTGGTGAAACTGTTGAGAAACAGAAGATTCCCACAGTGCCAGAGAATGAGGAGAGAAGGGAGAGATCAGAGAAAACGGAAAATCAGGAGAGAAGTGAGAAATTATTCCATAGATTACTTACTAATTGCAAAAGGAAAATTAGTATCTTTACAATGGAGTTATCTGACAGTTACAGGCTAACCCTAATGATCAAACTCAGCTTCCTGATATGATGTAACCTGAAATGTAACGCATCATCTATGATGTATTACCAAAAATACCTAACTTAGAGGTAAATAAGTCTTCAAACCCAATTTCTCCTTAATAGGAAATTCAGGATATAGAGTAACAAGAAAAATTTCATACAGAAATTTTTACAAGAAAAAAATTACATGAAGTAATTGATTACATGAAGACATATCAAATCTATAATTTGAAACACACTACAACAAAACTGATCTGGTCTCTTCAAAACTCAAAATCTTGGGTGTGATAATGTTATTTGTGATTATGTACAGAATGCCCTTATTCTTAGCAATGCATGCTGAAGCATTTACGGATAAAGTATCATAATGTCTGCAACTTTTTTTCAAAGTATTCAGCAAAGACAGGTAGATAGGTAGATAAATTATGCAAATATAACAAAATATCATCATTGTATGTTTGAAATTTTCATATTAAAAAGTTGGGGCCCTAGCTGGCTTGGCTCAGTGGATAGAGCATCGGCCTGCGGACTAAAGGGTCGTGGGTTTGATTCCGGTCAAGGGCATATGCCTGGGTTGTGGGCTCGATCCCCAGTGAGGGGCGTGCAGGAGACAGTTGAACAGTGGTTCTCTCTCATCATGTTTCTGTCTCTCTCTCTCCCTCTCCCTTCCTCTCTGAAATCAATAAAAATATATTAAAAAAAAAAAAAAAGTTGGGGATTCTGGCCGGCATGGCTCAGAGGTTGAGCATCAACCTGCGAACCAGGAGGTCACAGTTCGATTCCCAGGTCAAAATACATAGGAGTAAAAAGGCAAAATGCAAAAGGGATGGCTAGAGTGGCTTAGTTGGTTGAGCGTCGTCCTATGCACCAAGAGGTTGCCGCTTCAATTCCCAGTCAGGGAAACATGCCTGGGTGGCGGGCTCCATCCCCAATAGGAAGGCATGCAGGAGGCAATCAATGGTTCACTCTTGATGTTCCTATCTCTTTCTCTCTCTCCCTTCCTCTCTCTCTAAAAATTCAATAAAACATATTTTTAAAAATGATATATGCATCCCTATGTGTACTGCAGCATAATTAACAACAGCCAAGATATGGAAGCAATCTAAGTGTCCACTGATAGACAAGTGGATAAAAAAAAAATGTGATAATGGAATATTACTGGGTCATAAAAAAGAATGAAATCTTGCCATATATGACAACATGGATGGACCTAGAGGATATTATGCTAAGTGAAATAAGTCAGATAGAAAAAGACAAATACCATGTGATTTCACTTATATGTGGAATCTAAAAAATAAATGAACAAACAAAACAGAAACAAATGCACAGATACAGAGAACAAACTGATGGTCACCAGATGGGAGGGGGTTAGGGCAGTGGTCGGCAAACTCATTAAACAACAGAGCCAAATATCAACAGTACAACGACTGAAATTTCTTTTGAGAGCCAAATTTTTTAAACTTAAACTTCTTCTAATGCCACTTCTTCAAAATAGACTCGCCCAGGCTGTGGTACTTTGTGGAAGAGCCACACTCAAGAGGCCAAAGAGCCGCATGTGGCTCGTGAGCCGCAGTTTGCCGACCACTGGGTTAGGGGAATAGTGAAAACGGTGAAGAGATTAAGAAGTACAAATTGGCAGTTATAAAAATAGTCATGGGGATCCTTTTGTAGCTCATAAGCGTGATGATTGGGTGGTCATACACATATGTGAGGTGTGCTTCCCACAAACCTTGTTATGACTTTGGCACATTACCCGTCTGACATGAGAAAAAAAAAAGTCATGGGGATATGGTGTCAGATGGGTATTAGACTTATCAGGGCTATCACTTTGCAAATTATATAAATGTCTAATCATTGTGTTGTACACCTGAAACTAATATAATATTGTATGCCAACTGTAATTGAAAAAAAAAAACACAAACAGCAAAAAAACATATGGCCACAAAGAAATAACACACCTACTATAATGGCTAAAATTTATAAGAATGATAATATCAAGTGTTGATAAGAATATAGAACAACTGGAGCTCTCATATTCGTTGAATATAAAAAGGTACAAGCAACCTGGTAGTTTCTTATAAAGTTAAGCATATACTTATCAGAGGACCCAGCAATATCCTTCTAGGTACTTAGCCCAAATAAATAAAAACATATCTACACAAAGACTTGACTATGAAAGTAAATAGCAACTTTATAATAACCTCAAACTGGAAACAACCCAAATGTCCATCAATTATTAAATGAATAAAATGTAGTATCTCTCTACTATATTTGGAGTACTGCCCATAGAGGTCAAGGATGCTGTTAAATATCCTACAATGCACAGGACAGTCTCTGAAATGAAGAATTACCCAGCCCAGAATGTCCATACTGCTAAAGTTGAAAATAAATTGTTGAAGCTGGGTAAAAGGTACATGGGTATTTCATGACAGCATTCTACTTTTGTACCTCTCTCAATTTATGTAACAAATGTTTTTTAAAACACATATCTAGCCCTGGCCGGTTTGGCTCAGTGGATAGAGCGTCGGCCTGCAGACTCAAGGGTCCCAGGTTCGATTCTGGTCAAGGGCACATGCCTGCGCTGTGGGCTCGATCCCCAGTGCAGGGGCGTGCAGGAGGCAGCCAATCAATGATTCTCTCTCATCACTGATGTTTCTGTTTCTTTCTCTCTCTCTCTCTCTCTCTCTCTCTCTCTCTCTCTCTCTCTCTCTCTCTCTCTCCCCCTCTCCCTTCCTCTCTGAAATCAATAAAAAAAATATATAAAAAAACACATATCTAAATAATACATGATTCAGTAAACCCTTAATTGAATATAAAAAAAAAATACTACTCAAACCCCAGCCAGTAGCTTGCTTGGTTGGAGAGTTGTCCCATACACCAAAAAGTTGGGAGTTTGATTCCCGGTCAGGGTACATACTGGAGGCAACCAAGCAATGTTTCTCTCTCACATCTATGTTTCTCTCACATCTATGTTTCTCTTTCTCTCTCTCCCTTTGTCTCTCTCTAAAATCAATAAACACATCCTCGGGTGAGGATTTAAAAAAAAAAATCTCATTGTGGGAATGACCTTTATGCCTCTGTTCTTGAAGGGGAGAGAGGCTAATGTGAAAGGTAGAGAGATATGTAGAAGTTTGATAGAGGGAAGATAAAAGAAATTTCACATGCTACCCTTCTTCCCCGCCCCCCCCCCCATTGTCCTATCTAATCCCAGCCTGGCACTAAGTCATGCTTTCTATGGTAGATGGACTTCTAAGATGATCACCAATTATTCCTGCCTCCTAGTATTCACACCCTTGTGTAATATCCTCTCTCTGAATATGGGCTGGCCTAGTGACTTGCTTCTAACCTATAAAATATGGCAAAGGTGATGGGATGTCAATTTCATGATCTTATATAATAAAAGCCTAATATGCTAAGTGTCCAGTTGTCGGTTCAACCAATCAAAGCGTGATATGCTAATGATATGCTAAAACCGCTCAACCGCTCGCTATGATGTGCACTGACCACCAGGGGGCAGAGAGTTGACCGGTCGACCAGTCGCTATGACGTGTACGGATCACCAGGGGGCAGACACTCTGACAGGTAGGTTAGCTTGCTGCTGTGGGGTCTGGCCAATCGGGACTGAGTGAAACAGACCAGACACGCCCTGGAGCCCTCCCGTGGCCCCTCCCCAGCTGGCCAACCTCCCGCGTCCCTCCCTGGCCCCAATCGTGCACTGGTGGGGTCCCTTGGCCCAAACCCTCAGGGGATGTCAGAGAGCCAGTTTTGGCTCGATCCCACAGGCCAGGTTGAGGGACCCCACCGGTGCACGAATTCATGCACCGGGCTTCTAGTTAGGTTATAAAAGATGGACACTTCTATCTCCCTAGAACAGCGGTCGCCAACCTTTCGGACTTCACGGACCACCAGTGGTCCACAGACCACCAGTTGGCAACCGCTGCCCTAGAAGACTCTGTATATTGCCTTCTCAGCATGCCATTTCCGAGAGGCCACATGGCAAGGAACAGAGAGCAGCCTGCAGGCAACAGCCAGTGAAAAATCAAGGCCCTTAATCCAACTTCCCTTGAGGAAGTGAATTCTGCCAAAACACAACCAAGTGAGCTTGCAAGCAGTTCCTTCATTAGTCAAGCATTGAGATGAGACTTGAAACTTAACTGACACCTTAACTGTTGCCTGTAAGAGGCCCTAAAACAGATGACCCACCTAAGTTGTGCCCAGATTCCTAACCCATAAAATGTGCCATAATAAATGTGTTTTATTAAGAAGCTAAATTTGTGGTAATTTTTTATGCAATAATAAATAAATAAAAATAAATGCACCCTGACTGGAAATCCTGCTGAATATTCACCTCCTTTAACACTGTTCGGCAATTTCTTAAAAAGTTAGATACTATACCATACAACCCAGCAATCCCACTGCTAGAGATTTACCCAAAATAAATGAAAACATGTCTACACAAAGACTTGTACAAAAATGCTTATAGTAGCTTTATTCACAATCATCAAAACCAGAAACAGACCAGCAAGTATGTCTCAGTGGTTGAGTGTTGAGCTAAAACCAGGAGGTCACAGTTTGATTCCCAGTCAGGGCACATACCTGGATTGCAGGCTTGATCGCCAGCAGGGGGCGTGTAGAAGGCAGCAGTTCAATGATTCTCATCATTGATGTTTCTATCTCTCCCTCTCCCTTCCTCTCTGAAATCAATAAAAATATATTTCAAAAACAACAACACAGGTGAATGGATAAACAAACATGTTATATCCATACAACAAAGCAATACCGATATTTAGCATTAAAAAGGAATGAACTACTGCTACATGCAACAACATGGATAAATATAAAAATCTTTATATTGAATGAAAGCTAGCACGAAAGAAAATATAATGTATGAATGCATTCATACAAAATTCTAAAAAATGGGGGCGCTGGAGGGACAGATTGAAAATCAAGAGTATAGAAACTTTTTAGGGAATTAGAAATTTTCTGTACTTGATATGGTGATTGTTTCAGGAAAAGTACTATAAACTAATAAATACATTATTAAAACTCATCACCGCCGAAACCGGTTTGGCTCAGTGGATAGAGCGTCAGCCTACGGACTGAAAGGTCCCAGGTTCGATTCCGGTCAAGGGCATGTACCTTGGGTGCAGGCAAATCCCCAGTGGGGGTTGTGCAGGAGGCAGCTGATCGATGTTTCTCTCTCATCGATGTTTCTAACTCTCTGTCCCTCTCCCTTCCTCTCCGTAAAATATCAATAAAATATATTTAAAAAAATAAAAAATAAAAATAAAACTCATCACCAAAGAATATATGCACCCCTATGTTCATTGCAGCGTTATTTATTTATTTATGATATGTGATTAAATGATTTCTCTGACTCCAGGGTTAAAATACAGAAACCAAAACTAGACATAATTCTAACTCTGTAAGAGTCACTCCAATAGCAATGCAGCTGTCTAAAACATTTTCCTATGTATAAGTATCTATTATTTGTGTAACTTTTAAACTTTAAAATAAAAGTACTACATTTATGAGTAAAAAAAAAAAAAAAAACCATGCATGCAGTTTACTGTATGTAAATTATGCCTCATTAACTTGACAAAAAAAAAATCACCTCTTTGTCAGGATTTCTTTAACTACATTTAATACAGCTGATTCCATTATTCTACCTTATCCCTCAAACAGTATTCTACAGATAAATTACCCAAACTGCAGAGAAACCAGGACTTCTTGAATTCTACAGTAGTTAAAACTTAGAGAACATTATTATGTGTCAGACATTGCTCTGAGTGCTTTGCATTATTAACTCAATTATTCCCCCATGGAATAGATCCTATAACCCCCATTTTACAAGTGAGGAAGCCGAGGGACAGAGAACAAACTTGCTTAAGGTACTACAGCTAATAAGTGACAGAGCCAACATCACCCCACTCTATATCTCAGACCACTCAAGTATCGGTAAAGCATACTTTCAGCTCACTAGAGACTGATAGGTTCATTCATTCATTCAACAAATTACTTAAGCATGCAATATATACCAGGTATTATTCTAAAAGCTCAAGATATAATGGTGAAGAAAATAAAGACATGGTACTTGGTTTTATGAAGCTTACATTCTAGTAAAAACTTAGGTTTCAAGCCCAGGATTCTCGCCCAGCCAGCATGGCTAAATGGCTGAGCGTCGACCTATGAACCAGGAAGTCACAGTTTGATTCCCAGTCAGGGCACATGCCAGGGGTTGCGAGCCTGATCCCCAGTGTGGGATGTGCAGGAGGCAGCCGATCAATGATTCTCTCTCATCATTGATGTTTCTCTCTTCCTCTCCCTTCCTTTCTGAAATCAATACAAAATATATTTTTAAAAAAAGATTTCAAGTGCAGGATTCTTAATTATTTATCTAAATATTTATGGGGAAAAAAAAGTTAAGTTGCATAGTGGCCAGATTTGCTTTAACCAGCTAAAGCAGAGGTCCCAAACCTGTCTGCACTCTAGAATCACCTAAGTATCTTTTATTTTATGTTTTAAATTTAACGTTTTTAATATATTTTATTGATTTTTTACAGAGAGGAAGGGAGAGGGATAGAGAGTTAGAAACATAGATGAGAGAGAAACATCGATCAGCTGCCTCCTGCACACCTCCCACTGGAGATGTGCCCGCAACCAAGGTAACATGCCCTTGACCGGAATCGAATCCGGGACCTTTCAGTCCGCAGGCCGATGCTCCATCCACTGAGCCAAACTGGTTAGGGCACCTAAGCATCTTTTAAAAATTCCAAAGCTCAGGCCATACTCCCAGGCCAACTAAAGAACAAAACCCCAAAGGGATTGGGTGTGGGGAGGAAGGGAGACAAAGGCATAAGTAATTTGCAAAGCTCCATCAAGTGACTGGAATGTGAAGACAAGTTTGGGAAATCACTGAGCTAGAGTTTTTATGTCTGATTAATGATAAAGTTCATTCATGGTGATGAGAGAAGTAGATGAGTGAAAAACAAAACAAAACAAAACAAAAACCGACTATATACACTTGCTCTTCTCTGAATCAGAGACTTGGAAAATAGCTTTGATTTTTTTCCCAATGTTATCAATTCTGAGAATATCAGAAAGAGGACCAAATAAATATTTTCCTTCTTGGATTTATCCATGCCTTCAATCCCCTCCAGAATCATGGACAATTAAGATATTCAACTTTTCATCTTTCCTTGGTACTTTCCATGTAGCCAATAAAGAACTCTTCCATATTGCATATTTCCAACAGAACAGAAAAAGACATGACTCAACTGCTTTTCTATTATGCAGATTTTTAAAATATATTTCTTTATTGATTTCAGAGAAGGGAAAAGGAGAGTGATTGAAACATCAATGATGAGAGAGAATCATTGACTGGCTGCCTTCTGCACACCCCCTACTGGGGATTGAGCCCGCAACCCAGGCATGTGCCCTTGGCTGGAATCGAACCTGGGACCCTTCAGTCCACAGGCTAACGCTCTATCCACTGAGCCAAGCCGGCCAGGGCGTATTATGCAGATTTTAACTCAGTCACTTTGGGTCCAACCCATAGGCCAAATGAAGCTTGCCAAAATAAAATAATCTACAGACATTGAGATCAAAATGCCTTCTTTTTAAAAAGTCTATTTCTAATTTAATCCTTTGTTTAAGTAGAAATCAAGTCTTTTATAAATCAAACTTCATAGAATCAACACACCTGTGTAAGAACTCTGACCACTCTCAGAAAAGATAGAGGTTCAGTAGGACCCCTCTCCATTCTATCCAGGACCTAGACAGAAAGGAAAAAAAGGGCAAACAGGAAGAGAGACATCAGAAGAAGACTATATAAGCCCCATAAACCTCTTCAAAGTAAAATTTCGTGATTGCCCAAATTTGTTCTCTCTACCACTGTTTCTGCTAATTTCACTCTAGAAAGAGTTGTAAAAGGCATGAGATCACCTATAGTCTCAAGTCCAGGATTTTGTTTAACAATGAAAGCTTATCATAATCACCGAGGGATACTTTTCAAAATACATCAGTAGTGATTACAATAGGGTACATTTTATAATTCAACATCCTTATGATTTGTGCACTTCACATTGTGTATGTAACATTTCAATTAACAAATATGTAAAAACCAATACATTTGTCCTGAGGAGAACCCCTGAAGGATTCTAATTAAGTGGGAGCAGAAACAGAGTCCCCCAGAGGTTACATGATTTGTCCTATGGCATATATATAATTAGCTACAGACTTAAGTCTTTCTTGATACTTTCCTGCTCTTTCTGTTGTAAAACTATAAATATGCTGATTATACTTTTTAACATTTACCTACACTGTGAAAAAACTTTATTACATATGACAACTGTAAAAAACAAACAAGCACACAAATAAATAGAAAACACAGATGCCCTGGGTTCACAACTGCTGCACCATTCATATAAGGAAATTAAATAAAGCCAAATGCCCAGGGAAACATTTCCTAACCTCAATATCCACTTTTTAAAATGTTTTCAGTCCTGGCCAGTTTGGTTCAGTGGCTGGAGGATCGGCTTGTGGACTGAAGGGTTGTGTGTTTGATTCCCAGTCAAGGGCATGTACCTCAGTTGTGGGTTTGATGTCGGGGTGTGTGCAGGAGGCAGCCAGCCAGTCTATGTGTCTCTCTGACACGGATGTTTCTCTCTCTTTTCCCCATCCCACTCTTTCTCAAAAGATCAATGGAAAAAAATATTCTCAGGTGAGGATTAAAAATAAATAAAAATGTTTTCAGGCCTGGCTGGTGTGGCTCAGTTGGCTGGGTGTTGTCCATGCACCAAAAAGTTGCCATCTGATTTCCCGGTCAGGGCACATGGCTGGTTGCAGGCTCAATCCTGGTAGGGGGCCTGCAGGAGACAGCCAATCTCGATGGTTTGCTCTCACATCAATATTTCTCTCTCTCTCCCTTCCTCTCTCTTTAAAAGCCAATAAAAATATTTTTTAAAAGGTTTTCATACAAATGTCAAATTATTAGTTATAAAATCAACTGGGTATGTCTTGAGAATAGAATTATTTATGATAATAAAACACAGCCCTGGCTGGTTTGGCTCAGTGGATAGAGCATTGGCCTGCGGACTTAAGGGTCCCAGGTTCGATTCCTATCAAGGACACATGCCCAGGTTGCAGGCTCAATTCCCAGTAGGGGGCATGCAAGAGGAAGTCAATCAGTGATTCTCTCTCATCATTGATGTTTCTATCTCTCCCTCCCTCCCTCTCTGAAATCAATAAAAATATATTTAAAAAATAAAAATAAATAAAACACAGGTAACAGAATAGAAAAAGAGCTAGGCTGAGCATGGCAGAATGCACCATGAATTCTAGTCATGATCTTCCCATAAAGCTGTTGCATGATTTTGGGTAGGACACAATTTCTCTGGGCCTAAGATTCCTAAATTATAAAATGAGGATGAATTACTAAGCTCAAACTAAATAGAATCTCAGGTTCCTTCTAGCTTTATGAAAACTCAAGAACTATTTATTAAGAATGTTAATTATTATTCTATATGCTTTCACTTTAACAAATGAATATCTCTATTCAAGTATTTTAAGTAGCTTTGTAAAATAAGAATCCTAGAATTCCTACATTTTCTGCCTTATAAACCTAAATCTGGATATTATACTTATAGTACTTAAGAAATTAAGTTGGCCTTTTATGACCACACTAGTGCCCCAGTGCACGGATTCGTGCACATTGAAAGGAAATTAATTAGAAGGTGGCCGGTGGGATGGGACTGGGTGAGATGGGCCGGACACGCCCTGGAGCCAACCTCCCGCAGCCCCTTCCCAGCCGGCTGCACCTGGGGTGGCAATGGGGCTCAAAGGTCATTTGCAGAGTGAGAGTGGTCCCTCCGGCAGGTGGGGTCCTTCAGCCTGGCCTGCGGGGATCGGGCTGAAACTGGTTCTCCAACACCCCTGAGGGGTCCTGGATTGCAAGAGGGTGGTTCTCGGGTGATACACCCTGGAATTGGGCTCCCTCCTCTCTGGTTCCGGGGTGCTGATGTCACCCGAGAACTGCCGCTGCCAAGTCACTGCAGCTCGGCAGCTCCTGTGTTGAGCGTCTGCCCCCTGGTGGTCAGTGCACGTCATACCTACTGGCTGGTTGGATGGTCGCTTAGCCTTTTATATATATAGACTAGAGGCCCGGTGCACATATTCATGCACCAGTGGGGTCCCTTGGCCTGACCTGTGGGAATGGGCCGAAACTGGCTCTCCAACATTCCCCAAGGGGTCTCAGATTGCAAGAGGGTGCAGACCAGGCCAAGGGAAACGGAGGAGGTTGACCAGCTGGGGAGGGACCGCGGGAGGGCTCCAGGACGTGTCTGGCCCATCTTACTCAGTCCCGATTGGTCGGACCCCGGAAGCAACCTAACCTACTGATCAGAGCATCTGCTCCCTGGTAGTCAGTGCATGTCATAGTGACTGGTTGACCAGTCGACTGTCTGCCCCCTGGTGGTCAGTGCACATCATAGCGAGCGGTTGAGTGGCCTTAGCATATCATTAGCATATTATGTTTTTTAAAAAAATATATTTTATTGATTTTTTTACAGAGAGGAAGGGAGAGGGATAGAGTTAGAAACATCAATGAGAGAGACACATCGATCAGCTGCCTCTAGCACAGCCATGGGCAAACTACGGCCCGCGGGCCGGACCCGGCCCGTTTGGCTGTTCTATCCGGCCCGCGGAGCCGAAAGAGCGGAGGGTTCTCTTGCTCTCCCCTCCACTCCTTTACTTTGAATTTATATTAGTTCACACAAACACTCCATCCATGCTTTTGTTCCGGCCCTCTGGTCCAGTTTAAGAACCCATTGTGGCCCTCGAGTCAAAAAGTTTGCCCACCCCTGCTCTAGCACATCCCTGATGTGCCCACAACCAAGGTACATGCCCTTGATAGGAATCGAACCTGGGACCTTTCAGACGCTCTATCCACTGAGCCAAACCAGTTAGGGCAGCATATTATGTTTTGATTGGTTGAACGGCCAACCAGCCGACTGGACACTTAGCATATTGGGCTTTTATTATATAGAATTGCCTTAAATGTTTCAGGATAATTTATAAGGCATTTAAAAAGTGTCTAAATAAACAGCCAATTATGAACTGTCCAAGACAATCTGCCATAGCACAGCTTTGTAAGATCCTATCCCATCATCCCTTCACCCTTTTGTGAGGTTCTTATGAATATAAAATTATGCATGCTTCCTGTTTCCAAGTCTAGGGCCGCAAGGGAAAATTTATGCAAATTTTTAGCCAAATTATAAAAATTTAGTTCCCTGAAAGGATCAACAAAATGCCTGTCCAGGACATTGGCCTTTCAATACTGTAACAACACTGGTTTGCTCTTGGTAGGAGTAACAGACAATTTAAGAGATTAGGGAATATTAACATTAACTCTTAAAACTTCAATCCTAAGATTTTAGTATAAGAAACAAAAGATAGTGAAGTATAAAATTTTATTTTATTTTTTTATGTTTTTATTGATTTTAGAGCGAGAAGAAGAGAGAGGAATAGAGACAAAAACACAGATGCAAAACACTGATTGGCTGCCTCCTGCACGCGCCTACTGGGGACCAAGCCTGCAACTCAGGCATGTGCCCTGACCCGAAATCAAACCGTGACCTCTTGGTTCATGGGTCAATGCTCAACCACTGAGCCACACCTGCTGGGCTAAAATATAAAATTTTTATTCCTAAAACTAGCACTCATCCTAACACAGATATCCTATATAATAAAAGTATAGCATGCAAATTGTCCCTTCGACCAGGAGTTCGTCTGGGAGTTTGACCAGGGGGTGGCCGGGGGAAGAGAGGAGGTCCCAGCCGGCAGTCGGCAACTGCTAGGGTCCCTACCAGTGCCCGAATTTTGTGCACTGGGCCTCTAGTAGCTAATAATTTAATCATGCACACTGTAAACCAGAAGAATAAATCAGAGGCTCAATGAGATTTTTCCTGTCTTGTTAGATACCATAGTAGGTGGATAAAGTAAAATTTAGGGAAAGACTACTTCATACATCATGTTCTAATTATGAATACCACCATGTTAAAGCTATAATACAAAAAATAACACGTTTGGAGTATCAGCCTTTTAATCCATGCTCTAAATATACAAATGACATTGAAAAGTTGACCAAATCCTACAATCTAGGACCTAATAAAAATTCTCTAAAAATAACTTGACAAGAATTTGAGCACAGTAAGAACCAGAGAGACCTTGGCAATAATCTGGTCCAATACCCTTATGGAATGGATGAAAAATTAAGGCTTGAGTCAACAATTTATTCAAAGCTTCTTAGTAGTAAGGAAACTTTCTATGTGACACTTCTTTACAAGTGAAATACTTCATTTTGAAAGAACTAGAAAAGTAGCCCTCACAGGGGTGGCTCACTGATAGAACCTACATAAATGGATTATGCAGTTGGAACAAGGAATTAGATATCTATTCCATGATAAAAAAGAAAATATGTGATATAAAAAGTAAAAAAAATAGTTGTAGAATAATGTATATGGTATCATGATAGTCTTATAAAATGAGAGAAGATGAATCTGTAGGTATATGTGTTTCTACTAACATAGAGAAAATTATGGAATACTAGGCTATTTCACTTGAGTAGCTTAGAGGAGAGGAACTGGAGACTTTGACTTTTTCTTCATGTACCTCAAGTGATGTTTTGCTTGTTTCAATTCGCCTATAGAACTTTTGTGGTTTGAAAGGAAAATCCTATTTGAGCATAACATAACAAAAAAAGAAATGAAGTAAGAAAAAAATCTATAATAGGAATGACTGAAAAATAGTTCATTAAAAGTGATAAAGAATTGGTATATAGGCTCTGGCTGGGTAGTTCAATTGGTTGGAGCATCGTCCCAATATGCCAAGGGTTCGATCCCAGGTCAGGGTTCATACAAGACTCAACCAATGAATGTATAAGTGGAACAAATAAGTGCACAAATTGATCTCTCTCTCTCAAAATCAATACATAAAAAAATTTTTAAAAAGAATTGATGTATATAAAAAACAGCCAAATGAAATACTCAGAGGACAAGGAATAAAATTAAATTCTGGGTGCTCTGTGTGTGGGTATGTAAAACAGCTTTTATGATTTAAGACTTACTTCCATTTCAAAAATAAAAATAAGAGAAGTTTGTGTGCTTTTTTTATCCTCATCCGAGGATATGCTTCTATTGATTCTTAGAGAGAAAAAGGGAGAAAAAAACATGATAGAGAAATATCGATCGGTTGCCTCCTATACCCACCTGACTGGGAATCAAATCCGCAACCTTTTGGTGCACAGGACAACATTCCAACTAACTGAAACACCTAGTCAGAGCAAAAGAAGTTTTTGATTCAAGAGCTTTGTTTTTGTTGTTTTTTTTTAAATATATTTTTATTGATTTAATAAAATCAATAAAGGGAGGGGGAGAGAGAGAGAGAAACCGCAGTGATGAGAGAGAATCATTGATAAGCTGCCTCCTGCACACCCCTCACTGTGCCCTTGACTGGAATTGAACTTGGGACCCTTGAGTCCACAGGCCGACGCTCCATCCACTGAGCCAAACCACCTAGGTTGTCAAGAGCTTTGTTTTTTAGGTTTGTCTACTTAGATTTTTTTTTTTAAGCAAACATGATTCATCACAATATCCTGTCAAAGAAATGCCCTATTATATATTTACAACCTGTATCTCTCTTTTTTTGGTTAAATTACATTTAATTTTAGCTATATTTTGAAACTTGAAATTTGTCTTTTATAATAATGCATCATTTTTGTTATACTGAATAAAATTTGTAAATGCATAGTACAAACTTAAAAGGAAAATAACAATAAGTAAATAAACAAACAAAAGGAAAACACCATATCAACACTGAACAAATGGTCAAATAATATGAAAATTAGATAAAACAAGATTGAAAAAATGCTTATCATTGATAAAAATAAAAAACATATTTGGTCCTTGCCAGTTTGGCTCAGCAGTCCATAGACTGAAGGATCTCGGGTTTGATGCTAGTCAAGGCCAAGTACCTCGGTTGCAATTCGATCCCAGTAGGGGCGCGTGCGGGAGGCAACCAGTTGATGTCTCTCTCACATCAATATTTCCCTCCCTCTCTCTCTCTCTCTCTCTCTCTCTCTCTCTCTTTCCCCCCTCCCTTCCACTCTCTCTAAAAATGAACTCTCTCTCTTTCCCCCCCTCCCTTCCACTCTCTTTAAAAATGAATAAAAAATATCCTCAGGTGAGTATTTAAAGAAACAAAACATATATGCTAGTCACAAAAGAAAATAAATGCAACTTCACAAAAGAGAGATCTGGCAGTTACAACTTGAACCCTGTGATTTATGTACCTGGTGATATTGTGCAATATGAAGAATATTAATTATTTTTGCCAAAATGTTTAGCTAGAATATAATCAAGTTTTTAAATCTAACCAATTCCTTAAAATCAAACCAAGTCCTTAAACCTTTCAGTTTAGGGAAATACAAGGAATAAAGGAGCAAGTTGAATGCCACAAAAGAAAGAGATAAATCCAGAATATGGCACATTCAACAAGAAAACTGCTCTGGCCAAAACCGGTTTGGCTCAGTGGATAGAGCGTCGGCCTGCCGACTGAAGGGTCCCGTGTTCGATTCCGGTCAAGGGCATGTACCTTGGTTGCGGGCACATCCCCAGTAGGGGGTGTGCAGGAGGCAGCTGATTGATGTTTCTCTCTCATCGATGTTTCTAACTCTCTATCTCTCTCCCTTCCTCTCTGTAAAATATCAATAAAATATATTTAAAAAAAAAAAAAAAGAAAACTGCTCTGGTCTCAACAAATCAATGCCATGGGGGGAAAAGGTGAGGGAGCAGACAAATGGGAATTGTTACAGGTTTTAAAAAATAAAAAACTACAAAAATAATAACATGCAAATGAAATGCACAGTACCTAGTTTTATTTTTTGTTGAGAGAGAGAGAAACATGATTGGTTTGTGAGAGACACATCGATTGGTTGCCTTCCACACGGCTGGGGATCGTACCTGCAACCCAGGTACATGCCCTTGACTGGGAATCAAACCGGTGACCCTTTGGTGCGAGGGCCAATGCTCTAACCACTGAGCCCCCGGCCAGGGTGCACAGTCCTTAATTTGATTCCACTTTGAACATTTTGGAGACAATTGGAGAAACTACTCTGGCTTTATCTCCCCACAGCTCTTCAACATACCAGCAAACCACACTTCTCACTATTTCATTTCCTAAATATTCCTTATACTTTTCTATGTCCATCATTCCCTTTGGTTCTTCTCTCTTTAACTCAACTTGTTGCAATCTTACCCTTCCTTTTATTTAGTAAGTTTTAATTTAATACCTCTTTATCATGTCACCTGTTAGTAGTTAAATTTTGTTCCCCCAAAAGGTATCTATAATAATAAAAGGGCAATATGCTAGTTAGACTGGACTTCCTTCCGGACGTCCTTCCTGATGAAGCCAGGGCAGGAGGGAAGCCAGCCTGGGTCCTGGGTGCCTGCAGGTGGCCCAAGGGAAGCCAGCTTGGGTCCCGGGTGCCTGTGGGCGGCCCGAGGGAAGTCAGCCCAGGTCCAGGGTGCCTGACAGCGGCCAGTGGGAAGCCAGGGTCCTGGGTGCCAGAGGGAAGCCAGTGCTGGCAGCCGGGGGAAGGAAGGCCTACTCTTGCACGAATTTTCGTGCATCAGGCCTCTAGTCCTATATAATAAAGAGCTAATATGCAAATGGTCATAACGTCATAACACTGTCATGCCTTCACGCCTCAGAAACTCAACATTGGGGAGAGAGGAATGGGGACCAGCCAGGCACAAATGAGCTTGCGAGAGAGGAATGGGGACCAGCCAGGCACAAATGAGCTCGCGAGAGAGGTGGGGACCAGCCAGGCTGTGGCCTGGGAAAGGGACAAGCCGCCTGTCCCATGGTCCTGGGCACCAGCGGCTGTGGCTGCGACCCGGGAGAGGGACAAGCTGCCCGCCCCACGGTCCCAGGCACTAGCGGCTGTGCCTGCGCCTGCGGCCCAGAAGAGAAACAAGCCTCCCACCCCACAGTCCTGGGTGCCAGTGGCTGCACCTGCACCTGAGGCCCGGGAGAGGGACAAGCCGCCCGCCCCACAGTCCCGGGCGCCAGTGCCTGCGGCCTGGGCAAAGCCACCCGCCCACGGTCCCCTGCGGCTGCAGCCGACCCGGGCAAAGCTGGCCCAGGTCCTGGGTGCCTGCGGCCGGCCAGAGGAGGGAATCCTGGGTGCCGGGTGTGGGGCGAGGCAGAGGCGGTTAGGGGTGATCAGGCTATCAGGGGAGTAGTTAGGGGCAATCAGGCCGGTAGGGGAGCAGTTAGAGGCGATCAGGCAGGCAGGCAGAGATGGTTAGGGGCCATCAGGCAGGCAGGCAGAAGTGGTTAGGGGCAATCAGGCAGGCAGGCAGAGGGGTTAGGGGAGATCAGGCAGGCAGGCAGGTGAATAGTTAGGAGCCAGCAGTCCCGGAATGCGAGAGGCAGTAGGACATCCCCCGAGGGGTGCCAGATTGGAGAGGGTGCAGGCTGGGCTAAGGGACTCTCCACCCCCAGTACCACAGAATGTGACCTGACTTGGAAATAGGGTTACTGCAGGTGTAATTAGTTAAGAAGAGGTCATATTGGAGTAGAGTAGGTCCTTAATCCAATTATGACTAGTGTCTCTCTATAAGAAGAGGGAAATTTGGAGACATACAGGGAGAATGCCATGTGACAACAGAAGTAGAGAGTGAAGTGATGCAGCTGTAAACCAAGAAACACCGAGAACTGATAGAAGCTAGGAAGAGGCAAGGAAGAAAGGATTCTACTCAGTCTCAGAGGGAACATGGCCTTGCGGACACCCTGAATTCAGGTTCTAGCTTCAAGAAATATCAGAGAACAGGCCCTGGCCAAATAGCTCAGTTGGTCAGAGCATCATCCTGACATGCCAAGGTTGTGGGTTTGATCCCCAGTCAGGGCACATACAGGAATCAACCAATGAATACATAAGTAAGTGGAACAACAACTCAATGTTTCTTTCTCTAAAAATCAATTTTAAAAAAAGAGTATGTTTAAAAAAAAACAACAAAGAGAACTATAGAAAATAAATTATTTCAAGTTACCCACCTTATGACTACACTTGGGAAAGTAATACACCACCTTTTCCATGAAGCCTTTCCTGATCCTACAAATTGAAATTTTCTCACTCTCTCTCTCTTCTGAATTCCCACAGCACTTACTATATCATTTGAGTCATGCTTTCTCCTGATTTTTAATTTATGTTCACATCACTTCCCCAGATGAATGAGTTTACTGGAAGGCAGAAACTAGTTACTCATCAACTGTATACATCTCTCAATGCTGGTAAGCAGTTGACATATACTGACTATACTAATCACATTTTTCTCCACACTTATTCTAATCTCAATGCTTTTGAATGAGTCATCTCCTCATACACTGAAGAGTTAAACACAACTTAAAATAACTAAGTTAAAGGCTCAATTTTCTTTAGGATCATTCCTAGATTCAACTTTACTTATATTAGTTATATCAATATATTTCACATTGATATGTACATGCATGTATATGCATAAACTGCTGTTAATATCCACAATGAGAAAGAATGTTTAACAAATCCATTATTTAGGGTATATTAAGCTGTCTCTATTAAATCTAGTCAGATGCTGGTTTACCTATCTTCTCACTTTTACTGGTATTTGGTAGTTAACAACAGTGTCTTTAAATTTCTCTAAGTGTTTGAATTTTTTTAAGTCTATATTTTATAAAAGAGACAATCTTACTTCCATATAACATTTAAAATTATGGCAAGGGACTTAACCTAACAAATAATTTCCCTCAGTAAAATCCAAAACAGGAATGTGATTCACAAATTGGCAACTATTTCTTCCTGTGAGAGACAGCTGCTGTCTGATCTCTAGAAAATGTACATAAATGATACTACGGAACTAATATTAGTTCTATATTCAATGGTTCAAAATCAGTAAAGGAGCTGGTTAATGGGAACTTCTGTTGCCTCCTTGTGTGTGTATGCGGGGGAAGCGGGGGAGGATTTGCAACTGCTTAATTCTAAATACAAACTCAAATACCTATTTGAAGTATAAATACCCTCTGAATTTGGTGGTCATTAACATTATTAACTGACATTGTTTTTTCCCCAGCTTTATTGAGGTATAATGAACATAAGTTGTATAAGTTTAAGGTGTATGACAAGATGGATACATGTATACACTGAAAAATAACAAATATAACAATAAGGTTAGTTAACACGTGCATCACCTCACATAATTACCTTTTTGTGTGTGTGTTGAGAACATTTAAGATCTCTCTTAGCAACTTTCAAGTTTATAATACAGTATTGTTAGCTCTAGTCACCATGCTGAACATTAAATTCCCAGAACATTTTCATCTTATAACTGGAAGTTTGTACCCTTTGATCAACATCTCCCAACTTCCCCCACCTCCCAACCCCTAGCAACCACCATTCTACTCTTTGTTTCTATGAGTACAGCTTTTTAACTGACATAGTTAATATTAATTCATCATTAATAGTTTAACTGACATAGAATATACAATTCTTCACAAGTTAAAGAAGATGTGGTTCTATTTTTTTGCTTTACAGGATTTATATATAAAATATAGCTTATCACCTAGGGCTGCATTACTTCCTCCAACAAAGTCATAGTATTCTCTTTATGTATACAGGCAGTCCTCGGGTTACATCAGACTCGACATATGTCGTTTCATGGTAACGTCTCCATCTCCCATTTATTTATAAAAAAAAAAAAAGTTCCATCATTTCAACATATGTACATATGTGCTTTATGTTTTTTATTATTTATTTACCACAAGTAAAGGTCAGGAATTGTTATCTTTATTTTAAATTTTTTTTACTGTTTCACTTCATTACTGCTGTGTATGTGCTTCATGTGAGTGACGTAGATGTAGGTGGGTTCTGACTTATGGTGAAAATCACGTTATGTCGTGCCGTAGGAACGGATCTCTGACATAACCTGAGGACCTACTGTATACTAGAGGCCTGATGCACGAAATTCGTGCAAAGGGCTCGGCCCTCGCAGCCACGGTGGCTTGCCTCGGCCCTAGCAGCCCCAGCTTCGTCCGGAAGGTCATCCTGAAGGACGTCCGGAAGGTTGTTCGGCTGTCCAGTCTAATTAGCATATTACACTTTTATTATTACAGATTTATATATACCTCTCTTTGTTTATTAACTCAGCAAATGTTTATTGAACTCCTGAGCAGCCACCTTGTCTTTTTAGAATAAGGTGAGGTACAAAAAGATTAAATTTTAAAAAAATAAATAAATGTGCCAGACAACACATTAGGGAGACATTAGGGCCACAGGGCAGGGAAGGAGGATGGAACAGACACAGGCCCAGCCCTTAGGAGCACCCAATCTAGTGAGGAGCAAGAGATCAAACTAGTTCTGTATCTACACTTCAAGACCAGGCTTACTTTCCTAATGTACAGTTTTAATTATGTCATCATATGGCTAAAAACTTTTGTTGACTCCCCATTATTTAGTCAATCAAGTCCAAATTTCCCTGCTTAGAAATAAAAAGGATTCAAAGCCTTCCATGATTCAGTTGCATAATATGTCGAGGCTAAGAGTATAAGCTTTGTACTGCCTGGACTCTCCATCAAATGTTAGCTCTATGCCTCAGTCTCTTTACCTGTAAAAAAGAGGATTACAAACAGTGCCTGCCTCACAGGGTTGTTGTGAGGTTTAAATGAAATACAGTAAAACCTCAATATAACAAACTAATTCGTGTGAGGGGTGTCCATTGAAGATAAAATTCTGTTATATAATAAAGATTTCCCAAATACATACGTTAAAAAAATTGACAAATTAGTTTACCTGTTTTTACTTATGTAGACACATTTGTGTAATTAAAATGATGTATGAAAAGTTTAATTTCACAGAAGTTTTCTATATGTATTACAGTAATTTTATATATAGTAAATGCATGCATTATGAATATGTCTAGTACATGCATGCATTCCCCAGTCACAGAGAGTAAACAAGTGCACATGGCTGGGGCATGGCTTAGTGCAGGTGGGAACTACTGCAAAGTCACACCAGGCGACAACAATTATCGTGATGAAGGCGGTGTGATCACATGCTAATCGTTGTTTAGGCTGTGACTCTTCAATTTAAATATGTAGACTATAGTTGTAGTTACCTAATATTTATGTCAGTGAAATTACTACAGTGTTTTTTCCAACATATGCCTATTTGCTAAAATTTGTTAAAAATAACAGTGAATTAATAACAAAAAAATAACCTTTTAATTTAATTATAAGAAAATCTTGGTTAAAAACATTTAAACATTAACAAGGTGTTAATTTTCATTTATGACATACGGACCAGAAACTTTGTCCATTAAATTCAAAGTCCGCAAAATTGAGGGTTTACTGTACTAACTTATAAAATGCTTGGCACACTATCTGGCAAACAGTATACATGCAAAAAATGTGAGCTACTATTATTACTCCTGGTTTTGTTCAATCTTCATTTCCAGCCTTAACTCTATCAGCAGCCCTGTTATAATCTTATTCTTGAGCCAAACTGGACTCTGCTATCTCCTAAACACCCATATCTCTATAATCATGCTTTCACTCACCCTGCAAAAAACTGCCTCATCTCCAAGTATTATGAACTTAACCATTCCTGGCAACTCCACTCAAAGGCTACCTCTTTCAGGCACCATTCTCCAATATCTCAGGTCCATCACACATTACATATAACCCACATGACATTTAAACCTTGGCTAGACTCATCTTCATATCCTATAGAATTCTAGCCAAATGTACATGATAGGGCTCAATAAATGTTTGACAAATGAATTCCTATATTTCCTCTCTCCCATCCAACTGCTCTCTTGGAAAACAGCTCTACATCACAAGTTAAAAAAACAAAACAAAAATACTCTTCTGTAGTATTTCATAAAGCTGGCCAGCTACTTTTCTTTTCTATCATCAATGTGGTAATTTCTTTTTTTTAAATGTTTTATTGTTGAAAGTATTACATGTCTCCTTTTTTCCCCATTGACCTCTCCCCACCCACTCCCACCACGCCGCCCCCTCCCCCCGCCCCAGCACATGCCCTCATCCCCTTACTGTCTGTATCCATTGGTTATGCACATGCATACAAGTCCTTTGGTTGATCTCTTACCCTTCCCCCACCCTCCCGACTTCCCTCTGAGGTTTGTCGGTCTGTTCAATGCTTGTCTCTGTATCTATTTTTGTTCATCAGTTTATGTTGTCAAGAAATTATGTGGTAATTTCTAATGTACCCAGCACATAGATGCCTAAATATTCAGTGATTTGAACTAAATTTCATTTCATCTTTTAATATCAATTATCATTTTACTCATTATGATCAAGTATGAATCAGTCTTTTTTTTAAAAAATATATTTTATTGATTTTTTTATGTTTTACAGAGAGGAAGGGAGAGGGATAGAGTTAGAAACATCGATGAGAGAGAAACATCGATCAGCTGCCTCCTGCACACCCCCTACTGGGTATGTGTCGAAACCAAGGTACATGCCCTTGACTGGAATCGAACCTGGGACCTTTCAGTCCGCAGTTTGACGCTCTATCCACTGAGCCAAACCGGTCAGGGCTGAATCAGTCTTTTTAGTTATTACCTGCTTACAAACTCATCTGTCAGTTTCTGGCCATCTTGACCCTATTACAGTATGTCATTTATTGATTTAGGAGAGAGATTTTTTTGTTGTTAATACTCACCCAAGGTTATTTCTTCCACTGATTTTTAGAGAGTGGAAGGGAGGGAAAGAGGGAGAGAGTAGAGAGGGAGTGAGGATAAGAGGGAGGGAGGGAGGGAGGGAGGGAGAAAGAAACTTCTATGTGAGAGAGATACATTAGTTGGCAGCCTACTGCCTGTACCCCAACCTGGGCCAGCCGGGGTGACCAGGAATTGAACCCATGACCATTCGGTACACCGGCAATGCTCTAACCATTGAACAACTCCTGGCCAGGGCAGGAGAGATAATATTTAAAACCTCAGTAAGAACCAGAAAATTAAATACCTAAAAGGTGATAAAAGTAAATGTGCAAAGCATGTGAATAGTGAGGACCATGCAGAAAACACATCCCACCTAAAAGTTTCAGCTTTTATTGTATTGCTATGAGAGAATATGGGTTTAGTGTTGATAGATCTTATAATTTTTCAAGATACGTCAGAAACTCTGAAATCTGTATAAATTTTTAAGACATTAAAAATATTAGCTGGCTGGTGTGGCTCAGTGGTTGAGTGTTGACCCATGAACCAGAAGGTCATGGTTCGATTCCTGGTCAGGGCACATGCCTGGGTTGCGGGCTTGATCCCCAGTAGGAGGTGTGTAGGAGGCAGCTAATCAATGATTCTCTCTCATCATTTATGTTTCTATCCCTCTCTCCCTCTCCCTTCCTCTCTCTGAAATCCATAAAAACATTAAAAAATTATTGTCTGAATCAAACAAAAGGTGTCTGCAGTTCAAAACCAACCACAAGCTACCTGTTTGCATCCTCTGCTACAGAAGTTCTCTGTAAAAGTAAGTGTTGGGGTGGGAGGACTTCCATCTCAGCTGATAGTCTAAGGCAGCAGTTAAAACTAACAGACAACTTGGGAACATCTCCTGTAACACTAACTCTCAACCATTCTGTATTGACCAGAAAACCAAACTAATCCTACAGTTGTGTTGAGCATATGGAGCCTCTCCACTTGCTTAATGCTGGGAATCAGATATGAACAATAGTGCTAAATTACAGGAAACATTATTGTGCATTTTCTAGGTGTCACGCTGTTCTACATGTTACCTGAATTAACTCACTTAATCCTCAAACAATCCTATGAGATAAATACTATTATCCTATTTTAAAGATGAGGAATCTGAGGCAACTTGTCCAAAGTCACACAATTAGCAAGCAGTAGAGGTGGAATTAGGACCTCAGAGTCCACCAAAAGAACTCATAATTTGAAAACAAAGGCCATGGTACTGGGATAATTAATTGTACATGGGGAGAGAAAATGAAACTGGACCCTACCTCATACCACACACGAGAGTTGATTCCAGGTGGATTAAAGATATAAACATCAAAGACAAATCAGTAGAGCCTCAAGATAATAATCTAAAGAATAACTTCAAAATCTCTGGAGAGGGAAAGATTGATAAATTTGAGTTTACTGAAATTCAGAACTTCTTTTTAACAAAAGACAACTTAAAGAGATTTAAAAGATCAGAACAAACTGGGAAATGGCATCTATAATACATATAACCAGGAAAGGATTAATAATCAGAAAATATAAAGAAATCTTTTAGAAAAAAAAAACACAATAGAAAAATGGCAAAACAAGCCCCAGCAGAGTCTAAGCTGTAAAAACCTGGCATTAGGGTGGGGGGATTAAGGGGGTCCTGATATATGGTGATGGGAGATTTGACTTTGGGTGGTAGGCACACAGTGCAATATACAGATCTTGTAACATAGATACCCACACCCGAAACCTATGTTACACCAATAAGTTTAATAAAAAAAGGAAAAAGAAAAAAACCTGGTATTACTACAGTTGCCACACAGCAGAACCAAGAACAGCAGACCTTGGCATCACTGACCAATATATAATATTCAGGGATCTATGTCATGCTGCAGGTACACAGAGCATGGGGGACCCAGCCAGAAGGACAGAGCCAAGATAGTTATTCTCCATTATATAGAAACTCGATGGAAAAACAGAAGCTGAACACCCAACATTCAGACACACAGATCAGGGACTGGCAAATGTCTTTGTTAAGGGCCATGCAGTAAATATTTTCAGCTCTGTGAGCTACATATTCTCTGTCACAACTACTCAACTCTGCCATTGGTAGTGTGAAAGCAGCCAAAGACAATATGTTAATGAATGAGTGTGCCAGTGTTCCAATAAAACTTTATTTACATAAAGAGGTAGTGGGCCAGATTTGACCCTGACTTTTGTTTGCTAACCCCTCTAATTTCATGAAGCAAAAAGTACACATTCTACAGCTTTGTGGTTTCCAAAAGTCTGCTACTTTACCAAAAAAACATCTTCTCCCTTATTATCTGTGAAAATTTTCACCTCATTTTCTTTTCATCGTTTTAATATCTTTGACAGTCACCATCCCAAGCTAAAAATCTAAAAAATTCTCTTTCTCACCATTCACAATGTCAATTATCAACACCAAAAATTCTAACGTTGTTCAATGCTCAAAGTCTGCCTTAGTTCAAGCCCTCATTACTTCTTCCCTGCTCTCCAGTCCACCGTCCTTCTAAAGAACATCCTTTCATCAGGTTAAATCATCATACAGTCCCCTCCTCGAAGACCTTGAATACCGCCCTACCAGCTAAGGATTCAGTCCAAACTCCTCATATGTAAGATCTTTCACAACTAGAATCCAATCAACCGTCACAGTCTCATTTCTCTCTCTCTCTCTCTCCCTCTCCACCCCCCCCCCTCTCTCTCTCTCACACACACACACACACACACACACACACACACACACACACACACACCTCCAGCCACATTCAGTTACTTTCCCTAAAAATGCATGATATGCATGACTTTGCCTAGAATACTCTTCAACTTCTCTCTGGCAAACTCCTTCACCTTTCAGGACACATCTCACATGTCATCCTTTCACAAAACCTTCCCTGATTCCTAGAGCAGAGACATGCTCTTACAACCTCTGATAACTCTCCAATGGCCTTTACCATCCTAAACTATCATTATTTACATGTCTACTTCTCTCATGGGACTGAATATCCAAAGTGAAAAGACCTGTTCTAAAGACCTTTGAATCCTCAAATCCTAGCATAATGCTTGGTATGTAATTGATGTCTAGCACCCAGTAAATGTATGTTGAATGATTCGTGCTAGGAGTAGTTTCTTAACCTGGGGTTCATAGACAGGAGTCCACAGATAGAATTTAGGGAGTGGGTCCATGAACTTAAATAAGAAAGTAAATTATCTCTTTATTTCCACTAACCTCTGAGTTATTTTCTTCAAATATGAATGCAGGCAACAAACCATACTAGTATTAGGAGGATCTGTGACTCTGTCACAGTAATCACAGATATCTTTATATCACACTAGAGGCCCGATGCACGAAATGTGTGCAAGAGTAGGCCTTCCTTCTCCCAGCTGCCGGCACCAGCTTCCCTCTAGCACCCAGGACCCAGTCTTCCCTCCGGCCGCCAGCAAGCACCCGGGACCTGGGCTTCCCTCACAGCCCTGGCTTTGTCTGGAAGGTCATCTGGTCTAATTAGCATATTACGCTTTTATTATTATAGATTACAGCTGTTGCAGATATCTTAAAGTATTATTGTGCTCATCACATCTTTAAAATTATAAAATTTTAGCCCTAGCTGGTTTGGCTCAGTGGATAGAGCGTCGGCCTGTGGACTGAAAGGTCCCAGGTTCGATTCCGGTCAAGGGCATGTATCTTGGTTGCGGGCACATCCCCAGTGGGGGGTGTGCAGGAGGCAACTGATTGATGTTTCTCTCTCATCGATGTTTCTAACTCTCTATCCCTCTCCCTTCCTCTCTGTAAAAAATCAATAAAATGTATTTTTAAAAAATTACAAAATTTTATAATGTGCTGATAAAGAAGTATAACCTATATTACTACATCATAAGTTGTATATTTTGGTAACTGTATTTCAATATAGCTGGTTTTGTCATCAAATGTATTCTGTTTTATGAGAGTGGTCCATAAGCTTCACTAGAAGCTAGAGGGGCCCATGGCACAAACAAGGTTAGGCCTTCTTGCATTAGAAAGATCCAGAACAAATGAATCACGTTGCTTTATATACATATGGTATACACATATTGAATATATATTGAAAATCTTATTGCTATGAATGTCCTCACAACCTTTTTGTTGAAAGTCCTTTTTTATTAAATGGGAGCACAAAACTACTATACCACGACTGATTTGCATAGTTTCCCTCAGAATTCTCCCATAGCCCATGTGAACTTTCAACTCTTCTCTTTAAATTTTTATCATGATAGAGATCCTGGGTTTCTACCATTGTTCACTGTTTGCTTGTTTTCCTAGGCTTTTTATGTCCCTTTGCTATAAACACTTACAAGGGAAGGAGCCTCTCTTAACACTCCAGAAAGTGAGAAGTCAAGGATCCTGAAGATAACTTCTTTGCACAAATGCAGGTAGACTGGAAATGATCAAATAGCTGATTACCTATATATTTTTGGTATCCCCTTAGCCTTTGAACTGACAGAACTCATTACAGAAACAAAATAAATTAATAGTTTTTTGACATAAGCTGCCATGCTCGACTTAACATTTTTTGCCCGCTAGCAAACTCCTCTAAGGCAGCATGTTGAATGAGGCAGCAGACCTGAGTGCCAGTACCTCCTGACACTAACTTTTTAAGATCTTGAGAAGTCAACTTTACCTTTCTCTGTCTCAGCTAAAGTGACTACATCATCTGATATTGTTACAGGACCTCTAAGATATTTGTAGTTTTTACACATTCACTCCTTCTCTATTCTTACTGGCTTCAATAATGCCTTTCTGATGACCTCCCCAGGTGACCCTGCTCTTAAAACAGTGGGCTGTCCCCTTCCTGGGAAGACACGTTGGGTCACCGCCCACAAACAGCCCGGTCCCTCCTTTTAAAGACACACACAAACTCCCTAAGTTGATGGAGGCTCTCTCTTCTTGCCAACCAGTTCCACTCTCGGCACCCCTTTTGCTGTCCAGTTCCTGCACCCAAACCTCAGTCCCTCTTTTTTCTCTTCCTTATCAAAATCTTCCCTTTTTTTGGTTGCTCCCCCAATAAGAAGTGGAGGATCCTGGGGGCATATATATCCTCAGTCCCTTAGGAGTTATACGGTCTTTGCAATTCAGCGCCGCGACTCCGAGGAGACTGCCCCAATCTGATACCCAAAGAGCCCCCATTTCTAATCAGCCCCTTCCTCCCCGCGCAAAGAACTGCCACAGTCCTGACAGCCTGAGCTCGGACCCCACGCCCCTCCGGGTCCTATCGGCCCGGGGGTCCTGAACACCGCCCATAGGGACTTAATCACAAGGAACAACAACAGCCTGTAATTATTGGAATCGAGAGTCTCTAACCCAACTCCAGGTCTTGCCTCCCAAGCTCCACGGACCCCGACCCTGGTTCCGTTTGGACCCAGTGTCCCTTGTCCGCGACACGGCCACGACCTCACGTCCGGCTCCCGCCAGTTCCTCGGAACTGCAGCGCCAACCCGTGCAGACCCCGGCCCGCCCTGCACTCGCTCAGCGCCCCAACCTCGCGACCGGCACCCTCTCGAAGCCCGGCCGGGCTCCCGCTCCCTCCAGCGCCCCCGCCCGCAGGCCCGGGGCCCGCTCCCCAACATGGCGACGGGGACACGAGCACGGCGGGCGGGCGGGGCGGCTCCGGGCCGGGCCCGCACGGGGGCCGTGCTCCACGGCCGGCCGGCGCCATTTTCCCGCGCCGGGCCCGGGCGGTGCCTCCTGCCAGCGGAGCCAGCCGAGCCGGGACCGCGGACTGCCCACGGGCCCACCCCTTAAGGGCCCGCGTCGCCGTCACCTCACCTGAGCGCGGCCCCAGCCCTCCCGGGCGGGCCTCGGAGCACCGGCCCGGGCCGTGCGTGCCCGCGGCCCTCCGTGAGTTCGTCCGTCCGTCCTCGCGTGCGCCCGTCTGTCCGGCCGTCGGCGCCCGGCTGCCAGCAGCCCGACCCGGCAGGGCCTCAGGGAGCCGGCGGGGAGGGGGATGGGCCGGACCGGGCCGGGGAGGGAGGGGGAGGGAGGGAGAGAGAGGGAGGGAGTGCGGGCGGGGCGGGGCGGACCAGGGTGGGTGGGGCCTGGCCACGTGACCAAACGTCCCCGAGCGCGCGAGGCGGAGCGCGCACCCATTCACTGGGGTGCAGAGCTTGGTACTGGGACCCAATGGGTCTCGGTCTCCTGGAGCTGTAGTATCCCCAGTGACTCCTGCCCCCACTTCAGAGTCACTGTACAGCCCTATGGGAGGTTTCTAGCTGAGTATTACTGGGCAACTCAGTTCTTCAAGCCTCAGTTTACCTATGTGAAATATAGGGATAGTAATAGTGCTTGCAAAGAGGAAATGAGGGACAGCATGGAAAGCACCTGACACATAGTATCTAATAACGTTAGTGGTGATAAAGATGACCTTTAGTCTTTATTATTATTTGGCTCTAAGTCCCTCTACCTTTTCCCATCACCATCAGCCCTGCAAACTCAGTAGGTGCCTTCCTCTGTCTTCAAATGTAGGGAGGACTCTCCAGCACTGGATTTGATGTGTCATCAAATCTGATGCCTGGATTCATATCTGGCTTTCACCCTTCTTAGCTGTGTGATTTTCTTTGTCTCTGAACCTCAGCTTCATCATCTGTAAAATAGTTTAAGGTATGTTACCACAGAAACATCACAGAAGATAGATGAGCAAGTGGATTGTAAACTTATTGCAAAGCTCAGACATACTTGTTTCATCTAAGAAAAGGAGTCATGAGTTATTTCATTCCACAATTAGTTACTGTGCACACACGGTATGCTTGGACTGGTGTCCAAGCCATCCAGGGCCTTTTTTACATCCTCCCTGGTATCTGTACTCTCCACCCTGCTGTCAGAGTAAGGTTTCTAATCAGAAATCTGATTTTTCCCCTCGCCTATTTAATGGTCTCACATTGCTCTTAAGATAAAGGCCAAATAGATGCTTAACTATTGCTCTTTCCACAACTCAAGACATATCACAGACATGTACCTTTGTTGTAGGCTTTTCTCTCTCTCTGGACTACAACTACAGTGACTTCCTTCACATACTGTACTTCTCTCCTCGGGACCCTTACACATGCTGATCCCTCACACCTAAAATGCTCCCGCCTCCCTTAGATAACTCATCAGCCCTGAGATTCCAGCTCAAACATTGCTACCCCAAGGGTGCCTTCTCTGATCACTCCCCAGACAGGTTTCCTTGTCTTCAATAGGATGCACTAGGCTTTATTTATTCCCCATCTTTACTACTAGACTGTGGGCTTCATAAGGAGGAAGACTATCGATTTTGTTTACCGCTGTTTCCTCAGCACATAGCGCAGTGCCTGGCACAGAGGAGGTGCTCAGTAAATATCCTATATAATAAAAGGCTAATATGCAAATTGACCGAACCGTGGACCGGTCACTATGATACGCACTGACCACCAGGGGCAGATGCTCAACACAGGAGCTGCCCCCAGGTGGTCAGTGCACTCCCACAGGGGGAGCTCTGCTCATCCAGAAGCCACCTCAAGGCTGGCGAGCACAGCGGCGGTGGCGGGAGCCTCTCCCACCTCTGCAACAGCACTAAAGATATCTGACTGACAGCTTAGGCGGGTAGTGGGCCTAGCCATCAGTCAGACATCCCCCAAGGGCTCCCGGATTCCAAGAGGGCGCAGGCTGGGCTGAAGGAACCCCCCCCCCCCCGAGTGCACAAATTTCGTGCACCAGGGCCTCTAGTTTGTTTTATGTATGAATCCTGGACACAGTGCTAGGTGCTGGGCCCCAAGGCAGAAAAAAAATGAAGAGAACCACAAGCGACCACCTCAGACCTTTGAGCCTATGAAGTTGAAGCCAAACGGATTTATAAGAGCCTGAAAAAAATTTTTAAGTTTTTTTTTAACTTTTATTATTTAGTATAATCCTCACTTGAGGATATTTTTCCATTGATTTTAGAGAGAGTGGAAGAGAGAGAAAGACAGAGAGAAATATCAATGTGAGAGAAACACATTAATTGGTTGCCTCTTGCACACACCCTGACCAGGGCCCAGGCTGGGGAGGAGCCCACAACCGAGGTACATGCCCTTGACCTTAATCAAACCCGGAACCCTTCAGTCTGCACAGGCCGATGCTCTATCCACTGAGCCAAACTGGCTAGGGCAAGCTTTTTCTTTTAACTTTTAAAAGTGAGGTATAATTTACATAAAGCAAAATACAGACATCTTAAGTGTATACCTTTTTTTATATGTTCCTGTGTTACCACCACCCAGCTAAAGTTATAGAACTATCAACCCAGAAAGTTTCCTTTGTTCCCTCCCATATTGTCTCCTCCCAATCAATACTTGCTCCCCCAGAGATAACCACTATTTTCTTTTATTAATCCTCAACCAAGGATATGTTTTTATTGATGTTTGTTTTTTTAAGAGAGAGGAAGGGAGAGAGAGAAACATCTATGTGAGAGAGAAACATTGATTGGTTACCTCCTGTACTCGCCTCAACTGGGGATTGAACCTAGGTATGTGCCCTGACCTGGAATTGAACCTACAACCTTTTGGACAATACTCCAAGCAACTGAGCCATCCGTCCAGGGCTGTAACCACTATTTTGACTTCTAGTACTATCGATCAACTTTGACAGTCCTTGAATTTCATATAAGCATATACCCTCTTTTGTGTTAGCCTAGAACAGTGGTCAGCAAACTGTGGCTCGCGAGCCACATGCGGCTTGCGAGCTGCAGTTTGCTGATCTGTTGACTAAAGAGTTTGCCGATCACTGGCCTAGAAATCAATCATGCTCAAAGAGTGACTCTTTGGATAATGATATAGTTAATGAATTAGATGATTAATTAATTAATATGAAAGACTAGATTAGAAACTCTGGTTATTTCATCATGCAGAGACAAAGGTCCTGCCAAAAGACAGCCTGGAGGCTGAGATGACATAAATACACCTCCAAGTCTCAAAAAAAAAAAAAAAAAATTCTAGTGGTAAGAAAGCTCTGAAAAATTCTAAACAACAAATATCTAATCTAAAAATAGGCAAAAGTCTTGAGTAGATATTTCTCCAAAGAAGACATGCAAATGACCAATAAACACATGAAAAGACATTTAACAGCACTAGTCATTAGGGCAATGCAAATCAAAACCACAATGAGACCACTGAACACCCATTAGGATGGCTATTTTGAAAAAGTTACATGTGCTAGTGAGGATATGGAGAAATTGGAACCCTTTTACATTGCTGGTGGGAATGTAAATGGTTCAGCAGCTACGGAGAAAATGTTTGGTGTTTTCACAAAAAGATAAACATAGAATCCAGCAATTCCACTTCTGGATATTTACCCCAAAAAAGTAGAAGTAGGGACTTGAAGAGATATTTGTACACCCATGTTCACAGCAACATTATTTAACACTAGTAGCCCTGCACACGAATCCATGTGCCAATAGCTCTCTGCAGGCCCTGGCCGCTCTGCACCCACTGCCCAGAGGCTCTCCGTGGCCCAGAGGCCCATCCGTGGCCGGGCGCAGAACACTTGCCTCGTTGCCGTGGCAACGAAGCAAGCATTCTGCCAGGCCACACACACTGCCCGCTCTCAGCGGCCGCTCCCCCGGGACTGGGGGACTCTGGCGGGGCTGAGAGGACTGGGCACCGCCATCTTGTGGCTATGGGCACCGCCATCTTTGTGACTGAGTGATGGTTAATTTTCGTATTACCCTTTTATTAGATAGTATAGCCAAAAGGTAGAAGCAACTCAGTGTCTATCAACAGATGAAGGGATAAGCAAAATGAGTTATTTACATACAATGGAATATTTAGCCTTACCAAGGCAGAAAATTTTGGTACATGCTACAACATGGATAAACCTTGAAGACATTATGCTAAGTGAAATAAGCCAGCCACAAAAGGACAAATATTATATGATTCCTCTTATGTGAGGTTCTCTAGAATAGTCAAATTCATAGAGACAGAAAATAGAATAGTGATTGCCAAGAGTTGGGGGGAGGGGAATGAAGAGTTACTGTTTAATGGGTACAGAGTTTTAGTTGGGGAAGAAGAAAAAGTTCTGGAGATGGGTGGTAGCGATGGTTGCACTACCATATGAATGTACTTAATGCCAGTAAACTGTACACTTAAAAATAGTTAAAATTCTAAATTTATGTTATATATATATATATATATATATATATATTGTTGTTGTTAATCCTCACCCGATGATATTTTCCCATTGATTTTTGAGAGGGAAAGACAGAAAAATTGATGTGAGAGAAACACATCAATTGGTTGCCTCCTGCATGTGCCCCAACCAGGGCCTGGGCCAGGGAGGAGCCTGCAACCAAGTACATGCCCTTGATTGGAATCAAACCCAGGACCCTTTGGTCTACAGGCCAATGCTCTATCCACAGAGCCAAACCGACTAGGGCATTATAGAGGTCTGGTGCATGAAATTTGTGCACGGGTAAGGTCCCTAGGCCTGGCCGGCGATCAGAGCCCATTGGGGCCTTCCGGCTGCTGGCCGGGGCCTTCCTTCATTCCACACTGCCCCCTTATGGTCAGCACACATCATAGAGAGTGATCGAACTCCCAGTCTCCTGGTCAAACTCCCGAGGGGACACTTTGCATATTAGCCTGTTATATATAAAGATATTTACCATAATTAAAAAATATATATGCCAGAATCTGGGCCACTATTCTCATTTTTTGTTTTTTTACCTTGTTTTCCATATCCTTAAACTGAAGGTCATAGATTTTTCTGGGGCCAGGGATGGAGCCTGCAACAAAGGTACATTTAAAAAATATATATTTTTATTGATTTCAGAGAGGAAGGGAGAGGGACAAAAAGATAGAAACATCAGTGATTAGAGAGAATCATTGATTGGCTACCCCCTGCGTGTGTCCCACTGAGGATCTAGCCTGAAACCTGGGCATGTGCTCTGACTGGGAATCAAACCATGAGCTCCTGGTTCATGGATCCACACTCACTCACAGAGTGACACCAGCTGGGCTATAAACATATTTTTTTAAAAAAGAGATCAGGTTGGCCCTAACCGGTTTGGCTCAGTGGATAGAGCATCGGCCTGCGGACTCAAGGGTCCCAGGTTCGATTCTGGTCAAGGGCGTATACCTTGGTTGTGGGCACATCTCCAGTGGGAGGTGTGCAGGAGGCAGCTGATCGATGTTTCTCTCTCATCTATGTTTCTAACTCTCTATCCCTCTCCCTTCCTCTCTGTAAAAAATCAATAAAATATATTTAAAAAAAAAAAAAAGAGATCAGGTTGTTTCACACGGTATTATGAGCAAGGAAAGCAGTCCAAAGACATCTAGGATGGTTCTGGATATAGATTGGGGAAAAGAAAAAGCAAATCAATTTTTCTTTAATGTGAACAATTTGATTAACATTTATTGAACTTCTTTTATTTGCAATGATAAGATTGATAATGAAGAGAGTATTATGCTGAATGAAATAAGTCAGTCAGAGAAAGTATCACATTATCTCACTCCTATGTGGAATCTAGTGAACCAAATACACTGATGATAAAAAAAAAAAAAAAGATTGATAGTGAATACTTAAACCATGTCTTTAAGAACATCAACTAGGGTGGAAAAAAGGAAGAACAAAACCACCTAGAGAGCATCAATATTCTACGGTCTTCAGGGTTCATCACAACAGTGCCAAATGACAAGGTTACTACATTTAGTTGGGCAAATTGTGTCTTGCAGGAGGACATCATATCCAAGTGGGAGTCATAGACATTATAATTTATAAATATACTAGAGGCCCGGTGCACAAAATTTGTGCACTGGAGGGGGGGGGTCCCCTCAGCTCAGCCTGCCCCCTGTCACAGTCTGGGAGCCCTCAGGGGATATCCTACTGATGGCTTAGGCCCGCTCCCCGCTCCTCGAGGCTGGGCTTCTCCGCTCTGGCTGCAGCGAGGCTTGGCTTCTCCACTCCGGCCACAGCAGAGAAGCCAAGCCTCTTCAGTATTCAGTCTTCAGTCTTCGCTCAGGCTGGAGCCTTCAGTCTTCGCTCTGTGCCTGCATATACAAATTAACCCGCCATCTTTGTTGGGTTAATTTGCATACTCATTCCTGATCGGCTGGTGGGCATCACGGAGGTACGGTCAATTTGCATCTTTCTCTTTTATTAGTGTAGACTAGAGGCCCTTTGCATGAATATTCGTGCAATAGGCCTTCCTTCCCCTGGCTGCTGGCACCAGTTTTCCTCCGGCACCCAGAACCCAGGCCTTCGCTCAGCCGCAGCGGAGAAGCCAAGCCTCTTCAGTCTTCAGTCGTCAGTTGTCTTCAGTCTTCAGTCTTCGCTTGGGCCGGAGCCTTCAGTCTTTGCTCCCCTCCTGCATATGCAAATTAACCTTCCATCTTTGTTGGGTTAATTTGCATACTCACTCCTGATTGGCTGGTGGGTGTTGTGGAGGTATGGTCAATTTGCATATTTCTCTTTTATTAGTGTAGATAGAGGCCTGGTGCATGGATTCGTGCACCTTGAAAGGAAATTAATTAGAAGAAATATTTTAGAGGCTGGGGAGAAACCACAGGAGGTTGGCCGGCCTGGGAGGGACCGTGGGAGGGCTCCATGGCATGTCTGCCCCTGTCTCACCCAATCCTGATCGGCCGGACCCCAGCAGTGAACTAACCTACCAGTTGGAGCATCTGCCCCCGGTAGTCAGTGCGTGTTATAGCGACTGATCGAACGGTCGAATGAATGGTCAGACACTTAGCATATTAGGCTTTTATTATATAGGATTGTGATAATTTAACAGTAGATGGCAGTAAAGTGTCTTTTTATTAGAAAATCAGGTCAATAATTTTCAGACAATAGGACAGCGACTTTCAACTGGTGTCCCACAAGAATTTTTTAAACATGCAATACCTGACTATTTAGGTAGGGGCACTGACCTTTTTTCCCTTATATTGTCAAATTTAAAAAATGACAACAGTAGCCATCCAGTGTGAATGAATCAAAATTATACCTATTTTTTGTCAGATTGGCAAAAATTATATTTTTGGTGTGCTGCAGAATTTTAATACCTAGTTTATATGTGCCATGAGATGAAAAGGGTTGAAAATTGCTGCAATAGAAAATAGAAGGGTCACTTCTACTTTGTATAAAGGCTTATTATGGGCAAGTAATGGTTTGCTCTTATGAAAAAAGATCAAAAAATAGAAATAGAGTGATAATTACACAACTGAAAAAATTTAAGAGTATCATGAAGTGACCAAAAACCAGGAGAAATATTGTTAGGACTTAAAAGCCTGTTTTCAAAAATATTCTGAAAATTTAAAACTCTTTGCCCTGGCCAGTGTTGTTCAGTGGATAGAGCACTGACCCAAGCACCGAAGTGGAGTGGGTTCAATTCCCAGTCAAGAGCACGTACATGGCCCTAACCGGTTTGGCTCAGTGGATAGAGCGTCGGCCTGCGGACTGAGGGGTCCCGGGTTCGATTCCGGTCAAGGGCATGTACCTTGGTTGCAGGCACATCCCCAGTGGGGTGTGTGCAGTAGGCAGCTGATCGATGTTTCTCTCTCATCGATGTTTCTGGCTCTCTATCCCTCTCCCTTCCTCTCTGTAAAAATCAATAAAAAAAAAAAAAAAAAAGAGCACGTACATGGGTTGCTGGTTCTATCCCCAGCCCTGGTGGGGGCACAGGCAGGAGACAACCAATCTATGTGTCTCTCTTACATCAATGTTTCCCTCTCTCTGTCTTTCTCCCTCTCCCTCTCTCTTTACTCCCTTCCACTCTCTCTAAAAAGTCAATGGGAAAAATATCCTTGGGTGAGAATAACAAAAAACACACAAAACTTTTGTATTAGAGGATAACATAAAAATACACAAATCATAAGTGTGTAAAGCCTGATAAATTTTTACAAAGTGAATACACATCTAACAAACTCCCAAATTAAAAAACAGAACATTACCTGCCTACAAAAGTCCCTTTATGACCCCTTTCCAATTATTACCCATGCCCCTGAGGGCAAAACAGTATCCTGACCTCTAACTCCATAAATTAGGCTCTCCAGGTGTTACATTTTATATAAATGGAATCTTACATAATATACTCTCTTGAGTCTGGCTTCTTTTGCTAAATTTTATGTTTTTTTAATTCATTTATGGTGTTGCAAATAATTGTAGTTTGTTCCTTTTCATTGCTTCATAGCATTTCATTATTTGTATATGTCACAATTACCCATTCTGCTGGTGATGAGTATTTCAGTTTCCACTCTAGGTCTATTTTTTTTTAAATTATATTCTATTGATTTAAGAGAGGAAGGGAGAGGGAGAGAGAGAGAAACATCAATGATGAGAGAGAATCATTGATCGGCTTCCTCTTGCACGCCCCACACTGGGGATCCAGCTACAACCCCAGGCATGTGCCCTGATTAGGAATCAATCCATTGACCTCCTGGCTCATAGGTCAACGCTCAACCACTAAAACATGCCAGCTGGGCTTTAGGTCTATTTTTAATAGTACTACTATAATATTTTTGAACATGTCTTTGGATGAACATGTGTACAGTTTTCTGCTGGATATATACCTAGGACTAGGAGTGTTGGGTCACAGAGTTTGCATGTGTTCCTCTCTAGTTGATATTGCCAAATGCTATATCTTTTTTAAAAAAGAACGGCTCTGTTTTTCTAGAGAAAATTCACAAACCATACAATTCACTCATTTAAAGTATACAATTCATTGTTTTCTAATATGGTCACAGACAGGTGCAATCATCACCATAGTCAGTTTTGTTTTTCTGTGAAGATGTTTTTTTTTTGTTGTTGTTTATTTTTTTTTAATTTTAATTTTTCTTTTTCTTTATTGATTAAGGTATTACATATGTGTCCTTATCCCCCCATTGCCACCACCACCACCACCACCACCACCCCCACTCACTCTCCTGGTGTCTGTGTCCATTGGTTAGGCTTATATGCATAGTCAGGTTTTTTTAGAACATTTTCATCACCACAAAAAGAAACCATGTAGCATTTCAATATTGCCCTCCTTCCAACCCCCACTTCCCCATTCCTAAGCAACCACTAATTTGCTTTCTGTCACTATACATTTGCCTATTCTGGACATTTCATACAGATGAAATCATATAATGTATGACCTTTTGTGTCTGGCTTCTTTCACTTAGCATGTTTTCAATGTTCATCCGTGTTGTAGCATGTGTCCGTATTTTGTTCCTTTTTATGGCTGAATAATATTCCATTATATGAATATACCACATTTTGTTTATCCATTCATCCATTGATAGATATTTGGGTTGTTTTCACCTTTTGGCTTTTGTGAATAGTGCTGCTATTCATGTACAACTTTTTATTTGGTCACCTGTTTTCAATTCTTTGTAGTATATATCTGGAAATGGAATTGCTGGGTCAAATGGTAATTCTATGTTTATCTTATCAAAGAAATGCCAAATTTTTCCACAGTGGCTGCACCATTTTACATTTCCACTAGCAATGTATGAGGGTTCCAATTTCTTCACACCTTTGCCAATACTCATTTCTTTCTTAAAAACTCTTTTTTAAAAATGTGGAGTTGTATCTTATTGTGGTTTTGTTCTCTTTTTCTAGTGACTTATTATATTGATTGAGCATCTTGTCATAGACTTATTAACTTGTATATATTCTTTGGAGAAATATCTATTCAAGTCCTTTGCTCATCTTTTAATTGGTGTTGTTGAACTCTAAGTTCTTTATATATTCTGGGTAGTAGACCCTTTTCAGATTTGTGATTGCAAATATTTTTCTCAGTTTGGGGGATTGTCTTTTCACTGTCTTAATGTCCTTTGAAAATTTTCCATTTTATTTTATTGATTTGAGAGAGGAAGAGAGAGGGAGAAAGAGATAGAAACATCAATGATGAGAGAGAATCATTGATCACTGCATCCAGCATGCTCCACCACTGGGGACTGAGCCCACAACCTGGGCATGTGTCCTCCTGGTTCATGGGTTGATGCTCAACCACTCAGCCACACCAGTCGGGCTGTCTTTATGTCCTTTGATGCACAAAAGTTTTTAATTTTTATGCAGTCCAATTTATTTTTGTTGTTGTTGTTGCTTGTGCTTTTGGTCTTGGTGCTGTAAAAACCACTGCCAAAGTCAAGGTTGTGACAAACAAACCTGTATATTTCTAAGAGTTTTATAGTTTTAGCTCTTATATTTAGGACCTTGATCCATTGTGAATTACTCTTTGTGATGTGAGGTAAGAGTCAAATCTCATTCTTTTGTATGTGGATATCCAATTGTAGCAGCACCATTTGTGAAAGAGACTATTCTTTCTCTGTGAATGATCTTCGCACTCTTGTCAAAGAACAGTTAACCATAGCCCTGGGCGATGTTGCTCAGTGGTTAGAGTGTCCGCCTGGCACTGAAGGGAGACAGGTTCGATTCCCAGTCAACAGCACATACCTGGGTTGCAGGTTCCATCCCTGGGCCTGGTCAGAGTGTGTGTGGGAGGCAACCAATCTATGTGTCTCTCTCACATTGATGTTTCTCTTTCCTTCTCTTTCCCCTCTTCCACTCTCTCTAAAAATCAATGGAAAAAAATATCCTCCAGAGGGGATTTTAAAAAAATAAAAATAATAAAAATCAATTGATCATAGATATATGGGTTTATTTCTGGACTCTCAATTCTATTCCATTGGTATTTTTATCCTTATGCTAGTACCACAATATTTTTTAATATATTTTCATTGATTTCAGAGAGGAAGGGAGAGGGAGAGAAACATCAACGATAAGAGAGCATCATTGATCGGCTGCCTCCTGCATGCCCCCTACTGGGGATGGAGCCCACAACTCAGGCATATGCCCTTGACTGGAATCAAACCCGGGACCCTTCAGTCCACAGGCTGACGCTCTGTCCACTGAGCCAAACCAGCCAGGGCTAGTACCACAATATTTTGATTCTTGTAACTTTGTAGTAAGTTTTGAAATTAGGAAGCTTCATCTCTTAACCAAGATATGAAGGGAATAGCAAAATATCCTATTTAAGAAGCAAGGTGTGTATGTTGGAGCTATTTGAGTCTGAGAGAATATCATATCAGAAAAACTTTTGAAATTTCCAAGCATTCATCTCTTCAATTCATAGCCAGCAAAAATTCAGTTCTCAATACGAGGTGGATTTTATGTTTTCTATGGTAGGTCAAGATAGTTCAGTCTTGCCGAAACCGGTTTGGGTCAGTGGATAGAGCGTTGGCCTGCGGACTGAAGGGTCCCGGGTTCGATTCCGGTCAAGGGCATGTACCCTGGTTGCGGGCACATCCCCAGTGGGAGGTGTGCAGGAGGCAGCTGATCGATGTTTCTCTCTCATCGATGTTTCTAGCTCTCTATCCCTCTCCCTTCCTCTCTGTGAAAAATCAATAAAATATATTAAAAAAAAAAAAAGAATTGTTCCAGTAAATAAATTTTTTATTCAAGCCTGTCGTGTGTGTGTATGTGTGTGTGTGTATTTGTTTTATTGGTTGATTTGCATGAGAGAGAGGAGAAACATTGATTTGTTGTCCTACCTATCTATGCATTCATTGGTTGATTCTTGTATGTGCCCTGACCAGGGGATTGAATCCACAATCTTGGCTCATCAGAACGACCCTCTAATCAACTGAGCAACCTGTCCAGGGCTGTCATTTGTATATTTTTTATTTTTATCTTATTAAAAGAATAGCTTATTGCCCTGGCCGGTGTGACACGGTTGGAGCATTGTTCAGTGCACCAAGAGGTCGCCAGTTAGATTACCGGTAAAGGGGCACAAGCCTAGGTTGTGAACTAAATCCTCAGTAGGAGGTGTGTAGGAGGCAGCCAACTGATGATTCTCTCTCTCTTCTTTCCTCTAAAATCAATAAAAACATATTAAAACAAAAAAGAATAGTTTATTGATTTTTAATTTTTTTGTTAATCCTCACCCGAGGATATTTTCTGTAATGATTTTTTTAGAGTGGAAGGGCGGGGGAGAGAGAAAGAAACATCAATGTGAGAGAGACACATTGATTGGTTGCCTCCTGCATGGGCCCTGACCAGGGCCAGGGATCAAACCTGCAAGCGAGGTATGTGTCCTTTTTTTTTTTTTTTAATGTATTTTATTGATTTTTTTTACAGAGAGAAAGGGAGAGGGAAAGAGAGTTAGAAACATCGATGAGCGAGAAACATCGATCAGCTGCCTCCTGCACACCCCCTACTGGGGATGTGCCCGCAACCAAGGTACATGCCCTTGACCGGAATCGAACCCGGGACCCTTCAGTCTGCAGGCCGACGCTCTATTCACGGAGCCAAACCGGTCAGGGCGAGGTATGTGTCCTTGATGGGAGTCCACAACTCTTCAGTCTGAGGGCCAACGCTCTAACCACTGAGCAACCGGGTAGGGCTAGTTTGTTGATTTTTTATTTTTAATATATATTTTTATTTATTTTTATTATTTTTTAAAATCCTCACCCGAGGATATTTTTCCATTGATTTTTAGAGAGTAGAAGACAGAGGGAAAGACAAAGAAACATCAATGTGAGAGAAATATTGATTGGTTGCCTCTGGCCCACACTCTGACCAGGGCTTGGGGTGGCGGAGGGGGCGAGGGGGCGGGGTGAAGGGGAAGCCCTTGACCAGGATGGAACCCGGGACCATTCGGTCTGCATGCCGCATGCTGATGCTCTTCCACTGAGCCAAACCAGTTAGGTCAGTTGATTGATTTTTTTTTTTTAGAGAGAGGGAAAAGGATAGGGAGAGAGAAACATCCATGTGAGTGTGTAAACATCGATCAGCTGCTTCCTGCACGCCCCCTACCGGGGACTGAGCCACAACCTGGCATGTGCCCTCACCAGGAATCCATCTGGAAAACACCCAACCAACCGAGGGACACCAGCTAGGGATGTCATTAGTATATTTAAGAAAGAAAATGACCCCAAGAGACCCACATGGCCCCCGAAAAACATGCTACATGGAAAGTCCTATAATTCCATCACTTGAAAGACATCCTAGGAGAGTTGGTAAGTTACAAGGATATAAGTTGCATTGGAAACTACCCAAATATTCAATAGGAAACTGGTTAAACCCTGCAATGAACTATGATGCATTGTTGTAAATGATTAGGTAGGTATATATGTATTGATATTGACATGGAAAATGCTCATGTTATATTGGTAAGTAGAAAAAAAGGAAGTTGTAGACAATGTGAATGATATAATCCCATTTTATTTTTAAATAAAATAATATATCTACAAAAAAGGAGTTGGGTATGTATATTAAATTATTGGGTTTTTGGAAAGTTGAAATTTTAGGGCATGGATCATCTACATCATATATTTATGGATTCTTTGATATTCAAATAATACTTACATCTGTAACCAGATAAAGGTTTTTTAAGAGAAGAGAGGGACATGATCTTTGGAGTAAAAAAGACTGCTTTTGAATCACAGATCTGCCAACTACCAGCTGCAAGACCTTGGGCAAGTCACTTCATGCCTTGAGTCACAATTTCCTCATCCATAAAATGGGGAGATTAATACATGCCTCATAAGAGTGTCTCATACCATCATCCTCTCTCAGTATGCTCTAACATAGGGTCAGCAAACTACTCTTTAGGCTGAATTGGGCCCTGTTTTTATAAAATAAAGTTTCATGGGAACATAGCCAGTTGTTTACATAATGTCTATGATTGCTTTTTATGATAACAGTAAGGTTGAGTAGTTGCTACAGGGACCATACAACCTCAAAGCATGAAGTATTTACTGTCTGGCCCTTTGCAGAAAACATTTGTTGACTAACCCCTGCTGTAGGAAGAATATATTGGTTTTCTTCCACCTCCAGTAACATGGCACATTCTTTGCAAGCACATCCCTAAGGACCTTTGCACATACTGATCCCTTTGCCTAAAATTACATTCTCACATCTCACATCTAATCCTTTTCTTTTGATCCTACTCACCCTCATCACCTCCTTGAGGAGATCTTTGCTGGTCCCACCCCATCGCGGAATTAGATTAACTTTCCTGGTATCCATTCTCATAGCATCCCTCATAGAGCTTCTCGTGATGGCAATTACCCTAATTATCTGTGTCCTTATTTCTTAAATGTTTTATTCCCCCTGTAAACTTCAAACCCATAAAAAATATTCTTGTTAGCCTGGTCGGCGTGGCTCAGTGGTTGAGCATCAACCTGTGAACCAGGAGGTCAAGGTTCGATTCCCGGTCAGGGCACGTGCCCAGATTGCAGGCTCGATCCCCAGTGTGGAGTGTGCAGGAGGCAGCCAATCAATGATTCTCTCTCATCATTGATGTTTCTCTCTCCCTCTCCCTCTCTGAAATCAATAAAAATATATTTTAAAAAAATATTCTTGTTCAATGCCGAATCTCCAGTGCCTAACAAAGTGCCTGAACTATAATGCATGGATACATGCATGCATGAATGCCATAATGTATAAAAGGTACTTATTGTCTTATATGTATTGTATACCAATATATGTTATAACAAGTATTTCACCTAGTAGATGTACAAATGGTTATGAGCACAAATTAAGAGTTAGACATCCTGAGATTGAATCCCAATTCTTCCATTTCATACATGGGGACCCTTAGACAAGTCCCTTAACCTCTTTTTGTTAGCTTTCCATCTGTAAAATGGGCATAGTACCTACCTCATGAGATTTGTAAAGAAGACTAAATAAAATTAGCATAGGGCCTGGCACACATAAAGCGTTCAATAGATGCCATCTATAATTTTACTAGTAGTTATTACTTTGTAATTTTTATAATACAAATCTTAGATAGATGGTAGATATTATGACCCCCATAAGATTGACTCTAGTTTGCCCTGGAGTCAGGGCTACTGGGACAAGTGAACCGAGGTCTCTCACTCAACTCCCAACACAGCCAAACATAAATCAAGCCAGAGCCATGGTTAAGCAATATTCTTTCTTTAATTCCCCTTTGCAAATGGAAGCCCCTGAGCTGGTTCCCACCCCCACCCCTAGGGATTCCATACCCTGGACCCCAGATACAATGTGCCTGCCTCAATCTGGTGGGAGGAAGAGAGGAACCTCCCAGGATGGTCCATTAAAAAAAAATCCTAGTCATTTAAGAAATGAGGCTGAGGACGAGAGAAGGGAGCTGGAAGACAAGGCCCAGGTAAGGCCAGATTGGAGATTTTGGGGTTGTGAGGACCCTTGAGAAGGGTTTGCAAGCACATCCCTAAGCTCAAGGCCAGCATGGCTGAGGGAAAGGAGACAGACAAATAATCCGACTCCTCAAGGTCCTGTCTGCCTGATATGAACACTGACTCTCACCACCACCACCACCACAGGCCTCTGGATGGAGAATTTTCCAGTTACTCTGGGGAAGGGTTTGATAAGCATCCCCTCTGGCCCCTGATCTGGGGCATCCCTGGGGTCCTCCTAAGACCAAACCTGGGAGAAGGAAGGACTCTAGGAACATGCAAAGGCGGGGGGAGCAGAGACCCCCACTCCACCCTGCTGCTCTACAGGATGGTGGCTCCAGCTGCATCTGGACTCCGAGGGTCCTTCACACCGATGATGAAGTTGTTGGTTCTCCGGCTGCCATGGACCCAGGATAAGACATCTACCTTCTCCACGTGGTGACCCCTCGCTTCCAGGAACTCAATCTCTTCCTCTGTGAACTCACCTGAAAACCACCCCACAACATACACACATTCAGAGTTTTCAGAGCACTAGTTCAGGAGTCCTATGGTCAGACCTAAGTCCTGGTCCTGGATGCTCCACTGAGGAGGTGTATGACCTTGGTCAAATTGCTAGACCTTTCTGAGTCTCAGTCTCTTCATGCATAAAATAGGGATTATACAAGAACCTACTACAGTATATAAAGTTGTTGCAAGCATTAAAGAATATAATATACAGAAAGCATTGAGTTCAGAGCCTTGCATACAGTGAGTGATCCATAATATACAGTCATTCTTAATATTGGAAAAGGGGTTTTGGGGTCTTATCTCCACCTGCATAGGCCAAGCTGCCATCATTGCTTGCTAGGATTACTGCATAGCCCACTAATTGGTGTTTCTGCTTTCAGTCCTGCCTTCCTTATAGCCTATTCACACAGTAGTCAAAGAGTCCTTTTAAACCATTAGTCCATATCACTCCCCCACTCAAAACCCTCTATCAATGATGACAGAATCATTAATCAGCTGCCTCCTAGATGACCCTACTGGGGATTGAGCTGGCAACCCTGGCATGTGCCCTGGCCGGGAATTGAACCAGGACCTCCTAGTTCATAAGTCAACGCTCAACAACTGAGCCAGCTGGACCCCTCTAACAGCTTTGATGACTCTTAGAATAAAATCTAAAGTCCTTACCAAGGCCTCTAAGACCCACCATTAACTGGGTCCTCACTATCTCTCTAAACTCCTCTCTTCACTTCCTTCCACTCTCTTCCTTAACTCTGCTCTAACCTCCTTGCTGTCCGTCAGAGAAGCCAAACATGCTCCTATCTCAGGGACTTTGCACTTACTTTCTCTCTGCTTGCAATGTTTCTTCCTAGAAAGTCACAAAACTGCCTCCCTTACTTCATTCAATCTTCAAGAACTTCTCTCATCACTATCTAAAATATCAGCCCATGTTATCTTTACCTTGCTTTGTTTTCTTTCAAAGTACTTAATGCTACCTGTATTTGTTTATTTATTTACTGTGTCTCCCTCCACTATATTATAAGCCTTTTAAAGGCAGGGGTGTTTTCTTGTTCATTATTGATCCTCAGAGCCTAGAACTGGGTGAGGACATAGTAAATGTTAAGCCAAGTCTTTACTGGATAAATTAATAAGTCCTCACCCTCTTGCATAATTTCCAGTCTTCATCTCTTGCTGGTCCATTATTCAGGGTGCTTCTTATATTTCCCCAACTTAAATTCTCCTCCCTACAATCCACCTACCCTATATGAAATGAATCAGGTCATATCCTTCCCCTACTCAATTGGATAAAGTCCATGTTCTTAACATGGACTTCCATGATAAGCCCTATAACTTCACCTCCCACTGCTCCTCAACAAAAATATTGTCTTATTTTCCCAAATGGGACAAAATAATTTTCTTTAATAGAAAGAGCAGCCCTGAGAGTCTTCTCTGGGCAACAATATCTAACTAAAACCTAAAAATATTTTATTTTTGTAGCTACTTATTGTCTATTTGTGGCATATAATGCCATTTTTCCATTTGGGATTATGATATAAGATTTACTTTAGCCAAAACCGGTTTGGCTCAGTGGAAAGAGCGTCAGCCTGCGGACTGAGGGGTCCCAGGTTCGATTCCGGTCAAGGGCACGTAACTTGGTTGTGGGCACATCCCCAGTAGGAGGTTTGCAGGAGGCAGCTGATCGATGTTTCTCTCTCATTGATGTTTCTGACTCTCTATCCCTCTTCCTTCCTCTCTGTAAAAAATCAATAAAATATATTTAAAATTCTTTATAAAAAAAAGATTTACTTTAAAAATACATTTAGGTTAAATGTGTTTATAGACACATTGTGTAAATAATGGTTTAGAAGATGTATAAATGTGGCAAAAGTCATGAAAGTGATGGATAAATTCTGAAATTTGGGGAACAATGTATCTAGTCCAACTGACCTCTTGGCTGCTCTCCGACCCATTCCTTCTGGCTTTTGCACAGGCAGTTCTCCTATTCACAATGTTCTTTACCTCCACATGCCAAATTCCTGCTCATACTTAAGGCTCAACCAGTTGTTACTGTAAAGCCTCCCAGAGTCCTCAGGTGGATGAACTTTTCCTTCACCAAGCCTCAACTCTTCATGCCCTTGTCTAGGACTGTAAGCCCCTCACAGGAGGGCTAGGATGAGCCCCCTCATCCCCAAGTAACATAGAAAAAAGCCTCGCATTTGATAGAAACCAGAAGATATTGGTTGAGCAGAATTCATTTTCAAGGAATCCATCAGTTGGGATCCAAAGTGTCACCAGTCAACTATAAGGTGTGACTGCTGAGGATGTAGGTGTGTGGCTTCTAACATGCTTTAATCCAGGAGATAACAGAGCCACTCAGTAAAGAACCAAGTCTTTGGTATCAGCCAGGTGTTCTCTCAGTTCTGCCACTTACTAGCTGATCGCTGACTAGTTTATAACCTCTGTGGGTATCAGTTTCTTTCTCCATAAAATGGGGATAATGACACTGAGCAGGCAAGGACCATGTCTCATTCAATATATATCTCCTTTAGACTTGTATAATACATTGCCTGTTGTAATAAAAACTCCCCAAAGCTGCACATACTTTCCCATTTACAAAATTAAGCACCTGTCCTTCTTAAAAGAAAGTCATCTCCTCACCATAATTTATAAGGTCCATGACCTGGCCCCTGCTGCCTCTCTGATCTCATCTCATCCTCACTCACTCTTGTTTCCTTTCTGCTCCTAAAACACACCAAGCCTATTCTTGCCCTGAATTCTTTGCATTTGTTCCCTTGGAATACAAAGTCCCAGTTCTTTGCATGGTGGGCTTTTTCTCACTCTTCAGATCACAGCTTAAATGCTTCCAAAGAGGGGCCTCCCTCAATCATCGAGTCAGCCCTATACATACATTATCCTAATTTAATGCTCTGTAGGGCATTTATTTTGCTTTCTTTTATTATTATTATTAATTTATTTTCCTGTCTGCCTGTAAATGCAGTATCCCTGGCCTCTAAGATAATGCCTGGCACACAGTCGATACTCAATACAAACTGCTGAGTTAATGGTTTGCAGAATGAACAACTGCATCTTATTTTATAAATGAGAACACTGAGGCTCAGAGTGGAGACATAAATTTCCCAAGGCCACACAGCCAGGAAATGGCAGGATGGTTCTAATCCCCCAGATCTTGTACTGTTAGGAATTAGTTGGAAGAAACCAAACTTTCAATGGCAGGGAGGTGGTGCTGGTTGAGGCAGAAGCACCCTTGGGAGGAGCCTCTTTCTCTACCATGCCCTGTGCCTACTCCATGGGAACACTCACTGTCCACCTGTAGGAGGTTAGACTGCAGGTCCGGGTGTAGGCGGCCATGGGCCAGGCTGTCACTCAGGTTCCGGTTCAAGGTCAGGACATTGAGCAGAACCTGCAGACAGATAAAGGGCAGAAGTCAGGGCTACCCCAGAGATGGGGGTTTAGGACTCTATGGTCCTTCCTCCTGGTCCAGACTCCTTAGTCTTTAGATTCCTTGCACCAGGAGTGTCATTTGAGCTTCTCAACAGTCCCAGAAGACAGGCAGACCTTTGATTGACTGTCCCCATTTCACAGATGGGTAAATGAGGACCAGAGAAGAAAAGTAATTCACTCCAGAGTTTAGAGAGAGCCAGGGAAGAGGCACTGCTAGCATCCAGTCTCCCAGCCCAGGGCTGACCTCCCTTGTCCCTGGCCAGGACAGAGTTAATGGCTGGGCATAGTCTAGGTCACAGTGTGGGTACTTTTAGCTTATTGGTTTGGAGTGTGGGTAGGCTCTGGAACCAACTGCCTGCCCATTCTTACTAAACTGGACCTAATTTTTTAACCTCTCTGGGCCTCCTTTTTTTATATATGAAATAGAAATAAGGATTCCTTCCAAAGTTGGGAAGGTTAAAAGAGTTAACACACCTAACACCATGCCCAGTACTTAGTAATAACTCTGTATATGTTAGCTATTTTTATCTCTATTTTACAGATGAGGAGACAGGTTCAGAGAGGTTAAGTGAATTCTCCAACATCACACAATTAGAAATTGGCAGCACTTGGCCTGGGACTCAGGGGCGTCTGATTCCAAAGCTCAGGTTAGTTAACTTGCCACCTGCCAAATTATGTGCCTGGCACATATATCAGGTGCTCAAGACATTTGTGGAATTGTTGTGAGGCATTTTGGAGTGTAGCAGACCCTTCCTTTCAAAAGCAAATCCTAAAGAGGGCTGCTTCTCTATTCAGATGCTGAGTAGAGCATGGTGGAACTTGAGATTGAGAGACTTCAGGCAGTCCAGATGCCATATCACCTCTCAATTCCACTGGCCCTGCAGTTTCTCCTGCAATCTGGGAAGACAGGGACCTTCAGGGCTACATTTTCACTAAGAAAGTCAGCACAGCCCATCTCCTTAGTGTCCAGGAGGGGCCTGCCACAAAGCAGTTCCAGCCCTTATTTGCTGTGAGTAAAAGATGAAAATAAGCAAGAGACATGAAGGCATCTGCAGGCCACAGCTTGGCTCCTGGCCACAAAAGGCCTGCCATGGAGGAAACCTCACCTGGGTTAGGCCGCTGAGGCCCCGGGCAGCTCCATTGGCCCCCAGGGCGAGGTAGGTTCCACAGAGCCCCTCTGCCGGCCGGACCACAGTGGGCAGTAGGAAAGACAGTGGCCGCTTCCCTGGCTGTACCGAATTCTCCTGTTGTCAGAGGACCAAGGCCACAAGGGAGATGAGAGGTAGGGTGAGATAGGGTAAGGACTACTCCACCACTCTTCCAACCTCTCTCCCTCTCCTACATCTTCCACAGGTCCAGTTTTCATTGGAGACTGGTCTCTCCCCAGGCCACAGTTTGCTATATGTGAAATGGTCAGGGTCCTTGGATAACTGGGGTGGATAGTGAGCCCACTAAGTTTTGAGGCAGGGGAGGGACCAAGCCAAGAAAGATGACTATGGGGATGAACAGAATAATCTCCACCCTGGTCATCTGTCTTCGTCCTGCCGGGGCCCCAGCTTGCAGGGTGTAAAAGTGCTGACCTCCAACTACACAATAATTCCTATTTCCTTTCTCCTTTGGTGCCCAGCAATAGGGCTGAACCCCATTAGCTCAGCATTACACAGCCATAGACAATTAGTACTAAAAAGTACCTAAAGCACACAATCAGAGGCCAATATCCTCATTATACAGGTGAGAAGAAACTGAGGCCCAGAGAGGGGACAAGACTTTCCCCAGGTCACACAATCAGACCTTGACAGAATGGGACAAGGTTTCTTTGGATCCACCAGGCTCCAAGCCCCAGACTTGGGCTGGGGTGAAGTAAACACCTTGTCTGGGCTCCTTTTCTTTATAATAGAAGTTCCTAGAGGAAATAGGGAGGGAGGAGCAGCCATACTGTAACACATCCTCCCTAGCCTTGGAGTCCCCAGGGTAGGAGGGAAGCAAGACCCTACCAGGCTGGGTGCAGAGTGGTTAGCAGTCCTGTTGGGCCAGGAGAAGTCCAGCATCTGGCTGTTGAGTAGGATCCCCGAGGGGGTGATAAGGCCACTGCCAAAGGGCCGGTTCAGGGAGCTGGGGGCCGAGATTGGGGCCAGGTGAACCCTGAGCCCACTCTCACTCTTGCCCAGCCCCCACCTAGATGGTCTCTTGTGCCAAGTGGAGTCTGAGCTTGCATACCTGACCATGGCCACAATGAAGTCGTCAGGGCCCATGATCAGCACCTGGGCAGCCGTGGGAGCCCCATCCAGCTCGTAAACAGGCAGGAGTGGGGCAGGGGCTGCCTGGGAGTCATTGATGTGGCCCCGGAGGTAGGCAGCCTCTACCTTGCTGAAAAGACATGGGGTAGGAGATGAACACACAGCAAGTTCTCATTCCATTCCACCTACCACTCTTTGTGATGTCTGTTTGTGTGATTATTTGATTAATATCTGCCTCCCCCATTGGTCTGTTCCAGAGAACAGATTACGTATTCCTAGCATATAGGAAATATTCAGGAAATAGTTGTTGAACCGAATGAATTTATTTAGGTGTTATTCAGATTCTCTTCTAGAGCCAACTTTTAATTTATTCAGTGCCTAAATCAAGAGTCTTTTAGTTACTTGACTTTACTCATTTAATCCTTTCTATGAAAGTACCTAGGGTATAGTGAATGCTCAGAAGATACTTGTTTTGACATGAACAAACTGAATTCACTTCTTAACCTGACGTTTGTAGTCTCAAAATTAAGTTTCATTAAGAATTTAGTGTGTGTGTGTGGGGGGGGGGGGGAGTGGTTGTAGGGGGAGGTTTGTATACAAGAATCTTTACTTGCTATTAGAATTTTTTTTGAAGACACAGAAAGACTTGTCACATAGTAAGCCCTTAATAAATATTTATTGGATGGCCTGGCCAGAGTCGCTCAGTGGTTGAATGTCAACTTATGAACCAGGAAGTCACGGTTCCATTTCTGGTCAGGACACATGCCCAGGTTGCGAGCTTGATCCCCAGTAGGGGGCATGCAGGAGGCAGCCAATTAATGATTCTCTCTCATCATTGGTGTTTCTAACTCTCCCTCTCTCTTCCTCTCTGAAATCAATAAAAATGTATTTTTTAAAAAATTTATTGAATGAATGGATTTAATATAGGCATGTGCGTGTGTTTTAGAGCTAAATATGTATTGATCTTAAAAGCAAATTTATGAAATCATGAAAATACAAATTTACATTAACTATATTTTTGGTTTCTGTTTTCCCTCAGCCAGCCTTTAAGTCAGTTATAGTAGCAGTTAAATGGTAACCATGCTTACCTCTATTGCCAATTAATACTAATGATGATATTTGTTGAATATTTATTATGTGTCAGACAACATGCTCAATGCTTTGTATGTATAACCTTGCTTGGTCTTTACAATTAACCATGAGGTCGGCACCATTATTGTCAGGCCCCCTTGTAGAAACAGATTTAGAGAGGGTAAGGCTGCATAGGCTGAGAATCTGGGATTTGAACTGAGTCAGTCTGACAAGAGCCCACAGTTTTACTATTATGTTATCCTGCTAATATAGACACATTTTAATAAAAATATCCACCACCTCCAATATTTTCTTGGAGACTTTTCACTGTTAATAGGCTTTCTTTGTCCACTCAAAAGGAGGACCAGATGGGCCCATATATGTGCCCTGCTAGGGTCAAAAAAATTTGAGCCATATGAAGTAGAGCAACTCATTATACAGATGGGAACACTGAGGTGCAAGGAGAAACAATCAGTGCCACATTGTGAGTTAGGGTTGAGCTGGAATTGACTTGGGACCTCAGGCCTATTTTCTACCAGCTGTTTTACTCCTGATCCTTTCCCCACACCACCACCATCTGTCTAGTCCCCAGAGTCCTGCCACGGGACCCACCTTAGCATGTCATCCATGCTCTCAATGATGGTAGAATCATAGATGGGGTCTCCCAGTCTGCTGGCCAGGGCTAATGCAATCTTCAGGGTCTGAAAACAGAGCAGAGGTATGGCAGAGGCTGCCAGACTTCTTCCAGTACCCACACCCAGAATTCTTGTGTGTGAGAAAATTTGGAGGGGATTTAATCCTGCCCCATGGCAGTACCCCATCCCCCCACTCTCAGTGTCCCAACATAGGGTCAAATGGAGGGGTTGGCCTTACCTCTGCCACCCAGTGAAGAGCCTGTTCCCGGGAGACCAGGCTGGTGAGATTGAAGCCCTCGAGGATGTTGAGAGCACTGATGAGGGCAGGGCCTGTGTGTGGGGGTGGGGGACTGAGAACCAAGTGACCTGAAAGGACAGGAAATGACCAGATGGCAGGGACAGTCAAGGCATCTCCACATTCCACCATCACATAGACTGAGATCACAGCACTGAACTCCCTCATCAGATAGGGGAAAAGCGGTGACAGGCAAAGGGACACACGCAAGTTCACATGGCAAGTCAAGGACAGGGCCAGGACTCCAGCTTGGATCACTGGTCTTCAGTTTCCTCTTCCATATGAGGAAACTAAGGCTGAAGAGGACTGTGATTTGCCCAGAGTTTCAATGAAGGCCATTGGCACAGCAGGGACAGATGTCCAGATGTTCAGATTCCTGGCCCACCATAGGGCAGGATACTATTCAGGGCCCCTGATGGTCCCACGCCTGAAACTTCTTGGGAGCAGCAACCTCCTCTTCTTATATAAGGCTCTAGTTATTAGTTATTAGATGTTTGGACACCAAAGGAATAATAATATCTGATATAACACAAACCATAACTAATTAACTCACTTAATCCTCACAATGGGTACTTTTATCATTCCCATTTTATAGGTGAGAAAACTGAGGCACAGAGGCAGCTGATCCAAGGTTACAGGATACAAGTGGAACCTAGAGTACTCAAGGTTCTGGCATTGCCAAGAGAATACAGGCTTGAAGGGGAAATGGAAAATCAAATACATATTCAGTGCCTATTCTGATCAGGGCAACTTCCAACATCATCGCATCAAATCCTCATGGCTACCTTGAGAGGTAGGCACTATTATCTCCATTTTAAGGAGGGAACCATGGCTCAGAGTGGGAAGTGACTTGTTCAAGGTGAATGGCAGGTCTTCCTGGCTCCCTAGCTATGCTCTTTCTCTGTTCCATATGACATTGCCTCTGGTAGAGGAATTGGGCTGGAGATTGAGGCCTGGAAACTTGAACTCAGAGGCAGTCTCTTCTGGGGCTTGAAGTAATCTGGGCCTCCTAGAGGAAAGACAACTTATGAGCCTTCCTAGGGGCCTAGGAGCCTACCACTTTGGGTTCAACAAACATGGACATCATCTATGTCATAAACTTGAATTTGTGGGTTTATCATTGGTTTTGAATTTGACAGGTTAAGTTCTTTTCCTTCCCTGGGCCCTCAGTTTCCTTTTGGCACAATTAGAGGGAGGTCTATGACTCTTGAAAAGTTTGTTACAACCAGAAGCTTAGATGGACTTTAGTCTTATGAGTTCTTCTTATGATGTGTAGGGCACTGAGAGTGGGACCAGGAATGGAACAAGACAACAGAGAGCTCAAATCAAGAAAACATATGGCTAGAACCCCAACTGCTAGGCCTGAACCTTTGACCAGACCTCCATCCCCATATCCTAAATACTTGGGATAATTCACTCCAAGATTACTTCAGAAGGTAGGCTGACTCTGGCTTGCTTCATTAGCTAGCTGTCCAGGCAGCTCACTGCCTCAGTTTCTCTCCTATTAAATGGGAAGGAGTCTCTAGGCCAGCCGTGGGCAAACTACGGCCCGCTGGCCGGATCCGGCTGTTCTATCCGGTTCTCTTGCTCTCCCCTCCGCTCCTTTACTTTGAATTTATATTAGTTCACACAAACACTCCATCCATGCTTTTGTTCCGGCCCTCCGGTCCAGTTTAAGAACCCATTGTGGCCCTTGAGTCAAAAAGTTTGCCCACCCCTGCGTCTAGGCCAAAAGCATACAGCCATGGACTGGGAGGATTCTCCTGAGTGGGGACCCTGGGAGCCGGGAGAGAAGTCACCTCTGTACACGCCACACACAGGCTTCTCCACGAGGGCACTGTAGTTGCTGAAGTCCTCCTCAGTTATAACACCCCCTGCATGCTGAGCCTGGAAGGGAGAGAATGCCCCCACCACCACTTTGAGCCACACACCACACAGTGAGCATGTGGATTTGGCCTGTGGTATATGTTTGGATCACAGACAGATCAGATGCTTATAACTTTTGTGCCTTCTGCAATTCCCATCATGACCTTTAGGGACCCCATCAGCCCTGGGTACCCCAGGAAAAAGGAAGAGGAAAAAGCACTAACATTGAGCACCTACTATGTACAAGACATTGTGTTGGGTACATTCTATGAATGACCTTCTTAGGTCAGTATTTAAGGCTCCTTGTGATCTGGCCCCTGCCTACATCTCCGCCTCATGTCCTGCTATTCCCCAGTGAGCTCTGGGTGACCTGCAGTTTCTGAACTCATGACTCTATGTCTTTGTGTACACTGCCCTCTCTGCCTTGAGAAAGGAAGATTTTTCACTTACAGCAGCACTTGCTTGAGAGATATCAAACTGAATTCTGCATTTCACTACAAATAACTAAAGCCACTACAAAACTATGGATGGCCCTGGTAGGAATGACATAACCAATTACTGACCAGTAAACCAATCTTGTACAAACCAATAGGCTCATTTCATACTATCCAGCATGCTAATTTTCAACCCTAAATTAGCATAACACTAGGAATGTCCTCCATTTTTTTTTTTTTTTTTTTTTTTTTTTAGTACTTGAAACCTCTAACTTCTAATCCACCCTCAGTGAACTATACATTGAATTGCTTGGCTGGTGTGTGTTCCTTTGTTTGACAACTTTGTTTTTTTTTAATTTGAAGCTCTGATGGTCTTTGTTAGAGTCTCCTTCATCCCCTTCTCCACCTCTAGAAGAGGATACACAACGCAGGTCTGGTTAATCAGAACATTTGTTTTCATGGCACAGTGATTGGCTTGGGAATAGTCATGAGACCTATTACAGGCCAATGAGACATAACCTTGAGGATTTTGCTGGAATTACTGGAATAAGAAATGCTCTTTCCTTAGGATGGCTTACTGGAAGGAAGGCTGATGGGAGCAGGTGTGGAAAGGATCTAACAGAGAGTGAATTCAAGCAGAGGAAAGTAGAGTCATGAGACAGAAAGAGAGATAGACCAAGTCCTGACAATGGGGATGGAACCCCTGGGTCCAGCCGACCTAAAGCCAGTACTCTGTTGGACTTTCCAGTTAAGTCCATCTGAGGTTGCTTCTATCACCACATCCATATCTCCAGTGCTCAGCACAGGACCTGGCACAGAGCAGGCACTTTGTGATGTAGAATAAGTGATGGACCTATTCAGTTCCCACAACTGTATGGCAGAGATAGATATAATCACCCTATTGCACAGATGAAAGAACCACTGAGTTGGTCTGTGTATCCTTATCTTGAACATAATTTTCCATCAGGAATTTTCAACTATTGACAACAGTTCTAAAACCAATTACTGCCTCAGACTAAGACTCTTTGGGGTTAGTTGGTAAGCCCTTATGTTAATCCCCCCAGTTCCAATGAAGGAGGCCCTTTGCTCAATCCCTAGAAAACCCAAGGACAGGGTGAGGTTGCGGGCTCAGGGAAGCTGAGGCTGATCCCAGTTCTCCACCAAGCCTAGGAGGGGCAGGACAGGCCTCTGTACAGGTTGGCACCAGCCCTGGGGAGCCCAAAGTTACCTCTCTCAATCAAGACAAAACATTCCCATCATCCCAGTAGGTTCTTCCTCCCACATTCCAGTCAAGCCCTCCCACTCCAACAACCACTGATCTGATTCCTATCACCAGAGGTTAGTTTTGCCTATTCTAGAATTTCAAGTAAATATATGTAGAGAAAAACCCAGGGAAGGAAGGGGGGAAAGGATGTCCCTGCAGTATGGTCCTTTGGGGCAGAGGGGCTCTCCACGTGCTCACCTCGGACACCATCTCCAGCGTGAGGTTACCACCAGCATAGAAGGCAGCGGGGCCATAGGTGCCAAGTACATCCAGTACCATGGCCAGGTCAGGCCGTTGCATCAGCGAGCCAGGTAGTGGTGGGCGTCCCGATGGCAGGAATGTCTCATGGAAGTGTTCAGATGCATCGGGTGGCAGCTGTTCTGCCAGGGCACGTGCTATGGGCAGGGACAAGAGGCTGGGCAGGGATTGCCAGGGCTGGACCCGATGGCTGAGATGCATAATAGGTGGGGTGAGTAAGGGCTGAGTGTCTGGCCCTAAGCTCCAGCCCCCAAGGAGCCTGTTATGGGGGAGGTAGGATATATATGGGCCTCTCTAGATTTTCTCATTTGAGTCTGCCTCCTGATAAGGGTGGGAGAGATCTGAGGGGCAAACTGGAAGAGAGGTGCTTTCTGGTTTGGGCCCCAAATCTCAGAGGTCGTATCTCCCCCCTCCATCAACCGCATGCCTTTCCCCTGACCCCCACGCCCCACTGACCTAGATCATGGGTTACGTTGAAGCCATCTTGGGCCACAGCTGCTGCGAAGGCCAGGACTTGGTACCATGGCAGCCTGGGAAGGGGGGGGGGGGCAGAGAGAAGGGGGTGGAGGAGGTCCTGGGGGGATGAGGAGGGTTCGGGGGTGGGGGAGAGGGGGTTCTTGGGAAGGAGAGTCCTGGCAAGGGAATGGGATATTAGGAGGGGGAGTTTGGAAGGAAATAATCCAGGAAGGTAGGAGGCCACCAAAGGAGCAGTGCAGGCAGGGGCCCCTGGTCCCCGGGGGGAGGGTCTTTACCTGCCATAGAGCTGGTGAGCTTCATGTAGCCCCTTCACCATTCCGGGAACCCCCACCAAGAGCCCAGGCTGGGCAAGGCGGGCAGGCGAGGGAGAGAGGAGACCAGGTCACTGGAAGGGGGGGGGCTGGGCTGAACTCTGCAGAGCCCCAAGCCAGGGATGGGGGGGCTGGCATAGGGGAGAGACATAGGCCAAGTACCCTAGAGGAGGGACAAGCTGTCCCAGCAGGCATCCTCCCTCCCATCTCCCTGACTTCCTATCAGCAAATGCAGAAAGGCCTCCTTTAGCTATCATAATTGAGGGACTCATAAATTAAGCAAATCCTTTTAAGAGCTAGGACATAACCAATTTAGATGGGAACCTGTCTTCATTGGATTATACCTATTCCTGCTTTTTAAAATAGTGGGCAAGAGACCTTCATTTTACCTTGTCATTATCATACCACCATTACTATGAGCTGTGGTGTGTGTTTGGCTTTTACCTCTGCACTAAATATATATTTTTCCAAGTTATTCTATCTCTGCCTTTGCTCTCAATGGACAGTGGGTTTTCCTCTAGCAGTTCCTTTCTAATCTTCCAACATGTTGTGGGCTGGGAAAGTTATAGTCCACAGGCTCAGAGTGGGATGTGTGAGTGATAGTGCAGCAACTTTGATGTCTCAGGCTGCTCAGTGGCCTTTTTTCTTCCTTCTATGTGCCAGATAAGCAAGGTTGCCACAGAAGTTAAGATGTTGCTGTATTGCCTGATATCCACTATCCAGAATATTTTATTTGGGGTGTTGCCTGTCTCCCTCATAACCTAAGAGCATACTGCTCAACTCATTTCCTCACCTCCATAGCAAATACTCAGCAAAGTGATGCTTGGGTTAGAAGAAGGGCAGTGAAGGGAGACCCCCCCCCCCCTCCGGATACTTTCTTCTCACCAGGGTCCCCACCTTGGTTTCCCAGGATCTCTGCAGGGCCTCTTCCCTGAGGGCCCCTGGTGCAGACTCCCGGAAATCAATTAGGTGGCTCTCATTGCGTCGGATGTCATGTACCAGCATCACACCCCCACTGGAAAAGACACAGAAGGGGGCGGGTGGTGATGAAAAGATGCTACCCCTCTGAACAGTTAACCTGCCACCCTTCAACTCCCAATGGTGATGGCTGTAGGCTTAGTTTGTCATCAGGAGACAAGTGTTTGAGCCCCCTCCCCAACAGGGATTCAGAGATTTAGCCGCACCACAAGGCAGGGATCCAGAGTTCAAGGACCTCTTTCAGCCTGACACTGGAGACTTTAATCCCTGATTTAAAAAAAAACACACACAAAAAAACCCACAAAAAAACAGAGACTGGGAGAGCAGGATGTTCTCCCCCCGCCCCAGACCATAGCTGGACCCCTGCCAGCTTCCTGCACCTGCCTCCTTGGTATGCCTCCACTCCCTCTCCCAGGACTGAATTATGTAAGAACAGACTGTGCAAAAACAAAAGGGGAATTTTTTGGTAGGGTCTGGAAGACTGGTCTTACAGGAACCAAGACATGGACTTTGTCAGCTTGTCCCTTTTCTGTGACTTGTTTCCATTTGAGATGGTGGTAGCATCTGAAATGGTGGCCTACAGCCCAGCAACTAAGGAGTGGTAGCACTGTGGCAAAGTAGAAGGCACAGAATGGGAAGCAGCTTCTACTCAGGTCCAGATCATTGCAGTCATAGGGAACTGTGTTACCAGGTCTCTTCAGGTTCAAGAGATGTTGGAAATTCTCAACTTTTTAACAATAGGAAACACATTTAAAAAAATTTAAGTCTGCAAACCAAACCTGTCTGTGTGCTGGGTATGGCCCCTGGGTGGCCAATTTGTCACCTCTGTTTTAAGAATTCTTAGTGGGGGTGTATTTTTGGAGCATAGAGAGTCCATAGCTTTCATCAGATTCACAGGGATTTGTGAGCCCAAAAGTTTAAGTATCGCTGCCTTAATTAATTACACCTGTGCACCTCACATTACAATTTACAACATCATTTTCCAAATTTTTTTTTAAAAAAGAAAAGGCTTTTGAAAACACCTCCTCTGACATTATGTAAGAAGAAAGGGATGAAATTGTATGTGTAGAAAGAGCAAATGCAAGGAGTTGGGCCCATCTGTTTCTCTGCTTAAACCTGGAGACCCACACATGAGGTCTACAGACCAGGACAGGGGGTTAGCCCTGGGGGACCCCAACCTCCACAGTGGGGAGCTCCTTACCCGCCCAGGCCAGAACTGTGCGGAGCCACGATTCCCAAACACAGGGCTGCTGCCACAGCTGCATCCACAGAAGATCCCTGTTTACTGAGCACCTCGATGCCCAGTGATGTACAACGAGCAGCATCGGTCACCACGGCGCCCTGGTGGAAGATCTGGGGGGAGGGAAGGGGCTAGTTGGGGACAGTAGGAGGCCCCTGCTTCCCTAGGGTACCTCCACTAACCCCAGAACCACCACGGGGGTGGGGGGTGGTGCTGGTGGGAGCCCTGTCCTCTTGCCCCCTTGATTCACCCCTATTTACCTTCTTTCCCCTCATTACCTCAAGTGCCTCCTATCTGATCAGTCCCTTCCTTACTCTGTCCCCCTCAAGCCCCGAGCCACACCCCTCCCCTTGGGATCTTCCTCCCCCTTTTCAATTCCCGGCCCACTTCCACCACTCAGCCAGTCAATTCCCACCGTCTTCTCAAGCGACTTCTCACCTGAGGGTCCCCGAAATAGATCTGCATAATGAGCGCCACAGTGACACCCGTGGCAAAGGTGAGGCAGGCTGTGACTATGACGGTGAGCCCGTCCTGACGGCAGGAGCACTCCGCGGCTGCTGCGGAGAACGGGTCTTTGCGGGTCTCGCGTAAAGGCGACCCGTCCTGGCTTCCCATCTCTGATGATGAGGACGGCAGCCGCTGCAGGCGCGCTGACTTCAGGAAGGAGTCCGGGTCTGCGGGTGGCGAGGAGTGGAGGTGGGAGTGAGGGGTCGGAGTAGGGGGTGTCAGTCCGGAAGTCTCTTACAACGCCCTGCCGCCCTCCAGTCGGGGTTATATCCTGTTCCCCGCCCCCCCCCCCCACGCCCTGCACTCCCGTCAAACAAACCCCAATATAGAGCACCAGCGTCTACCCACCCCCATGCACCCCAGGGCGGGTGAGGGTGGCAGTCTGGGCTGGGAAGAGACAGGGATCACTAGCAGGGAAGCTGGGCAGCTGGATTACTGTCCCTAGGCCAAATTTCCTGAGCACCCAGGACCCAGGACTGAGAACACTTCCTGAAGAGGCGGGAGTTGGACCCTCCCTGGAAACCAGATACTCCCAGAGCTGGGCCCAGCCTTCTATGCAAGGAGGCAGTTACCTAAACTGAGTGGATAGACCTTGGCTTCCAACCTTGCTTCATTCATTCATTCATTCATTCATTCATTCATTCAACAAATATGGAGGATCTGCTATGTTTCTGGCCCTATGTTAGATGCTAGGGGAAAAGTACAGACAGTTCCTGCCCTCTGGGGTTCACAGATCAGTGGAGAAAGAAGGCAATAAAGAAGTAAAGAGATGAGTACATAATTACAAGTTGTGGCAGGTGCTATAAATAAAAAGGATGAAATAAGACAATAGTGGTTTGTGTTGGGGGCTGTTTAGCTGGGGAAATCAGCCACAGCCTCTCAGCAGCCTCTTAGCTTAGAAGTGACTTTTAAGCTAAGAACTAAAGGATGAGCTGGAGCCACCCATATGTAGAGCGAGTGGCGGGTACGTAGTGTTCCAGAAAGAAGGAACAGCAGGTGCAAAGGCCCTAAGGTAAGAATGAAATGGCACATAAGAAAAAAAATAACCACGCCCTGTGTGATTCCAGTGTAGTGAGCAGTGGGATGGAGGCTAGGGCAGATCACTGGGCCTTGGCTTAGTGAAAAGCTTGAATTTCACCCTAACAGCTATGGGAGGCCATTGAAGAGTTTTAAGTGAGAATGTGAAGCCATCAGTTTTATGCTTTAAAAAGACCCCTCTGGCCCTGGTAATTGTCGCTCAGTAGGTTGAGTGTCCTCCCATGCACCAAGAGGTCACCCATCTGATTCCCAGTCAAGGGCACATGCCCAGATTTTCGGGCTCAATCCCCAGTAGGGGTGTGCAGGAGGCAGCCGATCCATGTTTCTCTCCCTCTCCCTTCCTCTCTAAAATCAATAAAAACACATTTAAAAACAAACAAACAAACAAACAAAAAATCCCTCTGGCTGCTATCTGGAGAATGGATCTGAGGATGTAGGAGTGGAGGCAGAAAGACTTGAAAGCCACTTCACTTGCTGAGTTACTATGGATAAGTCACTTCAAATTATAAGTTTCACTTTCTGCATCCTAATGATGGAACTAATCCCTAACTGGCTGGGTGGGTATAGAGCAGGGGTGGGCAAACTTTTTGACTCGAGGGCCACAATGGGTTCTTAAACTGGACCGAGGGCTGGAACAAAAGCATGGATGGAGTGTTTGTGTGAACTAATATAAATTCAAAGTAAAGGAGCGGAGGGGAGAGCAAGAGAACCGGATAGAACAGCCAGATCCGGCCTGCGGGCCGTAGTTTGCCCAAGGCTGGTATAGAGATTCCATGAAGTGATGTATACCAAGCACCCCATAAGTGCTCACTCAAAGTTATTTCCATTCTTTTTCAACCTTGGGCAAGACTGAGAGAGACCCTCTTCTATCCCATAGTTCCCTCTCCTGGGTGCTAACAGCCTTGAACCCAGGCTTCTAAATGTCCTAAAGGTCCTTAGCTTGATACCTTAATACCTTGCTGTACTCACAAGGTGTTTTTTAAAAGTGCATTCATCCCATGGACATGGGTAATAAGGCGGTAAAGAGCTGAGGGGAGGGTGTAGGGGCTGGGAGGAGGGGGGAAAGGAGGAAAAAATGGGAAATATTTGTAATAATATCAACAATAAAAATATATTAAAAATAAAAGTGCATTCATTCAATAAATATATTTTTTAGCACCTGCTACTGTGTACTAGTAGTATAACCTTTTTAAAAGTCTGTGGGATAATATTAAAAATTGACTGTTATATTTTCCTATTTAAAATTGGTTCACCAATGCCAACATGATAAAAATCTAAACTCCTTGACCTGTTAGTCAAGGCCCTTCATAATCCACACTCTTCTGTTATGTAAATAAGAAACTTCTAAGAATTACATATATATATATATATATATATATATGTAATTCTTAGAAGTTATTTATGGTCATTACATTTGGGAAAAGATCCTAAAGGTGGGGTGGGAGAATATTTTGTTTGAAATTTTTATGATATATATTTTTTAATTAATACATATATCTTTAAATAAAAAGGAAAAATTACAGGAAGACAATGGAGAAGGGAACTTTTTCTTTTCCTCACTATTCCTTGTTTATTCATTTGTTTGTTTATTTATTTTTACCATGAACATGTAATTTGTTTTTAAATTTTTATTTAAAAAGGAAGATTGTCTTCCAGAAGCCTGTTTCAGTTGATCATCCTTGTGTCTAATGCTCAGTACTAGAACCTGTAAATAAAATTGGAATTCATTGAACAGATGTTAAACACCTACTCTGGGCACAGAACTCTCTTTGGCACCTAGAGGTTTCAAAAGAACTCTGGAAAGGGTTTGGAACTTATATTTATTGAGACTGACTGCATTCCCAGGCACTTTACATACATTTCCTCATTGAAGTGTTCCCATAACTTTATAAGATAGACCCATTCTTTACATTTTAAAGATGAGGAAACTGCGGCCGAGAAAGTGATACTGCCTGCTTAAGGTTATAAATAAATAAATGGTGGAACCAAGAGTTTGTGTAACTCAAAAACCTCCTTTTCATTGCTCCACAGGTCATCAGGTCATTTCCCCCAAAAACCAACCTTACAAGGCAATTTTAGTTTGATATTTCCAGGTACTTGCCCTTAAATCTGTTATCTCCAATCACATATGAGAAACCAGGAGATGAAGGTGAAATCAGAGATGGAGCTACTTGAGACTTTTTTTTTATTTCACCAATTATTAAGTTATTGATTTATTCAACAGAAGTATTTATTGAGTACTCTACTGTGTAACTACTGAGGCAATAATAGCATTGATTGTACTGATATGTAACAGCAACAGCAGGACACTGTGAAAAGGTTAGTTTTGGGACCAAAATAAACAAGTCTTTTGGGAGAAAGATGAGTTAATTTTAGCTATTCTGAATTTGTGAAAAACCAGCAAGAATTGTCTGGAGGCAGCAGACCTAGTAGCCATCTAATTTTTTTCTGCTTAGATACCATTCCCCATTCCATTTTCTTTTAAATAATACTACTTCCTTTCTCATGCCTCATTCCCTCATTACTGACTAGAGTAAGTATATGACCTAGGCCTAGCCAATCAGAACAGGCACTTCTATACAGTGATTGGTTCAAGGACAGGCATATGACCAGTGCCAGGCCAATTAGGTTCAATCTTTGTTTTTTTGCTGGAACTATTGGGAAAGCTGTCTTTCTATCTAGGTTACTAAGGTAATAAGATGTAAGCCTGTTGTTGCTGGGGGCAACTTGTCCTGACAAAATGGGAAGCTTTCTGAAGAAGAAGCCCATAAAAAGTAAAGCAAAGCAAAGCAAAGCAAAAAATGGAGTAAAGCCCATTCCTTTTTAGGCATCTCAATGCAGCTATGACTAAAGCCCCATACCCCTGAACTTTTCAGTTATGCTACCTAATAAAATTCTCTTTTTAGATGTAGCTCAGTTTTAGCCGAGTTTATGACAAAAGAACCCTGAATAGAGTCGACTTGACAAATCTAGAGCTAAGGAGAGAGATCTTGACTGGAGACTGAGGTCCTTTCTGGATTGCTTATTCCCTGAAGGGGAGAATCACTAAACATTGTTGAACCCTCTCCAGGAGTGACATGATCAGAAGTGCAGGGTGAGCCCGGCCGGCATGGCTCAGTGGTTGAGTGTTGACCTATGAAGCAAGAGGTTATGGTTCGAGTCCCCATCAGGGCACATGCCCAGGTTGCGGGCTTGATCCCCAGTAGGGGCATGCAGGAGGCAGCCTATCTATGATTCTCTCTCATTATTGATGTTTCCATCTCTCCCTTTCCCTTTCTCTCTGAAATCAATAAAAAAATAACATATATATGTATATATATTATGTATATGAAGTGCATGGATTGGGATTGAGTGGGAGGCAGGAGGCAGGAAGAAGAGCTAGAAGCCTATGGGTAATACAGATAAGAAAGAATAATGGCTTAGTCTACAGTGGTGATGACAGGAATGGTGTGATGGAATTTGAAAGATACTTAGGAGGCAGACAAAGAGCATTTGATCATCATTTGAAAGTAAGAGGAAGAGGGGGGATGATGGGTAGCTCGTGAGCTTCTACCTTGGAGACTGGATGAAAGGCAGTATTATTCATTGAGAATGACATTGGGAGAAGAGCAGGTATATGGGGAAGAGATGAGTTCAGCATAGAACATGCTGAAGGTGAGGTACTTGCAGGACATCTATTGGGAAGCAAATGCCTAGAATAGAGAGGAACACCTGGGCCTGGAGCTCAGAAGAGAGAAAAGACAGTATTACTCCAAACTTGGAGTGGTTATCCCTTAGCTCCGTTTTGTTTCGTTTTTCGTTTTTCGTTTTTTTTTTTTTAATATATTTTTGTTGATTTCAGAGAGGAAGGGAGAGGGAGTTAGAAACATCAATGATGAGAGAGAATCATTGATCATCTGCCTCCTGCACGCCCCACAACGGAGATCAAGCCCGCAACCCAGGTATGTGCCCTGACCAGGAATTGAACTGTGACCTCCTGGTTCATTTATCAACACTCAACCACTGAGCCACGTAGGCCGGGCACCTATCTCTGTTTTCCACAGGATTTGCTGTGTGGTGCCTAACACTTGATTCTAGGGTGTGGCAGGCTAGAGGCTAGCTGGGCACAGCCATGGTTCTGGATAAGAGGATGGGGCAATGCCACAAGGTAGCACTACCAGGTTGAGAACATAGGAGGCCACGTTAGCCAGCAGGCTGGTCCAGCTGGGCCAAAGGAGTCTTGGGGCTTTGAAGCAGTGCTTGGAGACATGGCATTGAAATGACCACACAGGTATGATGGCAAGTTCCTTAGTGCACAACCTTGGCATAAGGTATAGGTTCCCAGCAACGCAGGTGACTGGGGACTCGTCTGGGTTTTTGTACAGATTAGGGCAGAGTCTGTATTAACTCACCACGGTACTCCCTGAGTTGAGAACTCCCTCTGCTGCCATTCTTTCATCCTGAGATCTTCTTCCTTATTCATTTATCCATTCAACAATTTTTATTGAATGCTTAGCACTGTGTTGAATGGTGAACAAAACAGTCATGATCCCACCCTCATAGGGTTTACAGACATTGAGTAATTACAGATCAGACAAATAAATAACACAGGTTTTGATAAATGCATTTATATGGGGCCAGGAGAAAACAGAGGTTTCCAATCTCTAGGCTGGGAGAGATAGGCATTCCCAGTTGAGCTGGAAGGGGAAGCCAAGGGTAAGTGTGCCCATTGTCACACAGTGAATCAGGGCAATGCTGGGACAGAACTGGTACTCCTGACCCTGAATAATGGACCTGGTTCAGACTGGTATCTACCAGGACACATCTTCCCACCCCTCTCCCTGATACCTCCTGATTCCAGGGCTACTCCCTCTGGGAAAAAAATTTTAATTTGCAGCTTTGACTTTTGATGCCCATAAGGCTTCCTATTGTCACCTCACACCCCCTCCAGGTGGGGTATAGTCTAGTCAGGTTGGCAGGGGCTGGTGGTCAGGGCCAGATAACCAGAAAGTTGTGGAAGGGGAAAGAATTTGGGGCTGTCAGACTGGGAGTAACTATAGAAGGGCCAGGCTAGAGAGGGCTGAACCAGAGAAGCAAGGTCTGCCAGGCTGGTAAGGGATAGGACTCAAGTGCAGGCACTGGGAGGAAGAGAGAGTGAAGCAGAAGGATGCTCTAATGCCAGGAAGTGACGTTGAGGGAAAGAGGGATGGGGGATGGAGGATGAAGAATAGAGCTGGGCCACATGGATAGCAGAGAGAGCACTAGCGAAGAAATGCTCAGAGAGCTTTTGGCCCTCAGGTCTCCCCCAAGCACTGTCTCCTCCCTCCCTACTCCCACCCCTGCAGTCTCTGCAGAGGGCTGAAAAGAACACAGTAAAATTCTGGAGTCTGCTTCTAGGGCACCTTACTAACATCCCGGCCTGATCCATGGCTCTGGTAGGGGTGAAGTAAACCACAGGGCAGCAAAGGCACTCTGGTCCCCAAGGACTTTGAGAGGTCATTCAGTTCATCCCCCTGTATCCCAATACCCAGCACATACAGACAGGCAGAATCATATTCTCTTTATCACTCCCTGGACATGAAGAGAGTCTCAGCTTCTCCCCCATGGTCACTCCTTCCCACAATCCCTGGCTGTGGGAAGTTCTTAAGACCTAGCCTCTATTCATCCTACTGCAATCTCTGACTTGGTTTCTTCTATCCTGTTCTCTGTGACTAGATAAAAGCCTCTTCTGGGTGATCACAGCTGTTCCTCAGGATCTCCCCTCCAACATTCCTTCCTTATCAGTTGGTTCTTCCCAATACGTAACCCCCATCCCTCCTACTGCAATCTCTGGCATCACTCTCCCGTGTCGCATCCTAGGACTCCAAGGCAGAGATGCACTCCCAACCCCATCAGATAATTAACAGAAAAAAAGGAGAAGAGAAAGGTCCAGGAGGAAGGGAATAAATTCGGGTGATGGAGGCTGGAGGTGATGCTCGGTGCAGATGGAGGACCAGGGGCATCCCAGGGGGCAGGGACGGGGGGGTGGGGGTGGCAGCGGGCCTCACCTGTATCGGGATCTCCCAAGAAGGCGTCCTCGTCCTTGCGGCCCCTCAGAGGGGCCGCGGGAGCCGGCTCATCCTCTGGCAGCCGCGGGAAGCTGGTGATGCTCATGTAGTCCACAGGCGAGTAGGCGCCCAGGGCGCTCTCCTGACTGGCCTGGTTCTCCGCCGCCATCCTCACCCGCGCCCCCCCAGCAGCGCAGCGCCTGCCGGAAGTGGTGCGGGGGGTGGGGGGTGGGGGTGGGGTGGGAGGGGCCTGCGCTCCCGGGCCGCCGGGAGGGGGCGCCTTACCCCCACCCTAGCGCTTGTCGGGGTCTGACTCGCTCCCGCCCGGCTCAGCGCTGTCAACTGGCAGTAGGCGCGCAGGTGGAGAGGGGGTTATGTTTGCAGAGGCCGGAGGGCAATTCCAGGTCGCGAAGTGGGAGATCGTGGAGAAGAGCACGTTACAAGCGCGACCTTAGTGATTCAGGACACCTTATGCAGCCCGGGGGCCAGATCCCCTCTTCCAGTTAGAGCTAGAATCCTCCTTAGACCCCAGACTCTGCCACTGGCCGTAAACCTCTCCTCGACCCCGGTTCTTCCTCTCATCCCAGACTCTTCAGATCCCAGACCCCTTCTTGGATTCCAAGATTCTTTTCCTTCGATCTCAGACTCCTCCTCCGACCCCAGATTCCTCGTTGGACCTTACCCCCTGCCCCCTCCCCCCTCCAGCACCTGCTTCATCCTCAGACTGCGTCCCTCCTTTGGACTTCCCTTCTCAGACGTCAGATCCCTCACTGGACCCCCAACACTTCTCAGACTCCTCTTTCAAGCCCAACCCCTTCTGGTACCCCTGACCTAAACTCAGTGTGTGTTAGGATCCCTAAGAGCAAACACCCAGATTCCACTCTAGAGAGCATGATTCAGGACTCTGGGATGGGGGTCTCTGGAACCTGAATATTTACCATCATTTTAAGAGTTTTTGATGTGGTTCTGGAAAGAATGCTGTAAGAAAGGAACAATGGGCATGAAGGTATGGCAGGAGTGGGGTGGGGTGGGGGGAGTGGGTCTCTGTAGTCTAGGTGTTTGTGTTCTATTTCCTGTGATACCACTTACAAACTGTGTGATCTTGGGTAAGACACTTAATCTTCTTTAGTATCAGTTTTCTCATCTGAAAACTGGAGAGATTAATAGTATCCATCTCAGGGGGTTGTTGTGAGGATTAAGTAACAGGTAGAAAGCTTTTAGTGTAGGTCTTGGCCCTACTCAGTAAATGACATTATTATCATTATTTTCATGTCTTTAATCTTGTGGATTCTCATCTCATCCCACTCTTAGGAATTCCACTACACTATGGCTTGCACTACTTTCCCATCTCCAAGGATTAGGGGTTCACTCTTTATTAGGCTTCTTGTCCAAACTTTCTTCATGCAGTTCACAGGGAGGGAGAGGGAGGGGGCTGGTCAAGCCCCTGGGCATACATCACCTCTTTCACTCCAGGACAGTTTGAAAATCTACTGGAGGAGTGTGTGTGTGGGGGGGGGGAGGGGGGCGGGAATGGGGAATCTATTATGGGCCCAGAACATGCATTGATACCTGTAGACAGAAGGGGGCAGTAATGTGTTGGGAACAGCTCTAGGACTTGGGAGAAGGTTTAGGGAGAGGGGAGAGGAAGAGGGCTGCCCAAAGCTGTGACTGCCCATACCTGGAACTGTGTGCCCATTGCTTGTGTTTTTCTCCCCACAGAGAAGCTAGTATCTTCTCAGTGAAGTCCATAGGGGTTATTATGCTTATATCAGTAAAATATTATTCCCCCCCAGGGCATGTGTTAACTAAATGAGGTCTGTGTCCTGTCATCGATGTCCATTCCCTCAGTGGCATGTGAGTCCCCTCAGTGGGGTCAATATATTTTTAGTAAAATCTATATCTTTAGTATCTCTTAGAAGGAAATCCAGTCCCCCCAGTAGGGTCTGTGATCTCCATAAGCCATTAAAGTCTTATTAGCATGGTCCATAGCCCTTCAGTGAGATCTGAGACACCTCAGCAAGATCTGTGCTCCCTTCGTGGAGTCCATGTGCCTTCAGTGAAATGTGTGCCTGCTGAGTGTAATGTCTCTTCGATAAAGTATCTGTCTTCTCTGTGGGGTCCATGCTCACCCCATGAGATCTGAGATCCTCCCCTCAGGACTGGGTAGGCTCTGGATCATAGGTTTGAACATGGACATATTATTTTCAGTTTAAGGTGTGCTGGGTTTGTGGTTAGCTGGGCAAAGAACAAGGGAACAGGTGGGAAAGGAGGATGGGCCTGATGTGGTCACAAACCCTGTGTAGGCTTCAGGAGATGGGGGTTGTCAGCTCTGGGCCTCAAAATCATTATTAGAGTTAAATATTTAAGGTTCCTTCTTGCCTTGACAGACATTTTGTGAACTGATGGGTGGTGTGGGCTTTTTATTGGTGGTGAGTGCAGGTGGGAGATGGAGGGTCCTGCCTGGCCCCTCCTTTCTGGAGTGGAACAGATAGAGGGAAGCTAGAGGTAATTGAGCCCAGGTGTGGCAGGTGGGCATGGTCTCTTGGTAAAGTAAAGAGACTGGGAAGGAAAGAAGGATGTGAGTGATTTCTCCTATTTGCATAGCCTTTGGTACAGTATTTCACAAGCCTTGGCTTGTGAGGAGGTAAAAAGACTTGGAGTCAAGAAACTTAGGTTTGGCCCTAACTTGGTCGTTGTTTTGCTCTGTGACCTTGCACACATTCCTTTTCCCAAATATACCATTTGTGCAATGAGGAGGTAGGTTTATTAGCAAAGACCTGAACACACCTCCTAATCTTCAATGAATCTTGTACTTTAGAGCTGGATGGGAATTTGTGGAGCCAGGGAGAGTGAAGATGTATCCTCAGGGGTGCGAGAAAATCTGAGCTAGCACAAACGTTAACAGAGAGGGGCCATGCCCTAAACGTCGTGGGAGGATTCCTCCCCCCCACCCCCACGCCGAGGACGGAGGGGAAGAGTTTACTCAGAGTGGAGGGATAGTTCTTTGAGGGAAAGTGATCCCAGAAGACACCCAGAAAAAACCCTACTCTACCTGGTTTTTCAACTCTGTGGGCGACAGGCTTGTGCAATCAGACCTTGGACTTGACTCACGTCCTCTCGTTAGTCAAGCTTTTTCCCGTTCAAGCCCCGCCTTAACCCAACCTGTCATCTGTCATTTCAAAACCCCACCCCATCCTGGTCACTTCATGGGCCCGCCTCCTCTCCTGTCACGCCTGTCCCCCTCTGTCAATACAGGATCCACCCGCCTCTTCTGCCACACCCGGCCCCGCCCCTTCTACTTTTATTCTACGGTCCCACCCCTTCTGCGAAGCAGCTCCTCCCCTAGTACCTGAGCAGTGTTCATCTTTTCCCTATTCCTGCCTTTGCTAACCCTGGTCCGGCTCCCAGAAGGCATGGCTCCGGCCCTCCGGGCAGCCACGCCCGGCCTGCCTAAGCCCCGCCCACCCCAGGCCCCGCCCTCTTTCTAAGGCCCCACCCCGGGCGGCCTGTTTTTCGCCCCCAACTACCGCAAAGACGGTTACAGTGCTCGGAACTAGGCGCTATGGGGCTTCCTGAGGAGCGGGGCCGGAGCGGCAGTGGGAGCGGGGGCCGGGAGGAGGCTGGAGCGCGGAGCCGGGCGCGGAGTTGGTCTCCGCCGCCCGAGCTCAGCCGTTCCGCGCACGTCTCCTCGCTGCAGCGCTACCGCGAGCTGCACCGAATCTCTGTGGAGGAGCCGCGAGGTGAGGCCGGGCCCGCACGCGCTTGGGGACGTCAGCGAGGAGAGGAACAGGCTCCCAGGGATGTGAGGAATTGGGCGGGTTCCGTGGGGAAATGGGGTTCGGAGAGGAGATCGGGGTTTCCTAGGGGAGTTGGGGACCCCCCTTGGGAAGTTGAGGGGTCCGTGAGGAGATGCAGGTTCTGTGAGAGAAGAGTTGCGGAGGAGATGGACAAGGGGTTCGGGAGGAGATGGGGATTCTATGAGAAGGAGGGTTCTGTTGTGTGAGGAGATGAGGGCTCCCTAGGAGTTGGGGGCTTTCCTGGAGACTTGGGGGTTTCCTGAGATGTGGTTTCCGTGAGGGAATGGGGGTTCTGTGAGGAGAGTCAAAGTTTCATGAGAAGAGGAAGACTCCTAAGGTGAAAAGTGGGGTTCCCAGTGGCGAGGGGGCACCTTGAGGAGAGGAGGCCCCAGGAGAACATTCCTTGCCCGCCCGGTTCACACCAGCTCAGCCACTGCCTCCTGACACCTTGAACAAGTGAGTTAGTCTCCACTGTTGAGGGGCAGGAACTGGTCTGTTTCCCATTCTGGGGTTCCCACAATTAGTAATTAAGCCCCAGATCTATTGTTTATATTTCAGAAGTATTTAAATTATCCAATATAAGCCTGAACAAGTCACATTTCAGTCAAGTTTTTTTTTTTTTTTTCTTATGAGCTGGGCTGGAAATAACTCAGAAATTCTGATAGACAGGTGCATATCTTTAAGAATGTGTGAGCAAAGTTCCCTGCCCTTGCCCCTCAGTCTGAGTAAGGGATCAAAACTGTTGAAGGCAGCATGATGTTTGGCAGTGGCACAAGCCAGGAATCCAACCCAGAAAAATCTAGATTTAGATTCTGGCTGTACCACTCATTTACTGGATGGTCTTAGGCAGATTTAAAAAATATATATATATATAGCAAAGGTGGAAATGTATTGAGAAGCAAGCACAGGCTCCCGCGTGGGGAGGGGGGAGAGTCCCCTTAGGCAGATTTTTAAGCCTATCTGAGATTCCTTTTCTTTATCTGTAAGATAGGGATAATAATACTTGTTTCATAGTTTTGTATGATGACAAAAGTGGGTAATAAGTAAAGTGTGCATTATAGAGTGTCTGGTGCACATAGACATTCAATAAATGATGGTTGGTTTGATAATAAAAGCAACATGGATAAAGCCATTAATGAATAATGCAAGACAGGATTGAATCAAGTGTAGAGCCGTTGATTGCTGCAGGCAGTGTCCAAGTTTGAGTCTTTAGACCTCTTTTCACTTCTCTTCCTCTCTATATTTTATCCCATTGTGATTGTATCTGTTTCCCAGGGGTGAGCTATAACTGCCACAATAATAACTCCTATTCTATACATTTAGCTCTGTACCCAGGATCTCACTTATGATCTGGCTCCAAATTTCATAGCTCTGTAGACCATTTTAGTCATACACCTTTGTTATACCATATTCAATATAACTGTGACTGGGATTTACCAATTTTCCCTCCCAAACCCGCACACCTACCTAATTTTCTAATCCCTGCCAGTGTCTCTATCACAAACTGTAAATCTCTCATCATCCTCTCTCCTAATAAGGTCTATTTATATATCTTATTTATAGGGTTCTTACTGCTTGTTAACCAGAAATCATATTTGATTTGATGTAGAGACCATTATCAATCACATTTCACAGAGAAGGAAACTGAAACTTAGAGAGGATAACTAACTTGGACAAGGTGAAAAAGCTACTTAGTGGTAGAGCTGGGATTTGAACTACGGTAGTCCTTTTTATTGAATTTATTGGGGTGACATTGGTTAATAAAAGTATGTAGGTTTAAGGTGTGCAATTCTATAATACATCATCTGTATATTATATTTTGTGTTCACCATCTCAAGTCTCCTTCCATCACCATTTATCCCTCCTTTACCCTCTTCTACCTCCCCCCATCCCCTTTCCCTCTGGTAATCACCATACTATTGTCTGTTTATGAGTTTATTTGTGGTTTGCTTAATCCCTTTACCTTTTCCACCTTGCCCCCCAATCCCCTCCCCTTTGACAGCTGTCAGTCTATTCTCTGTATCTAGGAGTCTTTATTTTGTTTGTTGGTTTGTTTTGTTCATTAGATTCCACATATACGTGAAAGCATATGGTATTTGTCTTTCTCTGACTGGCTTATTTCACTTAGCATAATACTCTCCAGGTCTATCCATGCTGTTGCAAAAAGTAGGATTCCCTTCTTTTTTTTCGGCCGAGTAGTATTACATTGTGCAAATTTACCACAGCTTTTTTATCCACTCATCTACTGATGGATGCTTGGGTTGCTTTCAAATATTGGTTATTGTAAATAATGCTGCAGTGAACACATGGGTGCATATATTCTTTTTGAATTAGTGTTTCGGGTTTCTTCGGATAGATTCCCAGAAGTAGAATTGCTGTGCCATAAGGCAGTTCCACTTTTAATTTTTGAGGTAACTCCATACTGCTTTCCACAGTGGCTGCACCAATCTGCATTCCTACCAACAGTGCACAAGGGTTCCCTTTTGTTCACATCCTTGCCAACAATTGTTGCTTGTTGATCCTGTATAATAAAAGGCTAATATGCAAATTGTCCCTACGGGTGGGAGTTCAACAGACTGGGAGTTAGACATGTGCTGACCACCAGGGGGCAGTGCGGAACATGGCGGGCGTCTGCGACCAGGCACTGCTGCCCCGATGGGCCCCTGGGACTTCAGTGGGATGGTGGAGCAGGTGAGTTGGTGGCGCCAGGCCAAGGCGGGTGCGAAGGGTGGTGAAAGCAGGCAGGCGGGGAAGGGAGGCCCTGGCCAGCAGCCACTAGGGACCCTACCCGTGCACAAATTTTGTGCACTGAGCCTCTAGTTTATTAATAATAGTCATTCTGACAGGTGTGAGGTGATATCTCATTGTGGGTTTTTTAAAATTGATTTTTGAGAGAGAGAGAGAGAGAGAGAGAGAGAGAGAGAGAGAGAGAGAAACATCAATGTGAGAGAGAAACATCAATCAGTTGCTGCCTCATGTGCCTTGACCCTGGATCAAACCCGTAACCTGGGTATGTGCTCTGACTGGGAATTAAACCAGCCATCTTCTAGTGTATGGGATAGTGCTTCAACCAGCTGAGCCACACCAGCCAGGGTTTATTGTGGTTTTAATTTGCATTTCTCTGATGATTGATGACATTAAGTTCTTTATAAATTTTGGATATTAACCCCTTATCAGATGTATTATTGGTGAATATGTTCTTCCCTGCAATGGGCTGTCTTTTCATTTTGTTGATTGTTCCCTTTACTGTGCAAAACTTTTTAGTCTGATGTAGTCCCATTTGTTTATTTTTTCTTTTGTTTCCCTTGCCCAAGGAGATATATCAGAAAAGATATTGCTACGAGAAATATCCAAGATTTTATTGTCTATGCTTTCATCTAGGATTTTTATGGTTTCGAGTCTAACATTTAAGTCTTTCATCCATTTTGAGTTTATTCTTGTGTATGATGTAAGAAGGTGGTCTAGTTTCATTTTTTTGCATGTATCTGTCCATTTTTCCAAACACCATTTATTGAACAGACTATCTTTACCCTATTGTATGTTCTTGCCTTCTTTGTCAAATATTAGTTGACCATAAAGGTGTGGGTTTATTTCTGGGCTTCTATTTCATTAATCTATATATCTGTTTTTATGCCATTACCAGGCTGTTTTGATTACAATAGCCTTGAAATTATGTTTGATATCAGATAGTGTGATTCCTCCAACTATGTTTTTCTTTCTCAAGATTGTTGTGGCTATTTGGGTCTTTTGTGGTTCCATATAAATATTTGGAATATTTTTTCTAGTTCTGTGAAATACACCATAGGTATCTTAATAGGAATTACGTTGAATCTATGGATTGCTTGGGTAGTATGGACATTTTAATTATGTTAATTTTTCTTATACATGAACATAATATATGCTTTCACTTATTTGTATCTTCTTCAATTTCTTTCTTCAGTGTCATAATTTTCTATGTACAGGTCTTTTACATCCTTGTGACCATGATAGTCTTGCCTGAAGAACCCATATTCCTAAGAGCTATGCTATTCTTCTTCCCTGACTCCACAATCTGTCTTTCTCCAAATTCTGTCAAATATTATTTCAAAATGCCTCTGAGATTACCTTTATTTCCATTTCCATAGACCCTTTTAGTTCAAGGAAGCAGCCTCCTAATTGGTTCTCTCTCTCCTAGTCTCACCCACTTTCAATTTTTGATATATTTATCTAGACACTGTTAGATCAATATTCTGGAAACACTGCCTTCTTATGTCACTTCAAAAACTTTAATAGTTTCCTGTTTCCTACAGTTTCAAATTAAAATTCTGTTTTTATTTCAAGGTCTCTGGATAACTAACCCCACTCTACCTCTCTATCCTTATCTCCCACTACTTCCTACCACACTCCTCATTCTAGACAAGTCATTCTCATTGATTTACTGAATACCCAAAAGTCCCTTTCCCACCTCCTTGCTTTTGCCCATTTCCTTCTGCTCCTGTAGTCAAACCCCACCAATTCCACAAAACATTCCCTGATCATCTGAGTCTGTGCTCATCTTTTTCTCTTCTGAACTTCATCAGTACTTAAAATGTGTACCAACGAAACATCCAAATTTCTGCATCCCCCACCCAAGAAGAAAACCAAAACAACTGAAAAACAAAACTAAGTGATTATAAAACTCAGTTTTCTTCACTTCTTGTTGATGGACACAAATGCAGTTTATAAATAGTTTTACATTCTCTGTGTCTACTATTATCACTTAAAACATTTTTGAGTCTACATATGTGCTCAATGTATATGTAACAAATGAACTTTAGAGTCAGATCTGATTTTGTATTCTGGTTTCTAGCTTTGTGGTCCTTGGGAGACTTTCCTATGTTTCCTGAGCTTAAGTTTTCTCATCTATAAAATTAGGATAATTAATTATTATTTCATAGGGCCATGTAAAGATTAAATGAGATTAGCCCAGTCCCTGGTACATGAATGGCATTCACTAAAAGGCCAGTTCTCATTCACTTTCTTCTTAATGGTCATTTAGTAGTCTATTGTATTACTATATTATTACTAATTTTCACCAGTTTGTTTTTTTTCATTGTTGGGTTTTTGGGTTGTTTCCAGTTTTACTAGTATAAATAGTGGTCTATAAACATCTCTTTACTAATCACTTTTTTCCTTTGGGATTATTTTCTTGGAGTGTATTCCCCAAAGTTGAATTATCAGATGAAAAGGTATACAGATTTTTATGGCTATTGTCAGGCATTGCCCTGTCATCCACTAAGATTGTACTGATTTCTTACAATGCCATTATCATATAAGATTATCTGTTTCCTAAGGCCACTCATGTATTATATTTAATTTTTTAAAATCTTTGCTAGTTTTTATAGGTATACTAGAGGCCCGGTGCATGGATCCGTGCACCGGTGGGGTCCCTCAGCCTGGCCTGCGCCCTCTCACAGTCTGGGACCCCTCAGGGGATGTAGCATTGTGTGAAGCGGCCAGCGGCAGGGGAGGAGCCCAAGCTAGGGCTCACCAGCCATGAGCCCAGCTTCTGGCTGAGCAGCACTCCTGCGTTGAGTGTCTGCCCCCTGGTGGTCAGTGTATGTCATAGCTACTGGTTGACTGGTTGCTTAGGGTTTTATATATATAGATAATGGCACTTAGAATGATTTAATTTGGATTTCTTTAATTGGTTGCAAATGGTACATCATGCAATCAATTACATTGTCTTGTACATTCAAAACCAACTATGTACATTGTATAAACTGAATCACATAACCTTAAGCAAGTCACTTTACATCTGTGAATTTGGTTTATTTTTTTCTGTTAATCCTCACCTGAGGATATTTTCCCCCCATTCATTTTTTAGAGAGAGTGGAAGGAAGGGAGGGAGGGGAAGGAAGAGGAAGAGAGAGATGTGAGAGAGACACGTAGATTGGTTGCCTCACACATGCACCCCTACTGACACAGGGGATCAAACCTGCAACCCAGGTACGTGCCCCAGATCCGGAATTGAACCCAAGACCCTTCAGTGCGTGGCTGACACTCTAACCACTGAGCATACCAGCCAGGGTTGAATTTGGCTTCTTAACACTAAAATGAAGGGATGATACTCTCTAAAATTCCTTCCATTGTTGTGGTTCTAGGTGTCTTTCTCTCCTCTAGCTCCTGATCCCATACTGAGAATATCCTAAGTGCTCTGCAATTATATATTTTACCTGTTGATTGCATTTTCTCCAGAGGTTCAGACAAATATTTTAAGATTGCAAATCTTATCATGTCTCTCTTCTGCTTAAAATCCTACAATGACTTTCCATTGCTCTTAGGATAAATACCAAGTTCTTTATCATGCCCAGAAAGATTGAATGACCTGCTCAGTTTATGAATCATTTCCTGCTAGTTTTTCTCTGATTCTCAGTGCTTCAGCCTTAAGAAGTTCCTCTTAACATATACCATTGGTTCCTTTCCATCCCATAGTACTCTCTTTCCTGGTGGGGGAGTAAAGAAAAACCTCTATTCATCTTTCAGATTTTAGCAAAAATATCTTCCTCAGGGAAGTTCAAGTCTTGGCTTAGTAACTATAACCTTGGGCAATTTTTAGAAATATATATGTATATATATTTTAATTAATTTCAGAGGGAGAGCGAGATAGAAACATCAATGATGAGAGAGAATCACTGATCAGCTGCCTCCTGCACGCCATACACTGGGGATTAAGCCCTCAACCCAGGCATGTGCTCTTGTCTGGAATTGAACCCAGGACCTTTCAGTCCGTAGGATGATGCTCTATCCCAGCCTTGGGCAAACTACGGCCCGCGGGCCGGATCCGGCTGTTCTATCCGGTTCTCTTGCTCTCCCCTCCGCTCCTTTACTTTGAATTTATATTAGTTCACACAAACACTCCATCCATGCTTTTGTTCTGGCCCTCCGGTCCAGTTTAAGAACCCATTGTGGCCCTTGAGTCAAAAAGTTTGCCCACCCCTGCTCTATCCACTGAGCCAAACTGGTTAGGGCACCTTGGGAAATTTTTAAATCAATAAAAGGATAATGAAAATAAGGCCTATCTCCTAGGACTGTGGTAAGGACTAAATGGAATAATATAAAGAGCTTAAAGCAACATCTGGCACAGAACAGGTAACACTTGGGCAAGTAATAATAGACTAAAGAGCAACCCGGCTGTCATGGTTCAGTGGTTGAGTGTCGACCTATGAATCAGGAGGTCCCAGTATGATTCCTAGTTGGGGCATGTGCCCAGGTTGCGGGCTCAATCCCCAGTGTGGGGCGTGCAGGAGACAGCCAATCAATGATTCTCTCTCATCGATCTTTCTATCTCTCTCTCCCTCCCCCTTCCTCTCTGAAATCAATAAAAATATGTTTTTTTAAAAGCTGCTCACTAAATAATTGCTGAGAGTGAGTGAACAAATTAAGACAATGCCATCATCATGGGAGTCTCTGTGGGTAAAGGATTTCTTTCTTTCACTAATTAATTCATTAAAAAATTGCCTACCCTGTGCTAGGCATTGTGATAATCTATGGGTGGCTACAACTGGAATAGCTGGCAAAAAATAAAGTGCAAATTTTGAGGAGAGAAGAAAGAAATTTGAGTCAAGATTCAGCTCATGGGAATAGATGGAGGGTTAGGAGAGTGGTGGATGATAAGATTAGACAGGTAGAGGAAGGAACCCAGGTGGTAGGTACTAGAGTACAAGGCAGGGAAGTTGTGATTTGGTCCTGGGCATAGACTGGTAAGACATCTGAGGATAAATATGTCTGAGAAGCTTAGTGATGTTGGGCTTCTCTTTCTGTTGCAGAGTTTTGGGGAGACATTGCAAAGGAATTTTACTGGAAGAACCCATGTCCTGGACCATTCCTCAAGTACAACTTTGATGTGACTAAAGGAAAAATATTCATTGAGTGGATGAAAGGAGCAACTACCAACATCTGTTACAACGTACTGGATCGAATTGTCCATGAGAAAAAACTTGGTGACAAAATTGCTTTTTACTGGTAAAAACATCTATCTTATAATCTGTGGTAGATAAAAAGTCATCCTTCACATTATATAGTGTTTCATAGTTCATGAAGTGCCTTAAAATCCATGAATTCATTACAACAACCTGGTACAGTAAGCAAACTATAGTTAATTTAATGTCTCAGGTGAGGAAAAATACCTCAAGGAAGTTATTAAAATCACATAAATAGCATGTGACAGAATTGATATTCAAAGCAGAGTGTTCTGACTTCTAGTCTGGTGTTCTTTCCTCTCCAACTTCTAGTTGGAGAGAAAAGAAGGAAGAGAGTAAATGGAAAAGAACAGGACTAAGTAACTTTCTCATTTTTGCTTTGGGATAGAAATTGGTATTGGATTTTCCACTACCACCAGCACTGTGCTCAAGTTCTTAACAAATATCTCATTTGATGCTCACAACAACCAAGAATGCACTATTTATTTTCCTCATTTCACATATGTGAAAACTGAAATTCTGAGACATTAATAAGTGACTTATCCAAAGTTATACAGCTAGTAAGAAGTGGGCTGAGATTCAAACCCAGGTAATATAATTCCAGAGCTTACATGTTTGACCATGACACTGTGCTATCCCTCTAATTCCTTATGTTAGTCTCTCAACAGCTTTGCAAAATATATATTGTCAGCTCCATTTTACAGGTGAAGAAATGAAGCACAGAAGGGTTACACAGTGAATAAGATCATAGAATAAGTGATAGAGCCAGGATTAAAAACCAAGTCTGTCTGACTCCGGGCTTGTAAAAATTCCTCCCCAGCAGGAATTTTCTATAAGCCCCTCTTCCTGGCAACATAACTACAAGAAGTACTAATATACTGAACCCAAATATGACCTTAAAGTTCCAGTAATTGGGATGTTGCTTCTGCCATCATATATGAGCACTCTGAGAACTGATCCTATTTTTAATTGAGCCAGTTGGAGCAGACTGAATGTGTCATTAAAGTATTAAATTTGTACTTGGTCAAAATTTTCCCAGTTTATGCGATATAGTGAGAAAAGCCCTAACCTGAGAGACAGGAAATTTAGATTCTCCTCATTCTAACTCTGCCATTCACCTGCTGTGTAAGTACAGGGAACTCTCTGAGAGTCAGTTTCCTCTTTCATAAAATGGGGATAATAATCCCATCCTTATCTTTCTCCTTAGATAGTTATGAGAACCAAATAAGACAAGGTGAAAACACTTATTTATTTATTAGAAAACACTGTACAAATGTGAATGAGTGTATAATCACATTGCCATTGCTCAATTTGGAATCACCATGCCACTGAAACTCATGGTGTATATCTGTTTAAGTTTTCTTTAGCTCCTGCCATCACTTGAGCCCACCTCTTAGGTTCCTTAAGGATCAGAAAACCTTTAAAGATCTGCACAGGAGATGCTTGTGTATGGCTCCCACCCCACCCCCTGCCCCGGTTTGAAATAATTCAAGTGCATGATGCTCCAGAATCCTGAGGTCCTTCTTTCTAGTTTTCACCATCCGTACCTGAACAGGCTCCAGAGAGCCTCTCTTTCCCTAGTTGTAAGATGAGGAGAGTAGACTAGATCAGTGTTTTCCAAAGAATGCTCCAGAAACCACTGATTACTAGAGATATAGTAAAGTCTCCAAGAAGCCCTACAGTAAGCATATCTGATTAACTTGGTTAACATGAGATTCTCTCATTTATTTGAGCCCCAAACACTTATGGCAGCATGCTATTAACATCATAACAAGAAATATTGCCCAGCCAGTGTGGCTCAGTGACTGAGCATTGACCCATGAACAAGGAGGTCACGGTTCGATTCCCAGTCAGGGTACATGCCCAGGTTGCAGGCTCAATCCCCAGTAGGGAGCATGCAGCAGGCGGCTGGTCAATGATTCTTTTGCATCATTAATGTTTCTAACTCTCCCTCTCCCTTCCTCTCTCTGAAATAAATAAAAACATATTTAAAAAAAGAAGAAGAAATATTTCATGGAACACCAATTTAGGAAGTACTGGATTAGATAATCTCTAAATTTACTTCCAGTGCAAAATTCTGCAACTCTATAACAAGATATCCTCACTCCATTTTTACAATGGTCATTCAACCAACAAGAATTGTTAAAGTCATTGGGTACTTAGCCCTATGTAGGTGTTATGGACACTGTGGTAGAAGAATGGGAGACAAGTTCTATATGGGCCATTATTATTCAACTAGAGGCCCGGTGCATGAAATTAGTGTACTCGGGGTTGGGGGGGGGTGTCCCCTCAGCCCAGCCTGCACCCTCTTGCAGTCCAGGAGCCCTTGGGGGATGTCTGACTGCCACGGAGGCGGGAGAGGCTCCCATCACCACCGCTGCGCTCACCAGCTGTGAGGCTGGCTTCTGGCTGAGCGGTGTTCCTCCTGTGGGAGCACTTTGACCACGAGGGGCAGCTCCTGCATTGAGCTTCTGCCCCCTGGTGGTCAGTGTGCATCATAGTGACCAGTCATTCCACCGTTTGGTCAATTTGCATATTAGCCTTTTATTATGTAGGATTCTTTTATGTTCACAGTAAAGCAAAAGCAAACTATAAATAAATCACATTTGTTATAAGAAAGTAAAGTACAAATATGCAAGATATGTGGTTACTTCCCTTTGTTACCTCCATATTTTTATACAATATGCTATATTGCCATATCTTCATCTATTTTTTTAGAAAGTATTTTTCTTATTTTAAATCTTCAAAATTTACAGATTTTAAATCCCACCCCCTTCCTCTGAGATTCATCTGTCTGTTCCATTTTTCCATGCCTCTGATTTTATTTTATTCATCAGTTTATTTTGTTCATTAGATTTCTTGTTCGTATATTTTTATTTTTAGATTCAATTGTTGATAGATATGTATTTAATGGCATTTTATTGTTTATATATATTTTCTTCTCCCTCCTCCTTCTCCCCTTCCCCACCATCCCCCTCCTCCTCTTCCTTCTTCGTCTTCTTCCTCTTCTTAAAGAATACCCTTCAACATTTCGTGTATTACTGGTTTGGTGGTGATGAACTCCTTTAGCTTTTTCTTGTCTGTGAAGCTCTTTATCTGGCCTTCAATGCTAAATGATAGTTTTTTTGTGTGTTTTTTAAAAAATATTTTTATTGACTTCAGAGAGGAAGGAAGAGGGAGAGTTAGATAGAAACATCAACGATGAGAGAGAATCATTGATTGGCTGCCTCCTTCACGGCCCCTGCTGGTGATCGAGCCCGCAACCTGTGCATGTGCCCTTGAATCGAACCCTGGACCTTCTGGTCTGCAGGCTGACACTCTGTCCACTTAGCCAAACCAACCAGGGGCTAAATGATAGTTTTGATGGGTAGAGTAATCTTGGTCGTAGGTCCTTGCTATTCATCACTTTGAATATTTCTTGCCACTCCCTTCTGGCTTACAAAGTTTCTGTTGAGAAATCAGCTGACAGTCATATGGGTGCTCCCTTGCAGGTAACTAACTGCTTTTTTTTCTCTTGTGGCTCTTAACATTTTTTCTTTATCTTTAACCCTTGGCATTTTAAGTATGATGTGTCTTGGTGTGAGCCTCTTTGGGTTCCTCTTGTTTGGGACTCTCTGTGATGCCTGGACTTGTAAGTCTATTTCTTTCACCAGGTAGGGGAGATTTTCTGTCATTATTTCTTCAAATACGTTTTCTTTTCTTTAAAAATTTTTTTCAAATAGGTTTTCAATATCTTGCTCTCTCTCTTCTCCTTCTGGTACCCCCATAATGTGAATGTTGGTACCCTTGAAGTTGTCCCAGAAGCTCCTTACACTATCTTCATATTTTTGGATTCTTTTTTCTTTTTGCTCTTCTGATTGGGTGTTTTTTGCTTCCTCAGATTCCAAATGTTGATTTGATTCTTCAAATCCTCTACTCTACTGTTGAATCCCTGTAAATTATTATTTATTTCAGTTAGTGTATGCTTAATTTCTGACTAGTCTTTTTTAATGTCTTTGACATTCTCACTAAGATCCTTGAAAATCTCACTAAAGATTCTTGAAGCTCTCATGAAGATCCTTAAGCAACCTTATAACCATTGTTTTGAACTCTGTATCTAGTAGCTTGCTTAGTTCCATTTCTTTCATTTGTAACATGTTTCTTTTTCTTTTTTTTTTAAATATATTTTATTTATTTTTTACAGAGAGGAAGGGAGAGGGATAGAGAGCTAGACACATCGATGAGGGAGAAACATCCATCAGCTGCCTCCTGCACACCTCCTACTGGGGATGTGCCCGCAACCAAGGTACGTGCCCCTGACCGGAATCGAACCCAGGACCCTTCCGTCCGCAGGCCGACGCTCTATCCACTGAGCCACACCGGTTTCAGCTAACATGTTTCTTTGTCTCCACATTTTGGCTGCTTCCTGTGTTTGTTTATATATATTAGGTAGAGCTTTTATGCTTCCTGGAATTGGTAGAGTAGCCTTGTGTAATAGGTGTCCTGTAGGGCCCAGTGGCTCAGCCTTCCCAGTCACCTGAGCTGGGCACTCTAGGTGCACCCTTGTGTGGGCTGTGTGCACAGTTTTGTTATAGTTGAGCCTTGATTGGTGTCACTGGGAGGAATTGGCCTCCAGACCAATTGGCTGTGAGGACCAGCTGTGTCTACAATGGAAGAGCTGCTATGCAGGAGATACCCCTATGTAGCAGGACTTGCTTCAGTGGGGCTTTGATGTTCACTGAGCCTGCCCCTTGAGTGTGTTGTTTGTGGACGTGTAGAATTATAATCTGGTATGGTCTGAAAGCTGTCTACCAGGTCATTGGCTCTGGGACCTCCTGGGAGGTGCAAAGTCAGCCACTGCCTGGTGCCACCCAGCAGGAGCTATAGAGAGATCTCTGCAGATTGCTACTATTTGTATTGGATTAGAAGTGCCCAGGCAAGGCCCAGTTGTGAGGCAAGGCAGGCTGGTACTAGTGCTGGGTTGTAGGACTTTTATTGATAGTTTTGAAGTATGCTGACTCTTGTTTAAGAGGTTTTAGCAAAGTCTGAAGCATGAGCCAGAACAGGCCATTCATATGGAAAAGCAGCTGCAAACAGCTTGGGTAGGGCTGCAAATTGGATGGGGCGAGGTCTCAGGGAATCAGCAGAGTGGAGCCAACAGTGTGGGCCATGCTGATGGAAACTCAGATATGGCTGCCAGTCAGCTCTGCAATGGGGGAGGTTCAAACACAGGAACAATGACCCCTGAAAGCACCCCCATTTGGGAGAAAGCTGCCCCCAAGTTCCTGTCCTGATGCCAGACAGTCCAGTTCCTCTCTGCATGTCACTGGATTTCTCCAAAGCTGCCGCCTGGTGCTGAAGCTCAGAGGAATCGGGACCATGTAAGTTTGTGTGCTGGCTCTTTAAGAGGAACACCTGGGACTCCCGCAGCCTCTGTGTCACTCTCCCACAATCCCTGCTGGTTTTTATAGCCTGAAGTTACAGGGACTTCTCTTCTCAGCTCTGGAACTCTGGGCTGGGGGTCTGGTGTGGGGCTGGGACCTCTTGCTTCTCACAGGAGGCCTCGGAGTTATCCCTCCCAATTAAAGAAATGCCATACATGGGTGTTGGACCAATCTGTTCCTCACCTTCACTCCTCCTACCAGTCTCAGTGCACTTTCTTCTTTATTTCTCTACTTATAGGACTTCCATTCAGCCAGTTTTCAGGTGGTTCTGAATGATGGTTGTTTTGTATTTTAGTTGTAATTTTGATGTGGTTGTGGGAGACAGTGAGTACCAGTGTTTACATATGCCACCATCTTGGTTCCTAGAAAGTGTTGACTTCTGCCGAAACCGGTTTGGCTCAGTGGATAGTCCGGCCTGCGGACTGAAGGGTCCCGGGTTCGATTCCGGTCAAGGGCACGTACCTTGGTTGCGGGCACATCCCCAATAGGGGCTGTGCAGGAGGCAGCTGATCGATGTTTCTCTCTCATCGATGTTTCTAGCTCTCTATTCCTCTCCCTTCCTCTCTGTAAAAATATCAATAAAATATATTTAAAAAAAAAAAAAAAAGAAAGTGTTGACTTCCTATTATGGTAGATGAGAACTTAATTCTTGTATACTCCTCCAACTTCTTTCATTTTCTAATATAATTATAGCTCTGTTTTTAAGTTAATTTAAAAATCAGTGTTTACATAAGAGTAATATTATGATTGCATTTCCTTTTATGTACAAATTTTTTTTTTCCTGAAGTTAAAAATTGCCTGCCATTTTTCTTGCACAACTTGCCTTTATCATATACTCAATATTTTCCAAATTCTGTATCATATCCTTTATAGTCTAGGAAGCCTTCCTTTTCCTCCAAGATTCTTTGCCTTGGAGCCCACCTTCTACCTGCTCTGATTTTCATTAATGTTTTTTACAATGTCAGATTTTCAACGATTTGCTCCAGTTGATATACTTCTTATGGAGCCATAGTATGACTTTATTTTCAACCTATACTGTGTCATTTGATAGCTGTAGTGCCATTAGCAAACCACATTTGTAGCTCATTCCTTGTTTAGGGGCATGTCTCATACATACTAGTATACTGAAATAACCCTCAAAAGGAAATAGTGCTCTTAGGAAACTACTCTAATTAGCCAAAATAGAACCATATTAATGAAGAATTTGGCCTTTTACTTTTAGCTTGACACATTGTAAATGTTCATGGAATAATGGTATTTTTAGAACTTGAAGCAGTTTAGAGTTCATCTAGGCCAGTGGTTCTCAACCTTTCTCATGCCGTGACCCTTTAATACAGTTCCTCATGTTGTGGTGACCCCCAACCATAAAATTATTTTCTTTCTTTTTTTTTTTTAAATATATTTCTTTATTGATTTCAGAGAGGAAGGGAGAGGGATAGAGAGATAGAAACATCAATGATGAGAGAGAATCATTAATCGGCTGCCTCCCGCACGCCCCCTACTGGGGATTGAGCACACAACCTGGACATGTGCCCTTGGCTGGAATCGAACCCGGGACCCCTAAGTCCACAGGCCGACGCTCTATCCACTGAGCCAAACCGGCCAGGGCCATAAAATTATTTTCGTTGCTACTTCATAACTGTAATTTTGCTGTTGTAAATATCGTAATGTAAATATCTGTGTTTTCTGATGGTCTTAGGTGACCCCGCTAGCGGTTCTCAACCTGTGGGTCGTGACCCACAGGCTGAGAACCACTGCTGTAGAGCCTAAGACCATCGGAAAACATAGATATTTACATTACGATTCATTAATAGTAGCAAAATTACAGTTATGAAGTAGCAACAAAAATAATTTTATGGTTGGGGGTCACCACAACATGAACTGTATTAAAGGGTCGCGGCATTAGAAAGGTTGAGAACCACTGGCCTAGGCAAACACTTTTTTTTTTTAAATATATTTTACTGATATTTTACAGAGAGGAAGGGAGAGGGATAGAGAGCTAGAAACATCGATCAGCTGCCTCCTGCACACCTCCCACTGGGGATGTGCCTGCAACCAAGGTACATGCCCTTGACCGGAATCGAACCCAGGACCCTTCAGTCCGCAGGCCGACGCTCTATCCACTGAGCCAAACCGGTTTTGGCATAGGCAAACTCTTTATAGATGGGTAGACTAAGGTCAGAAAGGCTAAGTGATTTGCTTAAGGATTATATATTGCTTAGAGATAGAGCCGAGACTAATCAGATATTCTCACTCTTAGTCAACTACTCTTTTCACCATATGATACTACTTGCTTATTCTAGTTGTTCAACACTTGGCTTTGACAATGAAAAGAGGAATTAGTCATGTTAGACATAAATTCAATTTAAATTAACTTTCTTAAAAATATCAGAGAAAATGTGTTATCAGGTTTAAATGGCTCATAGAATTCTGTTTGAGAAGAATAGGCCTATATAAAACAGCCTGAAGCAATTATGGGCCAAACTGCAAAAAGTCACTTACAAGTAGTTCACAGAAGAGAGAAAGTATATAGGCAGGCAGTATAACAAAAGTTAGGAGAATGGATTTTGGTGTCAAACTAACTTAATTTGAATCTATTTCTGCCACTAACTGTATGATTGTGTACAAGTTACTTAACCTTTTCAAGTCTCAGTTTTCTCAACTTTATTTTTTATTTTTTTAATGTATTTTATTGATTTTTTACAGAGAGGAAGGGATAGGGAGAGATAGTCAGAAACATTGATGAAGGAGAAACATCAATCAGCTGCCTCCTGCACACCCCCCACTAGGGATGTGCTTGCAGCCAAGGTACATGCCCTTGACTGGAATTGAACCTGGAACCCTTGAGTCCGCAGGCCTACGCTCTATCCACTGAGCCAAACCGGTTAGGGCAGTTTTCTCAACTTTATTTTTTATTTTATTTTATTTTATTTTTTACTAATAAATCTTTATTGTTCAGATTATTACAGTTGTTCCTCTTTTTCCCTCCATAGCTCCCTTCCACCCAGTTCCCACCCCACCCTCTGCCCTTACCCCGCCCCCCTCCCCACTGTCCTCATCCATAGGTGTACAATTTTTGTCCAGTCTCTTCCCACACACCCCTTTCCCCCGAGAATTGTCAGTCCACTCCCTTTCTATGCCCTTGATCCTATTATATTCACCAGTTATTCTGTTCATCAGACTTTTTATTCACTTGATTTTTAGATTCACTTGTTGATAGATATGTATTTGTTGTCACTTCGTTGTTCATAGTTTTTGTCTTTACCTTTTTCTTCTTCTTCCTCTTCTTAAAGAGTACCCTTCAGCATTTCATATAATACTGGTTTGATGGTGATGAATTCCTTTAGCTTTTTCTTATCTGTGAAGCTCTTTATCTGATCTTCAATTCTAAATGATAGCTTTGCTGGGTAGAGTAATCTTGGTTCTAGATTCTTGCTATTCATCACTTTGAATATTTCTTGCCACTCCCTTCTGGCCTGCATAGTTTCTGTTGAGAAATCAGCTGACAGTTGTATGGGTACTCCCTTGTAGGTAACTAACTGTTTTTGTCTTGCTGCCACCAAGACACATCATAATTAAAATGCCAAGGGCAAAAGACAAAGAGAGAATATTAAAAGTTTTCTCAACTTTAAATGTGGATAAAAATAGGTATTTTATTTTTAATTTTTTTCATCTCATGGAGTTGTCAATTGAATAGGATAAAACAAACAAGCTCATGTGTCTGACTCCTGGTACATTGAAAGCACTCAATAAAATTAGCTACCATTATTATTATTGGAACAGTGAGAAGTCCTAATCTCTCTGGAGTAAAGGGTTTATTCAGGGAATAATTTATTCATTCAATAAATACTTGAGAACTTACTCTGTACCAGGCACCATTCTGAGCAAACCAATAAAGTTCCTTCCCTCATGAAAATTATATTCCAGTTTGAGAAGACAAACAATAAACCAATAAATGGCAGGTAGTGATAAATGCTATAGAAAAACAGAGTAGCATAAGGGAAAAGAGAATGAGAATGAAGAATAGGAATTGATAAGGAAAGAACTCTGATAAAGGTGACCTTTGAGTAGGGATCTGAAGGAAATGAAGTGTGCTATGCAGATAGTTGGATTGGAAAGGGGAAATATTTCAGGAACACAGAAGAGCAAGTGTAAAGGTCCAGAGGTGGGAGTATGCTGCTGCATGGTATTTTTGAGGAGTACCTGGGAAGTCCGTGTAGCTGAGGACGTGTGAGCTACACAAAAAGAGAGTAGGGGATGAGGTCAGCAGGACACTAGATCAAGTAGAATCTTGAAAGTCAATATAGATTTGGGGGTTTTATTCACTCAAAATGGGGACTGCTGGACAATCTTGAGTATAGATGAGGCAATAATTTAAATTACATTTAGAATCTGTCTTTTATGTTGAGAATAGACTGTGTTGAGACTAGAAGGGCAATAATATATTTTTTTGTGTTGAGAATAGGACAAGAGTAGAAGCAGGGAGACCAATTAGGGTGCTACTATAAAAATCAAAGTGGGCAATGATGGTGATTTAAACCATCATAGTAGTAGCTTGAAGGTTATTAGTAAAAATCTGTGTCTATTTTGGGTGAAGAACCTATGGAAGCTGCTTAGATTGGGTGTGGGGAGTGAGAGAGAGAGGAATGAATCAAGGTTGTTTTCAACAGTGGATGAGGTCCAGGAATGGGAGATCTTGACTATTTTTGGAGACCTCTGAAAAGATTTTATGCAGGTAATGATGTGGTCACAGTTGGGCTTAAGAAGATTAATCTGGATACATGGGAAGTGGGAGTGTGAAGTCAGAGAGCTGGGAGTTTGTTATTCAGGGTAGATTTGCCTAAACTGGGATACTGCTGGTGGGAATGGAATGGAAAGATGAAATTTTAGAATAATTTAGAGGAAAGAAACCAATATAAGTAACTGGGTGTGTAGATAGTGGGAAGATAGGGGGAGAAAAGGAGAGAAAAGTCAAGGGTCCCTTTAGTCTATATAACTTTACCTTTTTCAAAGGCACACATTTATCTGATCCAAGGGCTAAATTTGACCTCCAAACAAGATTTTGATTTAGGATTTTCACTTTCTTCTCTCTAGTATGGCAGGTAGAGGTGTTAGTGGGGATTTATGTGTATATGTGTGAGAAGGTGATCTGTGAAAAAGGTTATTGGAATTAGTCATCCAAGGGGAGATAGTCAGTGAAGGATATCAGGGGTAGCTTAAGGAGTGGGGGCTGGCTAGTTAATGGGAAACCAGTGTACAGTAAGGAGTTGAGGGATTAATGAAAGGATTTATGGGGAGAGGGTGAAAAGAGGGGTTAATGGCTATTATTTTGATGATTTTAACAGCTGCTCAATATCTAGGTTTTTCCAGGAGAGGACTCTCATCTCCAAAGCCCAAGAAATTTAGTATAGTTCATTCTTTTCATTGTTTGCTTTCAGTTGCCTGTGGCTGTTATTATCTTTGCGCCATCTCACCTTTCATCCTCAACTGAAATGATTGCAGTTTCTCCACAGTTCTGAATATTATGCAAACTGGAGCTTAGAAACTGGAGCTTCTGTGAAGCAGGTGACTTTACGAGTGACCTTATGATATAAGCTCTGCTCTCAGGAACTCTGTGTGCTCCTGACCTTGAATTCCAGAGTGTGATATTTAAAACTCTCCAGATTCCTGTGGGGTATGTGTGAGTGTGTGTATTTGAGAAGGTGAGGATGGTTGGGAAGGTGAGACAAACCCATGTTCTGGCAAGGAGTAGATTGTCAAGGTAGCATAGAAATCCAGAGTCCTAGAGTATATTGTCCTAGCATTCATATACAAGGACTCTCTTAATTATCTAGGTCTATCCTGAGGTTCATTTCAGTGATATGGGAATGGAGGAACATTTTTGTCCTCCATCTATATCTTCAATGGTTTCACAACAGTATATTTACTGATTAAAATATACTTGGTAAGGAAGTTGCCTGTGGCTGACCATTTGAATGGTCAAATCAGACCATTCTTTTTCCCTCTCTGAGCCTTCCTTTTGTGGGAGTGGTAGGAGATGAACTAGAGATACACTGCAAAGTTCCTTCCAGCTCTCATATTTCAGACTTCTATGATTATTTCTGAAGAGGGAAGTGGCTTTAGAAATTCTTTTGCAACCAGTAGTGTGACTTTATGGTGACTCAGTAGGCAGGCCGGGCTTCTGTTGAAATAGTGAAAGAAAGGGAGGATTTTAGAAGGTTTGTGGTGAAGGAGCTAAGAAAGAGAGTCTCATCCCCTTTCCTGGGGCAGTACTGTTGCTGGTAACATAAGCATTTTAAGCTATTGGGAGATACTATGTGGGGAAATAACTGTTACTGGGAACAGTCTTTCTCCACTTGAATCAGGTGGGCAGATTGTGGAGGAGGACTGGATGATTTCATGTTTAAGATGCATCTCTAATCTGCTTCTCCCACTTCTCCCTGAGCTTCATGACCTTTGACACCTTAAAGAACCCCTCCCTAAAGTAATGAAAATGAGATAAGTAGGTTGTGCTATCCAAATGAATAATCACATTTTAGAAGTAGGTAGGATATAAATAATAAATATATAGTAATAATAATATCTTACATATTTTATATATACACTAACATTTGTAATAATACATGTATAATAAATGAAGACTGACTTGAGACTTGATTCAGTGTCCTGAGCTCCATGTCAGCTACCTGAGTTTGTGTCTAATCTGACTTTTTATATCGGTGTGTTCAGTAAATATTTAATGAGGAGAATGGCTTCAGATAATGCTCTTTTCTAAGCCTTCTTTTTCCCACCTATAAACTCTGTGTGTGTGTGAACAGGATACTTTCTCAAGTTATTTCTGGCACTGACTTTCAGAATTTCTGTCACAAATGTAGAGAACTGTAGTGGAGATGCTGAAGGAAGGGGAGTAACCCAGTACTGGACCCCTGCCCTTCTTTAAAAATATTTTTTAATTGATTTCAGAGAGGAAGGGAGAGGGAGAGAGAGATAAAAACATCAATGATGAGAGAGAATCATTGATCACCTACTGGGGATTAAGCCGAAACTTGGGTATGTGTCCTGACCAGGAATCAAACCATGACCTCCTGGTTCATAGGTCGACACTCAACCACTGAGTCACACTGGATGGGCTGGGCTCCTGACCTTTGAAGATAGCAGGTAGTCAGGTGGGACTATTGGTTCTTGCCTTAGAGCAGACTCACATTTACAACAGTAAATACAGAAGGCATGGAGCTGGGGATGGGCCTCCCCCATTTTCCTGGATTTGGTATGAGAGAGACTGGGCACTGGAAATGATCCCCAGTGTCTGATACCTTGAACCACTGAGAATTTGAGACTCTCAGTTGCTGTCTTTTGAGTCATTTAGTCCACTTCCTATACTAAACAGGACTTGTAGTCCCAATTATCTCCATCCTGCAACAGTCACCACAAGTGATCATTTGATTCTGGACCACTATCAAGGCCACAGAGTTTGCTCACTATCTGTCCCATTAGGCAGTTCTGTTACAAGGTTCTTATAGATATACTAGAGGCCCATTGCACGAAGAGATTCATGCAATTGGCCTTCCTTCCCTTGGCTTCCAGCACCGGTTTTCCTCCGACACCCGGGACCCAGGCCTTTGCTCCGGCCAGAGTTGCCGGAGTCTGCCGCCTTTGCTGTAGACTCCGGCCAGAGTCTGCATTCTTCATCTTTGTTGCAGGCTCAGGCTGGAGTCTGTCGTCTTCATTTTCACTGAGGCCGGAGTGCTGCTCCTGTAGATCCCTTCACCCACCCCTGCCCTCCCTCTCATAGCAGGCGTCCTGCCCCGCCCGGCCACTCCACTGCCTAGAGCAGCTGGGCGGCCTCCATCTTTGTCCTTCTAATTTGCATATTCCCTCCTGATTGGCTGATGGGCATAGCGGAGTGATGGTCAATTTGCATGTTTCTCTTTTATTAGTGTAGACTAGGAGCCCAGCGTGTGATATTGCATGGCGCTGCCCACCCACCTGCAGCCCTGCCTTGACACCCGAACCTGTCCACGCAGAGCTCCAGTGTGCCTGGCCCAGCCCCCAAACCCTCTGGCCTTCTCTGGCCACTTCAAGCCCCAACCTCAGTCCCTCCAGTTGCCTCAGTCTGGTCCCACCTTTTCTGGGTGCCTCCCCGCTTCTGCCCTGTCTCAGGAGCAATGCGGTGGCTCCGCCCCATCATGGCACCAGAGGAGAGCATGGAAGCCTCTCGCCTGCTGTGCTGTGCTTCTTCCTCTGGCAGGTGGGCGGCAGGGCACTCAGAATCCGAGCGGTGGGTGGTGAAGGACTGGTGAGGGGGGCGCTATGGGCTCTCACCCTGGCTCGGGATGGTCCTGCCTCCTCCAGGCACCTCCCTGCTTCTGCCCTGTCTCCCAACACCCCAGCTAATATGCTAATGACCTGGTCATTACCCATTATGGTGTCCTGCTCATTAGCATATTAGCTCTTTATTAATATAAATTTCTTCTCCATAACTTTCTCCCTATTCTGTTCTCTTTCCTTGGTCTTAGTTCTACGTCCTGGTGCCACATAAGTAATCCTATTCCCTCCAGCCCTATAGACATTCCTTCAGGTATTTGAGGGCAGTTATATCCTCTTGCCAGGCTGATGGTGTAGAATTATAGTAATTCAAATATAGAAGATGCCTTGAAGATCATCTAGTAATTTTCATTTTTAAGCATTATATTCCTTTTATTCAAATATAACATTATATATGATATATTGATATAATACAACATTATATAGTGATTAACAGGAACAGACTTTGGACTCTGCTTGAAATTCAATCCTTATACTTACTGGTTGGGCAAGTGGCCTTACCTCTTTTAATCTCAGTTTTTCCATTTGTAAGATGAGGATAATAACAGTTCTTAAGACATATTGTTGTGAGGAATAATTGCAGTAATCTGTGTAAAGGGCTTAGTGCTTAGCAGTGTGTTAGCTACTTTTATCACCATGCCAAGGCCCACACCTAAAACAAGTAAGAGCAGAGCTGATCCTGGTTGAAGCATGGGTGGGAGAACCAGAGCCCCATTCTATTGTTTCTTCACCTGTCACTGGGTCCCTGGGAGGTATGTGTGTGGAACCTCTAGGGATTTGCAAAGCTCAGTTTGAAAACCCCTGATCTAGTCCAGTGTTCCTGTTTTAACAACTCTGTCATCCATGTCAGTCTCCTCTAGACATACTCTAGTTGGCCAATATCTCTCATTAAGTATTCTAGCTGTGGTTTGACTTAGAATGGGAACTATTACCATTTTTGCTTTGACTTTACATATCTAAGATTACATTAGCCCTGTTGACAGTCACACTCTACCACTCAGTTTACAATCTCACATAATACCTAAGAATTTTCTATTCTAATAATAAACTATGTCTCTGTGTTGTACTTGTATATTTGTTTTTTGGAACCTGGTATGTTTAAACTAACACTTGATAGATGAGGAACTCAGGGGTTTTGTTGTTTTTCAAAATTTTAGAGAGAGAGAGAGAGAGAGAAAGAGAGAGACATTGATGCGAGAGAAACATTGATCGGTTGCCTCCCGCACACACTTGACTGGACGAGGGATCAAACCACCAACCTGGATATGTGCTCTGACTGGGAATCAAACTCGCCCCCTTTTGGTGTATGGGATGATGCTCCAACCAACTGAGCTACACCGGCCAGCGCAGAGGAACTTGAGGTTTAGAGACTCGATGTGACTTAGCTAGAATCACATAGCTGATGTAACTTGTTCTGGACAGAAAAACACCTATATGCTTTGTTGTAGATACTATGCTTCTACTCACAGCCTTAGCTTCTTTGACAATTTGTCATTTGTCTAGCTAGCTAGTAGTTTACTTAGAGGGTTTGGGCTGGCTTTAGAAATGTCAATTACATTTTATAATGATAATTTATAAGGCTAAAAATATTTAAGAGCCCTGGCCAGTTTTCCTAGTGGTTAGACGAGCATTGGCCCACAGATCAAGAGGCCCTGGTAGGGGCATGTGTGGGAGGCAGCCAATCAATGTGTGTGTGTGTGTGTGTCTCTCTCCCCCACTCCTCCCTCCCTTCTGGAAATTAATGGAGAAAATATCCTCGGTTGAGAGTTAAAAAACCCCAAAAACATTTAAGAGAAAACCTCAAAGAAATAGCATCCTTTCCTTAGCTGAGATGTTCTCATTCATGTATTCATTAAACTTTTTTTTTTTTTTTTACTGACTATTATATATTGTCTGTATCCTACCTTGAAAATAGTGGGTGGGGGTACAGGGCAATAACAAGGGAACCAAGAAGGAGGCACTGACAATAGTTCAGAAAATATATGGTAATAAAGATAATGGTAGAGGTCATGAAAAGTAGTCCGCTTTTGGAATATTTTGAAGGCAGAGCTGGTAGGATTTGCTAATGAACTTGATATGGGGTATAAGAGAATGGAGTCAAGAATATCTTAAAGGTGTTTTTGTTTGTGCAACTGGAAAAATGGAATTTCCATGAGTTGAGTTGGAGAACCTGGGAGTAGAAACTTTGGGGAACGATCAGGAATTTGTGTTTTATACATAGATATGTAAAATTGCAGCTATAACAAATGCTAGGGAGCCAATGAAGGATTTCAAGTAAAGGTATGACATATCAGAGTTACATTTTGAAAATATCACTCGCTTGATCATATATATAGAGAGTGTAGCCTGAATATCTGCATCTGTAAGCAGAGGTGCTAACCACTGCTTTGGGACCTTCAGCATCTGAATTATGCTTCTGAGCCTCAGTTTCCCAACCTTTCAAATGGGGATACTTATCCTGCCAATCTCAAAAGATTGCTATAAGGATTAACTGAGATGAAAGATAAAAAGCACACTGAAAACAGTTACTACTGTGAGGTGGTGCTAACACTCATACATATCACATATGTTCAAGGACATTGTTAGGCAGAGGGGTTCAAGACTGACAGCCATATATGACTTTTCTATCCTTTCCAAAATACCCTTTTTTCTTCTGATATATACTTAGACTCTTTTTTTTCAAACTTGGTTCAAAATCCATCATTTCTATGAAGTATTTAATGATTGACCATACTTAAGTTATTTGTTTTTTCATTCCTTTTATGATTTCCTACTCCTGCATTTTCTTGTTCTTGATCACTGTCTCCTATGATTGGCTTTAGATGGTGGGTCATTTAGATCTCTAATTAAAGACTTTAAGCTTATGGAAGTAATGACTAGCTTCTTATTTCCTTCCTTTTGTGATTTAGCAAGCAGTGGCATTGATTGTTGGGTGAAGATCATTCTTTTCTGTTCCACTATTACTTGGGATTTTAGTAGGTAAAAAGTTTTGAGGTGGAGGAGGGGCCTTTAGTCTAGAAGCCTCTCTGGCTTTTTTTAATCTACAGAATAAAATTTAAACTAAGTATTTGGACACTTTCTTTTTCTTTTTTTTTTTCTTTTTTTTTTTTTTTTTTTGGTGGGAAAGTTCTCCCTCTCAGAGGGGATTTTATTTTATTTATTTTATTTATTTAATTTTTTAAAATAAATCTTTATTGTTCAGATTATTACAGATGTTCCTCTTTTTTCCACCTATAGCTCCCCTGCACCTGATTCCCACCCCCCATGCCCTTACCTCTCGCCACTGTCTTCATCCATAGGTGTAAGATTTTTGTCCAATCTCTTCCTGAACCCCTCACACCCCCTTCCCCCTGAGAACTGTCAGTCCACTCCCTTTCTATGTCCCTGATTCTATTATATTCACCAGTCCATTCTGTTCTTCAGATTTTTTATTCACTTGATTTTTAGATTCACTTGTTGGTAGGTATGTATTTGATGTCATTTTGTGGTCATAATTTTTATCTTTACCTTTTTCTTCTTCTTCTTCCTCTTCTTAAAGAATACCCTTCAGCATTTCATGTAATCCTGGTTGGTGGTGATGAACTCCTTTAGCTTTTTCTTGTCTGTGAAGCTCTTTATCTGACCTTCAATTCTGAATGATAGCTTTGCTGGGTAGAGTAATCTTGGTTGTAGGTTCTTGCTGTTCATCACTTTGAATATTTCTTGCCACTCTCTTCTGGCCTGCATAGTTTCTGCCAAGAAATCAGCTGACAGTCGTATGGGTACTCCCTTGTAGGTAACTAACCATTTTTCTCTTGCTGCTTTCAAGATTCTCTCTTTGTCTTTTGCCCTTGGCATTTTAATTATGATGTGTCTTGATGTGGTCCTTTTTGGATTCCTCTTGTGCAGGGTTCTGTGCGCTTCCTGAACTTGTAAGTCTATTTCTTTCACCAGGTAGGGAAAGTTTTCTGTCATTATTTCTTCTAATAGGTTTTCAATATTTTGCTCTCTGTCTTCTTCCGGCACCCCAAAAATTTGGATGTTGGTACGCTTAAAGTTGTCCCAGAGGCTCCTTACACTATCTTCATATTTTTGGATTCTTTTTTCTTTTTGTTTTTCTGGTTGGGTGTTTTTTGTTTTCTCATATTTCAGATCTTTGGTTTGATTCTTGGGGTACGTTGATCTACAGTTGAGTTTCTGTATATTCTTTATTTCAGACAGTGTATGCTTAATTTCTGACTGGTCCTTTTCCATTTTTTTGGCATTCTCATTAAGGTCCTTGAAGGTCTCATCAAGTTTCTCTGCGGTTTTTAGAAGATTCTTGAGTAACCTTATAAATGTGGTTCTGAACTCTATGTCGTCCAGTAGTTTGCTTTCTTCCACTTCTTTCATTCGTGACATGTTTCTTTGTCTCCGCATTTTGCTGCTTCCCTGTGTTGATGGAGTGGCTTTGTGTGGTAGGTGACCTATAGGGGCCAGTAGCTCAGCCTCCCCAATCACCTGAGGTGGACGCTCTTGGTACACCCCCTTGTGGGCTGAGTGCAAAGTGTTGGTGTAGTTAAGCCTTGATTGCTGTTGATACCCTGGGAGGAATTGACCTCCAGGCCAATTGGCTGTAAGGACCCGCCGTGTCTATAATGGAAGAACTGCTGCACTGGAGACACGCTTATGGTGCAGGACTTGTTTCAGTGGGGCTTTGGTGTTCACTGAGTCTGCCTCTTGAATGTGTCACTTATGGATGTGAGGAGTTGAAATCTGGTGTCTCACACTGACCACTAGGTACACTGGCTTCTGGATCTCCAATGGGGTGTAGGTCAGCTACTGTCTGAGGCCACCCAGCAGGAGCTACAGCGAGAACTACAGTTTTCTCCTCTTTGCTTGGGGTTTGGAGGTTTTGGAGCTGTCTGACCTGGGCTGCAAGTTTGCTAGGTTAAGCTGCGATAGGGCAGGCCATTCATATGCTAAAGCTGCTGCTTGGAGCTTGGGTGGGTTTGTAGATTGTGCAGGGCGGGGTCTCAGGGCGTCACTAGGCTAGGGCGCGGCAAATAGCGATGGCTGCCAATAAGCCAGCTCTGCGTCTCCGACCACATCTCCACGTCCCGCGCCCCAGCACAGTAAACAATTATTCCTGCGCGCAGCCCTGCAGGCAAGCCTCACTCACTTTCCGACCCGATGGCAGACAGTCCAGCTTCTCCCTGTATGAGTTTGGGTCCCCTGTGTCTCCCCAGAAACTGGAGTTCGGAGTAATCAGGAGCTTGTCTCCCTTCAGGTTGAAAAAAAGCAGCGGAAAGATGGCGGCATAGGTAAACACCTAAACTGCTGCCTCGCACAACAATTTCAAAACTACAACTAAAAGACAGAACGGACACCATCCAGAACCGCAGGAAAGCTGACTGAGTGAAAATTCTACAACTAGAAGGAAGGAGAAAAGCTCACAGAGAATTGGAGGTACGGCAAAGGGTCTTTGTGCGCGCAGAGAGGAAGGGCGGCGGAGTGCCTGGCTGGCTTTCTCTGGCGGAAGGGGGAAGGGAGCCCCCGACCGCATTGAACCCCAGTTCTGACTGCACTGAACACCTATTCCGGGCGAGCCCCTGGGGACCCACGCTCTTGTGGGGGGAGTCTGGACTCTCGGGCGGAGACTCGGGAGCCGGGGAAGGCGGAAGACTGAAAGTCCGCTCGCGCCAGTGTGCACAAAGGCTGCGGAGGCTGCCACAGGCTTTCCCTAGCGGAAGGGAGTGAGAGGCTCCTGACGGCACAAAACCCCAGTTCTGACTGAAGTGAGCCCCAGTTCTGACTGCAGTGAACCCCAGTTCCAGGCGAGCCCCCGGGGACCCACGCTCTTGTGGGGGGAGTCTGGACTCTCGGGCGGAGACTCGGGAGCCGGGGAAGGCGGAAGACTGAAAGTCCGCTCGCGCCAGTGTGCACAAAGGCTGCGGAGGCTGCCACAGGCTTTCCCTAGCAGAAGGGAGTCAGAGGCTCCTGACGGCACTGAACACCAGTTCTGACTGAAGTGAGCCCCAGTTCTGACTGCAGTGAACCCCAGTTCCAGGCGAGCCCCCGGAGACCCACGCTCTTGTGGGGGGAGTCTGGACTCTCGGGCGGAGAATCGGGAGCCGGGAAGGCAGAGGACTGAAGGCACACACGTGCGCGCAAGGGCAAGGCTGATGGGAAGCCAAGACTGAGACTCCACCCCATCCAAGCTGAGCACAGAGGCTATTGCAATTTGGCAAGTCTAATCCTATAAGGCTGTCTCCAGCACCGGACTTCTCCCAGCATAGACACAGCTGATCCTTACAGCCAACTGGCCTGGAGGTCAATTCTTCCCAGTGATACCAACAACAATAAAGACTTAATTACAACAAGGCTGTACACACAGTCCACAAAGGGGTGCACCAAGAGTGTCCACCTCAGGTTAACTGGGGAGGCAGACCCACTGGGCCAAATTGGAAACCTAGCACACAAATCTACCAACTCAGGGAAGCAGTGAAAATGCGGCGTCTAAGAATCAGATCACAAACGAAAGAAATGGAGGAAAACAAACGACTGGATATAGAATTCAAAACCACGGTTATAAGGCTTTTTAAGAATATCCTAGAAAAGGCCGATAAATATAACGAGACCCTCGAAGAGATGAAAAAGGACCAACTAGAAATTAAACATACACTGACTGAAATAAAAAATATTATACAGAGACCCAAAAACAGACAAGAGGAACACAAAAATCAAGTCAAAGAATTGAAATACAAAGAAGCAAAAAACACTCAACCGAAAAAGCAAAAAGCAAAAAAAAAAATCCAAAAAGTTGAAGATAATGTAAGAAGACTCTGGGACAACTTCAAGCGTACCAACATCAGAATTATGGGGGTGCCAGAAGAAGAGAGAGAGCAAAATACTGAAAACCTATTTGAAGAAATAATGACCGAAAACTTCCCCCACCTGGTGAAAGAAATAGACTTACAAGTCCAGGAAGCCCACAGAACCCCAAACAAAAGGAATCCAAAGAGGACTACACCAAGACACATCATAATTAAAATGCCAAGAGCAAAAGACAAAGAGAGAATATTAAAAGCAGCAAGAGAAAAACAGTTAGTTACCTACAGGGGAGCACCCATACGACTGTCAGCTGACTTTTCAACGGAAACTATGCAGGCCAGACGGGAGTGGCAAGAAATTTTCAATGTGATGAATAGCAAGACCCTACAACCAAGATTACTCTACCCAGCAAAGCTATCATTCAGAATTGAAGGGCAGATAAAGAGTTTCACAGACAAGAAAAAGCTAAAGGAGTTCATCACCACCAAACCAGTATTATATGAAATGCTGAAAGGTATTCTTAAAGAAGAGGAAGAAGAAAAAAGGAAAGATAAAAATTATGAACAACAAATACATATCTATCAACAAGTGAACCTAAAAATCAAGTGAATTAAAAACCTGAGGAACAGAATAATCTGGTGAATACAATAGAATCAGGGGCATAGAAAGGGAGTGGACTGATAATTCTCAGGGGGAAAGGGGTATGGGGGGGTTCATAAAGAGACTGGACAAAAATCATACACCTATGGATGAGGACAGTGGGGGGTAGGTAAGGGCAGAAGGTGGGGTGGGAAATGGCTGGAGGGGAACTATGGGGGAAAAAAGGAGAAATAATTGTAATAATCTGAATAAAGATTTATTTAAATAAATAAATAAATAAATAAAGCTGTGAACCACAGACTAAGCCAAACATAAAAAAAAAAAAAAAAAAAAAAAAAAAAAAAAAAAAAAAAAAAAAAAAAAAGCAGCGCTCCCAGTCGCCCGTCGCCAGCCCGATTCGCGCGCCTCCGTACCTCAGCTTTTCAGCGCTTGTGCTCCTCTCAATGCTGTTTTCTCTTTCCTTCTAGTTGTAGAACTTCCACTCAGCCAGCTTTCCCGTGGTTCTGGGTGATAGACGTTTTGTCTTTTAGTTGTAGTTTTGAAATTGTTGTGCGAGGCAGCAGTTTAGGTGTTTACCTATGCTGCCATCTTGGATCCTCAGCTGGACACTTTCTATGAGCCCTCCCCAGTCTAAATTACCAATCTTTAAAGTTTTGAAACATTTCTTAAATGTATAGAAAAGTTACAAGTACAGCTCTTTCTCAGTTACTGAAGCCTGTTCTTAGGTGCAGACGGAAGAGTGGAGCCAACACACAAGTGGTCCAGAGCTAGGTTTGTGGCAAAACCTGAGTGACCCCCACAGAGACCCTTCAGATCTCACCTGGGCCAAGAGCTGAAGCTGATTGTCAAGTATGGACTGTGGAACAAATGTGAAGTCTGGCAGATAACATTACTCTGCCCAAGATCATAAAGCTGCTCAGGAGCTGCTGATGCATGCCTCCATTGAAGGCAACACACTGCTACAGTGACTCATTTGCATCCAGGTGCTGGAGGAGGGCAACATGAACTGGATTATATCCTGGTCCTAAAGATCAAGGATTTTTTTTTGGAAAGGTCTTCAAGCTTAGCTTGGCCAAGTTTATCCACCATGTCTGAGTGCTGATCCACCTGTTCCATATCAGTGTCTGCAAACAGGTAGTGAATATCCAGTCCTTCATTGTCTTCCCAGGCTCCCAGAAGCACATCTATGACTTTCCTTACGAGAGGCCTCACGGAGAAGAAGAATGCCTAAAAGGGCCAAGGTAGGGCTGGAGCAGGCAATAAAGAGGAGGAGAATTAAACCCACCCATTTCCTCCTGGACTGGTGGATTGTCTAATTTTTGAGTGGTGGGAGAAGGAGGAGGCCAAAGGAAATCACTATAAATGGCCCCAGAGCAGGATGCGAAGCCTAAATTCCAGGAGGGTGAGAGAGTGCTATGCTTTCATGGGCCTCATTTTTTGGTGAAAGGTTGCCATAAGGGACAAACAAGTGAAATACTTTATACATTATAGGGGTTGGAATGAAAATTGGGAAGAATGGGTTCCAGAAAGCAGAGTACTCAAATACATGGATACTAACCTGCAGAAACAGCAAGAACCTAAAAAAAACAATCAGGTCCGGCTGGCATGGCTCAGTGGTTGAGAGTCGACCTAAGAACCAGGAGGTCATGGTTCGAGCCCCAGGTAAGGGCACAGGCCTGGGTTGCAGGCTTGATCCCCAGTAGGGGGCATGCAGGAGGCAGCCAATAGATGATTCTCTCTCTCACTGATGTTTCTATCTCTCTCCCTTCTTCTCTGAAATAAAAAAATATATATGTATTTTAAAAAAGAGCTTGAGTAGATCCTACTGTTGAATACAAGGAAATATTTATGAACAGAATTGACGTCAAAGGAAAGATTGCTGAAGAACTAAAATCATGGCTTGTTGATGACTGGGACTTAATTACCTGGCAGAAACAGCTCTTTTATCTTCCTGCCAAGAAGAATGTGGATTCCATTCTGGAGGATTATGCAAATTATAAGAAATCTCAAGAAACCAAGATGGCGGCATAGGTAAACACCTAAACTGCTACCTCGCACAACAATTTCAAAACTACAAGTAAAGACAAAACAGACATCATCCAGAACCACAGGAAGGCGGGTTGAGTGGAAATTCTACAACTAGAAGGAAAGAGAAAAGCACACTGAAACTCACAGGAGCTGTGGAAGGCAGAGGTACAGTGGCGCACAGGGAGAGAGGGCTGGCAACTGAGTACGCAGCTGGCTTTCTCAATTGGGAGGGAGACAAAAGCTCCTGACTGCTCTGAACTCCAGTTCCGGGCAAGACTCTGGGGAACCAGACTCATTTGGGGAGAAACTGGACTGTCCGGCAGTGGGCGAAACTTGAGGGCGGCTTTCTCTCAGAGGTGTTTGCAGCGATTACTGAGGGACAATGAGACCCAGGGGACTCTTAGGGCAGGGCTGATGGGAAGCCATTGCTGTTTGCTCCGCCCTGAGACTCCGCCCCATCCAAGCTGAGCACAGAGGCTTTTGCAAGTCTTGTCTTATAAGGGTGTCTCCAGCACAGAAGTTCTCCCATTGTAGACACAGCTGATCCTCACAGCCAATTGGCCTGGAGGTCAATTCTTCCCAGTGATACCAACAACAATCAAGGCTTAACTACAACAAGACTGTACACACAGCCCAGAAAGGGGTGCACTAAGAGTGTCCACCTCAGGTAACTGGGGAGGCTGAGCCACTGGGACACCTAGCACACAAAGCCACTCTATCAACTCAGGGAAGCAGCCAAAATGTGGAGACAAAGAAACAGGTCACAAATGAAAGAAATGGAGGAAAGCAAACAACTGGATATAGAGTGCAAAACCACGGTTATAAGGTTTTTCAAGAATTTTCTAGAAAAGGCCAAAAAATGTAGTGAGACCCTCGAGGATATGAAAAAAGACCAACTAGAAATTAAGCATACACTGACTGAAATAAAAAATAATATACAGAGATCCAACAGGAGACTAGAGGATCGCAAGAATCAAGTCAAAGATTTGAAATACAAAGAAGCAAAAAACACCCAACCAGAAAAGCAAAAAGAAAAAAGAATCCAAAAATATGAAGATAGTGTAAGGAGCCTCTGGGACAACCTTAAGCATACCAACATCCGAATTATGGGGGTGCCAGAAGAAGAGAGAGCGCAAGATACTGAAAACCTATTTGAAGAAATAATGACCAAAAACTTCCCTCACCTAGTGAAAGAAATAGTCTTACAAGTCCAGGAAGCACAGAGAACCCCAAACAAAAGGAACCCAAAGAGGACCACACCAAGACACATCATAATTAAAATGCCAAGGGCAAAAGACAAAGAGAGAATCTTAAAAGCAGCAAGAGAAAAACAGTTATTACCTACAAGGGAGCACCCATACGATTGTCAGCTGATTTCTCAACAGAAACTATGCAGGCCAGAAGGGAGTGGCAAGAAATATTCAAAGTGATGAACAGCAAGAACCTACAACCAAGATTACTCTACCCAGCAAAGTTATCATTCAGAATTGAAGGTCAGATAAAGAGCTTCACAGACAAGAAAAAGCTAAAGGAGTTCATCAATACCAAACCAGTATTATATGAAATGCTGAAAGGTATTCTTTAAGAAGAGGAAGAAGAAGAAAAAGTTAAAGATAAAAATTATGAACAACAAATACATATCTATCAACAAGTGAATCTAAAAATCAAGTGAATAAAAAAATCTGATGAACAGAATAAACTGGTGAATATAATAGAATCAGGGGCATAGAAAGGGAGTGGACTGACAATTCTTGTGGGGAAAGGCATGTGGGGGGTGCGGGAAAAGACTGGACAAAAATCGTACACCTGTGGATGAGGACAGTGGCGGGGAGGTAAGGGCAGAGGGTGGGGTGGGAACTGGGTGGAGTGGAGCTATGGGGAGAAAAAAGAGGAACAATTGTAATAATCTGAACAATAAAGATTTATTAAATTAAAAAAAGAAAAAATATATATTTGATTATATATTTACATATTAAATACACACACACACATATGTATGTATATTTACTTGAGTTTAGAGAGGAAGTGAGAGGGAGAGAGAGAGAGAGAGAGAAATATCAATGATGAGAGAGAATCATTGATCGGTTGCCTCCTGCATGCCCCACACTGGGGACTGGCCCCACAACCCAGGCATGTGCCCTGACTGGGAATCCAACAGTGACCTCCTGGTTCATGGATTGACACTCAACCCCTGAGCGATGCCAGCCAGCTTGCAGGAAACTTTTTTATAGTATATCAACACCTGCACTTCTGAGTATGATTTTTGACTGAGGCTCGTTTTTTAAACCAGTGTTTGTTTCTTTTTTACTATTATGTTTTCATACATGGAAATTTATCAGAATGAGCAGTAACATAGACCTCTTGTTGAACTTCAGTTTCAGCTTCTCTTGAGGATAACTGTCTTATATATTATAAGTCAGAGAATCCAAATGTGACATCCCAAACTGACAGTAACCTAATTTTATTTGTATGGCTAGCCATGCTCCATAGACAATCCACTAGCTTCTAGCAGCAGTTTTTTTTTTGTTGTTAACATTTTCTTCTTTTTTTGTGTAAAAATACAAATAACATAAAATTTGTCATCTTAACATTTTTAAGTATACAGTTCACTGGTATTAAATATATTCACATTGTTGTGCAGCCATCACCACTGTCCATTTCCAGAACTCTATTCATCTTGTAAATCTGAAATACTATACCTATTAAACAGTAACTCCCCATTCTCTTCTTCTCCCAGCCCCAGGGAACTACCAATCTACTTCTTGTCTCTATTATTTTAACTGCTCTAAGTACCTCACATAAGTGGAATCATCTGCTATTTGTCTTTTTTGTGACTGGCTTATTTTGCTTAGCATCATGTCCTCAAGGTTCATCCATGTTGTAAATGTATTTCCTTCCATTTTAAGGCTGAGTAACATTCCATTGTATGTCTATACCATGTTTTCCTTATCCATTCATTGGTTGGTGGACACTTGGGTTGCTTCCATTTTTAGCCATTGTGAATAATACTGCTGTGAACGTGAGTGTACAAATAACTCTTTGAGAAGCTGCTTTCAATTCTTTTGGGTATATACCCAGAAGTGGGATTACTGGAATATGTGGTAATTATATTTTTAATTTTTTGAGGAACCTCCATACTGTTTTCCACAGCAACTGTACCACTTTTATATCCTAACCAACAAGAGTTCCAATTTCTTCACATTTTCACCAACACTTGTTGTTTTCTATGTTTTGTTTTTATAGTAATCATCCTAATATGTGTAAGGTGGTGTAACTCCATTTGAAATTCCCCAGTGAGAAAAAAAAAAGAAAAAGAAATTCCCCAGTGAGTAGTAATGTTGAACATCTTTTCATCTGCTTATTGGTCATTCCTATATCTTTGGGGAAATGATTATTTAAGTCCTTTGCCCATTTGAATTGGATTAGTTGTTGGATCTGCTGCCTCCTACACACCCCACACTGGGGATCGAGCCCACAACCTGGGCATGTGTCCTGACCGGGAATCAAATGGTGACCTCCTGGTTCAACTACTGAGCAATACTGGCTGGGTTGAATTGGTTGCGTTGTTGTTGTTTTTGATCAGTTTTAGGAATTCTTCATATATTATGGATAGTAATCCCTATGAAATATATGATTTTCAAATATCTTCTCCCATTCTGAGGGTTGCCTTTTTACTTTGTAGATAGTGTCTTTTGATGTATAACATTTTAAATTTTCATGAAGTCCAATTTTTCTATTTTTTCTTTTATTATTTCTGTCATTGGTGTCATATCCAATACATCATTGCCAAGTCCAATATTGTGAAACTTTTGTTCTGTTAGGTAAGGGTCCAACTTATAGATAGCCATGTTCCAGTAGCAGGTTTAGAAAAAATTAATTTTATAGATATGTGCCAGGCATATAGCAATATGCAAGGGAAATCTGGTGCTTGTCCTTATGGAGCTCACAATCTGGTGGAGCAAGATTTTTGCCTATGAGCTGGAATTTTATTTAGGAAGGAAATGTTGAGGATATTATATTTTTCCTTATTTCAGGGGAGTGGGTCATGTCTGTAGGAGCAAATGGATGACTAAGGTTCCTAGCACTGCCAAAGATTATAAAAGTAGACATTTGCAAGCTTCCTTGCCTGAATTTTTTAAAAATATATTTTTATTAATTTCAGAGAGGGAGAGGGGGAGAGAGATGAGAATATCAATGATGATGGGTATGTGCCCTTGACTGGAATCAAACCTGGGACCCTTCAGTTCGCAGGCCAATGTTCTATCCACTGAGCCAAACTGGCTAGGGCTGAATTTTTGAATCTTTCAGGAAGTTCTCAAGATATTGACCAGAGGCTAAAGCTCAAAGTGGATGGCAGTCTTCTCTGCTTCTCACAGTGCTCCTGGAGATTCTTAGTACACAGCCTTCTCCATGTTTATTTAAATACACACCAAATTGGCACAGTGGAACAAACACTACCCTGGATATCAGAAACTTGGGGCTTAGTTACAGATTTGTCCATAACCATCCTGTGAGGCCTCGGCAAACCATTCTCTCTGGATTTCTTATATCTTTAAAATGGGCATAATAATATCTGCTCTTCAAGTAGCTGTGAGGATCATGTGAGGGAATATCCTCTAAAGCAGTTTTATACTGTTCTCATGTAAGGAATTAGCAGGATTTTTATTTGATCTACACAAACCCATGTGAGACAGGCATGTCGGGTTTCATTACTTTTATTTGGTCTATACCTCAGCTAAGTTTGTTCTTTTTTTTTTAAAACCCATATTAGTAAAGCCTTTTTTCCTTGAAACTGACTTTTAGGGCCCATTCTCCTGTCTCTGAAAGGGAGAAATGAGAATCAGGGAGTCTAAGATACATTCAATATTATCCGGTCTAACACCAACTTTCCCCTTCCTCCTGACTGCCCCCCTTTCATCTTATATTTTACAGAGAAGGAAATTGAGGCTCAAAGAGAGGGGAGCCATAACCAGTTTGGCTCAGTGGATAGAGTGATGGCCTATGGACCCAAGGGTCTCAGGTTCGATTCTGGTCAAGGGCACATGCCTGGGTTGTGGGCTCGGTCCAATGTGTAGGAGGCAGCCAGTCAATGATTCCCTCTCATCGTTGATATTTCTATCTCTCTCTTCTTCTCCCTTCCTCTCTGAAATCAATAAAAAATATATTTTTAAAACAAGAGAGAGGAAATTTCATGCAAATTCACCCATTGAATTAGGGGTCAACAATAAGTCTAGGTCTGGTGACTCCAAATAAATACCTGAAGATCCTCTTTTAAAAAAAAGTATACATATAGTGTGTGTGTGTGTGTGTGTGTGTGTGTGTGTGTGTGTGTGTGTTTATATATATATATATAGAGAGAGAGAGTGTTCAGAGAGGAAGGGAGAGGCGGAGAGAGAGAGAGAAATATCAATGACGAGAGAGAATCATTGATTGGCTGCCTCCAGCACACCCCCTACTGGGGATCGAGCCCGCAACCCAGGCACGTGCCCCTGACCAGAATCCAATCCTGGACCCCTCAGTCCGCAGGCCAACACTCTATCCACTGAGCCAAACTGGCTAGGGCCTGAAGTTCTTCTTAATAATCCAGATTCCTGGACCTCCCTCAGCCTATTGAATCAGAATCACCAAATGATAAGACTTGGGTCTTATATTTTTTTAACCTCCTCAGATGCTTCTGATGTGGTAGACAGTGATGTGATGACAATATTTGAAATATTATTTAGATCAATAGCCTTAAACTTAAAAAATTGTACACTTAAAAGAATTCTGGCCCTAGCTGGTTTGGCTCAGTGGATAGAGCGTCGGCCCGCGGACTAACGGCTCCTGGGTTCGATTCCAGTCGAGGGCACATGCCCGGGTTGTGGACCTGATCCCCAGTAGGGGGCATGCAGGAGGCAGCCAATCAATGATTCTCATCATTGATGTTTCTATCTCTCTCTCCCTCTCCCTTTCTCTCTGAAATAAATAAAAACATATTTTTACAAAAGAATTTTGAAAAATTATGTAACTCTTCACACATTTTAAACTTTATACTTAAACATCCTATATAGTAAAAGGCTACTATGCAAATAGACTGAACGGCAGAACGACCAGTCACTATGACACGCACTGACCACCAGGGCACAGACGCTCAATGCAGGAGCTGCCCCCTGGTGGTCAGTGTGCTCCCACAGGGAAAGTGCCACTCAACCAGAAGTATATCTTTTTCAAAACCTTGGAACTGCAAGTTTAGCTCATATAATTTATAAAAAATGCCCACCATATAACCTAATTTACATAGCAGTTCCCACTGTCAATATAATCAACCAAATCAGATGTACTTTCTGTTAGAAAATAACTTCTTTCTCAGTTAAAATAAATATGTGACCCTGTGAATTCTATTTAACGTCTGAATTATAATTCTAATAAGGCAAGTTGTCTTGTCATGAGTATGTCACCTGAATGAATTACTTCTTTCAATACTGATTTCTTATAGAAGCTCTATGATTTGCCTTCTTGGGGCTTTCTCTGTCCAGTTATACATTCTCAAATCATCCCTTTGTTTGGCACTTTGGAGGTTTTTTATTTATCTACTTTGTAACCTCAGCATTGTACAGGAATAATAAGGTTTGGGGAAAAAGAGAGAGAGAGAGAGAGAGAGAGAGAGAGAGAGAGAGAGAGAGAGACAGAGAGAGAGACAGAGAGAGAGACAGAGAGAGATTTTTTAAAAATATATTTTATTGATTTTTTTTTACAGAGAGGAAAGGAGAGTGATAGAGAGTTAGAAACATTGATCAGCTGCCTCCTGCACACCCCTTACTGGGGATGTACCCACAACCAAGGTACATGCTCTTGACTGGAATTGAACCTGGGACCCTTCAGTCTGCAGGCCGACATTCTATCCACTGAGCCAAACGGGTTAGGGCTGAGAGAATTTTTTTATAAACTGGGAGAAGGGTGTTTGTGAAAGAGAAAGTGGGAAAGGAGACCCAACTCAGGCAGATCGATGTTAGGAAAGATTACATACGGATATTGGGAATCTGGATCCTTATTCTCTTAAAACTTTTCCAGCTTATGTACCCACAGGAATAGAATATCCTAGCTAGAAAACAATGATTTAAACTATGCTACCTATCTAAATAACAAAGAACTATTGTAATGAATATTTTTAATGTGTCTGCTATACTTGAGAGACCTGATGTACATGTAAAATGGTATCCCTGGCTTTCTTCCCACTTTCTTTTTCTGCTCCAGGCATATTCTGTTTTAGGCAGCATTCCAAATGCTGTGATAATAAAGGATCTGATAGGGTTGCCTTTATTCACTTGTTTTGGGTAAGGCTAGCAAGGGGCATATGATGGTAGGAATAAATGTGTATGATTTCCCTCCTGGAATAGGTATGAATGCAGTGGGAAAAGTATATGATTTCCCTTCTGTACTAGCCCAGGTCTGCCTTCTCAACTGAGAATAGGTACAGAATCCAGCTGGCACCAAAACCACCTTGGCCAAGGGTAACAGACACAAAGTCCCTGGATCAAGGCCTGAAAATAGCTGGCAGAAGGACAGGGTACAGTAATAGCCCACATTGCAAAGCAGGAGTCCCATAGCCTGAACCTCAGATCCAGGGGCTTCTTCCATTTCTCCCATGTCATTTAGAAGTAGAATGCCGTGACCTAGAGATATCTAGAGTCTAGAACTAGCCACAGGATACTTTTAATATTTAAAATAATTAAAATTAAGTAAAATTAAAAAATGGAGTTCCTCTGTTACATTTCAAGTGTTCAATAGCTGTATGTGGCTTGTGGCTGCCATGTTGGATAGCACTGCTTCAGAATAATGCTGCTACTAATGTGCTAAGTAACCTCCAAGCCATTACTTCCCTTCTGTGCATTAGGTTTCTCATCTGTAAATAAGGATGGTGGACATCAAAAGCACAGCCATCCTCCTCTGGCATTCTAAATCTTTGGAGTGTGCTTCCTCCCACTTCTTCTTCCAGCCTCTTCTCCCTCCTCTCCTGGCTACCAACAGGAGTACCCAGAGGGAACATTAGGCTGCTAATTGGTCAAGTTATGTTGTTCCCACTCTTTGCTTTCTTGGTAAAAGGGAAAGTGACTTGGGGGTGTACTTACATCTGAGTGCCTCACATTTGTTCAGTGATTTATGGATCATAGAACACATTATTTCTTTATTTTACAGAATCAAAGAATCTCTAAGTTGGAAGGGTCTTAAAGGTCGTCTCAAACTTCAGCAAATATGAATCACATGTGTTGCTTATAAAATTGAAATTCCAAGGACCCCACTCCCTGGAGAATGATCTAGTAGGTATCCTGTTCTGCAGCTATGTGATGCTGGGCCTTGAAATTTGTATTATTAACACTGTCTGACCACAAGTTGATACACGCTGGTCTTGCTTGGTCCCAACCACATTATGAAGTCTGTTCTTTAGTATTCCTGCAAATCCCAGATTCTACATGGTATCTCCAGAGTTAGTGAGCTCCTGAAGGAGTATCTTCCATCATTGGACTGCTCTGACAGTTAGAAAGGCTTTCCTTATATTGAACTCTGCTATTTGATTTAGCTCTTCCATTTATAGTTACATAACACTTGTTTGCTTCTTTCCTGTAATAATCCTTCAGGTTCATTCGTTCATTCAGCAAATATTTATTGAACTTCTATTATATATACTAGAGTATACAAGGTTCTTTGCAATGCACTAGGCATTCAGCAGTAAACAAGACCAACTTGGTCTCTGCCTTTAGAAAGCTTACTGTCTAGTAGGGGAGACAAACAATTAGCAAAAAACAAAAAGTAAATAAAAAAAATTATAGCTTGAGAAAAATTCTATTAAAAAAAATAGAATGTCCTGGCTGGCGTTTCTCAGTGGTTAGAGCATCAGCCCACACACTGCAGGGTTGAGGGTTCGGTTCCAGGTCAATGGCACAGACCTGGGTTTCAGGTTCGCTTCCTGGACGGGTTGGGGTGTGTGTGGGAGGTAACCAGTCCATGCGTCTCTCTCACATCGATGTTTCTCTCCCCATTCCCCACTCCTTCCCTTCCACACTCTCTGAAAAGCAATGGAAAAAAATATCCACAGGTGAGAATTAACCAAAGTAAAAATAAACAGAGGTTTGTGATGAAGAATAACAGGAAGGGCTGATGGCCTTAGGGTGGTTGGTGAAAGCCTCATTAGGGAGGTCAATGGGGGGGAAAAGGAGACATATGTACTACTATTTGTAATACTTTAAACAATAAAATAAAATAAATAAATAAACTAAAACAAAAAACAAACAAACAAAAGGGAGGTGACATTTAAACTGAGATCTGAAATGTGAGATAGAGCAAACCACTCAAAGAATTGGGGAAAGCTAGTAAAAGAACATGACGTGTTCTATCAATAGGAAGACTAATGTGTTTGGAGCCTATTAAGCAGAATAGAACAATAACAGAAGATGAATTGGAGGGGTACAAGGGATAGTAAAAGTTTGGATTTTTTGATATGTAATGGAAGTCATAAAGGGTTTTAAGCAGGAGGTGATGTAGTTTGTTTTATTTATTTATTTTTTATAAATCATTCTGGATGATATATGGATTAGAAGGGGGTAAGAGTGAAATGGGAGACCAGTTTGGGGCATTGTGATTATCTAGGCAAAAGGTGAGGGTGCCCTGGCTGGTTTTGCTCAGTGGATAGAGCGTTGGCCTGCAGACTGAAGGGTGCCGGGTTCGATCCCGGTCAAGGGCACATGCCTGGGTTGTGGGCTCGATCCCCAGTGCGGGGGTGTGTAGGAGGCAGCTGATCAATGATTCTCTCTCATCATTGATGTTTTTATCTCTCCCTCTCCCTCTCTGAAATCAATAAAAATATTTTTTTAAAAAGATGAGGGTGGCTTGAAATAGGGTAAGGCAACAGATATACAGATATTTGAGACTTGTTATGTTTCTCAATATCCTCTCTTATTCATGCTAAACAGCTCAGTCTAGTGTTTCTTTCATAATAAGTTTGACTCCTCTTCTCATCTGGGTGTTTCTCCTCTGAAAGGTATATCTTACCAGTTAGATACTGCCCTCAAAGCTTCTGTGAAGAACTGTTTTCTCTGCATATTTTTTCCTCGACTCTTTCCTTCTATCCTGTGCTTTACTTTTCTGTTAGTCTAGGGAACTAAAATTTCCAATCCAATGACTATCCCTCTCATATATAGCGAGGGAGCCCTAGTCTTCTCTGTCATTAATAAATTATCAGTTTTCAATTATTTGACCATGAACTTTAAGTACTTATTGTGCAAACGGCACTTGGAGGAGACAGAGTATAAGAAGACATGATGATCCCTACCCTGGGAGAGCCCAGTGTTAATGGGAAAGATAAAGCCTCAATAAATGTAATACAAGGTAGAACTGATAGATCACCAGGAAAGTGAAATAAAGGGCCTTGGGAAGAAGAAAGAACTGTATCAGCTTTGGGGTGGGTGCGGAAAAAGAGAACATAGGGAAGGCTTCATGAAACATGTTAATTTGGAACATATGGGGCTTGTGAGAGGTACGGACAAGGAATACTTTTTATATGAAGTGTTCAAGGATGACCTCACTGAGAAGCCAACATTTGAGCAATAACTCAAAATAGGGAATAAATCATGTGGCTATCTGGGGGAAGAATGCTCCAAATAGAGGGCAAAAGTTCTGAGGTTAAGTGTGCTTAGTGTTTCTGCCAAACAGGAGGTCATATGGCTGGAGCAGATTGACAGGGAGAGAAAGAGAGAATAGGAGTATATGTAAGGACAGAGAGGTAATGAGGGTCTAGATCAGCGGTTGCCAACCGGTGGTCTGCGGACCACTGGTGGTCTGTGAGATCCAAAAGGTTGGTGACCGCTGGATTAGATCATACAGGAACTAGTTGGCAATTGTTAGGAGTTTTACTTTTACTCAGAATGGTATGGGAAGATATCTGAGCATTATGAGTAGAGGAGTGACATGATCTGACTTACCTAATGGTGATTTTGGTCTAGGATGGTAGAAATATTTATGAAGAGAAGTAGTCTATCCTAATTCTAAATATATTTTGAATTAATATGGATTACAGTAAATTTGGAGAGTGTAAGGATAAGTTAGGTAGAGAAATCTCCCTGGAGCATGAAGATGAGATGACTGTATACCTTGGATTGTCCCATACCATATAGCCTCCAGGTAAAGGGGAAGTTAGTTTGGTCTACAGCAAGGATTCCCAACTGGTAGCCCACCAGCTAAACCTTATTATTAGTTTTGTTTGACCACAGTGTTTTAAACTTTTAAAATTTAGTTGTCAACACTTAAAAATTCAGAAATAGATTCCAGGCATCCCTTAAAAACTGAAAAAAAAAAAGGCAAAATTGAGCTTTTATACCTGAAGTGCAAAAGTTGATAGGAGCTAAGTTTATGTACTTAGATGTCTCCTTTTTCCAGTCCCTGCCCCTTACTTCCCCCCTCCTCTCAAAAAATTTAGACTGTGTCATTGCATATGCGTTGCTGTTTTCCTATAGAAGAATTAAGAGGAGCCCTGGCAGGTGTGGTTCAGTTCGTTGGGCATCAGTCAATGCCCAGTGAGGGCATATGCCCCGGTTGCAGGCTCAATCCCCAGTAGGGGGAGTGCAGGAGGCAGCCAATGTTTCTCTCTTCTCCCTTCCTAAAAATCAATAAATTATTCTTTTAAAAAAATGAATGAAAAGAAAAGGAAAGTTAACTATTTCTTGTTACTATCAAAATTTTCCTTTTATATGGTCCACTTCACTCATTTATGTCACCTGCCTGGATCCTGTTGATTTTTGAGTTTGCAACTCCCAATGTAGAGGAAAGAGGACTGGACCCTGAGTCCTGGTGCCTATTCTGCCTCAGTCTACCATGTGACCTCGAGCACAAAGAGTGGCCTCTTGGATCTCTTTTGAGTTAGGAGACTAAATTGGATGTTCTTTGAAAAATTCTAACATCCTAGAGGGCTTGAGGCCTTGCAGTATGTCAATACTCTGTACCCTCCCCCTCCCAAACAGCCAGGGAGCCCAGCCCGGTATGTATGTCAGAGAAAGAAGACACTGGAAGGAGTAAGGTGCCTATATTAATAATGTATAACTTGAGCCCAGAGCCAGACGATGTGTGTGTGTGTGTGTGTGTGTGTGTGTGTGTGTGTGTGTGTGTGTAATTAGAAGTGGCTCAAATAAGCTGTTCTTGTATAGGTTTGTGCTTATCTATTCCTGTGTACTTTCTATGTACCAGGCTCTATTTTAGGTGCTAGGGGTTAGCAATGAACAAAACAGACAAGGTCTCTGTTGTAATGGAGTTTATATTCTAGTGAAAGACACAGATAATATGCAAGTAAATAAAATATATGAGATAATTTCAAATAATGGGAAGTTCCATGAAAAAAAATGAAACAATGATTTGATAGAGAGTTTCTGGAGGGGCAAGCTGTGCACATAGGTTGGTGTATAAATGTGGTATGTGTACTTGCAAAAGGACCCATGTTTGACTCCTGGGTCCATATATTTATGCTTATTTGTGCCTATGTATGTAAATGGGCAGCTTTTATGCCTATAATATTTTGTATGTTACATGTAATATTATGAATTTCAGTGTACACAGGTGAGCTGGTATATTGGTATGCATGTGGAAACATATGTGCATGGGTATGTAGTATATTCTGCATTTAGCCTTAACTGGAGATGTTCTGAAGTTCCTATGGCACGTCAGTGGGCCAATTAAGGAAATGGCTTTTTTGCCTTTGGCAGTCAGGGCCATTTGCCAGCTTCCTCTCACCTTGTTTCTTCCCATTTTAGAAATCTGGCTTCTCTCAGCCCTAGGGGGGCTAAGCCAAGGAAAGGATAGTAACTTACTCATTAAGCTAGGAAGTGGAAAGAGGCTTATAATCTTCTATGTAACCTCTAAAGGCCTAGCTTCTCTGCTACCCCCTGTCTTTTACACTATGAGGGGAAAGAGTCTGGTCTTGAAATCAGAAGACCTAAGGATCTATTCTTGGCTCTGCCATTTATGATTGTGTGACCTTGGCCAAGCTATTACATCTCTCTAGGTTTCAGTTACCTTCTTCATAAGTACTCTGTGTAGTATAGTATTTAGGGAGAGCTATGCGGTGCTGGTGCCTGAAGGAGGAGGGAAGGTATTCTGAGCAGGGACAATGGTATGATCAAAAGTGTGGAGGTGGGCCTTTGTGTGTGTTTAAGAGAAGCCAAGAGAAACCCACTTAGAATAAAATTCAAACTTCTTACCATTGCCTACGAAGCCCTACATGATCTGGCTGCTGTCTTCTCATTCTTACCCTCCTTGTTCCCTATACTTCAGCTAAACTGGCTTCCTTTCTGTTCTTTGAAATGGCCAAGCTCTTTACCACCTTTCCAAATTTCAATGTTCTCTCTGCCTGGGGTACTCTTCCCAATAATTCACATAGTTGCCTACTTCTCATTACTTAGGTCTTAGATCAAATATCACCTCCTCAGGGAGAGGCCTTCCTTAACCACCTTATTTAGAGTATCATCCTCTAATGTTTATCAATATTTAAAATGCACATAGCCCTAATTGGTTTGGCTCAGTGGATGGAGCGTCAGCCTGCGGACTGAGGTGTCCCAGGTTCGATTCTGATCAAGGGCATGTACCTTGGTTGCGGGCACATCCCCAGTAGGAGGTGTGCAGGAGGCAGCTGATCGATGTTTCTCTCCCATCGATGTTTCTGACTCTCTACCCCTCTCCCTTCCTCTCTATAAAAAAAAATCAATAAAATATATTTAAAGTAAAATGCACATATCCTTTGACCCAGCAATTTTACTTCTAGTAATTCACCCTACAGATATATTTGCAAGTGAATAAAATAACATATGAATAAATATATTAATTGAGGCATTTATTTGTTAAATTATGGTATATACAAACAGTAGAATATTAGGGAGAAACCAAGATGGCGGCATAAGGTATACAACTGTACGTGCTGCCTCTCACAACCACACCAAAACTACAACTAAAAGACAAAACGACTATCACCCAGAACCATGGGAAAGCTGGCTGAGTGGAAGTTCTACAACTAGAGGAAAGAAAAAAGCGCATTGAGACTATGTAGGACCTGCAGAGCCACTGAAAAGCAGAGGTACGGAGGCACATGCAGAGAGGGCTGGCAACTGAGTATGCGGCTGTCTTTTTCAAGTGGGAGGGAGACACAAGCTCCTGACTGCTCTGAACTCCAGTTTCTGGTGAGACTCTGGGGACCCAGACTCCTACAGGGAGAAACTGGACTGTCTGGCATCGGGTTGGAAAGTGAGGGTGGCTTTCTTGCAGAGGTGCATGCAGGAATCATTGTTTACTGCGCTGGAGTGCGGGACCTGGAGTCATGGAAATGTGGAGATGCAGAGAAAGCTGACTGGCAGCCATCACTGTTTGCCACGCCCTGGTGATTCCCTGAGACCCCACACTGCCCACTTTACAAACCCACCAGAGCTGTGCACAGCGGCTTTTGCATATGAATGGCCTTCCCTTTCGCAGCTTAACCTAACAAATTTGCAGCTGGGTCAGACAGCTCCAAAACTTCCAAACCCCAAACAAAGAGGAGAAATTTGCAGATCTTACTGTAGTTCCTGCTGCGTGGCCTCAGACAGTAGCTGACTTGCACCTCCTTGAAGATCCAGGAGCCAGTGTACTCAGTGGTCAGTGTGAGATGACACCAGATTTCAACTCTTCACATCCATACCCGATACACTCAAGAGGCAGACTCGGTGAGCACCAAAGCCCCACTGAAGCAAGTCCTGCCCCATAAGGGTGTCTCCAGCACAGCAGTTCTTCCATTATAGACACAGCTGATCCTCACAGCCAATTGGCCTGGAGGTCAATTCCTCCCAGTGTACCAACAGCAATCAAGACTGTGCACCCAGCCTACAAAGAGGTGCACCAAGAGTGTCCACCTCAGGTGATTGGGGAGGCTGAGCCACTGGGCCCTATAGGTCACCTACCACACAAAGCCACTCCATCAACACAGGGAAGCAGCCAAAATGAGGAGACAAAGAAACATGTCACGAATGAAAGAAATGGAGGAAAGCATACAACTGGATATAGAGTTCAAAACCACAGTTATAAGGTTACTCAAGAATCTTCTAGAAACTGCCGAGAAACTTAGTGAGACCTTCAAGGATCTTAATGAGAATGCCAAAAAAATGGAAAAGGACTAATCAGAAATTAAGCATACACTGTCTGAAATAAAAAATAATATACAGAAATCCAACAGTAGACTAGAGGACCCCAAGAATCAAAGATTTGAAATATGAGGAAGCAAAAAACACCCAATCAGAAAAACAAAAAGAAAAAAGAATTAAAAAATATGAAGATAGTGTAAGGAGCCTCTGGGACAGCTTCAAGCATACCAACATCCGAATTATGGGGGTGCCAGAAGAAGAGAGGGAGCAAGATATTGAAAACCTATTTGAAGAAATAATGACAGAAAACTTCCCCCACTTGGTGAAAAAAATAGACTTACAAGTCCAGGAAGCACAGAGAACCCCAAACAAAAGGAACCCAAAGAGGACCACACCAAGACATATCATAATTAAAATGCCAAGGGCAAAAGACAGAGAATATTAAAAGCAGCAAGAGAAAAACAGTTACCTACAAGGGAGTACCCATACGACTGTCAGCTGATTTCTCAACAGAAACTATGCAGGCCAGAAGGGAGTGGCAAGAAATATTCAAAGTGATGAACAGCAAGAACCTACAACCAAGATTACTCTATCCAGCAAAGGTATCAATCAGAATTGAAGGTCAGATAAAGAACTTCACAGACAAGAAAAAGCTAAAGGAGCTCATCACCGCCAAACCAGTATTATATGAAATGCTGAAGGGTATTCTTTAAGAAGAGGAAGAAGAAAAAGGTAAAGATAAAAATTATGAATAACAAAGTTACAACAAATACATATCTTTCAACAAGTGAATCTAAAAATCAAGTAAATTAAAAATCTGATGAACAGAATAAACTGGTGAATATAATAGAATCAGGGGCATAGAATACTAGCAGTCAGCAGCTGTGTGTCGCTGCAGGTTGCCCAGGACCAAACCAGAGAGGGTCGGACCTACATTACCACCATTTATCCACCATCCAGAACTGAAATATCATTGCTGACATGTACACATAAGGAACTGTTTGACATTGAAATTGGGACTCAAAGGAACTGTTGGCCCAGAAAGAAACTCACTACAGACTGATTCATTTGCCTCTCAGCATAACCATTATTGCTTGTCCCATTTTCGGTTCTTATAAGTGTATTTCTAGTATCACATGATCTCACTCATCTAGGGGAAATAATGAACATCATAAACTGATGAACAAAAACAGACCCGGAGACAGGGAAGCATCGATCAGACTGTCAAACCTCAGGGAAGGTAGGGGAGGGTGGGGGTAAGGGGGAGAAATCAACCAAAGGACTTGTATGCATGCATATAAGCCTAACCAGTGGTCACGGACAACGGGGGTGGGGGCATGCGTGGGGAAGGGTTTGGGAGGGGAATGGGGGGATGAGCACAAATACGTGATACCTTAATCAATAAAGAAATTTAAAAAAGAATTAGGGGCATAGAAAGGGAGTGGACTGACCATTTTCAGGGGGAAGGGGGCGTGAGGGGTGCAGGAAGAGATTGGACAAAAATCTTACACCTATGGATGAAGACAGTGGCGAGAGGTAAGGGTATGGGGGGCTGGAATCAGGTGGAGGGGAGCTATAGGGGGAAAAAAGAGGAACATCTGTAATAATCTGAACAATAAAGATTTATTTTTAAAAATTAAAAAAAAACAGTAGAATATTATGCAGATGACAAAGAAAATGAAACAGCACAATAAGTCTTGATGGAGAATGATATCAATGTATATTAAGTTTTTTAAAAAGCAAGATTATTGAGCTCTATACTTAAGATTTATTGGATTTATAGTATACTCATAAAAATAAGACACAGAATAGTGTGTACTGTATGCTATCATTGTATAGAAAACAGTGACAATCCTATATAATAAAGAGGTAATATGCAAATTGACCCTCACGCCCTCACATCATCACAAGATGGCCACCCCCATGTCATCACAAGATGGCCAGCAGGGGAGGGCAGTTGGGGGTGATAGGGTCAGCAGGAGAGCAGTTAGGTATCAATCAGGCCGGCAGGGGAGCGGTTAGGGGGTGATCAGGCTGGCAGGCAGAAGCAGTTAGGGGCAATCAAGCAGGCAAGTGGTTTAGAGCCAGCAGTCCTGGATTGTGAGAGGATCGGGCCTAAACTGGCAGTCGGACATCCCCTGAGGGGTCCCAGATTGGAGAGGGTGCAGGCTGGGCTGAGGGACATCCCCCCTCCCCAGTGCATGAATTTCGTGCAACGGGCCTCTAGTATATAAATATAAATACATGTATTTATGCTTGTCTGATAGGCCTGTCCTGTGGTTATAGCACTCTTTCCCACTTCTACCCACACTGTGCATAGTTGAGATCTATAGGGTACTTACTTTTCTTTTGAACAGCACTAAAATTCAGTTTTTTAAACTTTTAAAATTTCCATCTTTAATGATATCCCAAGGACTTTATGAAAGATGCTAAAAGTGTAGATTTCTTCCAAAATGATTATCTTGGTCACTCCACTTTAATTCAGTTTCCCTATCTATACCTTCCATCCTACAAGGAGTGGCCTTGTCTGCATATTGACTATTTCTGGAAACTTATACAACATAGGGTAACAGTGGTTGCTAGTAGGCAGGGTGATTGGGGGTGGGGGGAGGGAATTTCTCATCACATATCTTTTTATACAGTAACATTTGTATTTGTTACTTACTCAAAAAGTAAAATTGAAAAAGAAAAACCACTGAGGAGGAATATTCTTATAGCTAAATATTCACATATAATCATGAAAGTTCCTTAAATGTCTTTAAAAAAAGTATTTCTTCTCAAGTAATGGTTATCATAATCTGAAATTATCTTGGTTGTATTTGTTACTTGTGTATTTCTTCCACAAGTAATTGGAATATATCATTGGAATATAAGCTCCATGTTGTCAGGGATCTTGCTTCTCTTGCTCATCAGTGCCTTCTTTCTATACATGTATATAGTACAGAGTAGTTATTGAATAAGCGAACAAATGAAGCAATATCAAAGAAAACGAGGTGAAGCCTAGGGATGACTGGGAGGCGAGGCTGAGGAAATCAGCTGATAGAGACTGGTGATTCTCAAACTTTAAATTTATATCACAATCACCTAGTGATTCTTTATAACAGCTTGTAATAAAGAAGTAAATTATTGAATCCTATGATTCTGATTCATTAGGTTTGAGTAGGGGGTCAGGAATCTACATTTTAACACGTTTCCTTAGGTGACTTGGGTGCAAGTGATCTGGAGACCCCACTTTACATCTGTAATATAATTTCTCATTAATACATCCCCAGTATAGAAGATAAAGGACCATCATCCCATTTTATCAAATGAAGCTGAGAGATTAACAATACATTTTTCCAATGACACAGCTTGTGTATAAAGTATACTTTGAAAGGGCAAAGTATCTGACCAGTCAGTTCAAGGTAAAATTGTAGATGGCTCACCCTCATAGGACATTCACAGGCCTTGGTGTTACTGAATGAATTTACATTCCTATTTTTTGTTTGCGGAAGAGATTATACTCCCTAATGACTGGTTCTTTCTAATTTATCTCAGGGAGGGCAATGAGCCAGAGGAGACTACCCAAATCACATATCATGAACTTCTGGTCCAAGTGTGTCAGTTCAGCAATGTTCTCCGAAAACAGGGTGAGTGGGAAGGTGGGGGGAAGGGAGTGGAGGGCCTGGCCTTGGGGTATCTGAGGACTTGGGGAAAGTAGATAAGGGATGGGAGGAAACTGGTAATGGGAATAGAAGAGGTCATCTGGGGCGGTGGTGGTAGTGGTAGCTGGATGAGAGGGAGCGAGTAGCAGCAAGAAATGTCCATAGTCCATGGTCTGTGTCCTTTTCCTGCAGGCATTCGGAAGGGTGACCGAGTGGCCATCTATATGCCCATGATACCAAAGCTTGTGGTAGCAATGCTGGCATGTGCTCGCCTTGGGGCTCTCCACTCCATTGTGGTAGGAATTTGTGCTGGAAAGGGGGCCTGGTTGGGGATGGGGCTCTGGAGAAGTAGGTTGGGCCTGGATGATGGAGGATCTTAAGAACCAGACTAAGGAGTTTAAAATGTTTTTGTTATAGTTTCCATATCAGTTATCCAGTTTCTTCTAGGATCCTGACTTAGAGACTCTAAAGTTTTTATGAATGACTCCTTTCCTTGTTCACTTATCCCTGGGTCCCCCTCTCCCTCAATCTTTCTTCCTTTCCCTAGTTTGCAGGCTTTTCTGCAGAGTCTCTATGTGAGCGGATCCTGGATTCCAGTTGCAGCCTTCTCATCACTGCAGGTGACTAATTTTTACCCCTTCTCCAGAAGCCCTATACCCCAAGTCTTTGTTCTAATCAGCTAGTTGAGTTTTGGACTGCTCAGTGTAGAGCAAGCATGTCAAACTCAAAAACTAACACAGGCCAAATAAACAAGATTTAAGTTTATGTGGGCCACAAAAAAAATAAAAGCTTCAATTTTCATAGAAACGTAGGTTTATTTCGATAGAGACATGCTGAATACAAAGGGATGAAATAAATGAGTAATCGTTAACATAAAATAATAGAACATTTTAATAAAAATTAATATTTTTTCTTGAACATTAACTTACCAGACACTGAATAACAGCACAAATTAATAAGCGTAACGCAAATAAACCTATTTTTCTTATTCTCTGAAAGCAAAATATTTCCTATTGCGTACACCAAACAAGTCAGTCAAAGACTAATGATGTCGCTGAAACCGGTTTGGCTCAGTGGATAGAGCGTCAGCCTGCGGACTGAAGGGTCCCGGGTTCGATTCCGGTCAGGGGCATGTACCTTGGTTGAGGGCACATCCCCAGTGGGAGGTGTGCAGGAGGCAGCTGATCGATGTTTCTCTCTCATTGATGTTTCTGGCTCTCTATCCCTCTCCCTTCCTCTCTGTAAAATGTCAATAAAATTTTAAAATAAAAAATAAAAAAAGACTAATGATGTGGCAATCAGCTGCTAAAATATTCACTGCTAGTATTAGTAGAGAGAAATGGTGTGCCTGCATGTAAGGCACGTAAGGGAAATGAATACAACATGATTATAGTAACAGGATGTTGTAAAAAATAAGGATATTATAAAAATTAAGTTATGAAATTTTTATTAAAATGTTTCTTACATATCATTATATTGGCTGGGTCGCAAAAATATTCGTTGTGGGCCACATGCGGCCCATGGGCCGCGAGTTTGACATGCTTGATGTAGAGGGTAGGGACTGCCTACTCTTTAGCTCTTGGTTCTACCTCAGCCAACCCTCTGTCAGCTCAAATCAGCTGGAAGAACCAGAGTTAAGAGGCCACTCAGGAAGGACTCTGTGAACATTGTGCTCACTATGGATAAGGGGTGAGGAGTATGGTGCCTTCCTAAGGCCTGGAATGTCTGTTGCTCCCCAAAGATGCCTTCTACAGAGGGGAAAAACTTGTGAAACTGAAGGAACTGGCTGATGAGGCCCTGGAGAAGTGTCGGAAGAAGTAAGTGTGTTTGGCCAGTTGGCTATTACTTTGGGTCAATTTGGATTTTCCCCAGTGCTATGTTTCCTTTGTCTCTCCTACCCTGATGGACATGGGTGGGCCCTACCAAATTCTCTTTTGAGCCTACCATCCTACCACTTCAGGCTTTTCTTTCCTCCAGGGGTTTCACTGTGAGATGCTGCATTGTGGTCAAACACCTGAGGAGGTCAGAGCTGGGAACAGGTGACTCTCTCAGTCAGTCCCCCCCAATTAAGAGGCCATGTCCGGATGTGCAGGTGAGTTTGGCATTGGTATGCCCTCTCATGGGGTCCAGTGGCTCCCTTTTCCTGCCCATGAAGTTCTTGATGTCCTTCTTTGCTTCCTCATTATGATGCTTGCATCTGAGAGCTATCCTAGAAATGCATCCTTGGCAGGGCTAGCTGGGAGCCGAGGACTTTGAACTTGAAAGTAGTTAGGGAGCCCTTTGCAACTTGGGACCTTAGCATGAGATATTGTGAGGGAGACTTCCATGCTGGATGGCATGAGGGATCCTCAGGGCTTGGACTTGGGTTAGAAATGGGCTGACTTGGGTGACTAAATATAATCATCTTGATTACTGGTCTGTGGCTTGGGTTGGGTTCCTGTGGGGTCCCACTATGGAAGGATCAAGATCTGACTCTCAAGATATGGCTCTTATTAGAAAAGGAGGCAGTCAGAGGTTTGGGACCCTTCCCTCTCATCCTTCTCTCCCACTTCACTGTACTTGGACCCTGCTCATTATGCTTTCCGTGGGCTCTTAACAGGGTAAGCTGAAAGAAAAACCCAAGTGCATCTGGCCCCAGGTATCCACCTATGCACTGCCTTGGGCACTGCTTTCCTATATGCTTGTCTGTGTGTCGATTGCTTTTTGCCTGTTTGCCCCATTGAGGTGTCTGCCAGACCTAACCCTTTTCTCCCTATCCCTGGGTCCTTTGACATTTAAGTCACCTGGAAGTGTTGTAAAACCAAGTGCCTGTTGCTACCTCTCTGAACTGACATAGAGCATGGATCTCAGGAAAGTAGCAACAGACAACTCATTTTTCTCCTGCTGCTCAGGACTTTTGTGGGAGAGGGGACCAAGTAACCTGTCAGAAAGTTTATACTGTGCATTTAGTTGGGGCAGAGCCAGCAAGAGACAGGAGGAGGAGCAGGTAGAGAAGGTATAGATCTTAACCTTGGGAATTCGCCATCAAGCTGGGGAGTTGGATATGTATTACAAGTGAAAGCCTAAATTTTTTATAGGACAGCAGAGAAGATTCCTAAATTTGTTTATATACTACTTTGGGATTTACAAATTTCACATATATCCTGATGTAATTAAGTACTAAATTGAACAAAAGTTACATTGTAGGTAGTTCTATGAAGGGAAATCCCTAAGTGGGAAGTCAAAGCAGATTAGTATAGAGGAGAGAGAGTAGGTTTGGAGTCCAGAGACCAATTTTTAGCTGTATGACCTTGAATAAGTTGCCTCTGCTCTCTGGGCTTCAGTTCCCTCATCAGGAATGGAAAGCTGATAGTACACGCTTAAAAGGAAACCACTTTCCTTAATAAAACAAAGGAGAAAACCCACAATTCTTCTGAGTTTTACCATAAATCTGCTATGCTTATAACTTCTTAGGCTAATGGTAAAGATAATCCCCCTTTTCTCTATTCTCATTAGCATGGTAGAGACCCATCAGGCAGAGGCCCTGCCAGTGTGGCTCAGAGGTTGAACATCTACCTATGAACCAGGAGATCATGGTTCGCTTTCTGGTCAGGACACATGCCTGGGCCCCCAGTAGGGGTCATGTAGGAGGCAGCCGATCAATGATTCTCTCTCATCATTGATGTTTCTGTCTCCCTCTCCCTTCCTCTCTGAAATAAATTAAAACAAACAAACCAACAAAAACCCCACCAAAAAAAAACCAACACACACACAAAAAACAAAAAACACTCAGGCAAGGACCTACTAGTAAGACTTTTTCTCTTGAAGGAGGTAACATACTTGGTGATTAAAGTATAGACTCTGGAGACAGACTACTTGGGTTCAAATCCTGGTTCTATCACCTGCTGTTATGGGAGCTTGGGCAAGTTATATAAGCTCTTTTGACTCAGTTTCCCCATCAGTAAAGGTGTTCAGGACATAGTAACTACTTCATAAATGTTAGCTTTTATTGCTTTGAACATAAATACACTGGCATTTCTAAGAGGGAAACCAGAAAAGAAATAAACTCTTACAATTCTTTAATACCAGAGACTTTCAGGCCACAGACTCCTGGATTTTTGTTTCTTGGAGGTGAAGACAACCATTTACCAAAAAACCAAAGACCATAAAAATGGTCTTACGAAGTCCAGGTTTGTTGGCCTGAGAACTGCAGTCAAAGCTGCAGAATTCTTGGCAGAGCTCCAAACCCCTTCAAGGGAGGGCCTGCACAATTTGTATGTGCCCTCCTCAACTATGTCACCTTCAAGCTCCTTCATGTTTCTCTCACACCAGGCATCTTCCCTCCCTGAAACTATCCTGGTCCAAGGACAAAGGCCAACTAACTCCTCAATTTGTATTGCAGAAAATTCAAACTTTTTCCTTGTTCAAAGCTCTGGGCCCCTTACAGGCACACACCTAAAACACAGCCAATGTCTGCAGCACTAATTGAACTCACCCTACATCCTGGTGCAGATTATCAGCTCCACACCTGAAGCATGCCTCCCTCACCTTCTTACTCACATATTCACAAAGGAAATAGTTTTATAAGATTATAAGGCCTCTCATTGCCACAGTATAACGTACCCTTACATGTACCTAGTGCCTTTTTTCCTGAAAATTCACACCAGTATTGTAGACCAGTACCATTTGCCCAAAGCACTATTGACACACTTCTGCTTAAATATATTAATGACCGCATCTAAAGTAGATTATTTGGCCCTGGCTGGTGTGGCTCAGTGGATAGAGCGTCGGCCTGTGGGCTCAGGGGTCCCGGGTTCGATTCCAGTCAAGGGCATGTACCTTGGTTGCGGGCACATCCCCCGTGTGGGGTGTGCAGGAGGCAGCTGATTGATGTTTCTCTCTCATCAATGTTTCTGGCTCTCTATCCCTCTCCCTTCCTCTCTGTAAAAAAACAATAAAATATATTTTTTAAAAAAATAGATTGTTTGCAAGAAAAAAAATGTTCATGTGACAAGGTATGTGTAGACCCATATGGCTTTTCCACTAAAAAATAGAGTGTTTTGCCCTAACTGGTTTGACTCAGTGGATAGAGCGTTGGCCTGCAGGCCAAAGGGTCCTGGGTTCGATTCCGGTCAAGGGTATGTACCTTGGTTGTACATAGGCTCCTCCCCGGCCTGGGCCCTGGCCAGGGCTTGTGCAGAAGGCAACCAATCGATGTGTTTCTCTCACATCGATGTTTCTCTCTGTCTTTCTATCTCTCTTTCACTCTCCCTAAAAATCAATGGAAAACTATCCTCAGATGAGGATGAACAAAAATAAAAAATAAAAAAATAGGGTGTGTTTTTTATCTCATTGGTAGCTTTTCTCTCCTCTCTTTCTTCTTAAAATTTTAATGGTGCCTCACTTGGCCTGGACTTGTCATTCTTATGATGCTTATGTGCCAGAAACTTCAATTTCTGTAAACTAAGGGGCAGATAGTAAGGGGAGTGGTTGGAGATTCATTTTATAATTCATCAAAGTATGTCTAACACTTTGGGTTTTTTTAAACAAAACTAGAGGCCCGATGCACAAAATTCGTGCAAGGGGCTCGGCCCTCGCAGCCCCAGCTGCCTTGGCTGGCCCTCACAGCCCCTTGCAGCCCTGGCTTTGTCCAGACGGTCGTTCTGCTGTTTGGTCTAATTAGCACATTAGGTCTTTATTATATAGGATATGCACACAGCATCCTATCTAATAAAAGAGTACTATGCAAATTAACCATCACTCCACTACACCCACAAGCCACACCCACCAGCCACGCCCACCAGCCAATCAGGAGCGGATATGCAAATAAACCCAACCAAGATGGCTACAGCCACAGAGAGCAGGAGGGAGGCTTGGGTTTCCCTGGCAATGGAGGAAGCCAAGCTTTCTGCCTACCCTTGCCGGCCTAGGCCTCCACTCAAGGCTACAAAGTTTCAATGATAGAAGATACATAAACCCAAACAAATGGCCGCAGCCACTGAGCTGGAAAGAGCAGGAGGCTAGGGTTGCCCCCGGCGATGGAGGAAGCCAAGCTTTCCACACACCCTGGCCGGCCCAAGCCTCGCTTAAGGCTACAAAGTTTCAATTATAGAAGATACATACCTCCCAATAGAAATGGCTGCCACCACGGAGCAAGCAGAAGGCTTGGCTCTGCTCCAGGCTACAAAGTTTCAGTTGTAGAAGATAAATAAACCCCAGATACCAGGGCCTCCGCTTGGGTCGCTAAGGGGCGTGGGCAGCCTGCAAACCACCACAGGCCCCTTGCCCAGGCCGCCCCACACCCCAAGGGAACCCTCACCCAGATCCGGGACACCCTTCAGGGCAAACCAGCTGTCCCCCACCCGTGCACCAGGCCTCTATCCTATCTAATAAAAGAGTAATATGCAGATTGACCATCACTCCAACACACAAGATGGCTGCCCCCATGTGGTCAAAGATCCTGCCCTCATGTGGACACAAGATGGCCAGCAGGGGAGGGCAGTTGGGAGGGACCAGGCCTGCAAGGGAGGGCAGTTGGGGGCGATCTAGCCTGCAGGGGAGGGCAGTTAGGGGTGACCAAGCCGGCAGAGGAGGGGAGTTGGGGGCAACCAGGCCTGCAGGGAAAGGCAGTTGGGAGGGACCCTGGCCTGTAGGGGAGAGCAGTTGGGGGGGACCAGGCCTGCAGGGGAGGGCAGTTAGGGGTGACCAGGCCTGCAGGGGAGGGCAGTTAGGGGAAAACAGGCTGGCAGGGGAGCAGTTAGGCATCAATCAGGCTGGCAGGGGAGTGGTTAGGGGGTGATCAGGCTGGCAGGCAGAAGCGGTTAGGGGCAATCAGGAAGGCAGGCAGGCGAGCAGTTGGGAGCCAGCAGTCCTGGATTGTGAGAGGGATGTCCGACTGCCCGTTTAGGCCCGACCCCACCGGGATCGGGCCTAAACGGGCAGTCAGACATCCCTCGAGGGGTCCCAGATTGGAGAAGGTGCAGGCTGGGCTGAGGGACACACACCCCTGTGCATGAATTTCGTGCACCGGGCCTCTAGTATTATCATATAGACATACAACAGGAGTAAGGTGTTTCTCTTACAATATCATGTCTACCTGCCAGCCAGGGCCATTGAACATACTAGAGGCTAATGAATATGAAAGGGCTTTGTGACAACTAAAGCAAACCCCAAACAGTTCCCATCCTCATACCCTTAAATTCATCTTCCAGAGGAGGTCAGTGGAACTGAACTAACTTCTATCTTTCCTGACATTTATCAGTCTTCCCCACCCACCAGGATAAACCAAGGCTTGATGTTTACTAGGTAATACCTTTCTCTCTTGATGTTCCCCAAATCATGAGAGACCACTGGTGCAAGAATGACTATCTTCATTTTATTTTTATTTTTATTAATTCTCACCCAAGGATATTTTCCATTGATTTTTAGAGAGTGGAAGGTAGGGGGAGAGACAGAGAGAAAGAAATATCAATGTGAGAGAAATACATCAACTGGTCACCTCCTGCATGCACCCCCAGTGCCGGGGATCAAGCCTGCAACCGAGGTACGTGCCCTTGATTGGAATTGAACCCAGGACATTCAGTCTGTGCTCTATCTACTGAGCCAAATCGGCTAGGGCAGGGGTGGGCAAACTTTTTGACTCGAGGGCCACAATGGGTTCTTAAACTGGACCAGAGGGCCGGAACAAAAGCATGGATGGAGTGTTTGTGTGAACTAATATAAATTCAAAGTAAACATCATTACATAAAAGGGTACGGTCTTTTTTTTTTATTTCAATAGTTTCATTCATTTAAAACATTTTAACAAGAAGAATGTAAACACTAATTATTATAATTTGAAACTTCAAAAAATGGAGGAATCATAGCACAATAACATACCTTATATTGAAGATGGCAAAGGCAAAATAAAATTGCCTAACAAAGGAAAGGTACAAAAGCCTTTCAAATTAAACTTAAATATAATAAAATAATTTAAAACTAAAACAAATAGAAAAGAACAAAATGTGTAAACAGTAAATTAAACATTTTCTTTAGTGCAACTTCCAAATTATGCCCGGGATGTAGATGTAGATGGCAATGTAGACTGGGTTGAAAGGTTTTTGGTCTTTAAAACATCAACTTCAGTGGGAACAGTGTTGTTGGGCTCCTTTTTTAGCTAATGCATCAAAGTCTGGAGTTAGTTTTGTTGTGGCTATTCTCAGGATAGATCTGAGGTGTTCGTCAGTTAAGCTGGATCTGTGAGGGGCTTTGTTGATGTTCATGACGCTAAATGTCTGCTCACAAACATAGGTTGACCCAAACAGCACCAGTATCTTCTGTGCCATCCTCCGGATGTTTGGAAAAGCGGCTTCATTAAGTGAAGCATAAAAGTCTCTTAGTTCAAGAGAGCTGAATTTCTCCTTTAGGACAAAGTCAGACTGAAGATCGATGAGTTCCAGTTGCACCTCTTCTGGTGCTGTTTCAGGGTTTTGTGACAAAGGACAGGCCACCAGTTGAAGTGACTGGTCAATTTTTTCAACATCAGAAAACCGACGACAGAATTCTGCATGCAGGTCATCCAGTGATTTGCTGTATTTCTTCACATTTTGGATGGTCTCCTTCTGTGTGGCTAGTGTGGCAAAATGAGTGAAGACTTTGTCTGAAATTTGTCTGGAAAAGAAAATCAGCTTCGATTTAAAGGCTTTCACATTAGTGTACATGTCATGTACATGCTGATCTTTTCCCTGTAGCTTCACATTTAGCTCATTCAAATGTGAAAATATATCTACAGCAAATGCAAAGTCACACAGCCAATTCTTGTCACTCAGCTCAGTAAATTCGTCAGACTTCCCCTTTAATTTCAAAAATGCACCAATCTCTTCTTTGAGCTCCCACACTCGTTGGAAAACTTTGCCCAAACTCAACCAGCGGACACAAGAGTGGTAAAGTAAGTCGTGGTGATCCGCATCAGTTTCCTCCAGAAACTTAATAAACTGACGGTACTGAAGTCCCTTTGCTCGAATGAAATTAACAAGCTTTACGACTGGATTAACAACATGATTAAGTTGTAATATAGACTTGCACAATGATTCCTGGTGAATAATACAGTGAATAAAAATAACATCTTGGTTAGGGTTCTCCTCTTTCACTTTATCCTGAATTCTTTTTAGCAGTCCAAAATTTTTTCCAGTTAAATTTGGAGATCCATCTGTCGTGACATTAGCAAGTTTACTCCATGGTAGCTTCATTTTCTCGATGACAGTAGACACCTGGTCATACAAGTCCTCTCCCTGTGTTTTTCCTTTCAGTGGCTCCATGGCTAAAAACTCCTCCGTAATTTCAAAATTGTCACTAATCCCTCGGATAAAAATTAAGAGCTGAGCAGTGTCCTTTACATCATTACTTTCATCCAATGCTAGTGAATAAAACTTAAAGAACTCTGCCTTACTATTTAACTTGCTGGCCAAGTCTTCATCAATCAGTTCCACTCGACGAGTCACTGTCCTGCGCGATAAGCTGAATTTTTCAAACTTGCCTTTGCTCTCTGGACACAAGAGACCTGCTGTCTCTATCATACATTCTTTCAAAAACTTGCCTTCAGAGAGAGGTTTGCTAGCTTTTGCTAATTTGAATGATAGCATAAAACTTGCTTTGGTAGTTGTCTCTTGAACTGCAGTTTGTCTGTGAAAGACATTTTGCTGAGCCTGTAATTTAGCCATCAACCTCTGTGCAGTAGCCTCCCGTTCTTGAGGTGACTGCTTGCTAGCATAGTTGCCATGCTTTGTGGCAAAGTGACGGCTGAGATTGTACTCTTTGAAGACTGCAAGTGTTTCCTGGCATATCAGACATACCTGCATTGATCGGACTTTGGTGAAAAAATATTTTGTTGTCCACTCCCTCTTAAACACTCGGCATTCACTATCCACTTTCCTTTTCTTTGGTCCACTCATGTTTAATATTGGGCTAAAACCAACAGTACCGTTCTCTTATTAAATTCTTTACTAAAATAAGACAGTAAAGTATAAAAACAAGTGATTAAATTTGCTCTACTATAACATTTTTGGTCTTCTAAAAAAATATATATATAACAAAATCATCTGAAAAAGTTCAGACATGGGACAGAGGCACACCCTGACCATAGAAAACAACCCCTTTCCTCCATAGGAAACCTGTGTATCTTTCACACAGGCCCTTTGTTTATGATAACACACATAGCTGCACATTGCTGTGTCTTCCAGACACACTTGTATGGGAGGTGCTAGGGCAGTGCAAAACATGGGTAACCAGTAGTTACCACTAGCACTTCCGTTACTGGCAAAAAACAGCCGTAGTGCACATAGTGTGAAAGAGCCCATTATCAATGTCAGATTGCATCCACTGGACTCTATAAAAACAACCAAGTGCCACTTTTAAATGCCCATTGCAACAGTTTTTCTTATTAAAAGCTGGAAATGGCAGGATATTTATATATATACCCCTACTGTGACAGCCTGGCAGAGCATTACAAAGGAGAAAACCCAGCATCTGGTGATGTCCATAAGTACAAGACTTCAGGCTGTCATTACCAGGAAAGGGTTTCATCCAAGTATTAGATATGAACATTTGATTTTCAGTTTTTCATTTGTCCAATTACTTCTGAAACCCTGAAATTAAGCGATTTTGTAATAAAATCTTTAGTTCATCACATTTCTATACAATCTTTTTGTTCAATCCACTGAATTAGGGTTCGTTCACACTAGCCGTGCTGCTGTTGCAGTGTGGTGCAGTACTGCAATGCAGCGCAGCTAGGGTTAATGCAGGGTACACAGGTTTCCATCATGTTTGCGTTGATGCTAATGTGCAGTGGTGCATGTTAACACAAATGCCCTGTAGCACGCATTTTTTCAGGCGCAAGGGGGAGAAGCAAATGCAGCGCAAAATGCATTTGTTTTGCTGCTAACACATGCGGTTAGTGGCCACAGTAGCGTTACTGATACCGCATCCGTATCAGCAAAAAAATGCAGCCGCAGCATGGCTAGTGTGACATGTCCTCTGTGTGTCTTTTTTCCTGCTGCGCGCGTCCACAGTGGGAAAAAAAACTGCTTGGATACAAGCCCTAAAAGCTGAAAGTCTTTGTTGTTTTATTAACAAGTCATTGTGATGTACAGAATGTGGGAACAGGAAAAAATTGTGTTTGAGTAGAGCTCTTAATCTTACCTCAGAAAGGCTCTGATACTGTGCTCTCCAGGGGAGTGTCTTCCTACATCACCACAATAACGTGTCTACGCATTCCCAGGATGATGTCGGGAGACGCGTCCGCGGGCATTACAAGGAGCCTCTGGAAGATTGAGAGGTTGTTCCTTCTACTGAATGGGCGGATATAAATCCGCCCACTCAGAAGAAGGAGCTGCGGCCGTGTTTCCCGACGTTGCCATGTTAACACTGCTGCTGATGAAGGAGCGGAGGGGAGAGCAAGAGAACCCTCCGCTCTTTCAGCTCCACAGGCCGGATAGAACAGCCGAACGGGCCGGATCCGGCCCACGGGCTGTAGTTTGCCCATTGCTGGGCTAGGGCAACTATCTTCACTTTAAAAAGGAGTGACAAGGTAAAGTGACTTGTCTAAAGTCATATATAGCTAGAAGTGGCAGAACTGGAATTGAAATCCAGTGCAATTTTTGGACAAATTCAGGGAATCCAACTTCACTCAGGAAAGAACAGACTCAGAAAACTGGTTGTTCAAATAAGTGATATAATCAGGAAAGTAAAGCAGTTTAAAGCAGAGTTTAGAAAAATTTAAGGATGACAGATCCAGAAATAGTTATCAAAGGCACTCCAGTATAGGAGGACATCCCTCCACTAGAAGGCCACCTTGGTCCTTCTCCACCAACTTAAAGCAAGGCTTCTTGATGAATGGAACCTCAAGCAAATGTCTTTATGGAAAACTTGTTGGTAGCAGTGATATAAAGGCAGGGGCAGAGCAAGGGTAGGAATCTCCATATGGAGAATGAAGTCTGGACATGCAGGAAAAGGCACTTGGACCAAGATCTATTGACCTTTCACTACTAACTAACAGAACCAGATGCCTGACTCACCTGTAGGCTCTGGCTAATTTTGCATTTCTAAATTGTGTGGTGTTCGCATCCCTGCCGATGAGCTACTATTCCCATAAGTACATATGTGTGTATGCAGGTCTGTGTGTGCATATTCATCCAACAAAAATTTATTGAGTGCCTTTTGAGACCAGGCATTTTGCTAGGTGTTGGGTTCATGGGGGGAAAAAGACAGACATGCCACTGCATTCATAGAGGTCACTATCTAGTGTAATCAAGCAAACAACTAAATAACTGGAAATATGTGCTGTGTGGGAAAGAAATATGGTGCTGTGATAAAGAATACTGGCAGGGAGTGATGATGGAGGTGGAAATCTACCAGATACTGTTCAGGAAAAGCCTGTCTCTCTGCTCCATTCCACCCTCCAGGGCCCTTCCTCCTTCCCAGCACCCCACCTGCCAGTCCCACTCTGGCCTTTCCAGGTGCCATTTATCTCCTGTCCCCATTTGACGCTGTTCACAGTTCTTTCCTGTCCTTTCCTGTCTTCCTTCTACAGATCTCCTGGAATGAGGGGGTTGACTTATGGTGGCATGAACTCATACACGAGGCAGGGGATGTGTGTGAGCCTGAGTGGTGTGATGCCGAGGACCCGCTCTTCATCCTGTACACCAGTGGCTCCACAGGCAAACCCAAGGCAAGTGTGTGTGTGTGTGTGTGTGTGTGTGTGTGTGGCATGTAATGACATGAATTTTACTCTACGACCCTGAGTTTCAGAAATGTCACATTACCTTTTTTTAAGAATATATTTTTATTGATTTCAGAGAGGAAGGGAGAGGGAGAGAGAGATAGAAACAGCAATGATGAGAGAGAATCATTGATTGGCTGCCTCCTGCATGCCCCACACTGGGGATTAAGCCCACAACCTGGGCATGTACCCTGACCAAGAATCGAACTGTGACCTCCTCATTCATAGGTCAATGCTCAACCACTGAGCCACGCCCGCTGGGCTCACATTACCTTTATTAAATCAAATTAAGACACTAAATTGTGAGGCCTAGGGTGAGATAATTCGAGTGGGGGCTTTCATAATGCCAAGAAGAGGAGAAAAGTATCAGTCTATGTGATTTATATTGATGTTTCTTGCCCATGCCTACATGGTTTGGTTGGAGAGATACCTTGTCTACTCAAGGTCACAGGTGGGCACAGGGATCCCTCTTGGGCTCCTAGACTACAGCTCTTAGAGTTCACTTTCTTCAACATGCCACACTTTAACATCTAGTTCCTCCCAGAGCACAGTAAGAGCCAAAAATTACTTAAGAAAACTCTGTTCCATTGACTTGAAAGATATGGTACTCTGCCTTCCACCTATCCCATCCCTAAATTCTTTTCTCCACATTCTTTGGAATGGGCCTTTAGAAACACAGTTTTGACCTCTCTTTCCTAGGGATGGGATATTGATGGAGTAAGAGAATAATATTGTCTCTTCCCCACCCTCCCCACTTTCATTTTGTCAATGGGTAAATTGAGTGTGTGTGTACAAATGCACAACAGAGACACTATTGTGTACTCAGTGTTCATGTGTCAGAGTGATGTGGGTAGCTCAGAAATACCATCTTAGGGTGTGGGTGTGAATGATGGACTGACTGTACATGTGTGTGAGGTGTGATATGGGAACATGGAGAAAAGGGGATGGAAGAGATGGATGCTGTGAAAGGGGTGCTGGCAGAGCCAAAATCTTTGAGGAGGTTATTCCTCTAGCTCTGCCCAGCCTATATTTGGTGGTCAGTGGGGGGTGAACCCAAGCCCCATCCTGAGGCCCTATTCTCCCCCCAGGGTGTGGTACACACAGTTGGAGGCTACATGCTCTATGTGGCCACAACCTTCAAGTACGTGTTTGACTTCCATGCAGAGGATGTGTTCTGGTGCACAGCAGACATTGGCTGGATCACTGGCCATTCCTATGTCACCTACGGACCAATGGCCAACGGTGCCACCAGTGTTTTGGTGAGAGGGGAGCTGGGACCCATGAATACTTGGCCTACTTAGGGGTGGACAAGATGATCCTGGGTAACTGCCTCCAATGGCAACTTGGTCTAGAGGAAGTAGGACTTACACAGCTCTTACTCAGTTCTGTGGGGATTATGAATCATAAGTGGGAAGTTCTCTTGGCTTAACTGATAAAGGAGTGAAGGGCAAACTATGGAGTCTGAGGGTGTGGTAGCGGGGTGGGGGGACTATTGGGAAGGACCAGGAATGACCAGTCTTCACTGGGGTTAGTTTGAAGGGATCCCCACATACCCGGACGTGAGCCGCATGTGGAGTATTGTGGACAAGTACAAGGTGACCAAGTTTTACACAGCACCTACAGCTATCCGCCTGCTCATGAAGTTTGGAGATAAGCCTGTCACCAAGTGAGACCCCTCCCCAGCTGCTGCCCCATGGGTGTCCCTCAGAGTTGGGTACTGGCCTTTGTGCACAGTCTTTTCCTTGCCACTGTTCCAGCTCTCTGATCTGGAATGGGGGTGTGTGGGGGAGGGCAGAAGAACATGGGCATGTCTTCCTGATTCCCAGTGGTACTTAGAGCCTAACTCTCTCCCCACTTCCCTGCCCAAGGCATAGCCGGGCATCCTTACAGGTATTAGGCACAGTAGGAGAACCCATTAACCCTGAGGCCTGGTTGTGGTACTACCAGGTAGTAGGTGCCCAACGCTGCCCTATTGTGGACACCTTCTGGCAGACAGAGACAGTGAGTAAAGGGTCCAGAAGGTTGGGGCTCAGGGATAATATGGGAAGACTTACTCAAACCCCTGATCTCTGACTTCTACAGGGTGGCCATATGCTGACCCCCCTCCCTGGTGCAACACCCATGAAGCCTGGTTCTGCTGTGAGTGAGGCTCCTTTGCTGGTCCTGGGCTAGACAGGGGTAGAATCTTGGGGCATTTGGCCTAGGTAGAAGGTGGAGGACTGGACTGAGATGTGTGATGAATTTGGGGCTCTGCTTCTCCTCAGGAGAGGTAGAGTTGAGTCAGAGTTGCTTCATTTCTTTCCTTGGGTGCTGTCTCCTGTTTGCTTCCAGACCTTTCCGTTCTTTGGTGTAGCTCCTGCAATCCTGAATGAGTCTGGGGAAGAGTTGGAAGGTGAAGCGGAAGGCTATCTGGTGAGGCCCTGGCCCTTTGTGGTCTCTGAGGAGGAGTTGGGGGAAAGGGTCCACCAAGGGGTATCTTACTTTGCTTCAATGTTTAGAACCTAATCTCTCCTGGTAGCTGTTGTAATTAAAGTTCCATACTTGAAGGTTTATCCTTTGTAGAGACCCTGCAGGGAATCATTCTGGATACTTTGCCTGCCTCTCTGCCTTTTGGCCCATGAGACTCTTAAGGGCTCTGTTCAAAGATTCCTAATGGTGCCTTTTTGGGCCTGGAAGACTTAGTACCAACTTTTCCTTTAATAAACAATTCTAATGTGAAAGGAGGCTTCATAACATAGTGGGAAATCATATAGGCTCCAGAATCAACCTGCCTGGGGTCAAATCCTGGCTATGCCTCTTCTGTGACCTCAGATAAGTTGCCTAATCCCCTGAACCTAAATTTTCTCATTTGTAAAACAGGATTCTACTAGTACCGTTGTCTTCTATAGTTGCTGGATTGATTAAATTAGATAATCCATGTGAAGAGTTTAGCACAGAACCTAACAGTCAGTGCTAGATAAATTTTAGCTGTTGTGATTTTGTATTAGTACTTATATCATCAGCCCTGACTCTCTATCCCACTTCACTTTTATTAAGAACAAGGTAGTAACAAGGGCAGCACCTGAACCCAGGCTTTCTGCCTCTTAGCCATCATCTCATCCATCTGCTGCCACAGGATATTATTGATTGGGGCAATAATTTACTCATATGTGGGTCCCACATTTTTATACAACTGTTTTCATTTGCGTCAAACTGAACCTGCTTTCCTGAGTGATTACCCAAAAGGACATCAAATTTATTAAGTGCTTATTATAAATGGAACATTGTGCTAAGCATCTTCTACCTGCTATCAATTTAATCTTCAGATTATTTTCTCTGATTTACAGATGAGGATCCTGGAGCTCAGATAGGTAAAGTTACTTACCCAAGGTCACACAGCTAGTAAGTGGCATAGTTGGGATTCCAAGCCTGGATTGTCTATCTCTAAAGCCTGTACTTTGTCCTACATCTCGGGAATGGCATTCAGGCCATTTCTCCTTAGATTTGGCAAAGCTTTGATTGTCTTTCAGTGAGACAATGTAACAGATGTGATCACTGTGCCTTCCTCTCTCCCCAGGTGTTCAAGCAGCCCTGGCCAGGGATCATGCGCACCGTCTATGGGAATCATGAACGCTTTGAGACCACCTACTTTAAGAAGTTCCCTGGGTACTACGTGACAGGAGATGGTGAGCCTTGGATTTTCCCTACCTCTTCCTGTCAAGACATGTATTTTTCCCTTTCATTTTCAGGAAGAATTGGCAAAGGGTGAAGAAACAGGGAGAGAGAAATGTGTCCCATGTGTCAGTGTCTAATATTGAGGCAGAGCTACAGAGCCTGCAAGAGCTGGGATGAGTACTGCAGGATGGGTCTCAGCATGGTGCCATGTGAGATTTGATGTGTGAGGAAAGATTCTTCTTGTCATTGCTCCTGTGCTGAGAGAGATGGGGCATGTGGCAGTATTACAATGTCATGTGTGTCCCAGTATCTGGAGGCTGTGTTTGCCCATGAGTCCATCCACCATTTCATTCACCCACAAATATTTATTAAGCATTTACTATGTCCAGGCACTGATCTAAGCACAGGGGATAATACCATGAATAAGATAGGCAAGTTCTCTGCTCTCATGTGGCTTACTTCCTATTAAAGGGATACAGACAGTAAACTTAGCAAACAAGTAAGTAAGCTTATTTTAGTGATAAGTGCTATGAAGGAAAAGTACTCTAAACAGAATAATGGGATAAAGAGTGTGTGCTGGCATAGTCATATATGGGATGGTGAGAGAAGGCTTCTCTGAAGTGACATTTGACCACAGACCTGAAAGGTGAGGAGCCAGGCATGGGAAATCTGGAGTAAGTGCAAGTGTTCTGTGCAGACACATGCTTGAAATATCTGAGGAACAGACTGAAGTTTGTGTGGCCAGAGTGTAGTGAGCAAAGAGAAGAACGTTATATGTAGTTGGAGCGGTAGATAATATAGGGCCTTGTGGGCCATGGTGAGGAGTTTGATTTTATCCAATGTACAATGGGAGACTTTTAGGGGTTTTGAGCAGAGAAGTGATGAAGACTGATTTACTGTTTAGAAAATAATTGTCTAATTTATGGAGAATAAACTTTGGGCGGGTATACTAGTTATCTATTGTGGAGCAAATTACCCCAAACTTGGCAGCTTAAAACAAATAGCCCTGGCCAGTTTATTTCAGTGGTTAAAGTGTTGGCCTGCACACCAAAGGTCTTGGGTTTGATTCCCAGTCAAGGGCATGTTCCTGGGTTGAAGGTTCCATTCCCAGCCCAGTCTGGGCACATAGGGGAGGCAAGCAATCAATGTCTTTTTCACATCAATGTTTTTGTCTCCCTGCCCCCCTTTCTGAAGAATTGGTGGAGAGAATATCCCCAGGTGAGGATCAAAAACAAATAAACAAAACCCAAACAAACATTATATTATCTCATAAAATTTCAGAGGATCAGCAACACAGAGTGGCTTAGCTGGCGGTTCTTGTTCAGAGTCTCATGGGTTACAGTCAAGCTGTTGTTCTGAATGTCTGGAGGACCCACTTCCAAGCTCACTCATGTGGCTGTTGGTGTGAACCCTCAGTTCCTTGCCACTGGCCTCTCTATAAGCCACTGGTGACATGGCAGCTGACTCCCCCCAGAGCAAATAATCTGAGAGAACACAACCAAGATAGAAGCCACAGTGTCTTCTATAATTTAATCGCAGAAATGACATCCCATCACTTCTGCCAAATTATATTGACCACACAGACTAACCCTAGTACAATGAGAAAGGACTACACAGGGGTATGGATACCAGGAGGTGGAGATCAGTGTGATCACTTTGGAGCCTGGCTGCCACAGGAGGCAAGAGAAGCAGGAAGACTTGCTAGGAGGCTAGTGCAGTGGGTGTGGTGGTTTGGTAATGTGGATCATATATCCTCCTGTGGGTATTTATTACATTGTGGATTTCTTCTCTTCCCAGGTTGCCGGCGAGACCAGGATGGCTATTATTGGATCACTGGCAGGATTGATGACATGCTGAATGTATCTGGTGAGGGCCAGGGACCGTTTTCCTTTCTCATTAGCCCTGATCTCTCAGCAAGTCCCAGTTAAAGCCTTTTGAGAACCAAGATGTCCTTTGGCCAAACCATGTTTGGAGTGAAGCATTCAGTTCTGGGCCCAGGTTTTGGAGGAAGAGTGAAAACACTGGAATGTGCCTAGAGGAGGGGAACTGGAATGGTGGGGCAACTGAAACATGCCATGTGAGGAATGAATGAAGGGCTTTTCCCATTTGACCAGACCAGGTCTGTCCTGTCGGCACAGATGGAGCAGGGGTAGGGGTAGTGGCCGGGATCTCTCTCATGGCATTTCCTTTCCCTTGACAAGGACACCTGCTGAGCACGGCAGAGGTGGAGTCAGCACTTGTGGAACATAAGGCTATCGCAGAAGCAGCCGTGGTCAGCCACCCTCATCCTGTGAAGGGCGAATGCCTCTACTGCTTTGTCACCCTGTGTGATGGCTATACCTTCAGCTCCACTCTCACCGAGGAGCTCAAGAAGCAGAGTGAGGAGCCTACCTGGCAGACACTGTGGGGTTTGTCCTGATGTCCCAGTTATCACAGCAGGTTTTTGAGGAAGGCTGGAGTAAGCTGCTCCCCAAACCACAAACAGGTCCCAGGGGGCTGACTGCTCTCTTTCCATTCAGTCTCCACTAGTCTCTCCACTAAGATAATGGCCGGCATTTATAGAATTCTTTCTCTGTACCATTACTGTGCTAAGTGCTTTAAATGCATATAATCACCCCCAAAATTGATCCAATTGTTACCCTCATTATAAAGATGAAGAAATGGAGGCTCAGAGAAGTTGGATCACTTGCCCAGGGCCACACTGCTAGAAAAGTGGGATTTCAACTCTAGCAAGCTGATTCTAGAGCAGCCGTGGGCAAACTACGGCCCGCGGGCCGGATCCGGCTGTTCTATCCGGTTCTCTTGCTCTCCCCTCCGCTCCTTTACTTTGAATTTATATTAGTTCACACAAACACTCCATCCATGCTTTTGTTCCGGCCCTCCGGTCCAGTTTAAGAACCCATTGTGGCCCTCGAGTCAAAAAGTTTGCCCACCCCTGTTCTAGAGCCTTGAGGGTGGATTAAGATAAATGAGATAGTAAAGAGATAATGTGCTAAAAAGAAACAGACCGGCTCTGTGCGCAGGGCTTGAAGAGGAACTAAGTGGGGAACAAAGCTATCTTTACTTTGGTTTTGGGGAGCCCGGCTAATGGTACTGAAGAAATGCCTAATGATTTGTTGTTACAGTTAGAGAAAAGATTGGCCCCATTGCCACACCGGATTACATCCAGAATGCACCCAGCTTGCCTAAAACCCGCTCAGGTATGTTCAGAGGCTGGAGGGACTTGGATTGGGATTGAGGTTGACTGAGGCCCAATAGTGGTGGAATGTGTGGATGGAAGCCTTTGGCAGGGTTGGAATGGGTCATTGTAGTCACCAGATAACCAGAAGCCTGTGGTCCCCCAGGGAAAATCATGAGGCGGGTGCTTCGGAAGATCGCTCAGAATGACCATGACCTGGGAGACACATCTACTGTGGCTGACCCATCTGTCATCAGCCAGCTCTTCAGCCACCGCTGCTTGACCGTCCAGTGAACAAGACTGCCCTTTATCACGGACTCCCCCCTGCTTGGCTTTCCAAAGTTTTGCCCACCCTCCCTGCCCCCATTTAGGAGTGCTAAGGGCCAGGGCTGACCCACACGGAGGACCAGCTTTACCCCTGGGTGGAGGCAACTTTCTGTATTGCCAGGAAGATAAGACAGGACCCAGGTCAGTATCAGGCTGCAGTGTTTGCAAAGAGCTCTTGGAGCCCAGAATAGGGACATGAAGGTCATGTCCCCAAATTGAGCGTTCGGAGGGCAAGTGAGGGCCTAGACTGAAGAAGCAGGTAGGCAGCTCTATAATCCTGTCAACTCTCAGGAAGCACCAGTACTTACCTTGGGCATGCACCTACCCTTACAAACACCCGTTTATGAGACCTGGAATAATTATTACTTTTAAAAACACTTTGCTTCTTCTGTTCTGGGTCTTTGTACCAGATGGCAGTGCTTGCCTGCCCATTTGCTCCAGGGGCTGTGCAAGCAGGCTGTTTCCAGATGGTTTTCAGATCATTTGCTTCTTTGCAAGAGTAAATGTGTTTTGTTCCTAGGGCCAGAGGAACTTGTCTTCCTTGCCCTCTGTTCCCACCCTCATCTGAACACAGTTGTGCCCATGACAGACACTCTCAAATGAAACTCTTTTCTTGCCTTGGTTCTGCTCAAGCCCTGTGGTTGTTGGAATAAAGTCTGTGACCTCAAGAAGGTGGTGACTTGTTTTCTTAGGTATCTTATAGTCTGTATACTTGCTAGCTGTTCTGATCTGCATGAGGATGTTAAGGGGAGTGGCTTTTCCCAGGAATACCCCAATATCCTCCTTCTAAAACTTTTGGTTTGGGCAAACAAGGCAGGTCTACACTCATAGGCCCTTTGACAAATTACTGAGATAAGCAGGAAAACAAATGAAGCCAGTTCATAACTGTGATGTCCCATCATAGTTGCCCTCCCTCCAGCTCCTACTAGGTCCCTCTCTTCTCCCTATGACCCCTTGGGAACACTAGTGAGTGACTAAAGATTGGAACTTCAGGGTCCTAGTCATAGTGTCTGGAGCTAGGGTGACTCTGATTAGAGCCAAGTCACTTCCTCTGCTCTAATCCACCTTAAGTGGGTTGACCCAGATTAAAGCTCCTCTTCCCCTAATTGCACAAACCAAGGAATCACAGAATCAGAAATGTAGTTTTATTTAAGGCAGAGGTAGGGAAAGGCTATGCCCTTCCATCCCCCTCCTCCTACCCCTAAGTTCTATCCCAAGTCAGACACTGGGACCTGCTGAAAAGGCTGAGGGGCTGACAGGAAGGTGGCAAGGCATTGGACTCTTACCTCTGATCAGCTTCCTTTCAGTTGTACCCATACCCCGAGGATTTAGGGGCTTTTAGATCTCACCTAAGGGAAACACAGCTTTTCTGGTCTTCAAATGGGACAAACCCAGAATTCACCCTTCTCTAGAAGAGACTAGCCCTCCAAAGGTAGGAGGAGAAAAGCACCTCTCAAGAGGTCTAGGAGAGGGATGACAAGTATGAGGGATAGAAGGTCTCTTGAGCGAAGTCTGGGCAGGCCTGGCTGTGCCCTCACACAGGGTATGGGTTGTCCAGAACTGCCACTCCTGCTACCACACCACCATCTGCATGTTCGGTGGCTTTGGTTCGAAGCAGATGTCCCACGTGCTTGTTCATCACAAGTGTCTTTCCCTGCCTATAGAAATGGGAGCAGGAGACACACAACTCTGTCACCTAGACTCAGTCTTCAAACCCATGACCTTCCCTGGTTCCAGCTGAGAAGTACATGGGTCACTGACTATACCCAAGAAAGTGCTAGGATTTTAGAAACAGATTTGGGTTTGCATACTAGCTTGGAAAATACTAGCTCTGTGTCTTTGAGCAAGTTATTGAGCCTTTCTTAATATCAATTTCTTCAATTCTAAGTGGGGATAATACCTCTCACTTTGCAAGACAGTAGTGAAAAGCACATAACATGATGCTAGGCTCACGTTTCATGTTCTATAGTTATAAATCCCCTTCCCTACCTTCCTCTCAAGATGGCTATGGTGATGGGGTGTGGGGTGGTGGGGAGGGGTTGGGAGTGGCAGGCAGAGATTCTGCGAGTGGTTAGAGGGGATGATTGTAGAGAGGGCAGGCTCAGGTGGGGACCATGGCAGGATCTGGTATTCCTACCTTGCCCTGACCTTGGAGTATTTTATAGGAAGCAGTATGAGGGACCAGGAACTGTTCCTTATAAATACCCAAGTCTTTCTCTATTCTTGATTCTTTAGTGCTCAAATCCAAATCCAGGGGCCGCTCAGATTTTCAAAGTCACTGAGTATCCTCTAGCTGGCCCATCCCACCTTTCCCCAGACCCCAGAAGATTGGGAACTGGACTTAAACTCTTCTTCCTTGGGGTCTCCTTCTAGTCCAGGGTTATTTTCTCATCCATATTGATACTACTTGAAATTTCCTTTATAGTTGCAAAACACTTCTCATCTGGGCTTCATTTGATAGCCCTGTTATAGCCCTGTTAGGTGGGCAGGTCTTGGGTTCTTGGTTTTATTTGTTGGATAAGGAAATGTAGCTAACGATGGGCAGAGCTGTGACCTGTCCAGTGCTTCCCTCCAGGTTTTCTTGGTTGGCCCTCTGGCAAGGAAGAGCCCCTTCGGACTGGCTCACCTGACATAGACTCCGAAGATGCCCAGCTCTGAGATACACTGGACCACTCGGACAGGGCATCCAGGCCGTAGTAGGCAATTCCCAAAAGGCTCAGGCTCAATCTTCTCCATGAGGATGTAGGAGGCTCTCTCCTCGCTGTCTTTCAGCCGCTCCAGGGCCTGCACCATCTCCTCCCCATATAGGTTGTTACCTGCAATTCCACTGGCCAGTCACCATGGACCCTGTGTCCACCTTTTCCACCCCATTCCCCCACTTCTGGGGCCATCTGGGCAATCGGCAGCCTCAGTTCCTGACACCACCTCACTAAAGCCAGGGCAGGCCTGGCTCCCAAGGAGGAAAGGTCACCTTAACAAAAGAGTCTTGACTCACACAAGTGAACACACCTTCCCCACACCATCCTGCCCTGGTTCTCCTCCTACCTCTCTATGGCTTTTACTTTTCAGCCTCTCTGACTGGCTCCTGCCCTCCTTAAATGTTGGGATTTCCAAGGAATTAGTCCTCCATCCTCATTCTCTCCTCCATTTACACACTTTTTTTTTTTTTTTTGAAAGGAAGATTTCTTCCAAGACTCCATCTATATTCTACAACTTGTTAACTCAAGCTCCCTGCTCTAGACATCACATGAATATCCATTGGGTCCCATGGATGAAGAGACTGAAGACATGTCTCTTCAGTCTGCACCCCACAATGTCACAGTGCTAGCCCAAGCCTCTACATTGCTCTTCTGGACACCTATGCCAGCCTCCTCTCTGGTCTTAAAACTCTAATGACGTCCCACTACCCTTAGGATAAAATCCAATTTCCTGCATATAAGTCAATGTCCTGTATAATTAGGTCCCAAACCATCTTTACCAGCTCAAAACCCTGCCTCCTCTTACTTTCCATGCTGTACTCCAGCCTCACCGTAACTCATTAATCTCCAAACACTTTTGTGGACCAGTGCTTTTGCTTAAGGTTGCTTGTTCTGTATGGTATGTTCTTCCCCATTTTCCACCTGGTAAACTCCTACCTATCTCCTAAGACTAAGATCAAAAACCATTTCCTCTCATTCTGCGAGGCAGAAATGATCCCTGCCTTCAAGAAGTTCACGCTAGGCAAGAAGACATCCAAAATCCTGATATGTCCCCATCCCACTTCCCACAATCCACCCACAGGCACCTCAGACTAAACTTGTCCAAACCCTCAAGTGCTGGTGAATCAGATTCCCCTGTGCTCCACAGCACTTGTCACAGTGTCTCCTGGGACACTGTCCAAGGTGAAAGCCTGTGTTCATAGCAAGTGCTGGTCAGCACTGGTGACAGTCTGCTAGCCCCTTTTCCCTGAGCAGCCCAGCAAAGGGGGATCCACATACCTCCACCTTCTCTCTGGGGCTTTAACACAAACCGGCTAGGAGCAGCAAGGGCCTCAGCAATGGCCTGGTCCCCTTCTTCACCCTGGTAGGAGGTAAGAAAGCAGTCACTGGCAGTCTTAGGCCAAAGAGGCAGGAGGTGAGGTCCTGCTGGTTAGGCAGAGCATCGGGGAGAGCGGTAAGCCTCTTTAGACTGGATGCATGTGACCCCTCAAAAAGACTCCTGCAGCAGCAAGTACAAGAGAATAGGTTTTCTCTGGTAATAATTCAGGAGTCTGCAGCAGAAGACCTGGAAAGTGGGTACAGATATTCCCTAACCCTTGCTGTCTGCCTCAGCCTTTCCTCTGGTTACCATCCCCATCTCCACCTTTGCTGAGAGAGTTTACAGTGGATTCTAGCTCCCCTCCCTAGGACAGAGCATCACTGACCCAAGTCTAGTCCAATGCCAGCTCCAGCCTCCCCAACGCATTGGGCTCTGGGTCCCTGCCACCTAAGAGGCCTGTGGTGGGAGAAATGCGCTGCTTACACACCAGATCCAGTGAGTACAGGCCAGCAAAGGTGGCACGGAGCCGGGCCACAGTCTCAGGCTGGTCAGGGAGCAACACCTCCAGCACGCCCAATCTACTCAGCTCCTGCTGCACCTTCTTAGTTCCAGCCAGCTGGGTGGCAATATCTGGGCACTTGACCGAACATGACCTCTCCAACAGCAGGCGTGCTTCCCAGTTCTGCAGAGAGAAAACAAGAGGAATTATACTTTATTTCACATCAGCTGTCCATCAAGTGCCAGGTATCATGCTTTCTATTCTCATTCATTATCCCCAGGGTCACTGCAACATCCTTGTGAGGCAGGTGTGTCCCCTCCCAATCTGCAGAATTCTTGCCCTCAGGGAGCTCCCGGTCTAGCTCAATGATACATGACGATGAAAACGGAAAACAATGTGAGAGACACATTGACCACTTCAATTGGTTGCCTCTTGCACATGCCTGACTGGGGCCAGGGATCAAACCAGCAACCCAGGTACGAGCCCTTGACCAGGAGTCAAACCCGAGACCCTTCGGTGCGCAGGCCAATGCTCTAACCATCGAGCAACACCAGCCAGGGCTCTCTCAATGGAATTTTTTTTTTATTTCTTTATTGATTAAGGTATTACATATGTGTCCTTATTCCCCCATTACCCCCCACCTCCCATTCATGCCCTCACCCCCCTGTTGTCTGTGTCCATTGATTAGGTTTACATGCATGCATATAAGTCCTTTGGTTGATCTCTCCCCCTTACCCCCACCCTCCCCTACCTTCCCAGAGGTTTGATGTTCTGATTGATGTTTCTCTGTCTCTGGATCTATTTTTGTTCATCAGTTTATGTTGTTCATTATATTCCACAAATGAGTGAGATCATGTGATATTTATCTTCCTCTGCCTGGCTTATTTCACTTAGCATAATGCTCTCCATCTCCATCCATGTTGTTGCAAATGGTAAGAACTCCTTCTTTTTTACTGCAGCGTAGTATTCCATTGTGTAGATATACCACAGTTTTTTAATCCACTCATCTGCTGATGGGCACTTAGGCTGTTTCCAAAGCTTAGCTATGGTGAATTGTGCTGCTATGAACATAGGGGTGCATATATCCTTTCTGATTCGTGTTTCTAGTTTCTTGGGATATATTCCTAGAAGTGTGATCACTGGGTCATATGGGAGTTCCATTTTTAGTTTTTTGAGGAAACTCCATACTGTTCTCCACAGTGGCTGCACCAGTCTGCATTCCCACCAGCAGTGCACGAGGGTTCCTTTTTCTCCGCATCCTCGCCAGCACTTGTCATTTGTTGATTTGTTGATAATAGCCATTCTGACAGGTGTGAGATGGTACTGCATTGTTGTTTTGATTTTCATCTCTCTGATGATTAGTGACTTTGAGCAGGTTTTCATATGTCTCTTGGCCTTCCTTCTATCTTCTTTCGAAAAGTGTCTATTTAGATTAGTTGCCCATTTTTTGATTGGGTTGTTTATCTTCTTTTTGTTAAGCTGCATGAGTTCCCTGTAAACGTTGGAGATTAAACGCTTATCATTGATATCATTGGCAAATATGTTCTCCCATGCAGTGGGCTTTCCTGTTGTTTTATTGATGGTCTCCTTTGCTGTGCAAAAGCTTTTTATTTTGATGTAATCCCATTTGTTTATTTTCTCTTTAGTTTCCATTGCCCTAGGAGCAGTATCAGTGAAGAATTTGCTTTGGCATATGTCAAAGATTTTTCTGGCTGTGGATTCCTCTAGTATTTTTATGGTTTTTCCTCGTATGTTTAAGTCCTTGATCCATTTTTAGTTTATTTTTGTGTATGGTGTAAGTTGGTGGTCTAGTTTCATTTTTTTGCATGTATCTGTCCAATTTTCCTAACACCATTTATTGAAGAGACAGTCTTGACCAGCCGTGGGCAAACTACGGCCCGCGGGCCGGATCCGGCCCGTTTGGCTGTTCTATCCAGCCCGCAGAGCCGAAAGAGCGGAGGGTTCTCTTGCTCTCCCCTCCGCTCCTTTACTTTGAATTTATATTAGTTCACACAAACACTCCATCCATGCTTTTGTTTCGGCCCTCTGGTCCAGTTTAAGAACCCATTGTGGCCCTCGAGTAAAAAAGTTTGCCCACCCCTGGTCTTGACTCTATTGTATGTTCATGCCTCCTTTGTCAAATATTAATTGAGCATAGTGATTTGGGTCGATTTCTGGGTTCTCTATTCTATTCCATTGATCTATATGTCTGTTCTTGTGCCAGTACCAGGCAGTTTTGAGAACAGTGGCTTTGTAATATAGCTTGAAGTCTGGTATTGAGATCCCACCTACTTTGTTCTTCTTTCTCAGGATGCTGTGGCTATTCGGGGTCTTTTTTTATACCAGATGAATTTTTGGAGAGTTCTTTCTAGGTCTGTGAAATATGCCGTTGGTATTTTAATGGGGAGTGCACTGAATCTATAGATTGCTTTGGGTAGTATGGATATTTTAATGATGTTGATTCTCCCAATCCATGAACTATGGTATGTTCTTTCATCTGTTTACGTCTTTCTCTATCTCTTTTTTCAGTGTCCTGTAGTTTTCCATGGATAGGTCTTTTACCTCCTTAGTTTATTCCTAGATATCTTAATTTTTTTTGGTGCGATGGTAAATGGGATTGCTTTTTTAGTCTCTCTTCCTGTAAGTTCACTATTGGTATATAGAAATGCCATAGATTTCTTGGCGTTAATTTTGTATCCTGCTACATTGCCAAATTCATTTATTAAGTCTATTAGTTTTTTGACGGAGTCTTTTGGGTTTTTTATGTACAATATCATGTCATCTCCAAATAAGGACAGCTTTACTTCTTCTTTTCCAATTTGGATACCTTTTATTTCTTCGTCTTGTTTAATTGCAATGGCTAATACTTCCATTACTATGTCGAACAGGAGTGGTGAGAGTGGGCATCCCTGTCTTGTTCCTGTTCTTAGGGGAAATGGTTTTAGTTTTTGCCCATTGAGTATGATGTTGGCTGTGGGTTTATCATATATAGCTTTTATTATGTTGAGGTATGATCCTTCTATTCCCACCTTGTTGAGAGGTTTTTTTTGTTTTTTTGTTTGTTTTTTTTTTAATATATATTTTATTGATTTTTTTACAGAGAGGAAGAGAGAGGGATAGAAAGTTAGAAACATCGATGAGAGACACATCGATCAGCTGCCTCCTGCACGCCCCCTACTGGGGATGTGCCCGCAACCCAGGTACATGCCCTTGACGGGAATCGAACCTGGGACCCTTCAGTCCGCAGGCCGACGCTCTATCCATTGAGCTAAACCGGTTAGGGCCTTGTTGAGAGTTTTTATCAAGAAAGGGTGTTGGATTTTGTCAAATGCTTTTTCTGCATCAATTGATATGACCATGTGATTTTTATCTCTCAATTTGTTTATGTGATGTATCATGTTTATTGATTTGCGGATATTGTACCATACTTGCATTCCTGGGATAAATCCTACTTGGTCATGGTGTATGATCTTTCTGATGTAGTGCTGGATCCGATTTGCTAGAATTTTGTTGAGGATTTTGGCATCTATGTTCATGAGGGATATTGGCCTGTAATTCTCTTTCATTGTGTTGTCTTTATTTGGTTTTGGTATTAGGGTGATGCTGGCTTCATAGAATGAGCTTGGAAGTGTTCCTTCCTCTTGAATTTTTTGGAATAGTCTGAGGAGGATAGGTTTTAGTTCTTCCTTGAATGTTTGGTAAAACTTGCCTGTGAAGCCATCTGGCCCCAGGCTTTTGTTTGCTGGAAGCTTCTTGATGACTGCTTCAATTTCTTCCATAATTATTGGCCTATTGAGATGTTTAGATTCTTCCTGATTGAGTTTTGGAAGGTTATATTTTTCCAGGAATATGTCCATTTCCTCCAGGTTATCCACTTTGTTGGAATAAAGCTATTCATAGTATTTTTTAACAATCCTTTGTATTTCGGTGGGGTCTGTTGTTATTTCTCCTCTTTCATTTCTGATTTTGTTTATTTGGGTCCTCTCTCTTTGGTTCTTGGTGAGCCTGGCTAGAGGTTCATAAATCTTGTTTATCCTTTCAAAGAACTAGCTTTTGGTTTTGTTGATCTTTTGTATTTTTTTTTTTTGGTCTCAATGTCGTTTATCTCCGCTCTGATCTTTATTATTTCCTTCCTTCTGCTTACACTGGGCTTTTCTTGTTGCTCTCTTTCTAACTCTTTGAGTTGTAGGGTTAGGTAATTTATTACCATTGTTTCTTGTTTTTTGCAGTAGGCTTGTAGAGCTATGAACTTCCCTCTCAAGACTGCTTTTGCTGTGTCCCATAGATTTTGGATTGTTGTGTTTTCATTGTCATTTGTTGCCATGATGTTTTTTATTTCTTCCTTGGTCTCTCTGGTAACCAGGTCATTGTTTAATAGCATGCTATTTAGTCTCCACGTGTTTGATTTTTTTGGATTGTTTTTATTGTAGTTGATTTCCAGTTTTATGCCACTGTGATCTGAGAAGATGCTTGATATGATTTCTATCTTCTTGAATTTGAAGAGACTTTGCCTGTGACCCAACATATGGCCTATCTTTGAAAATGACTCATATGCACTTGAGAATAATGTATATTCTGTGGCTTTGGGGTGAAATGTTCTGAAGATGTCAATTAATTCCATCTGGTCTAGTGAGTCATTTAGGATTGATGTTTCTTTGCTGATTTTTTTGTTTAGAGGTTTTGTCCAATGGTGATAGTGGCGTATTAAAGTCCCCTACTATGACTATTGCTGTCAATCTCTCCTTTGATATCCTCCAAGAGTTTTTTTATGTATTTGGGTGCTCCTGTATTGGGTACGTATATGTTTACCAGAGTTATTTCTTCTTGTTGGATTGCTCCCTTTAGTATTATGAAGTGGCCTTCCTTATCTCTTGTTATGTCCTTCACTTTGAGATCTAATTTGTCAGATATAAGTATTGCTACCCCAGCTTTTTGTTCATTTCCATTCACCTGAAAAACCTTTTTCCATCCCTTCACCCTCAGTCTGTGTGCGTCTTTTTTTCTGAGGTGGGTTTCTTGTAGACAGCAGATATATGGGTCGTGTTTTCTTATCCAATCCGTTACCCTATGTCTTTTGATTGGGGCATTTAATCCATTTACATTTAAAGTTATTATTGATAGGTACTTGTCGCCATTTTTATTCTTTACCCCTGTGTTCCTTCTCTGCTTCCTTTTTTTTTTTTTTTTTTTTTTTTACAGCAGACCCTTTAGCATTTCTTGCATTGCTGGTTTGGTGGTAATAAATTCCCTTAGTCCTTTTTTGTCTGTGAAGCTCCTGATTTCACCTTCAATTTTGATTGATAGCCTTGCTGGGTACAGTATTCTTGGATTCAGACCCTTCCTTTGCATGAGTTTGTATATTTTGTTCCACTCCCTTCTGGCCTGATGAGTTTGTTGAGAAATCAGTTGCTAGTCTGATGGGGGTTCCTTTGTAGGTAACTTTCTGTCTCTCTCTTGCCGCTTTTAAGATTCTTACTTTGTCGTTGGTGTTTGCCAATTTAATTATAATGTGCCTTGGTGTCGGTCTTTTGGGGTTCATTTTTCTTGGGACTCTGAGCTTCTTGGATTTGTGTGGGTTTTTTCTTCCCTATATCAGGGAAGTTTTCTGTCATTATTTCTTCAAACAGGTTTTCTATTCCTAGCTCAGTTTCCTCTCCTTCTGGAACCCCTATTATGCGGATGTTGTTCTGTTTCATGTTGTTCCAAAGTTCCCTTAGGCTCTCCTCCTGCTTTTTAATTTTTTTTTTCTAGAAGCTGCTCTACTTGGGTATTTTTCCTACCTTTTCTTCTAGCTCACTGATGCAGTCCCCTGCTTCTTCTAGTCTACTCTTGATGCTTTCTATTGAGTTCTTTACAACAGTGATGTCATTTTTCATTTCTTCTTGGTTCTTCTTCATTTCATCTTGGTTCTTACTCATATTGTTAAATTTGTCTTCCATTCTTTTCAGCCACCTTATGACCATTTCTCTGAATTCTTTCTCTGACAGATTGCTTGCATCCATTTCGTTTACTTCCTTTTCTGGTGATGCTTGCTTTTCTTTCATATGTGGGCTGTTTCTTTGTCTCCCCATGATCTCTCTTCTCCAGGTGTCTGGTTATGTGTTCTCTCTCTCCTGTGTTGATTTAAAGGCCAAAATACAACACAACCAGGTACAACACACAAGGCACTGAACAGAAATCTATTCATGATATTAATAACCCCAAATAAAGGTGACCACCAGAGAAAGGCAAATTAGGGGATAGGAGAGAAAAAAGAAGAGGAAAAAAAAAAAAAGAAAGAAAGAAAGTGCCAAAATGAAATTGGGAAAAGGAAAAAAAAAAGAGAAGAAAGAAAAGGGGAACAAACTATATATATGGGGAGAAAACTCCAATAGAACAGCCACTAATCCCAGCAAATGCCAGCAACAAGTACCTGGAGATGAATACAAACTACAAACAACAACTAATATCAAGCGAGGCGAGGGAAAACAGAAGCAACAAACAAACAAAAACAAAGCAAACAAAAAAACAAAACAAAAAAAAGAATAAGCAAACCATTCTCACAAACAAGCATAAAAAATCGATATAATCAACATTCAAGCAAACAACAACAAAAGGACAGAGAGAAAAACAATTTTTTGGATAGTGAAGACAGAGAAGAGAGAGGTGTGTATGAACTCGGAGCAGGGGATTGGAAATTAGATATATAAGTAGGGTGAAATTTTTACAGAGGGTAAAAAGAGAGAATAGGGAAAATCTAAATCAGGAGAAGGGTAAGAGAAACAGGACAACAAAAGGGGAAAAGTTAGGAAGAGAGTGATGGCATAAAGGTAGAGTTGAGATAGAGATAAAGTAGAATGATGCTAAAGGAAAGATGAAAATAGAATGTAGAACACTAATCTCAAAGTCAAATAAAGAGAAAATAAAATGACACTTTTTTTAAAAAAAGGTAAAATAGTAGTAGTAATAATACTGATTGAAAATAAAAACATAATAATTAAAAAGGTAAAATCATGTGATGAAAAAAGAAAAAAAAATTAGTTTCTTAAGTAAAAGATGAAAAATAAATAAATAAATAAATAAAATAAAAATAAAAATGTGCAGTAGTGAAGGTCATTCACTTCCTGTATTGTTCTGTTTGGCATGCCTGTTTCCCAGTCAAGACAGTATTGCAGTTCCCTGCGTTCCACTGCTCAGTGTTGTAAGCCCGTCCTGATTTTTAAGCAGGCAGTGAGTCTTACTTTCTTGTATTCCTTTATTTGTGATTACACAGGAGTCAATTTGTGATTCAACCCCTGGGTGGCAGTGTTTCTGGATTGACCTCCGGGTCTATAGGTCCTCTCTAGTCTGTGCTTAGATCCTGGTTTCCCTGTGGCACTCAATACCGGTTTGTGGGAGTGGGCTGCCCCAGAGCTGGTTCTCCGACGGTCACTCCCCGCTCCGATCCCCAGGTTCCAGAAAAACAATGGTTTGCTTATTCTTTCCCCTGCAGTCTCCTAGGGTGTCCCCAACTGGGTGATCCCATGCACTGGGCTCAGCAATCAGAAGCAAGAATTTAAAGAGGAGAAAGTGCAAATGTGCTAACTCCAGGGCTGCGTGCAAGTCTGCGCAGTCCTTCCTCCCCCCTGCCCCCCATGTCCAAGCAGCCGGCACACTTTTAAAATTTTTAAGCTGTCCTTCTGCGTCAGATCAAAATGGGTTGCTTTTTAGAGATCCCCTCTGTTAGCAGGTCTGAGGACCCCCTTCCACATTCATGGATCACGCCAGCCCCAACAGCCATGGATTTTTCTAGGTGCAGACTTCCCCGGTCCTCCAGCTCCCTCAGTGCGCACGTTTCTCTGTCCTGCTGGGACCAGAGACCTCACCTTATCCCAGGCTAAATCTGACCTTTCCGTGGTGGAGTGTAGAGCTCCTCTGAATCCGTGTTTGCGCCAATTGGGGACCGGTGCTCTGGGGTTCATAGCTGTTCGGTGGGTGCTGCAGTTGTAGATTTTCAGGCTTCTGATAACATTCACTTTCCCCTTCAAGATGGCGCGGTCTCCACGTCTGAGCCGGTAGCTCCAGGAGGGAACGCGGCAGCAGTGGGGGCTGCCCAGTCAGGGGAGCCCCGTCCAGCAGTCCCCCACCTTCTCCTGGAGTATAGCTGTCCCTTAACTCACCAACAGACACTCCCCGTGTGACCCTCAGCCGTTCTTTCTATCTGCTCCGGGAGAAGGCTCGGGACACATCTGTCTATTCTGCCGCCATTTTTTTTCTCCTCCCTGGAATTCTTTCCCAAAGGATGATTGAATCCTTCTCATTCTGAAACCTGGCCTTAAAGTCATCTTCGCAAATCACCCTATTTAATGTGTGTTTCCCCATAATTCTCTACTTTTTCACCCTCTTGTTTCATTCAAAGAGTTTCCCCCAATTAGAAGAAAAACGTTTTTTTCTGTTTTTGTTTACTTTCTGGTGTCCATCTGCCTGACCAGATTGTGAGCTCCATGAGGACTGGTCCCTTGTTGTCTTTGTTTCCTGCCATATCCCAGTGTTTAACATAGTTTCCTGCCTGGCACTTTGTAGGTTCTCAATAAGTATTTGTTATTGTTGTTTAGTAAGATGAAATCTGAGTGACAGGTAGAATTAGACAGGTGAGACTTAATAGGGAAGAAGTACAGTAAGTCCTCAACACTGTCGATAGATTCTTAGAAACTGCAACTAAGCAAAACAATTTTACCACAAGCTAATTGATATAAATAAGAGTTAAGTTCCTATGGCATATTTCTGGTCACAAAAACATCACCAAACTTCTAAATAAAGACCCAAACACTTCTATTATTAAAAACCAAAATAAAAGTGAACTATACATACATTTAAGAAAGATTAATAAAAACAAAATAACGACTTTCCAACCACTTAGTCCAATCCAGGGTTGCGGGTAGAGGAACCTATCCCAGCAGCTCTGGGTGCCAGGCAGGAACCAAGCCTGAACATGATACAATTCTACCCCCCCGCCACACACACACACACTCACTAGACTGGGACAATTTAGACAAGCCAGTTCACCTAACGTGCACATCTTTAGGATATGGGAGGAAACCGGAGTGCCATGCAGACATGGGGAGAACATGCAAACTCCACAGAGACAGTGGTCCCAGCCAGAATCAAATTTTTCCCCTCATTAACATTATAATGAAACAACATTATTCAAGGACCTGCTATACTCAGATTAACAGAATAATATGAGCAAAGGCCTACAGGTGGGAAATCACAGGATGAAAAGTCCAGTGTGCCAGAAGTTTAGGGTGTGAGAGGCAGGGAAACAACAGAAGGTCATGCCCACTCTAGTCCCATGCTCAAGCCTTTTCATGCTGTAGATTAGGGGCAGGGGAATGATATACTGGGAATGCCATTGGACTGAGAGTCACAAAGCCTGGGAACCCCCAGTGGGACCTTTGGCAAGCCTTGCATCTCCCCAAACCTTGGTTTCTCCTTTTGTATAATGGGAATACTTATATGCCTTACAGGGTGGTTGTGAGGATTCACTGAAATAATGAATGTGGAAAGTAATTTTGAAACTACATGGTAGGGATAACAAGATAAGGTGATATTATTACTGTCATTAACATGAATGGGCAGGTGATAAAAACTCTCTGATGCAGATAAAAGAGTGGTAAGAGTTGGCAGGAAGGAAATGGTCAGTGGTGTGGTAAAACTGGTTTGCATCAGCTTGTAAGAGCTGACTATACCCATCTCTTCCTAACTGTGTTTAGAGATGTTAAATTGGGTAGCTTGAAATTGGCCATGATGGGGAGAATTTACACAATACAAATCAGCAAATGCTACAAATTGGGACTTTCGCTTCAGAAAGATGATTGTTAAACACTACCAGCATATCCCCAGAAACAATGTGAATGGCTAAAGCACTGTGGATTCCTGAGCACTCAGATTCTAGAATTCAGTGTTTGTAGAGAGGGAGAGGTAGCAAAAAGCTTATAGGATTGGAGATTCCAGCAGCAAGTTCCCTGAGGAAGTACTGAATCCAGAGCTCAGGGAAAACCCAGTTTGTCGTGACACCTGAGTTGGGTCTCTGAGGAGCGATTGTAGGTCCCCAGAGGCGAAGAATAGTTGAACAGAAAATACCAACCTGTTGATTGTACTGACTCGGCATATAGCCATCCCGGAAGTAAACCACAGCAATTTCCTGGCCATCCCTAGAACACAGGATGGAGAAAGCTGTTCTGTTAAATTATAACTGAAGTTTTCAGTACAGTAGTTTGATCTATTTCAGGGCACATCAAAATGAGTTTGGCTACTTTGAAAGTCCACAGGGGCAGCCTAGACAGGGGTTCATTGGAACCAGTGAGAGTAGATACCCACACCTCCACTGCTTCTACTAAAAACATGAAGGTGTTAAAAACAACAACAACAAAGAACATGGAGGTGTCCAGAAAAGAATGCACTAGAATATTCCACATCTAGAATCATTCTAGAAAGGCCAGAGGGAAACTAGAATCAAATTAGGTAAATTTTTAAAAATTGGGCTTAAAATTACTGAGCAGCAGTAATGCACTTGTATTTACTGTGTAAAGAAGTTGAAAACAGGCTGAGATTTTTTTAAAATAGTGGGAGTGATGGTAGGGAGATGCAAAATTATGAGTCTAGTTAAGACACAGACTGTCTATTTTGAACTTTCCCCCCTTTCTTTGGTTTATTTAGTATTTTCTGGTTATGCCCTGGCTGGGTAGCTCAGTTGTTTGGAGCAGCTTTGTAATACACCAAGGTTGCCGGTTTGATCCCCAGTCAGGACACATACAACAGTCAACCAATGAATGCATATGTAAGTGGAATGACTATTTGTTCTCTCTTCCCCCGTCTAAAAATCAATCAATAGCCCTAACCAGTTTGGCTCAGTGGATAGAGCATCGGCCTGTGGACTCAAGGGTCCCAGGTTCGATTCCGGTCAAGGGCATGTATCTTGGTTGCGGGCACATCCCCAGCAGGGTGTGTGCAGGAGGCAGCTGATTGATGTTTCTCTCTCATCGATGTTTCTAACTCTCTCTCCCTCTCCCTTCCTCTCTGTAAAAAAATCAATAAAATATATTTTAAACAAATAAAAAATAAAAATCAATCAATAAATAAAATTTTAAAAACATTTTCTGGTTTATCTGGAAAGTAAATTAATGACTTTATTTTGTTATGATAAAAATACATTTTGGAAGTAGTAAATGGTATTGTGAAATTCCATGGAGGTTCTTAATTTTAAGAATTACAAAGTTCCAGATCTAAAGATGTGTGCTAGAAGCATTATTATACAAAAATGTGGTACTAAAGTCATCGGGCGGTGGCTTAGAGCACAGACCCAGCCCCTTGAGGTCTTCCTGAGCTAAGAGCAGGTCCCAGATCAATCACAGAATAAGACAGCTTCTCATTTTCCTCCCTGACTGCCCAGCCCAAATGCCGAGGCCTGACTTAACTAGCCACCAAGAGGGACAAGAAAATTTTGCGATGCCCTAGCCGGTTTTTCTCAGTGGATAGAGCGTCAGCCTGCAGAATTGAAGGGTCCCAAGCTGGATTCTGGTAAATTGTACATGCCGGGTTGCAGGCTCAATCCCCAGTAGGGGGCGTGCAGGAGGCAGCCACTCAATGATTCTCTTTCATTATTGATATTTCTCTCTCTCCCTCTCCCTTCCTCACTGAAATCAATAAAAAAATATTAAAGAAAAATTTGGGAGCCTAAGGGTATATGAAAACCAAGGTTATTTTAAGAAGGCCCTTTTCTAGAATGTCAACAGCTCTGATATAGCCCTTTAGAAGCAGAATTTGGCTAGCCTTCTCCAAAATTTCTTGGAATGATGGGATATTTCAGAGTTCACCCCTAAAATTTAGAAAGAAGGAAGCAAGCTATCAGTTCTCCCAGAAGAAAGGATCATTTGGGAGAAGTGGGTGAAAGGACAAGTTTCCATAACCAGTTCTCTATTGGATCCTTGGGGAATGCACCCTGAATACTTACAAAAACAGCTTTCGGTCTTGGTCCAAAGATCCCTTTTCATAGACATCTTCAAACCTTCGCCGGATGACATGGATGTTCCTGGGAAAGATGAGCAAGGGTCATGGGGAGTAGACGCTCTGGTCTGAGTGCTCGCCCCAATCCTGGGGCTGTATTTGGAGGTCTTCCCCGCCTTCCCTTACCTGGCCAGTAGCTCATTCTCTATGGCACGCTGGTCAAAAACGTTCCTTTCCTTCTCCTGAGCAATCAGTAGCACCAGAGCTCTGGAGAAAGAGCACAGGTGGCCCATCGTGCTTATCCTCCCTCCACACCACCCCCTTCAGGAGTGGGAAGGAGAGCACAGCTTCCCTGAACCAGATGTTCTCTCCACTCAGGACTGCCTCAGGCACAGACGCCCGAGGCTACAACATATTATTTCCTGAAAATAGGAAACTAGAAAAAGTAAAGATATCTATGCCCCTTCTCTAATAGGCAGGTGAAATATTACAATGATGTGCAATTTTTGTGCAAATTAAAATTCAGATTTAAAAACACCTCAAAAACCCAAGAGAACTTTTTCTTAAAACTTTACGTAATTCTCAAATCTTTCTGAAGAATAAACAAGTAAGAGTAGTAAAGAATATTTTATACATAACAATGCTGGGGGTTGGGGCTAATAACCCTATTACTAGATTGCAAAGATATAATAAAAGAGTTGGTGATTCTTGCGTGAAACATTAGAATAGCTAATGGAATCCTATAGAAACCATAGCACCAACTATAACTAAGGCATTATCTCCTGGGGCCTCCCAACATTTCTGTGATATACACAAGGATATTTTTCTCCATTGATTTCTTTAGAGAGAAGAAATGAGGGATGGGAAGGAGGGGAGAGAGAGAGAGATAGATCAATGTGAGAGAAACACATCAATTGATTGCCTCCCAGATGTGCCCCTAATGGGGCTGGGGATCAAACCTGCAACCCAGATATGCACCCACGACATGGGATTGAACCTGCAACCCTTTGGTGTGTGCTCTAACCACTGAGAAACACCGGCCAGGGCCACTTTTGATTCCACAGTATTAATGGAATCATTGTGGCTCACCTGATCTCTTACTCCCTACTTATTCACATGTTTCTTAAAGAAAAAAAAGCTCAAGGACTCAGGGAATAGTTAATGCCAGATAACTGCCTGTTTGGCTACCAACCGAGCTGTTTTCAGTTGTCAAAGGCAGGGCCAGCCCCCCACAAGACTCTCTTAAGGCCAATGCTCAGCAGCACCCAAATCTGATTTTGCTGTAGCTGTACTGCTCTGTGCCCGTGGCTTCTTGCTGAGACTACTGGATGGCCAGACTTTGGCTCAGCATTCTAAGTGTGGATTCCTGACCTCCTTCACTTGGCTTCTTGTCTGTCTCTACATCTTCCTACTGAGCAGAACCTCTTGGACTACACTTTGCCTGCCTCTTTTCCATTTAGCCTAAATACAGCCTCTCCTGGCCTGCCTGAAATCTCTTGAGGTCAGACATGACATAAAGCTGAGTCTTGGCTTTGAGTTGGGTATCTGTGAGACAAGCTACAAATGGTGCTCCCACAAGCCATATTGCTCTGAGAGAGTCCTGAGGGACAATACCTTGCTTTCCACTTTGCAGCTTGATCTGCTGTGCTCCTGGGTGCAAAGGTGGTACCTGGCCCACCTCTAAGAGGCAGAGGAGGGAGGCTGGAAGCTGGAGGTTAAAGTGGAACTATATGCCTTGGTTAGTGAAGTCAGCCTGCTCCATGCTAAATAATCAGAGCCAGACTCAGAAAACATATTATCCTCCTCCTCCAGTTCTGAGCAGTCCATCAGGAGAACTAGAAAAGTTGTCAGCTAAGGAAAAGCGAAGTGGCAGTAACGTGCTGGCTGGGAGTGAAGACTCCTGAATCCCAGGCCTGGCTCTGTCAGTGACCTCAGTATCCCTTGTCCTTGGGCAAATCAGTTTCTTTCCTTAAGCCCTGACTTCCCCATCTATAAAATAAGGGTGTTAAATAGATCAAAGTTCCCAACCTTTTATACAAGAATCTCCTTTCTTATCTCTGCTCATTCCAATCACAGGTACTATATTTTGAAAGAGTTTGAATGAGTGTCTAAATTGAATTCATAATTTTCCATGCTTCCTTTAAAAAAATTCTTACAAAGTATGAGCTAATTAATGAAAATTCATCTGCTGTACAAATGCTTGATCCTCAGTTTTTTAATCTATACTATGGCACCATTCCTCTTGGAGGCAGAACAATGTAGTAGAGAGAAAACAAGCTTTAGAGGCAGATAGACATGAATTCTAAATTTACTAGAGGCCTGGTGCATGAATTCATGCATGGGTAGGGTCCCTTGGCCTGGCCAGCAATTGGGGACGATCAGGGTGATCAGGGCAAGCCAGCTGGGGGAAGGGACCATGGGAGGTTGGCTGTGGGAGCACACTGAGCACCAGGGGGCAGCTCCTGAATTGAGCGTCTGTCCCCTGGTGGTCAGTGCACATCATAGCTACCAGCCAGTCATCCAGTCATAATGGTCGCTTAGGCTTTTATATGTATACTAAAGGCCCGGTGTATGAAATTCGTGCATGGGGAGGCAGGGGGCCCCTCAGCCCAGCCACCCTCTCCAATCCAGGATCCCTCGGGGAATATCCGACTGCCGGTTTAGAGCTGATCCTGGGGATCGAGCCTAAACTGGCAGTCGGATATCCCTCTCACAATCCTGTACCGCTGGCTCCTAATCGCTCACCTGCCTGCCTGCCTGGTCGCCCCTGACTGCCTCCCCCTGCAGGCCTGATTGCCCCTCACTGCCTCCGCGTGCCAACCTGATCGCCCCTAACTGCCCCCCTCGCCAGCCTGGTTGCCCCCAACTGCCCCCCCTCACTGGCCTAGGTGCCCCTCACTGCCCCCTGCCAGCCTAATCGCCCCCAACTGCCCCCCCTGCCGGCCTGATCGCCCTCAACTACACCCCCCCCCCTGCCGGCTTGGTCGCCTCTTACTGCCTCCCTGCCAACCTGGTCACCCCCAACTGCCCCCTCCCCTGCTGGCCTGGTCACCCCCAACTGCCCTCCCTGCTGGCCTGGTTGCCCCTCACAGCCCCCCTGCCAGCCTGGCTGCCCCACACAGCCTGCTGCTCAGTTGTTTGGTCATCCCTCACTAAGCCCCCTGCCAGCCTGGTCACAGGCAGCCATCTTGTGAGGGCATGATGCTCAATTTACATATTACCTGTTTATTATATAGGACTAGTGGCCCAGTGCATGAAATTCATACACATTAAAAGGGAATTAATTAGAGGAAATATTTTAATATTGCTATTTGCCCTTTCTCTATCATAGAAGTGTCAGAGATGAAAGAAAATTAGTAAAATGTATATTAAAATAATATATAAATTTATTAATAAATAAACAATAACAGTCTCACGTCCCCCGGCTAGCGCCGGGCAGGGGACACAGCCTCACATCCCCCAGCCAGCACTGGGCAGGGGACGCAGCCTCACATCCCCTGGCCTTGCCACACACGCAGCCCCGCCCACCTGCTGCGCACACAGCCTCCTGCTGATCAGTCGTGAGGGCATCACGACCATTTGCATATTACCCTTTTATTAGTATATATAGATTAGCTGTGTGATTTTGGGCAAGTTATTAAAAACCCTCAGTTTGCTCTTCTGTAAAATAAAACTAATACTTCTTAAAAGGTAGTTATTATTATTAATAGTGAAAGTATCACATGATGATCCTTGAGTTTTAAAATGAATTTTTCAAATCCATGATTTCATTTAATTCTCTCTACCACTCTTTTAGGTATTATCATTACCCTCATTTTACAAATGAAACTGATGCTTACAGAAAAGAACAGACTTAGCAAAGGTCTTGCTGGATCAGCAGAAGTACCTATTTGACTCTCAAAATGAGGGAAACCAGACCCAGCTCAGATACTCCATAGTTCCTACCCACCAGCCCCTAATTTTGGGTGCACAAATCTTCTCTCTATATGTTATTTACAGCTGGGATGAAGAAACTCTCTGTACAGTGGTCCATCAGCAGTTCCCCAGCTGATCCATCTCCTGGCTTCACTCTCTTAAAATACAATCTAGCCATTGCCCTAACTGGTTTTGCTCAGTGGTTAGAGCATCAGTCTGTGGACTGAAGGGTTGTGGATTTGATTCTGGTCAAGGGCACGTATCTCAGTTGCAGGCTTAGTTTCCACCCAGGTTGGGGCAGTGCAGGAGGCAACCAATCGATGTGTCTCTCTCACATAGTGTTTCTCTTGCTCTGTCTCTCCCCCGCCCTTCCATTTTCTCTAAAAATCAATGGAAAAAATATCCTCAGGTGAGGATTAACAACAATAAAAAAATACAACCTAGTCTAGAGTTCTACCTGACAAAATATTCATTTGATGACTTCTAAATGCTCAGAGTCGCCCTAGCCGGTTTGGATCAGTGGATAGAACGCTGGCCTGCAGACTGAAGGGTCCTGGGTTCGATTCTGGTCAAGGGCACATGCCCAGGTCGCAGGCTCTGTCTGTCCCCAGTAGGGGGTGTGCAGGAGGCAGCCAGTCAATAATTTTCTCCCATGTTTCTATCTCTTCCTCTCCCTCTCCCCCTCCCTTCCTTCCTCTCTGAAATCAAAAACAAAACAAAAACTCAGAGTTTGAGTTTTCTTGGGTCTTCTTGAGGTTTAGCAAACCCAGACAGGCTCTCTGGGAGGCAATAAAGTGCTTATGAATGTCAGTTCTGGAGGAAGGTGGACTCTGGGCTCTACTACCAACTCACACTTTGACTTTGAACAGTCTACTTAACTTCTCTGAACCTCACTTTCTTCATCTGCAAAACTGGGCAGAGGTGTGTTTGATTTGAGGATTCAATGAGACCTTGTATACAAAGTGCTTAGCACAAAGTATGGCACCAGTGAGAGCTCACTCAGGATTAACTATTAATGCTTTATTAATATTGCAATAACTGTTAGTACAGTGGCCCCTCACTTATCAGGGAATCACTTACCTAGCATCTTCAGACACTTAGAACATGGTTGAGAAATAGGAAAAAGCAAAAACTGCCTCTAAGCAATTAAAATAGACACTATAAAATCCCTAAATCGAAGCTTATGCATTCATTCATCAAGAGGTCCTCACACTCAATAGACATTTGCTTTCCCAAACCACAGCAAATAAAAAAAGGAGGTATAGGCATGGGAGTGGAGGATTCCAAATTCAAGCACACTGGCAACAGTGAGACAGACAGAAAAACTATGAAGGAAAAGAATGAGAGCTTAGAGCCTAAGAGTTGGGCCATTAGTGCAGGCAAACAGCCTCACAGCCTTTATAACACTAGGCAGCACCTCACTGACCATCGTAATGATGACCTGAGCCTACACAGAAAGATTAAATTATAGTTAGCATCTTTTATTTGGGAAGAAAGCCCAAAATTATTTTGGCTCTTAAAGTGTTAAGCTTTTCTATTCCTAGGACAATTTGCTCATTCCCTAATGATGTCAGGCAAAGAGGCTGCTGTACCCATAAATGCGGAATCTAAAGCAGGATTCTTCTGCCACTTTTCCTCCCCCTTACTTGGCTGAGCCGTAGAGCTCCCAGGCTTTGGCGATCCCCAGGGCCAGTCCCTTGCTGGGATTATTGGAGAGGATCCTGGCAGCTTCTTTGGTCTTACTCAGGACATTGAGAACATGTCTGTTGGAGGAGAGATGTCTGTTCAGTAATTGAATGGACCTGAAAGACGCCTATGCCTGAGATTCAGACACTTATAGCAACATCACTTTGAGAATCAGCTGAGCATTAAAAAGCACCTTACCATCATATTCCTGTAGGATCCACCTTAGGCTAGAATATGCGGGCTACCTTACCCCTAGCTCCTGGTGTATATGCACAGAGAAGCCCTGAGACCCTGTGAGCTCCCAGTGAGCTGGAACCCCTTTCCCTGAGCCCCAAGTACTGTCTGGATCCCTGCTGTAGACCCTCTGGAAGTATAGCAACCTGGAGCATCACTGCTGGCTAAAATTAGATGCCAGCCCTCAGATGGGAAACCTGTGTCTCTCTCTGCCTTGGATTCTGACTTCCTTTCAGGCCTTTGAACAGGCAGATACTGTTCCCTCTGCCAGAAATACTAACTTGTACAATAAGGGGGTAGGACTAGATGAACTGTGAGGTCCCTTCTTTACCTGAAATGCCAAGACATAATTACAATGGGAACTGTGCTTGTGGGGAGGGATGACACGTGACCCAGGGCCCAGGAAGGCATAGTCAGAGTTGGAGAATTGGAAATTCCTGTCCCCGCCTGTAACTGTAGGCTCATCAGGCTGTCACCTACTGGTGTGCCCAGGGCTGCCCAAAGGACCCACCGGTGCACAGCTGGGGTCCGGGAGGCCAGGCCCCCAAAACTGGCAGAGATGGTGTTGATTTCAATCTGTTTCAGGGCTGGGGAGCCATCTGCGTTGCGCTGGAACATGTAGTCTGAGCGATTCAGGCCCAGGAACACAGTCTGTGGGGAAAACTGAAGGCTGAGGAAATTTGCCCAGGGGCTGACTCTGAGGGCCTAGCCACGGAGCAGAAGGTACCACGAACACTACATAGAGATTAGAGGCACTGGCTAACGCTCCCAAACACAGCGGAATCATTGTTTTGGTCATCCCAGGGTTGGCCAGTGACGTACAAATCCAGTGGGGACAAATGAGAGGCAGATTTCCGTGAGTTTAGGGCCTGGGAAAATTTCTTTGGTTAAAATAAAAAGGGAGGGTCAGGTCCCAGACTAGAGTGGAGTAGAGAATGTTTACCTGGGCAATGCCCTCTTTCAGGACTTGCTTGTAGATATCAAAGAGACGAGCAGTAAAGGTGTCCCTTTTGATGGTGCTGGAGGAGGAAACAGAACATTTTTCTAGCTTACATGGCATCTTAAAGGTCAAGGAGTACCACCCCTGTCCATTGATTCTTGAATCCTCTCTGGGTTGTATTGGCCCAAACCTGAATGCCCGCCAGAAAATAGTGGTTTAGAAACCAGCTCTAGAGCCATATGACCTGGGTTCAAATCCCAGCTCTATCACTTACTAGTAGGCAACCTTAGAGAATCATTTTACCTCTCTGTGACTGCTTAACTGTAAAATGAAGAGGAAAACAATTATATTTACATCATAGAGTTGATGGTGAAGAGTAGAGAAGATATTACATGTATAGAACTGAACACAGTATCTGGTCCCAAGAACCAGAAAATGGCGTGTGATATAACCATTCTGTACTTAAGTAGCTCTGATGACTATACGCTTTCTGACTAACTTCACATTCACTCTCTGTAGCTTCCCCTACACTTTGGGACCTCCCAGACAAGTCTTCTCTTCCTCTTCCATGCAGTCCTCAGAGATTGGAAGACAGCAGTTATGCCCTGTGCCCCCATAGGAGTTTTCTGACGCAAGCCAAGTATCCTGTTTTTCTCTTGGGCCTGTCCTCATGTGCTATGATTCCTTCCCTTTCTGGGTCAGCTCCCCCTGCTAGGTGCTTTCATAGTACTGTGGACCTCTCCTTTATAGCACTGATTGCAGCTGCAAATTTCCACTTTATTTGTGTGATGATTAGCGTTGTCTCTCCTATTTGCCTATAAACCACATAAGGGTAGAGACCGTGTCTGCTGGCTCATCATCATGGCCCAGTGTGCTGTTGTGACACACGGTGGGAGCCCATCCAGTATGGTTTTCTGGAGTCTCAGGGAGAGGCCATCCACAGGTAACTAATGCCACACCTGTTGTCCCTCAAGATTTGGGGTGGTCTCTGCATGCCTGCTCAACCCTGATTCGCAGGCTCACCTTGTTACAGCGACCCGCTGAGCCTAGTAGCTCAGGCCTGCCCTGAAGTTCCTCTGCTCCCTCTGCTCCCCAGCCAGCTCTCTCATAGGGTTTCCCAGCCCTTGGTGAGGAGTAGAGTCCCCAGCTGGGCTTCAGCCTCCTGGAAAGTTGAGACACATTTTCCCTCTTCCAAAGAGGTGCTTCCCTTCAAACCTAGACCCTAGGGGGCTAGCTCACATGTTCCTGGGGCTCTTCTCCCATACAAGCTAGGGTTTGTGTGTATTTCAGAGGAAAAGGGAACAGGGATTTCAGAGCCAGGCTGCAGAGAAGGTCTCCCACATAATAGCATCTTTAGGGTAAAGGTCATAAATCAGACTAGTCACATTTCCCACAATCCAGAATCAGAGGTGGTAGGGTTTACACATTCATGATCCATTGTGTTTTTAGCTCCAAGCCAATGGTTTCCAAGCTTCTTACCATTATTATCCTTTGTCATATTCACCCTCACACCAATGTACACATTTTTGAAAAATTAATCAGACATGCAATTACATATATGTCTTCTCTCTCTCTCTCTCCACACACACACACACACACACACACACACACACACATTTATATATACTTAATTCTAAAATAAAGAATGTAATTCTAAAGTAATTTCCCTTACCCAAGGGCCTGAAGGAAAACTAAATCAAAAGGAAAGAGACAGAAAGGGGTGGATGGAGTAAGTCATTTCAGGTGTTCTGTATCTTTGTTGCCCAGTCTATGCCTCATCCCACCCAGAGAGGCCTTGAAGCAATAAGGGTCACTCAGGAGAAGAAGTAGATCTGACTTTAAACCCAATAACCTCACTTGCCCTCTGTTTTCTCTAAAACCAAGCTGATCTTCTCTAATTCCAAATGGAAATTTCAGTCTCTTCAAAGAAGGGCATCACAGATCAGAGAATCACAGAATGTCAGGGTTGAAAGGACCAACCTCCCCATTCTACAGATGAAGAAACTGAGGCCCAGAGAAACAAAGGGACTTGCTTGAGGCCATGTTTTTAAATAAATGGTAGAGCCAGGATTAGAAGCCATAGCTCCTGACTTCTACTACATTCTGTTTCTCCTGGGGGATGCTTGTATCCCACTCTACCAAGTCAGATGCCAGAGCAACACCTCATGGCTTTCCAGTCTTCAGTCCCTTCCAGCAATTCCTGGCCCCCCAGTGTCCCACCACTTAGTACCTAGAAAGAGTTTGCTCCAAAAAGGCAGCGTTCTGGCTGACGGCATCCACCAGCAGGTTGAAGTCCATCTGCACAGCATAGGCCTGCTCCAGCAGAGCACTGGGGACCAGTGAGGGGAAGAGCGTGAATGGGGCATAGCTCACCACCTGATGGAGGAGAGAGAGTGGGCAGGGGTAGAACACCTGTGAATGTGTTGTCTTCCTGTAAACATTACCCATGGAATGTGTGGCCTACATTTATTGAGGACACACATACTGCAGAATAGTGGTTACTGCTGGGAATGGATGGAGAACAGGATGAAGAAGGGGTACAAAGATAACTTCTAGGCTGTAATATTTTATCCATTTACATTAAAAAAAAAGAACAACAACAAAAACCCACGAAAAATTACTGCACATTAACTGTTGCAAGGCACTGTTTTGTTTTTTGTTTGTTTTTGTTAATCCTCACCAGAGGGTATTTTTTCCCATTGATTTTTTAGAGAGGGTAGGAGGGAGGGAGGGAGGGGGAGAGAGAGAAACATTGATGTGAGAGAGACTTGTGTGGTTGCCTTCCACTCGTGCCCTGACCCAGGCTGGGGATGGAACCTGCAACGCAGGTATGTGCCCTTGACTGGAAATTCAACCTGCAACCTTCCGGTGTGTGGGCCAACACTCTAACCACTGAGCAACATCAGCCAAGGCACAAGGCATGTTTTAAATACTTTACATGGATTCATCATTTAACCCTATGAGGAAGATACTATTATTATACATACGTAATAAGGAAACTGAGTCTCAGAGAGGCTAAGTATGGAGTCCAACATTATATTAAGCTGTTAAGTGGCACTGGGATTTGAGCCAGGATGGTTACTGACCCCCCTGATGGTAAGGCTGCAGCAGAAGTGAACTCTAGCTCCAGGGGTCGTTTCCCCCTCAATGTTGGAGATGGTGACTCAGGTTGCCAGGCCTAGAGTTCAGCTACATTTTCAATTCTTTGAACTTTGGGAGAGCCAGGAAACCCATCAAGAACACTATTTCTAGAAGGGGTTCATGCATTCTGAAATTCCTAGCAACAAATGAGCTAGAATTTGGGTAAGAGATGATCTGGTGACTTATTTATGAAACATTCCAGAGTTTAACCTATGAGTTAACATCAGTTTGCAATTATGGTAATACCCATAATTGGCATTAGAACTCGGCATTTAAATATTTACTTTAAAAATATTATTTTGAATAGATAATACAAACACATGATACAAAATGCAAAAGAGTCAGAAGGATACATAGTAAAAAATATGTCTTACTCCCACCCTGGCCCCAATGAACCAGTTCTCCTTCCCAGGGGCAAATGATATAGTGGGGTCTCACATATCCTTTTAGACTAATGTATCTGTGTACATACATGTTTTCTTTTTTCACACACATCAAAGCATATGATACATACACTGTTCTTTGCTTTATAAATACTTCAGAGACATTTCCATATACTTTCAAATAGAGCACTTTCATTCTTTTTAATGGCTGTGCAATATTCCATTCTTTGGCTATACCACAATTCATTGAATCTAGTCTTCTATTATGAACAATTAGGTGGTTTCTTTTTCCCACCATTACAATCAATGCTTCAGTGAATATCCTAGAACCATGGTCGGCAAACTGTGGCTCGCGAGCCACATGCAGCTCTTTGGCCCCTTGAGTGTGGCTCTTCCACAAAATACCACGGCCTGGGCGAGTCTATTTTGAAGAAGTGGCGTTAGAAGAAGTTTAAGTTTAAAAAATTTGGCTCTCAAAGAAATTTCAATCGTTGTACTGTTGATATTTGGCTCTGTTGACTAATGAGTTTGCCGACCACTGTCCTAGAATATACATTCTAGGTATTTTGTGTGTGAGAAGGTAAGTGTCTAAAAGTGGAAATGTCAGGTTATTAGAGTAAATCCATTTAAAATTTTGGTAAATAATTCCCAAATTGCCCTCTTCAGCACCTATTTTTTTGTTGTTGTTAATCCTCAACTGAGGATAGTTTTTCCATTGATTTTTTTAGAGAAAGTAGAAGGGTGGGGGGAGGAAAAGGAGGGGGGGAGAGAGAGAGAGAGAGAGAAACATCGATGTGAGAGAGACACATTGATTAGTTGCCTCTCACATGCACCTTGGCCAGGGCCTGGGATCAGCCTGCAACCCAGGCATGTTCCCTTGACTGGGAATCCAACCTGCAACCCTTTGGTGCAAGGGCCTACTCTCTAACCACTGAGCAACAGCAGCCATGGGTCAGCATCTATTTTAAAATAAAACTGGGGAAATGTATTTGTGAGAGTGAGTTCTTTCAGCTTGAAGCTTTTTTTAAAAAAATATTTTTTACTGATTTTTTTTACAGAGAGGAAGGGTGAGGGATAGAGAGTTAGAAACATCGATGAGAGAGAAACATTGATCAGCTGCCTCCTGCACAACCCCTACCGGGGATGTGCCTGCAACCTACGTACATGCCCTTGACCGGAATCGAACCTGGGACCCTTGACCCCGCAGGCCGACACTCTATCCACTGAGCCAAACTGGCTAGGGAAACTTGAAGCTTTTATGAGTGTGAATTACTAAAGATTATATGGGAGGTGACCTAATCCTGAGTGCATGTGTGATGACTACGAGGGCATTTCCTTGGCTTTATACATAGAATTCTGCCACTCCCAACAAATCCCACTTGGCATAAAAAAACTCCCCAAAAGTTTTTCTGCTAAGACTTCCCTCTGCCTCTGTCCCCAGGTCTCATGCCCACTTGAATTTGAAATCAATAGTATATATGTATTCTTCGTTATCCATAGGCTAACGGCTGAAACACTATCTTTGTACATATTTTTTTCCGATTTTTAAATTGATTTTTAGAGATAGAGGAAGAGAGAGGGAGAGAAAGCGAGAGAAACATCAATGTGAGAGTGGAACATCAATTGGCTGCCTCCTGCAAGCAGCCTACCAGAGATTAAGCCAGAAACCCGGGCATATGCCCTGACCAGAAATTGAAACAGCAATTTTTGGGTGCCAGGGACACACCCAACCAACTGAGCCACACCGGCCAGGACACAGTCTTTATACTTTTGATAGAAACACAGACACAGAGTAATATTTTTCTACTATTAGAAAAGCTATAGCACATACATGACAGTAAACACTCTGCTTCATAGTGAGGGAAACAACAGAGTGATGGGAAGAAGTAAGAAGTCCCCCCTATCTAAAAGGGCTGTCAGGCCCTAGCCGCTTTGGCTCAGTGGATGGAGAGTTGGCCTGCGGACTGAAGGGTCCCGGGTTTGATTCCGGTGTGGGGCATGCAAGAGGCAGCCGATCAATGATTCTCTCTCATCATTTATGTTTCTCTCTCTCCCTTCCTCTCTGAAATCAATAAAAATATATTAAAAAATAAATAAATAAAAAATAAAGGGGCTGTCAGAACTCTGCTCTAACCAATTGTTGGTATGCAGGAAAGTGGGCCAGGGTTAACAGCTGATCTGATTTTTCAAGACAAGCTGGGTATCTAGGTTTTTAAAAAAACTTCATGATTTAAAAAAATGTTGGCTCTGACTTTTGAAAGACACTGTGGTTAAAAAACAAAAACCACACACACACACACACTCTGTAAATAATGCTTGCCCCTGGGCAGTGAAACAGTAGCTAGAGAAGACATTCTATACTAAATATCCCTTTGGACTTTGTACCCTGTTCAAGTGTACTTTTTTTTTTTTTTTTTTAATATATTTTATTGATTTTTTACAGAGAGGAAGGAAGAGGGATAGATAGTCAGAAACATCGATGAGAGAGAAACATCAATCAGCTGCCTCTTGCACACCTCCTACTGGGGATGTGCCCACAACCAAGATACATGCCCTTGACCGGAATCGAACCTGGGACCTTTCAGTCCGCAGGCTGACGCTCTATCCACTGAGCCAAACCGGTTTTGGCTAAGTGTACTTTTTAAAAATTAATTAACTCCCTAAACACTGCAGGAGCCAACTATTCAATCTGCACACAATTGGTTTGTGACTCTGATCTACAAAGTTCCGAATTCTTCCACCCAGTATGCAAAGCCCCTTGGCTAGCTGACTTTGGTCTGCCTTCTTTCCCACTCTATCCACTTATGTGCCCTGCATTCTCTTAAACTTTTTTATTTATTTTTTTCCTTTTCCTGCATTGGGGCCTCTGCTATGCTGTTCGATTCCCACATTTGTCTTTTAACAAACTATAGAAATGATCCCTGAAAGTGTAGTCTTCCATTTGTCTTTTAAGATCTAGTTCAAATGCCACTAACGAATTGCTCCTTCCTACAGGTGGCCTCTACAGTATCCTGGGAGAGGCAGTAAAGCATGGAAGTTCAGAGCATGGGCTCAGGAGGCAAACTCCTGGGGTATGAATTCTGGCTCTGTCAATTACACCACCACTTAATGACTTGGAGCAAGTTACTTAACCTCTGTGGGCCTTGGTTTCTCATCTCAGTTGTGGTGAGGATTAAATGAATCAATGATTCCAAAGTGAAAAAGATACTTCCTGTCTTTTTCTCTGGATCGGGAAATTGAGGACTGTGCCTTTTCTAGGTTCCATTAACTTCCAGAAAGACCAAGTGTTGGTCTTTTACACAATAGCTGTTGATTAACAGAAGAAATAAAATCTTGGAAGAGAAGTGCTACATCCTGGGTTCAAATAGTTCACAAAATCTCAGATTCACAAAACAAGCAATGATATTCCTAAAGCCAGAGCCACACCTTCCACAGTATCAGCCTACCTTTAGTGACAGCCATTCTAACTTGCGCGGGTCTTTTCTACATCAACCATAGAGAAACACTCATATAGGTGCCCAAACAGCAAACACTGAGTTTGAACTCTCCACCAGCCCTCTAACTAGGTTCTGGACACAGACAGGCAAAAGAGTGTCTTGGTAAAAATGATGATGGCAGCTCTTTAGTTACTAATCTGGATAGTCATAAGTATAATAATGTTAAGTAAAAAAATAAAGTACAGAGGAGCTTGTCTAGTATGCTTCTTTGTATAAAAAGTGGGGAAAAGGAATATATACATTTTTCTCTTTATGAATAAGTTATCTGAAAAAAATAAACAAGAATAAATGTTTTGTTTATAAAACATAGGTTACCATCAGGGCAGGAGAACTGGGCAGCTAGTGAATATGGAAGGAAAAGTTAAACTGTAAACTCTTATAGTCTTCAAAGCTTTTTTTAATTTTTTTTAAATATGTTTTTTATTGATTTTTTTAAAAATACATTTTATTGATATTTTACAGAGAGCAAGGGAGAGGGATAGAGAGGTAGAAACATCGATGAGAGAGAAACATCGATCAGCTGCCTCCTGCACACCTCCCACTGGGGATGTGCCCGCAACCAAGGTACATGCCCTTGACCGGAATCGAACCCGGGACCCTTCCACTGAGCCAAACCGGTTTCGGCTGTTTTTTATTGATTTTAAAGAGAGAGGAAGGAAGAGGGAGAGAGAGATATTGATGAGGGAGAACCATCGATTAGCTACCTCCTTGCACATCCCCTACTGGGGATTGAGCCCAAAACCTGGGCATGTGCCCTGACCAGGAATTGAACCAGCAACTCCCAACCAACTGAGCCACACCAGCCAGGGCTCCTTTAAATTTTGAAGCATGAAAATGTCTTACCTGGTCACAAAATGAAAAGGTTTTTTATTTTTTTATTTTTTAAGGATGAGATTTTTTAAAAAGATGTGGTTTGGACTCAGCAATTCTACTTTTATATATCAACCATAGAGAAACACTCATATAGGTGCCCAAACAGGCACATACAAGGATGGTTCCAGTACTGCTATTTGTAGTCATAAAACATTGGAAATCACCTAAATAGTCACCAATAGAAAAAAGTTAAACTGTGATTCATCCACACTTAATACTATACATTAGAATGAAGCTGACCCTAATGGAGGAAGTTGGAAAGAGTTCTAAAACAGATTGCTAAATGAAAACAAACAAAACCATGTCACAGAGTAATATGTATGATCCATCTTATTTGTAAAAAAAAAACCCAACACTGTACAGGCTTGGCCCGTGTGGCTCACGCACGGAAAGGGTGACAGTTTGATTCCTGGCCAGGGCTCGATCCCAGGTAGAGGGCATGCAAGAGGCAGCTGATTGATGTTTCCTTCTCACATAGATGTTTCTCTCTCTTTCTCTTCCTTTCCCTCTAAAGATCAATAAAAAAAATTTTTAAAAAACAAACAAACTATACGGGGGCTGGGTGGAGGTGGGCAAAGGGGACATGGGTGGGAAATGGAGGACATCTGCAACAGGATCAACAACAAAAAAAACTGTCTTAAAAAAAACACCCTATATATTTCTTTATAAACATATACATGTGTATAAATGCACAGAGAAAGACCTGGAAGGATGTACTACAAACCAACTACAGAGAAGGAAGTAGGATTAGGGGTCCTAAAAAATAATAGCTAACTGGGCAAAGTGCTTCACATGAATTATCTTCTAATTCTCTTACCAATTTGATGAGGTAGGCCCCATTATTATCCTTTTTTAATATTTGAAGAAATTGCAGCTGAGAGAGCTAAGTAAGTTGCCTAAGTCACACTTCAAATCCCAGACTTAAATTTGATTACTCTAGCATGGTGCTTTTTACTTTACATACTTCTAAAGGTCAATGTTAGTTATTAAGAAAAAGAAAAAGAAAAAATGTGATCTCTGACCCAAAGGAGTTGCTTCGGGCCTGACAGGGGCCAGATAACGGGCAGAAGGACCCAGAGCAGTGTAATCAGCGCTGTGTGGAGGAGCCGGGCTTACATCTGAGGAGCTGGGCTCCTGTGTGGTCCTCAGCAACACTCCCTCAGCCAAGGCCCGGTCCACCGCCTGCCGTGCCAGCTCCTCCAGCTGCTGCTCATCCTGCAAGAAACTTCCCCAGCTATTGGCCATTCCAACCTGCAACAGAAGGAGAGGGGAGGGCTTGGTGACAGATAGCCAGGGGCCAGCAACCACAGAAACTGGTGGTATGATACAGGGCAGCTTCATGAGCACAAAACAGAAAGCTTGACAAGCAATTCCACTGCCATTCTCTCTTTTGATTCCTAGAATGATGGTATTATTCTCACAGTAAGGAAGCAGAGGTTCCGAGGGGTGAAATTACTTGCCCAAGGTAATGACTGGTAAAACCTGGACTTGAACCTATGTCTCTGGACTCTCAGCTCAGTGCTTTTCATTGTAGAAAGAGGCACTAATGTCATATGTCATTGGGGCAAGTTCCTTCCAATCCCAAGCTGCAGACTCTCTACCTGTGAAACAAAGGAGGATGGGGTATACCAGTAGTTTCTAAAACTGGCTGAATATTCTGGGGGTGGGGGTGGGGCTTGAAAGGTAATACAGATTCCTAAACCCCATTCAGAAATTCTGATTCAAGAAGTCTGGGGGAAGGGAGGGACTGAAACTGTATTTTTAACAAGTTTTCCTGGGATGGGAACCACTGTAAAAGATAATAATTTTCCTCTTAGCCCCTAAAACCCAGATCTCAAATAAATTACATGGGAGTGCTTTGCTGACCTTCAAACCAGAATATCCAACTGCTTACTTGGAGTCTTCACCGAACCAGAGTAGAATTTGTTGTCTCCACACAAATCTCCTCCTCTGATTAACCCACCCAGGCACCCACATCTTGTATATACTTCTGGTACGCCCCATTCTCCCCAAATCCTGTGGAGTCTATCTAAAGATACAGTCCTTGGAATTCCTTGATTTCTCTCCATCTCCACTGTCAGGAGCCTAGCACTAAACCCAAGGCCCAGGGTTCAGAGTGAGAGATCTTCAATGACCAGAATACATCAGCTTCTCTCCTTCCAGGTCTGGGCACGTGCGGTAGTTTGGAACACTTCCCACCACTCCCAGCCAGGTTCATGACTTCGTTTTAGAAGCCACCCCTGTTCTCCACCCAGGGCTTCTACAGCCATTACATCTCCCTGTACCGTGTCCGTCTAGATCACTTCTCTACCTCCAGCACCTACCGTTGTAGTCAATGAATGTAAAATGAATGAATGATTAATGAATGACAGACTGGGGCCAGATCACCCAGAGCTTTAAAACGCCCACACGGAAACCCGGTTGGACTTCATCCCGAGGGCGGGGCCAGTGCCTGTGTGGGGCCCCGGGCAACAACACGGTCTCCTGCCCAGGCCTGCCTCACTTTACGGGCTTGATCGCTCTCAAGCTGGACAAAGTTTGGTCCTAATCGCTCCCACTTTAAAAAACAACTCAGGCTCTAGTCTCACCCGCACCATGTTCCCGACAGCGACCGCATCTGAAGTCAGGAGACCTGGGAAATCTGAGCCCAACCCCCTCACTGGACACGTTTCCTGGTTCCTGTCAATGACTTTGATCTGCAAGATCACTGGCCTCCAGGGTTCCAAACGCTGGCCAGTGCCCTCCCTCACGTCATTCCTCCGGAGGAAACGTGACCCTTGCCGGCCGCCGTTGCCTCGTCCCCAACCTACTTGTTCGTGATCCCGCCGCGCACCGTACTCGGATCTCTCGCGCCGTTACCCGCGGTTCAGGGGGCGGGGCCTCCATGGGCTCCAAAGCGCCTGCGCGGACCGCCCCGGAGGAGCCTGAAGAGCGAGGCGGGGGAGGAGACAGTGCTTGTGGAGATGGATGGCGGCCGGGAAGGGGCCGTCCGTGTGAGGGCAGCCTTGGTATTAGGAGTGCGTCGGCTGGACCCAGGCGGACAAGGCTTTGGGAAGGAAAGGAGGAGTCGGGCTGGGTCGGCGGGGCGCTGCGGGTTTGCACAGCTCGTAGGGCGTCAGAGCTGGTGATGTCCAATGTAAAATGGGGACACATACCCAGAATGGGGCAGCCACTACCTCGGGGACTCACAGCTGATGGGCTAGGTGTGGTAATAGAGGCCCAGAGAGGGGCAGACACCAGCGCGGGGTCCCTTAGCACGTTAAGGCTGAGCCAGTGTTGGGACCCGGGCTTGTTTCCCACTCAGTCGGGTCCGGGAAAAGCCCACCTGATTTCTCTAGTCCCGGGACAGCTGCGGGAAAAGCCTTAGAGCCAAAAGAACGGCATTTTCACTTTTCCAGCGACTTTAAAGTTAGGAACCGGTGATGGTGACCCAGTGTTTTTCAAAATGCCCCGTCTCACTTCCGTCAGGGTCTGGGGCAGTTTTTAAAAAAATGCAGATTCTTCGTACTTACCCCCACCTCACTCCTTGATGGCTTCCCTTCTTTCTGGGTTGTGATAGGATTCTTCTCAACCCCAAGCACCTGATAGGAATTTTAGTTAAAACTGAATTTCAGTCCAGGCTCTGGGGAATTAGCCATGAATAAGACACAGCCTCTACTTTCACATCTGATTAGGAAGGTAGACTTGTAAACAGTGCTTTTCTGGGGAGTCAGGGAAGGCTTTAGGGGTCCTGGATGAGTAGAAATGGGTAGGCAGTTATGGAAGTAGGGATGGCAATGAGAGGCAGGAATGGGGACAGTATGCCAAGCAGCATGAGCAGAAACAGCAAAGGCAAATCTAAGTGTGCTAAGCCTGTTTTAGAGACAATTGGGAGTTTGGTGTGGATACTGAGAAGGGCCTGGAGTTGGAACAGGCTGTTAGGAGGAACTCAGCCTTGGAGAGGGAGCCTTGGATGCCAGGTTAAGGAGTTTGGCATTTGTCCATTGAGCAGTGGGTAGCTGTCTTAAGACTTAAGCCGGGGAGAAATATGGTCTTTTATGTGTGTTTGGCGTTGGTTACAGTGTGGCAAATGGTTTGGAAGTCTGAGCTAAGGCCAGAGAGAGAGAGCTCCCAGGAAGCTGTGAGATGATGAAGCAGTGGCTGAGGGATGGAGAGAAGGGGACAGATTAAAGACATATTAGGAGAGAGTACTATGACTGATTATAAGTCAGTGGTCCAACCAAGGGGCCCGGGTGCTTTATTTAAGAAGTTATTCGACTTCTCAAATAAAGCATTTACATTCTCTGTCTACAGGACAGACTGAGCCCTCTAATCGTGTTAGTGGGGAGGGAAGGGATAGTAGTCTGGTTATTTCAGCAGTGTTTCCATGGTGTCTTTCCTTGGTCTCCTTTCATACCGGAGGAAGAGTATGAAGCAGCAGTTACTATAATAGGCCCCGGGTGGCAGGAAAAGCCTGCTGTGTTAACCAGGAACAAAGAAAGCTATTTCTAGTTCAGCATAAAAATAAAAATCATGACCCAGGATTTGCTATGCAGGTCCCCCTCCTCCAAGATGGGTGTCAAATGATATATCAGGTGTCTATTGGTGAGATTTGGGGAGGATGCCAGACCTTAAGAGCCTTTTGGTTGAGTCCCCTCACATTGTAGCAGGTAAGGTGTTTTTATTCCCATTTTATAGATGTGGCAGCTGAGCCTCAGAAGTTATGTGACTTATTCACCGGCACCCAGTTTGTGGTAGAACTGGGAGTGAGGGGCTCTTGGCCAAGGGTCTACCCAGCGAGATTTTTGCCCTTCCTGCTCTCTCTGCCCAGATGCTTTGCTCCCAAATCTTGCTATGACTGGCTCCTACTTGTTATTAGATGTCATCTTCATCCCATCTGTCTGTATCACATCATATGTATTTTCTTAATAGCACATATTAGTGTCTGAAATTATTAATTTTATGTATCTGGTATTTCCCTTCATTAAAATGTGAGCTCCATGAAATTGGGGACAATACCTGTCTTGTCCACCACTTGACTAGTACACCCAACACCTGTAATGGTGCCTGCCACATAGTAGATGCTCAATACTTCCTGAATGATGGAAATCAGCTGGGGAGGGAGAAAGGGAAGGAACCCAACATTACATGAAAGCTGAGGATGCTTCAGGTACTTCTCATAAACTACCTCATTTAATATCACAGCCTTTCAAGATAGGTACAGCAGGTCCTCAAATAACTTCATTTTGTTCAACATTGTTTCGTTAGAATTGTAGGAACTTAACTCCTGTTTATACCAATTAGCCTATGATAAAATTGGTTTTGTTATCCATTGTTCTGCTTAAAGTAGCACAACCTATCAACGGCATTAAGTGAGGACTTATTATACTGTATCTCCATAGGGTGGATAAGAAGGTACGCTAAGTTAGGTCAACTCATTGGTTTGTTAGTTTGTGGCCATAGACATTTTTAAGAATCTCCATTAGACAAACTTTTTGCACACCATGAAGAGGTATTCACAGACCACCTAGGCCCACTCAGGGATTCCAAGTCAAGGAACCCAGAATTAGAGACCTTGCCTGAGGTCTCCCTGGTCTCAAGACTTTGCTTCTTTTCAAGCCTGGACCTCTTGAGTGGGGCACCTCTGCCATCCCAGGGTCTGCATTGTACGTGGTCTGCAAGGTGCACGTGGCTGCTGTCTCTTTTTAGCAATGACATCACACCGCTTGATATGTTGTTTATGAGGCTGTTTCCCCATTTGGCTGGGGGTCCACTGCTTGGCCATTCAGAGTGGAATTCCTCTGTCTTCCAGCCCTTAGTGCAGGCCTGCAGTGCTGCTCTGGAATGCCTGTGGAATCAAAGTGAGGCCTTTCCCATGTGTTGAGGATTTACTGTGTGCCAGGCCTGTCCCAGATACTTGATATGTGTTATCTCATTTACACCCCTAGAGCAGTGGTCGGCAAACTCATTAGTCAACACAGCCAAATATCAACAGTACAACGATTGAAATTTCTTTTGACAGCCAAATTTTTTAAACTTCTTCTAACGCCACTTCTTCAAAATAGACTCGCCCAGGCCGTGGTATTTTGTGGAAGAGCCACACTCAAGGGTCCAAAGAGCCGCATGTGGCTCATGAGCCGCAGTTCGCCGACCACGGCCCTAGAGTAATTTTGGGAGGGAGAAGTTACTGTCCCTGTGTTACTGAGAAGAAACAGAGACTCAGTTGGGCTTCGCCTTAGGCCCGTGGTCGGCAAACTGCGGCTTGCGAGCCACATGTGGCTCTTTGGACCCTTGAGTGTGGCTCTTCCACAAAATACCACGGCCTGGGCGAGTCTATTTTGAAGAAGTGGCGTTAGAAGAAGTTTAAGTTTAAAAAATTTGGCTCTCAAAAGAAATTTCAATCGTTGTACTGTTGATATTTGGCTCTGTTGACTAATTGAATTTGCCGACCACTGCCTTAGGCCAGCTTGCAATGATTGATGGCACCTGGACTGATTCCAGGGCCTGTACTCTCATCATGCATGCACTCTTAAAGCTGTGGCTGGTAACAGGGAGACATTCCTCAACCCCCAAGGTCCTCAGAGACTTTCTTCTTCTCCAGCTCTCATTTTATCCGTGAGGAAACAAGCCCAGAAAGGATAGAGGACTTACAGCCTCTCTTGTTTGTTCTCTTACCCACTTACTTATGGGCAAGATGGGATCTGCTTTTATCACCATCATACCACGCAGATAGCCCAGTGCCTGGTCTAGGTCAGCACTCAATAAATACTTAAAAAAATTTTTTTAAAAAAATCTTCACCCGAGGATATGTTTTTATTGAATTTAGAGAGAGAGGCAGGGGAAGAGAGAAACATTGGTGGTTGCCACCCATACACGCCCTGACTAGGGATCAAACCTGCAACCTTTTGGTGTACGGGATGATGCTCCAACTGAGCCACCCGGACAAGGCACTACTTTTAAATATTATTTATTATGAAAACATTGAGAAAGGTATGAAGATTAGTGTAACAACCACCCTTATACTCACCATCCAGCTTGTGAAATAAAACATTGCTAATTAAGCTGAAGGTCCTCTGAAGTATACCCCCCAGGTAAAGACTCCTGAATATGGTGTTTACTATTCCTGTGCAATTTTTTTATTGAGATATTCATATACCATAAAATTTAACATTTTAAATTTAACATTTACAAATCAGTGGTTTTTACTACATTCACAAGATTGTGCAACCATCACCACTATCTAATTCTAGAACATTTTCATCACCCCAAAAGAAATCGCATACCCATTAGTAATCACTCCCCCATTCCTCCTTCTCGCCAGCCCCTGACAATCACTACTCACCTGCTTTCTGTATCTAAGAATTTGCCTATCTGGACATTTAGTATAAATGGAATACTATTTGTGGCCTTTTGTGTCTGGTTTCTGCCACTTACCATAGTGTTTTCAGGGTTCATCCATCTTTAGCACTTATTAGTATTTCATTCCTTTTTATGCCTGAATAGTTTTCCATTTTGTTCTCCATCCAGAAGTTGATGGACAATTGAGTTGTTTTCGCTTGGGGCTATTATAAGTAATACTGCTGTGAACATTAATAGTTTTTGTGTGGATATATGTTTTGGATTCTCTTGGGTATATACCTAGCAGTGGCCTTGCTGGGTCATATGGTAACTGTTTAACTTTTTGAGGAACTGCCAGACTGTATCCCAAAGTGGCAATACTATTTTACATCCCCACCAACAATTTATGAGAGTTCCAATTTTTACATTCTCACTAACACTTGTTATTGTGTGATTATGACAGTCCTAGTGATGGTATCCTCATTTATTTCAATTTGTATTTTCCTAATGACTAATGATGTTGAGTATCTTTTCATGTGCTTATTGGCCATTTATATATCACCTTTGGAGAAATGTTTATTCAGGTCTTTTGCCCATTTAAAAATTGGACTATTTGTCTTTTTATTGTTGAGTTATAAGAATTTTTTGTATATTCTGGATACCAGACTCTTATCAGATATAGGATTTACAAATAGTTTCTCCCATTCTGTGGATCGTCTTTCTGGTTTCTTGATAGTGTCCTCTGAAGCAGAGATTTTTAAAAAATATATTTTTATTGATTTCAGAGAGGAAGGCAGGAGAGAGAGATAGAAACATCAATGATGAGAGAGAGTCATTGATTGGCTGCCTTGTGCACATCCTCTACTGGGGATTGAGCTGCATCCGGGCATGTGCCCGTGACCAGAATCGAACCCAGAATCCTTCAGTCCGCAGGCTGATGCTCTATCCACTGAGCCAAACCGGCTAGGGCAGCACAGATGTTTTGATGAAGTCCAATTCGTCTATTTTTTCCTTTGATTGCTTGTTCTTTGAGTGTCATACCTAAGAAACCATTGCCAAATCCAAGATCATGAAGATTTACACCTGTGTTTTCTGAGTTTTATAGTTTTCGCTTTTACATTTAGTTTTTGATTAATTTTTAGTTAATATTTCCATATGGTATGAGGTAGGTCCTATGCATTTTTAACCCTTTTACTAGGTATGTGTTTTTAAACAATATATGATACTATTTTTCCTGTTTTTTGGACTTTAAATGGTAATGTATGTATTCTTATACAGCTTGCTTTTCTCATTCAATCTTATGCTGGAAAGTCATCCATGTTGATAAGAGTAACTAGTTCATTTGTTTTCATTGTGCCATAGCTTTCATTGCATAAAAATACCACATTTCATTTATCTTTCCCCCTGTGAAGGTCCTTGGGGTTTTCTTTAGTACTTTGCTGTTGCCAATGATAAACAATCTATGTGCCTCCTCATGCAGTGTGTAGAAGGTCATGAACATATTCAGATTTACCAGAAGACACAAAATGTCTCTCCTAAGTGGTTTTGTAGACTTGCACTCCTGCCAGCAGTGTATTAGAATTTCCCTGTTCTACATCCTCACCAAGATTCAGTATTGTCAGGCTTGTTTGTTTTTGCCAGTCTAGTGGGTGTGAAATGATATCCCACCGGGATTTTCCAGATTAATAGCAAAGTTTACTTTTCAGTAAATATATGCATGGATGGATGGATGCATGCATAAAAACAGAATGGATGCAGCTCTTTGATGGGGAGATGACTCTTTACTCTGCCTGTGTCTAGAGGATGGCAGAGCTCTGGGTCTACACTGTGTTGGCTGTGTGTAGGGAGATCCTGGAGCTGGGAAGTGTTGGGCAAGGCTGAGAACTCTATATATGGGGGAAGGAAGTTGTCCCCTGGAAACTAGTGATGGGAACATTTCCTCGGGGAGAAGCTATAGTCCTCCTGCCCTTCCATATCCCCATACTTTCACCAAGAAGGGAGGGGGCCAGAGAGAGAGAAGCCAGAAGGGAATTGTGTAAGGATGAAAATAGGGTCCCACCATCTTAGGAATGACCCTTTTTGGTGGGGGGCGGGGCTTATCATGGACTCTGTATTGGTGGTATTTCCCTTGTTTATTCTACTGAGTTTGGGGTGAAAATGCTAATAAGCCAAAGAACAGTAATGATCTAGTATTGAGCACTTATGTGCGAGGTATTGTGCTTTTTCTTTTTCTACATATCTCATTTAAGTCCCTGGAGTAGGTGCTGTTATTAATCATGCTTTACAGATGTGGAACAGAGTAACTGAGGGACTGCACTCAAGCAGTCTGACCCCAGAACTCTTAAGCACTGTACTGTATTATTAGCCTGGCTCAGCTAAACCCAGGGATGCAAAGAAAGGAGAGGTTTTTCCAGGCTTGGGTGGGTGGACAACATGAGTCACAATACCCACTGGGCAGCTGGGAGCAGAGTGAGAGGCCCCTGGGAAAGATGGTTTTTGAGAGGCAGGCGTCCCAACCCCAGTGGATATCCCCATTCAGCAGGCACCCATGGGTACCTCTTCTGTGCCAAGTTCTCTAGCTGCTGGGAATGCAGAGTGGGATCTGTCTGTTCTTGGGTGTCAAGAAAGACCTCGTCTTGGGGGTAGTGGAATACAGATGATAAATAAGCAGACCTACCAATAAAGGTAATAAATTTAAAACTTGGAATATGTGATACCAATGGGGAAGAGAGAACATTTATAGAAGGGACCTAATTTAGCTAGTGTAGTCAAGAAAGGCCTCTTTGAGGAAGTGACATTTGGGCTGAGACTTGAAGGACAAGAAGGAGGCAGCATGCCCTAGCTTGGGGAAAGAATATTGTGGGTGGCGGGAACAGCAGAGGCTAAGTCCCTGAGGCAGAAAAGAGTTTGGTGTAGTTTATAAACTCTCAGAAGGCTGGTATGTCTGGAGTGGAATGAATGAAAGGGTGGAGCTGCCTGAGATGAGGCTGGGGAGTTGGCAGGGCCTCTAAGGCAGGATCAACAGATGGATCTATAGTTTACAAGTTTAAATAAGATCCAGCAACTCCAGAGACTCTCGTCTTACTTGTGCCTAAGGATTGGGCGTTGGCATACTTGGGAGTGACTGAATCCTAATACCAGGTCTGAGAAAGAGGGTAGAGTGGGTGGGAACAGTTCTTGGCATTTGTCCCTAGACAGCTAGAATAAGAATTTGGAAGGTGTGGGCACCCCCAAGACACACCGCAATTGTGTCCTTCAGTAGGTAAAGGGTTAAACAAGCTATGGTACAGCCATAATTTGGAGTACTACTTAACAACAAAAGGAACAAGCTATAGATATAAGCAAAACACTTGGATCAATCTCCAGGGAGTTATGCTGAGTAAGAAAAGCCAATCTCAGAAGATTACCTACTGTATGATTTCATTTATATAACATTTTTGGATTGACAAGTTTAGAAGTGGAGGACAGATTAGAGGTTGCCAGGTGTAAAGGATGGGATGTCATTGGAACTATTCAGTATCTTGACTGTGGTGGATCCACAGACCTACACAGGTGATAAAATTGTGGAACTTAACACACACACACACACACACACACACACACACACACACACACACACACAAGCGTATGTATACATTGACTCCACATGAAACAAGGTTATGCCCATTTTATGATGGAAATTGAAGCTTCAATAGAAATACAGAGCAAACAAGGGACAAAGCTAGACAGTCTGACTCTGGAGCCAGTGCTATCAGACCCTCTTCTGCCATCTCTTCCCCAGACTTCCTATTTTTGGCTTTCTCCCTCCTCCATACACTGGCCCTCCCAGCCCCCTCCCTACTACTTGCCCGTCACCCCACCTCTCCTGGCTTGCCCATGCCCATGGCCCCCACCCCTTTCTTTCATATTCTGAGCATAGTTTAGAGCCTGGGGTTGGGATGGAATATCTGGATGGTGGCACCTAGGGGAACACCTCATACTCTAGGATGTCCTTCAGCCCTTCCTATTCCAGCCAGCTGCCTGGCAAGGGGAGTCTTGGAGGGGTTGACCACCCAGTCCCCTGACCTACCTGCTGTGGCCAGAATGTGTGTATCCCGTGCAGTACAGAGGAAGAGCTAGCCAGCAGGATGCCCATACCTGGCAGGGAGGCCAGCACGCCAGAGGGTGGGGGAGCACTGGGCCTCTCAGGGATGGGTGGTTCTGGAAGCTGATATGAGCAGTAGCAACTGCTGGCATTATCTGGGCTCTAAGAATAGCTTGGACTGAAGAGTTGGGGGCTGGGGCCAGGGAAGAGGGCAGGAGCCTATTTCTACTGCCCTCTCTATGCCTGCTGGTTGGCCTAGAACAGGGGTGGGCAAACTTTTTGACTCGAGGGCCACAATGGGTTCTTAAACTGGACCGGAGGGCCGGAACAAAAGCATGGATGGAGTGTTTGTGTGAACTAATATAAATTCAAAGTAAACATCATTACATAAAAGGGTACGGTCTTTTTTTTTTATTTCAATAGTTTTATTCATTTCAAACATTTTAACAAGAAGAATGTAAACACTAATTATTATAATTTGAAACTTCAAAAAATGGAGGAATCATAGCACAATAACATACCTTATATTGAAGATGGCAAAGGCAAAATAAAATTGCCTAACAAAGGAAAGGTACAAAAGCCTTTCAAATTAAACTTAAATACAATAAAATAATTTTATACTAAAACAAATAGAAAAGAACAAAATGTGTAAACAGTAAATTAAACATTTTCTTTAGTACAACTTCCAAATTATGCCCGGGACATAGATGTAGATGGCAATGTAGACTGGGTTGAAAGGTTTTTGGTCTTTAAAACATCAACTTCAGTGGGAACAGTGTTGTTGGTCTCCTTTTTAGCTAATGCTCTGATACTGTGCTCTCCAGGGGCGTGTCTCCCTACATCACCACGATAACGTGTCTACGCATTCCCAGGGTGATGTCCGGGGACGCGTCCGCGGGCATTACAAGGAGCCTCTGGAAGATTGAGAGGTTGTTCCTTCTACTGAATGGGCGGATATAAATCCGCCCACTCAGAAGAAGGAGCTGCGGCCCTGTTTCCCGACGTTGCCATGTTAACACTGCTGCTGGTGAAGGAGCGGAGGGGAGAGCAAGAGAACCCTCCGCTCTTTCGGCTCCGCGGGCCGGATAGAACAGCCGAACGGGCCGGATCCGGCCCGCGGGCCGTAGTTTGCCCATGGCTGGCCTAGAAACTAGGAAGCCTCCATGTGGCTTACCATTTGCCCTGGGATGGTTTTCATGGACACATCTTGTCAGCTTTTGGGCTGGAAGAAAGAAGGTTTCCTGGGGACTCAGATCCAGGACTGAGGGCAATGAGCCCACAACATGAGGACCGGCTCTCACCAGGCTTGCCCCAAGTGACACAAAGTATGGCCTTGCTTTTTCAAGCATCATGTTGGAAGTGACCCTTATTCATTCAGCAAATACTTAAGAAATAGGTAATACATACATGATTCAAAATTCAAAGGTATAAAAGGGTATGCAAAGGAAAAAATCAGTCTCACTCCTTTTCCTAACCCCCAGCCACCTATTCCCTTCTGCAGAGACAATCACTCTCACCAACTTTTTAAAAAAATATATATGTTTATTGATTTCAGAGAGGGAGAGAGAGATAGAAACATCAATGATGAGAGAGAATCATCGATCAGCTGCCTCCTACATATCCCCTACTGGGGTTCGAGCCCACAACCCCGGCACGTGCCCTTGACCGGAACCGAATCCGGGACCCTTCAGTCCGCAGGCCAATGCTCTATCCATTGAGCCAAACCGGATAGGGCAGTGGTCGGCAAACTGCGGCTCGCGAGCCACATGCGGCTCTTTGGATCCTTGAGTGTGGCTCTTCCACAAAACACCATGACCTGGGCAAGTCTATTTTGAAGAAGTGGCATTAGAAGAAGTTTACGTTTAAAAAATTTGGCTCTCAAAAGAAATTTCAATCGTTATACTGTTGATATTTGGCTCTGTTGACTAATGAGTTTGCCAACCACTGGGCTAGGGCCTCACAAACTTTTTGTTACTATCTTCCAAAGATGGTCCCTTCATAGGTAAGCACATAAATAAACAACTTTTCTTTCTTTGATTTTTTACATATCCCACACACATATATTTTTATATATCTCACCTTTTTCTACTTAATGAAATATCTTGGAAATAGCAACAGTAACTTATTGAATGTCCATTATGTACCAGGCACTATTCTAAGATCTTCAGATGTTTTGACTCTTATAATGTCATCAGAATCCTATGTGGTAGTTGCTCTTTACGAATACCCATTGTTAAGAGGGTAATTTTCCACGATTTCACAGCTGGTAGTTGACAGAGCCTGGATTCAGTCACAGGCAGTATGACTTTAGATAGGGTGTTCTTTGTCACTATATACTGCTGCTCATGGGTGAGTCCTATTGCTACAAAGCACCCCCTTACTCTTCTTAAGGTCAAGGTAAGAAATGTATATTGAATACTTGCCATGGCCAGGCTCAGGCTGGGGTTCAGCAGAGAATACGAAGGACTAGGTCTCCGCCCTCATGGAATTAGCATCCCACTGCCCACGACTACCTGTCAACCAAGGCAGGAGGAGGGAAACCCACACATCCCATACTCACATGTGCATATACAGGTCTGCTGTTCGACACACCCTGTTCCTTTGTCCACTGGTCCTTTACTCAGCCCCTGAGTTGACGGCCTTTGATCCCACCGCTATACGTGGGAACATGGAGGTCCAGACAGAGGTAGACACAAGAGATCATGATGTGGGCCTCATGAGCCTCATCCCCTGCCCCCTGGGATCCATTTCAGCAGGCCTAGTGGGGCGTGTTTCTAATCCAGGACCCAACCATTGTTTGAAGTTAGGAACAATTGAAGGGCAACAGAGCTATAGATAGATCCACAGCTGCTGTCACCTGTTCCAGCTTGGGCACTGGGCCTGAGCATTGTCTACATGGGGGCGCTCTACCAGTGAGGGCCCACTGGGGGTGGAAGGTTGGCCCAGTTCAGCTCTAGAGAGACTGAGTCAGAGGCTAAGACAAAGAGAGTCTCACAGGGCAGAGAGAGATTGGGTGACAGATCAACACCCTTAAGAGATAAGAGATACTCCCACCAAATACACAAAATGCTGAGATTGGTTGGGGTTAATCTACACAGCTATGGAGACAGTGAGGGCCTAAGACTAAGGTTGAACTCAGATTCAGCAAATCAGAGACCCAGAACAGTTCAGTCCAGCAAAGGTCTTTTGCCCACTCCTCCATCTCCAGGAGGGCTGCATGTGCGCATTTCTCTCTGCAGCAGTCAGATCCCAGTTTCTTCTGGGCAGTCTTAGGAGGTAGTCTTGGGAGTGTTCTGGAAGGCCCCTGAGTCTTTGAAAGGGAGAGGTGCTGCTGGGTCTAGTTGTAGCTTTAGTTCACTGTGACCTTAGGCAAGGACCTGTCTCTTCCTCTGTGCCTCAGTTTCCCCAACTGTTCAATGAGAGAATTGGTTTGCATGATCACTAAAGGCCCTTTTATCCTCTGATGCTTGCCAGGATATTTCCCCTCCTGTGTCTAACCTCCCTCCCTCTTGCTGCAGCTGAGTCCACAGTCCCCTCCTTTATTTGCCCTTCGTGAGGATGGGGGACAGCTGGTTCCCCACCCCCTCCCCCTAGTAACCTTTCAGCCATAAATCCATGCTGAGGCATCGCTCCTCCGGATAAACAGTCCTGATGCCTTTTGGCTGCCCTCATCCTATTTCTGCTTGAAGTATCAGAGCTGGGGCCCACTCAGGCCCTCTGCAGCTGCCCAGGGCCTCAGGAGGGGGACAAGCCTTGGACAAGCAGGGCCCCCACCACCCCCAGGGTGCAAGGGTAGAGGGCCCCTCTTTGGGCCTCCCCACCTCACAGGTGGACCGTTATGGCAGCCGCCTCCTAAGTCAGTCTTCCTGCCACCGGTCTCGCCCCTTCAGTTCATCCTCCACACCAGCTGCCACAGGGATCTTGTGAACACATAAATCTGACCACATGGTCAGATGCCCTTGCTCAGAACTCTTTGATGAAAAACATAAAAATGTCTTTGATGGCTCCCCAACTCCTGCAGGATAAAGCACCAAATCCTAATCTGGCTTTTGAAGCCCTTCACAGTCTAGTCCCAACTGCTCCGTCCAGACTTACTTCCCTTTATGCCCCCTGTGGCTCAGCCTCACCCTGGCCCAGCCTCAGAGTTTGAGTTCATGCTCTGTCTTCTCTCTTCTATCTTCAGTGCCTCTCCCTGGCCAGGTCCCTCCTCTCTCACCTGGATGGGCACAGCCTCCTTATCTCTTGCCCCTTCCAGTCCGTTCTCTATATGGCAGCCCAAGTGATCATTATTACATTTCAGACCACTTCCTGTCCTGCCCTAACAACATCCTGTCACACATGCAATAAAGCCCAGAGCCCCTTCCAAGACCTACAAGACTCTCAGAGAGCCAGCCCCTGCCTACCTGTCTACTCTCACCTTTTAAAACCTCGCTCCCACGCCAGCGGCACTAGCATTGTGACAGGGCCTCAAACACACCACCAAGCTATTTTCTGCTTCAAGGCTTTTTATTTACTGTTCCTGCTGCTTGGAATATTCTTCCTTTGGCTATTAGCCTGCTGTCTCCTTCTCATTCTTCAGGTCCCACCTTGAAAGTCACCTCTTCAGCCCTGACTGGTTTGGCTCAGTGGATAGAGCGTCGGCCTGCGGACACAAGGGTCCCAGGTTTGATTCCGGTCAAGGGCATGTACCTTGGTTGCAGGCACATCCCCAGTGGGGGGTGTGCAAGAGGCAGCTGAATCAATGTTTCTCTCTCATCGATGTTTCTAACTCTATCCCTCTCCTTTCCTCTCTGTAAAAAAATTAATAAAATATATTTTTTTAAAAAGTCACCTCTTCAAAGAGGCTCACCCTGTCCAAATAGAATAGAGTTCAGCCACATTACTCTCCACAGCATTACTCTGTTTAGTTCTTTCATAGCATGTGCCACAATCTTTCATTACCTTAAAACCTGCGTTTGCTTGTTTATTTACTGCGCCTTTATGAGGGAAGGGACCTTTTGTCATGCCCCTCTCCTTGCCAGTCTTGGTGTCAAACTTGCTTTTATTCTTTAAACTCTTTCATTCTAACATCTTTCTTGAGTGCTTTTCCTTTTCTAGACACAGATTAGATGCTGTCAAATGCAAAGTGCATTGAATTCATGTGTCTCTCCTAGTTGTAGCATTTTAACAGAGTTCTTCAGTGCCTTTTCCAAAGGACTTCCAGGCACCGGGGTGCATTGGTGGCAGATGTGATTTGGGCTGGAGCAAGTTCCTAAATCACTCCTTCTTTGCCTACCTGCCTGGCATCTCGGGCTAGAAGATGAGAGGCCAGAGGGACTATGCCCCTTTTGGGCTTCACCCCATTGCTCATTGCTCATGGAAATCTCCCCCAAAATAGCCCTGGCTCAGCAGCTGTCTGTAGGTCTGGCTGATACTAAGCTGTGGGCTCAGGAGTCTTGGCAACTATTTGCTTTTCTGAGTCCTTTGGTGGAAAGGAGTTGGGGAGACCTAGGTTCTGGTGTCTAGCTTGGCTCCACCCCCTCTACATCCTAAGACTTCAGTCACTGTCTTTGACAACTTTGGTCTCTACCCTGGATCCTACCCCTTCCCTACAACTCTGTTCTTAACTAGGCCCAAGTTTCCCTGGCTGTGCCGTGGGGGGTGTAGGTGGCCGGTAAGATTTCAGTCTTTAAGGGCAGTGACAGGCCTGTCCAGAGCCCCTGAGGCCCAGTCCTCTCTGGCAGCCCTTCCCAGCACTGTTAGTACCTTAAGTGCCTAGAGATTGTAGTTCTGGAGAGGATCTTTCCAGCCCAGGAGGGTGGACACATGATAGGCCAGGCTGCAGGTGACCCAGCTGCCCTCATGCTGGTCCTGACCAAAGTTGCCTTCTCCTTTCCTGGTTTTCCTGTGCTGGGGTAGACAGCGCACCTTGGGAGTGGGATTCTGGAGTCTGGCCTTGGCCTCCCTCTCCCCCCACCAGGGCCTCGGTGTCCTCAGCTAAGCTGAGGGCCTGGATCAGACAATTTCCCTTCCGGCCCTGATGTTCCTGATTCCAGATGCTCTGCGAGTCTTTAAAAAAATGGAGGGAGCAATGTAAAAGATTCAGAAAAGTACAGAGAATAACTAACAAACCATTATACACATTTTGTCATATTTGTTTCAAATCTTTTGTAGCAGGATTCTAGCACTGCAGAGTTCTAATGATCCCAGATTAAATACCCCAGGATTCTAATGACCGGGGATTCTAACACCCCAGAATTCTAAACCTAGGTGCACATATGTGTTGGCTCTGTACTGATAATGCTGGGAAGAGAAGGCAGGAAGAAAGACTTGGGGCTCTCTACCATGGCTACTCAGTGGATGAGTTTATTGGAATGAGAGGGTAGTTATCAAGAAACAAAACTTCCAGAGTTGCTAATGCTTAGAATCCTCAAGTCCTAAAGTTGGAACAGATCTCGGAGGTTGTCCGGTCCAAAGCCTCAAGCCCTGTGCAACCTCTGCTTGATTCTTCCTTGCTATTGGCAGGTTCACTTTCTTCCTAGGCCCCGTTTTCAATCGCTAAATGGCTCCAAGTGTGAAAAAGTCATTTTTGTGTGTGTATGTCCAAACTCATGCTTCCTCGTAACTGCCCCATTGATCTGCTCTTGAGTTTACATCAGGCTCCCTCTGCTCCAGAACAGCTCTTTAGGTATTTAAAGTTCTGTACTTTAAGCCTGGCCGGCATGGCTCAGTGGTTGAGTGTCGACTATGAACCAGGAGATCATGGTTTGATTCCCCATGCGGGCTTGAACCCCAGTGTGGAGCTTGCAGGAGGCAGCTGATCAATGATTCTCTCTCATCAATGTTTCTACCTCTCTCTCCCTCTCCCTTCCTCTCTGAAATCAATAAAAAATATATTTTAAAGAGAAATATTATTAAAAAATAAATAAATGAAGTTGGTACCTTAAGTCCTTGAGATTGTAGCCTTTGTTGTCTCACTGAGGTGCATCTTGGATTTCCTCATTGCATTGTCATAACCTGTCTGTGAGTTCATCTCAGCAGAAGGTGTGCCATGGGTAGTAAGAGTGAATTTACAGGGCTGGTCTAGACCCATTTCTTTTGCTTGGTTTCTCAGCCCCAAGTTTATACACTGAGCAGGTACTTTAGAATTCAGACCAACATTATTCTTGGTATCAGCTAGGCTTCTTAGAAATTCTGATTATCCAGGCTAATTGTATTGCTTGGGCCCTAGGCAAGAAGCCCTGCTTTCTGAGCATGTTTGAACAGTGAGCACAGTTTTCCCCACCCTCTGGGTTTTTTGTAAATTGCTCAGGCCCAGATCCTTAGCCTCTGACCCATAAGGAGATTAAGACCTTAAAATATAAATGATCTATCAATTTTGGTTAATTGTCTTATTCAACATTTCAAATTTCTTTACTTTCTGTTACGTGCAGGTGCTCTGCATGGTGCTGGGCATCTAGACCAAGCTCTTGCCCGTTAGTGTGAGGAAGCAGGCAAGAAGCAATCTAAATGCTACGACGAGAATTGAAACCAAATGATACTCTCACAGATACAATGTGGAGAGAAGAAAGGGTACATAGTATAGGGTCCCATCCATCTAAATGAGGAAAACCGATCTGTGACATTAGAAGTGGGGACAGGAGGTGAGGGGGCATGATTGAAGAGGGTGTGAGTGGGATGCCGGCAATTTCAGTTTCTTGAACAGGGTGTGTTTACTTTGTGAAAATTCATCAGACTGTACAGAATATTCACCACAGCCCTGACTGTTATGGCAGAATGGCCGAGAACAATCTACATGTCCACCCGAAGGAGTCATTTCACAACATGGGGAAATATCTGTAGGATGAATTCCTAAAAGGGTCTGGGCATTTGAAATTTTGATAGATATTGCTAAATATGGCATATATTTGCAACATGGTTTTCATGTACCATACATGCAGTAAAGTTCATCTTATGCATACAGCTCAATCAGTTTTACAGAATGAACACACCTGTACAACCGCCACTCGGCTCAGTACACACGGCGTTTCCTGCATTCCAGAGGCTGCCCCTGTGCCCTCTGTGGTCATTACCCTCCCTCGAAGGACCACTCTTCCATTTTTATCATACGGTAGTTTTGCCTGTTTTGAAGGATATAGGGTTGAAAATATATCTTTGAAATTATTTCTGTGTATTTTGTGGAATATAGATACATCTGTGTATTTGGAACTGGTATCTTGTTGGTACAGAAGATTTCTCTGTGTGAGCTCAGCCTGACGTCTGCCTGTAATCCTGGCTCTGGGTCTCTGTCCAGTGTGTGTCCAATGTCTGGGTGTCCAGTGTCTAAGGTTCCTGGATCCTTTGATTCTCTGACTAAAATTCTGTGGTGTCACCAGGGCCTGAATGGGATGATGGACAGGAGAGCCTGGAAGTGCCCTGACACATTCCAAAGCCCCTATCAGGCTGAGTGCCAGCACCCCCAACCCTTGTTGAAAGTAAGGTGCGGGAGGGGGCTAAGAGTGGGAAGTAGGCTTCCTGTGAATCTTGAATGTCAGAGTATGAAGGGGCTCCTAAGTGGTCTAAATTTCCTAGATTTCCTTTCTCTTCAGCCAAAGCATTCCTTTATGTCTGTGGTCCCAGGTCTGGTTTTCTTCATGTGTAATTTCCCCAGGGGACTCCAGAGAGGTGGGGCTAGAGGTTGGGTAAAGAGACAGCATCTAGGTGTTCGGAGAGAATGTCTCACTCTCTCTGCTTCTCTTTTTGACCTGGTTTCAGACACTGCTTATCTGTGAAATTTGGCTAGTGTTTTCCTTTCTCTGGGCCTCAGTTTCCTTGGGTGTTAAAGAAAGTTGGACTAAATAGTCCCAGAGGGCATTCTGTGGTTCCCCCTCTCTGAGTCTCCTTGCTCTCCGAGAGTTCTGGAGTTTGTGGGTCTTTTTCTGGGTATATGATACTCCCTTTGACTCAGTTTCTCTCCCCAAGCCCCTCAGTTTTCCCAAATCTCTCACTGCTTTGTCCCTACCCATGTAAGTCTCTGAATCCCAGTCTCCCTGTCTCTCAGTGAAGTGTCTCTCTTCAGCCTTTGTGCTCCCCTGACAATGGGAGGTAAAAATAGCCCAGGGGCTGTGCTGGTGGAGATAAAAGGGAATTTGACTTTTGTGTCCTGTGGCCAGGCTGGGGGGGCTGTGACACGTGGAGATTGCTGACATAGCTCTCCTCCGCGCTGACCTTGACGGCGGCAATAAAAGGGGGAGCCCAACTCCCAGCCCTTACCGTGGTACTGAGGTGGGTGATCAGGGCTGGGGTTGGATCTGAAGGAGGTACAGGTGGGCCAGTGGGTGAGGGTACCTATGGGTTGGTATGAGTCTCCTCATACTGTGGAAGAGGATGCTCTGATGTTTGAGTGTGTGTGTGTGGCGGGGGTGGGGGGGGTGTTGGGGGCTCACCAGGGAGGCTGAGGTGAGGAGCCCCAGGAAATCACCTGGGTCCTATGGATTGTTGGATCATGCCCCAGTTTGGGGCCCCTGGTCCCTCAGTTCCTCTCTCGCTGCCATCTTCCAGTGTCTGCTGCCTTGGACCACCTTAAACCTCCAAGATTTCTAGTCCCTTATCCTCCACCTCTCAGTACTACCACCATGATGGATGTGAGTGAACTCGGGGAGTCTGCCCGCTACCTCCGCCAGGGCTACCCGGAGATGATGAAGGTGCACACTGTCGCATGGGATGGTAAGTGAAGGCAGAGGGGCCACAGCCACAGAGAAGCCTTTATGGACTTAGACCAGGAGTCGGGAGGGTGACACTGAGCTCAGGGCTGAAGGAGCATGCACTCTGGCCTGATAGCTTTAGCCCTGGACCTTTCTCTTAGAGTCTGGGGTCCTGAGACTAAGTTCTGTGTGTATCACTGTTTGTGAGCAAGCCTCGGTTTACTCCTCTGTAAAATGGGACAATATCAGAGCTGCAGTCTGTGGCTAGAACCTGGGGCCACTGAGGTGAGAGTGATTGGTATGGGTGCAGGCTGTTTCCACATGTCCCAAAAACCTGTGCTGGAGTTATTCTTAGTGCTTTCCATAGAGCCAAAGCCTCTGTTTATTAGGGACAGGAATAAAGACTACTATTTATGACTTGGTTTGTTCATAGGACAATAATAATAGGCAGTGCCCATTGTGTGCCAGGCCCAGAGCAGATGACCTTCCATGCATGAGCTCAACAACTTGGGGAGGTGGGGACCAGGGCCAGGGCCAGCTTCATGTGCCATTCTGCATTTGCAAAGGGCACTAACCTCAGAAAGGCCTCATGTTTGATTTAACACTCTGTCACCATCTTGAAATTTTTTTAAATATATTTTTTTATTGATTTCAGAGAGGAAGGGAGAAGGATAGAGAGATAGAAACATCAATGATGAGAGAGAACCATTGATTGGCTGCCTCTTGCACGCCCCCAACTGGGGATTGAGCCCACAATCTGGGCATGTGCCCTTGGCCAGAATCAAACCTGGGACCCTTCGGTCCACTGGCCGATGCTCTGTCCACTGAGCCAAACCATCTAGGGCCCATCTTGAAATTTTTAATACTTTTTTTTTTTTAACAAGGGGTCTGCACTTTAACACTGGGGCCTACAAGTTATGTAGCTGGTCCTGATTGAAGCACTTGGCTAGTAAGTGGCAGGACAGGGAACAGAACCCGGTGGTCTGCAGCCTGAGTCCCTGCCTTTAACCAATGTGACATATGGGCTCCCTGAAGCTCTGGGACCAGCTGGCCAGGCAGGAAGATATACAAGACACAGAGTTAGGAGACCTGTGTTTGAGTCTTCAGTGAAATGGAGGAGGTGGAGTCGCCTTTAGAATTATGTGCCTGACATTGAGGGCTGCTCCATATGGGACCTCAGGAGATGCCCACAATATTTTGCTATTGTGGGAAAGGCCCAGAGAGGATGAGGGATTTTCCTGAGGTCACAGGGCACATGTGGCAGAAGCAGGAATCTGAGCCCAAGTGTGTAATCAGGGCAGTGAAGGACTTACCCATCAGGGAACCCCCTGGGAAGATCCTTAGAGCCCCTCTCAGCTCTGCCTTGACAGGAGCCTGAGTCTGGAAGGATCTACTCTGGGTATTCCTGCGTCCTGACAGAGGGGATACTGGGAGGGGCACACCTTATGGACATGGCTTGGGAAACCCAGATGGACCCCCAGCCTCTGAGTATGCCTCGGCCACTCTCAACCTAGGGAAGAAGCGGGTCTGGGTACCTGATGAACAGGATGCCTACGTGGAGGCTGAGGTCAAGTCAGAGGCTACTGGGGGCAGAGTCAACGTGGAGACCAAAGACCAGAAGGTTTGGCTGCCCCTTTCCCCGGTGTTAGTTCCTCCACCTCCCGCCTCCCTCCTCCCACCAGTATGCAGCTGTTGGCCAGCTGTCTGTATGAGAGGGGGTCTTGGGAGGGTACAGGGGTGAGAGGTGGAAGTCAGTGAATACCTGCCTGCCCGCCCGCCCGCCACTCCACTATATGGCCTCCCTGGCAGATGCTGATGGTGCGGGAAGCAGAGCTGCAGCCCATGAACCCGCCCCGCTTTGACTTGCTGGAGGACATGGCCATGATGACGCACCTAAACGAAGCCTCGGTGCTGCACAACCTACGCCAGCGCTATGCTCGCTGGATGATCTACGTGAGCCAAGAATTGGGGAGGGGCCAAGGGTGTGGAGGGGATGTGTATGGTTGGGGCGGGGTCAAAGCAGCAGGGGCGGGGCTAGAGGAAGAGCCACACGCCATGGGGACAGGACTATGGAGAAGGGGAGGGGCTTGTGCAGTGGAGGCGGGGCTAGGAGAAAAGGGGAGGGCTTGTATAGTGTGGGCGGGGCTATGGAGAAGGGGCGGGGCAGTGGGCGGGGCTAGAGGTGGAGCAGGGTGATGTCATGGGGCTGTAGAAGTGGGGCTACGGGCTGAGACAGCGCTAGAGATGGGGCTGGAGTTTCAGCTCTGGGAGTGCAGTGGCGGAGCTTCAGCGTGGGGGGCGAGGGTAGAGCTCCACAGTGGGGCCATGGAGAAGGGGACATGGCTGTGGGCAGGAGTTAAGGCTGGATTGGGGCTGGGCAGCCACAGAGGGTATCACGTGGCATAGTTAAGTGGCTCCTTGGGAAATATTGCAAAGGTCATGGTTTTGTGAGGGCTGGGTCCTGGGAATGGGAACTTGGCCTCCAACAACCTATCTATACGCTTTCTCCTCAGACTTACTCGGGCCTCTTCTGTGTCACCATCAACCCCTACAAGTGGCTCCCGGTCTATACGCCCTCCGTGGTGGCCGCTTACAAGGGAAAGCGCCGCTCGGAGGCCCCACCCCACATATATGCGGTGGCAGATAACGCCTACAATGATATGCTGCGAAGTAAGGGCTGCCTGGACTCCTCTTCCTCTCCCCAGCCAAGACCCCTACCCCAGCTACAGGGAAACTTCTTTAAAGGACGCCTTCCCTCCACTTGCATTGCCCTTTGATACTGCCAGACCCTCTAGCATAGCCATTGTCTCTCCAAGTGGGAACTGGCCCGCGGACTGTAGGGTCCTATCTGCTCCTTCCCATCTCTGGCTCTGGTTGGTGGAGGGGCTGCCCCAGTGCCATGGATACCCAATGTGCTCCACCCGTGGCTGGTCCCTCATCGTGGCTAACTTCTGTATCTCCTTCCCATTCCTCCAGACCGAGAAAACCAGTCCATGCTAATCACGTAAGTGTGCGGCTCTGGGGATGGGGTGGGAAGTGCTGGCCATCTGGCAGGAAGGGAATGGAACTAAAATCATATCCCAGGGTTGGTTCTAAAGTGGTGCTTAGGGAAAGACTAAGCTAAATTTACCACCTGAAGCTAAATTAGAGCATGTTCTCTGCCCCCATTCTGGGTAGACATGTTATGGATAGTAAGCAGGAAGGGGATACCCAAGTACCAGATGATCACCAGCCCTGATCGCCCCTCTTTCCAGGGCTGGAATCTTTCCCCACCTTGATCTTTTGGGAGTTCTGATTTTGTCTTAATGGGAATGGGGCATTCCTCTTCCTTTCCTCCTTCTTACCTTCTCCTTACCTCTGGGTCTTATTTCTGATCCTTTGTTTGTCTCCATGGGAAAGTGATAGAATTCTTACATGCCAAGTTCATGTCCAGCCAAGCCAATATGGACATGGTTTGTGTATGAGTGTGTGTGTACATGCAGCCTGGTTTTAGAGCAAGGCCTTTGAAACCAGATAGAACTGGGTTCATGTTCTGTGTTCACTTCTTCCTGCTGATGTCCTTAGGCCTCTGAGTCTCATCAGTAACAACAGAACAATCCTACCCACCTACCATGCAGAGCTAGGAGTCAGCATTTTAATGTACATACTTGGCACACAGCAGGGACAGTCACATAACTTCTCTGAGCCCCATTTCCTTATGCATAAAATGGGGGTGATGATGGTGCCTACCTTTTCTCCTTCTTACCTTCTCCTTATCTCTGGGTCTTATTTCTGATCCTTTGTTTTTAAGGCTTAAATGATTAAATGAGCCAATACAAGTAAAGAAAGCACTTGGCCCAGTGCCTGGCACTAAATCTGCACTTAGTGAACGGTGGCATTGAGTGTTCTCATCTCACGGGGGCGGGGGTGGGGGGGGCGGGTAATGATCTATGTACACTGGCCTGCTCTGTAAACAACTCAGTGCCTCTGAGGGCTGATCTCTTCTGGTTTTTGTTTTTTGAGTTGGGGTCCTAACTTGGGAGCTGGGTTGGGGAGGGCAGAGGGGCCCTGCTTGTGGAGTGGGACACTGAGGGATGGGAGGAATTAGAGTGGCCAGGTGGGCATTGGTGACTTATGTTTGTGTCATCCAAGCGGAGAGTCGGGGGCCGGTAAGACGGTTAACACCAAGCGGGTCATTCAGTACTTTGCCATCGTCGCTGCCCTGGGAGACGGGCCAGGCAAGAAGGCCGTAAGACTCGCCCACTTGGGCGCTGCTCACCACTGCTTCTCACTGTTTTTCTTTTTGTTTCTCCCCCCCCCTTTTTTTTTCTTTTTATGTTGATTCCCCAGAGCCTCCAGCCCCGCCTGAGCCTTCCACCTTAGTGGGGGACTCTGGCCTGAGCAAGGCTTGACCAAAGAAGCTATGGCCACCTCTGCTATGCTGTGCCACCCAGGCCCAGGCCTGTCGCAGTGTTTCCATCTGTAACACAGAGGGGTGGGACCACATCGCTATTCCTAAACTTTTTATGTAGTTTTTCCCTCACATTGTGACCTTCATATTTTGAGAGAGTTTACCAAATAGGCCGTTTTTGCTAAGAAGTGATTATTTTTTTGGTTTTCATGCACCGAAGAGAGTTACCTGCTGTCAGTCAAACAAGCAGGCTTATGAGGAGTTTAGCCAGAGCCAAAGGCACTTGGCAGCATTCACAACAGCAGGGTAGGGGACAATTTTGCACCCCTGATTACTGTATGGTTTTTGAAAATTTCTGAAACAATGGGGGACCAGTGTTTTGTTTTTGTTTTGAAGTAAACATCCATTCCCAGCCCCCAGGCCAGTGATTCCCATCCCTGTGTGTGCTCCTCTCCATCTGCCTCCGCAATGGCGGCCTTCTCTTTCCAGAGCCCAAGGCCGCCTCCCACACAGTCCTCCTTCCCGGTCCTGTTGAGCCTTGCTTTATTCTGGGGCATTTTTCTTTTTTCTAATTTTCTTTTCTTTTCTCCACTTTAAGTTTTTTTCTTTTTGCCTTTTTCTTTTCCCCATTTGAATTTCTTGATTTTTTATTTTTATTTCAGTTTTGTTTTTTTGTTGTGGTGGTGGTTGTTTTTGTTGTTTTGTTTTTGCTGTTGACTTTTTGGTACTCTTTCCTCCTTCCTCTCCCCACCCCGTTTTCCAACCCCCTGTGAGGGTGCTGCAGAAAGTTGGGGCTTGGTCCTCTAATAGGAATGGTGGGTAGAAGGAGGCCAGAGCGAGCGGGGTAGGGGCAGGGCGGCCTCTGGTCAGAAAGGACTTCAGGGGATGGGCTCCTGCCTTTTCTCTCCTGCCTCTGTCCCCCCAACAATATCTCTGAGGGGTTGTTTCAGTCCTGGGCTCCCCGGAGGTGAGTGAATAACCAAAGTTCCCTGGTGGCATGGTATCTGTCACTTTAGAATCCATTCTTCCTTTCTCTCCCTTTCAGTCCCCCCAGAGATATTGTTGGGGGGACAGAGGCAGAAGGGAAATGTCAAGAGCATGTTCCCCGAGCTCCACTCCACACAATCTTAGCCAGAGCTTTGGAGCAGGCCTCTTTTGGGCTGCCAGGACCCAGGGTCGGGAAGAGAAGGAAAGGGAGTGGAGGGAAGAAAAGGATGAGGCTAGGAGAGGACAGTGTGGGGGAGCCTTTCAATTCAGTAAGTCTCTCTAGGTGAGACATATGGGGGCTGTGGGTGTTGTGGGAGGCAGAGAGATGCCTGGGCTCAGTGCCTTCTCTCTCCCACTTACAGTGTGGCGCTGAGTAGGTTACTTCCCTGCTCTGAGCCTTAGTTTCCTCATTTGCAAAGTAGGGTAATAGTAGGCACCTGGCAGGGCCATTTTAAATAATAGTACGTGTACAAGTTAATTGCGCCATGAAGATGTGCCTGATCACAATGTAAAGGAGAGGGTGGAGAAGGGCTCACGGAGGTGAGGGTACGAAGGTTCAGGCGAAAGAGATCTCTTCCAGCCATAAAGCATCTGGGAAGCCTTCCTAGAGGAGGGGGCATTTGAGCTGTTGCTCTGAAGAGGATTTTAGTCAGGAGCCTCTACCGCTTGGGGCAGGGGCCACTTCCTGGAGTGCGGGAAATGATGGGATATGGAAGAGGCCAGAGACAGCTGGGGGAGGGGAAGGGCTGCTAATTGTAGACTCCCCCAGACTCACCCCCCTGCCATGCCTGCTCCTACTTTCTAGCAGTCCTCTTGTAACAGACCTGGGAGGGTGAGGTGGGGGCGGGGCGGGGGGGGGGGGGCTAACATTCACTGTCCTGCTAACTACTGTCACCCTGGCCTGGTGAGACCTCACACCCTCTAACATTGTCTTCTTTCTCCCCCCAGCAATTTCTGGCCACAAAGACTGGGGTAAGTATGGGGCCAGTGTGAGTGGGGCAGGCAACAATTATGAAGACCTGGGAACCTGCCTTTCCCCTTCCCAACCAGAGGTGTCTGGGGTGGGCTGTTACCTGGGACAGAGGCTGCTCTGGGTCCCAGTCAGTGAGCATACCTCACCCCACCAGGGTACCCTCGAGGATCAAATCATTGAGGCTAACCCTGCTATGGAGGCTTTTGGCAATGCCAAGACCCTGCGGAATGACAACTCGTCCCGCTTTGTGAGTGGCCACAGTGGGAAGGGTGGGTGGGTGGAGCGGATCGGCAGCAGGGAGACACGGGTGGTGGGAGCCTTCAGCTGATAGGGCAGCATGGCTGGGCCCTCTGACTGAGGCTGCACCCCTGCCCACAGGGCAAGTTCATCCGCATTCACTTTGGCCCCTCGGGGAAGCTGGCATCTTCGGATATTGACAGCTGTGAGTTTGGGCGAGGCGGGGAGGGCGGGGACGGGGCAGAGGCCACGGTCTGAGTCTTTCTGCTCAGACGGAGCATCCCTCAAGTCCTTGGCTCCTGCCTGTTTCAGGCACTCCTTTCCATCCCCAGGCCACCGCCCAGCTCAGGCCCCTCAGTTCTTACCTGGAACATTCCACCAGCCTCCATTTGGTCTCCCGGCCTCCGTTCCTCTGCTCTTTATGATTGGGCCCTTACCCCACTCCAGTCCTTTCTCTGGTCCTAATAGGGTGGGCCTGTGCCCATCCTGCCCCAGCCTCATCTCTACACATCAAGTCCTCATCCTTCCTGGCAGCCCCTCCTAACGCCTGTTGGGTTGATGCCCATCCGCCTCACCCAGTCCAGCTGCATAGACACCAGGTGCTCAGGCCACATGCGCAGAGGGTCTGCCACACTGACCACTCACCACCTTGGGATTCCTGGTCAGATCCTGATGAATAAGCACAGACATATGGTGATAGGCAGGGAACAGCATAATTCATGCCCCGACTGACCACGTGCAGACACATGGAGCTCTGCCCACACACACACTGACACACCGAAGGAGGGGTTGTGGGTGAAGGAATGAAAGCATAGATGAAAGAATGGACAAAGGAATATCCCCACACAGATACCACATTCACATACCCACACACAGTTACACATGGGGATGCACACACATTCCCACATTGTGACATGCAAGACGGAGAGACACACACTGTATTTTTTGTGTTTTTTTATTGACTTCAGAGAAGGGAGAGGGAGGGAGAGATAGGAACATCAATGATGAGAGAGAACCATTGATTGGCTGCCTCCTGCACGCCCCACACTGGGGATCAAGCCTGCAACCTGGGCATCTGCCCTTGACCGGAATCGAACCCGGGACCCTTCAGTCCGCAGGCCGACGCTCTATCCACTGAGCCAAACCAGCTGGGGCAAGAGACACACTTTAGTACATGCTGATGTATACAGGCAGTGCCTCTACACACACCCCTGCCCCTCACCCACAACCCTGCCCTGTCCCTTCAGTCCTATTGGGGTGACCCGCTCTGGGGAGGTGCAGAAGATGGTAGGCCAGCACCTCCCTTTCTCCCAGATCTCCTGGAGAAGTCACGGGTGATCTTCCAGCTGCCCGGAGAGCGTGGCTACCACGTCTACTACCAGATCCTCTCGGGGAAGAAGCCAGAGCTGCAGGGTGAGGGCCAGGGATGGACAGGGTGGGAGAACATAGGACTGGGAGGGAGTGAGAGCTGCCTGTCCCCCATCAGACCAGGCCCTGGGATGTCTGTTTTCTCAGTCTTGCGGGGTCTGTGACATCATGTCTTTCTTCTGAGTCCCTTCTGTCCCCTCCCACTCCCTGGGACTTCTGGTTATTGCTGAGCCCTCTCTCATGCAGGGAACTGGCCGCTGCTCTTGTAAAGTTGTCCCTCCTGTGGTCCTGAGGCTAGAGAGACCCTACTCAGCCCAAAGAAGGGCCAATGGCTCTGTCTAGGCCAGCTCCCCTCTCTTGCAAGCTCCTTGAGGGCAGAGTCTGGTCCTCGCTGTGCCCCAGCACAGGGTCTGGACCAGAGGGGTGTGGCCATGAGCAGTGGTGGAGGGATGAATGTGACATAGGGACGGGCTCATGCCTCAGAGAACCATAAGGAAAGAGAATCCATGGACATGGGGGTGGGGAAGTCCTAGGAGGGTTCTAGACTCTCCTGCAGGGCTGGCCCCCGGGACCCACCACGCTGGGATGGGGTAGGAGAATAGCCAGGTGAACACAGCTGGACCCACCCTCTTCGCCTGTGTTCCCCAGACATGCTGCTTCTGTCTGTGAACCCCTACGACTACCACTTCTGCAGCCAGGGTGTCATCACCGTGGACAACATGGATGATGGGGAGGAGCTCATGGCCACTGACGTATGTCGGGTGGGAGCAGAGTGGGTGCCTGCAGCGTGGGGCCCTGCGACGCTGGGTAGAGATCAGGGAGCAGCTGCAGTGCCCTGAGCTTGGCTGGACCCTGGAGGAGCCCAGACATCTCTGATCCTGCCATCCCCACTGCAGCATGCCATGGACATCCTGGGCTTCAGTGTGGACGAGAAGTGCGCCTGCTATAAGATTGTGGGTGCCCTCCTGCACTTCGGAAACATGAAGTTTAAGCAGAAGCAGCGGGAGGAGCAGGCTGAGGCCGACGGCACCGAGAGTGAGGGGCCCTGGCCCTGATCCCAAAGTCCTGTTCATGACCATTAGCCCTAACCCTCGTCCACAGTCTTTGACCTCAGTCTTAACTGGCCTGATTGTGACCCCTGACTTAACGCCAGACCCTCACCCTCCTGAGCTGCACAATCTGTTGACCCTGAATTTGACCCTTCCTAGCTTCCCCTCCCTGATGCCACGCTGAGGCCATTTGAGCCCCCAGGTGCTCTAATTGTTGGTTCCACCTCCTCATCCCACCCATGTGCCCTGCCAGGTGCTGACAAGGCTGCCTACTTGATGGGAGTCAACAGTGGGGACCTCCTCAAAGGCCTTCTGCACCCCCGAGTGCGTGTGGGGAACGAGTATGTGACCAAGGGCCAGAGCGTGGAGCAGGTGAGCTGCTTGCAGACCAGGGTTGACCCGGGACAGCTGGGAAGGGTCCTCTCCTTGCCAGGTCCCAGCTCAGCATCCCCACAACTTCAGGTGGTGTTTGCCGTGGGGGCTCTGGCCAAGGCCACCTACGACCGGCTGTTCCGGTGGCTGGTGTCTCGGATCAACCAGACACTGGACACAAAGCTGCCCCGGCAGTTCTTCATCGGGGTCCTGGACATTGCTGGTTTTGAGATCTTTGAGGTGAGGGCAGGCCCACACCCAGGGCCATGGGTGGGTGGGGGCAGGAGCCTGGGCTTCTGCTTGGGGGCAGGGTGAACTCATACACATTCCTGTTCTTTGGGCCTCCCTGTCCTGCTGAGCCCGGCACCTCCTTCTGCAGTTTTATTTTTCTTTCTTTCTTTCTTTCTTTCTTTCTTTCTTTCTTTCTTTCTTTCTTTCTTTCTTCTTTCTTTCTTTCTTTCTTTCTTTCTTTCTTTCTTTCTTTCTTTCTTTCTTTCTTTCTTTCTTTCTTTCTTTCTTTCTTTCTTTCTTTCTTTCTTTCTTTCTTTCTTTCTTTCTTTCTTTCTTTCTTTCTTTCTTTCTTTCTCCCTCTACAGTTTAATAGCTTCGAGCAGCTGTGCATCAACTTCACCAATGAGAAGCTGCAGCAGTTCTTCAACCAGCACATGTTTGTGCTGGAGCAGGAGGAGTACAAGCGGGAGGGCATTGACTGGGTCTTCATCGACTTCGGCCTGGACCTGCAGCCCTGCATCGACCTCATCGAGAAGGTGGAGCCTGGCGCAAGCTCACTGCAGCGGGGAGGGTGTGGGTGCAGTGAGTGAGCATGTGCAAGTGTGCATGTAAGTGTGTGACTGTGCATTGAAGTGAACTTGTGCCTGTGTACAGCTCTGACTATGTCTCTGTACATGCCATGAATGGGAATGTGTGCATGTGTGTGATAGGTGTGTTGGAGACTGTAAAAGCATGTTGGTGACTATGTGTGAGCATTGTGAGTGTGCATCCCAGCACTGTTGACAATAGCTCCTCATGGGTGGACACAGTTTTGAGTTCACAAGGTCCTATTGCAGCCACAATTTCACTGGACCCTCAGAACTGCCCTGAGAGATGAGTAGGATGTTTGCTTATTTGTTTATTTATTGTGAAACATTATATAAATCTCCCCATTGTGCAAACAATGGGAGAAAGAAAAATCAGAAAATTAGAAAAGTGAAAAGTAAAGGGGAAATAATGTTTCCCCACCCCCCACACAACCAGAATCTTGGCCCTCTGGTTAGTTTCCTCCAAGTCCTGTGTCCTGGGCATTGGTTTCCACTCAGACAGACTCAGGTCTCCTCTTTTTCTCTAAAATGGGTTTTGAACATTGAACATTGAACGAAGAAGGCACAGTAGTTCACGCAGCAGATGGTTTTCAGACAATGCATTTCTGGAATCTCTTGTTGGACATTTATTTAGGTGGTTGACAGTTTTTTCTTCGTTTTTCACTGTTAAAGCAGCACATATTATGCATTTCCCCATTTTGCAGGTTAGGAAACAGGCTTAGGGAGGCTTAAGGGCCCCACAGCTAGTAAGTTTGAACCCAGGAAGCCAAAATTTGAACTCGGCTGCCTTTTTTTACTGTACCTGTGAGTGTGTGTGAGATCATGGAGCTGGGGGCTGATGGGTACAAAGATGCCAGTTTGAGTTTGCACAGTTCTCATAAGCAAAGAGGACAACTCAGAGCTGCGAATTGTGCAGAAGAGGGATGGAGACCAAAATATTCTTTCTGTCTTAGAAGACAGGGCTCCTGGGTGCAGGTATGGTCTCTGCCCTCTGAGCAGGTGGCTGAGGTGGGGCGTCTGGAAAGGCTTCCAGAAGGAGGGGCTCCCGGAGGATGGGCTGGTGCAATGGAGGTCCTTCGATCTTGTTCCCTGTCCCCAGCCGCTCGGCATCCTGTCCATCCTGGAGGAGGAGTGCATGTTCCCCAAGGCCTCCGATGCCAGCTTCCGGGCCAAGCTCTATGATAACCACGCAGGGAAGTCGCCCAATTTCCAGCAGCCAAGGCCTGACAAAAAGCGCAAATACCAGGCCCACTTTGAGGTGGTCCACTATGCAGGTGTGGTAGGTGCCTATTGGAACCCCAGCTCTTGACCACTCTCCTCCCTCTGGGTTTCTCCGCCTTGGCTCAGCACCTGTCTGATCTCTGCCAGGTGCCTTACAGCATTGTGGGCTGGCTGGAGAAAAACAAGGATCCCCTGAATGAGACAGTGGTCCCCATCTTCCAAAAGTCGCAGAATAAGCTCTTGGCCACCCTCTACGAGAACTATGCAGGCTCCTGCTCCAGTACGTGCCAAGGGACTAGATTGCCATTCTGTGGGGACTCAGAGTGATGTTCCTGGAGTGACTGGTCCCCATGTCTCTCCTAGCCGAGCCCCCGAAGTCTGGTGTGAAAGAGAAGCGTAAAAAGGCAGCATCATTCCAGACGGTGTCCCAGCTGCACAAGGTGAGGCCCAGCCTGGGCTTATGCAGGCCTCACCCCTTGGCCTCCAGCCCGTTCTCGCTCCCTGATCTGTCCCCTGCACCCTGGGCGGGCGGCCGTTAAGACTTGCAGTGATGTTTAACTCCTCTCCACGTGAACATCACAGCAAGTCTGTGCTGCTTCCCGTCCCCACGCTGCCTGGGCAGGGTTTGGGGGGTGCAGTGGGGGCCTGAGGGGGACTGGGTGGGGAGTGAAGACTGTGGTGACAGGACCCAGTCAAGCAGAAGAGGGCAGAGGGTCACAGGAAAGAGTGACAGATGTGTGGAGGCACGTGGAGGGGCCTGCCCCCCAGCCCTTAGTGGGCTGATCCACTGCGGTTTCCAATTCTGCCTCCCTGCCCTGTGTGCCTTCTCCCCTCTCCCCACCTCCAGGAGAACCTCAACAAGCTGATGACCAACCTGCGGGCCACACAGCCTCATTTTGTCCGCTGCATTGTCCCCAATGAGAACAAGACCCCAGGTAGTCACCCTGGGGCTAGGTGGGTGGTAGTGGGGGACCATTGAAGGGAGGGGCCCTGGTGGACTGGGAGCTGGATCTTCCCTTCCGCAGAGCCCCCTATATGGACTGTTGGTCTTTCTTTGAGGCATGAGACGTTTGACCTTTTCCTTTAACTCCCACCCGTCTAGGGGTCATGGATGCCTTCTTGGTGCTACACCAGCTGCGCTGTAATGGGGTCCTGGAGGGGATCCGGATCTGCCGCCAAGGATTCCCCAACAGGCTGCTCTACGCCGACTTCCGGCAAAGGTGGGTGTCTTCCTGTCCCAGCCCTGGCTCCTCCCCAGCTCCCCCTACACAGCCACCTTCCCCTTGCCCTCCACCCTGGTGGAGGCAACAGCCTGAGGGGATGAGAAGGGCACACATTTTAGAGTCAAACAGACAATTCCTATCACTGGGAAGGATGCAGTGTGACTGGAGAGGCGGCTGGGCAGGAGTCCAGTGGGAGATGGTGCTGGCTGAGGCCTTGGATATAGAATAAGAAAGAACGAACAAGGGTGGTGACTCCCAGATGTTTTGCTTGAGCCAAACAGGGTTTTTTATTTTGGGGAGATAGTGGATTGGTCCCTACTTTGAACACATAAATTTGAAATGTCTCCAAAGATGTCCTAGAGGAGAAGTCCTGGGTGAGACTGGATTTTAGTCTGGAGATGGGGGCAGGCAGAGCTAGATGCAGATTTAGGAATTGAATGAGGGTTTGTGTGGACCAGACGTTGCATGATGCCTGGCCCCTTGTGAGCACCCAGTCAGTGCTATTAGCTCCTCCCCTCCCTTCCTCAGTTTGGTTTTATTGGGCCACTAGCAGCCTAAGTTCCCTCCCCTTCCAGAAGTAACTGGCCATCCACGCTGACGTATGTATGTACAAATATTGTACGCGAACACGAGTCTGTGGGTTTGTTTTTTCATGTAACCATATGTCTTTAAAAATACATGTATATATTGATTTCAGAGAGGAAGGGAGAGGGAGAAACATCAATGATGAGAATAATTGATGGCTGCCTCCTGCACACCCCCAATGGGGATCGAGCCCGCAGCCCAGCATGTGCCTGACCCTTGACCAGGAATCGAACCATGACCTCCTGCTTCAAAGGTTGACACTCAACTACTGAGCCACGCTGATCGGGCTAACCATATGTCTTGGAGATTGTTCCTTATCATAGGAATAAGTCTGTATCATCCTTTTTTTAAATTTTAATTATGACTTTATTTTTTAGACCAGTTTTAGGTTCACAGCAAAATTAAGAGGAAGGTACAGGAATTTCCCATCTTCTCCCTATCCCCGCACACGCACAGCCTTCCCCGTTTTAAACATCGCCTACTGGGTAGGACAATGTTACTACTGCTGAACCTACATGGACCCATCATTACCACCTAAGTCCACAGTTGGCACTCGGGTCTCTCAGTGCCTTACATCCTGTGGCTTTGGATGAATATGTAGCAATGCGCAGCATCACGCTGGAAATATCCCATCTAGTGCAGCCGTGGGCAAACTACGGCCCACGGGCCGGATCCGGCCCATTCGGCTGTTCTATCCGGCCCGCGGAGCCGAAAGAGCGGAGGGTTCTCTTGCTCTCCCCTCCGCTCCTTTACTTTGAATTTATATTAGTTCACACAAACACTCCATCCATGCTTTTGTTCCGGCCCTCCGGTCCAGTTTAAGAACCCATTGTGGCCCTCGAGTCAAAAAGTTTGCCCACCCCTGGTAGTGCCTGCTTTCCTCATCAGTACCCTAGTGCAGGCTTTTGTGTTTCTCAGGTTTTGCCTTCACAGTGTGGCCACAGCCAACCTGACCTGCACGGCTCTGTGCACACATGCAAATGTGTCCACTTATTGGCTAGAATTCTCTCCCAAATGTTCCTTCAGTTTGAGATGTGCTAAACCATATCACCTTCTTAAACAATTATAAAAATGCTGCATGCCTTTTGTAAGCACTGCAGCCTCTTAAAGAACCTCACTACTGGATGCATTTAAACGGAACCGAGATTTTTCAGAACACACCTACCTCCTAGTCTCACACTGCCCCCCCGACCTCCCGCCAACTTGTTCAGTATGTGTCCCACTGGAGCTCTGCTCCAGCTCTGGAGAGTCCCAGGAACATTCCTCACCAGCCTCCTCAGTCCTTGGCTCCCTGCCCAGCCTCTCCTTACCAGTTCTCCATGCTGTCCCAGGTACCGCATCCTGAACCCCGGTGCCATCCCTGATGACACCTTCATGGACAGCAGGAAGGCCACAGAGAAGCTGCTGGGCTCCCTGGACATCGACCACACCCAATACCAGTTTGGCCACACCAAGGTCAGGGCACAAAGGAGTTAGGGCTGACTCAGGTGTGGGTGGTCACACTGGAAAGAAGACATGCTGGTGGGTGGAGGTTACAGCTATGGCTCCACCCACCCAGGTGTTTTTCAAGGCTGGGCTTCTGGGCATCCTGGAGGAGCTGCGTGACCAGCGTCTGGCCAAGGTCCTGACGTTGCTGCAGGCACGGGGCCGAGGCCGCCTCATGCGCCTTGAGTACCAGCGCCTGCTTGGAGGCAGGTGGGTGTGGACGGAGATGGAGGACCAGGGTTTTGGTGGGACTACTGTCCACTCAGGGAACCACCAGGCTCTTTGGGAACTGAATGAGGGTTTGTGTGGACCAGACTTTGCATCATGCCTGACCCTTGTGAGCACCTAGTCATACTCTCTTGTGGGTCAGATGACCCCTATGGGAGTTAGGGTGTCTCTGAGGGGTAAGGTTCTGTTTTGTGCCCAACTCCCAGCTTCCATTTTGTCACCTCAAAAGTTGGGGTAAGAACACCTATTTCTCCACTCCGGGCCATCCCAGAGCCTGGCCCACAGTGGTTATGACTTAAATGCCAGGCAGTAGAATTTATGTGCATCATCTTGTTTAAAGGATGGGATGGTCCTAAGACATATGTGTTGTGATTATCTCCACTCAGAGCCATCCTGTCACAGCTGGTCAGTGGGAGGGGGCGGGATGGAAGGCAGGAGGTGGAGGTGAGTCCAGGTGGTCTGATCCAGAGCCAGGTGGCTTTGCCACTCCTGGTGTCTTTAGAATATTTGCAAGGGCCACCAGGACATTCAAGGCTTGTGAGCCCCTTCCCTGTAGGCACCTGCATGACCTTGGCCTCTCCCTCAATCTCACCTACGAAGCAGAGGTGTTAGGACCTACTTGAGAGGGCATTTGGGAAGATTAAAAGAGATCGCACCCTGAAGAGCCTGCCCCAGGGGAGGTGCTCAGGGAACACCAGGGCTGTCACTGCCAGCCTGCTGGTCATCTGCTACTGCCCCTCCCCAGGGATGCCCTGTTCACCATCCAGTGGAACATTCGTGCCTTCAATGCCGTCAAGAATTGGTCATGGATGAAGCTCTTTTTCAAGATGAAGCCGCTGCTGCGCTCGGCACAGGCTGAGGAGGAGCTGGCGGCCCTGCGGGCAGAGCTACGGGGGCTGCGAGGGGCACTGGCCACTGCAGAAGCCAAGCGACAGGAGCTGGAGGAGACACACGTCAGCGTCACCCAGGAAAAGAATGATCTGGCCCTGCAGCTGCAGGCAGTGAGTTGGGGGCGGGGACAGGGGCAGGGTTTCCCTCAGTGACCTGATGCCACAATGAACCCCAGACTGCTCCAAGGAAAACACCCCAACCAGATCCCTGGCCAGGGCAGACCTAGTGTGGTCCAAGAGCCCAAGCCTTACCTGGATCTACCTTCTACTCCAGATGGACCACAAGATGAGGCTGTGGGCTCATGTCCATGCTCACCTCCTACATTCCCAGCCTGCCCAGCCACAGGCTGTGTGTCCACGTGTCCTGTGCTCCCACCCCATGCCACTTTGGCTTCCCGCTGTAGCTGCAGTGGAGCCCCATTTCCCCAGCTCTCCCCTCCTTGCCGTCCCTGAAATAGCCTGAGACAGACCCATGCTCCCTTCTCTGGCAAAGGGCCCACGGGAACCCAGGTCGCAGGTAACAGTAATAACCAGATGGCAGGGATCGAGGGGTCCAGAATCTCCTCACCCACAGAGCCATTCTGTCCTTCAGCAAATCCTTTGTGTCCCTTGCGTGCCAGGCTAGCTCTAGAGATACACAGGTGGGAAGACAGATGGGCCTGTGGTCACAAAACACACCTGCTGGTGCAGGATAACGTTAGGCAGCCTGGTACAGTGAGGAAGCAGTGAGGTGGGGAATACCAGAGCTGCTCCACAGCTGTGCAGGGCTCGCATGTCTGCTGCTCCCACCCACCTCCACAGGCGGCGTTTGGGCCTCACTCTGGGTTGCCCCCAGCCTAACACTCCCCTCTTGCAGGTGTCACTTCTGCCCCTGCCCATCCCTCCACCTAAGCCCTCATCCCACTGAGCCCCTTCAGGGCCAAGAGCAGGCCACAGGCCTTCCGTGGTCCCCAGAACCCAGCTGAGTCCAACCTTTGCATGGACAAATTAACTTTCTTCTCTAGGACCCAGCCTGGTGCCCCTCTGTTGGTTTACCTGGCCCTGCCTCCACTCTGCCCCATTCCCGTTCCCTCTAGGAGCAGGACAACTTGGCAGATGCTGAGGAGCGCTGCCACTTGCTAATCAAGTCCAAGGTGCAGCTTGAGGGGAAGGTGAAGGAGCTGAGTGAGCGGCTAGAGGATGAGGAGGAGGTGAATGCTGACTTGGCCGCCCGCCGGCGCAAACTGGAGGACGAGTGCACGGAGCTCAAGAAGGACATTGATGACCTGGAGCTGACTCTGGCCAAAGCCGAGAAGGAGAAGCAAGCCACTGAGAACAAGGTGGGGCCAGCAGCTGCAGGTCCCACTCCCGGCTCTGCCAGGCCCCTGCTATGGAGCCCGGGCAGGTAGCAGCACTTACCCCATTGGGTGGGCGAGGACTCCCTGTGTAACTGTCTGCTAGCACTCACCACAGGGCCTAGCATGAGCAGGTGCTCTGCAAATGCCAGCAACCATCCATCCTGGACTGCAAGCTCCCTGAGCGCAAGAACCCAGCTCCCAGCTCTGTACCCCCGGTGCCTTCGCATACCGCCTGTCATTGAACCTTTTCAACAGCTCCATGGCATTCATTCAGGGAGGATGGTACTGTCCTCCCTTAGGGATGAAAAAATGAGGCTCAGAGTGAAGTGACTTCCTTGCTCACTGGAAGGGGTGGCTACTCAGACCAGAGTGTGGGAGGGACATCCCCATCTTGACCCTGGCCCTGGCCCTGGCACAGGTGAAGAACCTGACGGAGGAGATGGCAGCACTGGATGAGTCGGTGGCTCGGCTGACCAAAGAGAAGAAGGCATTGCAGGAGGCCCACCAGCAGGTCCTGGGTGACCTGCAGGCTGAGGAGGATCGTGTGAGCGCACTGGCCAAGGCCAAGCTCCGGCTGGAGCAGCAGGTGGAAGACGTGAGTCGGGCACAGCAGAGGGCTGTGTGGTGATACCGGGAAAGCTAGCAGGGTGCCTGGCTGGGCCTGGTGGCTGAGCATGTCTGCACCCCCCCACCCCACAGCTGGAGTGCTCCCTGGAGCAGGAGAGGAAGCTGCGCATGGACACAGAGCGGGCCAAGCGCAAGCTCGAGGGTGACCTGAAGCTGACACAGGAGTCAGTGACAGATGCTGCCCAGGATAAGCAGCAGCTGGAGGAGAAGCTCAAAAAGTAGGCCTGGGGTGGGCAGCAGACCAACCCCCGGCCAGCAGGGGCCTCCTGAGCCTGCACCGGCTTCTCACTCCTGGACTCGAGCCGGTTCCACATGACTGCAGAGGATGAACATGGAGGGTTGAGATGGGGGTTACTAGGTGCTGGTGGCAGTGTCCTGTCCTCCCTGGACCAAGGGCCCTGACCAGGCTCTGAGGCCAAGGCTTGAGAGGGAAGGCAGGATTGAGGTCACCTAGGGCTGCTCTGGGTGCAGGGTGTGTGTGCTGGGGGTTGGTGGGCCCAGGCAGGTTGGGGAAATTAGGACCAGGGCAGGCTCATGCTCTGCTGTGACCTCCAGGAAGGACTCCGAGTTGAGTCAGCTGAACCTGAGGGTGGAGGACGAGCAGCTCCTTGGAGCACAGCTGCAGAAGAAGATCAAGGAGCTGCAGGTGTGTGGGGGATGGGGTGGATGGGGACCAGTGTGATAGGCTTACAGAGGTGACAGCTGCCTCCCGCTGTCCCCAGGCTCGGGCAGAGGAGCTGGAAGAGGAGCTGGAGGCAGAGCGGGCGGCCCGGGCCCGTGTGGAGAAGCAGCGGGCGGAGGCGGCCCAGGAGTTGGAGGAGCTGAGCGAGCGGCTGGAGGAGGCAGGTGGTGCATCTGCTGGGCAGCGAGAGGGATGTCGCAAGCGCGAGGCTGAGCTGGGGCGGCTGCGGCGGGAACTGGAGGAGGCTGCGCTACGACACGAGGCCACAGTGGCGGCCCTGCGGCGCAAGCAGGCAGAGAGCGCGGCCGAGCTGGGTGAGCAGGTGGACAGTCTGCAGCGGGTGCGACAGAAGCTGGAAAAAGAAAAGAGTGAACTCCGCATGGAGGTGGATGACCTGGGCACCAGTGTGGAGACTCTGGCCCGTGGCAAGGTGTCTGCCTCCTTCCTGACCCTGACCTCTGACCCCACTTCAGCATCCTCACCTGACTCCCTAGGCACTGATCCCATAGCTATCCTGACTCTAGGTCAATTCAGCCTCCAGTTGCTGAACCCTGATCACCCCATGCCAATAGATCCTGACCCCTGACCCATTCACCAGGCATCTAACCCCAATCCCACTACAGTCCTGACCTCAAACCATGACTCTGAAACTCAGTGTCTTGACTCCAGGTTATTTTTGACCCAATGTCCAATTCTAACTTAGCCCTTGACCTGCAAACTCTGTCCTGAATCCAGCAACCAACCTTGACCCTTGACCTTTGTACCACCTAATCCTGACAGCTGGACTCTGTCCCTACCTGACTTCAGACTCTAGTATCCCAACTTCATTCTGACCCACTGGCCTCAGGACTAGTCCAGCCTTCTCACTTTAAAAAAATTTTTATATACGTATTGATTTTTATAGGAAGAGGGGTGGGGAGAAAGAGAAACATTGACTTATTGTTCCACTTATCTATGCATTATTCTCATATATGATCTGACCGGGGATCAAACCCACAACCTTGGTATATTGGGATGATGCTCTAACTGAGCTACCTGGGCAAGGCTACCTCCTCACTCCTGATGTCCATCTTTTTTTTAAAAAAAATATATTTATTGATTTCAGAGAGGAAGGGAGAGGGATAGAGAGACAGAAACATCAATGATCAATGATCAATGATGAGAATCATCAATCGGCTGCCTCCCGCACGCCCCCCACTGGGGATTGAGCCCACAACCCGGGCACGTGCCCTTGGCTGGAATCGAACCTGGGACCCCTCAGTCTGCAGGCTGACGCTCTATCCACTGAGCCAAACCGGTCAGGGCCTGATGTCCATCTTTTAAGCAATATTGGAATCTCTCTGAACTTGGGGCCCTGTTCTCTCTTTGATTCCTGGGCCCATGTCTAGCCTTCTAGTTCCCCATTCCAGGTCCCCGATTGGCAGTCATAGATCCTGCCCTCTAATTCACAAACTTGTCCTGACCTCTGACCCTGGATCTCAGGCCAGTGCAGAGAAGTTATGTCGGACCTACGAGGATCAGCTGAGTGAGGCCAAGATCAAGGTGGAGGAGCTGCAACGGCAGCTGGCGGACACGAGTACCCAGCGTGGACGGCTGCAGACGGAGAACGGTGAGGTCAGGGGCTCAGATGGGCCATCCCCAGGCCTCAGTGCTGCCCCCTGCCAGCCTGACATGCTGCCTCACCCCTTGGCTGCAGGGGAGCTGAGCCGCCTGCTCGAGGAGAAGGAGTCTCTGATTAGCCAGCTGAGCCGTGGGAAGGCCTCGGCCACCCAGAGCCTGGAGGAACTGCGGAGGCAGCTGGAGGAGGAGAGCAAGGTGGGCTTGGCCACTGGCTGGCACAGAGAGGGCAGAGTGGGCATCAGGGCCTTTGGCCAGGCCTGACACTGAGGTCCCTGCAGGCCAAGAATGCGCTGGCCCACGCCGTGCAGGCTTTGCGACACGACTGTGACCTCCTGCGAGAGCAGCATGAGGAGGAGGCTGAGGCACAGGCCGAGTTGCAGCGGCTGCTGTCCAAGGCCAACGCGGAGGTGGCCCAGTGGAGGAGCAAGTACGAGGCAGATGCCATTCAGAGGACCGAGGAGCTGGAGGAGGCCAAGTAAGTGCCGTGCTGGCCAGGCCATCACCACACAGGGTGACCTGGGCCTCTGAGCCCTGATGGGGAGAGGTGAGATGTGGGGGCCATGCTTCTGCCAGCCTCGCTCTGCTACATAGTCCATACCGTCTGTTCCGGGGTCTAGAAAGAAGCTGGCCCTGAGGCTGCAGGAGGCAGAGGAGGGTGTAGAGGCCGCACACGCCAAGTGCTCATCACTGGAGAAGGCCAAGCTGCGGCTGCAGACAGAGTCAGAGGATGTGACCCTAGAACTGGAGCGGGCAACCTCAGCAGCTGCTGCACTGGACAAGAAGCAGCGGCACTTGGAGCGGGCACTGGAGGAGCGGCGGCGGCAGGAGGAAGAGACACAACGGGAGCTAGAGGCAGCTCAGAGGGAGGCTCGCAGCCTGGGCACTGAGCTCTTCCGGCTGCGACACAGCCACGAGGAGGCTCTCGAGGCCCTGGAGACCTTCAAGCGGGAGAACAAGAACCTACAGGGTACGACCCAGCCCAGGGTCAGAGAACTGCTCTGGGGTCATTGGGAGTCCCTGGAGTCACACATCATGTCCTGGAGTAGTCACCCTGGAACTAGGGGTGAATGATGCAGCCTGGGTTGGAGCATGAGCTTTGAGGTGGCCCCTCAGTGCCCTGTCCACTTTGCAGAGGAGATCAGTGAGCTCACAGACCATGTCAGCCTCAGTGGGAAGAGCATCCAGGAACTGGAGAAAGCCAAGAAGGCACTGGAAGGGGAGAAGAGTGAGCTCCAGGCCGCACTGGAGGAGGCCGAGGTCAGAGGCTGGCACAGAGGTGGGGTGGATACCGACCCACTGTCTTCCCTTAAGACACACTCAGGGCCCCAGGGCCCACACTGCCTACTCTGTACCCCAGGGGGCTCTGGAGCTGGAGGAGACCAAGACCCTGCGAATCCAGCTGGAGCTATCCCAGGTCAAGGCGGAAGTGGACCGGAAGCTGGCAGAGAAGGATGAGGAGTGCACTAACCTGAGGTATGGGGGCCAGGGCCATCCCTACCCAACACCACTCTCAGGGGTCCACCTGTCCTCAGGGCTTATGGCCCCTCCCAGCCCAGCCACCTGAGTGGGAAAAAGGAAGGAAAGCAGTGTTTGCTGAGCCCCTGCTGTGCACACAGATTGGCAGGGACACTAGTCTGTGCCTCGCACAAAGCTTCCTCAGGTCAGGATTATTGTCCAGTCTGGGGGTGAACGTCAGAGAGCCTATAGGATTTGCTCAAGGGACAGAGTCAGGGTGGAGCCAGAGTTCAGCCAACATCTGTCTGCTCCAGAGCCTCACTCTTGTCTGTGAATTTGCTCTGATGGGGAACAGGAAGTCACATGGGGCTTGAAATCAGGGAGGGATGTTACTCCCAAAATGGGTTCATGTCTCCAGTGTTCCTTGGGCATTTATAAGAGCAGATGTGGTGCTGTGCCTACCTGCTTTCGATGGCCAAGACACTCACTGTCTTCTCCCTCCCACAGACGCAATCACCAGCGGGCAGTGGAGTCCCTGCAGGCCTCCCTGGATGCAGAGACACGGGCCCGCAATGAGGCACTGCGGCTCAAGAAGAAGATGGAGGGTGACCTCAATGACCTGGAGCTGCAGCTGGGCCATGCCACCCGCCAGGCCACGGAGGCACAGGCAGCCACACGGCTGCTACAGGCCCAACTCAAGGAGGAACAGGCAGGGAGGGACGAGGAGCAGCGGCTGGCAGCTGAGCTCCGGGAGCAGGCACAGGCCCTGGAGCGACGGGGTGTGCTGCTGGCTACGGAGCTGGAAGAGCTGCGGGCTGCACTGGAGCAGGGAGAACGCAGCAGGCGGCTTGCAGAACAGGAGCTGCTGGAGGCCACCGAGCGCCTCAACCTCCTGCATTCACAGGTGAGGGCAGCAATTCACAGGGATGCGTAGGGTGGCTGCCTACTGGCTGACTCTGAGGCTCTGCTTCCCCCCAGAACACTGGCCTCCTGAACCAGAAAAAGAAACTAGAGGTGGACTTGGCCCAGCTGAGTGGAGAGGTGGAGGAGGCTGCCCAGGAGAGGCGGGAAGCTGAGGAGAAGGCCAAAAAGGCCATCACTGACGTGAGGCTGGGCTGGAGCTGTGGAGGGGATAGTTCCCCAAAGGACTTCCACTGGGGCCAGTCACCCCGACCATCCATCTCACCCTGGACAGGCGGCCATGATGGCCGAGGAGCTGAAGAAGGAGCAGGACACAAGCGCACACCTGGAACGGATGAAGAAGACACTGGAGCAGACAGTACGGGAGCTACAGGCACGGCTTGAGGAGGCAGAACAAGCTGCCCTCCGAGGTGGGAAGAAGCAGGTGCAGAAGCTGGAGGCCAAGGTGCGTGTGGTGTTCCCATCCCTTTCCCTGCACAGTGGGCAGTGCGAGGGCAGGCTCAGGGCATCAGGCCCATCTCCTGCTGCTCACAGGTGCGGGAGCTGGAGGCTGAGCTCGACGCTGAGCAGAAGAAGCATGCCGAGGCCCTCAAGGGGGTGCGAAAACATGAGCGCCGGGTCAAGGAGCTTGCGTACCAGGTGGGTGACAGGTCCACCTCTAAAGGGGCAGCCCAAAAGCTGGTCTGGTCCCGGCAAGACCTGAGTCCCCTCTACCTGCGCAGGCCGAGGAGGACAGGAAGAACCTGGCTCGCATGCAGGACCTGGTGGAAAAGCTGCAGAGCAAGGTCAAGAGCTACAAAAGGCAGTTTGAGGAGGCGGTGAGTGTACTGGGTCTGGACCCCGGGGGTCGGGTACTGCCAGGTCAGGACGCCTGTGGAACCCAACTTCAAAGCTAGTCCCAGGCAAGAGGCCAGCAGCTGTCAGCCCTACTCCACCTCTAGGACATGGCTTCCCAGTGTTGGCTTTGTGAGTAGGCAGGCAGTGACCTAGCTCGTGACCCTCCTGTCCCAGCGGGAAGAGTGTTTCTCACAGCTCTAGTAACAAGAGGTGAGACCCAGCTTTGTCTCTGAGGGGACCCCATGTGCTCTCCCCTTCTGACCCAGGTCTGGCACAAGGGTACCTCTGAAGAGGTGTCACAACCCCTTCCTTCCTGCTGTGGGTGCTGGCGAGGGGGGTAGGGGAACATGGGTAGTGGTGGTGGGAGCATAGTGGAAGACAAAGAGAAGCCAGACCCTTTCTGTGATGGGGTGGGACCAGACTGACCATCTCAGTTACCAAAGGGTGACCCAGCCTGCCTGTGCCCCCAGGAGCAACAGGCAAACACTAACCTGGCCAAGTATCGCAAGGCCCAGCATGAATTGGATGATGCGGAGGAGCGGGCAGATATGGCAGAAACCCAGGCCAACAAGCTGCGGGCACGGACTCGGGATGCCCTGGGCCCTAAGGTAAGGGGCAGCCTGGGGCACCACCTTGCCCTTTGCAAGGGGAGGGGGGGCAGGTGGTATAGTTCACTGGGCCACCCTTTTCCCCCTCAGCACAAGGAATGAAGCCTGCTGTCCGACCCTCACCTCTCCATCTGCTGAACCCTGAATAAATGCCACATCTACAGCTCCAGCCGGCTTCCTTCTCATTCTTTGGGACTCAGGAGGGGAGGGGAGCACATGGTCCCACAGACAAGAGTCAGGTCCACATCAGTCATTTAAAATAAAGTTCTTTAATAGTCTCCATTTAATCGGTTTATTTGTTGTTAATAAATTGGCAACACAAGGAGGGGCCAAGGCTGTGCTCCCAGGCAGGCTCCTATGTGTCTGGGCTCAGGTAGGAGATGCTGCCCTGGGGCATAAGGGGGCAGGACACAGCCACCCTATGCCCCAAGGGATGGAAGGGAAAGGTCCCTCACTTCTGGGGGCACCCCTTGGGACGAACACAGCGGCCAATGAGCACACAGAACCAGAGGAGCTAAAGGAAAATGAGGGAGGGACAGATGGGCAGGCTTGGGGGAAGGTAGCATTCTGTGGTATCCCCCACCCCTGCCCAAGGCTCAGAAGCCTTTGCCTGGGTCCAAAGGCCAGGGCAAGCTTGGCTCACAGATTGGGGGAGGGTCCCCATATCTCCCTCCCCAACCCAGGACTGATGGCCAAGAGACTAGGCAGGAGCTCAGACAGAGCTATTTTTAAAAGTCCCCTTATCTCTGGGTGGGCCAGGGCCCCAAGTTTCTGAAGGAAGGGTGGGCATAGCGCCCCTGTCCTCATCATGGGGATCTTGAAGGAACTAAGGTTCCCCAATGACCTTGGGCCCTCAGACCCAAGGGCTTCTAGACACTCCCACCAAGCCTGTATCTGAAGACCTGGGGCAGGCAGAGAGCAGCAGGAAGGCAGGGGAGGGGTGGAGACATGGCAGGGCGTATGGCACTCATACCCACGCTCACCCGCACTGGCCCTGGCCCAGCAGCCTCCCAGGGACTGCCTGGCCCAAGGTCACTCCTCAGTGAAGTCCCTGTCTATGTCCATGTAGGGCTCCTCGATGTAGCTGACAAGGGCAGAGGGTGATTGGCGGTCTGGGTTCAACAGGATGGACACGGTCTCTTTCCAGTATGAGAAGCTGATGCAGGAGCTCTGGGCAAAGAGAGAGGGGCTGGGGGGTGCCTGGAGGACCCAGGTCGAGCCCAGCACCCCGTGGGGAGGGCCATGGTAAGGGGACAAAGAGCTGCCCACCACATGGCCCAGGCAGGGACCACGCACCCCAAACAGCCCTCTGAGGGGCCCTGGGTCTGCGTGCCCGCAGCCCACCCACCGGTCAGTTGGGTGGGGCACTCACGTTCTCCAGGCAGGTGCTGTCCTTGTCCTTGTGCAGGTAATGCTGCTGCCAGAAGCGCAGCAGGTTGTGGAAGTTGTTGAGCAGGAAGCCGGGATACTTTTTGCTGTGCTCCATCCGCTGCAGCAGCCGCAGGTACAGGGGCAGCCGCTCTTTCCGTCGGGCCAGCATCAGGATCACCAGGCTGGTGTTGAGGCAACTGACGTTCTCCTGCAAGGCCCCAGCAGCCCCTGGTGGACCTGGGTTGCCACTGGCCAGGGAAGGGGGTGGCCCAAGCCAGTCCCTGCAGAGCCCTGAGACCACACACTGAGCTGCCCCTGCATAAACCTGAGGGAGGGCTGGAGCAAGGAGTGATGCCAGCATCCCGCCCTGAGCACCTTCCTGGTCCCTGTCCCCCCCACTCCCCACCCCCCACCCTCTGAAGGGAACACCACCCATCACCTGTCTAGTTAAGAGTCTACCGGGTCTCCTGAATCAGCTCAGGCACTGCTCCTTCCAGAAGCTTCAATCCCTGGGGAGGGCTGGGCATACACCTTAGATGCAGCATTTCCTTTTCTAACTTTCATTTGGCACTAGACAGCACCAGGAGGGAAAAGTCTAGGCCTGTTTTGTTCACTTTGCAACCTGAGCCCAGGGCCTCACCTCAATAAATATTTGTCAGATGAAGGAATAAAAGATCCACCTGAGAGGTATTAGTATTACCCCATTTAAGAGAAGAGGGGCATGAAGCCCAGAGATTGATGACTGCACAGCTGAGGGAAATGGGCGTTAACTTCAGGTCCAAGCCCAAAGCCTGCACAGCAGGTGGGGTGGGGCGAGCACTGAACTGGGAGTCAGAACTGAGTGTCAACGCTGACTCCTCCCTAACTCGTCTGTGATCTCAGAGATCTGCTCCCTCCTCAGGCCTCATCTGTAAAATGGGGCAGATTCCTTATTGGAAAAAAATCCTCAGAATCACTGGGAGGAACTGAGAGATGGCCTCAGGGGAGATGCACTCCTAGCGTGGGAGAGAGCAGCTCTGTAGGGCTCCGGGACTCTTCCTGCATCGCACGCCTGCAGGGTCTCTCACCTGCGTCAGCGTCTGCACGTGGATGATGTTGATGAGGCGGAAGAGGAAGGACATCTGCGTGGGCACCTGGGATATGTAGGCAAGCAGGCGGCACTCGGAAAGGACCTCGGCAACTGAGGATGGAGAGGCAGAGGTATGAGCAGCAGGCTTGGAAGCTGGTCCGTAGCTCAGGCCGGGGCTGCCACCTAAGCCACTCGTCAAGCCCTATGGGACCTGACTCTGAAGCTGGGAGTCCCTACTGTCAAGACAATGAACGAAAAGGCTAACTGCAGCAGAAACAAATCTCTCGCTCTTCTGCCACCCAGTAAGCCTGTGGTCTCACTAAAGCCCCACACGGGAGCTCAGCACCTCTCCCTTCAGTCGTGTTCAGGGACCACCTCTCCCTGAGGCCTTCCCCCTGGTGTCACCTCCTGGGTCCTTCTCATCCCAGGCAATCGCAGCCAGGAGAGGAAGAATGTTTTTTGCATGCTGGTGGCAACAATAGCCTTTCACCTTATTAAAATGTTGTACATGCTCAGTAAAGGAAGCATGAACCATAGAGTAAAAGCAACAAAGAAAATCACCCGGCGCGCCATCACCTTGAGCCCAGCCACATGAATGTTTGGTGGGGCTTCTTCCAGCCTTTCTTGTCTCCTTGCTGAAAGCTGGGTGTCTGACACCAGCAAGGCCACAATGGATGAATTTGCATTGGTGTTCTGGCCTTTTCTTACCTTTCATGTCCACCTGATTTTCAAATCGGTCCAGTGACAAAGTGACACAGCGCACCAGCATGTTGGAGTCCACCAGCGAGCTGTTGATCTGCTTCAGGAACACCTGGAACTTAGTGGGGAGACAAGGCTCAGACGGAGATGGCAGGCTCCTGCAGTGGTGGAATCAATGCAAGGGGCACTGACCTACCTCTGCCCAAATGTCGCCAGTAAAAAGACAGAGGCTCAGACAAGCTGACTGACCTGCCCCAGGAGGGTTTACCCCAGATCTTTTGACACCACGTCCAATGTTTTCTCCACTGAAGGAAGAATGCCAAACTCTTCATTTTTACTTCATTAGTCTGAATTGGGTTTCTGTCACACACACCCTCTGAGCCTAACACACCAGGCCCAGCCCATCTGTCTGGAGCTCATCATGGCACCCACCACACTGAGCCGTTTTCACAGCCCACCTACTCCCAACCATCACACCTGCTCACAAGCAGCTGACACTTTAATGCCCGGCACACAGAGATGCTAATGAATGCCTGCTCAAGACTGTCCATTGACTCCCTAGTAGTCTCCAATTTAAAACCAGTACCAGAGACTGGCGAGGACAAGGGCTCCAAGGTAACTTCTGAACAACAGAGCAAACCCCACAGAGCCTTGTGTTAGTCTTACCTTTGCATCAGTGTTGATGTACTTATTGAATCTCTTGAATGCATCAACATTGAACTTCATTAGCTCCCCCAGGAGGTCAAAGTAACTCTGCAGCACATCCCTTGACTTGCACTCGCTATCCACAATGCAGTACAAGATATGCTGGGGGTGGGAAATGACAGAGTGAAGGCAGGAAGGCAGCTGAGCCCTGGGGCAACAGGCAGATGTGGCTGCCACCCCCAGGCTGCACTCTTCTAAGCTACCGGCTTCCCACCAGGGCCTGGCATGTAGCTCAGACCACACAACATCTGCTCTGAGAAAGCATCCAGGTTAATGAAACCTGCTTTCCCTGTCTAGATGCTCATCTGAGGATGCTGGTGGCTCCAAGGGCAGGACCAGGCCCGACACCTCACAGGAAGAGGGGGTGGGTTGGGGTATTTAGCCATGACCTCTCTGGTTGCCCATGGCTCAGAACTAAAGCCCGTGACCTGCTCTTTGGGCACCAAGATGGCCAGGGCTCTCCAGCTTGCCAGCAAGGGGAGGTGTCTCCAGATATAACATTGGCCACTGCAAGCACCTGAGGCCACTCAAATAAATGAAACACAGGGTTTAAGGACACGAGGCACATTTTGACCCTATGGTTAGTATTTATGTTTATGAATAAAAACATTTACACTAAAATAAATGAATTTATCAAGAACAAAAAGCCAATTTATCTCTTTGATAAGGTTCTCTATGACAGTTTGTTTCCATTTTTCATTTTCTTTTTCCTGAAGTTACACTGATTTGGAGCAATTATTTTCCATATGGATTTTACAATAATTGCTAGGTCAGTTTCTTGTTCACATGTATTTTTAAAATCAATTATAGTTTTGGCCCTTTTGCTCCCCCTTTTGTAAGCTATTTCTGAAGGCCATTTTTTCAATAAAGGAAATAAACATTTAGTTAGCAGCAACATATCCTCAGGGTCAAAAGGCTTTGCTGGGTGACTCTACAGTGGGTTTCTGATGGGTGCTTCGGTACTTAGGCTCCTCCACAGCCACCCCTAGTCCTTCAATCATCCAGGAAGCACCCATCGGAAACCCACAGTTGGAGACTCAGGTTATATACTAAGGCAATCTGCACTGGCATTTTAAAATAGATCCAGTTGCTCCTGCCCAGCTTTCTAGGTCTCAGGACAGGAAAGCAATGCATGGGGCTGGGGAAAGAATGGGACACCCAACACCCTGGCTCCTCCAGGCCATTACCTCCAGAAGGCCTCGCTTCAGCAGGAACATCTGGTCTGCATAGGAGGTGGTCCCTCGGAGGAAACTCTCCACAGCCCGGGCTTGCCAAAACCTGCGACCCAAATGTTGACCCCTGGCCCAGGTGGCTAAGACTGCCCTCTTCTGGCCCATGTTCCATTCCCCAAGGTACTGGGAGATGTTTGCTGACTTCTCATGTATTCAACATTTATAGAACACCTATCAGGCATCAGGCTTCTACTAGGCATGGAGCTGACAGCATGTTGAGGACCAGTCTTCTATTTTGTTCTGTCTGGAAGGGGTTTGTGTCTCAGAAGGGCTAGCCCCAGTAACATGAAAATGCCACTCTAGCTTTTGTCCGTTCAGAAGGACAGGAGGACATGGAAGAGAGGGGCGCCAGGGATGCGTGAGGAAACCTGATGGACATGTGTGAACAGGCCACTGAGTTTACACCTGCTGAGCAGACGGAATAGACGGGCACATTTGGGCATGGAGCTTACTGACAGCTCACACCCAGCCCTGATGGAAGGCCTCCCTTGCCCACTACTCCTGTCCATAGCCTTCAGGACTCAGAAGAGTCTAAGAAACGCTGAGAAGCCCTCCCTGTCCATGCCCACCTCCCTGTCTATGCCCACCCTACCAGCCCCAGTTGGGGAAAAGGTTTTCCTTTGTTCCCACAGCTCCTGGGGCAGGTCTTGGCTTCATGCCTTTCCACACTGCATTGAAACAAGATTTTTTTCATGCTTGTTTCCCACATGCCAGGGAATCCATGTGGGCAGGGACTGTATCTGCTTTTTCTTTTCCACCTTTCCAGCCCCAACACAGAATAGGTACTTGGTGAATGCTTGGTCAATTCTTGAAATACACTGGGGACATGGCAATCAAATCCCCTTTCCCTCATAGTAACCAGATGTTGGAGTGGAAGCTGGTGCCTAAAGGAGGTATTTCTAACCACTTGAGAAACACTTGGCTTCTGGGCCCCTCAAGAGTGGCAGGTGCCTGTCCCCAGACCTACCTGAAAGATGACTCAGCTGGCTCCTTTTTCATGACCTGCAGCAGACGAGTTAATAAGCCCCTCTTCCCATCACACACCAAGCTCCTGAAATAAAATAGACAAAGACTCCAGCTTCCAGTCAAGATGGAAGCAGAAATAGACATAGTACTAGCATTCTTCCACAACTATGTCAAAATTACAACTAAACTACAGAACAGCCATCATTCAGAACTGCCTAAAATCTGGCTGAATGGAAGTCCTACAACTAGGAATTTGAAGATGCAGCCACACAGAGATTGGTAGAAGGGGTGGAGACACCCACGTGAAGCAGATAAAAATCGGAGGGATATCTCAGCTGCAGAGGTACCTCGAGGAGTCAGGCCCCTCCAGCCCAGGGTTTCAGTGCCAGGAAGAGAAGTTCCCACAACTTCTAGCTGTAAAAAAACAGTCGGGATTGTGGCTGAGTGAGACAGGGGACTGCTGGAGTCAAGGCAGTTCCTCTTAAAGGGCCCATGCATAGACTTACTCAGACTCACTCCCTCTCAGCTCCAATACTGGGACAGCAGCTTGAAGGGCACCAGGGACATATGGGGAGGAAATGAATTGTCTGGAATCATGGTAAGGGCTGGAGGGGTGGCTTTCTCCCAGAGAGAAGTGCTGACAGAAGCCATTATTCTTTTTCTGAGCCCTTTCTCCACAGAGCCAGCAGGCAGGCACCATTATCTGAGTCTCCATCAACCTGGCTAACACTGTTCATCCCACCCTGGTGATTCACTGAGGCCCCACCCAACTTTCAGGCCCACCCAAGCTCTTTCCAATGGCTTTTCCATTCAAATGGCCTGTCTTGGCTTATGTCTCAGACTTTCCTAAATCTCTCAAACAAGCAGCATCTGGCCTTGTTGTGCTCCATGCCTCTACTAAGTGACCCCAGGCCCAGCACTAGTTACAGCTGGTCCTGGTTCACAGCTTGGCCTTTCCTGGGCACCTCCAAGCCCAGCACAAGTAGCAGCCATCTGCACATTGCTTTGTAGCTCATGTCAGGAGGCCCCAGTAAAAAAAAAACACAGGTGGCAGCTGACCTTGGCCTGCACCTTGCGGGAGGCCCCGGGGCTATCGCACCCTGTAGACCAGTGGTTCTCAACCTTTCTAATGCCGCGACCCTTTAATACAGTTCCTCATGTTGTGGTGACCCCCAACCATGAAATTATTTTCGTTGCTACTTCATAACTGTAATTTTGCTACTGTTAATGAATCGTGATGTAAATATCTGTGTTTTCCGATGGTCTTAGGCTCTACAGCAGCGGTTCTCAACCTGTGGGTCGCAACACACATCGGAAAACAGATATTTACATTATGATTCATAACAGTAGCAAAATTACAGTTATGAAGTAGTAACAAAAATAATTTTATGGTTGGGGGTCACCACAACATTAGGAACTGTATTAAAGGGTCGCGGCATTAGAAAGGTTGAGAACCACTGCCGTAGACAGCTTCAGATCATGTCTAAGCACCACCCAACCATCTCCACAAACGACACACTCAAGGGGTGGACTCAGCAGGCACCAGAGCCCTGCTGAAGTAAGTCCTGCTCCATACGGTGGGCCCCTGCACAGTTGATCCTCCATTCCTTGCAGCTGATTGGCGTGGAGCTAAATCTCTCCCTTGACATGCTAACAGCAAGCAAGGCTCAAATACAACTGGAGGGGGTTCACAGCCCACACAGGGGTCGCACATAGAGTACCCAGCTCAGGTAAACAGGCAGGCTGTGCCACTGGACACCACAGAACATTCACTACATTAGGCCACTCTACCAAGCCTGGGAGATGTAACAGCTCTAGCTAATATATAGAAACCAACACAGGGAGGTGCCAAAATGAGGAGACAAAGAAACATGTCCTAAATGAAAGAACAGAACCAAACTCCAGAAAAAGAACTGAACAAAACAGAGACAAGCAATCATATTAGATGCAGAGTTCAAAAACTGGTTATAAGGATGCTCAATGAACTTAGTGAGAACTTCAACAGCATAAAAAAGGACATGGAAACCATAAAAAAGAACCAGTCAGAAATGAAGGATATACTAACTGAAGTGAAATATTAATTTATAGGGAATCAACAATAGAGTTGATGAAGCTGAGAATCAAATCAGTGATTTGAAATATAATGAAGCACAAAATACCCAATCAGAACAGCAAGAAGAAAAAAAGAATCCAAAAAAATGAAGATAGTACAAGGAGCCTCTAGGACAACTTCAAGCGTACCAACATTCGCATCATGGGGGTACCAGACAGAGGAGAGAAAGAGCAAGAAATTGGACATCTATTTTAAAAGATAATGACAGAAAATTTCCCTAACTTGGTGAAGGAAATAAACATACAAGTCCAGGAAGTGCAGAATCTCAAACAAGATGAACCCAAAGAAGCCCACACTAAGACACATCATAATTAAAATGCAAAAGGTTAAGGACAAAGAGAGAATCTTAAAAGCAGCAAGAGAAAAGCAGTTAGTTACTTACAAGGGAGCTCCCATAAGACTGTCAGCTGACTTCTCAAGAGAAAATTTGCAGGACAGAAGGAATGGCAAGAAATATTCAAAGTGATGAAAAGCAAGGACCTACAAGATTATTCTACTCAGCAAAGTTACTATTTAGAGTGAAAGGACAAAGAGCTTCCCAGACAAGAAAAAGTTAAAGGATTTCATCACCACCAAACCAGTATAAAATAAAATGTAAAAGGGTCTTCTTTAAGAAGAAAAAGAAAAAAAAAAAAGATAAAATGGCTATAAATACATATCTATCAACAACTGAATCTAAAAAACAAAATAAACAAAGAAGCATAACAGAAACAGATTCATAGATAGAGAATATTTTGATGGTTGCCAGATGGGGAGGGGGTTGGGGAAATGGATGAAAAAGGTGAAGCAATTAAGAAGTAAAAATTGATAGTTACAGAATAGTACAGTATAATAAATATAGTCAATAATATTCTAATAATTATGTATGGTGTCAAATGGGTACAAGATATATCAGGACGATCACTTAAGTTATATAATGTCTAATCACTGGGGTCTACACTAATACATGTCAACTTTAATTAAAAAATTAAAGAATGATTTTTTAAAATCTACACCCAATATGTAACAGCTAAAACACTTAAATGCAAAATTAAATGTGAAAATAACCATTTTATACTGAAAAAAATCTTATATAATAAAAGTCTAATATGCTAAGTGTCTGGTCATCCGTTCGACCAATCAGAGCATAATATGCTAACGATATGCTAAGGTTGCTCAACTGCTCGCTATGACATACACTAACCAGCAGGGGGCAGATAGTCAACCAGTTGCTCTGATGTGCACTGACTACAAGGGGGCAGATGCTCCGACTGGTAGGTTAGCTTGCTGCTGGGGTCCAGCTGATCAGGACTGAGTGAGATAGGCCGGACATGCACTGGAGCCCTCCTGCGGTCCCTCCCCGGCTGGCCAACCTCCCATGTCCCTCCCCAGCCCTGATCATGCACTGGTGCAGTCCCTCAGCCTGGCCTGCACCCTCTCACAATCTGGGACCCCTCGGGGGATGTTGGAGAGGCTGTTTCCGCCCGATCCCCCAGGCCAGGCTGAGGGATCCCACTGGTGCACAAACTCATGCACCAGGTCTCTAGTTTAAAATAAAATAGAGAGGGACATTGGTGGCAGATCTGAGAGGCTAACAGGAGCACTGGGACTGGTCTTTCCACTGACTTAGGTGGGGAGAAATTTGGGGACATTTCCAGGCTGCCAGGTTGCCCTTTTGCTCTACTTGTGTCCAGAGCGTCCCATGGCCCCCTGCAGTCTTAGAACTGAATAGACAAGTGCATTCACACCTTATCTCAGGCCAGCTTTCCATTCTCAGACCCACTGGCAAGTAAGTGATCAAAGGCCAGAAACAATCCAAGAATCAGACAGGGCTCAGACCTACTGGAAGAAGGGCTATTTACACCAAAAGTGGGTTGTGAATAGGCCATGACAGAATCTATCAGATGGGGCGGAGTCTGTGCCAACAGGATAAGGCAGGAAGTACCCTGGGCCCCCGGTTCAGCTGTAGCCAGCCTTGAACAAGTGCCCGTGCCTCTGGGCCTCAGCTCCCTGGTCTAGGAAACAAAGGCAGGAGATAAGAAAATGACTCAGGCCTCATCATGGGGAAAAAAGAAGCAGGCAGGAGTTCTGGGCTCTCAAATGTTCTCTTCAAATAAAGAAGCTCTGCTTTATCCACTACAGACATTACGGTGAGGCTATGTATGGTTTCATTTGAACAAGAGTTCTGTTCCCTCAAAAACAACAACAACAAAAAACCTGGGGATTATGACTCGTGTTGCTGGATATAGTCCTCCTTTGCCCTGACCCTATGAGCCTGTGACCTCCTTGCCCAGTTCCAGATGAGGAGGCAAACATAACCCAGCAAATGGGACTTTGCTGAGGGTGAGGGGGCTGCTTCTGTTTGTCCTGCTTGGCTGTAACTGCCACCATGCAATCAAGGAGGATGTCAGCAAAGGTGAGAGCAAGGGGAGGGGCAGGGCATACATGACCTTTGTCAGGTAACCTGAGACCCTGCTTCCCCATCTGTAAAGTGGAGGTGATGATGACACTTTCTTCCTAGGGCTGTTGTGGGGCTCCAATGATATAATGCAGGTCACATAAGAACAATGTCTTACACACAGGAGCTTTCAGGACACTGCAGCTACATGTAAGGACAAGTATGCATACCTGCGTGCACCCATCTGTGTGCCCAAGAGCACACAAGCAGCCAGGATGGGCTGTGAGCCAAAGCCTACCCCATCCATGCTCACCTGTCAGTGTTGAGGACGGCTTCCACCTCAGGGATGTTGGCCTTGAGAGAGATGGCACTGAGTTCATTCAGCTCCTGGTTGTTAAGCAGCAGGTACTTGTTCCTGAAACAAATGGGTTGCAGGGAGCTTAAGGACAGGACTGGGGCTGCCAGGTTAGCATTGGGCTAGTCCCCTGCCCTTTTCTTGTAGAAAGGGAGAATCTGAGAATCCCCCAAGTACCCTTCCCCAACACCTTGTACCCCCTGAACAGGCATGTCAGGTTGCCCTTTTGCTCTACCTGTGGCATGGGCTCTCAGGGTATGGAGTCTCCTTGGCCCCAATCCCCACCCCTCTGCCTGCCACATTCACAAACAAGGCCTCTTCCCTTAGCATCCCAGGCCTTTCTTTTGCCACTGAACGTCCTACTTGATTTCATAAAGGCACTTCCACCCAACATGTCCAAACAAAACTCATCATTTTAAAGGCATACCTCGTTTTAGTGTGCTTCACAGAGGTTGCGTTTTTTAAACAAATTGAAGTCAAGACCTTGTACCAGCAAAAAAAGGGTAATAAGAGGCTAACAACTCCTGTCCTCACTTCCTAGGGTGGCTGTTGAGGACTAAGGGAAAGCTCAGTGTAGTGCCTGGCATAAAGGAAGGGCTGGACAAATGGCAGCTCTTATTACAGTATCATGAAGTGCAGCCACATGGTGACAGCGGCTGTCACGGCTCCCAGGACCTCCTCCTGAGCTGGGGTCAGCGATGGGACAAAGAAAGGAGAGAAGACAGAGCAACAACTCTCCTTCCATGGACAGCTCGTACTTACTCATGGTGGTCGCTGAAACTCTGGAGAAGCCTCAGAAACTGTATCTTCAAGGTGATGTCCTAAAATACATGTGCACCTTGATGTTAAAACCATAGTCACAATGTTCCAAAGAAAACACACACTCTGGTGAGAGCCTGGGCATACTGCTTTGCTTCTTTGAGCCTCTGTCCTCATGAACAATGAGGACTTTTCTTGAGTCAGAAAAACCTTTGTTGTCTTCCATGCCTGGACAATAGCAGATTAAGCTAATGTGGATTCTTGCTAAAAACACCCCAACATACTGGATTAAAAAATAACTGAAATTCTTTTAAATATGAGGCTAAGTTCATAAGAAAGAAAGGAAAATCCATAGGACTCAGAAATGAAGGACTGAGCACAGCGCTAATGGTGAAGACGAGACTCATCTAGGCCAGGGCTTGGGTTTGAATGCCCTGCAGGGACCAGACAGAACTGTGGGCCCATATAAAGCCTGGGAAGTGTATACATTTGGTGAAAGAAGGGTTTCTCTGCCAGGCTGCTGCTGGTGAGAGAGAACCCCAGGAGAACAGCCTCTAAGGTACCTGGCAGACAAAGCAAAGGGCTTATTAATAATTTCCAGGGCTACTCAGGTACTTAGAGGGAAAACAACATGCCCCACCCCCAAAGGTGACCTCTCCATACATTACAGAGCCCGAGGCAAGACTCTACCCAAAGTTGAATCTGAAGACTCAAACACAAGTATTAGTACCCCAAGAACAATCTGAAAGAGGCCATAAAAATGTGTTACAAATAATTAAAAAGAGATAAAATGCAACAAAACAAAATATTAACATAATTTGAATAAAAATCAAGTAATTTTTGACAGAATGTCTAGAAATGCCGAATATATTCACTTGAAATTAAAACCTCAGATGGATGGGCTGAAAGGCAAATCTGACAAGGCCAGAGAGAAATATGGTAAACAGGAAGATAAGGCACAGAGGAAAATCCTCAGAACATAGTGCAGAGACCAAAGAGGAACCATAGCACTAGACCAGCCGTGGGCAAACTACGGCCCGTGGGCCGGATCCGGCTGTTCTATCGGGTTCTCTTGCTCTCCCCTCCGCTCCTTTACTTTGAATTTATATTAGTTCACACAAACACTCCATCCATGCTTTTGTTCCGGCCCTCCGGTCCAGTTTAAGAACCCATTGTGGCCCTCGAGTCAAAAAGTTTGCCCACCCCTGCACTAGACCCTGACAGCTTTGTGGCACTTTAGCACTTTCCTCCTCAGGCTGGTGGCTGAGTCTCCATGTGGCCTGTGAGGCCAGCAGGCAAGGAAGGGTGATCTTCCTTTTGCAAGAATCAGAGGCTCAGAGATTCAGTGACTCGTTCAAGCTCTCCCAACAAGCTGTGTGACACAACAGGCCGCCCAACTCCCAGTTCATTGCTCTCTCTAGGGTGCTATGACAGAGACAAGATGGAGGAAAGCCCTTAATCCCTTAAAAAAAGTATCCTAAATCCCTTTTTGGATGCAGAGCATAGGTGGTGTGTGGTTCTTGAAGGCAAAATTATCAGTGGATATAATTATAGTGCAGTAGAGCACAGAATGAGGGAAATCTTGCTAGATAATGCAGTGGGTGGCCCTGCCTGGAGGGGAGTGAGCCCCCCATCCCCAAGGCATATAAAGGGAAGCAAGAAGGAGGCCCCCACGAGGGACTTCTGCATAGGTGGAGGGGTGGGGTCAGATCCTTCCCCAAGGTAGATTCCAGTTATGAGGTTAATAGGTTATGACTTGAGATTTCTGCTCTACTCTCTAAGATTGAGATTTCAAAGGGTCAAGGTCTTGAAACAACTACTCCTGGCAAATAAAGCCCATCTGTCCCCAGGGTCTCTTGCTCACCGGGCTACAGTCGCAGTTCTGGTTGTGACCGTGGAGGACAAGGGCAGATGCTGAATGCTTCCTCCAAATCAGCTTGTCAAACAAATTATTAAGCCCCGGGATCAGCTTGAACTCTGCGATCATTCTGTGAACCTGGATGGTGTTGGAAGGCAAAAGCATTTTAAACCTAATGTGAGGAAAAGATGTAGCAAAGCCTCATGCTGGTACAATCACAACCTTCAGGACAAAGAAAGCAACAGTAGTAGGGGGTGTTGTAGCTTACAGAAAACATCCACACATTCCCTACCCTGTTCATTAATTCTCACAATATCCTAGGAGTCACACTGTACAATAGGACCTTTTTTAAGATCATGAGTTCTGGACTCAGATAGCCCTGGGTTTGTCTCTTAACTCCACCACATACAAACCGTGTAACCTTAAGCAAATTCCTTAACCTTTCTGATTTGTTCCCTGCCTCTGCATATCTATCTATATAGATAAAAAGCCAGCGACGGGTGGCTATGACACCCGCTGTGGCCAGCGAACCGGGCGATGGGGGGGGGGCTGGCCAGCCAACCTTCCGTGGCCCCTCCCCCTAGCTGGCCCTGCTGCCCCATGGGTCCCCACCACCCCGATCAGGAGCAGGGCCGGCTGGCCAACCACTCATGGCCCCTTCCCCAGGCTGCTGGCCCTGGATTGGCCCCCCCACCTCATTTGAGGGCGGGGCTGGTCGGGCCACCACTCACAGCCCCTCCCCACGGCCGGCCCCATTCCCAATCAGCCCCCACCACCCTGATTGGCCCACGGCCCTTCCCCCCAGGCAGCTCCATTCCCCAATTGACCCCCACCCCATTTGGGGGCGGGGCTGACTGGCCCATAGTCCCTCCCCATGGCCGGCCCCCCACCCCAATCGGGGGCGGGGCCTGCCAGCCAATCGCTCACGGCCCCTCCCCCCAGCCAGCCCAGCCCTGATCAGGCCCTGATTGGGGCAGGCCAGCTGGCCAACCTCCCGCTTTCTCCTCCTCCCTACAGGCACCAATTGGGGCTAGAATCGTGCACTGAGCCTCTAGTATCCTATATAATAAAGAGGTAATATGCAAATTGACCATCACTCCAGCACACAAGATGGCCACACCCATGTGGACACAAGATGGCCACCACAAGATGGCCAGCAGGGGAGGGCAGTTGGGAGGGACCAGGCCTGCAAGGGAGGGCAGTTGGGGGTGATCAGGCCTGCAGGGGAGGGCAGTTAGGGGTGACCGAGCCGGCAGAGGAGGGCAGCTGGGGGTGACCAGGCCTGCAGGGGAGGGCAGTTGGGGCAACCAGGCCGACAAGGGAGGGATGTTAGGGGTGACTGGGCCAGCAGGGGAGGGCAGTTGGGGGCAACCAGGCCGGCAGGGGAGGGCAGTTAGGTGCAACCAGGCCGGCAGGGGAAGGCAGTTAGGGGCAACCAGGCTGGCAGGGGAGGGCAGTTAGGGGCGACCAGGCCGGCAGGGGAGGGCAGTTGGGGGCGACCAGACCGGCAGGGGAGGGCAGTTGGGGGCGACCAGGCCGGCAGGGGAGGGCAGTTGGGGGCGACCAGGCCGGCAGGGGAGGGCAGTTGGGGGCGACCAGGCCGGCAGAGGAGGGCAGTTGGGGGCGACCAGGCCAGCAAGGGAGGGCAGTTGGGGGCAATTGGGCCGGCAGGGGAGCAGTTAGGCGTTGATCAGGCTGGTAGGGGAGTGGTTAGGGGGTGATCAGGCTGGCAGGCAAAAGCGGTTAGGGGCAACCAGGCAGGCAGGCAGGTGAGCGATTGGGAGCAGGCCGTCCTGGATTGTGAGAGGGATGTCCAACTGCCTTTGAGGGGTCCCAGATTGGAGAGGGTGCAGGCTGGGCGGTGGGACACGCTCCCCCCCCCCCCCCGTGCATGAATTTTGTGCACCAGGCCTCTAGTATATATAAAAGCCTAAATGACCATTATGACTGAATGACAGGAATGACTGGTCACTATGACACACACTGACCACCAGGGGGCAGATGCTCAATGCAGGAGCTGCCCCCTGGTGGTCAGGGCACTGCCACAGCCAACCTCCCCCCGCCAGCTGGCACAGATTGCCTGATCAGGGCCTGCCGGCCAACCTCCCTCATTCCCTCCCCCCACCCCAGTGCACCAATTTGTGAACTGGGCCTCTAATTATTAAAATAAAAATGCCCCTCATGCTTCACAGTAGGATAAATTTCAAGTGGAGGCAAGATAAAAATATAATAAAATGAAAGTCTAAGAATCCTAGACAAATCTATGCAAAAGCTTTTTTTGTTGTTGTTAATCCTCACCTGAGAATATTTTTTCCATTCATTTTTTTTAGAAAGAGTGGAAGGGAGGGGGAGAGACAGAGAAACATCAATGTGTCATTGATTGGTTGCCTCTTGCATGCACCCTGACTGGGGCTAGGGATCAAGCCTGCAACTGAGGTATGTGCCCTTGACCAAAATCGAACCTGGGACTTTTTAGTCCATGGGCCCATGCTCTATCCACTAAGCCAAGCAAGGTAGAGCTGTAAAAGCTTTAAAAATGACACTGAGAAAGACTTCCTAAAGTATTATACCAAACGTACAAGCCTAGAATATTGTTTAAGTCAATCACACAAACCCTTTAAAATTCTGCGTGGCAAAACTCACAGTAAGCAAAGTCACAAGTTAAATATGACAGATGGGACCATACTGAAAATCTTGTGTCACACTTAGGCAAAAAGCTAATTTCCTCTATAAGGAACCTACAAATCTCTGAAACAAAAAGACCAACCCTACAGAAAAAATGGGCATAGGATACAGACAGGAAACATAAAAGGTTCTTCAATATATGCAAAGTGCTCAACCTCACTTAGAATATTAAGAGAAATTCAAATTACCTAATTTTGTACTTTTTTAGATTGGCAAAGAATAAACGTTTTATAATCCTGTGTTGGTGAGCTGGGCCTCAGGCATGCTCCTACCCTGCTGGTGGGAGGGCACTGGTACTACCTGGAGAGGAAGGACAGTTTGCAGTATCTCCAAAAATTACAAATGCATATTCCCTTTGACCAGCAATTCTACTTTGAGAAATTTATACTAAGACAAATACATATAAATACTAAATGGCACATGTACAAACTTACTCATGGCAACATTATCTGTAATACCAAAATAGACATAATCTATACTTCCATCAATGGGGAATAGTTACATAAATTATGGTACATTCACTCAATGGGATACTTGACACCAGTAAAATAGAATGAAGGTTTTTTAAAGTGTAGAGAATTGTACATGCACCAAAACATAGTATTAATAAAGCAAGTGTGTATATGCTATATTATTATGTAAAAAAATGAGAGGAATACATTGCTTTTATAAGCACAGAATCTAAAAGGATACATTAATAACTGGTAAAATTAGATGCTTATAGAAGAATCAGAATGTTCAGGATCAGAGGGGAGAAAGCCTTCACTGTTATTATTTATCCCTTTAACATAGAACTACCTTTTTAAAAAACAACATATTTTTATTGCTATCAGAGAGGAATGGAGAGGGAGATAGATAGAAATATCAATGATGAGAGAGAATTTTGATCGGCTGCTTCCTGCATGCCCCCTACTGGGGATTGAGCCTGTAACCAGGGCAGCTGTGGGCAAACTACGGCCCGCGGGCCGGATCCGGCCCATTTGGCTGTTCTATCCGGCCCGCGGAGCTAAAAGAGCGGAGGGTTCTCTTGCTCTCCCCTCCGCTCCTTTACTTTGAATTTATATTAGTTCACACAAACACTCTATCCATGCTTTTGTTCTGGCCCTCTGGTCCAGTTTAAGAACCCATTGTGGCCCTCGAGTCAAAAAGTTTGCCCACCCCTGAACCAGGGCATGTGCCCTGACCAGAATCGAACTGGTGACCTCTTAGTTCATGGGTCGATGCTCAACCACTGAACCACACCGGCTGGGCTAGAACTACTTTTTAACATTGAACTACATGAATTATTCACCTACTAAAAATAATTTTTCACATAACACAAAATGAAGCTATTATTACCTCTTTTCAAGGCTGTTGTATAAATAAAGTCAGGATATGTAAATACTTGAGCACAGCAGCAGTGCTCATTAATTCGCACTTTACAAGGGGAAAGGGAAGTTCAACAGGACTGCCTTGGGCAAGGCTGTGGTGAAGATGTCACCCTAACTCAGGTGTCCTGATCCTAAAGCCTGCCTGCCCCTTCCCAGCCCACCACAGGCATACATTTATCAGGGGACGCCAGAATTTGACAAAGCTCTGTGACTCTGGGAGTGTTCTTCGAGCTGAGTTTCTTGTTGGGAAATGAACTGTTGAAAGGACTCGATGAGGTAATATGGGGGAAGCTCAGGGCCTGACTTACAGGATATGCTGAAAAAGAAGAAGAAAAAAGACTGTTCTATTGATTACATTCATGATAATGAACGGGGGATGGAATTTATGGATGTGGAGAGCATTTCCTCCAGTCTAATGATTTCAATTTACCTAAGACCAGTCACAGAACTTGGCCCAAATGCACAGTAATAAAGCCACTCTTGGGCCTTGCCAAGGAAACCCTTCCCCTTGCTATCCTGGTCTAGGCAGGGTCTGTGAGCCCATGTGCCCACAGGGCTTGGCACACAGCAGGAGCTCAGTAACTGCTGACTGTGCAAAGGCGGATGAGCCAGCTTAGCCCTGGTTCTCGGTTGGGCAGGATTCTAAGGCCAGGCGATGGTCCCACCCAGGAAGCAGTGGTGTAATCACAGTTTAACTAAAGACTACATGCTCACAGAAACTTGGTAACAGGAAGGCTCAGGAAGCAGGGAACTGCTATGGTGAAGGGACAGAAGAGTCAGGGCAGCAATGTAAATCCTGCCTCTACTGATGCTTGGTGCCTGAGAGCAGGGCCCTTTGTGTACCTTGGTTTTCTCAAGCATCAAGTGAGGGGAGAAAAAGGTGTCACCACATGTTGTATAACTTACCAAATATCTGAAAACTCAAAAATAAATAACTGTGGAAGTACCACAAAAAAGTAAAGCACTTAGTACATGTAAGACATTATGACTATTACTTTTTATAACAAACTAGTGGCCTAGTGCACAAAATTTGTGCACAGGGCGGGGGTGGGGGGAGTTGTTCCTCAGCCTGGCCTGTACCCTCTCCAATCTGGGACCCCTCGAAGGATGTCCTAATGCCAGTTTACAGGGATCAGGCCTAAACCGGCAGTCGGACATCCCTCTCACAATCCGGGACTGCTGGCTCCAGCCGCTCACCTGCCTGCCTGCCTGCCTGATTGCCCCTAACCACTCTGCCTGCTGGCCTGCTCACCCCCAACTGCCCCCCCGCCAGCCTGATCACCCCCAACTGCCCCCTGTGCCAGCCTGCTCACCCCCAACTGCCCCCCCTGCTGGCCTGCTTGCCCCCACCTACCCTCCCCACAGGCCTGCTCGCCCCCAACTGCCCCCCTTCTGGCCTGTTCACTCCAAACTGCGCCCCCCTGCTGTCCTGATCACCTCCAACTGACCCCCACTGACGGCCTGCTCACCCCCAACTGGCCCCCCTGCTGATCTGCTTACCCCCAATGGCCCCGCCTCCCACCAGCCTGATCACCCACAAATGCCGTCCCATCCTGGCCTGATCACCCCCTGGCGACCCAAGCTCCCAGTCCCTCTTTTCTTTTTCTTTTTTTTTTTCAGCGCCTCCTTGAGCGGAGGCCAGGGCCGGTTAAAAGCAGGTATCTGGGATTTATCTATCTTCTATAATTGAAACTTTGTAGCCTTGAGCAGAGGCCAGGGCCGGCCAGAAGCTTGGTTTCCTCCATCGCTGGGGGCAACCCAAGCCTCCTGCTCGCTCCAGCTCTGTGGCTGCCGCCATTTTTGTTGGGATTTATTTATCCTATATAATAAAAGCCTAATATGCAAATTGACCAAACTGGGGGGGAGGGGGAACTGGTGGAACAACTGGTCACTATGATGTGCACTGATCACCAGAGGGCAGACGCTCAATGCAGGAGCTGCCCCCAGCCCGGCCAAGGCAGGTGTCGGGGGAGGCCAGTTGCCCCGCAGTTCAACCCTGATTGCTGGCCAAGCCTAGGGACCCTACCCATGCATGAATGTCATGCATCGGGCCTCTAGTCTTCTATAATTGAAACTTTGTAGCCTTGAGCAGAGGCCAGGGCCGGCCAGGGCGGGCGGGAAACTTGGCTTCTTACATCGCCGGAGCAACCCAAGCCTCCTGCTCGCTCCAGCTCCATGGCCACTGCCATCTTGGTTGGGTTAATTTGCATACTCGCTCCTGAGTGGCTCGTGGGCGTGGCTTGTGGGCGTAGTGGAGGTACAGTCAATTTGCATGTTTCTCTTTTATTAGTGTATATACTATTCCATATTGAAGGAAGGAGCCCCAATGCTGTGGATGTCAGAATGGTATCTCACCCAATGAGATCCTGGTTTTTAAATAACAACTATATGCTGATGACCCCCCAAGTGATACCTCTAGTCCTGGCCTCTCCCCTAACTCCAGGTATACATAATCCAGGTGCGGATTCTAACAGACACCTCACACCTAACTTGTCCAAACTGTACTCCTCACCTTCTTCCCGACGCCTACTCCTCCACCCCTTACCCACCTTAGCCATCTCAGTAAATGGCAAATCCATCCTCCTCGCTGCTTAGGCCAAAAACCTTGGAAGGAGTTAAGGAAGTCATAATCAACTCTTCTCTCTTATGCCTACATCCAAACTATCAGCAAATCCTACCCACCACCAATATGCAGGTCCTAGCTGTCATCTCTTTTACATAGCAGCCACAGGGCTGGCTTCCCATTTCACTCAGAGCAAAACACCAAAGTCCTTAGCGTGGCCTATGAAAGCCTGATGCAATCTGGCTCCATGCAACCCCTCAGCCCTCCTCTCCTCATTGCTTTTCTAGTCCACACCCATGCCCCTAGCCTCCCGTTTCCTTATTGGTCTCCCAACCCACCAGGCATGCTCCCACCTCAGGGGCTTGCTCCCTCTACCAGGTAGGCTGCCTTGGGGGTCAGCATGCTTGGCTCCCTCTCTTTCTTCAGGACACTGCCATGCCAGATGTCACCCTTCATTGAGTTTTTCCCCTGTCTACACCTCCTAAAATTGTTTCTCACATGTAAAATGGGGATAATTGCACCTGTCTCACACAGAGCTGTGTGATGGTCCAGTGTCTGAACCAAAAGGTATGGAAGGACCACTGAGCACTCAGCCTCCAATCCCCTTTACTTACCCCTCCCCCATGCCTCATTTCATCCCTAGAATAATGCAGCTAGCAGGAGAGGGCTCCTTCTCTACTGTAAAGGTGCTGCATACTTCCAAAACCTCTTTCTCCCTTTGTATGTTACGGGCCCTTGTTCCTCCCTCCTGGAACTGCTTGAAGGCTTAGGGAACCCCAGCACACCTGGAGTCCCCTGGTAGCTGCCTAGTTTTCATAATGTGACATAGTGCTGGGCTCTGGCCCACCACCCCTAGCCCCCATCAGGTTGGCAACTCCACCAGTGCATCTACAGAGCAGTCATCCTGCCAGTCACTGACCATTTATTCTTCATGTTAAGGTCAGCTAACATAGCTAAACCGTCTGTTCTGCAGGGCACCAATGCTTTGCCTAGAAATGCTGCCCACAGCGAAGTACAGAGGGAAGACTGTGAGCTCTGGAATCAGACTGGTTTCCTCAGAGAAAAGGAAATCAATCCTAATGCTTGCTGGGCTAGAGAGCCATTCTGAGGGCAGCCTAGGGGAGTACACAGCATACCACAAACGCCCAGGAAGCATTGGCTCCCGACTCCCTGTCTGAGATGTGGGGGAGAGGCCCACCTGGTTTCGCTGACGCCCCATCAGCAGCACGCAGAGGACATAGAGCACTTCCAGTTTGTACATGATCTCATGCATAATCTTCATGGACTGAGGCAGCTGGGTCCGAGCTGAAGAGTGAGGCAGGCCACTCTCCTCAGAAGCCCCTGGAGGAGAGAACACAATGGAGGCTGAGACAGCCACCAGGAGAGAGGGTTGAGTCACTGCCTGTGAGGAAACATGTTTCTGTCCCTCAAACCTGGTCTGAACAGATTTGAGGTAAAAGAGCCATTACACTGGATCCTGAGGCCCTGACAGAGAATTTGAAAGCCACAAAACCCCCAGAGGCCAGGCAAGCTTAGGAACTTAGAAAAATGGACTCTGCAGTTCTAGCTCAACAACTTTAACATACACTAAAAATGCCCTGACACAGCCAATGCAGTAACATGATCCCACATATTCCTTTCTCCTGTCACCATCAAATGGCCCCCAACCTCCCCACCACCCCAAAAAGTGCCCAGACAGATGTTTAGCAGCAAATTGTGTCACACCCTCCTCAGGTCAAAAATGACTCTGAGTAGTTGGTCCCTCTCTACCTAGATTCCACAAAGGGGCACTGCCGAAAACTGGGAGAAATTCATTTTGAAGATTTTTCCACCCCATTTTTTCAAAGAACCTTCTAAACTTTTCTAAGGTTCATCTTTCTAGGGCAGTCTGGGCATCACAATTGCTGCTAGTGATACAGATAAACATATTATCTACTAGCAGATTATCATTTCACCCAATTTCATTGTTAGTAACAATAGCAGCAAATAAGTAATATTTATCATTTGATATGTGCCAGGCATGTGTTTTGGGCTTTAGGTAAACCACCTAATTTTTTCTATGACCCAATTAACAAAAAGTCTCCGTGGGTCACGCAGGTCACAGAGGAGTATAGTGTTTGTAAGGCGGAGGAGCAAAGTGATAAAGGCTGAGGGCTCTGGAATTACAACTTGCTGGCTGGGCAAGTCACCTCCTCACTAGGCCTTAGACAGCTCTGTAAACTGGGAATAACCGTAGTGCCACAGTGGATGGCCAGGGTGACTCAGGACTGAATAAGAACACAAGAAAAGCCCACCACCTGATTCTTGGGAAGCCCCACTCTTAGGTCCCTGGTCAGAGTCAGGAGACCTTAGGAGTTACTTCCCGTCAGTTGCCCTCATTTTAAATGTGAAAAGGTGAGTCAATAACTACTGACTAAGGTCCTTTCAAGCTCCCATTGGACTGAAAAACACATGGTACAGAGCAGTGGTTGGACATCAGATATATTCAGGCAAGCTGCATGCAGAAGTCACGGTGATTTCTGCATGTTGATATCATGATATAAAAACCTAACCTACCCTGTAGACTGAAACTATTTTTTCCAGCCATATTATGTCACTAATATAAAATTTTAATTCTGAAGAAGACCATTTGCTGAATGAAGGATGATTGTTAACAGAAGACTCTGGGGCCATTCACTAGCTGGGTGGCCTTGGGTAAATTTGTTGATGTCTCTATGCTCCCCTATCCATCCTCATCTGTAAAACAGGGATAATGGCAATAGTACCTATCTCTTACCAATGTTGCAAAGATGAAAGGATTTAACATATTGGAAGTGCTTAAAACAATGCCCGGCACACGTAAGCAACATGTATGTTAAATAGAAAGAAAAAACAAACTCTGATGCTTGTTCGCTACTTTTTTCTTTTTAATCTGCAAGCTCTTCTTTTTAAAATCCTCATCCAAAGACATACTTAGAGAGAAGAAGGGAGTGGGGGGAGAAGAGAGAGAGGAACATCAATCCTTTGCCTTCCACACATGTCCCACCCGGGGATTTAACCTGCAACCCAGGAATCGAACCGGCAACCTTTTGGTAAAGAGGACGACGTTCAACCAACTGAGCCATTCCATCTGGGCAATCTGCAAGCTTTTAATGACAACTAAAGTTACAGTGGGCCAAGACTTAAGAAAAATTTACCGGAGAAAATCTAATTGAGAAAATTCTAATTTATTCTCATATATTTTTCTGCAGGTTGGAAGAAAAACCATAATTACTCAATTTCTATGTTGGGATACCTTGGACCATCTCCCAGAACAATTTAAGAGTCAACTAATCTGTCAAAAGAATCTAAAGAGCTATCATGTAGATTCCTGCCTCTGCTGTACACTTGTGTGGCCTTGAAAGCCTCGGCATCCTCAGCACTTAGCTCAGGGAGTCCTGGGGGTGACTGAGGAGAGGAAGTCTCTGGAAGAAGCAGGTGTAGCATATGGCATACAAGTCCTTCTCAGTAATAAACGTCCGTGGAAAAAGAGACACAGGCAGCTCAGGTTCTTCCCCAAGTCACTGCCAACCTTTGGTGCCTGGTTTGCAAGAACCCCTAGGATAGGTATTTTCAAGAAACAGAGTCCCCAAAGTAATGGCCCGAGCTTAGTAATAAGGTAAGTCCCAATGATGAGGGTAGGAAAACTAGTTTAAGAGGCCTGCACTTCCCTCCAATCTCTTAAGCTCCACCAAACTGATTAAAGTGACCAACACACTCTATATGTCGGTACCGCACTCTGGGTCATACTCTCTTTAAAAAAAACAACAGGGTTGACGAAGAATTCATACTATACAATTCACCCATTTAAAATGTACAATTCAGTGATTTTTAGTATATTCAGAGTTGTACAGCCATCAACACAATTTTAGAGCATTTTCATTACCCCCAAAAGAAATCTTATACTCATTAGCAGTCACTCGCCATTTCCCAACTCCTCAGCCCTAGGCATCCATTAAATTACTTTCTGTTTCCATAGATTTGCTTATTCAGGACATTTCGTATAAATGGAATCATACAACATGTGCTCTTTTGTTGGCTTCTTTCCCTTAGCACAGCGTTTTCAAGGTTCATTTAGGTTGTACCATGTATCAGTATTTCATTTTTTAAACTGCTGAACAATATTCTATCATATGAATATATCATATTCTATTATCTATTCAGCAGCTGATGGACACTTGGATAGATTCATGTTTTGGCTATTATAAATCTGTTGCTATGAACATTCATGTATAAGTTCTTTTGTAAACATATGTTTTCATTTCTCTCAAGTATATACCTAAAAATGGACTTTCTGGGTAACATGATAACTCTTACGTTTAACCTTTTGAGGAACTGCCAGACTGTTTCCAAAATGGCTGTAGTATTTTACATGCAACCAACAGGGAATGAGAGTTCTGATTTCTCCATATCCTTGCCAACACTTGTTTTTTTTTGTGTATGTGTTTTTTTAATATTTTTTTATTTATTTCAGAAAGGAAGGAAGAGGGAGAGAGAGAAACATCAATGATGAGAGAGAATCACTGATTGGCTGCCTCCTGCACACCCTCTACTGGGGATCAAGCATGCAACCTGGGCATATGCCCTTGACCGGAATCGAACCCGGGACCCTTCAGTCCGCAGGTTGACACTCTTTCTACTGAGCCAAACTGGCTAGAGCTCCTTGCCAACACTTGTTATTATCTGTCTTTTTGATGATAAACATCCTAATGGGTGTGAAGTGGTATCTTAACTGCAGTTTAAATTTGCATTTCCCCATTGACTAATGATGTTAAAGTATCTTTTCATGTACTATTGGCTATTTATATATCTTCTCTAGAGAAATATCTATTCAGATCCTTTCCCCACATTGTGAAATGGGTTGCTTCTTTATTACTAAGCTGTAGGAGCTCCTTAAATATTCTAGATTCAAGTCCCTAATTAGCTATATGGTTTATAAAAATGTTCTCTACCCTCAAAAATGTTTTTCCAGCCCTAGCTGGTTTGGCTCAGTGGATAGAGCATCGGCCTGTGGACTGAAGGGTCCCCGGTTCAATTCCGGTCAAGGGCATATGCCAGGGTTGCAGGCTCAATCCCCAGTGGGGGGGCATGCAGGAGGCAGCTGACTGATGATTCTCATCATTGATGTTTCTCTCTCTCTCTCCCTCTTCCTTCCTCTCTGAAATAAATAAAAATATATTAAAAAAATAAAGTTCTTCCATTCTGTGGGTTGTCTTTTCACTTTCCTGATAGTGTGTGTTTGTTTTTTAATCCTCACCAGAGAATATTTTTTTTTTCTTTTTTTTTTTACATTTTTTTAAATTGTTTGAAGTATTAAAAATAGTAGTACATATGTCTCTTTTTTTCCCCCATTGACCTCCCCCCACCCTCCCCTTCCCCACAGTACATGCCTTTACCTGCCCCCCCCCCAGTGTCTTTTATCCATTGGTTATGCTTATATGCAACCAGAGAATATTTTTTCCATTGATTTTTAGAGAGAGTGGGAGGGAGGGGAGGTGGAGGAGGGGGAAGAGGAGAAGGGCAGAGAGGGGAGAGAGAGAGAGAGAAAGAGCGAGAGAAAAACATCAATGTGAGAGAGACAGACTGATCGGTTGCCTCTGGCATACGATCAAACTTGCAACCCAGATATGTACCCTTGACTGGGAATTGAACCTGCGACCCTTCAGTGCACAGGTCAGTGCTCTAACCACTGAAAACACTGGTCAGGGCCTGATGGTGGGGTTTTTTTTTTTTTGAAGTACAAGAGGTTTTCATTTTAATGAAGTTTAATTTATTTATTTTTAATTTTGTTGCTTGTGCTTAAATGCTAAGAAAACACTGCCAAATCCAAGGTCATGAAGATTTAATCCTATGTTTTCTTCTAAGGGTTTTATAAATTTAGCTCATATAGTTAAGTCTTTGATGACTTTGAGTTAATTTTTACATATGATGTGAATTAGGGGGTTTCAACTTCATTTTTTAAAAAACATTTTATTGTTTTTTTTTTACAGAGATGAAGGGAGAGGGATAGAGAGTTAGAAACACTGATGAAAGAGAAACATCGATCAGCTGCCTCCTGCACACCCCATACTGGAGATGTGCCTGCAACCGAGGTACATTCTCTTGACCGGAATTGAACCTGGGACCCTTCAGACCACAGGCCGACGCTCTATCCACTGAGCCAAACCAGTCAGGGCTCAACTTCATTCTTTTGCATGTGGATAACTAATGGCTCCAGCACCATCTGTGTAAAAGACTACCGTTTCCCAAATTGAATAGTCTTACAATTCTTGTTGAAAATCAACTGACCATATTAAATGAGCGTTTATTTCTGAACTCTCAATTCTATTTCATTATATGTCTCTGTTTATATCGGTGCACACTGTTGATTCCTGATGCTCTGCAATTAAATTTTGAAATTATGAAGCGTGAGTCTCCCGATTTTGTTTTTTTCCAAGATTGTTTTGGCGCTTCTGGGACCTTTGTTTTTCCATAGAATTTTAGGACCAGCTAGTCCACTTCTGCAAAGAAGCCAGCTGGGATTTTGATAGGAACTGGGTTGAATCTGCAGATAGATCTGTGGATCAAGATGGGCAGTACTGCTACCTTAAAAATACTGAGTCTTCTGATCCATAAACACAAGACATGAGATGTCTTTCCATTTACTTAGGTCTTCTTTAATTTCTTTCAATAATGTTTTATAATTTTCAGAGTATAAGTTTTGCATTTATTAAATGTATCTCTAAGTACTTTATTCTTTTTTATATTCTTGTAAATGAAATTGTTTTAACTTCAGTTTATTAATTGCTTCTGTAGAGAAATAGAATTAATTTCTGTATATTGAGCTCATATCTTGAAATTAAGCTTATATCTTTGTTGAACTCATTTATTAGTTTAGTGGTTTGTTAGTGAATTCTTTAGGTCTTCCTATATTGAAGGTCATGTCATCTATAAATATAGTTTTACTATTTCCTAATCTAGATGCCTTTTTTAAAAAAATAAGTTTTGTTTATAGTTTCACTGGGGAGGCAGGTCCAGAGTTCTGTACACTGACATCCCAGACTTTCCTCCCTTCAATTTTATCTGCACATGATTATAGTGAGAATTACTAGGTTTGTATAATCTGACCCCATCTTGCTGGCCAGTCAAATGCTTCAGCGTTGGGCAAATGACTCAAAATGGGCCAGACTCCTTCATCACATAGCTGGAGCTGAGACTAGAACATTACACATTTACTAGGCAGCCTACTCATCAGAAAAGAGAAAAGAGAAGACTAAAGAAAAAGGAGACAGAGCAAGAACTCTTTGGGTTCCTAAGAATTCTCTGGTTATTGGCTCCAAATAGTCTCTCTGATTGTGCAACCAAGTTATAGTCCCTCCAATCAGACTGGACCCCTTAGAGGGAGATCAAAGAGATTTCTGTCACTAGCTAGCAAAAGAATCTTAATAATCATGCTCTAGGATTCCCTGAGGAAAAATTCTACTTTGAGCAAATTTCAATTTATCCTCTTTGGAAAAGAGGTCAAGAATGGCTCCAGGAATCCACCTCTCAGGAGACCCACCACAAGTACCTTGACTGTGCTCTGATTCCTCATTAGCCACTCGCATCAGAGCATCTAGCACCAAAGCATTGTCGAGCCATGTGTACCACTCTTCCAACTCCTGAAGGAAGCTGGCTGTGCCCGTTGACTCTGACACCTTTCGAGTTGCCAGCTTGCAAAGCCGCTCAACAAAGCCAGGGATGCTGAGAAGGGCCGCTGCAGAAGAAAGAACAAAAGAAGAAATTTTCAAAACAGAGACCAGTTCTAAAGCCCTCAACAACCAACCAGCCCCTCACATGCATGACAGGAATGATTTTTAACCTGACAGCAGCTAGTCTGCCAGTCTCCCTTTAAAATGAAAGGCCAAACAACGGTAAAATAGTAATAAAGTTATAGAAACACATTTAGTAGGTGCAAGAAAAAATGCTCTCTTATATCTATTCGTGGAGATATAAATTAGAATAACTTATGCCTTAAATCTGTGTGTCTTTGAGCCATGAGGTCTATTACCAGAAATTTACCATAAGGAAATAACCAATCCTATATAATAAAGAGGTAATATACAAATTGACCCTCATGCCCTCGCACAAGATGGCCACCCCCATGTGGTCAAAGATGGCGCCACAAGATGGCCGGCAGGGGAGGGTAGTTGTGGGCGATCAGGCCAGCAGGGGAGGGCAGTTGGGGGTGACCAGACCTGCCGGGGAGGGAGGGCAGTTGGGGGTGACTAGGCCGGCAGGGGAGGGCACTTAGGGGCAACCAGGCCAGCAGGGGAAGGCAGTTGGGGTGACCAGGCCAGCAGGGGAGTGCAGTTGGGGCGACCAGGCCTGCAGGGGAGGGAGGGCAGTTGGGGGTGACTAGGCCGGCAGGGGAGGGCACTTAGGGGCGACCAGGCCAGCAGGGGAGGGCAGTTGGGGCAACCAGGCCTGCAGGGGAGGGCAGTTCGGGGGGGACCAGGCCTGCAGGGGAGGGCAGTTGGGGGAGACCAGGCCAGCAAGGGAGGGCAGTTGGGAGGGACCAGGCCTGCAGGGGAGGGCAGTTGGGGGGGACCAGGCCAGCAAGGGAGGGCAGTTGAGAGGGACCAGGTCTGCAGGGGAGGGCAGTTGGGAGGGACCAGGCCTGCAAGGGAGGGCAGTTCGGGGGACCAGGCCTGCAGGGGAGGGAGGGCAGTTGGGGGTGACTAGGCCATCAGGGGAGGGCAGTTAGGGGCGACCAGGCCAGCAGGGGAAGGCAGTTGGGGTGACCAGGCCAGCAGGGGAGTGCAGTTGGGGGTGACCAGGCCTGCAGGGGAGGGAGGGCAGTTGGGGGTGACTTGGCCGGCAGGGGAGGGCAGTTAGGGGCAACCAGGCCAGCAGGGGAGGGCAGTTGGGGCAACCAGGCCTGCAGGGGAGGGCAGTTCGGGGGGACCAGGCCTGCAGGGGAGGTCAGTTTGGGGGGACCAGGCCAGAAAAAGAGGGCAGTTGTTGGCAATCGGGCCAGCAGGGTAGGGCAGTTAGGGGCAATCAGGTCGGCAGGGGAGCAGTTAGGCATCGATCAAGCTGGCAGGGGAGTGGTTAGGGGGTGATCAGGCTGGCAGGCAGGTGAGTGGCTGGGAGCCAGCAGTCTGGATTGTGAGAGGGATGTCTGACTGCCGGTTTAGGCCTGATCCTACAGGGCCTAAACCAGCAGTCAGACATCCCCTGAGGGGTCCCAGATTGGAGAGGGTGCACGCTGGGCTGAGGGACAACCCCCCACCAGTGCATGAATTTTGTGCACCGGGCCTCTAGCTATATAATACAAAGACAGCTGTACATAGATGTTCATTGGTGTGGTTTCTATAATAACAAAAAGAAATAACTACATGTTCATTAATAGCATATTGATTAAATATGATATATTCAAACAAAAGAATACAACACAGACACTAAGAATGATGACACATACCTCTCTAGTGATTACAAAAGACATTTAAATATACTTACAAAAAGGTGCTTAAATGTTACTTAAGTATTGGCTTGGGCCTGTTTTCTTAAAAAATTTGAGGAAACTTTACTTCTTTAAATATGTACATAAAAGATATGTTCTAAGGCATTTACTGTGGCTGTTTCTGAGTAGAAAAGCATATAAATGCTTCTTTTAAAACTACATATCTATAGTTTTGATTTTCCTGTAATAAACAAGTACAGGGAAGAAAAAAGGCAGAAAGAAAAAAAGGTAAGCTTTTTTTAAAAAAAAATTTAAACTCTTTATTGTTTAAAGTATTATATATGTCTTCTTTTTCCCCCATTGACCTCTCCCCAACTGCTCCCACACCCCCCGCCCAGGACATTCCCTCACCCCCCTACTGTCTGTGTTCATTGGTTATGATTATATGCATGCATACAAGTCCTTTGGTTGAACTCTTACCCCTCCCTCCCACCCTCCCTTGACTTTCCTCTGAGGTTTGACGGTCTGTTCAATGTTTCTATGTTTCTGGATCTATTTTTGTTCATCAGTTAAGCCTTTTTTTTAAAAAAAACCCAACTCCTCTAACTGAATAATTATCCAATTCCTATAAGTAAGATGGAAATCCTGATCAGCATAAGAGAACATAATAGCCCTAACTGGTTTGGCTCAGTGGATAGAGCGTCGGCCTGCGGACTGAAGGGTCTCAGGTTCGATTCCGGTCAAGGCCATGTACCTTGGTTGCGGGCACATCCCCAGTAGGGGGTGTGCAGGAGGCAGCTGATCGATGTTTCTAACTCTCTATCCCTCTCCCTTCCTCTCTGTAAAAAATCAATAAAATATATTTTAAAAAAAGAGAGAACATAATAATCTTTGGAAGCAGGGAAATCTGGGTTCAAATCTTGTCAACATCATTAACCTTCTTTAAAATAAGGCTAATATCTATACATATTTGCTTGTATGTGCATTAAATCTTCCAGGAAGGATAGAAAATAGCAGTTGCTGAAGGCAATGAGAATTAGGCCAATGGGAATAGAGAGAGGGAAACTTTTCAATGAACATCATTTTGAATCTATAGATTTTCTGAGCCAGGCAAATGTGTCATCTAATTCAAACCTAATAAATATTTCATAGTATCAAGATATTACTATTAATTTGGGAATGCATAATATGGAATTGGAGTTCTGTTTAAAAAGAGTCATTATCGTGTAAAAACACTAAAATATATACAGGTGAAATTTTTATGATGTCTGGGATTTGCTTCAAAATAATCCAAAGTGAGGAAGGAAAGCACAGCTGGTGTGGCTCAGTAGTTGACTATCTACTGATGAACCAGAAGGTCATGGTTCAATTCCCAGGTCAGGGCATATGCCAGGTTGAGAGCTCAATCCCCAGTGGGGGACATGCAGAAGGTAGCCAATCAGTGATTCTCTCTCATCATTGATATTTCTATCTCTTCCTCTCCTTTCCTTTCTGAAATAAATTTTTTAAAAAATATATTTTTTTAAAGTGAGGAAGGGAGGAGTGAATGGAGGTAGAGATAAAGACAGGCCATCAGTTGACAATGTCTAAGTTAAGTGATGGTTAAATGAAGATCGGTATACAGTCATGTGTGTCATATATGTCTCTACTTTTATATGTGGGATGTTCCCCATAAAGAAAAATTTTAAAGTAAAATTCAAAAGAATATTAAAGAAAATTCTTTAAAATTTTTAAAATAAAGTAATTAGGATGATTCTATAAAGTCATATAAATCCAGTCCCAGCACAGAGCTAAGCAAATAATCTTAGCCCTCTTCCCATCCTTTATATATTAGTGAATGACTAGAAAATGTTTGACCTAATTTTAAAAAAGTGAATTAAAACTACAAATTAACTTTTCCTTGAAAAGTTAAACACAGAATTATCATATGATCCAGCAATTCCACTCCTAAGTATACACCTCAAAGAAATGAAAACAGGTGTTCAAAAAATACATGTACACACATGTTCACAGCTGCACTATTCACAATAACCAAAAGGTAAAAACAACCCAAATGTCTATCCAACAAATGGACAAACTGTACTATATACATACAATGAATATTATTCAGCCATTAAAAGGAATGAAATAGTGACATGCTACAGTGAATGACATCATGCTAAGTGAAAGAAGCATGACACATGGTACAAAAGGTCACATATTGTATGATTCCAGAATAGATAAATATACAGACAGAAAGCAGGTGATTGCCAGGAGTTGAGGATAAAGGGAAATAACTGCTTAATGTGTATGGTTTCTTTTTGGAGTGATGAATGGTTTTAGAACTAGATGGACAAACGTAAATGCACAGTACACACACAAGTTATAATTATACTAAATGCCACCGAACTGTTCACTTTAAATGGTTAACTTTATGTTACTTTCACCTCAATGTAAGAAAAACACTGAGATAGCTTTTTTGGTTTTTGTTTTTCTTTGGATAACAATGTTTACTTATCAGTTTGACAAATACCAGGAAGTTTTAAAAGGCCCTGTTCTGGGAAGGGTATACAGAGTGGGAAGATGAACCAGTTCATTAGAAGTGTAATTTGTCAACATCTATCGAAGTTTAAAAGGCAACTATCTTGCACATCATAAGCTATGCGCAAGGTTATTTGTAGGAACAGACTTGAAACACACCAAATTTCCATCAATAGGGGACTAGATAAGTCTATCTATATAAAAGCCCAAGCGACCGTTATGACTGGTCGACAGGTCGCTATGACGTGCACTGACCACCGGGGGCACTCAACGCAGGAGCTGCCCCCTGGTGGTCAGTGTGCTCCCACAGCAGGAGTACTGCTCAGCTGACCGACCTGTCCTGGTGGCCCACCAGCCGGGCAGCAGCCACTCACTCCCTCAGTAGTCCTGCAGGTCCAATCTCCAGAGAAGATGGACAGACTGATGCTGCTGGCACAATCCCGACAGTGCAGCTGGCCTTCTGGAAGTCAGCTTAGGGTACTGAGGCCACTAGACACTCCCTAGACACTCTGCAAGTAAGAAATGATATAAAGGGGCCGGCTCGTCTGACAACCAGTGCGAACATCAGCAAACGGATACGGATCCTGGCCAAGAAGGCCAATTGCGTCCCCCCACCCCCTCGGGATGGGTGCCAGATGCAGGGCTCACGGCTGGCGAGCACCACTGTGGCGGCATGAGCCTCTCCCAATCAGGACTGACTGGGCACGAGCCCTTGCCAGGTGCAGCAGGGTGGGGATGAGCAGGAACAGCAGGCAGGAGTGGCAGGTGGCATTGGACTGCCGGTTTTGGCCTAATCCCTGCAGGCCATGCCAAGGGACCCACCTGTGCACCAAATTCGTGCACCGGGCCTCTAGTTATGGTACAAAAGAATATATATATACTAGAGGGCGGTGCACGAAATTTGTGCACAAGAGGGGGCGGTCCCCTCAGCCCAGCCTGCACCCTCTCCAATCCGGGACCCCTTGGAGGATGTACAACTGCAGACTTAAGCCCGATCCCGGGGATTGGGCCTAAACCGGCAGTCGGATATCCGTCTCAAAATCTGGGACTGCTGGCTCCTAACTGCTTACCTGCCTGCCTGCCTGATCGTCCCTAACTGCCCCCACTGCTGGCCTGATCGCCCCAACTGCCCCCCCTGCTGGCCTGCTCACCCCCAACTGCCCCTCCCTTGCCTGCCTGCTCACCCCCAACTGCCCCCCCCCCCCCCCAATTGCCATCCTGCTCGTCCCTAACCACCTCTGCCTCAGCCCCGCCACCATGGCTTTGTCCAGAAGGACGTCCGGAAGGTCTCCCAGTCTAATTAGCATATTACCCTTTTATTAGTATAGATATATTTGTTGTTTGTTTTAAAAGGAAAAGCAGTAGTTTCAAGATGGAATTGGTCTTAGATTTAGTCCAACAACAATACAAATAAGGCAGAAACATAAGATATAACTTGTTTCCAAAATCTCAAAATGATATTGTTGAGTATACATTTCTGTCTACTTTTTTTGTGTGAGTGGGGGGAGGGGGGCACCTCGGTACTCAATCCTGGAGACAATATTTTTCAAGAGTAATAATATATTCACATAGGAGAAAAAGAGAGAATATTTTTAGCATATTGCTGTGATCTTCAAAAATTATAAAATTAAATTTACAAAAAACTGGAAGACCAAGTATAAGCAGTCTGGTATTTGCTTCAGTGTCCAGCACTATTATAATGATTTCTAGCATAAAAGCAAGAGTTAGTGGATCTCAAGTATCTTCAATAACTGCCAGCATAACTTGGAACTACTGTCCTTGCTTCTTTGAGAGAGATCTTTCCCGATATTTGTGATTTAGGTCCAAAAAGTCATCTAATTTTGCTATTTCCTTGAGGTACTGAGTTAATTTTAAAAGTTCTTTGTCTTTATCTCAATTTAGGTGGGATTTCATAAAAGGCCTTATCTTTAGTCCATTCTATGGGTTCAATAGAAAATTTCTTACTATGTCATCAAACATAATGGTGTTCTTTTTGCTGTAAAACTCTGAAAACCTCCCCCATATAATGCCAAGAGGCTTTACATCTATTAATCCTCTCCTTGGCATATGCACTGCTATCATAGCAGCACTGTCCAACACAAAAGTAATCTTATAATTTTCATTTTTGCTCACTCCCAGCTCTTTCATTTTAGCTTCAATCTACTTCATATTTGTTTCAGACCAAATAACAATGTCATAATCCTCATATGCAGATGTTAGGAATTCATGAAGATATAGTCACATTAATTCTTACCACAGTCTCTGCACAAGACCTGTGGTCAAATAACATGTAATCAATGCCTAGTACCAAAAGCTTTTTCTCTTCCCCAGGTGGATTCAAAATTTCCATTTTGTATTCTTTTACTCTGCGAGAAATTTTCAGTAGGTTTTCTTCCCTATTTTCGACTTCGACTACTTCATTTTCAATATCAAGGTCATTGACACATCATCATTGTCAGGAGGTGGACCTAAGACATCTCCCAAGCTCTCCTCACAAGTTCCCATCATCATGATTTTAGTATTTTATTTCAGTTTGAGAGTTCCAAGCTTAACATCATTTTCTGCAGGTTTGCGCCTTATACTTTAAGTCCAAGTAATTTCTGTTGTTCTGGTAACACTCCCGTAAGGGTCTTGAGAAACTGTTTGAGATCCAGCACAATATCATCTTTTGAAAGTGTAGTCACTGAATATTCCTGTCCACCCCATTTTATGATGATAGGGAAAGCCATCCTTAAAACATATATTGAGGCAACCTTTGTTCAGAAAAATACACCTAGAGCGCGGTGGGGCCATTGGCAGCGACGCAGGAACCTCTCTCCAGTTTTTTTAGCTGTTCCTCACAAGACAGTTCCTAAGACCTGCACACTAATACCGTCTTTCAGATGGGACCTGCCCAGGATTCAGGGTTCTGACACTCTGACTCTCACCACTGATTCCTGAGCTTTTATGAAATCACTCATTTCTTGAAAAGCTGATGAAAGCAATGGACTCCCTCTCGCCCCCGCAAGGCAGTCCCAATTAAACTCACCAACTTATATACAGTCTCAGAGGACTGGCTCCCCTGCACTCTACAGTCTTTGTATTCTCACAGCCTTATCAGTAGCTCTAACACACTGTTAGTTAATGTTAAACTGGCTAACGACCAAAACACCCACTACTTCCGAGAACTGCAAAAGCAGACCTCTTCTCTCTTCTTGTTAAAACACCAGTATTTCCAAAATACTCCTGTAAATTTTCCTCTCACAGGTTAGGCCCTGCTTTTCAGCTTGGAGATGATTCTCAATTCCATCCTAATTCATGTACTACATAAATCAGCTCCTTTCAGCTCAGTGTCCCCTATAAACTGGTAACTATCTGGCCCTGTAGCTTCATCTGTATCTCTAAAATCTTGAATGATCCCCCCCTCCCACCCCGATGGAGCTATCTGTTCCTTCTGAATTGATAGAAGGGACAACTAGTTGTTCTGAGAATCCCCAAAAGGGCTCTAACATTTAAATTATCGGAGTTCCAGGAAGATAAGATGAAGCATTACTTTGCTGGGCAAGAAAACCAGTTCAGAGTTACAGTATACTGAAAAACAAAACAAAACAAAGTTTTTGGCAGCATCCTACATGCTTCAGTTGTCTAAACCAGTGGCCGGCAAACTGCGGCTCGCGAGCCACATGCGGCTCTTTGGCCCCTTGAGTGTGGCTCTTCCACAAAATACCACGGCCTGGGCGAGTCTATTTTGAAGAAGTGGCATTAGAAGAAGTTTAAGTTTTAAAAATTTGGCTCTCAAAATAAATTTCAATCGTTGTACTGTTGATATTTGGCTCTATTGACTAATGAGTTTGCCGACCACTGGTCTAAACCATTATGAATTAAATTGTGTATCTCCCCTTGTCCCCTTCCCAAACTCATACACTGAAAGCCCTGATCTCCATACGACTGTATTTGGAGGCAGGGCCTTTGGGGAGATAATTAAGTGAGGTCGTAGGATAGGGCCCTAATCCATAGGCCCAGTGTCCTTATATAAGAAGAAGAGACACCAGAGATCTCTCTCTTTGTGCATGCACAGAGGAGAGGCCACATAAGTGAAAGGGCAGGGAGACTCCATGTTCCTTTTGTTCCATGTCTTCTACCTCGTGGAGTCAGGTTCCCGCCCTAGAACCTCTCCAAGAGCCCAACCCACACTTTTGAATTAGCCAATAGAAATGCAAGGGGAAGGTAAGCCGCACCCTGCCCCCATGTGCAACCTGATCCCGACCAATCAGCGGAGGCGACACTACCTCACCCCTCCTACCTCTCCCAGGCCCCCTATAAATCAGCGCGTTTGGGGGCTGACTCTCACGCTCTCTCTCTCTCCACCTCGCCGCTGCGCCGGTGGGTGTGTGTGTGGGACTGAGCTCGAGCTAGCTCGATTAAAAGGCTCTTTGCTTTTGCATCGGACTCGGCTCCCTGGTGGTCTTTGGGGATCATGAAATCTGGGCATAACATAAGGACACAATGAAAAGGTGGCTGGCTACAAGCCAGGAAGAGAGGCCTCACCAGAAACCAACAGTAATGGCATCTTGATCTTGGATCTCTAGCCTCTAGAACTGTGAGAAAATTAATTTCTATTATTTAAGCCACCCAATCTATGGTACCTTGTTATGGCAGCCAGAGCTGACTGCTACATATACCTCTATTTACAAGTATTCATTATTGGAATTCAATTAAAGAATGATAACACTGAGGACTAAGATTTCTCTCATCTATATGTGATTTACTTATGTTCACCTTGGCCTTCTCAGTGCATTTGACTGGGAAGAATGTGTGTGGAATGTGGGACTAGAGACAAAATTATGGTCAGAGAGGTGGGAAGGCCTAAACCAGGGGTGGGCAAACTTTTTGACTCAAGGGCCACAATGGGTTCTTAAACTGGACCGGAGGGCCGGAACAAAAGCATGGATGGAGTGTTTGTGTGAAATAAAATAAATTCAAAGTAAAGGAGCGGAGGGGAGAGCAAGAGAACCCTCCGCTCTTTCGGCTCCACGGGCAGAATAGAACAGCCGAACGGGCCGGATCCGGCCCGGATCCGGCCCGCGGGCCGTAGTTTGCCCACGGCTGGCCTAGACCCTGTACATCATGTGCTAAAATACAACATTTAATAAAGCTTTATTCCAAAAGATACAAGCAGACATTACCTGGAGATTATATCATATGTTAGCCACACAGGTATGAAAGTGAACCTAGATATTTCATAAAGACTCTTCTTTTTTAATGTTTTTATTGTTGTTAGAGAGATGAAAGGAGAGAGAAAAAACCCACAACCATGTGCCCTGGTGGGAATTGATCCTGTGAACTTTCAGTGCACAGGATGATTTAACCACACTGGCTAGGGCAAAACTTTCTTTTTTTTAATCTCCCAAATCAAAGAAAACTAGCTTGGGGTTAAAACTCAGTTAATTAAAAAACCAAGTGACTAGAAAACCTCATTCCGCAAGGATGATGGGTAGTGCTGGTTTTACTTAAATCAGCTTACAAGCAGGTACATGAAGGTAATCAATACTAACAGAATAAAACAGATTCCTTAAAAGGAAAATTAAAAGTTGAAAGTTACTTTGTGCCTCAGTACACACAGGTATCCAATACTGAACCTTTATGACCCTCAGTTTCCTAATGTGGAGATACTAATCTCTACTTCACAGAAATGCTTAGAGGATTACATAAAATCAGTTCTGGGTAAATGTTCTTCTGGCTAAATATCTGCCATATAGCAGGAGATTAACCAAGGTGAGCTTTTGTCAGTGTATATGTATGTGTATGTTTAAATTAGCTTTGAGGTAATATGATTTTAAGAATGTATATTTTATGATTTACTAACCTGAGTACTCCTCCAGTCGTAAGAAAAGAGGAGGGGGGCCCTAACCGGTTTAGCTCAGTGGATAGAGCATCAGCTTGCAGACTGAAAGGTCCCAGGTTCAATTCCTGTCAAGGGCATGTACCTTGGTTGTGGGCACATCCCCAGTAGGAGGTGTGCAGGAGGTAGCTGATCGATGTTTCTCTCTCATCGATGTTTCTAACTCTCTATCCCTCTCCCTTCCTCTCTGAAAAAAAGCAATAAAATATATTTAAAAAAAAAAAAAAAAGAGGAGGGGGAAAGAAAAGCATACACCGACCAAGGAAGGCTAAGGACTCAGAGAGAAAAACAAGCTGAAGGGAGAACCACTAACCTGGGGTCCATAGAGTTCAAACACTTCTGTTTTCACATATGACTAAAAAGTGTAAAATTACATTCCTTAATAACCTACAAGTATAGTTATGACCATCTATAGTCATAGGTTCATAACTAAACCAGAAAATTAGTGGAGTTAGTGGAAGACTCATATTCAGTATTTAGAAGGAAGGCTGCTGGGTAGCTTGTAGCAATTCTGCAGAGCTAGGCCTGCGAATGCACTCACTCAGTCAACTAGACTTTAAAAACAGAGTACTGTTTTCAAAGCATCATTACAGCTGCTGTAAAATGGTTGTAGTTTCTTTTCTTTTCTTTTTTTTACTTAATTTGTGTTTTTTTTTTTTTTTTATAAATCTTTATTGTTGAGATTATTACAATTATTCTTCTTTTTTCCCCCATAGCTCCCCTCCACCCGGTTCCCCGCACCCCCGACTCCCCCTCCACTGTCCTCATCCATAGGTGTACAATTTTTGTCCAGTCTCTTCCCGCAACCCCACACCCATTTCCCCCCGAGAATGGTCAGTCCACTCCCTTTCTATGCCCCTGATTCTATTATATTCACCAGTTTATTCTGTTCATCAGATTTTTTATTGACTTGATTTTTAGATTCACTTGTTGATAGATACGTATTTGTTGTTCATAATTTTTATCTTTACCTTTTTCTTCTTCTTCTTCCTCTTCTTAAAGAATACCTTTCAGCGTTTCATATAATACTGGTTTGGTCTTGATGAACTCCTTTAGCTTTTTCTTATCTGTGAAGCTCTTTATCTGACCTTCAATTCTGAATGATAGCTTTGCTGGGTAGAGTAACCTTGGTTGTAGGTTCTTGCTATTCATCACTTTGAATATTTCTTGCCACTCCCTTCTGGCCTGCATAGTTTCTGTTGAGAAATCAGCTGACGATCGTATGGGTACTCCCTTGTAGGTAACTAATTGTTTTTCTCTTGCCGCTTTTAATATTCTCTCTTTGTCTTTTGCCCTTGGCATTTTAATTATGATGTGTCTTGGTGTGGTCCTCTTTGGGTTCCTTTTGTTTGGGGCTCTCTGCGCTTCCTGGACTTGTAAGTCTATTTCTTTCACTAGGTGGGGGAAGTTTTCTGTCATTATTTCTTCAAATAGGTTTTCAGTATCTTGCTCTCTCTCATCTTCTGGCACCCCCATAATTCGGATGTTGGTATGCTTGAAGTTGTCCCAGAGGCTCCTTACACTATCTTCATATTTTTGGATTCTTTTTGCTTTTCTGGTTGGGTGTTTTTTGCTTCTTTGTATTTCAAATCTTTGACTTGATTCTTGCGATCCTCTTTGCTGTTGGATCTCTGTATATTATTTTTATTTCAGTCAGTGTATGCTTAATTTCTAGTTGGTCCTTTTTCATATCCTCGAAGGTCTCACTAAATTTATCGGCCTTTTCTAGAAAATTCTTGAAAAACCTTATAACCGAGGTTTTGAACTCTATATCCAGTCATTTGCTTTCCTGCATTTCTTTCATTTGTGACCTGTTTCTTTGTCTCTGCATTTTGGTTGCTTCCCTGAGTTGACAGAGTGGCTTTGTGTGCTAGGTGTCCTACAGGGCCCAGTGGCTCAGCCTCCCCAGTTACCTGAGGTGGACACTCTTGGTGCACCCCTTTATGGGCTGTGTGCACAGTCTTGTTGTAGTTAAGTCTTGATTGTTGTTGGTATCACTGGGAGGAATTGACCTCCAGGCCAATTTGCTGTGAGGATCAGCTGTGTCTACGCTGGGAGAACTTCTGTGCTGGAGACACCCTTATGAGACAAGACTTGCAAAAGCCTCAGTGCTCAGCTTGGATGGGGCGGAGTCTCAAGGTAGAGCAGACAGCATTGGCTTCCCATCAGCCCTGCCCTATGAGGCCCCTGGGTCTCAGTGTCCTGTGGTAATCACTGCAAGCACCTCTGAGAGAAAGCCGCCCTTGAGTTTCGCCCGCTGCCAGACAGTCCAGTTTCTCCCCGAATGAGTCTGGGTCCACAGAGTCTCGCCCGGAACTGGAGTAAAGAGCAGTCGGGAGCTTTTGTCTCCCTCCCGATTGAGAAAGCCAGCTGCGTACTCAGTTGCCTGCCCTCTCCGCGTGTGCGCCTCGGTACCTCTGCCTTCTGCAGTTCCTCTGAGTCTCAGTGTGCTTTTCTCTTTTCTGACAGTCCAGCTTCTCCCCGTATGAGTCTGGGTCCCCAGAGTCTCACCCGGAACTGGAGTTCAGTGCAGTCGGGAGCTTCTGTTTCCCTCCCGCTTGAGAAAGCCAGCCACGCACTCAGTTGCCAGTCCTCTCCGTGCACGCACGTCTCTGTACCTATTCCTTCTACAGCTCCTCTGAGTCTCAGTGTGCTTTTCTCTTTCCTTTTAGTTGTAGAATTTCCACTCAGCCAGCCTTCCTGTGGTTCTGAATGATGTCCGTTTTGTCTTTTAGTTGTAGTTTTGAAATTGTTGTGCGAGGCAGCAGTTTAGGTGTTTACCTATGCCGCCATCTTGCTTTCTCCTCTACTTCCTGGTTGTAGTTTCTTACTGCTGCTTTTTATTTTTTTTTATTTTTTAAAATATATTTTATTGATATTTCACAGAGAGGAAGGGAGAGGGATAGAGAGCTAGAAACATCGATGAGAGGGAGACATCGATCAGCTGCCTCCTGCACACCCCCCACCGGGGATGTGCCCGCAACCAAGGTACATGCCCTTGACCGGAATCGAACCCGGGACCCTTCAGTCCACAGGCCAACGCTCTATCCACTGAGCCAAACCAGTTTTGGCTTTACTGCTGCTTTTTAATGATGAATTTTTATTATTCTACTTTGGTTATTTGGTTAACCCTATGGTAAACATGAGATTTTTTTTAACCAACTGTATTTCTAGAACTAGCTTTTTTGTTGTTAATCCTCATCCGAGGATAGTTCTTCCATTGATTTTTAGAGAGAGTAGAAGGGAGGGAGAGAGAAACATTGATGTGAGAGAGACACATCGATTGGTTGCCTCTTGCACACCCCACACTGGGGATCGAGCCGCAACCTGGGCATGTGCCCTTGACTGGAATCAAACCTGGGACCCTTCGGTCCTCAGGCTGACTCTGTATCCACTGAGCCAAACCGGCTAAGGCAAGACACAATGCTTTAGTTCAAATATAAATCATCTATACTCTTATGACCAAACAGATATATGCCTAATTTCCCCCCAAACCTGCTTACGCCAGGACAATAGAACAGAATTCCTTTGCTTACAAAAAGCAATAGATGGAGTAGATGAGTTCAAATCATTTTTTTTTCATTTAAATAACCAATATATCCATATGGTTTAAAATCAAACATACATAAAAAAATACACCCATGCCTAACAGGTAGCCACTTTAGTTTTCTTGTGTAAGCTTTCAGTTTATGCATACTACATATGAGCAAACAAATACATTTGATTAGTCCCGCCTCCCTGCCTTAATACAAAAAGTATTATATTATACACACAGTTCTGCATTTTCCTTTTTACCATTAATACACGTTGGATATTTTTCTATATCAGTATGTAGAGATTTTCTTCATTCTTTTTTCTTAAAAGCTACATAATTTTCCATTATATAAATACTAGAGGCCCAGTGCACGAAATTTGTGCGGGGGTGGGGGGGGTCCCTCAGCCTGGCCTGCACCCTCTCCAATCTGGGGTCCCTTTCGCAATCTAGAACCACTGGCTCCTAAGCGCTCACCTGCCTGCCTGCCTAATGCCCCTAACTGCTCTCCTGCCTGCCTGATGCCTCTAACTCAGCCGTGGGCAAACTACGGCCCACGGGCCGGATCCGGCTCTTCTATCCGGTTCTCTTGCTCTCCCCTCTGCTCCTTTACTTTGAATTTATATTAGTTCACACAAACACTCCATCCATGCTTTTGTTCCGGCCCTCTGGTCCAGTTAAAGAACCCATTGTGGCCCTCGATTCAAAAAGTTTGCCCACCCCTGCTCTAACTACTCCCCTGCCGGCCTGATGACCCTAACTGCTCTCCCTTCCTGTCCTGATCCCCTTAACTGCTCTCCCCTTCTTGTCTGATCCCTCTAACTGCCTATCTGCTCTGCCCTCCTGGCTTAAACCCCTAACTGCCCACCTGCTCTCCCTTCCTCTCCGCGCCTTCAGACCCCGGTGCAGGAGTGCTGAGCGCTCTCCGCTGAGGCCCCACCCCCATCCTGACGCCCCTGCCCCTCTGGGCCGGGCGGTGCCGTGGGCCTGCGCACGCCTCCTATCCCGGTGGCGCAAGTCCCTGCTCCCATCCCCACCCACCAGCTCCTGTGTGCGCACAGCCTGTTGAACAGTTGTGACTGGGACACCGTTAGGACCAATTAGCATATTACCTCTTTATATATATATATATAGAAGATTATATATAGAGATTCTTTAAACTAGGCAGTCTCTTGTTGATGAACAGAACATTTAGATTATTTCTAGTCTTTTGTTATTACAAACAACCATGTTGCAATGAATAACCTTGTATATACGTGTGTGTGTGTGTATGCATAACCTATAGAATAAAGGCCCAGAGAGACTTAGTGGATCAAAAGGTACATGTTTTTGTGACTCTGACAAACAATGATTCTTAACTTTTTTGAGGTTCTGATCCATTCAAAAATCTGATGAATACTACAGACTCGGCCCTCCAAAATGATGAACAAATGCACACAAATTTTGCACATTCTAAGTGGATCCCAGGAACCCTCACATGGATTAAGCTCTAGAGATACTGAAAAAGCTAGATGATTTAGAAAGGTGTCTTAGAGCTACAATCTTAAATTTCTGAGAGTTTAGAGACTTTACCTTGGTTGATTTCAGCTGCAGAAGGCCCCAAGCTCATGCTCTTCTTCTGCTGAGCATTTTTGGCAAGAAGTGTGTGCTTGTCATCATTCCCTGTATCCATCTCTGAAATGGTGACAGCCAGAATCCGGCAGAAATTAGCAAGCTGCTGTTGATCGAAATTGGATACCAAGGAACTCAGATTGGGGACTTCATCTAGCCGGATCATTTCCTACAGAAGACACAAATAAAACAATCCCTGTGCTCAGTGCATTAGAAATTAGATGTGCGCCTCTCTTGCATTCCCCTAAGAATGTGGCCACTTAGATTCAAATCCCAGCTCTGCAATTTACAGCTGCGCAACCCAAAGTAAGTTAAAGAACCTCTCTAAGTCTGTTTGCTCATTTGTCAAATGGGACTAACCTACCTCCTAGGACTGGTCTAAGGATTAAACCCTTTGAGCACCACTGTTCTTATTTTCTACCTTTGCTCATGTGGCTCATTTTACCTATTTAAAGAAACAAACAAACAAAAGAAATACCTAGCACTCAAGTTTTATGAATCATAAACTGCCATTCTTGCTACAGATGGTTTCTTTTTAAGAAATAACGTTTTGCAAATATAGCTGAAGGACCGTGTTTCCCCACCTACTTGCATTCCCTTCTCTCTCCCCAGAGGTAATCATTATTTTGAACTTTGTATTTGTTATTCCTACATTTTTATACTTATATTTCCATAAAAACATATGGTACTGTTCTGCATGTAGTGTGAATGGCATCATATACCACTTTACTTTTCAGTCAACACAGATTTAACTACAAGGATACAAGTAGCTCTAGTTCACTTGTTCTTCGTTGTTTTACTTCACAACTTACTGTTTCTATAAACATTTAGGTGGACTACAATTTTTCACTAATAGACAATGTTGCAATGAACATTCCCATAGGTGTCTTCTTCTGTATATTCACAAGTAACCAATTATCTAGAGAAAGTGATAGGCATTCTTGCCTGTTTCTTGACTTTAATAAAATTATTTCCAAAGTTTAACGTTAAGTTTAATGTTTGCTGTAAGTTTTAATAGATATTAAGGAATGTTCCTTCTATCCCTAGCTTTTATCATGAATGAGTATTAAATTTTATAAAATGATTTTTGTTATCTGGTAATAGTACTCTCTGTGACAGAGAAATACCCAATCCAGGAGAAGTTAAGTAAATTAGTGGGAGGAAGAGTAGCAGGTATTATCTGAGGAATATAAAGATGTCTCAAAAGGAGAAAAGTTCATGTAATACACGATTTAAAGAAAAAATATTTAATTAAAAATCTATGTATAAAGGACACACACAGTTCAAACCTGCATTGTTCAAGGGTCAAATGTATTTTAATTTTTATTTATATGGTATAAAGCATAACAAAGTGAATAGCTGCACATGCCTTTACTATCACATCTCCATGCCTCTCTGCCAGAGGCAATGACCACTATCCTGAATTTTATTACTACTTTGCCTTTAAAAAGTTTTATCGTATGATTTATGTTGTTATTTCTGAGCTTTATAAAAATGATATACTACATCCAGTCTTCTGCAACTGACTTCTAGCAATAATTTCTATGATTTCAGTGTGCTGTTGCCTTTAGCAATAGTTCATTTTTTTCCACCACTTCCTAACACAGGCATACCTCATTTTTGTGAGCTTTGCTTTATTGTAGTTCACAGATTTTGCATTTTTAACAAATACAAGGCAAAATTTCCACCAGCAAAAAGACTACGACTCACTTTGTGATACTCTCGCTTTATTGCAGTGGTCTGGAACTAAACCCGCAGTACCTCAGAGTTATGCCTGTGTTCTATTGTGTGAATGGAGTACATTTATTTACCCATTCTCCTGAAGATAGATCACAGACTTGGTTTCAGTTTTTTGTTCTGTGTTTCTTGATGCACATGTGCAGTTTTTCTGGGGCAGTGGCTTACAAACCATTCTTACAATGCCCAATAATTAGAAAGATCCATAATAATCCAGTAAACATACATATGTGAATGCACAGATACATGTATAAATAAGAAACAAAAACTTCTTCAAACAATACCCTTACATGACACACTTTGATCTTTTCTATTTAGCTGGCAGACCCACTGAATTGACTGCACAACCTCTTGGCTTCAGTTCAGTGTTTTCATTTCTAAGAGTCATTCTGGGAATGAGCTTTCCCATGAGCGTGCCTGAGACTCAGGCTGTAGTACTGATGTCCTGGCCCTCAGGGCAGTGCATACCTAGGTGCTGGGTCACAGGGTATATGCATGTTAAAGTAGAAAACAGGAGAAAGGTAAAGATATTCTGCTGATATAAAACACTATCATCACTACAAAAATGCTGTCAACGATATACATTCTCACTAAATTTGCTCTATTTCCTCTAACTGTGGTCTTGATTTGCATTTCCCTAAATATCAATGAAGTTAAGCATCTTTTCTTATATTTATGAACCATTTGTTTCTCCTCTGTGAAATGCTTGTTCATATCATTGTCCATTTTTCTACTGAACTATTTCATTTTCTTGCCAATCTGTAAGAATTCCTGATAAATTCTGACTACCAATCTTTTGTCAGTTGCATGGGTTGCAAATACCTTTTCCCACTTTGTGGCTTGGGTTCCTTCTTTATGGTATCTGCCTCCCTTGCAAAATGTTCCAAGATACCCATAATATCTAGCAGAACTCATCAACATTTTGGCAACATGGAAAAAGCAATTCTAGACTCCTATGCTGATATTGCCAGGAAGACTGGAAGCCCCTTCTCTCACACGGGCTGGAGCACACAGTTAGTGGAAAAACAACAAAGCCTTTTTATCAAAGGACACAAAGGGTCTGTCTGGGACCTGCACACATTTCCAATGTGTCCCTACAGACAATGGTTCACTTATGCATCTTCCGCCTGGGTGATAACAAACAGAACCTGAGCAAAGTACAGCAAAAAGACAGAAATGAAAGCTGGGGACAACACAACGCATGTGGTGCCCTTTTCCCAGCAATGCCAACGCTAAGGGGCTGCTCCTGCCTCCCGAGTAGTAAAAGAATTCTACCAAATTGCAACCAACATGGATGTATGGGACAAGTACTAGGGAAGGAAGGAAGTTTCAGGTCCTAAGAAGCGTAACACCAAAAATCTAATGTAGTGGTTCTCTAACAGATGTCTATGGGTATGTTTTTAGGGCCTGGGAGATTGCAATGATAAGTTTTTAATTTAGTGCTTTCCTTTCAATCATAGTTAGTTTTTTTTAAAGCATATTCTGGATCATTTGAATGTACATCTTATGATCAAGTGGCCACACTTCAGTGCTCATTACCTGTGTCTCCTGTGTTGGTGTCAATTAACATTAACTGTTGACAACTAATGGGGGAAAAACACAGGTAAACTTAACAAGTAAAAAATCACCAAGGGAAACATATCCTAATAAATGAAGATTTCACAGCAGTTCAAATATAGAAAAGTGGTAAGAGAATGAAGTCACACAGCAGGTAGCAGTAGGTATGCTAAGAAGATCTTGCATTATAATAGTTAGTGAGTTCAGGGCAATTTGATTTTGGCAAAGTGATTAGCCATCACATTAAATTCATTATGTCAATCTGAACTTTTGAGTTTTATAATTACTTTGATTTCAATTTGTATATTTGTTTAGGTTTTATAGTCATATAAGACCTATTAGTATAAAAAGAATAACCCAACTTTTACTTGAATATATTTAAGTAACACAAAAAATTATTTAACACTAGGAGTACGGAAGAATTTTTCTTTAAAAAGGGCTCTGTACATTAATTAAGGTTTCAGAATCCAATCAGTTGAGATACTCTCTCCCTCCTGGTTACCCACCTGTCAGAGGACATACCTTTTTAACACCCAAAATATCTTCAATGAGGGTTGCTGTTTGTAAGAATGTCTTCTTACTTGTCATCAGTGTAAACAGGAAGATCACAAAGTCATTCTTTTCTGCCAAACGCTTTGTAACTCCTTCCGTCTATCACAAGGGAGGAGAGAAAAGGCAGAATAAGTTATAAATACAAAAAAAATATATATAAAGAGCAAGATATCCCTTCCAGACACTGGAAACACAATCCCACATTACATCTGAAATTCTTGGCTTAGGTCTTAAATCCCTAAAGCAATATACAAAACACTGTGTGCGAATGCATTTTTCTGGGAAGGGGTGTTTTCATGATAATCTTACAGGTTGGTGACCTAGTATCTGCTTAGTATCTAAATCAGGAGCTATAACCTAGCACACAGTAGTCCAAGTTCTATTTGACCAGCAGTACTTTTAAAATTTTGAATGTAAATGTTTTTCAGGCAGGTCGTGCCTACTCCAGGATTGTCACAATTTGTACAAGTCCCCACTCCAAAAACCAGCAACTTCAAACATTTCTTTTTTTCTGCCCAGTCCCTGAAGTACTGGTATTTTCAACTCTAAAAGCCAATCAACGATGGAGTCAATAACATCATACAGGTGTTTTTTTTTTAATAAGGACAATTTCTTAGTGGCCTCAGATACAAGAATAATTGTATGTTTCCTGAAAATTAGTTTATTTTTATCTTATAGCTCCATCTGTGCCTATTTGTGCCACTAGCTTTAAGTGGCTATTAAGCACTTGAAATGTGGCTAGTCTGAACTAAGATGTGCTGAGTGTAAAAAACACTAGATTTTGAAAGGTCAGTACAAAAAAAAAAAATCTTGATATTTAATTTTAAACTTATTAAAATTAACTTTGTCCTAGCTGGTTTGGCTCAATGGATAGAGCATCGGCCTGCGGACTGAAGGGTCCCAGGTTCGATTCCGGCCAAGGGTACATGCCTGGGTTTCGGGCTCGATCCCCAGTAGGGGGTGTGCAGGAGGCAGCCAATCAATGATTCTTTCTCATCACTGATATTTCTCTCTCTCTCTCCCTCTCCCTTCCTCTCTAAAATCAATAAAATATATTTTAAAAAAATAAAATTAACTTCACTTATTCCTATTTTTTTCTTATTAAAAAATTCCGGGGAGACAAAATGGCGGCAGAGAAGACGGACGTGTCCTGAGCCTCGTCCCGGAGCAAATAGAGGGAGCAGCTGAAACAGTGGAATCCAGCCCGAATTGGCGAAGGAGGCGCAGCTAGTGAGAGAGTTTGCAGCCGGGAAGGGCAGAGATCCCCCCGATAAAGGCATGCCCTCATAAATAAATAAATAAAAATAAATGGAAAAGTTAAAAAAAAATTGCTACAAGGAAATTTACAGTAACTTAAGTGGCTTCCATTGTATTTCTAGTGCACGGCACTGTTACAGATGCTGAGCTGTGTAAATGTTAAAACATATCTCCCTATTTGTGTTGGCTGCACCATCCAGATGATTTTATGCTCTACATTTTTATATGAGCCCATTTCTTAGATTTTTGTTATACCCTTATTTTATCCTTTTCATTCTTCTAAATTCATACTTCTAAATTTATGATTTTGATAGATTTTACATACTCCTGTAAGATGCCTGAAGTCTTTTTTGAACGAGGCAAAAAATAAAATTAAACTTTCCTTTGCATTTTCATAGCATACAGGTTTCACATCTCCAACAGCACTTGTTTCATCCTGCCATGTATTATGATTCACTGTTTACAGTTTACCAAAGAAGTTCCTAAAGACAGGTACTGTGTCTTATAAAAACTATATTTGTATACTGCTTTACAAAGTACTTTCACATCTATCATCTCATTTAGTCTTCACAACAACCCTATGATGTTAGTATGATTACTAATTGCACTCTACCAATAAGAAACTAAAGCTCAGGAGGTGAACTAATAAACACTAAGCCAAAGACCAGAACTCAAAATCAAGTTCCAATACTAAGTGCTATGCTCTTTCCTTTCTACTAAATTGCTTTCTTTATTCACCATTCTTTTTCACTCACTGCTCAATTTAGTAGTGTCCTGCTAAATTGTGGGTGAGGCTTCTGGTTCTTATTTTGTCTTCTAACAAGGAAAATGAAGGAATGGGCATAAGGGGGTTAAAAGGTATCTTAGAGGTCATAGACACTCTTCCAATGCTTGTACCCCTTTGGCAATTGTTCAGTCTCTGCTTGGATACCTCCAGGGTTAAAGAAGTTTAGTACCTGCTGAAGTAACCGTGGCTCTTAACAACTACAGTTGACTATTAAAGAACACTATTAAAGAACACTATTATGTACAGTCAAAAACCTGTAATTACAGTCAGCCTTCTGCACCCACAAATTCCCAACTACAGGTTGAAAATATAGTTGAGTCTTGAAACAACACGGGTTTGAACTGCATGGGTCATATGAAGTTGAACCTATGCAGTCCGTGTTAAGGTCAACTATACTATGAAACTCTGCCTCCCCATAATTTCCACCTGTTGGTTCTGGTTCTAGGACACACATAAAACAAGGCCAATTACTTCAATATCTGAAGATAGCTCTCAGGCCCACCATCTCCCTTGAATCATCCTTTCTCAAGGACTGCAGATGTGGTGGGGAGAAAAATGCAGCACCAAAGGTAGGGTACTTACACACACACAGGTATTATACAGGATGCTCAAACAGTCCTTGGACATTTCATCACTTACTGAAAGTAAAAGGGAAGTAATTGGCTATTTTTTTCATTGAAAAGACAGTATAACTGTATTAAATTTTTTGAAAATAAAAACAATTTCTCATAATCTCCTCCAAGATGACTATTTTCCTATAAGCATATCTCCCTCCAGTTTTTATTTACCAAAGATTTTCATGGTGCCCACCAGAACCCACAAATCAATTTGAGACTGCTTTTGGTTTGATATAGTAGCCATTTTCATTATGTTCCACAGTCTTCATTATTTCAGTCTATGGTGATATCGTTATTTAAAATAAGCCATATTCACTTTGTAGCTTGCTTAGAATATATGCAAGGTTTTAGTTTTAGTTTGTTTTAGTTTTTTTGGCTATTTAAATAGACAAAAAAAATAAACAATTTAAACCTTTTGATGCTTGTGTTGAATTGGTTCCTCAAGAAACATTTCCAAAACTTGAACTACTAGAATCCAGAGTATAAGTATATAGATGTCTCTTATTATAAATCTGGTTATTTATATTAGGGAAATGGCTTTTAATACCTGACTTATCAAGCCTAATAAAGAACTAGCTACTTATTCCTCCGTCAGCAGAAACAGAAAGTAGCACAAAAAGGAAAACTACATTTTCATGACCGCCAAACTAGGAGGTAATAAAACTGAATATGAACCATGGACAAAGTGTTTTGTTTGGCATATTTTTTTTTTCAAAAACTATTCCCACTTAATCTTATGCTGCTACAATATCCCTAAAAATGCTAGGTCTCCTTTCTGAGATCCCAATAGGCAGTCCTGCCAAGGTAGCTGGACCAGATGGGTTATCTGATATAATCCTGAGATAATGCAAGTGTCCTATATCCCTTATCACTACCTTTCAACCTACTGAGGCTTGTTGGTTTTTTTATTTTATGACTTTAAAGCAGGTTGGAATACCCCAACCAGTATACAGAGAACAGAAGAACCAATTTAGATAGAAAGAAAATCTGAATATGGATAGTCAAAGATGAATATGAATCCTCTTAACCATCACTATACCTACAAATGAGGTCTTACATAGTATGTCATGTTGCTGTTAGGGAGGAAAAACTTTTTAATTAAAAAAAAAAAGTGATGTTTGTGGAAGAGCATTCATGAAATATTAAGTGATCTCTGTCTTTTAATGCCAAGCAAAGTATACTTATTCCTTTTATAAATTAAATATTGAATACCCAAAAAGAATATTTGTAATATGCATAAATTATGAGGAAGAATAAGAATACCCATATATCCACTACCGAACTTAAGAAAAATGCACCACCAAAAACATTTTTACTTTTTACTATATGCACAGGGTAATGACTGAACTTTTTACACAGAGTATATATCACCTTTATAACAACAAAAAATAGTTTAAAACAAAACACACACAGTGATCTTACTGTATATGAGAAGTAAGAATTACCAAATAGAACATAAAAACTGGACCCAAGGACTATTAGATGTAATTCTTTTAGCCCAGTGGTTTTCACACTTTTTCTTTTAAAGCACCAGACTGTATTTCTACCTAGTATAAAATGAATAAATACAGCTGCTTAGTTAGGATTGGAGAGAGTACCTTGCAGTTGAATCTAAGGCAAGTCCTCACCATTAAGAGTTAGAAAGAGAAGAAGAGAAACTCCTGGAAACCACCATCATATAAGCAGGTTGGAAAAAGGGGAAGTGGTTGACAAACATACTTACTTTTCAGTTTCTGTCCCCGGAGAGAGACTGTAGGCCTCATAAGAATTTCTACAAGGAGCTATAAAAAAATATTTTTAGATGAAATTTTCAAAATTAATTCAAAGCACAACTTATAAAATAATCTTTGCTCTGCTAACTCATGGCCCAAATATCTATAACAGTATTACAAGAGCCTCTTATTCCCAACATAGGCAAATGGCAGGGAGGTTCAGGGAAATAAGCTCTACTACCAAGAGTCTGAAATGAAAGCTTGGGTTTTAGTCCCAGCTTAATCACTTATTCCCCATGTAAACTTGGGCAGGTCGATGCCCCGACATAGACTGTTTTCTCATTTTAAAAAATAGGCATATTAGATTAGGTAACCTATGAGATCCAATGTGGCTTTAATTTTTTTTTAAAAAAAACAACTACAGAATATCACCTCAACTCTTCTTTTGCTTAAAGAATATTTGTTTCCTCTTATAAACATAAAAATAATCTCAAGAATGCACCATCAACTGTTAATACTTATTTCTACCGGGGGTAGGAATGATATGTGTTCATTTTTCATTTTACATACTTTAAATATTACACATAATTTTGCTTAAACTATTTAAAAAGGCATGCATTAAAAAACCTATTCTGTTGAGAGAAAGGAAATTTACAACTATAAAAGGATCGATCCATCAGGAGGATATAACAATTATATACAAAGATGCACTTAATAAAAGACCCTCAAAATAAATGAAGCAAAAGCTGACAGAATTGAAGGAAATAGACAATTCAAAAATAATTGTTGAACGCTTCAACACCCCACTTTCAATAATAGACAACTAGGCAACAGCAAAGAAATAGAAGACTTAAACACAATAAACCAATAACAGGGGGTTTGGCAAGAAAAAAGCACCCAACTAAAGGTCAGTTAATGGGCAAAATGACCCAAGCAAAAGCCCATATTTATTAATGAACTGAGATTCCTGGAGAATGCAGAAGAGGAAAACCCCATAAAATCAAGAACCATTGACCCAAAGATGTCCTAAGGTGAGACAGACACCTGCTACAGAAAGACACATTTTCACTAAAAATAGCCATGAGGCTAGAGACCCACATTATTCTTTTTCCTTTCATAAACATATTGGTGTCTATTAAGTAAATTCCTTGATGAATGATACAAAAGTGAGGGGGGTCCCTTCAGCTGATTAGTAAGTAAACAGTATAGACCCAATGGGACTGCTGAGGAGTGACTGCTGAGCAGAAATTAAAGAATAAAGTTTATGGTAAATGATGTATATACAAATGTTTAATGTTCTATCTTTACTTTTGTAGAAAATAATATTTCTAAGGGAAGAAAACTTTTTTTGGGGGGGCGGGGAAGAATTTAAATTAAAAAGATAAATGAAATAAAATCAAAATAATAAAAGAAAGCTTAATAAAAATTGAAGTATAATATGATACAGCAAAGAGTAGAAATAAAGGGTACAGCCCCAGTTTTTACCAAGTGAATATCATTCCTATACAATCAAAAACTAGATCAAGACACAGAATAACGACATGAAAGCCTCCCTCATGCTCCATTCAAGTGATGGATGTAAGGACAGATATCTAGGAGGAAAAGTAGGATCCCAGTCCCTCACTCATTATAGCAAAATAAATTTAGAATGGTGCAAAAAATTTAAACATATGTGATAAAAACTTTAAAATATTAGAAGGAAACAGTAACAAAAGCAAGAAACAAAATTCTGAAGCCATAACTAAAAAGTAAACCTTTCTACTTTTTGTTATTGTTATTAATCCTCACCAGAGGATACTTTTCTCCTGATTTATTTATTTATTTTCTTTGTTAATCCTCACCCAAGGATATTTTTCCATTGATTTTTAGGGAGAGTGGTAGAGAGAGGGAAAGAGAGAAACAATGATATTGTAGAAAGATATAAGATTGATTGCCGCCTGCACAAGCCCTGATCAGGGCCCGGGTCGGGGAGGAGCCTGTAACCAAGATATGTATGTGCCCTTGACCTGGAATCAAACCTGGGACCCTTTGGTCCACAGGCCAATGCTCTATCCACTCAGCCAAACTGGCTAGGGTTCTACTGATTTTTAGAGAGTGGAAGAGAGGGAGGGTGAGAGAGAGAAACATCAGTGTGAGAGACACACTGAGTGGTTACCTCCCACATGTGCCCTGACTGGGGGCCAGGGATGAACCTGCAACCCAGGTATGTGCCCTTGACCAGGAACTGAACCTGAGACCTTTTGGTGCACAGGCCAACACTCTAACCACCGAGCCACACCTGCCAGAAAAAACTTTCGTCATTTTAAAGTACCACAAACAAATTCAAAATTCACTTCTCTAACTAAGAAAAAGAAGACAACACTTAAGTCAATAGACCTTAAAAAATTAGGAGTAGCTACAAATTGATACAATCTGAATGTGTATGAACACCCAAAATTCATGTTAAATCCATTATGTGATGGCATTAGGAAGTAGGGCCTCTGGGGGTGATTAGGTCATGAGGCCAGAGACCTCATGAATGAGATTATACCCTTATAAAAGAGGCTTCAGAGAGATCCCTAACCCCTTCCCATATGAGCAAACAGAAAAAAGCCAGGGAAAGGGGAAGATGGCTGCTGATGGGAAGGCAGACTGCAAGATAGTGTGTGAGTGAGAGAACGAAAGGAGAGTGTGTGGACATATGGGGAGTGGATATTTGTGGGTGAGGGTCAGCTATACTCCAAGGACTGTTGGGGACTGCCGGACCGGGCTCCCCTGACCGGGCAGCCTACACTGCTGCTGAAATCTCTCCCGGAGCGACGACTCTACCACAGAGACCACACCATCTTGAAGGGAGAGTGGCTGTTATCGGAAGGCTATACATCCCGCGTCTCTACAAACAGAACACCCAGGGACTAACTGCGAACCCAGAAATACCAGATCTCAGGCAGCGCAAATACACTGACTCGGAGGAGCTCTGCACCTTCTCAAAGAAAGGTCAGATTACGCCTAGGGAAAGGAGAGAACTACATAACCAGACACCCGGAGAAGAGAGATCATGGGGAGACAAAGAAATAGCCCACATATGAAAGAAAAGGAGGCATCACCAGAAAACGAAGTAAACGAAATGGAGGCAAGCAACCTGTCAGAAAGAATTCAGAGAAATGGTCATAAGGTGGCTGAAAAGAATGGAAGACAAATTCAATAATATTTGTAAGAACCAAGAGGAAATAAAGAAGAACCAAGAAGAAATGAAAAATGACATCGCTGCTATAAAGAACTCAACAGAAAGAATCAACAGTAGACTAGAAGAAGGAGAGGACCGCATCAGTGAGCTAGAAGACAAGGTAGGAAAAAATACCCAAGCAGAGCAGCATCTAGAAAAAAAAATTAAAAAACAGGAGGAGAGCCTAAGGGAACTTTGGAACAACACGAAACAAAACAACATCCACATAATAGGGGTTCCAGAAGGAGAGGAAACTGAGCTATGAATAGAAAACCTGTTTGAAGAAATAATAACAGAAAACTTCCCTGATATAGGGAAGAAAAATCCCACACAAATCCAAGAAGCTCACAGAGTCCCAAACAAAATGAACCCAAAAGACCAATGCCAAGACACATTATAATTAAATTGGCAAACACCAACAACAAAGGAAGAATCTTAAAAGCGGCCAGAGAGAGACAGAAAGTTACCTACAAAGGATCCCCCATCAGACCAGCGACTGATTTCTCAAAAGAAACACATTATGCCAGAAGGGAATGGAATGAAATATACAAAGTCATGCGAAGGAAGGGTCTGAATCCAAGAATCCTGTACCCAGCAAGGCTATCAATCAAAATTGAGGGTGAAATCAGGAGCTTCACAGACAAAAAAGGACTAAGGGAGTTTATTACCAACAAATCAGCAATGCAAGAAATACTAAAGGGTCTGCTGTAAAAAGAAAAAATAGGAAGCGAAGAAGGAACACAGGGGTAAAGAATAAAAATGGCGACAAACAAGTACCTATCAATAATAACTTTATATGTAAATAGATTAAATGCCCCAATCAAAAGATATGGGGTGAGTGGATAAAAAAACATGACCCATATATCTGCTGTCTACAGGAAACCCACCTCATAAAAAAAGACGCACACAGATTGATGGTGAAAGGATAAAAAAAGGTTTTTCAGGCGAATGGAAATGAAAAAAAAGCTAGGGTAGCAATACTTACATCTGACAAATTAGATCTCAAAGTGAAAGACATAACAAGAGATCAGGAAGGCCACTTCATAATACTAAAGAGAGCAATCCAACAAGAAGAAATAACTCTGGTAAATATATACACACCCAATACAGGAGCACCCAAATACATAAAAAAAAACTTCTGGAGGATATCAAGGGAGAGATTGACAGCAATACAATCATAGTAGGAGACTTTAATACCCCACTGTCACCACTGAACAAATCCTCTAAACAAAAAATCAGCAAAGAAACATCAATCCTAAATGATTCACTAGATCAGATGGAATTAATTGACATCTTCAGAACATTTCACACCAAAGCCACAGAATATACATTCTTCTCAGGTGCACATGGGTCATTTTCAAAGATAGACCATATATTGGGTCACAGGCAAAGTCTCTTCAAATTCAAGAAGATAGAAATCATATCAAGCCTCTTCTCAGATCAAAATGGCATAAAACTGGAAATCAACTACAATAAAAACAATCCAAAAAAATCAAACACATGGAGACTAAACAGCATGCTATTAAACAATGACTGGGTTACCAGAGAGTTCAAAGAAGAAATAAAAAACATCATGGCAACAAATGACAATGAAAACACAACAATCCAAAATCTATGGGACACAGCGAAAGCAGTCTTGAGAGGGAAGTTCATAGCTCTATAAGTCTACTGCAAAAAAAACAAGAAACAATGGTAATAAATTACCTAACCCTACAACTCAAAAAGTTAGAAAGAGAGCAACAAGAAAAGCCCAGTGTAAGCAGAAGGAAGGAAATAGTAAAGATCAGAGCAGAGATAAATGACATAGAGATAAAAAAAACAAAAACAACAATACAAAAAGATCAACAAAACCAAGAGCTGGTTCTTTGAAAGGATAAACAAGATTGATGAACCTCTAGCCAGGCTCACCAAGAAGCAAAGAGAGAGGACCCAAATAAACAAAGTCAGAAATGAAAGAGGAGAAATAACAACAGACCCAACAGAAATACAAAGGATTGTTAAAAAATACTATGGCCAAAACCGGTTTGGCTCAGTGGATAGAGCGTCGGCCTGCGGACTGAAGGGTCCCGGGTTCGATTCCGGTCAGGGGCATGTACCTTGGTTGCGGGCACATCCCCAGTGGGAGGTGTGCAGGAGGCAGCTGATCGATGTCTCTCTCTCATCGATGTTTCTGGCTCTCTATACCTCTCCCTTCCTCTCTGTAAAATATCAATAAAATATATTTAAAAAAAAATACTATGAACAACTCTATTCCAAAAAACTGGACAACCTGGAGGAAATGGACATATTCCTAGAAAACTATAACCTTCCAAAACTCAATCAGGAAGAATCTAAACATCTCAATAGGCCAATAACTATGGAAGAAATTGAAGCAGTCATCAAAAAGCTTCTAGCAAACAAAAGCCCAGGGCCAGACAGCTTCACAGGCAAGTTTTACCAAACATTCAAGGAAGAACTAAAACCTATCCTCCTCAGACTATTCTAAAAAATTCAAGAAGAAGGAACACTTCTTGCCGAAACCGGTTTGGCTCAGTGGATAGAGCGTCGGCCTGCGGACTGAAGGGTCCCGGGTTCGATTCTGGTTAATGGCGTGTACCTTGGTTGCGGGCACATCCCCAGTGGGAGGTGTGCAGGAGGCAGCTGATCGATGTTTCTCTGTCATCGATGTTCCTAGCTCTCTATCCCTCTCCCTTCCTCTCTGTAAAATATCAATAAAATATATTTAAAAAAAAAAAAAAAAAAAAGAAGGAACACTTCCAAGCTTATTCTATGAAGCTAGCATCACCCTAATAACAAAATCAGATAAAGACAACACAATGAAAGAGAATTATAGGCCAATATCCCTCATGAACACAGATGCCAAAATTCTCAACAAAATTCTAGCAAATCGGCCAAAACCGGTTTGGCTCAGTGGATAGAGTGTCAGCCTGCAGACTGAAAGGTCCCAGGTTCGATTCCGGTCAAGGGCATCTACCTTGGTTGCAGGCACATGCCCAGTAGGGGGTGTGCAGGAGGCAGCTGATCGATGTTTCTCTCTCATTGATGTTTCTAGCTCTGTATCCCTCTCCCTTTCTCTCTGTAAAAAATCAATAAAATAGAAAAAGCAACAAAGTAAGTTGCTCACTTTAAATGAAAAAAAAAAAATCAATAAAATATATTAAAAAAAACCACACAAAATTCTAGCAAATCGGATCCAGCAGTACATCAGAAAGATCATACACCATGACCGAGTAGGATTTATCCCGGGAATGCAAGGATGGTACAATACCCGCAAATCAATAAACGTGATACATCACATAAACAAATTGAGAGATAAAAACCACATAGTCATATCAATTGATGCAGAAAAAGCATTTGACAAAATCCAACATCCTTTCTTGATAAAAACTCTCAGCAAGTGGGAATAGAAGGATCATACCTCAACATAATATACGACAAACCCACAGCCAACATCATACTCGATGGGCAAAACTAAAACCATTTCCCCTAAGAACAGGAACAAGACAGGGATGCCCACTCTTACCACTCCTGTTCGATATAGTACTGGAAGTATTAGCCATTGCGATCAGGCACGAAGAAGAAATAAAAGGCTTCCAAATTGGAAAAGAAGAAGTAAAACTGTCCCTATTCGCAGATGACATAATACTGTACATAAAAAACCCTAAAGACTCCATCAAAAAATTATTAGACTTAATAAATGAATTCAGCAATGTAGCAGGATACAAAATTAACGCCAAGAAATCTATGGCAGGAGAAAACCAAGATGGCGGCATAGGTAAACACCTAAACTGCTGCCTCGCACAACAATTTCAAAACTACAACTAAAAGACAGAACGGACACCATCCAGAACCACAGGAAAGCTGGCTGAGTGAAAATTCTACAACTAGAAGGAAAGAGAAAAGCTCACAGAGAATTGGAGGTACGACAAAGGGGCTTTGTGCGCGCAGAGAGGAAGGGCGGCTGAGAGCCTGGCTGACTTTCTCTGGCGGAAGGGGGAAGGAAGCCTCCGACCGCACTGAACCCCAGTTCTGACTGCACTGAACCCCAGTTCCGGGCGAACCCCTGGGGACCCATGCTCTTACGGGGGGAGTCTGGACTCTCGGGCAGAGACTCGAGCTGGGAAAGGCAGAAGTCTGAAGGCGCACGCAGGCCAGTGCGCACAAAGGCTGCGGAGGTTGCCACAGGCTTTCCCTAGTGGAAGGGAGTCAGAGGATCCTGACTGCACTGAGCCCCAGTTCTGACTGCAGTGAACCCCAGTTCCAGGCGAGCCCCTGGGGACCCACGCTCTTGTGGGGGGAGTCTGGACTCTCAGGCGGAGACTCGAGCTGGGGAAGGCGGAGGACCGAAAGCGCACATGCGCGCAAGGGCAAGGCTGACAGGAAGCCAAGACTGAGACTCCACCCCATCCAAGCTGAGCACAGAGGCTATTGCAATTTGGCAAGTCTAATCCTATAAGGCTGTCTCCAGCACCGAACTTCTCCCAGCATAGACACAGCTGATCCTTACAGCCAACTGGCCCGGAGGTCAATTCTTCCCAGTGATACCAACAACAATAAAGACTTAATTACAACAAGGCTGTACACACAGTCCACAAAGGGGTGCACCAAGAGTGTCCACCTCAGGTTAACTGGGGAAGCAGACCCACTGGGCCATATTGGAAACCTAGCACAAATATCTACCTTACCAACTCAGGGAATCAATGAAAATGCGGGGTCAAAGAATCAGATCACAAACGAAAGAAATGGAGGAAAACAAACGACTGGATATAGAATTCAAAACCACGGTTATAAGACTTTTTAAGAATATCCTAGAAAAGGCCGATAAATATAACGAGACCCTCGAAGATATGAAAAAGGACCAACTAGAAATTAAACATACACTGACTGAAATAAAAAATATTATACAGAGACCCAGAAACAGAATAGAGGAACACAAGAATCAAGTCAAAGAATTGAAATACAAAGAAGCAAAAAACACTCAACCGAAAAAGCAAAAAGCAAAAAAAAAAAATCCAAAAAGTTGAAGATAGTGTAAGAAGACTCTGGGACAACTTCAAGCGTACCAACATCAGAATTATGGGGGTGCCAGAAGAAGAGAGAGAGCAAGATACTGAAAACCTATTTGAAGAAATAATGACCGAAAACTTCCCCCACCTGGTGAAAGAAATAGACTTACAAGTCCAGGAAGCACACAGAACCCCAAACAAAAGGAATCCAAAGAGGACCACACCAAGACACATCATAATTAAAATGCCAAGAGCAAAAGACAAAGAGAGAATATTAAAAGCAGCAAGAGAAAAACAGTTAATTATCTACAAGGGAGCACCCATACGACTGTCAGCTGATTTCTCAACAGAAACTATGCAGGCCAGACGGGAGTGGCAAGAAATTTTCAATGTGATGAATAGCAAGAACCTACAACCAAGATTACTCTACCCAGCAAAGCTATCATTCAGAATTGAAGGGCAGATAAAGAGCTTCACAGATAAGAAAAAGCTGAAGGAGTTCATCACCACCAAACCAGTATTATATGAAATGCTGAAAGGTATTCTTAAAGAAGAGGAAGAAGAAAAAAGTAAAGAGAAAAATTATGAACAACAAATACGTCAAGTGAATTAAAAACCTGAGGAACAGAATAATCTAAAAATCAAGTGAATTAAAAACCTGAGGAACAGAATAATCTGGTGAATATAATAGAATCAGGGGCATAGAAAGGGAGTGGACTGATAATTCTCAGGGGGAAAGGGGTATGGGGGGTTCATGAAGAGAATGGACAAAAATCATACACCTATGGATGAGGACAGTGGGGGGGAGGTAAGGGCAGAAGGTGGGGTGGGAACTGGGTGGAGGGGAGCTATGGGGGGAAAAAGGAGAAATAATTGTAATAATCTGAATAAAGATTTATTAAAAAAAAAAAAAAGAAATCTATGGCATTTCTATACACCAATAGTGAACGTACAGAAAGAGAGACTAAAAAAGCAATCCCATTTGCCATCGCACCAAAAAAATTAAGATACCTAGGAATAAACTTAACTAAGGAGAGGTAAAAGACCTATATGGGGAAAACTACAGGACACGGAAAAAAGAGATAGACGAAGACATAAACAGATAGAATTGGTAGAATCAACATCATTAAAATGTCCATACTACCCATAGCAATCTATAAAATTTGCATTCTTCTTGAATAACTTTTTGCGTGTTTATGAGTTGTTTCTTTTCTGCCAATTGTCTGTTAGTGGCTTTTGCATCCTTTCTATTTGGTTATTAGGCTTTTCTTGTATTGATTTTCTATCTCAGTTCTTTCAGGTTACTATAATGTTACAAACTGTAGGTTATAAACAACAAATTTATTTTTCACACTTCTGGAGGCAGGGCAGTATAAGATCATGGCAAGGGAAGATTTGGTGTTTGGTGAAGGCCCTCTTTCATGGTACAGATTCCTGGCTTTTTTTTTTTCCTTTTTCTTTTTTGTTGCATGTTTTTTTTTTTTAATTTTTATTTTATTGTTTAAAGTATTACAAGTAGTAGTACATATATCTTTTTTCCCCATTGACCTTCCCCCAGCCTCCCCTACCTTCTGGCACATGCCCTCATCCCCCCCACCCCCATGTCTTGTGTCCATTGGTTGTGCTTATATGCATGCATACAAGTCCTTTGGTTGATCTCTTCCCCCCCCTCCCCTACACTCCCCAGCCTTCCCACTGTAATTTGACAGTCTGTTCGATGCTTCACTGCCTCTGTATCTATCTTTTTTTTCATCAGGTTATAATGTTCTTTATTATCCTTAAATGAGTGAGATCATGTGGTATTTTTCTCTCATTTCCTGGCTTATTTCACTTAACATAATGCTCTCCAGTTCCATCCATGCTGCTGCAAATGGTTAAGAATTCCTTCTTTATGATAGCAGCGTAGTATTCCATTGTGCAGATGTACCATAATTCTCTAATCCACTCATGTGCTGATGGGCATTTAGGCTGTTTCCAAATCTTAGCTTATGGTAAATTGTGCTGCTATGAACATAGGGGTGCATATATCCTTTCTGATTCGTGTTTCTTGTTTCTTGGGATATATTCCTAGAAGTGGGATGACTGGGTCAAATGGGAGTTCCATCTTTAGTTTTTTGAGGAAACTCATACTGTTCTCCACAGTGGCTGCACCATTCTGCATTCCCACCAGCAGTGCACAAGGGTTTCTTTTTCTCCGCATCCTCACCAGCACTTGCTGTTTGTTGATTTCTTGATGATAGCCATTCTCACAGGTGTGAGATGGTACCGCATTGTCGTTTTGATTTGCATCTCTTGGATAATTAGTGACTTTGAGCATGTTTTCATATGTCTCTTGGCCTTCCTTCTGTCTTCTTTAGAAAAGTATCTATTTAGGTCCGTTGCCCATTTTTTTATTGGATCATTTATCTTCCTTTTGTTAAATTGTATGAGTTCCCTGTAAATGTTGGAGATTAAACCTTTATCAGTGATAACATTGACAAATATGTTCTCCCATTCAGTGGGCTTTCTTGTTGTTTTATTGATGGTCTCCTTTGCTGTGCAAAAGTTTTTTATTTTGATGTAGTCTCATTTATTTATTTTCTCTTTAGTTTCCATTGCCCTAAGAGCGGTATCGGTGAAGAAGTTGTTTCGGCGTATGTCTGAGATTTCGCTGCCTGTGGATTCCTCTAGTATTTTTATGGTTTCCTGTCTTATGTTTAAGTCCTTTATCCATTTTGAGTTTATTTTTGTGTATGGTGTAAGTTGGTGGTCTAGTTTCTTTTTTTTTGCATGTATCTGTCCAATTTTCCCAACACCATTTATTGAAGAGACTGTCTTGACTCCATTGTATGTTCATGCCTCCTTTGTCAAATATTAATTAGCATAGTGGTTTGGGTCAATTTCTGGGTTCTCTATTCTTTCAAAAAATATATATTTTATTGATTTTTTTCCAGAGAGGAAGGGAGAGGGAAAGAGTTAGAAGCATCAATGAGAGAGAAACATCAATCAGCTGCCTCTTGCTCACCTCCTACTAGGGATGTGCCCGCAACCAAGGTACATGCCCTTGACCAGAATCGAACCTGGGACCTTTCAGTCCACAGGCTGATACTCTATCCACTGAGCCAAACGGGCTAGGGCTGGGTTCTCTATTCTATTCCATTGATCTATATGTCTGTTCTTGTGCCAGTACCAGGCTGTTTTGAGAACAGTGGCTTTGGGTAGTATGGACATTGAAAAAACCTATTAGGTATGTAAACTGACAAGTTTATAAACAATAAAAGACACAGATGGGAGAAACCAAGATGGCGGCATAGGTAATCACCTATACTTGCTGCCTCTCACAATGACATCAAAACCACAACTAAATGGCAGAACAACTACCACCCAGAACTATGGGAAAGTTGGCTGAGTAGAAGTTCCACAACTAGAGAGGTGAAGAAAGGGCATTGAGACTGGTAAGAGGTGCAGAGGTGCGGAAAGTGCTGGCACCTGGATGTGCTGCTCTTTAAACCAGGAGGGAGATACAAGCTCCCGCTTGCTCTGAACTCCAGTTCCGAGCGAGACTCTGGGGGACCCAGGCACATAAGGGGTGAAAATGGACTGTAATGCATCGGGACAGGAACGCGAGGGCGGCTTACTCTTAGAGGTGCTCGCAGCGATCATTGTTCCTGCATGGGGGTGCATGACACAGAGAACTGGGGACTTCTCCAGTTCAGGGCAGCCATTGCTGTTTGCTCTGCCCTGGTGATTCCCAGAGACCCCATCCCATCCAATTTACAACCCCACCCAATCTGTGCACATCAGCTTTTGCATATGAATGGCCTGTCCTTTCGCCTAAAACAAACTGCAACTGGGTCAGAGAGCCCCAGAGATTCCAAAAGAAGGCCCATTGCCTGGCAGCAGCAGCAGCCTTGCTTCACAGCTGGGCCTCGTCTGGGCACTTCCAAACCCCATACAAAGAGGAGGAATCTGCAGATGTCTCTGTAGCTCCTGCTGGGCGGCTCCAGACAGTGGCTGACCTTGCACCTCCTTGGAGATCCAAGAGCCAGTGTACCCTCTTGACCCTGATCCAAGAGGACAGTGGTCATAGTGAGACCATACCAGATTACAACTCTTCACATCCATAAGTGACACACTCAAGGGGCAGACTCGCCCTAGCCAGTTTGGCTCAGTGGACAGAGCAACGGCCTGGGAACTGAAAGGTCCCAGGTTCAATTCCGGTCAAGGGCACATGCCTGGGTTGTGGGCTTGATCCCCAGGGGGGGACTTGCAGGAGGCAGCCGATCCATGATTCTCTCTCATCATGGATGTTTCTATCTCTCTCTCGCTCTTCCTTCCTCTCTGAAATCAATAAAAATAAATTTAAAAAAAAGGGGGGGGGGCAGACTCAGTGAGCACCAAAGCCCTACCGAAGCAAGTCCTGCCCCATAAGGGTGTCTCCTGTGCAACAGATCTTCCAGTGTAGACACAGCTGGTCATCACAGCCAAATGGCCTGGAGGTCAATTCCTCCCAGTGATACCACCAGTAATCAAGGTTTAACTACAAGACTGTGCACACAGCCCACAAAGAGGTGCACCAAGAGCATCTATCTCAGGTGACTGGGGAGGCTGCTCCACTGGGCCCTATAGGACACAAGGCCACTCTATCAATTCAAGGAGACTCAGCAGCTACCTAGTACATAGAAACAAACCAGGGAATCAGCCAAAATGCAGAGACAAAGAAACAAGTCACAAATTAAAGAAACGGAGGAAAGCAAAATACTGGATTTAGAGTTCAAAACCACGGTTATAAGGTTACTCAAGAATCTTCTAGAAACCTCTAATAAATATAGTGAGACCCTCAAGGATATGAAAAAGGACCAATCAGAAATTAAGCATACACTGACTGAAATAAAGAATAATATACAGAGATCCAACAGCAGAGTAGAGGATCCCAAAAATCAAGTCAAAGATTTGAAATACGAAGAAGCAAAAAAACACCCAACCAGAAAAGCAAAAAGCAAAAAGAATCCAAAAATATGAAGATAGTATAAGGAGCCTCTGGGACAACTTCAAGCGTACCAACATCCAAATTATGGGGGTGCCAGAAGAAGAGAGAGAGCAAGATACTGAAAACCTATTTGAAGAAATAATGACAGAAAACTTCCCCCACTGGTGAAGGAAATAGACTTACAAGTCCAGGAAGCGCAGAGAACCTCAAACAAGAGGAATCTAAGGAGGACCACACCAAGACACATCATAATTAAAATGCCAAGGGCAAAAGACAAAGAGAGAATCTTAAAAGCAGCAAGAGAGAAATAGTTACCTACAAGGGAGTACCCATACGACTATCAGCTGATTTCTCAATAGAAACTATGCAGGCCAGGAGGGAGTGGCAAGAAATACACAAAGTCATGAATAGCAAGAACCTACAACCAAGATTACTCTACCCAGCAAAGCTATCATTCAGAATTGAAGGTCAGAGAAAGAGCTCCACAGACAAAAAAAAACTAAAGGAGTTCATCACCACCAAACCAGTATTATATGAAATGCTGAAGGGTATTCTCTAAGAAGAGGAAGAAAAAGGTAAAGATAAAAATTATGAACAACAAATACGTATCTATCAACAAGTGAATCTAAAAATCAAGTCAATAAAAAATCTGATGAACAGAATAAACTGGTGAATAGAATAGAATCAAGGGCATAGAAAGGGAGTGGACTGACAATTCTCGGGGGGGAGGTTTTGGGGGGGTGCAGGAAGAGATTGGACAAAAATCTATATCTATGGACGAGGACAGTGGGGGATGGGGGTAAAAATCGTACACCTGTGGATGAGGACGGGGGAGGGGGTGGTAAGGGCATGGGTGGGGTGGGGTGGGAACTGGGTGGAGGGAAGCTATGGGGGGAAAAAAGAGGAACAACTGTAATAAATCTGAACAGTAAAGATTTATTCAAAAAATAAAAATAAAAGACACAGATGCTTTGATCCCAAAGGTATATATTCACATGTACACAGAAGCATGTACAAAAACCTTTACTTCAATCTTGTTTGTAATAGGAAAGGTGTGAGAAAACTCTAAATGCCTATCAATTGAGGCCTGGATAAATAAATTATGGTACAATTACCCAAGGGAAAACTACAGAGCTGTTTAAAATAATGAGGCAGGTTTACATGTACTCAAATGAAACTATCCCCTAGCTCAGTGTTCGGCAAACTGCAGCTTGCGAGCCACGGTTTGCTGCTCTGTTGACTAATGAGTTTGCCGACCACTGCCCTAGTTAAACAATGACATGGAAAAAGCAAGATACAAAGCAATACACCTGTATATATCACATGTCACCTCTATATGGGGAGAAAATAAACCTAAGGTGGGAGAAGTGGGATTATTTACACACACACACAAAACATCTCTAGAATGACATAGAAGAAACTGGTAATCAGAGCTGCCTCTGAAGAGAGGATACTGGGAAAGTGGGGAAGTACAAGACATACCTCTTTAACTTTGTGCTTTCAAAAAAAAAAAGGTGGCTACATTATCAATTCAAATAAATAATTTATTCTAAAATAAAAGCTATGCTGCTTCCAAACAGGTGAGTGCTAATGAGCTTTAAAAGATTAAAATTCTGAAATGTTTTCTATATATTCTGAAATGTTTCCTGACTCCCATTTTAAGAGTTAACTTCTCAAACCATTAAGTAGTAGAAATAATAAACGACCACTTACATCAACACCTCCAAACAAGTCAAAAATATATGTATTTGGATAAGTGGTTTCTTGGGTTAGTTTCCTCTCTTCAGTAACAAATGCCATAGCCTCCATGGAGAGAAGAGGAGAAATTTCCTAGTTTAAAAAAAGTATGCAGAGAGACATTCAGTTTTTGTATCTAACACAACCAGACACCAAAGCATCAGTTTGCATTTTAATCCCAACTTAAATCCCCATGGGATAACCCCCAATGAACCACACTTCCTCATATTCAGACCCCCTACAGAATCCTCTCCCACACTGAATCTGGGCTGGTATGACTCACTTCAACAAACAGAATGTGGCAGAAGTGACACTAGGCAATTCTGGCCTAATTATTAAGAAAGACTGGCAAAGTTGGCTTTTGCTATCTTGGAACCCAATCACCATGCTGTGAGAAGTCCAACATAGGCACCTACAGAGGCCATGAGGAGGAGAACTGAAGCTAAGGACTGATATCCTTAGCTGATCTCCAGCTGACAGCACCAACCTACCAGCTATGTGAGTGAAGCCACTCTGGACCTTCCAGATGATTCAATACCCAACCCAACACCACAAGAAGCAAAAGAACCACTCAATCAAACCATTATGCAATAGTAATAGGGGTAGAAATAATAAACAACTACTTACATCAACACCTCCAAACAAGTAAAAAATATATGTATTTGAATAAGTGGTTTCTTGGGTAAGTTTCCTTATCCCAAAAAATTGTTACAGATATATAGTGATTATTATCTCAAGGTACTAAGTTTTAGGATGGCTGGTTCTGCAGCAATAGATAACCAAAACATTGCTCGTGTCACCTCTTCCAGGAAGTCTTCTCATTCCCTTCAGCAGAAGCATTCTAATGCACCTCTGAACCCCCAAAGAAATCTGTAATTCATTGTGGCATTTAGTACCTTTACTTCGTACCTCTTTACAAACTTATGTTACTTCTTCCCTAGATTAAATATTCCTCAAAGATAAGACAAACAGATTCCTCTTTGTATTCTCCCTAGCAGGTATTCAATACAGTCAATACAGTGTAGAGGTTCTCAAATTTGGTGGGGCCAAAGAATCCTTTATTCATATGGAACAGAGGTAATAGGAAAAAATAATAATCTTACAGAAAAGTTGATATAACAAAAGTTGTAATAATAGTAGTAATAGCTAATTTATTTAGTGCTTGAGTCTAAGCACTTCATGTATTACCTCTTTTAATCCTCCCTGTATAAGATAATAGTAACTTATCCCAAAATTTTACAGATAAGGAAGCTGAGGCAATGTCACACAGTGGTAGAGCCAGGATTTAAGTGTAGGAAATCTGGCTCCAGAGTCTGTGCTTGTAAAGCATAACTATTTTGGGTGAAAAAGTAGGAAGAATCCAGGACCCTACTCATGTTCTCCCAGCAGGAACCTGAGGGAAAATGGAACACAATAGGCAAGAGCAAACATTGTATGCTCAAACACTGGTGAGCATCAGAATCATCAGAAGGGCTTCTTAAAATTCAGACTACTGGGTCCCACCTGCAGAGTTGCAATGGGTCTGAGGGGGGCCTGAGAATGTGCATTTATAACAAGTTTCCAAGTGATGCTGATGCTGTTGGTCCAAGCACCACACATCAAGAAAAAGCAGAACTCACTCTTACAGATCACCTGTTATATGCCAGGCACTGGGCTTTTACACCTTAGTTCATTTAATCCTTAAAATAATTCAATGAAGTAAGTATACTTTTACTCATTTTATATGCAAAAAAACACTATCATAAAGTTGCCTAGGGTCACATAATTAGTAAGTGACTGAACCACTTTTTCTGGATCTTATTTTTCTCATCCATAAAACCAGGAAGTACTTCCTGCTGGCAACCTAGTACAGTGGAAGCTGGTCTTTGGATAATATAAATCTGGGCTCATCACATAGTAGCCACAAGGTTTTGGGCAGGTTATTGTCGAGTCTTGTTTTTTTCCAACTGAAAAAGAGAATATAAAAAACAGCTGGATTTTGTCTACCCAGCAGCTTTATCTCTTCTTCAGGTAACAACTGCATTTCCTTAGAGCAGTGTTCGGCAAACTGGCTCGCGAGCCACGGTTTGCCGCTCCGTTGACTAATGAGTTTGCCGACCACTGCCTTAGAGGAAATGCCCCTCCCCACTTTGCACATAGTTCTGCTAAGGTTGTCAACAAGCAACTCAGTCCCAGCCCCTAGCCAATAGTCTCTCATTCCCCTCACCTGAGTGGCTAACCCATGTTATAGAAATGTCACCCAAGACCTATGATTACACGGAAGAACTTGGGGTCACACACAGATGTCAAGACAAGAAATGTACAGCCTCCATGGACACAAACAATGAGGTAGGTGAGGCCCTGAGGTGGGGGGTGAGGGTGGGATGGAGGGGGTCAATGGGGGGAAAAAAGGGGGACATACGTAATACTTTCAAAAATAAAGAATTATAAAAAAAGAAATGGACAGCCTAACTGTTCAGCTCCTGAATTCACACCTGTGCTTGTCAATTATGTAAGACAATAAAGGATCTTTTTTTTTTCCCTAGTCTGAGTGAGTTACTGTCACCTACAATCAAAATATTCTAGAGACTAATACAAAAAAACACCACCCATCTCACAAAGTTAACATAAGAATTAAATATGCCTGGTACACAGTAAATTTCAAATAAGCATTTGCTGGATGAATAAAGAAATGATGATCACACAGCAAGCACTCACTATTAATTTTCCTCATTCTACTTCTTTTTCCTCCTCCTTCATATTTCAAATTTTGCAGGAATCAAATGAAATTAATATATAACTCTTTACAAAGTGTTTTTTAACAAGTGTAAAAGACTATAATTATTTCTACCCTAGTCAGACTATGAGAAGATCAAAAATACAAAACATTTCTTTTATTCCCCCTCAAATTAATACACGACTTTTAATGCATCTTTAAAATGTCTTACATAAGTGTAAGGAACCATCCAGCATTTTGTTTCTGTAGCTGAAAAACTTAGACCTTATTCATCAGCTTGGTGAACTGTTCTTTTTTCAGAAACATAGATACCATCCAAATTTTTCCTGATATCCTTGTTTTTTAACTGTTTTGGCTTGCTGAATCAAAGCAGCTGAATTTGATACAAGTTCAAGGTCGTTTCCTTCAAGAATTAACTCATCTTTCTGGGCTTGTGATACTGAACAAGCAACACCTGACCTCATCCAAACCCTGTGGATATATTTCTCGCCCAAGAAATTTCTGATTTCAACAAGAGAACCATTCTCCTGAATAATGACATTGATGGGGAAGTGAGCACACACACAGCCTTCATTGTGTAAGGCAGTGGTTGGCAAACTGCGGCTCACGAGCCGCGGTTTGCCGCTCTGTTGACTAATGAGTTTGCCGATCACTGACCTAGACTCTCAATTCCAATAATTACAGGCTGTTGTTGTTCCTTGTGATTAAGCCCCTATCCCAGTGGTCGGCAAACTCATTAGTCAACCGAGCAGCAAACTGTGGCTCGCAAGCCGCAGTTTGCCGACCACTGGTGTAAGGGAAGCCCAGTGTAACACCCATGATCATGTCTGTACATAACTGCAGATGGTACAAACGGTAACCAGATCCTTTCTATTTCCCCACCAGTTATCAACCTGTAGCCCAGCCATGGGCAAACTACGGCCCATGGGCCGGATCCGGCCCGTTCAGCTGTTCTATCCGGCCCGTGGAGCCAAAAGAGCGGAGGGTTCTCTTGCTCTCCCCTCCGCTCCTTTACTTTGAATTTATATTAGTTCACACAAACACTCCATCCATGCTTTTGTTTCGGCCCTCCGGTCCAGTTTAAGAACCCATTGTGGCCCTCGAGTCAAAAAGTTTGCCCACCCCTGCTGTAGCCTCTTCTTTTTCTTTCCAAGGAGATTTGAGTTCTACATCAATGTGATTGAAGTCCCTTAGCAGGGTGCCTCTGGGGTCCTTCACAATAATTGTGTGTCCCTTCAGAGCAATGTCCACATTTTCTGAAATGTCGACTGTGATTGCTCAGAATGGTCTTCATTCTCACAGTGGATTCAGCTCAAAACATCTCTTCTTAAAGGTAAAGATTAAGCTTATTCTGGAGCCTGTTATATTTTAGAATGACTTACATGATATAAAAATCAAAACTTCACCTATGAAGAACAATGTATCATTAAGTTTCATTATGACCAAATGTAATTTGCATGGGTTTTAACTGCAGCTAAAGCTGGTGCTCTAAATTCAAATTTGGACCCACCCTCCTCATACCCCCAAACTAAAGTTTATATATAGTAACTCCAGACCTCTAAATCAGAAACTCAAGAGAATGGGACACACCACTCTGTTTTAACAAGCCTTCCAGATGATTAAGTTTGAGAATGGCCTTACCATAGCTCTCTGCATTCTTTCCATCTCTCTCCCAACCACCAAGCCCAGTCCATTCAATCTTCTTATGTTAGTCACTAGAGGCCCAGTGCACAAATTCATGCACCAGTGGGGTCCTTTGGCCTGGCCTGTGGGATTGGGCCGAAACTGGCTCTCCAACATCCCAAGGGGTCCCGGATTGCACGAGGGTGCAGGCCAGGCCAAGGGACCCCACCAGTGCACGATCAGGGCTGGGAGGGACACAGGAGGTAGGCCAGCCAGGGAGGGACTGTGGGAGGACTCCAGGGCATGTCTGGCACGTCTTGCTCAGCCCCGATAGGCCAGATCCCATCAGTAAGCTAACCTACTGGTCAGAGCATCTGCCCTCTGGTGGTCAGTGCATGTCACAGTGACTGGTCGACGGGTCGACTGTCTGCCTCCTGGTGGTTAGTGCATGTCATAGCGAGCGGTTGAGCAGCCTTAGCATATCATTAGCATATTACGCTTTAATTGGTTAAACGGACAACTGGACAACCAGACACTTAGCATATTAGGTTTTTATTATATAGGACAGTGGTCGGCAAACTCATTAGTCAACAGAGCGGCAAACCGCAGCTTGCGAACTGCGAGCGGTTTGCTGACCACTGATATAGGATAATTGTCAATAACCACAAGTCCACTTCCATGAAATGTGGGATCTTTTAAACCCTATTCAAAAAGAATGCCATCTCAATCCCAGGGCACAGTGTTGACCTCCCAAATTAAGCAAGCACTGACACAAAGTCCAGAAGGACATCCACAGGAAACTCACTGGTGATTATCCTTTGGTGTTGGGGGTTTTATTTTCTTCTTTGCACTTTTTCTGAACTTCCCAAATTTTCTACAGCTTACGTAATAAAAACAGAAAAATTTTAGAAGTAGACTGAGAGATTTTTTTTTAAAAGCAGACATCTTGTGTCACTTGGATGCTCTGAATGCAGCCCCTTCAAAGCCCAAAAGAATTACCTTGAGAATGTTTTGACACTCAACGAAGTCACTGTGGAGGTGGCTGGTTGCATACAGCTTAAGGAGCAGCTGAGGAATTCCACTCCATTTGGACTGTTTGTCCCTCTCCGTCAAAAATGTCTCAGTGAACTGTGAGTCAAAAAAAAAGAAAACATTTTACTGGTGAGGAAAGAACTACAGTTGAGCTTGAACAACATGGGTTTGGACTGTGTGGGTCCACCTATATGTGAATTTTTTCAGTAAATATACAGTCGGCCCTCTGTATACCCAGGTTTTGCATCCCAGATTCAACCATCCTGGGATTGAAAATAGTATCGTATTTTCAAACTGTGGTTGGGAGTCCACAGATGTGGAGGGGCGACTATATGCAATGTTCCTCTGACATTTTATAAAAGGGACTTGAGTATCTGTTTGTTATCTGCAGGGATCCTGGAACCAATCCCCGATAGATACTAAGGGACAACTGCATTAGCATACAGGGCAAAGAAGAGCAACTGTCTCCCCAACCCTCCCTACCCGGACAAATAATTCAAAGACCTCTTTCTAGAAACCTTCAAAAGCTCCTCAGTATCCTATAAGTTAAAAGTTAACTCTTGCCTTGTGATACAACACCCTTCATATTCTATCACCTACTTTCCTTTCTAGCTGCATCTCTTTCCCAATGCACACTCTAGGGTCCAAATACACACGTTCTTTCTCTTTGCCCCGCTGCACAGGTTCTTCCCCTAAAATGTCCTCTCCTTGTCTTTCTACCTGGAAGCTTCTTCTCCATCTTCAAAATGCAAACCAAACAGCCAGAAAATTTCCTTGATTGGCCTTTACCTCTCTTTTCTAAAAGAGTAGGTGCCCTTCTGCTGGGCCCTTATCGAACATTTATCCTACTGTGTCATAATTAATAGTTCATGTGTTCACCTCCTCCTGTAAACTACAAACTCCTTTAGAGTAGGTACCAAGCTGTTGTTTGTCGTGCATACCTTCTCTCTCTCAAAAAATGCCAGGCACTAGTTTAATGATAGGTACATTAATCAATTATGGCACATTTCCACTAACACTAGTGGGACAAACTACTATCAGGGGCCAGATATGAATTATTTTCATGTGCACCTGTCCCTCAACCAGGTAAAAGCTCCTGGTAACTGTTACTATAGGACATGCAAGTCTTCAATAATGTCTTAGTCTATCCTGATACATGTTGGTCCTAATACCTAGACAAGTACCATTATCCTTCCTGAGCATGTTTTAACTGTAAAAATAAGATAATACTGGGGTAATGGGAGGTAATGTTTGTGAGAGTAACTTGTATTAGGATAAACCATAGGAAATTACCATTTCTGTAGGTAAAAAAAATGATAGAATATTAGGAATTTAATATCATTCTAAAGCTCAAATCAATGCAAATCCAAAAACAACGGGAAAACCACCTTTCCTTTCCTTGAAAGGGAAACAAACACACACTATGACTTTATGGAACTTAGCAAAAACAGTGTTTACAAATTTATAGCTGTAAACATTTATATTTTTAAAAGAGGTGATCTCAAATTACTTATTCAAACTTCCACCAAAAGAAAGTAGAAAAAAAGGAGTGAACCAAACACAAACCAAACACAAGGAAATAAAAAAATATTATTGTAAATTAAATGATAGAGAACAGAAAAATAATAGAGAAAAATCAACAAAATCAAAAGCTGCTTCTTTGAAAAAGAGTGAAAACTTTACTTACACTGACCAACTTACACGGACTCAAATTACTAAATTCAGGAATGAAAGATTAAATATTACTAGCAATCTTACCAAAATAAAGTTTATACTAGTAAGTGAATACCAGGAACAACCGTATGCCAACAAATTATAAAACTTCTGTGAAATAAACAAGTTCTTAGAAAGATGCAAACAAAAGAAACTGACTCAAGAAAAACACACACAGAACATCTGATGGCTCTACAAGAGATCAAGTTAGCAATTTAATAAAAAAGAAAGAAAACCACCCACAAAGAAAAGCTCAAATCGAGATGCTTCTACTAAATACAAAGGAACACCTCCCAACTCATTCTATGAGGCCAGTATTACTCTGATACCAAAAATCAGACAAAGAAGAACACCACACAAAAACTACAGTCCAATATCTCTTATGAGAATAGACATAAAAATCCCCAGAAAAATATTAGTAAAGCAAATCCAGCAACATATAAAAAGAATTATACACCAAGACCAAACAAGTATTCCAGGAATGGAAAGTTGGTTCAACGTACAATCAATGTAATCAATTTGATAAAGGTTATTTACCAAAAATCCACAGCTGTCATCATAATTAATGGTGAAAGCCTGAATGTTTCCCACTAAGATCAGGAAAAAGACAAGGATGCTAACTCTCACCACATCTACTTAACATTGTACTAGAAATTCTAGTCAGAGCAATTAGACAAGAAAAAGAAATAAAAGCATCCAGATTGCAAAGAGAAAAAAGCAAAACTATATTTTCAGATGGCATGATCTTGTATATAAAATATAGACTGGGGCAAAAGTAGGATTATAGTTGTTCATATGGAAAATACAATAATCCTATATAATAAAATATGCTAATTATCCATTACGCTTTGAGGCGTAACGACTAACCATGTAACGACCAGATCATGGATCTGCAGGAGGGTGGGGCAGCGAACTACAAGTGGGCAGCGAAAAGCTACAGGAAGGGGCAGGGCAGCAAGCTATGGGGGGGGGGGAAGGGGAAGGGGCCAGGGGGAGCTACAGGAGGACAGGGCAGCAGGCAGAGAGCTATAGGAGGGCGGCAGAGAGCAACTGGCGCACGGATTTGTGTGCGAGGTTACTAGTTAAATAATAATACCAGAATATACTCTGTGTTTCGTGTACGCACAGCTGTAAATCTACTTTCATCCCATCCTGTATATTAAGGAACACACACAAACTATTAAAGCTAATAAGTTCGGCAAGATTGCAGGATACAAAATCAATATACAAAAATCAGATGAATTTCTATACACTTGCAATAAACAACCCAGAAACAAAATTAAGAAAACAATTCCATTTATAATAGCATCAAACAGAACAAAATACTCAGAAGCAATTTTAACTAAAGGAATACAAGACTTGTACAATGAATTATAAGACATCAGAAATTTAAAAATATCTAAATAAATGGAAAGACATCAATGTTCATGGATTGGAAGATTTAATATTGCTAACATGTAATACTTCCCATACTGATTCAATGTAGTTCCTATCAAAATCCAAGTTGGCTCCACAGCGGAAATTGACAAACTAATCCTAAAATTCATATGGACATGTAAGGGATTCAAGATAGCCAAAATAATCTCGAAAAAGAAGAATGAAATTGGAAAAAAAAAATCACACTTCCCCATTTCTAAATTTATTACAAGTCTATAATAAGACCATGACTGGCCCAAGGGCAGACATTTAGATCAATGTAATAGGACTGAGACTCCAAAAATAAACACTTAACATTTATGGCCACCTGATTTATGGCCACTTAACAATAGTATCAAGACAATTCTTCACATCATATTAAAAAATGAACTCAAAATCAAGGACCTAAATGTAAGGGCTAAAACTGCATGAATAAAACATAGGTATACATTTCATGACCTGAGATTAAGCAATGATTTCATAGATATGACACCTAAAATATATGCAGCCAAAGGAAAAAAAATAAACTGAACTTTTTTAATATTAAAGAAGTTTGTGGGGAAGAAAACAAGATGGCGGCAAAGGTAAACACCTAAACTGCTGCCTTGTACAACAATTTCAAAACTACAACTAACAGACAAAACGGACATCATCCAGAACCACAGGAAGGCTGGCTGAGTGGAAATTCTACAACTAGAAGGAAAGAGAAAAGTGCACTGAGATTCAGAGGAGCTGTAGAAGGCAGAGGTACCGAGGCGTGCGTGCAGAGAGGGCTGTCAACTGAGTACGCGGCTGGCTTTCTCAAGTGGGAGGGAGACAAAAGCTCCCGACGGTTCTGAACTCCAGTTCCAGGCGAGACTCTGGGGACCCAGATTCATACGGGGAGAAACTGGACTGTCAGGAAAGAGAAAAGCACAATGAGACTCAGAGAACTGCAGAAGGCAGAGGTACCAAGGCGCGCGCACGCGGAGAGGGCTGGCAACAGAGTACGCAGCTGGCTTTCTCAATCAGGAGGGAGACAAAAGCTCCCGACGGCTCTGAACTCCAGTTTCTGGGGATCCAGACTCATTCGGGGAGAAACTGGACTGTAAAGAAAGAGAAAAGCACACTGAGACTCAGAGGAACTGCGAAGGCAGAGGTACCAAGGCACACACGCGGAGAGGGCTGGCAACTGAGTACGCAGCTGGCTTTCTCAATCGGGAGGGAGACAAAAGCTCCCAAAGGCTCTGAACTCCAGTACTGGACGAGACTCTGGGGACCCAGACTCATTTGGGGAGAAACTGGACTGTCTGGCAGCAGGCGAAACTCGAGGGCAGCTTTCTCTCAGAGGTGCTTGCAGCAATTACTGCGGGACACTGAGACCCAGGGGCCTCTTAAGGCAGGGCTGTCGGGAAGTCATTGCTGTCTGCTCCACCCTGAGACTGCGCCCCATCCAAGCTGAGCAGAGGCTTTTGCAAGTCTTGTCTCATAAGGGTGTCTCCAACACAAAAGTTCTCCCAGCGTAGACACAGCTGATCCTCAGAGCCAATTGGCCTGGAGGTCAATTCCTCCCATTGATACCAACATCAATCAAGGCTTAACTACAACAAGACTGTGCATGCAGCCCACAAAGGGGTGCACCAAGAGTGTCCACCTCAAGTAACTGGGGAGGCTGAGCCACTGGGCCCTACAGGACACCTAGCACACAAAGCCACTCTATCAACTCAGGGAAGCAGCCAAAATGCAGAGACAAAGAGGTCACAAACGAAAGAAATGGAGGAAAGCAAACAACTGGATATAGAGTTCAAAACCACAGTTATAAGGTTACTCAAGAATCTTCTAGAAAAGGCCGATAAATTTAGTGAGACCCTTGAGGATATGAAAAAGGACCAACTAGAAATTAAGCATACACTGACTGAAATAAAAAAAAATAATATACAGAGATCCAACAGCAGACTAGAGGATCCCAAGAATCAAGTCAAAGATTTGAAATACAAAGAAGTAAAAAACACCCAACCAGAAAAGCACAAAGAATCCAAAAATATGAAGATAGTGTAAGGAGCCTCTGGGACAACTTCAAGCGTACCAACATCCGAATTATGGGGGTGCCAGAAGAAGAGAGCAAGCAAGATACTGAAAACCTATTTCAAGAAATAATGACCAAAAACCTCCCCCACCTGGTGAAAGAAATAGACTTACAAGTCCAGGAAGCACAAAGAACCCCAAACAAAAGGAATCAAAGAGGACCATACCAAGACACATCATAATTAAAATGCCAAGAGCAAAAGACAAAGAGAGAATATTAAAAGCAGCAAGAGAGAAACAGTTAGTTACCTACAAGGGAGCATCCATACGATCGTCAGCGGATTTCTCAACAGAAACTATGCAGGCCAGACGGGAGTGGCAAGAAATATTCAAAGTGATGAATAGCAAGAACCTACAAACAAGATTACTCTACCCAGCAAAGCTATCATTCGGAATTGAAGGGCAGATAGAGCTTCACATATAAGAAAAAGCTAAAGGAGTACATCACAGCCAAACCAGTATTATATGAAATGCTGAAAGGTATTCAAGAAGAGGAAGAAGAAGAAAAAGGTAAAGATAAAAATTATGAACAAATACATATCTATCAATAAGTGAATCTAAAAATCAAGTGAATAAAAATTCTGATGAACAGAATAAACTGGTGAATATAATAGAGTCAGGGGCATAGAAAGGGAGTGGACTGACAATTCTCAGGGGGAAATGGGTGTGGGGGGTGCGGAAGAGACTGGACAAAAATCGTACACCTATGGATGAGGACAGTGGCGGGGGGGGGTAAGGGCAGAGGGTGGGGTGGGAACTGGGTGAAGGGGAGTTATGGGGGGAAAAAAGAGGAACCACTGTAATAATCAGAACAATAAAGATTTTTTTTTTTAAAGTTTGTGCTTTAAGGGACACTACCAAGAAAGTGAAAAGACAATCCACAGAATGGGAGAAAACATTTGTAAATCATATAAGGGCCTGATAGAGGTCTAATATCAAGACAATATAAAGAATTCTTACAACTTAATAATAAAGACAAATAACCAAATTAAAAAATAAACAATAGGCTAAAAATAAAACAACAACAATACTATGAGAAATAAAGAATTCCTTTGACAGGCTCATCTGTAGACTGGACATGGCCAAGGAAAGAATATCTTCAAGATAAAAACTTCCCAAACTGAAATACAAAGAGAGGGAAAAAAAATGGGGAAAAAACCCAATATATGTATAATTGGAATACCAGAAAAAATATATTTAAAATAAAGATGGCTAAGCTTTATTGTGTTTTGTGTGAGATCCATCACAGAATAAAATCTTTTGACCTCCAAAAGCAAGTACACAGCTTTATCTCCCCAGATCCTCCATGTCAAAACCGTGTGCTATCTTGGGGTTGTCTTTCTGGATATGAAGGTTTACCATAGATCTGCTGTGATGATCTTTAACATAAAATCTTTTGTAAGCTAAGCAACCATGGTAACTGCTGCTACCAATCAATAGTATTCAGGCAATCAGGCTCCACTGTACATGGAAATAATGACAAATTCTACATGTAAAAAATTGTTTTCTTGTCATTATTGACGTAAATTATCAACAAAAATGTGACAAAAGATAAAATGATATGGAGCCAATGGTAATTTAATTATCTTCTCTTAAGACAATAGATCTTATAATAGAAGAAAAACTTCACTCATTAGTGATATGACTGTATAACACTGAATTGTTCTCTTCAGATATAATTAAAACATCAAGATGACTCTAACTGACTTTGGTCCAGTGTCCAAACTCATCAGTAGTGAGAAAACAATGGAAAAACATGTATTCCTTCTCCTTTCTTCTCCAAGAAAATAAATGAATCCAGAACAATGCCCAGAATCATAACTAATTAACTCAGACATGCCATTTCTGGAGTATATAAATGAAATACCATACGTACTCCTCTGAACTACAGCTGTATCTTTATAGAACACAATAGGAAACTGAGTTGTGTAAAAGATTCTGAGGGCTTAGGAGGATACTGATTGGTAGAGAACCAAACAAACCCACTGCCAAGTCAGTCAGATGTTCAGTTTTCCAATAAAGGTCCCATAAACAACTACCTCAAGTACATTGACAGTCAACTGCCAAAACAACAGCTTCTCTGTTTTCCAAAGCAGTATCTATATACAATCCATAAACAAACTGTAAAAGATGTTGTACATCTGAATAACAACAGTTGCAAAGTTATTTTTGGTTGGAAAAGACTATACCCCTACTTTTAACTTGAGTGGAATTCTGATCAGGGAAAGAATCCTATTGTGAGCATTTCTAACGTTCCTGTATGGACATGTGCAACAATGCTATGAGCTGCCAAACAGAAGATTCTGATAAATGAAATTGACACTTCAGCCCTAGCCGGTTTGGCTCAGTGGATAGAGCACTGTGGCCTGTGGAATGAAGGATCCCAGGTTCGATTCTAGTCAAGGGCACATGTTCGACCTTCAGTAAGGGGCATGCAGGAGGCAGCCAATCAATGATTCTCTCTCATCATTGATGTTTCTATCGCTCTTCCTTTCCCTTTCTCTCTCTGAAATCAATAAAAATATATTAAAATAAAACAAACAAAAACTTTGATACTTCAAGTGAAAAAAAAAAGGCTGAGAATTTTCCAAAAGTAATAACACCAAACCACAGATCTAGAAAATTCAGGAAACACTAAACAGGATAAATAGTTACACCTACACATATCACATCCAAACTTCAGAAAACGAGAAAAATCTTGAAAGAATCCAGATGGTAAATTTATGTTATTTTACCAATATCCTATATAATAAAACCCTAATATTCAAATTGACCGAATGGCGGAATGACTGTTCACTATGATGCACACTGACCACCAGGAGGAGATGCTCAATGTGGAAGCTGCTCCCTGGTGGTCAGTGCGCTCCCACAGGGGAAGCACCACTCAGCCAGAAGCCGGGCTCTTGCTACTCCTTAGCGCTGCCTCCCGCCTCTGCTGCAGGCAGGCAGTAAGGAGCGAGGGGTTCTGGACTGCAAGAGGGTGCAGGTGGGCTGAGGGACCACCCCGAGTGCATGAAATTTTGTGCACTGGGCCTCTAGTTTTTAATAAAAGGAAATATAAGAGGGGTCATCATTACTGATCCCTTAGACATGAAAAGGATAATAAGGAATATGATGAAAAAATATGCCCACAAATTTGATTACCTAGATCAGCAATTTTCAACCTTTTTCATCTCATGGCACACACAAACTAATTACTAAAATTCTGTGGCACACCAAAAAATACATATTTTAAAAGTATATAAATATATATTTTTTGCAGATCTGACAAAAATAGGTATAATTTTGACTCATTCACACTAGACAGCTATTGTGTTGGCTGTTCTCATTTTTTAAATTTGACAATTTAAGGGAAAAGAGGTCAATGCCCCTGACTAAATAGTCAGGTATTATATGTTTTGAAAATTCTTGCAGCACACTGGTTGAAAATCACTGACCTAGATTAATCAGACTATTCCTTAAAGACACAAACTTTATTAAAACTCACATAAAGAGAAACAGCTATGTTGATAAACCTATGTCTATTAAAAATAATGGTAAATAATTTAAAGAATGGTAAAGTCTCTGAATATATACTTTTCCAAAGTAGATATATAAATAGGCAATAAGCACAGGAAAAGATGCTCAACATCACTAGTCATCAGGAAAATCAAATCCAAAATAAGATACCACTTTATACCTACTAGAATGGCTATAATTAAAAAGACAGATAATAACAAGTGTTGACAAGGGTGTGGAGAAATTGGAATCCTCATAAATTACTGGTGAGAATGTAAAATGGTACAGCCACTTTGGAAAAAGAGTTTGGCAGTTTGTAAAAGAAGTTAAATATAGAATTACTATATTGAGCCAAAAGAAATGAAAACAGATATCCATGAAAAATCCTGTACACAAATATTCATAGCAGCATCCTATCTAATAAAAGAGTAATATGCAAATTAATAATTACTCTGCTACACCTACCAGCCACGCCCACCAGCCAATCAGGAGTGAATATGCAAATAAACCCATCCAAGATGGCTACGGCCACAGAGAGCAGGAGGGAGGCTTGGGTATCCCCGGCAATGGAGGAAGCCAAGCTTTACGCCTGCCCTTGCCGGCCTAGGCCTCCACTCAAGGCTACAAAGTTTCAATGATAGAAGATACATAAATCCAAACAGAAATGGCTGCCGCCACGGAGCAAACAGAAGGCTTGGCTCCATTCCAGGCTACAAAGTTTCAATTGTAGAAGATAAATAAACCCCAGATACCAGGGCCTCTGCTTGGGTCCCCAGGGGGCGTGGCCAGCCTGCAAACCACCACAGGCCCCTCGCCCAGGCCGCCCCACGCCCCAAGGGAACCCCCACCCTGATCCGGGACACCCTTCAGGGCAAACCAGCTGGCCCTCACCCATGCACCAGGCCTCTATCCTATCTAATAAAAGAGTAATATGCAGATTGACCATCACTCCAACACACAAGATGGCTGCCCCCATGTGGTCAAAGACCCTGCCCCCATGTGGACACAAGATGGCCACCACAAGATGGCCAGCAGGGGAGGGCAGTTGGGAGGGACCAGGCCTGCAAGGGAGGGCAGTTGGGGGCGATCAAGCCTGCAGGGGAGGGCAGTTAGAGGTGACCAAGCTGGCAGAGGAGGAAGTTGGGGGCGACCAAGCCTGCAGGGAAAGGCAGTTGGGAGGGACCCAGGCCTGCAGAGGAGAGCAGTTGGGGGGGACCAGGCCTGCAGGGGAGGGCAGTTAGGGGTGACCAGGCCTGCAGGGGAGGGCAGTTGGGGGGGACCCAGGCCTGTAGGGGAGAGCAGTTGGGGGGACCAGGCCTACAGGGGAGGGCAGTTAGGGGAAAACAGGCTGGCAGGGGAGCAGTTAGGCATCAATCAGGCTGGCAGGGGAGTGGTTAGGGGGTGATCAGGCTGGCAGGCAGAAGCGGTTAGGGGCAATCAGGAAGGCAGGCAGGCGAGCAGTTGGGAGCCAGCAGTCCTGGATTGTGAGAGGGATCCCAGATTGGAGAGGGTGCAGGCTGGGCTGAGAAACACTGCCCCCCCCCCCCCCGTACACGAATTTCGTGCACCGGGCCTCTAGTTATTCATAATAACCCAAAAGTGGGAGAAAAACAAGTCTACCAACTGATGAATGGATTTAAAAAATAAAATACACACATATAATGGAACATTATCCTATCTAATAAAGAGGAAATATGCTAATTAACTGTCACACACTCATAAAGATGGTGGCACCCATAGCCAATAAGGAGGGAATATGCTAACTGACTGCCACGCCCTCAAAGATGGCGGCACCCAGTCCCCTCAGCCCCGCCAGGGCAGCAGGCACGTGGCATGGCTGGGCCCGCCCCCAGGTGGGTCTGGCTGCTCTGCGCACCTGCCTCCAGAGTCCCCCAGTCCCCTCAGCCCCGCAGCCGCCCAGTGCTGGTCCGAGGCACAGGCAAGCCTCAGATGTCGGCTGCCCAGCCGCCCAGGGCTGGCCTGAGGCGCAGGCTAGCCTTGGATGGCGGCTGCCCAGCCAACGCCCGAGGCACAGGCAAACCTCGGATGGCAGCAGCCCAGCTGACGCCCGAGGTGCAGGCAAGCCTCGGATGTCGGCTGCCCAGCTGCCCAGCTGCCCAGGGCTGCCCGAGGCTCAGGTAACCAGGGCTGGCTAAGGCTTGCGCTGCCAGCAGTGGCAGCAGCAGAGATGTGATGGGGGCGTCGCCTTCCCCTGATCACTGGGTCGCCTCCCGCCCCTGAGGGCTCCCGGACTGTGAGAGGGGGCAGGCCAGGCTGAGGGACCGGGCCTCTAGTCTATATATATAAAAGGCTAATATGCTAAGTGTCCGACTGGGTAATGACATCACGTAGCAACGCCTAGCTAACTCTCCCTAGCAACTAGCCTACTTGCAGTTTCTTCAGCCCAGGAACACGACTTGCTTTATAGCCAGGTGGAACCATTTCACACTATACCAGGGGTGGGCAAACTTTTTGACTCGAGGGCCACAATGGGTTCTTAAACTGGACCGGAGGGCCGAAACAAAAGCATGGATGGAGTGTTTGTGTGAACTAATATAAATTCAAAGTAAACATCATTACATAAAACGGTATGGTCTTTTTTTTTTTATTTCAATAGTTTTATTCATTTAAAACATTTTAACAAGAAGAATGTAAACACTAATTATTATAATTTGAAACTTCAAAAAATGGAGGAATCATAGCACAATAACATACCTTATATTGAAGATGGCAAAGGCAAAATAAAATTGCCTAACAAAGGAAAGGTACAAAAGCCTTTCAAATTAAACTTAAATATAATAAAATAATTTAAAACTAAAACAAATAGAAAAGAACAAAATGTGTAAACAGTAAATTAAACATTTTCTTTAGTGCAACTTCCAAATTATGCCCGGGACGTAGATGTAGATGGCAATGTAGACTGGGTTGAAAGGTTTTTGGTCTTTAAAACATCAACTTCAGTGGGAACAGTGTTGTTGGTCTCCTTTTTTAGCTAATGCATCAAAGTCTGGAGTTAGTTTTGTTGTGGCTATTCTCAGGATAGATCTGAGGTGTTCGTCAGTTAAGCTGGATCTGTGAGGGGCTTTGTTGATGTTCATGACGCTAAATGTCTGCTCACAAACATAGGTTGACCCAAACAGCACCAGTATCTTCTGTGCCATCCTCCGGATGTTTGGAAAAGTGGCTTCATTAAGTGAAGCATAAAAATCTCTTAGTTCAAGAGAGCTGAATTTCTCCTTTAGGACAAAGTCAGACTGAAGATCGATGAGTTCCAGTTGCACCTCTTCTGGTGCTGTTTCAGGGTTTTGTGACAAAGGACAGGCCACCAGTTGAAGTGACTAAAAGCTGAAAGTCTTTGTTGTTTTATTAACAAGTAAGACATTGTGATGTACAGAATGTGGGAACAGGAAAAAATTGTGTTTGAGTAGAGCTCTTAATCTTACCTCAGAAAGGCTCTGATACTGTGCTCTCCAGGGGCGTGTCTCCCTACATCACCACGATAACGTGTCTACGCATTCCCAGGGTGATGTCGGGAGACACGTCCGCGGGCATTACAAGGAGCCTCTGGAAGATTGAGAGGTTGTTCCTTCTACTGAATGGGCGGATATAAATCCGCCCACTGAGAAGAAGGAGCTGCGGCCGTGTTTCCACTGCTGCTGGTGAAGGAGCGGAGGGGAGAGCAAGAGAACCCTCCGCTCTTTCGGCTCCACGGGCCAGATAGAACAGCCGAACGGGCCGGATCCGGCCCGCGGGCCGTAGTTTGCCCACGGCTGCACTATACCCAAATGTCTATGAAGTGTTTTCACGTGCCTTATCTCATTTGATCCTCACAGAAGTCCTGGAGTAGGTAGATAGGAGACTCGGTGGAATCCTATTTTCTTTTCATAAGTCAGAAAATGGAGATTTAGAAAGCCTAGAAAGTTGACCCGACTAAAAGGACAAAATGGTGTACCATGAAAATGACTTCAGGTTTTCTCACTGCGTATAGTCAAACACTGCTGCAGTTAAATATTTTACCTTGTTCTCCCTGTGTGATCTACAATAATGATCTGCTGTGTTGCTGACAATTACCTGAAAGAGAAGTTGGGGTGCTTCACTGGACTGGAAAAGGTTTAGCTAATTCAGAAGGCAGGTCTAATTAAGCAAGTTTATTCTATATCTATAAAAGGCCAAGTTGACTGACGCATGTGTGATACATATAAAGCTCTCACTGGTGCCAACTGCACACGTGTTTTTTGATCTGTCACTGTCGATCATGAATTTGGTTGACACTTCTATTATAGAGAAAGGGCAAATAGTGATATTAAAATATTAGTATTTCTTCTAATTAAGTTCCTTTCAATGTACATGAATTCATGCACTGGGCCACTAGTCTTTTATAAAAGCTGAAAGTAAAACAATAGGAAGCAATATACAATGTAAACACACACCAAAAGAAAGATGGTATGAGTGTTTTAAAATCAGTATAAAAGACTTAAGGCAAAAAGCATTACCAGAGCTAGCGATACTTTGTTTTTTTAAAAAATATATACTTGTATTGATTTGAGAAAGAGAGAGGAAGAGAGAGGGAAACATCAATATGAAAGAAAACATCGATCTGCTGCCTCCTGCATGCACCCAGACGGGGATCCAACCTGCAAACTAGGGCATGGGCCCCAACCAGGAATCGAACCAGCAACCTATCAGTGCACGGGTGACGCAACCGATTGAGCCATATAGGCCAGGGCTAGAGATACTTTTTAAGAACAAAAAGTCAACCAAAACAATGTAGCAGTTCTAAAGTTCAATGTACCTAATAAATAGCTTCATCAGGAAAAAAGAAGGACTACCTTTTGAGACAGCATGGAGGGACATGGAGAGTTATTATGCTAAATGAAATAAGCCAGTCAAGCCCTAGCCGGTTTGGCTCAGTGGATAGAGCGTCGGCCTGCAAACTAAAGGATCCCAGGTTTGATTCCGGCCAAGGATATATGCTCGGGTTGTGGGCTCGATCCCCCCCAGTGGGGGGCGTGCAGGAGGCAGCCGATCGGTGATACTCTCTCATCATTGATGTTTCTATCTCTCTATCGCCCTTCCTCTCTGAAATCAGTAAAAAAAAATATTTTTTAAAAAAAGAAATAAGCTAATCAGAAAAAGACAAGTATCACATTATCTCACTCATATATGGAATCTACTGAATAAAATAAACTGATGAATAAAGTAGATCCAGAGACAACCAAAATGCAGAGACAAAGAAACAGGTCACAAATGAAAGAAATGGAGGAAAGCAAACGACTGGATATAGAGATCCAAACCATGGTTATAAGGTTTTTTCAAGAATTTTCTAGAAAAGGCCGATAAATTTAGTGAGACCCTCGAGGATACGAAAAAGGACCAACTAGAAATTAAGCATACATGGACTGAAATAAAGAATAATATACAGAGATCCAACAGCAGACTAGAGGATCCCAAGAATCAAGTCAAAGATCTGAAATACGAAGAAGCAAAAAACACCCAACCAGAAAAGCAAAAAGCAAAAAGAATCCAAAATTATGAAGATAGTTTAAGGAGCCTCTGGGACAACTTTAAGCGTACCAACATCCGAATTATGGGGGTGCCAGAAGAAGAGAGAGAGCAAGATATTGAAAACCTATTTCAAGAAATAATGACAGAAAACTTTCCCTACCTGGTGAAAGAAATAGACTTACAAGTCCAGAGCGCAGAGAACCCCAAACAAAAGGAATCCAAAGAGGACCACACCAAGACACATCATAATTAAAATGCCAAGAGCTAAAGACAAAGAGAGAATATTAAAAGCAGCAAGAGAGAAACAGTTACCTACAAGGGAGCACCCATACGACTGTCAGCTGATTTCTCAACAGAAACTATGCAGGCCACATGGGAGTGGCAAGAAATATTCAAAGTGTAAATAGCAAGAACCTACAAGCAAGATTACTCTACCCAGCAAAGCTATCATTCAGAATTGAAGGTCAGATAAAGAGCTTCACAGATAGAAAAAGCTAAAGGAGTTCATCATCGCCAAACCAGTATTATATGAAATGATGAAAGGTATTCTTTAAGAAGAGGAAGAAGAAGAAAAAGGTAAAGATAAAAATTATGAACAACAAATACATATCTATCAATAAGTGAATCTAAAAATCAAGTCAATAAAAAATCTGATGAACAGAATAAACCGGTGAATATAATAGAATCAGGGGCATAGAAAGGGAGTGGACTTAAAATTCTCGGAGGGAAAGGGGTTGTGGGGGTGCGGGAAGCGACTGGACTAAAATCGTACACCTATGGATGAGGACAGTGTGTGGGGGGGGTAAGGGCAGAGGGTGGGGTGGGAACCGGGTGGAGGGGAGCTATGGGGGGAAAAAAGAGGAACAATTGTAATAATCTGAACAATAAAGATTTTTTAAAAATCTGATGAACAGAATAATCTGGTGAATATAACAGAATCACAGGCATAGAAAAGGGAGTGGACTGACAATCCTCGGGGGAAAGGGGTTTGGGGGGTGCGGGAAGAGACTGGACAAAAATCATACACCTGTGGATGAGGACGGGGGGGGGGTGGTAAGGGCATGGGTGGGGTGGGAACTGGGTAGAGGGGAGCTATGGGGGGAAAAAAAGAGGAACAACTATAATAATCTGAACAATAAAGATTAAGATTACCAAAAAAAAAAAAAAAAAAAAAACAACCCTTAAACCCTGGCCTGTGTGCTCAAGTGGTTAGAGCCTCGGCCAGAGCACTGAAGGATTGCAGGATCCCAAGTCATAGGCAGGGTACCTGGGTTGCAGGTTCAATCCCTGGCCCTGGTTGGGGCAAATGTAAGAGGCAACCAAACAATGTCTCTCTCACATCAATGTTTCTGTTTCTGTTTCTGTTTCTCTCTCTTTCTCTCTCTCTTCCTCTCTCTCCCCCTCCCTCCTTCCCTCCCTCCCTCCCTTCCTCCTTCCGTTTCTCCCTTTCACTCTCTCTAAAAAATCAATGGAAAAAATATCCTCGGGTAAAGATTAACAACAACAAATCTTAAAAAAAAAATTAACAATCTATAAAAAGGTTGAAAATTTGTATCAGAAATTCAGATTTAATATTTGAAAATTTTACTCAACTTAATTCATCACATTAATAACAAAGGAGAACAATTATGTGAAATATCTCAATTGATGCAGAAAAGCATTTTAATAAAATTCAACATTCATTCATAATAAACTCATAAACTCAGAAAAGAAGTGAATTAATAACATTATCTACAGAAAACCTTCAGGAAACATCATACTTAATGGCGAAATGCTTTAGGCTTTCCCTCTTAGATCAGGAACATACCATTTCAATTCACTGCACAGGCAGCACAGTTAGACAAGAAAAAGAAATCAAAGATATAAGATTGGAAAGGATAAAATAAAAACTTCATTTGTAGATGTGATATTCACAGATGATTGAACACATACACAATCCAGAAGAATCTAAAGGTAATGTATTAAAATATAGGATCAATATAAATAGAAGAGCAATAAAAAATCCATGTTTTTCTATTATAGCTACAGTTAGAAAATGCAATTTTAAAAACACTATTTACAATACATATAAAAATGTCAAATGCTAAGGAATAAATGTAACATAAGTTAGGCAAGACCACTACATAGAAAACTATAAAAAATTATCAAGAGAAATTAAGATCAAACCAAAGAAAAAGAGGAAAGGGGTGGGAGAATAGGGAACAGGGGAAAAGAGAATAAAAGTATTATTTTTAATAGATTAAATGCAATCTGAATACAATCGCAATCAAAATACTGTTGTAAAACTGAGATAAAATGTGTATGGAAATGGCAAAGGGCCAAGAAGAGCCAAGGAATCTTAAAGATAACTAAGTACAAGAAGCTACTCCTATTCAATATACAATAGACAAAATCAACACAAAGTTACAGAAAATAAGACTATGTGTGAGTACAAGATTAAATAGATTAGTGGATCATAATAACATGAAACAGACAAAGGTGGCACTAAAAAAGTAAGGGGGGATAAAAGAGACTTTTCAATAAATAAATGGGTCACACTAGATATCTACATGGAATATAGATTTCTCTATCACACCCTAAAATCAATTCCAAGTGAAGTCTACATTTAAATATAAAAGAAACAATAAGGCTTCTAAAAGACAAACAGAATATCTTCATGACCTTGAACAAGGTAAATACAACATGCACTAACATAAGGAAGATAGTGATACCGTAAGTTGTATTAAAATTAAGCACTTCTGTTCATCAAAAAAATCTTTTTAGAGACTGAAAAGACAAGCCACCAAATGAGAGAAAGTATCTGCCAAACTATTAGGAAATTTAAAAAATTAAAGTCAATTACACACACACACACACACACACACACACACACACACACACACACAAATGTGCAAAAGATTTAAACAGGCAACCTACCAAACAGGGTGTCCAAATGGCCAATAAACATATGAGAAGGTGCTTAACCTCCTTAGCCATCAGGGAAACACAAATTAAGATCATGAGACCATTGCACACACATTAGAATGGTTCAAGTTAAGACTGACAACACCGTGCATTAGCAAGGACATGGAACAACAGCAACCCATACACTGCTAGTGGAAATGTAAATTAGTACAACCACTTGGTAAACTGTTCTGTAATGGCTATTGATGCTGAACCTATGCGTATCCTATAACCCAGCAATTCTAAGTATATACCCAACCGAAACTGTGCATATACACATCAAGAAACATATACAAGAATGTACTTATAAACATCATTATAATAGCCCCAAACTGGAAAACTCCCAAATATTCATCAAAAATAGAATTGTGGTTTGTTAATACAATAGAATACCATATAGAAAATGAACAACAGCTTCACTATCATTAGGGATGAATCTAACAATGTTGATTGAAAGAAGGCCAACTCAGTACATACTGATTTTATTTATATGAAGAACAAAAACTGGCACAACAAAATGCACTCTTAGAAGTCAGGCTAGTAATTTCATTTGGAGAGGAGGAAGAGTAGACTAGGTGGCAGGAGATACAGAGGTGGTTGCTATATAATTGATGCTTTTGTTATTGTTCATTGAGTTGTACGTTTTTATTTATATAAAACACAAAGTGCTTTTTATTGATTAAAACAGAAGAATCTGTATTGATTATGCAAGCATCTCTAAGACACATTTTCAGTTAAAAAGCTAGATGCACAATAGTGTATGTAGTAAGATAATACTTATGTAAGGAAAGAAAAGATACATAGACACATTTGCTTTTCCAACTTTAGGACCTTTAGTAGCTACACAAGAAATCAATAACCAGAGCTGCCTCCGGAATGGAACTGGAGGGTGCTAGTAGAGGTGGTAGTGGACTGTTTGCAAGGGAGACTTAACTTTTCTCTGTAACTGTTTTGTACATGTGCATATGTTATTTATTCAAAATACATATTACCTCTAGTGGGAAGGGAATGACATATTGGTAATGTCTTCAATCTGGTGGTGGGTACATGGTTATTGTGATAATGTTGTAGTATCACTATTGCTTTTTGTAGGTCAAATATTTGAGAACTAGAAGCCCGATTCACGAAGATTCCTTCCTTTCCCTGGCTTTCAGCACCGCCTTCCCGCTCCGGCCCCGGAACCGCCTCTTTTGGCTCTGGCCCTGCCTTCCCACGCTGCCCAGAGGCCCTGAGCGGCTGGGGTGCTGCGGAACCCCTGTGTTGTTGCCATGGCGACAATGCAAGCATCCTGCCCCCGGCTGCTTGGTGCCTGCACATGCAAATTAACCCGCCATCTTTGTTGGGTTAATTTGCATACTCACTCCTGATTGGCTGGTGGGCATCGCGAAGGTACGGTCAATTTGCATCTTTCTCTTTTATTAGTGTAGATAAGCTTTTTTTTTTTTAAAAAAAAGTCTCTGCACATTGGCACACTGTGGATGCTCAATAAATGTTAATTATCTTCCCCACCCTATTTCCAGTCTATCTTAACATATTTCTCACCTACCATAATATATAAAAACCCTGGGTCATAACGACCAGTAACGAGTGAGGCTCGACCAACCGGAAGTAAGTCAGCACTGGGTTGCTGTGACAACCCAGCGCTGACTGCTTCTGCTGCAGGCGCGGTGCCCCAGCACTGACTGCTGAGGGGGCTGCGAATCAGGACCAGAGAGAGACCTGAAGAGAGAAGCAGGGACTGATCCATTGCCTCTGAGGCAGCTTTTGATCAGCACTTGCCTCTCTCTTTCTCTCCCAGTCTGGCCAGCAGTCACGCCTCCATTTCTCTCCAGGCCTCCACCGGGGCTGCTGATCAGCCCCGCCTTTCTGATCAGGCCCCATTGATAGGCCCAGAGACGCTGACTGGCATAGAAACTGACCAATCAGAACCAAATGTGGCCCTAGCTGGTTTGGCTCAATGGATAGAGCATCAGCCTGTGGACTGAGGGGTCCCAGGTTCGATTCCGGCCAAGGGCACATGCCCGGGTTGTGGGCTCAATCCCCAGTAGGGGGCGTGCAGGAGGCAGCCAATCAATGATTCTCTCTCATCATTGATGTTTCTATCTCTCTCTCCCTCTCTTTTCCTCTCTAAAATTAATAAAATATATATTTTTTAAAAAAAAGAACCAAATGTGGGTGCTAGGAAGAACCAATGGCTACCTAAGAGGTGGAGCTTTTGACGTTGATTGGCATAGGAACCAACCAATCAGAACCAAATGTGGGTGCTGTGGGGAGCCAATGGCTACCTAGCAGGTGGAGCTTTTGAGGTTGACTGGCATAGAAACTGACCAGTCAGAACCAAATTGGCCAGCAGAGGAGGGCAGTAGGGGGCAAGATCAGGCCAGCAGGGGAGGGCAGTTGGGCATGAGATCAAGCTGGCAGGGGAGGGCCATTGGGGGTGAGATCAGGCCAGCAGGGGAGGGCATTTGGGGACAACCAAGCCAGGAGGGCAGGGCCTTTGGGGGCGAGATCAGGCCAGCAGGGGAGGACCTTTGGGGCCGAGATCAGGCCGGCAGGGGAGGGCAGTTGGGGGCAACCAGGCCAGCAGGTTATAGCAGTTAGGGGTGATCAGGCTGGCAGGCATAGGAAGTTAGGGGCGATTGGGCAGGCAGGCAGGCAGGTGAGCAGTTGGGAGCCAGTGGTCCCAGATTGCGAGAGATCGGGCCTAAACCGGCAGTAGGACATCCCGCAAGGGGTCCCAAATTGGGCTGAGGGACACCCCCCCCCCGTGCACAAATTTTGTGCACTGGGCCTCTAGTCTATATATTAAAAGCCTAAGTGACTATTACAACAGAACAATCAGAACAACCAGAATGACCGGATTGACTGGTTGCTATGACATGCACTGACCACCAGGGGGTAGACGCTCAACACAGGAGCTTTCCCCAGCCCGCAGGCCCCAATTGTTGATGGGGCCTGCCAGCCAACCTCCCAGTCTCTCCCTCCAGCCAGCAGGCCTTGATCGCCCAATCGGGGCCCAGCCCCAGGGCTGGGACGGGAACTGGGGGTGGGTGGTGGTAGAAGAGGGCAGCAAGGCAAGGGAGAGGCGGGGAGGCAGGACACCACGTGGTGGTGGCGCGCAGGTGGCGAGAAAAGGAGGAGACGGAGAGGCAGGGAGGCAGGGAACCTGATAGGCCCTGATAGCTGGCCAGGCCAAGGGACCCCACCCGTGCACGAATTTCATGCACCGGGCCTCTAGTCTCCCATAGAAGCATTTTACTCTCCCCAGTCTTCTAACGGCCAATTATGAGGACTTTCTCAGTGATAGTCTTCTCCCTGCTACTCTATTCAAATTCAACTCATTCTTCAGAACCAACTCAAAGTCTCATCTATTCCATGAAGCTCTCCAAAGCAATCAATAAAACTTCATAGGAGAACCTGGTTGGTGTGGCTCAGTTGGTTGCACATGCACTGAAAAGTCACCGGTCCAATTCCTAGTCAGAGCACATACCCAGGTTTCAGGTTCGATTCTCAGTTGGGGTGAATATGGGAGACAACTGATCGCTTCCTCTCTCACATCAGTGTTTCTCTCTCTCTCTCTCTCTCTCTCTCTCTCTCTCTCAAATCAACAAAAACATATTAAAAAATTTAAAAATATATTTATATAAAGCTTTATAGGAGAGAAAACGTCTTTTAAAAATAGGAAGACCAGCCGAAACCAGTTTGGCTCAGTGGACAGAACGTCAGGCTGCGGACTGAAAGGTCCCAGGTTCGATTCCGGTCAAGGGCATGTACCTTGGTTGCGGGCACATCCCCAGTAGGAGGTGTGCAGGAGGCAGCTGATTGATGTTTCTCTCTCATCGATGTTTCTAACTCTCTATCCCTCTCCCTTCTTCTCTGTAAAAAATCAATAAAATATATTTTTAAAAAAATAGGAAGACCATGCCCTAGCTGGTCTGGCTCAGTGGATAGAGCATCGGCCTGTGGACCAACGGGTCCCAGGTTCGATTCCGGTCAAGGGCACATGCCCGGGGTTGTGGGCTCAATCCCCAGTAAGGGGCGTGCAGGAGGCAGCCAATCAATGATTCTCTCTCATCATTGATGTTTTTCTCTCTCTCTCTTCCTCTCACTTCCTCTCTGTTAAGTAAAAAAAAAAAAAAAAAAAAAGGAAGACCTCGCCAGGCCAGTGTGGCTCAGTGGTTGAGCATTGACCTATGAACCAGGAGGTCACAATTCAATTCCCAGTTGGGACACATGCCTGGTTGTAGGCTTGATCCCCAGTATTGGGCATGCAGGAGGCAGCTGATCTGATTCTCTCTCATCATTGACATTTCTATCTTTCTCCCCCTCTCCCTTCCTCTCTGAAATCAATAAAGTTATATTTATAAAAATAAAAATAAAAATAGGAAGACCCTAGAGAACATTTAGTGCAATCATTCTGCAGAGAAGGGTAACGTCAGGTGATAGACATGATGTTTTATAGTTGTTAAATACATATTTTTAATCCTCATCTGAAGATATTTTTTCCATTGCTTTTCAGAGCAAGTATAAGAAAGGGAAGGGGGGGGGGAGAGAGAGAGAAGCATTGATGTAAGAGAGACACATTGGTTGCCTCCACACGTGCCCCTAATGGGGGTAAAGAGCAAACCTGCAACCAAGGTACATGCCTTTGACTGGGAATCAAACTGGTGACCCCCAGGGTGCAGGCCAATGCTCTAACCACTAACCTACACAAGCCAGGTCTATAGTTGTTTTATCTATATATATAAAAGTCTAAGTGACCAGCCGACCAGCCAGTAGCTATGACACGCACTGACCACCAGGGAGCAGATGCTCAGCGCAGGAACGGAAACCACAGGAATGGAAACATGGAACAGACTGATGAATCTCAGAGGGAAGTGAGGGGAGTGGGAAGAGATTAACCAAAGATCTTATATGCATATTAGAGGCCCGGTGCACGGACTCGTGCACTGGTGGGGTCCCTTGGCCTGGCCTGCGGGGATCGGGCAGAAACCAGCTCTCTGACATCCCCCAAGGGGTCCCAGATTGCGAGAGGGTGCAGGCCAGGCCAAGGCACCCCACTGGTGCACGAATCCATGCACCAGGCCTCTAGTATTTTAATGTTTATCTACACAGTATATATCGGACACAATGAATAAAAAGACTTTCATCAATGCATATCATAGCTAAATTTCGAATACTAGAGAGGTAGGGGGGTGCGGTGTGAGGAGGAGAAGAGATGGTGGAAGAGGGTATCCTAAAAGTTTTCAGGGGTTGATGGATGGGGAAATAGGTCATATAAAAAGGACCAGAAAACAGAACAGAATCTCCCAAAGTTACACCAAATGCTTAAATATACACCAAACACCTTAAAATTTTAAAGGAAAATGACTTCCAATTTAAAATCTTTACCCAGTTAAACTAAATAGACAAGTGTAAGAATGAAAGAGCTTTTCACACATACAAGCTTTTAAGAAAAAGTTATCTCCCATGTACTCTTTCTTAGGAGGCTACTAGAGAATGTACTACCCGAGAAAAAGTAAGACAGGATTCAGGAAACAGAATCTAAACATGATAAAAATAAAATGCTCTGAATTTGGTGACAGGAAATCCCAAGAATTCAGCTGTTTAGCTGTCTGAGCCAGTAACTTGTTCAAACTGGAGCAGAAAGATGGAGAGTACTAAAAAGGATTTTTCTCTTTTTAAAATATATTTTTTATTGATTTTTAGAGAGAGAAGGGAGAGGGGGAGAGGGAGAGAGAGAAACATCAATTGGTTGCCTCCTGCATGCTCCCTACCGAGATCAAGTCCAAAACCCCAAAACCTGGGCATGTGCACTGACTGGGAATAGAACTGGAAACCTTTTGGTGCACAGACTAACACCCAACCAACTGAGCCACACTGGCCAGGGCTAAGAAGGATTTCTTTAAAAAAAGGGGGGGGGGTTAGAATTGTGGAATAAAGTTTTAAAAGATTATTATTCTAACTTAAAAAGCCAGATTCAAAAGGCTACATATGGCCCTGGCGGGTTTGGCTCAGTGGATAGAGCGTCAGCCTGTGGACTGAAGGGTCCCAGGTTCGATTCCAGTCCGGGGCACATGCCTGGGTTGCGGGCTCGTTCCCCAGTGAGGGGCATGCAGGAGGCAGCCAATCAATGATTCTCTTTCATCATTGATATTGATGTTTCTATCTCTCTCTCCCTCTCCCTTCCTCTCTAAAATCAATAAAAAATATTTTAAAAAAGGCTACATATGGATATGATTCCATTTCTATGAAAGTCTATAAAAGGGCATTAGAATAGGAGAGAAAACAGATGAGCAGTTGTCCTACTATGTGGGAATTTTCTATATCCTAACTAGTGGTGGTCACAGGACTGTATACATTTATCAAAACGAATACACAGAACTACATACTAAAAATGGTGAATTGTATAGTTTATATTTATATCTCAATTTAAGAAATAGGGGGGAAAGGGTGACTTTTAACTGTAAGAAAAATAAAAAATTATATAACAAAAATAATTGAATACAATTGCTGTAAATAATCATATCATCATCACCATCGTAATATAAATACTTACACCAACACCCCAAACTGTGATAAAACTACAATAGGAGAATGATGGACACAAAACATGTGGCACAGGTGGCTGTGAATTAAATTTAAATCTTCTACAAGAGGAAAATAGATAATGTCCAAAATTTAAAAGTCAGTAAACAGCCTTATAAGCATGCTATTTAGAAATACTGGCTCTCCTGTTTCCTGGACCTTTCCTTGCAAAAGAAATAGCTACAGTGTAGAGAGAGGTTGCCTGGATGGGGAAGGGGGTGTGTATGTGAAACTTGGGGGTGAAAGACAAGGCAGGGCACTGCTGGGGTTTTTTGTTTTGTTTTGAATATATTTTTATTGATTTCAGAGAGGAAGGGAGAGGGAGATAGAAACATCAATGATGAGAGAAGATCATTGACTGGCTGCCTCCTGAGTGTCCCACACTGGGGATCGAACCCTCAACCGGGGCATGTGCTCTGACTGGGAATCGAACGGTGACCTCCTGGTTCACAGGTAGAAGCTCAACTGCTGAGCCACGCTGGCCGAGCAGGGCACTGCTGTTTTTTGTTATAAGGCTCATAATACTGAGAAGTCTTCCCCATCATATTCCAGGTATTCAACGTCACAAGGCATCTACTCTCATTTTAAAATAATCATTTGGATTTTGTTTTCCTGTGAACAGCTGAGTACTGATGAAAGAGTCAATATCAAGTCATCTTCAAAGTGTGAATTACTGGCAGGTGTTGTATGGGTTTTTCTCTAGGAGTACTTGTGGTTTAACAGTTTATATGTGATAATCTCTTACATCATGCTACTTAGGCTATCAACCTGTTTAGTCAATGTGACATTTATAGTTTTCACTGACTTAATTTTGTCTTTACTGCACTTTTCTTTTTAAATAATTAAAGGCTCAATTCTATATACACCAATGTACATTGTTTGTTTAATCCTAAGTGTAAGATATCTAATACCTCAAAATACCATATTAAGTGCAAGGAAATAGCCATCTTAAAGGATAATTAATGAAGATTAAATACCTTGTTAGGCTATTCTGATAACAAATGGGAACCAATGATTACTTGTGTCCACTTTAATAGGATTTGTTTTGTTTCAATATAATTAGAAATGAATTTTATGGCCTGTGAATACAAAAACTTCCTATTAAGATTATGGTATTTATTTATATTTTTAATTCATGAGAATTTATTCTATCCAGGGGTTTTTCAGTATCAAATTACCTTGACCAGCAGGGGAAGACTATATTTGACTTAAACACCTAAGGTTTCACAAATACTAATGCTTATTAGAATAAAGGTAAAACAAGTAGCACCTACTGAATTTTTTTTTTAATGGAAGGAGTCCATCTAAGTAAAAAATTATGAAGTAATTAACACTCAGGAAAACAGGAATTTTGATATGCCAATAATCATTAAAAAAACAATGACTGGCATTTGGAAAACAGAACAAGGATGTCATAACCCAGGAGTATCTGAAGCAGTATCTCTAGGGGTTGTAGGTAAGAAATGTGGATTTGATTCTAACAGCAATGAGATGGCATTGGAGGGTCCGATTTGCTTTATGGATCAAATGTGCTGAGAAGTGTGAATAAGCTCTGTAAATGCTAAAGCATCATACCAGCATATTTTATTACCTGAACAGAGGACAAATTGAAAGGGAGATGGAAATAAGGCATACTAAAATCTAACTAGGACAGGCCTATTCTAAACCATGTGGCCAGGAGTCTTCTCCTAGGCTTCTTTTAAGTTCCATTTAGGGAAATGGGCAAGACTTGGGGAAGGAAGACCAGGTTCGGTGAAAGAGGAATCAGGAATATTATTTTTGACATATTGTTTGAGATGTCCATTAGATATCTAAATGGAGATGATGAGAAGGTATTTGGATATACCCATCTGGAGTAAAAGGGGAGATATCAGGATGGAAATATAGATTTAGGATCCATCAGAATATGTTATTAAAAACATTACTCACTGGCTCAGTGAGTAATAGAGCATCTGCCTGCAGACTGAAGGGTCCCAGGTTCGATTACGGTCAAGGGCATGTACCTTGGTTGCGGGATCATCCTAGGTGGGGAGTGCGCAGGAGGCAGCTGATCGATGTTTCTCTCTCATCGATGTTTCTAACTCTCTATCCCTCTCCCTTCCTCTCTGAAAAAAATCAATAAAATATATTTTTAAAAAATAAATAAAAAATAAAAACATACTAACCTTTACAGCATGCTTATTGTGTTTCAGACACTATTTAGGTGCTTTATATGTATTAACTCACTTGTTCCTAACCTTAACAGATTAGCCCCATGACTGTCCCTATTTTACAAATGAACAAACTGAGATATAAAGAAATTAAGTAGCTTGCCCAGAGACACATAGCAAGCATGGGCCAGAGCTGGGATTCAAACCTAGGTAATCTGATTCCTTTAAAGCCACTGGACTGTTTGGGAGTACAGATAGAACATGACTGAGGAGGAGGAAGACTATGCCCTCAAAGTATTTCATTTTAAACAATTTACTGAGACCTGAGTACCTATCAAGTGCCTGGCACCATTTCAGTCTCTGCAGATGTAAAGAAAAATAAGACAAAGTCCCTCAAGAAGATAATGTCCCTAATAGCTGCAGGTTGACAGCAACTTTTAATGAACATCTGCTATATGCCACACACTTGCCAAGCATTTTAGACATATCATTTCACTTAATCCTCCTAACAACACTATGAGGTAGATGTTATTGCCATTTTAGAAATAAGGAAACTGAGGTTAAATAATACACCATAGGTCACTCAACTAGTCAATGACAGAACTAGGGTTTAATCCAGCCGTGGGCAAACTACGGCCCGCGGGCCGGATCCAGCTGTTCTATCCGGTTCTCTTGCTCTCCCCACCACTCCTTTACTTTGAATTTATATTAGTTCACACAAACACTCCATCCATGCTTTTGTTCCGGCCCTCCGGTCCAGTTTAAGAACCCATTGTGGCCCTCGAGTCAAAAAGTTTGCCCACCCCTGGTTTAATCTATCTAGGTCCATCTTGAAAATCTGGTCTTTTCCAAGGATTTTCTGTTACATGTTATAACGTGGGTGAACCTTAAGGACATTATTCTAAGTGAATGATTCCACTCACATGAGTTATCTAAAGTATTCAAATTCACAGAAATAGAAAGTTGAGTGGTGGTTACCAGAGGCTAAGGGGGAAGGGGGAGGGTTGTCTACTGAATATAGAATTTCAGATTTTCTTTTTTTTTTTAAATATATTTTTATTGATTTCAGAGAGGAAGGGAGAGGGAAAGAGAGACAGAAACATCAGTGATGAGAATCATTGATTGGCTGCCTCCTGCACGCCCCCTACTGGGGATTGAGCCTGCAACCCAGGCATGTGCCCTTGACCGGAATAGAACCGGGACCCTTCAGTCCTGCATGCTGACGTTCTATCCACTGAGCCAAACAGTCTAGGGCTAGAACTTCAGATTTTCAAGATGAAAAAATTCTGGCTATCTGTTTCACAACAATGTGGATATACTTAACACTACTGAAGTGTACACCTAAAAATGGTTAAGATCGTACGTGTTATGTTTTTTTATATCACAGTTAAAAAAATTTTTTTTAAATCTGGTCTTTCCCATTATAGCTCATGCCATAATGGATATGCTTACCGTACTATAGAAATACCTGTGAGGCCTGGTCAGTGTGGCTCAGTTGGTTAGAGCATCGTCCTGTGCACCAAAGGGTCTCGGGTTTGATTCCCAGTCAGAGCATATACCCAGGTTGCAGTTAGATCCCCAGTCAGGGCGAGTTTGTGGTGAATACAGGGAGGCAACCAACTGAGGTTTCTCTCTCACATAGACGGTTCTTTCTCTCTCTCTCTCTCTCTCTCTCTCTCTCTCTCTCTCTCTCCCTCCCTCCCTCCCTCTCTCTCTAGAATCAAGGAAAAACATATCCTCTGGTGAAGATTTAAAAAAGAAAAGAAATACCTTTGCAAAACTAATTTATTCTGCAATATGGGGGAGAGAGAGGGTGGGAGGTGTGGCAAAGAAGAAATCAAGAAAAGTTACCAGGAAAGGATACATTTGAAAGATGCAGGTCCCCACTTGATCTTCATTATAGCTCTGGGAAGGTGTCTCCATCTCCACCTCTACACCTGTATACTGTATCATCACAACAATGAGCCTATACTCCAGGAGCCTTCTATCTGGTGAACTCCTCCAGTCTCCTCCCATTCCAAATAATCCAACATTGAAAACAAATTAAGTGTCCTAAATCGCCCCAGTCACTATGCTTAAGAACTCTTGTGACTCTCTATTGCCCTCAGAACATAGAGGATTATCAAGATGGTGTTTAGGAGCAAATTATCTAAACTTTCAGTGCCTTAGTTTTCTCATCTGTGTTAAAGGGATGAGTCCTGACATTGTATTTAAAAACTGAGGATTAAATAAAAACATTGTATACCTTGCACAATACTTGAGCCAAAGTATCTGATCAGTAATGGTGAGTTAGCTCCCTTTCTGCCTGTCCCTAATACCCAGCTCAGTAAGGCACTTTGGTTTAAAGAAGGATAGAGCAAGTATTTCCAAAATCGTCTTAAGGCAGAGAGAGAAGAATGCCAATGGGAAAAAGTTGCTCATCTATGCTTATCCCGATGTCCAGGAAAATACTGCTCACCCAGAACTGCTTCATCTGTAAACCTCCATACAAACTGACCACCTTGCCATTATTTTATTCTGTCCTTCTAATCATGAGTAAACAATACTGAAATGGCTCAAGATTAACATACATATATAAAGTTACACTGCAGAAAGTCTCACTCCCATATTCTCTCCATCTACACAATTGCCACCACACTTCCACCAACCACTTTATTACTTTTTTGTGTATCCTTCAAAGGTTTCTTTATGGCCTTAGCCCATGTGGCTCAGTGGATAGAGCATCAGCCTGTGGACTGAAGGGTCCCAGGTTCAATTCCAGTCAAGGGCACATGCCAGGTTGCGGGCTTGATCCCCAGTGAGGGGTGTGCAGGAAGCAGCCGATCAATGATTCTCATCATTGATGTTTCTAACTCTCTCTCCCTCTTCATTCCTCTCTGAAATCAATAAAAAAAAATATTTTTTAACAAGTTTTTTTAAGCAAGAGCTGTCTTTAAATTAAGTTAATGTTGGACAGGTGTGTTTACAATTTAACATGGAGGGGGATGGGAGGGAGCAAGGAGCTTAAGTTATTCATTCTGCTTTACCCTAAAGCAATGGCCTTCGTTCATTAAAAAAAAAACAGTAATAATTATATGTTGGGCGCCTATTATAAACTAGATACCAAATATAGCATTAATATTAACTGATTACCCTTCTGCCCTTACTATGCACCGGAAACGCATTTAATGCTTTACACAATACACTCCTCTGACCCCCACAACACCTTGAGGTAGGTTACTACTTATTATCTCCATTTTACAAATGGGGAAACTGAGGCAGAGAAGGTAAGTTGCCCAAGCAAGAGAGAGCAGGGCTTTGAATCCAGGCCTGACACCACTCTTAACCATGACACTACATTGGCAAAACAGATCCAGTCCCTGCACCCGTTGGAGCAAAGCCTAATATGAGATACCGGTGAGAAAAACGGGGCAGACAACAAAGAAATATGTAATTACACACTAAGAAAGTAATGTGAACGAAATACACTCAGGACTGTGACTGAGTAACAATGAGGACTTACTTGGGGTGGGGGGTCAAGGAAAGGCCTCTTTGAGAGAACGACATAATGATAAACTTAAGAAACGTTTAGGGGCTGAAATGACGACGGACCGCCCAGTTTACTTTACAAGGCAGAAACTCGAGGCACGCAGAAACTGAAGCAAACTCGCCCAGAGTCCCCCAGACGTGCGGACGTGGCGCAGGGAAGGCAGGATCCAGACGCAGGCCCCACGCTCGCACACGCCATCAGTGCATGATGCAGCCCAGCCCCGCTCGGCCCCTAACCAGGGGCCTGTAGACGGCCGGTGCCCACCACCCACCGCGGCTGACAGCGTGCGTGCAAACCACGGGGAGGCCCCGCGGCCGGCCAAGAGGGGTCGGGCCCGTACTGCGGTGTCCGGAAAGGCCTCTTCCCCGGCCCCTCGCCAGCTCCCGCCTGGTCCGCCCCGCCCCGCCCCTCCGGGCCGGCTTCGTACCTGCACGGCCCGGACCAGGCCCCGGCCGGTCAGCTGGCCCTGCCGCAGCTGCAGGAGAATGTTGACGGGCCGCGGCCGGCCGCCCCATCCGCCCCAAGCAGCCACCGTTGCCGCCGCCCGTCGCCCTCGGCCGGCCCCAGGCCCAGCCGCCGCCGGCGCCGCCGCCATGTCTCCTCGTCGGACAAACAGGAAGCAAGCGGCCCCAGGGCCGCGGAGATTTCTACGGGGCGGCAGAGGGGTCGCCGCAGCGCCCCCAGCGGGCCGTCGGTGGAGGCACAAGCCGCGTGGCAGGGACTGTGCGCGCCGCGGAGGCTGCTGGGAAATGTAGTCTTGGTTTCAGACGGGGCAGGTGCGTTGAGAACTTGGCTCCCTCAGTTGCTTTTCGCGCCCCTGGGTGCGACATTTCGGTGGCGAGGTCCCCCAGGTCTAGGACGAGTCCTGCTTGCGCACTCTCCCATTTCTTGTCTGTTTTGGGACGTTACAGCCAACTGGCCTGGGAAAGATCTGGGCTCCAGGCCAGGAATCAAGCCTCTTGTAATTCCTCACTGTCTCTCCGCCCTGGACTCTCCGCCGACCTCGACTCCCTGCGCAATTTCATTCAATCAGTAGTTATTGGGAGCCTATTCAGCCAATAAATAGTTCTTAGGGGCCTGCTTTGCACCTGGCACTGAGCAGGTCATTGGCAATACAGTGGTGCGCAGAGCAGACTAACTAGATATCCTGATTGGGAATGCAGGTTACACGGGAGAACTACATAAACGCACAATAACTGGATAAATTGTGAAACTGGGTAGGTTGCAGTGAAGTTAAACGAAATAATGGAAGGGAAAGGGATTGGTAAATTGCGATGTCATATTCTGTCAGAGGGAACTTGACTATTCAGCGACGTTTTTATATATCAATATACTGAAAATAACCTAAATATTCATCAATAGGTGACTGGTTAAATGAACCATGGTTCATTTATACAGTAGAATATTATGCAGTCACTAAAAGAAATATTATATGCACACACTCTGATGTAGGAAAATGTTCATGACAGTTAAATAAAAAAAACTCATGGAAGACCAACATGTGTCATGTGATCCAATCTGTATGAAAATTATCTACTTATATAAATTTTTAAAAATATATTTTTTATTGATTTCAGAGAGAAGAAGGCAGAGGGAGAAAGATAGAAACATCAATGATGAGAGAGAATCACTGCCTCATGCACACCCTCTACTGGGGATCAAGCGGTAACCCAGGCATGTGCCCTGACCAAGAATAGAACCATGACCTCTTGGTTCATAGCTCAATATTCAACCATTGAGCCACACCAGCCAGACTCTACATGTAAATTTATATGTACACTAGAGGCCCGGTGCACGAAATTCATGCACGGGGAGGGGGGTGTCCCTCAGCCCAGCCTGCACCCTCTCCAATCTGGGACCCCTCGAGGAATGTCCAACTGCCCGTTTAAGCCCGATCCCGGTGGGACATCCCTATCACAATCCAGGACTGCTGGCTCCCAACTGCTCGCGTGCCTGCCTTCCTGATTGCCCCTAACCGCTTCTGCCTGCCAGCCTGATCACCCCCTAACCCAGCCGTGGGCAAACTACGGCCCGCAGGCCGGATCCGGCTGTTCTATCCGGTTCTCTTGCTCTCCCCACCGCTCCTTTACTTTGAATTTATATTAGTTCACACAAACACTCCATCCATGCTTTTGTTCCGGCCCTCCGGTCCAGTTTAAGAACCCACTGTGGCCCTCGAATCAAAAAGTTTGCCCACCCCTGCCCTAACCACTCCCCTGCCAGCCTGATTGATACCTAACTGCTCCCCTGCCAGCCTGTTTGCCCCTAACTGCCCTCCCCTGCAGGCCTGGTTACCCCTAACTGCCCTCCCCTGCAGGCCTGGTCACCCCTAACTGCCCTCCCCTGCAGGCCTGGTCACCCCCAACTGCTCTCCCCTGCAGGCCTGGGTCCCTCCCAACTGCCTTTCCCTGCAGGCCTAGTCACCCCCAACTTCCCTCCTCTGCCAGCTTGGTCACCCCTAACTGCCCTCCCCTGCTGGCCTGATCGCCCACAACTGCCCTCTTTTGCAGGCCTGGTCCCTCCCAACTGCCCTCCCTTGCTGGCCATCTTGTGTCCACATGGGGGCAGGATCTTTGACCACATGGGGGTAGCCATCTTGTGTGTTGGAGTGATGGTCAATCTGCATATTACTCTTTTATTAGATTAGGATTACAAAATCTGGAAATTATGCACAAAATAGTTAAAGCAATTACTATGGAGGAATGGAATTAGGATGTGGGGGAAATGTTCGTTTCCTAACTTTTACACTATTATTTGCATTTTACTATAAGCATATATAACTTTAATAATTTAAAATTTTAAAAATATAAATTATATATCTATACCTAGGTAGAAAGATGCTCACCACACATGAAATAAAAATAAAGCAAGTTATAAAGGAATAAGTATGTTATGATCTCATTAATGTATAATTAGACTTTCTTACCCTATGTAGTTATATGTACAGAATTACTTGAAAGAAAAGTCATCAAAATGTCAACTGTAGTTATCACAATGTACATCAAGCATGTCAAACTCACAAGCCGCATGTGGTCCACAACAAATATTTTTGTGGCCCAGCCAATATAATGGTATATAAGAAATGTTTTAATAAAAATTTCACAACTTAATTTTTACAATATCCTGTTACACATAATGATTAATAACAAACTACAATGTTCACTAATGACTGATTACTATAATCCTGTTGCATTCATTTCCCTTACACACCTTATGTGCAGGTGCACCATTTCTCTCCACTAATACTGGCAGTGAATATTTTAGCAGCCAATTGCCACGTCATTAGTCTTATACTGACTTGTTTGGTGTGTGCAACAGGAAATATTTCGCTTTCAGAAAACAAGAAAAATAGATTTATTTGCATTACGCTTATTAATTTGTGCAGTTATTCAGTATCTGGTAAGTTAATGTTCAAGAAAAAATATTACTTTTTATTAAAATGTTTTATTATTTTTTTGTTAACGATTACTCATTTGCATTCAGCATGTCTCTATCGAAATAACCCTACGTTTCTATGAAAATTGAAGCTTTTCTTTTTTTGCAGGCCATATAAACTTAAACCTTGTTTATTTGGCCCGTGTTAGCCTTTGAGTTGACATGCTTGATGTAAACAGATTGCGTGTGATTTTTACCTCATTAATATTTTTCATATCTTTCATACGACCACATAACATTTTTACACTCGGGAAAAATGTGTTTTAATGTTAGAAATTAAGAGGAAAGAAAGAAAAATAAAAAGTGTTTCCAGGAATACAAAGCTGATCATTGGTGAGCTGTCTGGCCAGCAGCCAGCCTTCTCTGAGCAACTGCAGGCCCAGGATTCCGATCACAGCTCATCCTGCGGCATATGGTGGAGTATGCTTTCATCCTTGTCGCAGCAGGAGACAGGATCCTGACAAATCTTACAGTTCATATGGCCCCCATGTATCTCTTGGGACTCATGCTGGGGACAAGTCTTCCCATCTCAGCTTTGACCCAACTACAGATACCACTTTCCATTCCTAAATTTATAACTTCCTCAGTCCAGCCTGGTCCAGACAATTCCCCAAAGATGGCTATTCACTGAGTCAAAAATTTTTACGTCAAATTCAGTCATTAAGGTCACTATGTGACTAGCAAATAAGGAGACAGATATCCAGAAACCTCTGGGTAAAAGGCACTCTTTCCCACTTCATCTCTGTCCTGCGGACCTTTTCCATAGAAATGAGTGTCTCTCACCACCAGAGGGCATAGTACCCCTCCCATAAGAGGCCAGTTGATGTCAGCAACAGCGAAAAAAATGAAGCTCCAAAACTGACTAATTTTTCCCCCCACAATAATCCCAAATGGCTAAACCAAACACACTGATGTTGAATATATTGCTTCTTGTAAATGACTTGCTAAACTCAGTTGGGCAGATGAATTACCGAGTGCAAATTTTTAAATCACTTTTTTAATCATAGAAAAGCCATTTTAATCAAAGCAACGGTCACAGTTACAGTATATTCAGACCATAGAAACAACTGTCGCATGTAACCATGTATCATTCTGTGGTGTTACTTTGTACAATTAGATTTTTTCACATTATATTTCTAATGTACAACCTCTCAATGATTTGTTTCAAAATGTTTGTTGAGTATCATCTTATGTGGCACTGTTGCAGGTATTAGGGATACAGAGCCAAACAAAAGCCCCTGCCCTCCTGGAGTTTATACTCCTGTTTAGGACCCAAACTTCACTGAGCACTTACCACTGGCCAAGCACTTAATTTCATTGTCTTATTTTCCCTCAGCTTTTATGAGGAAATTTTTTCAAATCTACAGAAAAATTGAAAGAATAATACTCTGAATACTTATATACTCCTTGCTTAGACTCACCAGTTGTTAACATTGTTTTGTCTTTATCTACTCTTTGTGTATACACATAAATCTATATCTATATATACATCAAATTTTTTTGCTAGGCCATTTGAAAGTAAATTACAGATATCATGACACTTCACCCCAATAACTCAGCATGCAACTCCTAAGAACAAGGTTATGCTCCTAATAACCATGATACCATCACACACAAGAAATCTAATGTGCAATTGCCCCCAGAATATCTTCTACAGTCTTAACACACACACACACACACACACACACACACACACACACACCCATCCAGGATTCAGTCAAGGATTCTGCATTGTTTTTCAATGCCATATCTCCTTTAATGATCCTTGGATTACAATGCTGGTGGTTGCAAAACAGGGATTTTCTAATTCTATCCTTCTTCACTTTTTATTAGATTATATTCTCCTAAAAAAAAAAAAAGCTCATCCCCTTTTAATCTGAGCTATCACTATGGACTCCTGGATTCTTTTTTAGTTAATGTGTTATAATCCTTAACTGTTGTTAATCTATTTTCCTTTGGTTGGTTAGGTTATCATTTACTGACAATGAAATGCACAGACCTTACATTTTAATTTGATGAATTTGACAAAGGTTTATATACCTGTGTAAGCAACACTCTAATAGATACAGAACATTTCTATCATCCAGAAAGTTTCCTCAGGCCCCTTCTCAGTCAACTCCCATGCCCCAAGCAAACAATGTCCTGATTTTGTTCTTTATAGAATGGTCTTGACTGCTCTAGAACTTTATGTAAATGGAAACATGCAGTATGTAGTCTTTCAAATCTAGCTTTCACTCCGTGTAATGTTTCTGAGATTCATCCACATTGTTCCATGTGTCAATTCCACTTTTTACTGCCTGGAAGTATTTCATTGTATGAATATGCACAATTTGTTTATCCAGTCTCCTGTTGATGGATATTTGAGTTATTTGTAGTTTGGAGCTATTATGAATAAAGCTACTTCGAACATTCTCATACAAGTTTTTATGGTGTATATTTTCATTTCTCTTTCTTTCTGATGCTCAAATTGTCACAAGTTTGACCAGCAGGAGTCCTTTCAAGTCAGTTCCTGTGTCCTTTGATATCATGTGGGACAATCCTACTTTTCAATGTTCCTTGTAAGACTTGAATTTGTCCAAATATGTGATGTGATCTGAATTCAGAAACTAGAGTCACTGTAGATTTCTGCTCCAATCCCCACAGAGATAAATTCTTCCCTCACTTCCATAGCCAGTTTTACTCCTTAATCTACAGCAGCTCTTAAACTTTTGAGGAAGCTGAGGACACTTTTATGATGAAAGCTTGAACCCTTGCTCCCCAAAAGGTGTGTGCATGCACATGTATACGTACTCGCGCATACACACGCACACACTCACACACACACAAATTTGCTACAGGGTTCTCGGATTCTATAGTGACCTCCCAACTAACTGTCTTAAAGTCTGTTCACTGAATACCTACTCTGTATCAGAAATTATGCTAGCAATGAAGAGGGGAGAAAGAACGAAAATTAACATTTTAAAAATACCTACTTCCCTGACCATTATGGCTCAGTTGGTTGGGCACTGTCTCATGCACCAAAAGGTTGCTAGTTCGATTCCCACAGCCAATTGATGTTGTGTTCTCACATCAATGTTTCTCTCTTCTTCCTTCCTTTCTATTTAAAATCAATAAACTATTCTTTAAAAAAAACACACCCTATTATGTGTTTCAGACACTATCAAATCATATCATCTCAACAAAGAAGCATAAAGTAGCGAGTTCAGAAACTAACAAATCATCACAGCAAAATGGAATGTGTGCAATTATAAACAAAAAAATGTGGTCAATAAATTTCATTCATTCAACAAATATTTATTGCACACTTACTTTGTGCAGGCACTGTCCTAAGACTAGAGATGCATTTGTGAATGGCTTGTCCCTTCTAGGGCCCAGAATCTAGATAACAACCAATTACAATTCTGGCTCCAATCTACACAAGCATCATAACCTTGAACAAGTTACTTAATTTTCTGAAGCTTTAACTTGCTTATCTGTAAATGGAGAATAGAACAGTATCGACCTCAATGGATTGTTCTGAGACAATAGATACAAAGCACTTAACACAGGGCTTGGCACAAAGTCAGTACTACAAAATTAGCTATTATTATAACATAATTTTTATCACATAAGTTTTCTGTTCAAAAATATGTAAAATTCAAAGGCTTAAAGTGGCATCTTTAAGGCTCTACAGTCTACACAAACCAGCTCTACTCCTAAGTATTCAACCCTAATTCCCACCGTTCTTCACCATACCCTCTATGTTCCACGCAGACTGGAAGCCTTAGAGGCCTGTCTTCCCCAACTCCTGCAAATCCCACATTGTAAGACTAAGTTCCTGCCTTTTCAGAACTCTGGAAACATTTCTGGTCAGATTCTCACAATTTAACCCTGGCTCTCAAACCTTTTTAGTATTGTTTTGTAATTAATTCTAGTCGTTTCTTTCCTTCCTAGGTAGATTGCAGCTGAGAGAAAGATAAAGTAGTCAGATTTTCCTGTTAACACAGATAAAGTTCAAAATATATTCAAAGCCTCGTTTCCTTGAATTGTATCATTATTCCAATAAGATTGCATAGGCTTGATCCCTTTTTGAAATTCTTCTTTGGAAACAAGTCACAAAATGTCTTTTAAAAAGGAAGAAAAATTGAAGTAAAAGTCTTTGCCTCTGAGTCTTTACTACAATTCTTTGGAACCTCCTTACTGGTAATACATTTAATTCCTCTGGTGAATTCAAGTCTTGCAAATAACCCAAAGGCCTTCTGAGCAGAGCTTGATAAATAGTGGATGATAAGTACCATTTTCCTGGCTTTTATTTTTCCTTTTTGATTTTTTATTTGAAATAATTTTAGATTTGCAGAAGAGTTGTAAGGATAGTACAGACAGTTCCCTTACACCCTTCAGTCAGTCAGCTTCCCCAAATATTAACATCTTACATAACCATCATTTTTCTATTTGTTTTTAAGCTGCAGCACAAGGAAGAGAAATCCAAGATCGCTTGTTGTGTTTCAGTACTACAACGCAATCGATCAAATTAGAACAAACTATGAAAAAAAGAGAATAGATTCCAACCAGCAATTAATGTCAAAAAGGAAACATCATTTCAAATGATTCTTAAGCATTAAAAAGATCATAAAAGAATATAGTGAAGAGATCAACCAAAGGACTTATATGCATGCATATAAGCCCAATCAATGGACACAGACAACAGGGGGGTAAGGGCATGTATGGGGGGTTGGGGGAGGTAATGGGGGAATAAGGACACATATGTAATACCATGATCAATAAAGAAATTTAAAAAGAAGAATATAGTGAACAATTTTGTGCCTATACATTTGAAAATCTAGATGGAATGGAAACATTTTTAGAGGAAAACCACACCTAAATGGATATAAAAAGTTATAGAAAATTGGAATAATCCTATATCTATTTTAAAAATTGAATCTGTAATTTAGAAACCTTTCCACAAAGAAAACTCCTACATGGCTGTGAAATCTACCAAAATTTTAAGGAAGAAATAATACCAACAATACACAATTTCTTTCAAAAATCAGAACAAGAGGTAACATTCCCCCACTGGCATTACAAGGCCAGCATAACACTAATACCAACACAGCAGATGAGGTACAATAAAAATCTCAAATTTTACCCAGCCATAAAAAAAAAGGATGCAATATTGCTATTTGCAACACCATGGATGGATTTTGAGATTATTATACTCAGTGAAATAAGTCAGATGGAAAAGGACAAGAAACATATGATTTCACTCATATGTGGGATATAAAATAAGCAACAAATGAACAAAATAGATAATCTCATTACACAGACAACATAATAATAGTTACCAAAGGGGAAGGAAAGTAGGCGGAGGATGAAGTGGGTAAAGGGGGGTCAAATATATAGTGACAGAAGGAGACTAGACTTTAGATGGTGAGCACACAATGGAATATACAGAGGATGTATTATAAAATTGCACACCTGAAATTTATATAATATTATTAACCAACTAGTGACCCAGTGCATGAAATTCATGCACATTAAAAGGGAATTAGAGGAAATATTTTAATATTGCTATTTACCCTTTCTCTATAATAAAAGTGTCAGAGATGAAAGAAAATTAGTAAAATATATATGAAAATCTTCCTCCTGTCAGAGTCTGGGGCGCACCATGGGAACCAGAGTCTAGTCCCTGCCCACCCATGTGCGCCTCAAAATTGCGCAAGACCTAGACCCAGCCAGCCCCACCCACATTGAGCTAGATCCAGACCCAGCCAGCTCCACCCCTGTCAAGCCCCGCCGGGTGGGGGTCGAGGCCTCAGATCAACTGGCCTGGTGCCGGGAGGGGGTGGCGCAGGCTGAGGTCCCCCGGCCCAGGCTGGGGGGCATGCCTTGAGGTCCCCTGGCCCGGGCTAGGGGGCGCAGCCTGAGGTCCCCCAGCCTGGGCCAGGGCAGGGGGTGCACCTTGAGGTCCCCCGTCAAGCCCCGCACAGCAGGGTTGTGGCCTGAGGTCCCCCGTCAAGCCCTGCCAGGCAGGGGGCACGGCCTGAGGTCCCCTAGCCTGGTGCTGAGGCAGGGGGTGCGGCCTGAGGACCCCCGGCCAGGCGCCAGGGTGGGGGACATGGCCTGAAGTCCCCTGTCAAGCCCCACCAGGTGGGGGCGCAGCCTCAGCTCCCCTGCCCCCGCCCAGCGCCACGCAGCCTCAGGTCCCTGCTGATTGCTCATTAAGGCTTGTTACAGGAACTCAGCCTCTGCTGTGAGCACAGCCATCTTCTTACAGGATCCATGCCTCTGCTGTGGGCGCAGCCATCTTGTGTTACAGAATCCCTGCCTCCATTGTGTGTGCAGCCATCTTGTTATGGCATTATGGTAAATTTGCATATTCCCTCTTTAATAGATAGGACTAGAGGCCCAGTGCACAAATTCGTGCACAGGTGGGGTCCGGCTGGCCCAGCCCCAATCGGTGGATCGGGCCCGGGCCTGTCAGGAGGAGGAGATGGCGGGAGGTTGGCCGGCCAGCCCGCCCCGATCGGGGCCCAATCAGGACCAGGCTGGCTGGGGGGAGGGGCCGCAGGCAATTGGCTGGCGGGCCCTGCCCCCGATTGGGTTGGGGGAGGCCGGTCGGGGGCCAGTGGCCTGGAGGAGGGGCCATGGGTAGTTGGCTGGCGGCCCTGCCCCTGATCAGAGTGGGGGTGCTGATCGGGGACAGAGCTGGCTGGGGGTAGGGGCTGCAGGCTGTTCAGGGTGGTGGGGCCCCATCAGGAGTGGGGCTGGCCAGGGGGGAGGGGACGAGGGGGGGTTGGCTGGCCGCCCCACCCTTGATTGGGGTGGGAGAGGCTGATCAGGGGTGGGGCCGGCTGGGGGGAGGGGCCACAGGAGGTTAGCCAGCTGGCCCCACTCCCTGATTGGGCCAGTTCGCTGGCCACAGTGGGCATCATAGTGACTGGTCGTTCCAGCATTCCAGTCGCTGGCTTTTTATATATAGAGATAATTCATATGCCATAAAATTTACCTATTGCAGCATACAGCTTAGTGGTTTTTAGTATATTCCCAAGTTGTATAACTATCATCACTAATTCTAGAACATTTTCATCACACACCAAGAAACCCAAAACACCTACACTCATTAGGAGTAACTCCCCAATCCTCTCCCCTTGGTCCCTGGCAACTACCGGTTTACTTTCTGTCTCTATAGATTGATCTATGCTGATGTCAAAATCCTATGTAATAAAAGGCTAATATGCAAATCAACCAAACAGTGGAACGACCAGTCACTATGACATGCACTGACCACCAGGGGGCAGACGCTCAACGCAGGAGCTGCCCCATGGTGGTCATTGTGCTCCCACAGGGGGAGCGCCGCTCAGCCAGAAGCTGGGCTCATGGCTGGCAAGTGCAGCGGTGGTGGTGGGAGCCTCTCCCACCTCCAGGGCAGCACTAAGGAGGGTCCTGGACTGCGAGAGCGTGCAGGCCAGGCTGAGGGACCCCCCTCCCCCCATGCAAGAATGTCGTGCACCAGGTCTCTAGTTAAATATAAAAGGAAATAATATGTGGTCTTTTGTGTCTGACTTCTTACACTTAGCATATATTTTCAAAATGTATGCATGTTGTAGTATTTATCAGTATTTCACTGTTTCTTGTGGTTGAATAATATTCCATTGTATGGATATATCACATTTTGTTACCCATTTGCCAGTTGATACATATTTGGGATTTTTCTACCTTTGGTTATTATGAATAATGCTGCTATGAACATTGGTGTGCAAGTTTTCATGTGGACATGTTTTTATTTCTCTTTAGTATATATATAAAATTGGTGGGTCATATACAGTAGTTATTATGGTTATTCTGTTTAACTTTTTGAGGAACTGCCCAACTGTTCTCCAAACTGGCTGCCCCATTTTACCATCAATGTATGAGGATTCCAAATTCTCCACAACCTCAATAATATTTGTTTATCCATCTTTCTGCAATGGACTGAATGTTTATGTCTTTCCAAAATCATATATTAAAATCCTAACCCCCAAGGTGATGATATTAGGAGGGGGCGCTTAAAGAGGTGATTAGGTCATGAAGGCTCTTCCTCATCAATGGGAATAGTACCCTTATAAGCGGCCCTAGAGCTTCCTCATCCCTTCTGACATGTGAGGTTACAGTGAAAAGTCTAGGAAGTAGGCTTTCACCAGACACAGAACCTACTGGCACCCTCATCTTGGACTTAACAGCCTCCAGAACTATCCTATCTAAGAAAGAGAGAATATGCAAATTGACCATCACGCTGTCACAAAGCTGGCAGCATCCATAGCCACAAGATGGCAGCGCCCAGTCCCCTCAGCCCCGCTGGAGTCCCCCAGTCCTTTCAGCCTGCCGGGGGGTGGCAGGCGCGCAGTGCGGCCAGCCGCTCCTTGTGCCTGCCACTGGAGTCCCACAGTCCTTTCAGCCTAGCCGAGGGGGTGGCAAGCACAGGCGCAGGGCCGGCCCAAGGCGCAGACAAGCCTCGGATGTCAGCTGCCCAGCTACCTAGGACCGGCCTGAGGCGCAGGCAAGCCTCAGACGGTGGCTGCCCAGCCACCCAGGGCCGCCCAGGGCTCAAGTAACCAGGGCCAGCCGAGGCTTGCGCTGCTGGCAGTGGCAGCAGCAGAGGTGTGATGGGGGCATCTCCTTCCCCTGATCATCAGGTCGCCTCCCGCCCCTGAGGGCTCCTGGACTGTGAGAGGGGGCAGGCCCAGCTGAGGGATGCCCCCCTCTCCAGTGCATGAATTTTCATGCACTGGGCCTCTAGTTAGAAATCAGTTTCTGTTATTGATAAGCCGCTCAGTTTATGGTACTTTGTTATAGTAGCTCAGGCAGACTAAGACACCATCCTAGTGAGTGTGAAATGGTATCTCATTGTAGTTTTCATTTGCACTTCCTTAATGACTAATGATGTTGAACATTTTTCATGTGCTTATTGGCCATCTGCTATACTTCTTTGGAGAAATGTCTATTTATCTCCTTTGCCCATATTTTGATTGGGTTATCTTTTTATTGTTAAGCTGTAAGAGTTCTTTATATATTCTGGATACTAGAACTGCATCATATATTTTATTTGCAAATATTTTCTTCCATCCTGTAGGTTGTCTTTTCATTTTATTGATAGTGTCATTTGAAGCACAGAAGTTTTAATTTTGAGGAAGTCCAATTTATCTGTTTTTCTTCATTTGCATGTGCTTTAGGTGTCATCAAAGAAGACATTGTCTAGTCCAAGGTCACAAAGATGTATGCCTATGTTCTCTTCTAAGGATTTTATGGCTTTAGCTACTATTTAAGCCTTTGATTTATTGAAATGAATTTTTAATATGGGGTCCAAATCTATCTTTTGCAGGTAGATATCCAGTTGTCCAAGCAATATTTGTTTAAAATACTAGTATTCCCTATTACATTGCCTGGGCACTTTTTCCAAAAATCAATTGACCATAAATATAAGGATTTATTTCTGGACTCTCAATTCCATTCCATTACATTTTATGTCTAGCCTTATGCCAGTAGCAGTGTCTTGATTTTTATAGCTTCGTACTAAGTTTTTATTTATTTTATTTTTTGGTTAATACTCACTCGAGCATATTTTTCCATAGATTTTTTTTTTTTTTTAGGGAAAGTGGAAGAGAGAGGGAAAGACAGAGAGAAACATTGATGTGAGAGAGACACATTGATTGGTTGCCTCCTGCATGAGTCCCAACCAGGGCCTGGCCTGGAGAGGAGCCTGCAACCAAGATACATGCCCTTGACTGGAATCAAACCCGGGACCCTTCAGTCCACAGACCGATGCACTATTCACTGAGCCAAACTGGCTAGGGCTATTAGTATACTAAGTTTTTTAATCAGAACATCTGAATCGTACAACTTTGCACTTCTTCAAGATTGTTTTGGCTTTTGATACGATTTCAGTCTTCTGGAACTTGTAGAGACTTGTTTTGTATCGTAACATGTGGTCTATCTTTGTAATACATTGAATTGGACTGCATTGAATTCCATGTGCACTTGAGAAGAATGTATATTCTGTAGCTATGGAGTGAAATGTTCTATAAATGCCAATTAAATCCATCTGATCCAGTGTGTCTTTTAGAACCACTGTTTCCTTGTTATTTTTTTATTTGGAAGATTTACCCAGTGAAGTCAGAAGGGTGTTAAAGTCCCCTACTATGACTGTATTGCTGTCGATCTCTCCCTTAAAGTCCTCCAGAAGTGTGTGTGTGTGTGTGTGTGTGTGTGTGTGTGTGTGTGTGTGTGTGTGTGTGTATTTAGGTGCTCCTATATTGAGTGCACCAATATAAAGGTTTACCAGGGTCATATCCTCTTGTTGGATTGATCCTGTTAGTGTTATGTAGTGATATTTATTGTCCTTGTGATGGCCTTTATTTTTGAAGTCTATTTCATCAGATATGAGTATTACCATCCCAGGTGTGTTTTTGTGTTTTGTTTTGTTTTTCATTTCCATTTGCATGGAAATGTTGGGGTTTTTTTTTTTACCATCCTTTCACTCTCATGCTGTGTGAGTCTTTTGTTGAGGTGGGTCTCTTAGACAGCATATATTTGGGTCATGTTTTTATATCCATTCAGCTATCCTATGCCTTTTGATTGGAGCATTTAATCCATTTACATTTAAGTTTATTATTGGTAGGTACTTATTGCCATTTTAATTCTTTTTTAAATATATTTTTATTAATTTCAGAGAGGAAGACAGAGGGAGAAATAGAAACATCAATGGTGAGAGAGAACCATTGATCACCTGCCTCCTGCACGCCCCCTGCTAGGGATCGAGCCTGCAACCCAGGTATGTGCCCTTGACCGGAATCAAACCTGGGACCCTTCAGTCTGCAGGCCGATACTCTATCCACTGAGCAAAACTGGCTAGGATCCATTTTGATTCTTTTTTTTTTAATTTTTTAAATATATTTTATTGATTTTTTACAGAGAGGAAGGGAGAGGGATAATTAGAAACATCGATAAGAAACATTGATCAGCTACCTCCTGCACACCCCCTACTGGGGATGTGCCTGCAACCAAGGTACATGCCCTTGACTGGAATCGAACCTGGGACCCTTCAGTCCACAGGCTGAGGCTCTATCCACCGAGCCAAACCGGCTAGGACCCATTTTAATTCTTTATGCCTATGTTTCTCTCTATATATATTTCTTCTTCTCATTACAGTAGTCCTTTTAGCATTTCTTGCACTGCTGGTTTGGTGGTGATAAACCCCTTTAGCCATTTTTTTTTTTTTTTTTTAGTCTGGGAAGCTCTTTATTTCACCATCTATTTTGAATGATAGCCTTGCTGGATATAGTAATCTTGGTTTCAGATTCTTGCTTTTCTTTTCTTTTTTCTTTTTCTAAAAATATATTTTTATTGATTTCGGAAAGGGAGATAGATAGAAACATCAATGATGAGAATCATGCCTTCTCCATGCCCCACAATGGAGATTGAGCCTGCAACCCAGGCATGTGCCCTTGACTGGAATCGAACCTGAGACCCTTCCATCTGCAGGCCGACGCTCTATCCACTGAGCCAACCAGCCAGGGCAGATCCTTGCTTTTCATTACCTTGAATACTTCATGCCATATACTACTGGCCTGTAGTTTCTGATGAGAAATCAGCTGGAAGCCTTATAGGAACTCCTTTGTAGATAACAAATTGCTTTCTCTTGCTGCTTTAAGATTCTTTGTCTTTAATTTTTGGCATATTAATTATGATGTGTCTAGGAGTGGGCCTGTTTGGGTTCTTCTTGCTTGGGACTCTCTGTGCCTCCTGAACTTGTGTGACTTTCCTTCACGAGGTTAGGGATGTTTTCTGTTGTTATTTCTTCCAACACATTCTCTATCCCTTGCTCACTTTCTCCCCCTTCTGGCACTCCTATTATGCGAATATTGTTACATTTCATGTTGTCCCACAGCTCCCTTAAGCTGTCCTCCTGTTTTGCTTTGTTTTGTTTTGAATTTTTAAAAATATATTTATTGCATTTTTTTTTTTTTTTTTACAGAGAGGAAGGGAGAGGGATAGAGAGTTAGAAACATCAATTAGAGAGAAACATCGATCAGCTGCCTCCTGCACACCTCCCACTGGGGATGTGCCCACAACCAAGGTACATGCCCTTGACCGGAATCGAACCTAGGACCCTTTAGTCTGCAAGCCGACGCTCTATCCACTGAGCCAAACCACTTAGGGCTGTCCTCCTGTTTTTTAGTTGTTTTTTCTTTTTGGTTCTCTGATTGAATGATCTTTTTTCTACTGTCTTCTAATTCACTGATCCAATCCTCGGCTTCCTGTACTCTGCTGTGTATTCCTCCCATTGTGTTCTTTATTAGTGGTATGCCATTCTTCATAGTTATTATATCTTTTATTCTCATGCTGTTGAGCATCTTTGCCATCATTATTCTGAACTCTGACAGGCTACATACTGTATGATACTCTGGAAAAGGCAAAACTATGGGGATATTAAAAAGATAAGTTATTTCCAGGGATTGGGAGAAGAAGGGGATAAACAGGTAGAGCACAGAGGATCTTTAGGGCAGTAAAACTATTTTAAATCTTTTTTTAATTTGAAACACGTTCCTTCTAAGTGACCTAGTGTGGGTATAAATAAGGTTGGCCATGAACTGCCTGCCTTTGAAGTCAGGTGATGAGTACATGGGGGTTATTATCCTATTGTCTCTACTTTTGCTAATTGTAAATTTTCTATAATTAAAGATTTAAAATCTCACTTCCTCAGAGGCTTTCTTTAACTACCCTATCTAAGGTAGATTAACTCTGCTCATGATTTTCTAGCACAGCATCCTATTTTCTTTATAGCATTTATCATGATGGTATTTTATATATTTACTAATTTATTTATTTCCACTAGAATTTAGTTTCCATGAGAATAAAAACTCTCTGCCTTGTTCACTGCTGAACTGTAGGGCTGAGGCTGGCACACAACGGTGCTCAGTAAATCTCTGTTGCATAGAAGGATAGATGGAGAGATGGCAGGACTAAAGGACCAGAAGCACAGGCTGGGGCAAGAACTAATGCAGAGATACACTTATAACAACACCCTCACCAACAATACCAGAAAAGGGGAACCTTGAGAGGAGGGGAGATTCAATTATCAACCCCTGGGGTCTTTGGAGCCAGGAGACTTCAGGTTTAATTGTTTCTCCAACTGTATGAGAAAAATAAACTACATTTTTTTTTTTTTTTTTTTAGTCATGAACCCTTTCTTTGAATGAAATCTCCTGAAACAACCCAATATGTAAAATAGAAACACATGATAGTCAAAAGCAGATTTATTATTCTAGTCTAGTTTCAAAAACAGAACAAGAAAATCATCCAGTGATTATGAGGAATCCAAAAAAACCTGTCCCAGTAATGCCAACTTCGAGGTAAAGGGCTGACTAGGGCAGCTGAGAAGTGGGATTCTCTGCCTGGCAGGCTTCTTCTCCCTCACTCCATCATGGTTTTCAGGTGAGGAGAATGTTCCTGGCCCTGCTGGGGGTTCCCATGGCCCTGAGCTCATCGTTGTTTTCTGAAATCTTGATCTACCCTGTTTGAGAGAGTAGAATTCCTTCATCAATCCCTCCACTTCCCACTGTTCTTCCTTCAGCCTCCGGCAACAGTGCAGGGCAGCAGGGTCAATGGGGTGTGCTTCTGTGTTGAAGATGTAGCCCCCAGCCCCCAGGATGCACTCCCCATAGGGGGTGATCACTGCATCGAAGGTGGAGCCGTTGTTGTGAATAAAGTTGGTTGGGTCAAACAGAAGGTAGAGGTATTTCACAGTCTCGGCCAGGAAGAAAGACTCCATGCGGTTGTCAAGCTTGTGGTCTCGCAGATCTTTGATCTGCCACGAGGGAGAGGAGAACAAGTCAGAATAACATTCCAGTGTAGCAGAAAGGGTCAGGGGACCCCGTTAGGAATTCCTGGCCTGCCACTAAACAGCTGAGGGCCTTTGGGCAAATTATTACCACAACTTCCAACTGGGCTTCCTGCTTCCATTCTTACTCTAAAGTATATTTATATCACAAGTCTTACCTATCACTCATCCACAGAAAACCTCCAGTTGGTCCCCCATTTCACAGAGACTAAAAAGCAAAGGACAGGGCCTAACAGGTCCTTGGTGGTCTGGCCCCTCCCCGCCCTGACCACTCTGTCCCTTGCTCTTGCAAGTCCAGCCACAAGGCCTTTCTGTTCTGTGAGCCAACAAGCATACTCCCAACCCAAGTTCTTTCAATCTGGAGTACTCTTCCTTCAGACATCTTCATAGCTTGCTCCCTCACTTCTTTCCAGTCTCCACTTAAATGCTCCCTCTTCAGAAAGGTTTTCCTTGATCCCTATCTGACCTGACAATTCCTATTCCCTTTATCGTACCCTTTTGTGACTATAAACACAGATCTAATGATCCCCTTTAATGACACTGTAAAAACATAGCATCGGTTACTTAGCTAATCCTCTTAATGGCATTAGAGTGGCCACCAGGTTTTTGCTATTGTAAACAACTAATTAGGAGTCTTATAAAGAAAATTTCATACTGAGTTTCTATGCCATAGATGAGTAAGTTTACTTGCTGCAAAGATTTATTTCTAGCTTCTCAGAATTAGTAATACATTTTTTAAACAACAACAAAAGTAACTAAAATACGAACTTAAAGTACCAGGAATTATTATTCTCTTGTCTGTTTGACAAAGGCCAAGGAGTCAGATGCCTGTTCACATCATTCGCTTTGGAAGACCTCCAAAGGGCTTCATTTTCATGGAAATAAGTTGAGCATTCCTAAAAGGCCCCAACGGGTTTATCCACTTTGGCTTTTCACACAACACAACATACTGGAAACTAAAACAAATCCATTGCTTTACTTTCCCCCCATATATATATGTCTTGTTTTTAAACATATGTATTTATGTTCTACTTACAGAATACAATCACATACAATTTTGAAAAAGACAGTTTTTTGTTTGTTTTTAATCCCTCACCCTAAAAAACAAAAAACAAAACCTCTGTAGGCTTTTTGGTGAATTTTCTTCCAGACTATTTTCTTACACATCTGGTTTTGAAATGTCTGTCATGACTATTTACATCTTGCCTGCTGGGTCCTCTAAGGATGTGACATGGCTCTCACTCTTGACCCTTTCAATGCATTCTCCACAGTGATCTTTCTAAAATAAAATCAGATTATGTCACTGCTGTGCTGTAAATTCTACCAAGGCTTTCCATTCCAGGCAGAACAAAAGCCGAACTCCTCCCATGGCTTATACAAAGCCCTTCGTGATCCAGGCCCTGCCTACCTCTGGGACACCACCTCCTCCCACTTCCTTCCTTGCTCACACAAGTCCAGCCACACTGGCCTTCTTTCTGTCTCCCTTCTTTCTCTCTCATTCATGGTTTTCCCTATAAAATGTTAGCTCAGGGCTTGGTCTTTTTTATTTTTCTTTTCACTATAACCCTCAGCCTAGCACAGTGCCTGACCTGTGAAAAGACATTCAATAAATATCTGTGAGACTAGTAAGGTTGATTCATTAAGGATCCCCAGGTTTAATTATAAGGCTACAGGCCTCTGAATTTCCCTTCTAGAATCCATTTTATAGGCCTTTTCACAAAACTCACCCTTGCAAGCCTATTCCAATAGCTAAAGGATCTCTGATACAGGTAGAATGCCAAGGTTATGGAGTTAAGACTCCAGGAACTAATACTAGTTCCACTTCTACTAACTATGTGCTCTTTAGCAAGGCTCTGAGCTTCTGTTCCTCAGTCTCCCCATCCATAAGATAAAGGCATTATGTATACCTCTAAGGCCCCTTTCCAGCGCTAATATTCCAGAACTCCCAATGTTCCACCCTTAGAGAGGCTCTTTAATAGCAGGGAGACATTTCCCAATTCTTGAAACCATGGAAACACTTACTGTTGCAAATCCACATTCCACCTTGCTGATTTTTTCAATGGACTCCACAGCATCCCTTCCAAGTTCTAAGAGGGTGGGATCCCCCGTAGCACGGTAGAGGTACATGGCACTCTCAATGAGTTCTGCAAAATCCGATGCAAACCCTTCTCAGCCAGTGGCTGATGAAGGAAGGTTCGGGCCCACTTAGGGTAGTGAGAGACTTGTCCCCTCCATACCTTGTCTACAGGGCCCCCACTAGGAGGAACATGGGAGAACTCACTCAATGCTGAGTTTCCAGAGCCTATTGGTCCAAAAGCCTGAAGCTTAGTGGAGACCAGACAAAGGAAGAAACAGGCAGCCGGTCTCCGGGACAAAGGAAGTGGCAGAGACAGCTGCCTCTCTCCCAGTGTCTGTTCCCTTACTTAGTATCTGTGGCACCTTCCTTAGTAATAGAATCCCTAATTTTTGCCAAGTACATGGCTGCCAAGACTAATAACCATTCCCAGCAGCCAGGTGTGGGGTTAGGGCTCCTGATACCATAGAGAGCCATAGATAAGACCAGAACATGAAAGAGAAATATTTATATCTTAATGAAGCTACTACATTATTTTTTGTGTGTTTTTTTTCCTGTCACTCATAGCCCGACCCAGTGGTCGGCAAACTGCGGCTCGCGAGCCACATTCGGCTTGCGAGCCGCCGTTTGCCGCTCTGTTGACTAATGAGTTTGCCGACCACTGGACAGGGGCTTAATCACAAGGAACAACAACAGCCTGTAATTATTGGAATCGAGAGTCTAGGTCAGTGGTCGGCAAACTCATTAGTCAACAGAGCGGCAAACCACGGCTCGCAAGCCGCATGTGGCTCGCGAGCCGCAGTTTGCCTACCACTGCCTAGTCTATTCAACTGGAATTTGATGTTCACACATGGGCCCCATCTGAAGATAATTATTAACCAACAGGAGTTGGTCCAAATGAGAATATTTATTCTGGAGGAAAGAAAACCCAGGAAAATGTGCTTATTGCTTTCAAATATCTGGAGAGCTATTATGGAAATGCAAGCTTTGACTTCTAGGGTGGCCCCAGTGGGTGGAAACTACCATTCGATAGATTGTTCTACTTCTTTACCTGCCTTTTCTCAGAGAGGAACGCTCTCCTTCCTAGACCAGCCTCTCTTCCTGATTATGCCCTTCCCTGTTTCCTCCTTTATCAGCACTTTCCTCTCTTCTGATTTATTACTGCAAACTTTTTTTTTTTTTTCAGAGAAAAGATCTCTGCCTATCTCCCCAGTTTTCCCCTCCTTTTCCCTCCTTTACCCCAAAGGTCTCTAGACAATTGCTAATCTAATTGCTCATTTTAAGACAGACTGTGTCCACTGGTAGGTGAACACACTATGTGTGTTCAAGGAAAGAAACCATAGTGCTGTTCTGGGAAGTCTTCCCATCTGCTTCTAGCAGCTGGCTGGGTCAGTGCTCCCAGGCCAGCCAGTGGTTTTCTCTTCCTCACACATGGGCCTACATTCGCTAGTAATTGCTTTAATTTCCTGTATACGCAGCCAACTCTCTAGGAGATGGGAACAGCTCAAGGTTGAGATTTGAACTTGGAGTGGGAGGGGAACTGCCCTCAGAGGACTTTAGGCTAGGCTCTGTGTGTGAACAACTGCTGATCAGATACATGTACCAGAGCATAAGGCACCGGCTAATCTAATTATAGAGTAGTACCCTATCTCCCATTTGCTACTGTTTTGTGGTAGGACGAGTGATTGGACTAAGGCATTCCTGGATTCCTGGATGTGGCACCTTACTTTCCAATAATGCCTTCCTGCCAGCCTATCCTGCAAACAACAGGTTGCCTCTGTAAGCAGTGAGCTCCCTGCCACTGGCGGTAACCACAGGAAGACTACATCACCAATTCACACAGCTATTTTGAGGAGATTTCAACTAGAAGACCTCTCAGGTTCTCTCTAACCCTAAAAACTCACATTTAGTCCCAAACTGTCTTCATTTTATCTAGAACACTGGAAATGATACCTTCTGAGAGTTTCCTCTTTTTAAAAAAAGCCATGAGACTATATGGTTGAGAAATACCAAGAACAGCAGCCTCTTAAGGAGTCAAAAGCGGCTCATTTGATCTTCCCACTGGCTGTCTTACTCCCTCTTTTGTTCCCTCGCCACAACTCCCATAACAAACGCAATGGGGTAGAGAAGGGCAGAATGGGCAGAAGCCACTAGAAGGCCTGTCCCACACCTAAAAGGCATTCAAGTGGGAAGGTGTGTAAAGTCTAGGACAGTGGTAAGGTAACCTATTTTGGGGTGGAGATGACTATGTGTGCTGACTAAGCTTCCTTCCTCTGTCCCCTATTCCCTTTTCCTCCTTATGACGTTGAATTTTCTTGCAGTGAATCAGACAATCAGAGCTGGACAGGAACTTACAAGTTTTATCTAGTGTGCAGTCCCTTCCTTCTCTGTTTCATCTTGATTTCTGAGCTGCGAGTGAGGAGGTGGATGAGACCAGATGATCCATTCTTACCTAAAGTCCATTCCATTTCTTACTATGGAACCATAGTTTATCATACCCACTGACTTAAGGAAGTTTGCCTACACTTCTTAAATCTTGATGGCAGGAACTCAAAAGAAGTCAACCTGGCTTTTTCCATCTCACTCAATTGCTCCAGTTTGAAAGATCATTAAGATGTAGTTAGGAAACCTGGGTTCCAGTCCTAGCTCCTATACTTACAGCCTTGGGCAATCCATTTCAAACCCCCAGGCGTCAGTCTTCTTATGCAAAAAGATGAGGATAAATAATTCCTAGCAAGAAAACCACCCAGAGCTACTGGAAGAATCAGATGGGGGCACTGAGGGGGAAATGAACTTGTGAACACTTGTGAGGCAAGTTAACTTCTAAAGACATGAAGATATGGGGTCCTGAGAGCCAAACCCAATGGTCAGAGATGCTGCTTACCCGGCCGAAGTGGGTAACCTTCTCGCTTCTCCACTGTGTATCCCTGAGGAATGTTGTAGAATTCTGGGAGCCCCCCAAACTGCTTCCACACAGTGTAGTAGTTAAGAAAGGTCCTCATTGCATTGTCAATGTCCCCGATGAGGCTCTGTAGGAGAGAACTGGTTGTCAGACAGACAGCCACCAGGTATAAAACCCCACAAACTCAGGGAAAAGAAAAGTAAAAGTTTTAGAGCTAAAAAGGCCTGCAATCAAAACCCTGGGCTGGCCATTTACTCACTCCAACCAGACACTTACCTTCTCTGAGCTTAATCTGTAAGATACAAAATGTAATATATCTCATACATTGTGGGGAGGGACAGAGGTTGTACACAAAGTCCCTGACTGCCAGTACGTGCTAAGTCAATGCTGGACTCTAACAGCTTTTAAATAGGTAAGTAAGCCATTCGGTACAAAATCTCCCACCCTACACCCCAGCATATAACCGTTTTGTATTAGTTTGTAAACATAAGCAAATATGTATGAGTATATATTACTTCCCCCACATTTAATATAGCTGATTAAATAGATTGTTCTGCAGTTCCCTTTATTCATTTAACAATATATCTTGATCTTTTCCACATAAGTACATAAAGAGCTTCCTCCTCCTATTGCATAGAATTCCATTGTTTGGACCATAATTTAATTAGCTTCTTATGAATAAGCAGTTGACTTGGTTCTAATCTTTTGCTATATCAATGCTGCAATAAATAACTTTGAACATATGTCACCTCACACTTATGCAAAGTGTATCTGTAAAATAAACTTCCAGAATTAGGATTGCTGGATCAGAGAATACATGCATTTGTAATTTTACTAGCTGTTACTAAGTAGCTATTAATATTCACATAAGCTCACAGGGAAATAGCTGACCTTTTTTAATATATATGCAATTTTTGAAATATATATATATATATATTTAATTGATTTCAGAGAGGAAATGAGAGGGAGAGAGAGATAGAAACATCAATGATGAGAGAAAAATCATTGACTGACTGCCTCCTGCACAGCCCACACTGGGGATCAAGCCCAAAACCCAGGCCTGCGCCCTGACCGGGAATTGAACCATAACTTCCTGGTTCATAGATCGATGCTCAACCACTGAGCCACGCTGACTGGGCCAGCTGACCTTCCTGACATCTCCATTGGATATCTCGGGGATAGGACAAACTTGACTTTTCCCAAGCAAAATTCTTGGTTCCCTCACTTTTCCACAAAGTTGTCTTTCTACTCCTGCCTCTTTTCTTTCTTTCTTTCTTTTTAAAATATATTTTATTGATATTTCACAGAGAGGAAGGGAGAGGGATAGAGAGCTAGAAACATCGATGAGAGAGAAACATCGATCAGCTGCCTCCTGCACACCTCCCACTGAGGATGTGCCTGCAACCAAGGTACATGCCCTTGACCGGAATCGAACCCGGGACCTTTTAGTCCGCAGGCCGACGCTCTATCCACTGAGCCAAACCGGTTTCGGCCTGCCTCTTTTCTTTCTAGTTAATGGCACCAGCGTCTACTGAGTTACTCCAGCCAGAAACCTGGTGGTTGTCCTTGACTCCTCCTTATCCCCACCCCACATCCATTCCATCAGCAATTCCTGTCAATTCCATCTCCCAAAACATCAGATTTTTCTCTTTATCTCTAGAGCCACCACTTGGTCTGGTCACCAGCAGACCAGACTGTGATGACCTCAAAAGCCTCCTCGCACCACTTGTGCTCTTGTCCTCTCCAACCCACTGTCCCCAAGGCAGCCAGAGTAACCGTCTTACTACACACTCCAGACCTCAGGGCTTCCTACAGGCACAGCATAGAATTGAGATGACTCACCATGGTCCTCAAGGCCCTGCACAATCTGGTCACTGCTGACCTTCCATCCATTGATCTTTTCCTTCCCTGGACTATGGCCACATTGCTTTTCTTTGTTTCTGATAAACACCCAACTCTTTTCCTGCCTCAGGACCTTCACACACGATATTTCCTCCCCCTGGAACATCATTCCCCGCCCCCAATTCTTCAAGTATTGGCTTTAATATCATCACATCTGAGAGGCTTTCTTATCTAAAGTTGGTCCCCATCCAATATTCTATTTTAGCCTCTAATTTGTTTCCTTCATTTGCAATTTATTATTTTATCTATTTATCTGTTTTAAGTTGTTCTTTGTGTCTCGCCCCATAAATTTCATGAGGGCAGCAGGGCCTGGAACACAGAAGACTTTCAAATATTTGATGAGTAAGTGAATAAACAAATTTAATATCTCTAAGCCTCCTTTCTTCATATGTGAGACAATACTTAGCTCAGTATGTTGTGATGATTCTGAGTAAAGCGCCTGACACATAAATCATTTTTTTTAATTTAATAAATCTTTTTTTTTAATATATTTTATTGATTTTTTTACAGAGAGGAAGGAAGAGGGATAGAGAGTCAGAAACATCGATGAGAGAGAAACATCGATCAGCTGCCTCTTGCACACCTCCTACTGGGGATGTGCCCGCAACCAAGTTACATGCCCTTGACCGGAATCGATCCCGGGACCTTTCAGTCCGCAGGCTGACGCTCTATCCACTGAGCCAAACCGGTTTTGGCATAATTTAATAAATCTTTATTGTTCAGATTATTACAATTGTTCCTCTTTTTCCCCCCATAGCTCCCCTCCACCCTGTTCCCACCCCACCCTCTGCCCTTACCTCCGCCCCACTGTCCTCATCCATAGGTGTACGCTTTTTGTCCAGTCTCTTCCCGCACCCCCAACACCGCTTTTGCCCCGAGAATTGTCAATCCACTCCCTTTCTGTGCCCCTGATTCTCTTATATTCACCAGTTTATTCTGTTCATCAGATTTTTAATTCACTTGATTTTTAGATTCACTTGTTGATAGACATGTATTAGTTGTTCATAATTTTTATCTTTACCTTTTTCTTCTTCTTCCTCTTCTTAAAGAATACCTTTCAGCATTTCATATAATACTGGTTTGGTGGTGATGAACTCCTTTAGCTTTTTCTTATCTGTGAAGCTCTTTATCTGACCTTCAATTCTGAATGATAGCTTTGCTGGGTAGAGTAATCTTGGTTGTAGGTTCTTGCTATTCATCACTTTGAATATTTCTTGCCACTCCCTTCTGGCCTGCATAGTTTCTGTTGAGAAATCAGCTGACAATCGTATGGGTGCTCCCTTGTAGGTAATTAACTGTTTTTCTCTTGCTGCTTTTAATATTCTCTCTTTGTCCTTTGCTCTTGGCATTTTAATTATGATGTGTCTTGGTGTGGTCCTCTTTGGATTTCTTTTGTTTGGGGTTCTGTGCGCTTCCTGGACTTGTAAGTCTATTTCTTTCACCAGGTGGGGGAAGTTTTCGGTCATTATTTCTTCAAATAGGTTTTCAGTATCTTGCTCTCTCTCTTCTTCTGGCACTCCCATAATTCGGATGTTGGTACGCTTGAGGTTGTCCCAGAGGCTCCTTACACTATCTTCAAATTTTTGGATTCTTTTTTCTTTTTGCTTTTCCGGCTGAGTATTTTTTGCTTCTTTGTATTTCAACTCTTTGACTTGATTCTTGCGTTCCTCTAATCTGCTGTTAGGTCTCTGTATAATATTTTTTATTTCAGTCAGTGTATGTTTAATTTCTAGTTGGTCCTTTTTCATATCCTCCAAGGTCTCGTTAAATTTATCGGCCTTTTCTAGGAAATTCTTGAAAAACCTTATAACCATGGTTTTGAACTCTATAGCCAGTCATTTGTTTTCCTCCATTTCTCTCATTTGTGATCTGTTTCTTTGTCTCCACATTTTCACTGCTTCCCTGAGTTGGTAGAGTAGCTTTGTGTGCTAGGTGTCCTCTAGGGCACAGTGGCTCAGCCTCCCCAGTACCTGAGGTAGACACTCTTGGTGTAACCCTTTGTGGACTGTGTGCTCAGCCTTGTTGTAGTTAAGTCTGATTGTTGTTGGTATCATTGGGAGGAATTGACCTCCAGGCCAATTGTCTGTGAGGATCAGCTGTGTCTATGTTGGGAGAACTTCTGTGCTGGAGACACTCTTATGAGACAAGACTTGCAAAATTGCAAAAGCCTCTGTGCTCAGCTTGGATGGGGGTTAGTTTCAGGGTGGAGCAGGCAGCCTTGGTTTCCCATCAGCCCTGCCCTATGAGGCCCCTGGGTCTCAGTGTCCCTCAGTAATCGCTGCAAGCACCTCTGAGAGAAAGCCGCCCTCGAGTTTCACCTGCTGCCAGACAGTCCAGTTTCTCCCCGAATGAGTCAGCGTTCCCAGAAACTTGCCCGGAACTGGAGTTTAGCGCAGTCGGGAGCTTTCGTCTCCCTCCCGCTTTAGAAAGCCAGCTGCGCACTCAGCCGCCCGTGCATTCAGCAGTCAGTCCTCTCTACGTGCGCGCGCCTCTGGACCTCTGCTTCCGCAGCTCCCGAGTCTCAGTGTGCTTTCTTTCTCCTGACAATCCAGATTCCCCCCGAATGAGTCTGGTTTCCCAGTGTCTCGCCCGGGACTGGAGTTCAGTGCAGTCGGGAGTTTCCTTCTCCCTCCCGCTTTAGAATGCCAGCCGCGCACTCAGCCGCCCTTCCTCTCCACGTGCAAGCCTCCATACCTCAGCCTTTTGCAGCTCCTCTGAGTCTCATAGTGCTTTCCTCTTTTCTCCTAGTTGTAGAATTTCCACTCAGCCAGCTTTCCTGTGGTTCTGGATGGTGTCTGTTTTGTCTTTTAGTTGTAGTTTTGATATTTTTGTGCGAGTTAGCAGTTTAGGTATTTACCTATGCCGCCATCTTGGTTTCTCCATAAATCATTTTTTCATAAAGATTATGTACTACTTAAAAATAAGAGAGCCCCGCCGAAACCGGTTTGGCTCAGTGGATAGAGCGTCGGCCTGTGGACTGAAGGTCCCGGGTTCGATTCCGGTCAAGGGCATGTACCTTGGTTGCGGGCACATCCTCAGTGGGAGGTGTGCAGGAGGCAGCTGATCGATGTTTCTCTCTCATCGATGTTTCTAGCTCTCTATCCCTCTCCCTTCCTCTCTGTAAAATATCAATAAAATATATTAAAAAAAAAAAAAATAAGAGAGCCCCAAAAACTCATTAAGAAATACATTTCCAATAAAATTGCTTTTAGGTTTTATAATTATTTATCAAAATATTATAAGCTATTAATGCTATTTTAATCATTTATAAGTTAATAATAACTAAATCCAGAAGAAAACAAATTGAATACTCAGAGCCTATGGTCACAGGGAATTTTTTAATGTTCTTAATTTCTATGTACTATATTCAAATTTTGTTACAGAGACATATGATAGAGTATCAATAAAATTTTTCAGCTTAAAATGTAATAATTAGGATTAAATTCTGTTGGGGCCTAGAGTGGAAATATGAGTTCAAGGAGAAAAAGGGATGGTATACAACTATTCAAACATGTAAGATAGGGGCATTTTAGTTTTTCAAAATTCTTCTAGAGGGGTACTCAGGCAATAAAATTTGAAGATCCTAGGAGAACTGGCCAATATTTAATATTACCAACTAGAGGCCCAGTGCACAAAATCTGTGCACGGGTAGGGCCCCATGTCCTGGCCAGTGATCAGGGCTGATCAGGGCCTTCCTTCCCTGGCTGCTGGCCAGGGCCTTCCTTCGTTCCGCGCCACCCCCTGGTGGTCAGCACACATCATAGTGTGCGATCGAACTCCCAATCTCCTGGTCAAACTCCCAAGGAGACACTTTGCATATTAGCCTTTTATATATATAGATAAGTTCTCTCTGAGCCTGTTGCCCCATCCGTTTAATAAGAGGGCTGGCTAAAAGTACATAATGGGGGACTAGTTAAATAAATTACAGTGTCCCTATTCAATGGAATATATGCAGCTGTTTCAAAAAGATAAAACTTAGCCTTGGCCATAATGGTTCACTTTTGAAGCACTGGCACACACACCAAGAGGTTGAGGGTTCGATTCCCGGTAAAGGGGACATGCTTGGGTTGCAAATTTGGGGGGCAACCAATTGATGTGTCTCTCTCACATTGATGTTTCTCTCCTTCCCCCTTCCTCTCTTCCACTCTCTCTAAATATCAATGGGAAAAAATATCCTCAGGTGAGGATTAACAACAACAGCAAAACTAAATATGTGATATCAATAAAGGATGATCTCTAAGATATAATCAGTGAAAAAAGAATATGTATATGTCCTATATATAGAAAGAAAAAAGAGGGATATAAATATTCATATATTTATGGATATGGATTTCTGGAAAGATATACAGAAAACAGATAATAGGGGCTAGATTAGGGAGAGAAGGTGGGGGCCTAAGACTTACTTTACAAGATATTCCCTTTTGCGCTTTTCAAATTTACCACTACATCCATATTATTACCTTTTCTTTAAATTAAAAAAACACACACAATTTATAAAAATATTTTGGTACACCTAGGGCAGTGGTCAGCAAACTGCGCGGCTTGCGAGCCGCGGTTTGCTGCTCTGTTGACTAATGAGTTTGCCGACCACTGACCTAGACTCTCGATTCCAATAATTACAGGCCGTTGTTGTTCCTTGTGATTAAGCCCCTATCCCAGTGGTCAGCAAACTTATTAGTCAACAGAGTGGCAAACTGTGGCTCGCGAGCCGCCGTAGTTTGCCGACCACTGACCTAGGTGGTTAATTAGATGGCCTCTAAAATCCCTTCCAGCTACAAGTCTCAGACCGTGTAATAGAAAAAGAAAATGATGGCAGACACAGCAGTCTCAGCTGTTTTCATGCCCTTTCTCAGGCCCGCTGTCAAGAATGAGGAGGTTTGGCCGAAACCGGTTTGGCTCAGTGGATAGAGCGTCGGCCTGAGGACTGAGGGGTCCCGGGTTCGATTCCGGTCAAGGGCATGTACCTTGGCTGCGGCACATCCCCAGTGGGAGGTGTGCAGGAGGCAGCTGATCGATGTTTCTCTCATCGATGTTTCTAGCTCTCTATCCCTCTTCCTTCCTCTCTGTAAAAATATCAATAAAATATTTTAAAAAAAAAAAAAAAAAAAAAAAAAAAAAAAAAAAAAAAAGAATGAGGAGGTTTGACAGAAATGTCCAGTGGAGAAACAGCTGTTGCCAATATCTGTTACTGCCCAGCCTGGAAAGACACTCTCCACCTTATGTTAACATCAATCCATAGCAAACTGGAAGTTAGGTTCCTGACACCTTAAAGCTCCCCTTGGAAAATTCAGTGAGACAGAATCTTAAATCTGTCCAATTCACTGTCTATCTTCCATTCCCAAGCCATCCCTCCAAAAAAAGTACTCAAGCAACTAAACTATCTTCTTTGACTCTTACATCAGCATGAGCTTTTTTTGCCAGTTACATAGGAAAATGACCACGCTCTCTGATCATTCCTACCTGAAGACCAGGCCAGTAGGCCTCCAAGGACTGGAAGACTGGCATGGACACAGTCCCCTTGTACATCTGCACCCACAGGTACCAGTCATCAAAGCGGGTATAATTCCGAATGGCTTTGTTGTATTCTGCATGGACATGGAATAATGGATGTCAGTGATTAGGGAGACAATAGGCAGCCCTTGGCAACAGAAGCATGGACTTAAAACTTTTTTAAAAAATTTCTTTATTAATTAAGGTATTACCTATGTGTAACTTAAAACTTTTGAAGAATTATATATGATGGTCTAGCCTCAAAGCAGGCTAGGACGCAATGAGGCAGAGAGAAAGAAGCATGGGGTCTGGAGTCAAACTTCCAGGCTCAAATTCTAGCTCCAGCTTTACCACTTGCTAGCTGTGACTTTAGGCAAGTTTTCCCCTCTTAAGCCTCAGGCTCATTATCTGTAAAGTAGGGAGAGTAATGTTATATACCTCATAGAGAGTAATGTTATATACCTCACAGGGTTGTTCAGTCAGTTATTCATCCAACAATATTCACTGAGCACCTACTACATGCCAGGTACCCAGAGCTGGCAAACAAGACTAAGAAAGCTCTCAGCCCTCAGGGAGCTTACATTCTACTGAGAACTTTAATTTATACCTCCCCCTAAATTGTAAATCCATGAGGGCCAGGATTTTTTTTTATTGGTTTCAGAATCCCCAACACTAAGATAGTATATAATATTGATATTGATATATATTAAAGAGAAGAAGGAAGGCAGAGGGAGAAAGAAAGAGAAACATCGATGTGAGAGAGAAACATCAATCATTTGCCTCCCACAGGCATTCGACCAGGAATGGAACCTGAAACCTGAGCGTGTGCCCTGACCAGGAATTGAACTGGCAACCTTTTAGTGCATGGAATGACACTCAACCAACTGAGCCACATCGGCCAGGGCGATAATCATAATAAATATGCATAATACTATCTGAATGAATGAAGCATCAAATACACATTCAAATAAATAAGTATCTCAAATAGTGTTGTAAGGAATAAATAAAATAATCTATGTTCAGTGCTTGGCACAGTGCTTGACATATCAATGGTACTCAAATATTTGCTGAACAAATTAATGGTAGCTATAGTAACAATTACTAGCTGCTCAACAATTCCTCAATATCATTATTAGTAGTGTCTAAGAGCCTGGAGGGTAAAATGTTTGTATTCAACAGGCATTAATCTATGCCCTACCTCATGCAAAGCATAGTGGGAAATACAAAGATGAATATGGCATGGATGCTGGAACTGTGGATGACAGTTGACTGTAAGAGAGAGGCTGAAGGCCATAAATTCTGAGGAAGGATTAAGCTACTTCTTGGCAAGGTGACATTTAAGCTGGGCCTTGACGGGTAAATAGAATTTTGGCACATGAAGACAGGAAAAAAGGCAAAGGAAACACATGTGCAATGGCCAAGCAGTAAGATCTCTAGGGCTATACACAGAGAACGCTGGCTCTTGGCAAGAAGGTGACAAGAGGTGTAGTGGGCATCACGTGGACAGTGAACATCCATGATGGCTTTGAATGCAGACTCAGGTATTCAGAACTGATTCTCTAGGCACCTGGGAGCAACTGAGGGTTTATAAATAAACCACATGTCAATAGGAACAATCATGGGGAAAGCCCCCTTATCCTGCCTTTACCTAGGAACATAGCCATGAGCTTCTTATCCTGCAGCAGGATGGCTCCTTTTACCAGGTACTCAAAGTAGGAGTCCACACCAGCCCCGATTCCTGCATCCTGGGCCACCCACTTGCCAGTGAGCACGTCAATGTGGTTGCCAACCTACAAGAGAGACAGATAGTATTAAGAGAGGGGCCAAAACAAAACAAGCATCTCCCCACATCTCTTACTGCCTAGTGAGATGCAAGGGCAAGGCTGGACCATGGCCAGCTTTCCTCCATATCTGTACAGTGGAGATGCATGTCATGCATATTTATGAGGACTTAATATCCACACTGGGCAAACAATGAAAAAGAACAATGATTTGGAGGTTTATGTCCTATCTAGAGTAAGTGTGAACTGGGAGATAAGAACCTTCTGTTCCCACAATCTGTCTCAGATTTCTCAGAACTCTGCATGTGTTTACAGTGTCTAAATACACAAGACATACTTTACATATTTCCATAAGTCAACTCAGGGAGTACAACCAAGAAACCAGTGGAGTGGTTGCTTGTAAGGAGAGGAAAGGGGAAGCTGGGGGCAGGATTCAGAGGAGACTTCACAGGTATCACTGGGTACCTTTTTTGTATCCTTTGACTTGTACACCATGTGACTCGTAAAACCATTTTAAAATAAAATCTCAAACATTTAAATGAAGAAATATTCTGGGGCTCCCCAGCAGCCCCTGAACAACAGATGAACAGATTACTCAGACACAGTCTGACTGTGCAAGAGAGGGCTAAGGGGCCCCTGGCTTTAGTAGCCAGAGAAGCCTCTATTGCCTGCCTCACTGGGCATTTATTGGAATTTTTATCTTTAGATACAATCAGTAGGGTGAGTCATCTTGGGAGGACACATGTTTACATTATCCTCTAGTGCCAGGGTCTTTCTCAGCATCTGCTAGGGTTCAAGGAATCTGGAAAAGGGGCTGTGCAAAAATGAATGAAGAGACTAGAGAAGAAATATGAATTTGGAAGGCATGGGGGAAAGCCAGACGGAAACTCAGTTTTAATGACTAAGCTCGCCGAATGTCCAGACCCCTAGCTTTTTATTAACACATTTTGCCCTAAAGCAAAGCAGATATACATATCAAAGTAAGGTTTGGTAAACAGTAAAAGATTATCAGGTTGGGGGAACTGCCCTCAGCTGTCTGGCAGCAGGCAATAATATGTAGATCTTCAGCCCTGCTGAAGCCCCAAGGTTCATCAAGCTTTTGATGAACTTCTTGCATTTATGACCTGCTGGAATTAGCCTCCAGCACTCTAGGCAAGGGCATCCAAGGATTAAGCATAAGGATTCCAGTAAACACTTGGGGGTCTGCATATGCACAGGCTTGTTTGGAAAGGTCAAGGAATAATTAGGGGTGCCACCTTCGACACTCCCCTAAGCCTCCCCTAAGTCAGAATTCCGATAAATTTCACATTTCCCTTTCATCAGAATGTCCTCCTTACAACTTTCCAACCAAGTCTCTTGTGCTCCCCAACAGGAATACATTGTCCATATAACTTAGACCCTGATGGAGGTTGATAACTTCATCTGTTACTCAATCAAAGAAACTACTAATTGCTCTGTGTTAGTTTGGGTTCCCCAGAGAACAGACCCTCAGCAAGGAAGACTGCAAGTAGTTGATTTTGAAGGTGAGTCCCTGAAAACACTAGTAGAGGAAGGGGAAAGAGGGTAGGGAAGAGACACAGCCCATAAAGGGTGTGCCATCAGGCAAGCTACCACCACGGGAACTAGAGCTCAATCCCAAGAGGAAGCTCTGGGAATCAATATAGAGCAGGAGCCTCAGCATTATTTCACTTGAATGGTGGAGAATTGGGGTGATTATCCACAAATTCCCATCAGTATTATTCAGTGATTGAGAATTGCTCCAGGGTTAGCATTAAGTCCTGGTACTTCCAGTTGTAAAGAGCAGGATCCAGACACCAGAAAAAGCTGGTAGGCAAAGAGACACAGATGATGGTGGTTGGAAGACAGGTCAGTGTACATGAAAATGGAAAGGGCTAAGAGGATACGAGCAGGGCACCCAGAATCCACTATGGTCCCAGGACTACAGAAAAAAACTGCCCGTGTTGGACTTAACAGTTACTATAGGTTTTCAGTGGGGCATCTTCTTAAGGGATTTTCAAGGATTCCTCACCAGAGTTTCACTTTTCTTTTTTAAAAAAATTTTTGTATTGATTTCAGAGAGGCAGGGAGAGGGAGCAAGAGATAGAAACATCAATGATGAGAGAGAATCATTGATCGGCTGCCTCCTGCATGCCCCCCACTGGGGATCAAGCCCACAACCCGAGCATGTGCCCTGACTGGAATTGAACTCTGACCTCCTGCTTCATAGATCAACACTCAACCACTGAGCCATGCTGGCTGGGCAAGCTTCACTTTTCAAGCTGACTTAGAACTAGAATTTGCATAAAATGTGCCTCTACCTGAATCACTTCCAGTCAATAGTCTTTATAAGTTATAACAATTCAGCAAAGGAGATATTAATAATCATCATCACTGCTGAAGCAACTGAGGATCACACAGTTTGAGTGACTTGCTCAGGGTCACACAGTTTTGATGAAGCAAGGTCTGTGCTCAAACCAAGTTCTGACTAAACCTAATGCTATTTCCTGGACAGCTTTGGCTCAATTACTGTAAATTTCACTGGATTATCCATCTTAGGAGCTGAAACTGACCTTAGAGATCAATTGGCCCAAGTGTGTTAAGTTTCCATGGGTTAATAGGTATTAGATAGGAAAGGGAAACTCTGGGGTCAAATGGTTTGGTAAATGTTGAGTTAAGCCAAGTTGAATAGATTTATTTATCACAGATTTAATAACCTTTATCCTGCTCATGTTCATTATGACTCTCCAAAAAAAAAAATATATATATATATATATATATACACACTATAGATAGAATTCCCAAACTTAATTGACTGGGAATCATTTTTTCATAGAATAGCCATTCATAATCTCTCAGACCTGACAATCTAAGGTCACCAAATGAGTCAGGGGCATGAAGCATACAACCCACTGCTCCTTAGCAACTGGAGAAGTTCAAAAAGCCACTGCTTAACACACAGACCTTTTTCCCCACACAGTATGTTCTCTCATGCTTACTTTCCCTCTATGTTAAAATATGAATTGGCTGCTTGGTCTACTTTCAGTGTCATGAGCCTAAGTCCTGGTCCACTCCTGAGGTCACCTCAAGTTGCCTTTGGCTGGATTGCAACTTGTTGCTCAGAGGCCTGACCCTTGTAAGCAGGGGCCAAGGTGGTAACTTGACTCAGACAGGAAGGGTGTAGCCAACCTACCAGCCCAATATCCGACCGGCTCTCCCAGAGACGCATCAGGGCCATTCTGGCCACGTCTTCAAACACAGGATCACCAGTGAGGCTGCTCAGGGTGGCGAATTCCACAATGAAGGTCCCGATCCCTGCCGTACAGGTGACAGGGGTCTCTCCTGGGTTCACACCATGAAGCAGGTTCACTGTTCCATATGGCATGCCAGTGGGAGTCTGAAAGGCTGAACAATCACAAAATTACGACCCCAGTCAGGAGCAGAGAGGTAGGGATGGTTGGATACAGTCCTGAGGCCTTGGCCAGCACTCCCCTCTTTATTTCCTGAGTGACCTACTAGAGACTGGGCCGGAGAAGGAAACATGTCACTGGAGGACCCTTAGTGGCCACCTAAGCCAGATGCTGGCAAACACTGCTCCACATGACCCTCGGGCTCTCGCCCGTGATGAGGAGGAAAGCAGGGAGCTGCCCCTCTAGGTTGTCACATGCCACACATGCTCACTTTAGATACAGCAGCACTATTTTTACTTATTTTACATTTTGCCTTCAGAGGCCAGGCAGGCAACTTAGTGTGAAGCAGGCGCAGCTTAAGCCATGGGGAGTGGGGGACTTGTGGCACCCTAAAGACTTGAGCATGCCCCATTAGAAGCCATTGAGATACTTTTTAATTTTTTCTTTCAGTTTTATTGAGATATAATTAACATACAGCATTGTATAATTTTAAGGTATATAGCATAACTTGACTTACATGTATTGTAAAACAATGACCACAATAAAATTAGTTAAGCCCGACTGGCATGGCTCAGTGGTTGAGCAAAAACCTATAGACCAGGAGGTCATGGTTCGATTCCCAGTCAGGGCACGTGCCCGGGTTGCAGGCTTGATCCCTAGTGTGGGGCAGGCAGGAGGCAGCCGATCAATGATTCTCTCTCATCATTGATATTTCTCTCCTTCTCTCCCTCTCTCTCCCTTCTTCTCTGAAATAAATAAAAATATCTTAAAAATAAATAAATAAATAAATGTACTCTAAAATCACCTGGACTCAAGTGAAATAATAATAAAAAAAAAAGTTTAGTTAACCTCCATGATCTCATATAAATACAAAAAGAAAAAAAACATTTGTTTTTTCCTTGTGATGAGAATTTTTAGGATCTACTCTCTTAGTAACTTACAAATACATCATACAGCAGTGTTAACTTGTCATCATGTTGTATATTACATCCCCAATTCTTATTTATCTTGTAACTGGAAGTTTGTATCTTCTGATTCCCCTCATATCCTTTCTAAACACTATTTTGAGCAAACGAAACATATCTGCAGATCTAAACACAGGAGCCAATTTGAGATCCTAACTTTACATAAAGAGTTTACGGGCCAAATTATTTTTTAAATGGACGTAAATGATTAAACTGATGAGGTGGTCCAACCTTCAATTTACAGGTAGCAAAAGTCATGCTTGCAAAGAAGTGACTCAAAGGTCACACACAGAGAGCTGAACAGAGCTGGGATGGGAATGTCTGCCATGGTCCCATTCCCTGTCCCTCTCCCCACAAGCGCTATGCTCTGCCTACCCAACCCTAGTACTTTCCGATTTAAGGCAAGGAACAAGACAGGCAGCCAGAGGCAGAGATTTTCTCTCCAGGCAAAAAGGTACCAAACATTAACAAAGTCATTAAAACTTCCAAGAACTGCCGAAACCGGTTTGGCTCAGTGGATAGAGCGTCAGCCTGCGGACTGAAGGGTCCCGGGTTCGATTCCGGTCAAGGGCATGTACCTTGGTTGTGGGCACATCCCCAGTGGGAGGTGTGCAGGAGGCAGCTGATCGATGTTTCTCTCTCATCGATGTTTCTAGCTCTCTATCCCTCTCCCTTCCTCTCTGTAAAAATATCAATAAAATATATTAAAAAAAAAAAAAACTTCCAAGAACTGCAAGGTTCAGAACTTTGCTGTAGACGAGAAACTGGCCATCTGACAGGCATGAGTGGCAAGCAAGGAAAATGAGAGCAAGAAGGGCTTAAAGGAATATTTCAGAAAAATCAGGCAATGTGAAACACAGGGGGAATGACAAAATTCTATTTAATGACCTGAATGGTAGATACACTGGTACTTGTTCCAATATGTACTTTTCAATATGGATATTTCTCAATACAAAATTTTCTTAAAAGACATACAAGAGAAGGGAGTAACCAGGCAGAGTTTCTTCTAGGGATGAATCACACTGGACATGATGTTTGTAAGGAGACAGGCCATCAGTCATGAGTGAGACCTGAGCCCAGATCACTCACTCTCCTCAGCTCTTCCCCGGGGATGAGAGGCAAGTACTGTGTGAAAGGGAGAAGTGAGATGGCCAAGAGGCTGGTGGGAAGTACAGCGTGATGTGTTTGGATATGACTAGCCCTAAGCCTCTGCCACACCCTGAAGGGAACACAGTGTCCAGCTGATGCTGCCGAGGCCAGCTACTGCCCCGCCAAACAAACACACTGAGGCTTGGCTTGCAGCCCTGCACACAGCTTAGCTAAAAACAAGTCCCTCTCATTCCAAGCACTTTCTCCTTTCTGACCTCGTTTCATGCTCCCTAAAACCCAATGTTACTAAACAATGAATGGGTTAACAATGAGACCAAGGAAGAAATCAAAAGGTATCTTGAAACAAATGAAAATGAGAACACAACAACCCAAAATCTATGGGAGACAGCGAAAGCAGTCCAAAGAGGGAAATTCATAGCATTACAAGTTTATCTCAAGAAACAAGAAAAATCTCAAACAATCTAACTTCACTTATAGGAACTTGAAAAAGAACAACCAACAAAGCCCAAAGTGAGTAGAAGAAAGGGAATAAACAAAATACAGTCTATAAAAACAACACAAAAGATCAATGAGCCTGGCCAGTGTTGCTCAGTGGTTGAGTGTCGACCTATGAGCCAGAAGGTCTTTGATTCCTAGTCAGGGCACATGCCTGGGTTGCAGGCTCAATTCCCAGCGGGGAGTGTGCAGGAGGCAGCTGATCAATGATTCTCTCTCATCATGGATGTTTCTATCTCTCTCTCCCATTCCCTTCCTCAAGAAAAAATAGTACTATGCTAAATTAAATAAGCCAGTCATGGAAAGATAAGTATCACATGATCTCATTTATATGTGGAATCTAATGAAAAAAATAAATTGATGAACAAAATAGATCCAGAGACATAGAAGTGTGGAATAGACTGACAAATTTCAAAGGGAAGGTGAGGGTGAGGGTGGGGTGTGGGGAGTGATTTACCAGGGAACTTACATGCATAGCCCATGGACAAAGACAATAGTGAAGGCCTGGGAGAGGTGTGTGGGGGTGGAGGGGGTCAATGGGAGGGGGAAAAACAAACAAAGGTGACATCTGTAATACTTTCAACAATAAAGATTTTAAAATAAATGATAAAAAGATATATATTTTTTTAAAGTTTAAACAAAGATCAATGAAACCAAGGGCTGGTTTCTTTGGAAAGATAAACAAGTTTGACAAAGCTTTAATGAGACTCATCAAGGGAGGAAGGGAGTGGGAGGGGGGAGTGGGGGGGAGAGATCAACCAAAGGACTTGTATGCATGCATATAAGCATAACCCATGGACACAGTCAGTAGGGGGGGGTGAGGGCTTGCGAGCGGGGAAGGATGGGAATGAGCAGGGAGAGGTCAATGGGGGGAAAAGGATTCGTATGTAATACTTTAAGCAATAAAGAATTTTTTAAAGAAAGAAAGAGAGAACCCAAATAAAATCAGAAGTGAAGAAGTAACAATTGACATCAAAGAAATACAAAGAATTGTAAAAAATATATATTGCAAACAAACATATGCCAACAAACTGGACAATCTGGATAAAATGGATAAATTTCTAGAAACATACAATCTTCCAAAACTGAATCAGGAAGAATCAGAGACTTTGAATAGACAGGTTACAACTAATGAAACTGAAGCAGTAATAAAAAAAATTCCCAACAAATAATAGTCCTAAACCAGATGGCTTCACAGTTGAATTTTACAATCAAAGAAGAACTTACCCTTCTCAAACTATTCAAGAGGAGGGAAAACTCCCACGTTCATTACAAGGCCATCTCATCCTAATTCCAAAATCTGATAAAGACACTACAAAGAAAGAAAATTATAGGCCAATATCCCTGATGAACATAAATGCTAAAATCCTCAACAAAATATCAGCAAACCAGATCCAGTAATACATTAAAAGACCATAAACCATGATGAAATGGGATTTATTCCAGGGATGCAAGGTTGGTACAATAGCCACAAATCAATAAATGTGATACACCACATAAACAAAATGAAGAATAAAAGCCATATAATCATATCAATAGAGGCAGAAAAAGCATTTTATAAAATCCAGCACCCATTTATGATTAAAAAAAAACACACCTCTCAGCAATGTGGGATTAAAGGGAACGCATACCTCAATGTAATAAAGGCCATATATGACAAATCCACAGGCAACATCATACTCAATGGGCAAAAACTAAAAGTGTTTTCCTTAAGATTGGGAACAAGACGGGATGTCCACTTTCACCACTCTTATTCAACATAATACGGTAAGTCCTAGCAGTAGCAATCAGAAAGAAGAAGAAATAAAAGGCATCCAAATTGGAAAGGAAGAAGTAAAACTGTCATTATTTGCAGATGACGTGATACTGTATATAGAGAAACCTAAAAATTCTAACTAAAAACTATTAGAACTGATAAATGATTTCAGTAAAGTAGCAGGATATAAAAGAAACAGAAATCACAACAACCCAAATGACATACAAAAGAAGGTTGCATTTGTATACACCAATAATGAACTTTCAGAAAGGGAAAATAAGAAAACAATTACAATTGCATTTTTAAAAAGTTCCTAGGAAAAAATTTAACCAAGAATGTAAAAGATTTGTACTCAGAAGACACCAAAGAAACTAAAGAAGATACAAATAAGTGGAAGCAAATACCACTTTCATGGATAGAAAGAATTAGTATAATTAAAATGTCCATACTACCCAAAGCAATCTATAGATTCAATACAATCCCTATCAATATACCAATGGCATTTATTACAATACTAGAATAAATATTCCAAAAATTTATGTGGAACCACAAAATACCCTGAGTAGCCACAGCAATCTTGAGGAAAAAAAAAACACAAAGTTGGAGGAATCATGCTACCTGATATAAAACTATACTACAAGGCCACAGTAATCAAAACAGTATGGTACTGGCATAAAAAGAGACTATATACACACATACACATATATATATGGAACAGAGCAGAGAGCCCAAAAATAAATCCATGCCTTTATAGTCAATTAGTATTTGACAAAGGTAGAAGGAACATACAATGTGTCAAAGACAGTCTATCAATAAATGGTGTTGGGAAAATTAGATATATTCAAAAAAAAAAGAGAGAGAGAAACTAGACCACCTTCTTACACCATACACAAGAGTAAATTCAAAATGTATGAAAGACTAAATTTTAGACTTGAAACCATAAAAATCCTAGAAGAAAACATAGGCAGTAAAATCTTAGACATTTCTCAGAGCAATATTTTTTCTGATATATCTTCTCAGGCAAGGAAAACAAAAGAAAAAATAAACAAATGGGATTACATCAAACTAAAAAGTTTTTGCACAGCAAAGGAAATCATCAACAAAATGAAAAAACAACCCACTGAATGAGAGAACACATTTGCCAATGATACATCTGATAATGGCCAGCATGGCCATTCTCATTTCCAGCAAGGGAAGCAGGACCTACTGGACTTCATCTCTCCCCATGTCAGTGTGGGTCTTACCTGGGAGGAGTTTTCGGGCTGCCTCCTCGGCCATCCTCAGGAGAGGTCCAGAGCAGGGCCATCCAGCCTCCACTTCCACCCCAGCCTTCTTCGACAGCAGGTGAGCAGACAGAAGACCCCCTACCACTACCGATGGTACAAAAAGTAAATGTCAGAGTCCCAAGGACCAGTGTTTCCCTTGTGCAAATTAAACCTAAACACTCTCACTGGTGACTCACTGGGAAGGGGCTAAAGCCATCTGTGAAACGAGTCCCTTAATCCCACATATTGGTACAGTGTTAAGTTTACAGAGTTTTGTTCTCTTGGTGGGCCACAAAAAAACAATGGCTATCTGGTGTTTTTTTAGTACCTACTGTTTACCAAACACCAGGTACTACTGTCCCCTCTTCAGAGGAAGATACTGAGGGTAAGAGAAGCCAAGGACTTTCCCTGGCTAAGCTAGTACGTGGTAGCGCCAGGTCTGTCGGACTCCACTTCGTTGCTCTGTCTCCCAATCCCCCACCAAGAATGAAAGGGAGGGAGGGGAGAATAGTTTTACCTTCATTTTATCAATTTATCTACATCAATTTATAATGTAACATTTTAGGACTTATAAAAAGACACAAACGTTCTGTATTTGGAAATATGGCTAAATAGGTAGCCTAAATGGCTCAGTGACAAAACCTGGTGACCTTGAGCTTCAGTTTTTCCCCTCTTCTGGCAGAGGGGGAGTAAAAGACAAAGGATTAAATTACCCAAAGTGGGGAGGGTGATAAGAGATCCCTCTGTAAAGTTGGGATCTGAAAGAATTATATACTCTGTGTAAGGAAAAATTAGAAATAAACTCTGCATACCTCCCATAGTGTATGTACAGTAAGGAAAAGTTCATGCCTCAAATCTTGATGCCAAGTAAAAGAAAAAATATTTCTCCTAAGAATTAGTAACTCACTAAGTTTTACAGCCTGAATTCACACTAACCAGGTAGTCCAGAAAACTTCAAATCTTTGGCAGAAAGTGGTTTTTGGAAGATAGTACCTCCAGCTACATGGCAGAAGTGAACAACTGTATCTGGAAGAACCCACCATCACCCAGGCCTCAAAGAATCCCACAGGTGAAATCTAGGGAATGAGTATACATTTTAAAAAGTACATAAATCACAAAACACACAAAGAAACAAAGTGTTATGGGTAAGAGTTAGCAGAAATGACAGTAGAACAAGACTTACCAACACTTCAGATAATGGAATTATCAGACACAGAATATAAAATTGTTGCCCTAGCTGGTTTGGCTCAGTGGATAGAGCGTCAGCCTGTGGACTGAAGGGTCCTGGGTTCGATTCTGGTCAGAGGCACATGCCTGGGTTGCAGGCTCAATCCCCAGTGGTGGGGTGTGCAGGAGGCAACTGATCAATGATTCTCTCTCATCATTGATGTTTCTATCTCTCTCTCCCTCTCCTTTCCTCTCTGCAATCAATAAAAATATATTTAAAATTGTTGTGTGTGGTACAGGGTTGGGCCAAAGGAGATTTACAGTGTAAGTGTGTGAAACATAGAGTTTACTCTTGTATTATTATTTACTAGTTATTGTATTATTTTCCATGTAAACACCTGTAAGCCTACTTTTGCCCCACCTTTCATGTTTAAAGAAATAAAAGAAAGGTTGGAACATATGAGCAAATAGCTAGAAATTATAAAAATGAGCAAGCCTATTTATAAAAGAATTAAGTAGAATTCCTAAAAATGAAAAAACGTAATAATTGGAGTTTAAAATTATATAGAGGGGTTTAATAGCAGATATGATATACCTGAAGAATTAGTGGACTTAAAGACAGACTCACAAAAATTATCCAAAAAGCAACATAAAGAGACAAAATGACTTTTAAAAAGTACAGAAGGGATTTAGAGGATACAGTAAGAAGATATATACCTGGTTGGAGTTCTAAAAAGAGAAGAGAGACAATCTTTGAGGAGAAAAATAGTTACAAAGTTTATAAAACTAATGAATGACAATAATTCTCAGATCCAGGAATCTCAAGCAAGATAATAAAAAGAAATCCACATTGCCTGGTTAGTGTGGTTCACTGGTTGAGCATCAACCTATGAACCAGGAGGTCATGGTTGATTCCCAGTCAGGGCACATGCCCAGGTTGCAGGCTCAATCCCGGTGGAGGGTGTGCAGGAGGCAGCTGATCAATGATTCTCTCTCATCATTGATGTTTCTACTAGTATCTCTCTTCCTCTAACTTCCTCTCTCTGAAATCAATAATATATATATATATATATATATATATATATATATATATATATATATATATAAAAAGAGCCCTAGCTGGTTTGGCTCAGTGGATAGAGTGTTGACCCCTTGGACTGAAGAATCCAGAGTTTGATTACAGTCAAGGGCACGTACATCAGCTGCAAGTTCGATAGCTGGCCCCAGTCAGGGGTGTGTGCAGAAGGCAACCAATTGATGTGTCTCTCTCACATCGATGTTTCTTGCTCTCTCTCCCTCCTTTACACTCTCTCTAAAAAATCAATGGAGCCCTGACTGGTTTGGCTCAGTGGATAGAGCATCAGCCTGCAGACTCAAGAGTCCCAGGTTCGATTCTGGTCAAAAGCATGTACCTTGGTTGCGGGCACATCCCCAGTAGGGGGTGTGCAGGAGGCAGCTGATCGATGTTTCTCTCTCATCAATGTTTCTAACTCTCTCTCCCTCTCCCTTCCTCTCTGTAAAAAATCAACAAAATATATTTTTTAAAATAAAAAATCAATGGAAAAATAGCCTCAGGTGAGGATTAACAAACAACCCCCCCCCAAGAAATCCACATTTATACATATCACAGTAAAATTACAGAACACCAAAGGAAAAAAAAATCTCAAAATAAGTCAGTCCATGTAAACATGATTGTTAAAGCTCAATGATGAGTACATCTAGTTCATTATACTATTTTCTCTACTTTTATGTATGTTTGAAAATTCCCATAATAAAAATTATTTAAAAGGGCTGCCAGCATAAATAAAACCAATCTTCTATAATGACATAATAATTAGATTGGCAGATTACTTTTTAACAATGGCAATGAAACCAGAAGACAAGGGAAATTTTTCTTCAAGGTGCTAACAGAAAATAACTATCAACTTAGAACCATATATCCTACAAAAATACCCCCCAAAGGCCAACAAATGCAGTGAGAAAGACATCTTCGTACAAACAAAAGCTGAGAAAGTTTTCCAAGAATACACCCACACACCCAGCTGCTGTAGCTCAGTGGTTGAGCACTGACCTATGAACCAGGAGGTCATGGTTCAATTCCTGGTCAGGGCACATGGCCAGGCTTTGTATAGGCTCAATCCCCAGGGCAGGGCGTGCAGGAGGCAGCCAATTGATGATTCTCTCTCATCACTGATGTTTCTATCTCTCTTTCCCTCTCCCTTCCTCTCTGAAATCAATAAAAATATGTTAATAATAATAATAAAAAGGAATACACCTACACTAAAGGACATTCTAAATAAAGTACTTCAGATGGAAGAAAAGGGGTCACAGATGTAAGGTCTGAAGCAGAACAAAGAAAGATAATAAGAAAAGTGGTAAATATATGAATAAATCTAAACTTTAACTATATAGACTAACAACAATATATGGAAGGCTTCAAAGAACTAAAATACATGACTACAGCATACAGGTCAGGATATCCTCAGAGTCAGGTTTTGTATTACTTAGGAGGAGCATAAATATTTTCATTAACTCTAGATTTTGTTATGTTTGTTAAATTTTCTAGAAAAACTATTTAAAAAGCTAGATATCATGCATAATATCTAAATTAGTAAAAGAAAGTGAAATGGGGGGTGGGGAATCAGCGTAAAAAGGCACAAAAAAAGGAGAGAGAAAAAGAACATAGAAATGATGAGGCAAATAGCACAAAGTAATACCACAGAAATGAATGTAAATATATCAGTAATTATTGTAAATATAAATGGATTAAACATTTCAGTTAAGAGACTCTCAGAATGGATAAACAAAATATAATACACTAGAGGCCCGGAGTACGAAAATTCGCGCACTTGGGGGGGTCCCTCAGCCTGGCCTGCGCCCTCTCACAGTCCAGGAGCTCTCCAGGAATGTCCACCTGCCAGCTTAGGCCTGCTTCTCTGAGGATCGAGCATAAGCTGGCAGTCGGACATCCTTAGCACTGGGAGAGGCTCTCGCCACTGCTGCTGCGCTTGCAGCCATCACCCTGGCTTGTGGCTGAGCGGCGTTCCCCCTATGGGAGCACACTGACCACCAAGGGGCAGCTTCTGTTGAGCATCTGCCCCCTGGTGGTCAGTGCGCATCATAGCCACTGGTCATTCCCAGTAGTTCCACTGTTAGGGTCAATTTGCATATTACCCTTTTATTATATAAGACTAGTGACCCGGTGCACGAAATTCGTGCACATTAAAAGGGAATTAATTAGAGGAAATATTTTAATATTGCTATTTGCCCTTTCTCTATAATAGAAGTGTCAGAGATGAAAGAAAATTAGTAAAAATGTATATGAAAATCTTCCTCCTGTCAAGAGTCTGGGGCGCACCAAGGAACCAGAATCAAGTCCCCGCCAACCCATGTGTGCCTCGAAATCACGCGAGACCCAGACCTGGCTGGCCCCACCCCCACTGAGCTAGATCCAGACCCAGCCGGTCCCACCCCAGTCAAGCCCCGCCGGGTGGGGGGCATGGCCTCAGGTTCCCCGGCTCGACACCAGGGCAGGGGGTGTGGCCTGAGGTCCCCTGCCCCAGCCCAGCACCACACAGCCTCAGGTCCCTGCTGATTGCTCATTAAGGCTTGTTAAAGGAACTCAGCCTCCGCTGTGGGTGCAGCTATCTTGTGTTACGGAACCCCTGCCTCCACTGTGGGCGCATCCATCTTGTTATGGCGTGACAGTCAATTTGCATATCCCCTCTTTATTAGATAGGATAATTTACAAAATATATAGCTAATCATAAACACAGGAAGATCGAAAGTAAGAGTGTAGAAAAACATATGTAAGGCAAATGCCAAGCAAAAGAAAACTGGTATAATTATATTCATATCTGAAACAAAGGTATAAGGACAACCTTAATTTCCAGATGACAAATTGGGCTCAGAATTGTGTAATATAGCAATGAACATGCCCCCAGGTCTGATTCCTAAATCAGGATTTTATACCATGCTGTCCCTCTGCAACCTGATCTTTTAAAAAATTTATTTATGCCCTAGCTAGTTTGGCTCAGTGGATAGAGCATCAGCTTGCGGACTGAAGGGTCCTGGGTTCAATTCCGCTCAAGGGCACATGCCCGGGTTGCAGGCTCAATCCCCAGTAGGGGGCATGCAAGAGGTAGCCAATCAATCATTCTCTCTTATCATTGATGTTTCTCTCTCTCTCTCTCCCTGCCTTCCTCTCTGAAATCAATAAAAATATATTTTAAAAAATTTATTTATCACCTTTCTATAATATAAGTTTCACTTACAAAAAAACATCCAAAATAAAGATGAGCACCATAAGGGGGAAAAAACATAACTGCCATCCAGAGGTGACAGCTGTTGAGCCACTGGAGGTCCAGAAGTTCACTGATAATAAGGACTGAGCTAGCTTCATAAGTCATTGGAAACCTACTAAATAATTGATTCTAGGACTCAACCCAGAGATCACAATTCATTGGTTTAAAGTGGAGCCAAAACACCTGAACTTTTTAAAAGGTCCCAAGTGGTTATGATGGACTACCAGGTTTGGAAACTTAATACTCGAAACTTGCACTGTATAATATAGTAATCATTAACCACGTGTCACTACTGAAATTTAAATTCATTAAAATTAAATGAAATTAAAGATTCAGCTCTTCAGTTGCAGTAGGCACATTTCAAATGTTCAATAGCCACGTGGCTCGTCACTACCACACTGGACAACATAGATACAAAACATTTCCGTCATCACAGATATGGGTAGTGCTTCCTAGACAATAAACTCTTGGATTACATCTTTCTTGTTCATGACTATATGCCTAGCACCGAATATATGTTAACTACGTGAGTAAATCTGGCACATTTCTTTCTAGTCTTTTCTCTGTCCCCTGCTCATGTCTGAAACTGATGAGGAATCCTGAGGCCTTCCCACCCTACCCTCCAAGAGGGAAAAAGAGCTGTCAGTCACTGGTTTGGGCCAAGTGCCCTGGTAGGGCCAGCCCTTAAGATCTGATTTACCACTTTCTGGTTTATACAGAGGCAAAAAATCCACACTCTGTTTTCTTCCAAAGGCCATAGAAGGCAGCCCTTACCTCGGATGTTGGTTTCAAACACAGAGGCATTCACATCAATATCAAAGTCCAAGTTGTCCTGGAGCACTTCAACCACCCTTTGGAATTCTGAGACATTCCCCAAAATCTAGGAGGAAAGAGAGACATGACAAGGAAGATATCTCAGGCTTGAAGGCATTGAAAATCCTATATAATAAAAGGCTAATATACAAATCGATCAAACAGCGGGACGACCGGTCACTATGACACGCACTGACCACCAGGGGGGAGACGCTCAACACAGGAGCTGCCCCCTGGTGGTCAGTGCGTTCTCATAGGGGGAGCACTGCTCAGCCAGAAGCCGGGCTCACGGCACAGGCTGGGCTGAGGGACAACCCCCTGAGTTCATGAATTTTGTGCACTGGGCCTCTAGTGTTGGAATAAGAGTCTAGGATCTGCCCTAACCAGTTTGGCTCAATAGATAGAGCCTCAGTCCGGAGACTAAGGGGTCTCAGGTTCGATTCCGATCAAGGGCATGTACCTCAGTTGCAGACTCAATCCCCAGCCCTGGTCAGGGCGTGTGCAGGAGGCAACCAATCGATGGGTCTTTCTCGCATGGATGTTTCTCTCTGTCTTTCCCTCTCTCTTCCATTCTCCCTAAAAATCAATGAAAAAATATCCTCAGGTGAGGATTAACAAAAAAGAGTCTGGGATCCTATGCCAGAGTGGCCCTCACTTATTCAACTTAAGGCCTGCAGTTTCTGTTCTAGGACTGGTGACAGGTGAAGAAAACACTGAGAGCTAAAATTCACAAAGACCCAACATCAAGAAACTGGTTAGGTAAATTCTTTTTTTTTTTTTTAATTTATTTTTATTGATTTCAGAGAGGCAGAGGGAGAGAGAGATAGAAACATCTATGAGAGAGAATCTGCCTCCTGCACACCCCCCACTGGGGATTGAACCCACAACCTAGGCATGTGCCCTTGACTGGAATCGAACCTGGGACCCTTCAGTCCACAGGCCAATGCTCAATCCACTGAGCCAAACTGGCTAGGGCTAGGTAAATTCTTAGGTACCAATTCAAGAGTACCCATTTAAACAATGTAAAACTGTATAAAAAACAATATAGACTATAGACCACATTAAGGAAATCTTAGTTTGCTATTTGCAGTGAATGTCTGTTGTTTTTAACCTTTTCTTCACATTCGTGCTTGTGGAAAATACTGCGGGTTGGTTGGCCCAACAAATCGTCCCCAATCTTCTTTACCCTTTTAGCCTCCCACCATAGAGGCTGGAAATCCAGATATTTGCTGTCTTAGACTCTTGCTGCTGGAGGTGATTGTGTTAACTAGTCAATTCCACGCCTTGAGAAGACTACTGAGGGCACTTCTAGGAAAGCTTCTGTTTTCCTAATAAAAAGGGGGACCTAGCCAGTGTGGCTTGGTGGTTGAGCGTCAACCTAGGAACCAGGAGGTCACTGTTCAATTCCCAGTCAGGACATCCGCTCAGGTTGTAGGCTGGATCCCCAGCGGGGGGCGTACAGGAGGCAGCCGATCCATGATCATCTCTCATCACTGATGTTTGTATCTCTCTCTCTCCCTCTCCCTTCCTCTCTGAAATCAATAAAAATATACATTAAAAAAACCCCAAAAACCTCACTATTGTAACTCCAGAGCTCAGTACTGTGTTTGGCATACAGTTGGCCATTAAATGGAGAAGTAAATGCCACCTTCTCTAGGAAGTCTTTGATTCTTCCTTTAAAAGACTCCAGTAACTTCATCCATACAACTCTTTATGCATCTGTGTCTCTCCACATTAAGAGTATCTTTGACTGGGCAGGAGCCTCAATCATTCCTGCATTCCCCCAGAGTGCTGCACATGGCCCATGAAGGAATTACTCAAGAAATGTTTGTTGAATGATTACATGAATCTTTCTCCACACTGAAGCTAGTGATCTGCTCAAAACAGATATTTCATCATTTCCTGCCCTCTACTTTGAAACATCAGTGGCTTTCCATTATCTCAAATTAAAGATCAAAATCTTTAACACTGTGAACCTCACCCGGTTCCCATCTATCCCTCCAGCCCCATTTGCTTCTCCCTTTTCCTTCCAACATCTCATGCACACTGGCCTTCCTTTAGCTCACTGCACTTGCCATACACTCTCGCCATAAGGCCTTTGCACAGGCTGTTCTCTCTGCCTGGAGCACTCTTTCCTCCCCCCACTTCCCAAGTCAAAACTTGCTTCTCCTTCAGATCCCAACTTAAGTATCAGTTCATTACCTTAGGGAAGTCCTCTGTGACCTCCTCAGTCTAGGTCAACTTCTTTTAGTTATAACAACTCAAAGAATCATGTTCCTTTCCTACAGTGCACTCACCTCAATTTGTAATTACACATTCTTTAGGGTTAATCTTTTATTCTTTGTTCCCTCTCATTAAAATCATAAACTCCAGGAAAGCAGGGACTGTGTGTTTACTGTGCCCCAACTGTGTGACTCAGTAGTTGAATGTTGACCTATGCACCACAAGGTCACAGTTCGATTCTGGGTCAGGGCACATGCCCGGTTTGTGCACTCGATCCCCAATTGGGGGGGTGGGGTGGGTGCAGGAGGCAGCCAATCAATGATTCTCTCCCACCATTGATGTTTCTCTCTCTCTCCCTCTCACTTCCTCTTTGTTTTTTGTTTGTTTAATGTTGTTAATTTTTTTTTGTTTTCTCCCTTTCCTCTTTGAAATCAATAAAAAAAATACTTTTTTAAAAACTCACTATTGAAATTCCAGAGCTTAGAAGTGTGCGTGGCATACAGTTGGCCATTAAATGGAGGAGTACATACAAATTAACATTGAGGTGAAAAAAAGCTAAATTATATCTACAAGGTAATCACAATCATGTAAATATTATTAATTTATAAAAATGAGAAATGTTGACAGAGAACCAGAAATAGTGAAATAGGGGAAAGTGGTTAAATCCTCCCTTGTGGTTTCTTTAAGGATGACAGTTAAGGCCTGGAATCGTACAGAACTGGGTTCAGGTCCTTGCTCTTCCATTTCAGAGCTACGTACACTGGCCAAGTCACTTAATCTTTTTAAGTATCAGCTCTCCCAGTGGTTAAGGAGTAAAGGTACTTACCTCAAAGGGTTGCTGGAAGGATTAAATGGAGTAATACATGTAAAGTGCTTAACACATACATAATACACTAACTAATTACTGCTATTATTTTTATCCCTGAACATATCCATCAGAATGTAAGCCTCTGAAAATAAGGAGGGCATCAAAGTCTCTGTATCCCCCACTAAAAAGATTTCGACAGGCCTATCATAGTTCTGTGTTCTACAAACATGTGCTGAATAAATGAGCCTGAATAAACTTGAAATTCATCATTTTCCTCTATCTAGATGGGCATGCGTTGAAAATAATAGACCTAGGTGAAGAATTCATTTTTCACCAATAGTCAAATTGCCAAGAGGAAAAGGATTAGAGGAGACACTTACCAGCAAGGTATCCAGAGCATCAATTAGAGTCAGAGAAAAGCTGTAAAAGGACAGAAATCCCAGCTTAGTAAGAAAATCAAACACCACATGTCAAGACTGTCCCGGATCAGTACCCAAAAACCTAACACATGAGGCACAGCAATGCCTCTGCCTATCCCACTTCCAGTCATAACAGAAAAGCCATAGTGAAAATTGCCAGGAACCTCTGACACATTTAATGCACCTGGAATAGGGGACTGATATAAGCCCAACTGTAGTTAAACATGTTGTCTATATTCTCGGGCATTCTTCTCTGCCATAGGTACACAGAATGAGATTGCAGCTAAGAGTACAGGCTTTTCCACACCTAAAAACGTATCTCACAGTACACAGGACTATATGCTTGAGAATGCTCATGTCAGTTTAGAACAGCAAAAAGCTAGAAATAACCCAAATGCACACCAGTTAAAAAGTGACTAAACTATAGTACACTCTAAGAACACAAAACTATACAGGTTGTTATCGAGTTCTTTAACAAAAAGAGTTCTATTGGCTAATGTAAAGATACTCTAATTGTTAAATGAAAAAGATGAGGTATGGAATAAGCAGTGTAGTATGTTTACTAGTATATCTGCATTTTAAAAAAGAGACATATAGACTGAAAGCAGATTAGTTGTTTGGGCTGCTGGTGGTGGAGGGTTTAACTATAAAGGGGCACAAGGGAACTTTTTAGGGTATTCTATATCTTGACTGTGATATCAGAACCTCAGAAATGTTCTACTTGTTGATTGTGATAATGGTTACTATATACTTAAAATGGGTGTATTTTATTATATGTAAGTTATGCCTTTAAAAAGTTAATCTTAGCCCTGCTGGTGTTGCTCAGTGGTTGAGCATCGACGCATGAACCAAGAGGTCCCTGGCTTGAGGTTTGATTCCCAGTTAGGGCACATGTTCATCCCCAGCAGGTGGTGTGCAGGAGGCAGCGGATTAATTATTCTCTCTCATCACTGATGTTTCCATCCTCTCTCCCTCTCCCTTCCTCTCTCTCTAAAATAAAAATTTTAAAAACATGTTTTTAAAAGTTAATTTTAAAAGATGTCTATATGATTATATAAACTGAAAATATTTATGGAAGGGTACTCAAGAAAGATATTTCCTTTATTTATACAATCTTGTACTGCTTGAAATTACCATTTGCTTGTACTACTTTTTTCAACTAAAAAACAAAAACTAACACAAATTTTGTTGATTTTACTTAACTTGTCCAGTCTTTAGCATACGCATTTGTAAAATGGAGATAAGTGTTAAGAGAATTAAATGAGATGACAAAGGTAAAATGCTTAGCACAGTGTTTAATCAATGTCAGCTTCAATTAAATGCAATGATTTCTTTATACAAAAAAAACAAGACAGAGAATTCCATCTCTGATTTTTATTCTAGTGTGAGAAAGACAAACTAGCAGCCAAGTAAAAATGATAGTATCAGAGAGTGAGAAGTGCTAAGAAGAATAAGTGGTTTGTGAGAGTGACCTGGATGGAGTGGGTAGTCAGGGAAGCTGATGCTGAGGTGACATTTTGGGCTGAAATCTCAAGAAGCAGTCAATGTGTGAGGATAATGAGGGAAGTGTGTTTCAGTTTCACTAACAACAAAGGCTCTGAAGTGTCATGGTTGGGAGAGTTACATCTCCTCCTGGGTTTGTTTGTCCACTTATAAAGTGAAGGGGTTGGGTTTTTTGACTTCCTGGAGCCCTTCCAAGGTATTCTACAACTCCAGAGATTTGTCCAAGCCCCCATAACCAGTGCCTGTTACTCTTGTAGCTGGAGTCCAAAGGTTCAGCCCACCAGGCTAATAACCCAGGCTACTCCACTTCGGGATCCAGATGGTGCTGGCCTGAATAGGGGCGGAATGGGGGCGGGGTGGGGGGGGGGGGCGAGCGGGCGGGAGGGGGTCATGGCCTCGCCCTGGCTAGGAGCTTTTCTGGATTCGGTAAGGAAACAAACCATCGAGCCACCAGTCCCAGAGTCCCACCCGTCTAGAACCGGACCTGCCAGACACCGGCCACCCCTTCGCACTACCTGCCCCAGGTGTCATGCCCGTCACAGGTGAGAGGTCGCAGCTCGTCGTAGGGAAATGCATTCTCCAGGTAGCTGTCGTAAGCGTGGTAGAACATGGCCTTGACTCGCTCCCTGATGAGGATTAGGAGAAATAAGGCGGGGGGAGAGAGGGGCAGAAAACGAAATCAAGCAGGGGAAAGGACAAGAAATAGGCGGAAAGTGGAAATCACCCCGATTCTGCCGGGAGCCCAGAGGCGGATTCCGAGCAAATGAGGGTGGGGGTCCTGGGGTAGAGGGAAAGGCAAGGAACCCGCTCTGTGCTTTCCATTCCCCTACTGCGTCAGGACAGGGAGCCTGACCGCTTCACCTGTAGTGGGCGGGGTTGGGCGCGGAGCCATCGGGGCCCGGCGCACCAAGGTGCAGTGGCAGCAGCAAGCATAAGAGGCCGAGCGGGACCAGCAGCCGGAAAGGCATAGAGCTCGGGTCCTGTCAACACCGCCGGGGCAGCAGCAGCCACCACCAGCTGCTCATCCTGGAGCCTCTGGGGTTCTTCCGGGAATCCGCGTCACTGCGCCTGCGTGCTGATGAATCAGTCACTCACTTCCGAACTACAAGCCCCAGAATGCAACTGGTAGCGGAACCGAGGCAAAGAGCATCCTGAAATATATAGTCTGGAAGGGAGGTCCACGTGTCCTAAAGACAGTGGCTATTACAGCTACTATAATTGACGTTTTAGTAACAGCATTTATTGAGCACTTATTGTGTACTAAGACTGTATGGAGCACTTAAATACATTATCATTTTTAAAAATCACTGTATTAAACATGAAGGCAGGGACTCAACATTTGTTGAGTGGATGTATCCTATCTAATAAAGAGGAAATATGCTAATTGACGTCACACCCTCACAATGATGGCAGCGCCCACAGCCACAGTGGGCGGTGCCCAGTCCCCTCAGCCCCCCAGCTGCCCAGGGCCAGCCCGAGGGATGACCAAATGACTGAACAAGCAGGCTGCGTGGGGCGACCAGGCCAGCAGGGGGGCCATGAGGGGTGACCAGGCTGGCGGGGGGGGGGGGGGGGGAGGGGCAGTTGGAAGCTACCAGGCCAGCAGTGGGGGCTGTTGGGGGTGACCAGGCCAGCAGGGGGGCAATTAGGAGCCAGCCATCCAGGATTGTGAGGGAACATCCCCTGAGGGGTCCCAGATTTGAGAGGGTGCAGGCTGGGCTAAGGGGAACCCCCCCCCCCCCCCATGCATGAATTTCGTGCTCCGGGCCTCTAGTTTATATATAAAGATGGATGAAGCATGTTCAGCCTTTTCTATTAGGCATACTGAGTTTCCCAGACCAGTTCCCTGCTCGTTGTGTAAGGTACAACTTATTTCCATTTATTTGTTCAAAGCTGCCACTCTCAAGATTTCCAGAAATGCTGTCAGTTCTAAAAATTCATGAATTTTGGGTTGGTGTTACTTTTTTAATTCTCAGCTGAGAATGTTAATTGATGAGAGAGAGAGAGAAAGAGATGGATGTGAGAGCAAAACAGCCATCAGTTGCCTCCGGTATGTGCCCCGACCCAAGATCCAACCCACAAAGTAGGCATGTGCACTGACTGGAAATCAAACCTGCAATGTTTTGGTGTATGGGATGACACTCCAACCAATCAGCCAGCCAGCCAGGGCTCTCTCTCCTGCCATTTGGGATGTGATTACATTCTAATGGTCTCTTCGGTCTCCAGTCTAGTGCATAAGTTTTCCCATCCCAATCCCCTGGACCATCTCAGTGGCTGCAACCCTGTAGAGTATCCCAGGTGAGAATGAAGACCCTGGGGCACTATAGTGTTCAGAAGGTTTGGAACACATTTTTCCATTTTCCTTCTTGCAAGTTCCCAGAGATTGGTCATCGTTTTAGACTACAGCAACACTCATGACTTTGGACAGTGTGATGTGCAATAAAATCAACCCTGGATTTGAAGTGAGACCTGGACTTCAATTCCAACCTCAAGTCCATGTAAAGCCTCTAAATGTGACCCTCAATATTGCCTCTCCCTCTCCGGACCCAGCTTCCTCATCTATAAAATGAGAGGTTTGAACAAATGGACCTCTGAGGTCCTTGAACTCGAGCTTTCCATGATACTAGTGTAGTAGGCAGTTAGGTATGAGCAGAGCAGGAACTGATAGGCCAGGTGCTGAGGGTCACCAGGGCCGAGAGCCTCAGGTGACTAGCAACAGGCAAAACTACAAGCCCTTGCAGACCACTCTCTTAAGCATTAACCCCTGGAAATAACTTCTAGGCCTTGGCTGTGTTTTGGCCCCAGGCCCTTAGGAGTAGCAAAACAAGGCAGAGCAACGTAATGGCTGACATAAGGACCAGCTGCAATGACTAAAGACCCCCTGGGGACCATCCAATTAGTGAAGACCACACCCTCAGGAGATACTGGGAAAGCTGATGAATATTTTATTGAAATCCACCCCTGTCACTTCCAGATAAAAGCCCTCAGAACTGAGGAACCTGCTGTCTCTCTATGGAGCATGTCTTTCCCCACCCTCTTCTCCTCCCTCACCCACCCACCCTCACATGCTCTTCCCCCCACCCCCCAATTTGTTTCCTGAATCCATTTCTTCTACAACTCACTCCTACTTCTGTGATATTCTAAATAAACTTTCTTTTATAGTTTGAGTCTTGGCTATGAATTCTTTCTTAGCCAGAACGCAAGTACCTAGGTTGCCGAACCAAGGTTGGGTCTGATTCCAATGGATCTAACACCTGTTTTTTCACCACTAACACTAGGATTGGCCATCCTCCCTCTTTGGTGAAAAGGTCAGATGGAAGTGGCAACTCAGTTCCTTGAGCTGGAATGCAGACAAATATGGTCTCCTTTGGTCAAGCATCCTTGAAAATATCCCTAAATGCCATCAGTTGATATGAGAATTAAAACTCTGACTTAACCCAGAGAGCTTGATGGAGTGCAGTACAGTATTAAAAGTATGGGCTTTAAATTTGAGCAGACCTGAGTTGGAATACTAGCTCCATTACCTATTAGGAGTGGCCCACCAGTTTTTCTTCTGAGCCTCATTCCTATTTGTAAAATATGAATAATACTATTATCTACCTGATGGTATTATGAGGATTTAGTTAGTTAGCTATTGCATGTAAGGTATTTGTCATAGTGCCTGGCAGAAGAGATACTAAAAAAATATTAGGATGTTTTTGGAAACTCTTCTTGAAGGTGCCAAATGGATGGAAAACTGAAACTTAGATAACAACACAGGGGCACTGTATTAGTTTCCTGTGCTACTGTAACAAATTACCACTAACTTGGTGGCTTAAAACAACAGAAATTTATTCTTTCATAGTTTTGGAGGCCAGAAGTCTAAAATCAGTTTCACTGGCCACATTCGAGATGCTGGCAGGGCCACACTCCCTTTGGAGGCTCCAGGGGAGAATCTGGCCCAGCCTCTCCAGCAAGTCCTAGAGAAGGAAATGCTGCTGGAATCCCTTGGCCTGTTCAGGGTGCATCACTCCAATGTCCACCGTCTCCTCTGTGGGTATGAGTGTCACATCTCCCTCTGCCCCTCTCTTGTAAGGACATTTATTATTGCATTTTGGGCCCACATGGATAATATAGGACAATCTCTCCGCACGATCCTTAACTTAATCACCTCTGGAAAGACCCCTTTTCCAAATAAGGTAACATTCACAGAGTCTAGGGATTAGGACCTAGTTATCTTTAGGGAGCCTTTGTTCAGCCTATCACAGGTTTCAGGTCTGGGCCTTTCCCTGCTGTGAAACTCATCCGGGGCCTAATAGTTCTCCATATGAGTCCTTAGCTTGTCTTTTTGTCTTCCATTCAAAACTCTAGTATGGATAAGATTTTTGCCCGGAGAGTAGAGTCAGGTTGCTTGGTAATGACAGGTCTCTCTCTTTTTTTTTTTTAAATAAAGCTTTATTCAGATTATTACAATTGTTTCTCCTTTTTCCCCCCATAGATCCCCTCCACCCGGTTCCCACCTCACCTTCTGCCCTTACCCCGCCCCCACTGTCCTCATCCATAGGTGTACGATTTTTGTCCAGCCTCTTCCTGCACCCTCCCCATACCTCTTTCCCCCTGAGAATTATCAGTCCACTCCCTTTCTATGCCCCTGATTCTATTATATTCACCAGATTATTCTGTTCCTCAGGTTTTTAATTCACTTGATTTTTAGGTTCACTTGTTGATAGACATGTATTTGTTGTTCATAATTTTTATCTTTACCTTTTTCTTCTTCTTCCTCTTCTTAAAGAATACCTTTCAGCATTTCATATAATACTGGTTCGGTGGTGATGAACTCCTTTAGCTTTTTCTTATCTGTGAAGCTCTTTATCTGACCTTCAATTCTGAATGATAGCTTTGCTGGGTAGAGTAATCTTGGTTGTAGGTTCTTGCTATTCATCACTTTGAAAATTTCTTGCCACTCCCATGTGGCCTGCATAGTTTCTGTTGAGAAATCAGCTGACAGTCATATGGGTGCTCCCTTGTAGGTAATTAACTGTTTTTCTCTTGCTGCTTTTAATATTCTCTCTTTGTCCTTTGCTCTTGGCATTTTAATTATGATGTGTCTTGGTGTGGTCCTCTTTGGATTCCTTTTGTTTGGGGTTCTGTGCGCTTCCTGGACTTGTAAGTCTATTTCACCAGGTGGGGGAAGTTTTCTGTCATTATTTCTTCAAATAGGTTTTCAGTATCTTGCTCTCTCTCTTCTTCTGGCACCCCCATAATTCTGATGTTGGTACGCTTGAAGTTGTCCCAGAGGCTTCTTACAATATCTTCAACTTTTTGGGTGTTTTTTTCTTTTTGCTTTTTTGGTCGAGTGTTTTTTGCTTCTTTGTATTTCAATTCTTTGACTTGATTCTTGCATTCCTCTAGTCTGTTGTTGGGTCTCTGTATAATATTTTTTATTTCAGTCAGTGTATGTTTAATTTCTAGTTGGTCCTTTTACATATCTTCGAGGGTCTCGTTATATTTATCGGCCTTTTCTAGGATATTCTTGAAAAGCCTTATAACCGTGGTTTTGAATTCCTTATCCAGTTGTTTGTTTTCCTCCATTTCTTTCGTTTGTGATCTGTTTTTTTGTTGCCACATTTTCACTGCTTCCCTGAGTTGGTAGGGTAGCTTTGTGTGCTAGGTTTCCTATATGGCCCAGTGGGTCGGCCTCCCCAGTTAACCTGAGGTGGACACTCTTGGTGCACCCCTTTGTGGACTGTGTGTACAGCCTTGTTGTAGTTAAGTCTTGATTGTTGTTGGTATCACTGGGAGGAATTGACCTCCAGGCCAGTTGGCTGTGAAAATCAGCTGTGTCTACACTGGGAGAAGTTCGGTGCTGGAGACAGCCTATAGGGTTAGACTTGCCAAATTGCAATAGCCTCTGTGCTCAGCTTGGAAGGGGTGGAGTCTCATGGCAGAGCAGACAGTCTTGGCTTCCTGTTAGCCCTGCCCTTGCGCGTGCGTGCCTCCAGACCTTAGCCTTCCCTGGCTCCCGAGAGTCCAGATTCCCCCCGCAAGAGCATGGGTCCCCAGGGGCTCACCTGGAACTGGGGTTCAGTGCAGTCAGAACTGGGTTTCAGTGCAGTCAGGAGCTTCCGACTCCCTTCTGCTAGGGAAAGCCTGTGGCAACCTCCGCAGTCTTTGTGCACACTGGTGCGCGCGCCTCCAGACCCCTGCCGCCAGGGCTCCCCCGGGTCTCCCGCGGTTCTCTGAGTCTCCGGGTGCCTTTCTCTCTACCTGACAGTCCAGACTCCCCCTGTATGAGCCTGGGTCCATGGGGTTTCACCCGGAACTGGGTTTCAGTGCAGTCGGAACTGGGGTTCAGTGCAGTCGGGGGCTTCCTTCCCCCTCCCGCCAGAGAAAGTCAGCCAGGCTCTCAGCCACCCTTCCTCTCTGCGCGCACAAAGACCCTTTGCCGTACCTCCAATTCTCCGTGAGCTTTTCTCTTTCCTTCTAGTTGTAGAATTTCCACTCAGCCAGCTTTCCTGTGGTTCTGGATGGTGTCTGTTCTGTCTTTTGGTTGTAGTTTTGAAATTGTTGTATGAGGCAGCAGTTTAGGTGCTTAACTATGCCGCCATCTTGGTTTTCCGACATGTCTCTTTTTATGTGCAAGATTGAAATACTCATAATTTTTCTTTTTCTAGCTTGATGAAAATATGCACTTTTCAGACTTCACAGAACAAATACAACCACGGCTTATATTTTCACAATTTATGTGGTTCGTTTCATAGTTACCTCATGAGAAAAAAATATTATTTTACCTTCTGGAAAGTATTAGGACTCTTTCTTCCTGACTTCACCTCTCACTCTGTTTACTATATTGGATTCTAGAAGGTTGTAGTCCACCAGAAAAAAGTCAAACTTGAACATTTACTTATGAAGAGACTGAGTGTAAATTGCCTCTCGAAACCTTAATTTCCTGATTTGAGATGTGGAAATTGATAATAACATAAAAGTTTTCTGGGGATTAAATGGGACAGTAGTCAAAATTCTCAGTACTGTAACTGGCACATATTAAGTTCTTGATAAATATTCTCTTCCCTGCCCATTTATTCTTATTTTTTTAAATGGGGGAGTGCATTTATTAAATTATAAGTAATTATAAATTACTTCTATTTACTGAGCATCTGTCCCTAGAAATCCAAGGTGTTACAGGCAATAATTCCTGCCCTCAGAATTTGACACATAGTGTTGAACACACAGCAAATATTCCAAAGTAGTCAAACCACAGTCTTCCTTTGAAGTGCTTGAAATTTTGATAGAAAGACATTTATTGGTGAATACTTGGAATGACAGAGTGTTCAAGTCTTCCTATGGGTCAGTACAGTTTGGAGGATGCACAGATTGTATCAATACCCAAGGTCAATACTCTTAGACTCTGTGCTGAGTGGAACAAGCCTTGGACTAGTGATCAGAAGCCTTAGGTTCTATTATAGGTTTAGCCACTATCTCCGTGTGATTTTAGGAGTCACTTTCCTTTGGGGAGGGGGGGAGGTTCAGTTTCCATATCTGGAAAATGAGTGCATGGGATTCTCTCTCAGCACAAGGAAAATATTAACAGATTCATACAGAATTATTGCAAAATAAAATCAGAAAACAGAATTCAACACACATTCACTGCAGAAATTTTCCCCTAGAAACAATCATAAAGCAGAACAAAATGGTTGGATAACACTACAAGTGAAATTTGACTATTTCCAAATGAATCATATCAGTAATGCTAATAAGAAAATGGCCAAAATGTATCAATAATAGCACGCATTTATATAGCATTTACGATGTTCCAGACACTGTTCTTAGTACTTCACATATATCAACACCATTAATCCTTTCCAAAACCTTATGAGACAGCATTTTACAGATTTAAAAATTGAAGCCCAGATTTTAAAAACTGAAGGGAGGCTTAGTAATAACCAGCATCTCACACTGAATAAGTGATAGAGCCAAGATTTGGACCCAAACAATCTATAATCGACTGCACTGATAAAATTAATGACAAGTGTGGATAAAAGTCAAATACAGAATTTAAAAGAGGTGGAAATCTGACTTCTGCAGTGTCCTCTAGCTTTAGCTTCTCATGATTCTGTATTCAATATCCCCTTCCTTTTTGCTGGAAAGTCAGAGCAGAAAGTTGAATTCGCTGAAACTGGAAGCCAAGGCACTTTAACTGAGTACTCTTGACTACTTTCAGCAGGGAAATATCTGAGAAATTCTTTCCTAGCATCTGGGGATCATGCGGTTCATGTGGATTCTCCCAACTCCCAGAGCCAAGTTTACATGCTACATACTTTGGGACTGCCAAAAAATAATTAGTTTATCCATGGGAAACTTCCCATCTACTGCTTTGTAGAAATGCTTTAATTTCCCCTGACCACAGCATATGCAAACATTTAGAGCACAGACTCCTTGGTCAGAGCCCCAGAACATGCATTATAATGCTCATGTTCCAAGTGAAGTCGGACCTGTGGCCACATCTGCCTAGAGCAGTGGTTCTCAACCTTTCTAATGCCGTGACCCTTTAATACAGTTCCTCATGTTGTGGTGACCCCCAACCATAAAATTATTTCCGTTGCTACTTCATAACTGTAATTTTGCTACTGTTATGAATCGTAATGTAAATACCTGTGTTTTCCGATGGTCTTAGGCGACCCTGCTAGCGGTCGCAACGAAAATAATTTTATGGTTGGAGGTCACCACAACATGAGGACCTGTATTAAAGGGTTGCGGCATTTGAAAGGTTGAGAACCACTGGCCTAGAGGAACTTTAGCCATCCTGGGTATAGTCAGGCAAAAGTATAGAATCAAGAAGTGACCACAGATAGTCTCATAGTCTGGTCTGATGGGCTCAGAGAGGCCAAGTGGCATGCTCTAAATCCACAACTAGCAAGTGGCAGAGCTGAGATGTGAACCCGGACAGCTTTACCCCAGAGCCCATGGCCCTGGACTATACCACTTCTACTCTGCGGCCTGGGAAGAGGGAGTGGGCTGAGTAGACAGCACAACGATGCCCTGAAGGAGTTTATAGTCCAGAAGAGAAGACAAAAGGATAGAATTTGACAATGTAGCTACCATGGGAGACAAAATTTTATTGGTTTTGTGAAAATAGTGAGAGGTCACTTCTAGTTGGGTGCATCAGGAAAGGCTTTCAGAAGGAGGTGGTATCTAAGCAGGGCTTTGAAGGAGTGGGAAGGATTTGGTGAGGTCTAGAGAAAAACAGCAGAAGAGTAAAATATATGTAATAATAATTCATAAAAAGTTGTTTTATCTCCACAGTCAATTTACCACTAGAAACTTAAGGCATTTGCCACATTAACAAATTAAATATGGAAAATCATATAATTTCATTAGATAATAATAATTGAATAACTCAAAACATCTACACTAATAAAAGAGAAACATGCAAATTGACCGTACCTCCGCTACGCCCACAAGCCACGCCCACCAGCCAATCAGGAGCAAGTATGCAAATTAAACCAACCAAGATGGCTGTGGCCACAGAGCGAGCAGGAGGTTTGGGTTTCCCTGGCAATGGAGGAAGCCAAGCTTCCCACAGCCCTGGCTTGCCCTGGCCTCCACTCAAGGCTACAAAGTTTCAATTGTAGAAGATAAATAAATCCCAGATACCAGGGCCTCCACTTGGGTCGCCAGGGGGCATGGCCAGCCTGAAAACCACCACAGGCCCCTTGCCCAGGCCGCCCCATGCCCCTAGGGAACTCCCACCCTGATCCGGGACACCCTTCAGGGCAAACCAGGCGGCCCCCACCCATGCACCAGGTCTCTATCCTATCTAATAAAAGAGTAATATGCAAATTGACTGTCACTCCAACACACAAGATGGCTGCCCCCATATGGTCAAAGATGGCTGCCCCCATGTGGACACAAGATGGTCGCCACAAGATGGCCAGCAGGGGAGGACAGTTGGGGGCGACCGGGACTGCAGGGAAGGACAGTTGGGGGGGACCCAGGCCTGCAGGGGAGGGCAGTTAGGGGTGACCAGGCCTGCAGGGGAGGGCAGTTAGGGGCAATCAGGCTGGCAGGGGAGCAGTTAGGCATCAATCAGGCTGGCAGGGGAGTTGTTAGGGGGGGTGATCAGGCTGGCAGGCAGAAGCAGTTTGGGGCAATCAGGAAGGCAGGCAGGTGAGCAGTTGGGAGCCAGCAGTCCTGGATTGTGAGAGGGATGTCCCAGATTGGAAAGGGTGCAGTCTGGGCTGAGGAACACACACCCCCGTGCACGAATTTCGTGCATCAGGCCCCTAGTTTACTATAAAAGCTTAGCAAACTATAAGGAATATAGTCAACTAGAGGCTCAGTGCATGAAAATTCATGCACTGGAGGGGTTTGGTCCCTCAGCCCGGCCTGCCCCCTCTCACAGTCTGGGAGCCCTCAGGGGCGGGAGGCAACCCGGCAATAAGGGGAAGGCAATGCCCCATCACACCTCTGCTACTGCCACTGCCACTGCCAGCAGCACAAGCTTTGGCTGGCCCTGGTTACCTGAGCCTCGGGTGGCCCTGGGTGGCTGGAGGGATGAAGGGACTGGGGGACTCTGGAGGCAGGCACGCAGAGCACCTGGGCCTGCATGAGGGCTGGCCCAGCCTTGCTGCACGCCTGCAGCCCCAGCGGGGCTGAGGGGACTGGGCACCGCCATCTTGTGGCTGTGGGCACTGACATCTTTAAGGGCGTGGCAGTCAATTAGCATATTCCCTCCTTATTAGCTGTGAGCGCCGCCATCTTTGAGGGTATGGAAGTCAATTAACATATTCCCTCCTTATTGGCCTTGGGCACCACCATCTTTGTGACGTGGTGAGGGTCAATTAGCATATTTCCTCTTTATTAGCTAGGATAATATTGTAGTAACCATGTATGGTGTCAGATGGATACTAGACTTATTGGGGTAATCACTTCATACGGTATATAAATGTCTAATCACTGTGTTGTATACTTGAAGCTAATAGATATCATCTATAATTAGAAAATAAATTAATTTTTTAAGACTCGGGAAACTAAGAATAAAAGGAATCTTCCTTAATCTGATAAAGGGCTTATAAAAGTTATCTATTTTAAAAACATACAGAAAACATCATATTTAATGGTAAAAAATTGAAAGCTTTCCTTTTTAAACAAGGAAAATGATAAGAATACTCTCTCATATTTTCTATCATTTCTCTTCAATATTGTTCTAGAGGTGGTAGTGATAACAATAGTTAAGAAGAGCCCTAACCGGTTTGGCTCAGTGGATAGAGCGTCGGCCTGTGGACTTGAAGGGTCCCAGGTTTGATCCCGGTCAAGGGCATGTACCTTGGTTGTGGGCACATCCCCAGTTGGGGGTGTGCAGGAGGCAGCTGATCAATGTTTCTCTCTCATCAGTGTTTCTAATTCTCTATCCCTCTCCCTTCTTTTCTGTAAAAATCAATAAAATATATTAAAAAAATAGTTAAGAAGAAACTATAAAATTTAGAAAGAAAGAAATAAAATTGTCACTATATAGCAATATGATCATGCATATAGAAAATCCAAAAAAATCTATAATTATTAGAATGAATGTTTGTTAAGGCTTCTAGATAAAAAGTCAATGTAACAAAATTATCAGCATTTCTATATACCAGCAATAATCAGTTAGCACATGAAATGTCTTTTAAGTACCATTTTAAATACTATTTTAAAATATGAAGGACCTAGGGAAAATATAACAAAGGCTGGGCAAGATTTCTTTTTTCTAAAAAAAATATTTTTTTATTGATTTCAGAGAAGAAGGGAGAGAGAAATATCAATGATGAGAGTAAGTTATCAATTGTCTGCCTCCTGCACGCCCCCCACTGGGGATTGAGTTCGCAACCCAGGCATGTGCCCTGACCAGAATCGAACCGTGAACTCCTGGTTCATAGGTCGACACTCAACCATTGAGCCACGCTGGCCAGGCTGGGCAAGATTTCTAGAGAAAAACTTATAAAATTCTGACAGACACTAAAGAAGATATAAATAAATGAAGAGGTATTTGTCTATCATGAATTGGATGATTCAATATTGTGAAGATGTCAGTCTCTTCAACCTGATAAAATAGTTCTAAAGTTTATGTGTAAAAGTTCAATATACAAAAACAGCCAAGACACTCCTTTTTCTTATGGAGATATTTTTCTTTATTGAGAAACTTAAGACTTGGGTAAATCATATAAAACCAATTTTTTTTGGGGGGGGGCGAGAATAAAAACCCACGATGGAAAAAAAAAAAACAAAAAACACTTAACACTGGGCCATAGCCGAACCCAGATAATATATTCTTTTAATTGAAAAATTCTAGGTGCTTCATAATTGACCTTTTGATATAAAATGACCCATTAAATTTGAAATTTGTGGTTTTTGGTGTTGAAGTTCATAGGACAAGCTAAGAAGTCTTCAAATCTTGAGATAATTCCATGAGGGGTTATTTAGTTTTTGAATCTTTTTTTCCTTGCTTAGGAGGTAGCAGCAGCAACAGTGCCCAACTTCTGGGCAGCTTCTTTCTTGGCATGATGAGCCTGCAGAACCACCAGCCACAGCTTCATCTACCTTGGTGCAGCAGCTCAGAGATGTCGATCTCTAGAAGTACTCCAGTAATCTTTTTTTTTATGGTTTTTATTTTTATTTTTTTAATTTAATAAGTCTTTATTGTTCAGATTATTACAATTGTTCCTCTTTTTTCCCCCCATAGCTCCCCTCCACCCGGTTCCCACTCCACCCTCTGCCCTTACCTCCCCCCCACTGTCCTCATCCATAGGTGTACCCTTTTTGTCCAGTCTCTTCCCACATCCCCCACACCCCTTCCCCCTTAGGATTGTCAGTCCAATCCCCTTCTATGCCCCTGATTCTATTATATTCACCAGTTTATTCTGTTCATCAGATTTTTGATTTACATGATTTTTAGATTCACTTGTTGATAGACATGTATTTGTTGTTCATAATATTTATCTTTACCTTTTTCTTCTTCTTCCTCTTCTTAAAGAATACCTTTCAGCATTTCATATAATACTGGTTTGGTGGTGATGAACTCCTTTAGCTTTTTCTTATCTGTGAAGCTCTTTATCTGACCTTCAATTCTGAATGATAGCTTTGCTGGGTAGAGTGATCTTGGTTGTAGGTTCTTGCTATTCATCACTTTGAATATTTCTTGCCACTCCCGTCTGGCCTGCATAGTTTCTGTTGAGAAATCAGCTGACAATCGTATGGGTGCTCCCTTGTAGGTAACTGTTTTTCTCTTGCTGCTTTTAATATTCTCTCTTTGTCTTTTGCTCTTGGCATTTTAATTATGATGTGTCTTGGTGTGGTCCTCTTTGGATTCCTTTTGTTTGGGGTTCTCTGCACTTCCTGGACTTGTAAGTCTATTTCTTTCACCAGGTGGGGGAAGTTTTTGGTCATTATTTCTTCAAATAGGTTTTCAGTGTCTTGCTCTCTCTCTTCTTCTGGCACCCCCATAATTTGGATGTTGGTACGCTTGAGGTTGTCCCAGAGGCTCCTTACACTATCTTCATATTTTTGGATTCTTTTTTCTTTTTGCTTTTCCAGTTGAGTGTTTTTTGCTTCTTTGTATTTCAAATCTTCTACTTGATTCTTGTGATCCTCTAGTCTGCTGTTAGGTCTCTGTATAACATTTTTTTATTTCAGTCAGTGTATGTTTAATTTCTAGTTGGTCCTTTTTCATATCCTTGAGGGTCTCGCTAAATTTATCGGCCTTTTCTAGGAAGTTCTTGAAAAACCTTATAACCGTGATTTTGAACTCTATATCCAGTCGTTTGCTTGCCTCCATTTCTTTCATTTGTGATCTGTTTCTTTGTCTCCGCATTTTCATTGCTTCCCTGAGTTGGTAGAGTAGCTTTGTATGCTAGGTGTCCTCTAGGGCACAGTGGCTCAGCCTCCCAAATTACCTGAGGTGGACACTTTTGGTGCACCCCTTTGTGGACTGTGTACTCAGCTTTGTTGTAGTTAAGTCTGATTGTTGTTGGTATCACTGGGAGGAATTGACCTCCAGGCCAATTGCCTGTGAGGATCAGCTGTGTCTATGTTGGGAGAACTTCTGTGCTGGAGAGACCCTTATGAGACAAGACTTGCAAAATTGCAAAAGCCTCTGTGCTCAGCTTGGATGGGGCGGAGTTTCAGGGTGGAGCAGGCAGCCTTGGTTTCCCTTCAGCCCTGCCCTATGAGGCCCCTGGGTCTCAGTGTCCCTCGGTAATCGCTGCAAGCACCTCTGAGAGAAAGCCGCCCTCGAGTTTCACCCGCTGCCAGACAGTCCAGTTTCTCCCCAAATGAGTCTGGGTTCCCAGAAACTCACCTGGAACTGGAGTTCAGCCTAGTTGGGAGCTTCTCCATCCCGCTTTAGAAAGCCAGCCGCGCACTCAGCCTCCTGTGCACTCAGCAGTCAGTCTTCTCTGCGCGCGCGTTTCTCCAGACCTCTGCCTTCCGCAGCCCCCGAGTCTCAGTGTGCTTTCTCTTTTCCTGACAGTCCAGATCCCGCCCCCCGCCGAATGAATCTGGATTCCCAGAGTCTCGCCCAGGACTGGAGTTCAGCACAGTTGGGAGCTTCCGTCTCCCTCCCGCTTTACAAAGCCAGCCGCGCACTCAGCCGCCCGTCCTCTCTGTGAGCGCACGCACGCACGTCTCCGTACCTCAGCCTTTTGCAGCTTCTCTGAGTCTCAATGTGCTTTCTTCTTTCCTTCTAGTTGTAGAATTTCCACTCAGCCAGCTTTCCTATGGTTCTGGATGGTGTCCGTTTTGTCTTTTAGTTGTAGTTTTGATATTGTTGTGTGAGGCAGCAATTTAGGTGTTTACCTATGCCGCCATCTTGGTTTCTCCCTCCGGTAATCTTTCCGGCCAGATTCGAATGGATGAGTGAGAACAAATGTTCTCCCAGCATCTGCTTTTGTCCTGGGGGGATGCTTCAGCCAGCATGGAGGCATTCAGGGGCTACTGCCCCTGCACTGGACCACAGGCTGGGGTGCCTGCAGAGGCAATATGGCAAGGTGATGAGGACTGCGGAAACTGGAGGCATACTTATAAGATGCCATAGTCTGAGGAGCAGCGTGAAGTGCTAAGTTCTGCACAGCTCCGGGAACACCTCCAGGCTGGCACCTGTCGGTCAGCCCTTGCTGGGCGGCACCAGCACCACCAAAGTCCATAGCCAAGTGGTCCAACTCTCTGAGTAGTTGGAGCCAGATGGCAAAGTGTTGGATGAGGGCCAGACTGGCATATAGCACCTGGCATACCTTGGAAGCCTTGAGGTCTCCCACCTTGCTGCCAGTGTGGATTAGGTCTCATCTGTGCTAACTGGTTAGGTGTCCTCCCTGAGGTCCTCCCTGAGCCTGTGGAATTGCTGGCAGAATGTAGCCACCAGGTGCAGGCTGGCACTGTAAGATGGCATCAGCAGGGAGTGCTCTCATTCCGGCCACCCGCTGCATATACTGGTTGGTCAGGTGAGCCTTCTGCTCTTCCTTCCTCTGGGCCAGGGCGACATACAGTGGTTTGGAGCCCCTGATGCCTCCGTTCATCTAAGTGACTGACTGCTTTGGTTGCCTCCTCAGGAGATGAGAAGCAGACAAAGCCAAACCCTTTGCTTCTCTCATCCTCCAGCACTACCTTCGCACTGGTGACGGATCCGAAAGGAGAAAACTCTTTCCTTAACTTCTCATCGCCAATGGTGTCATCCAAGTTTTTAATATAGAGATTCACCCCCTGATATCGACTAATTCTCTCTTGCTTCAGCTGTTCAAATTTCCATTTTAACTCAGCCTGCTGTTCCACTGTCTTCTGTGCACAGTCTATAGCAGGCGTCCTCAAACTACGGCCCGCGGGCCACATGCGGCCCGCCGAGGACATTTATCCGGCCCGCCGGGTGCCGCTGCCTGTCCTGCTTAGCAGCCGACTCGTCCCGGGCCCGCAGTGCGCATAGGAATTTGCTCATAGTTTTTTTTTGAAACTAAAGTCTGGCCCTCCAACTGTCTGAGGGACAGTGAACTGGCCCCTGTTTATAAAGTTTGAGGACCCCTGGTCTACAGAAATGACTTTCCCACTTATTTATTTTCCATTCATCTCTTCTACAGCCTTATTGGCATCCTCATGTTTTTCGTAATTCACAAAGCCTCTGGATTTCCCACCGGGATCTCTCATCACCTTGACACTTAGGGTCTTACCAAACTGGCTGAACAGCTCTTTCATACGCTCTTCATCCACTCCTTCCCCAAAGTTTTTGATATACACATTGGTCAACTTGGCTTTGCTTCAAGCTCAGCTTCCTGCTCTTTTCCAGACTTGCATCTGCCCACAAACACTTGGGCGGTCCTTGGGCGCAGGCCATTCATCTTCTCGATAGCTTTGTCTGCAGCCTCTTGGGTCTCAAAGTGAACAAAGGCATAACCCTTCTCTTAAGCCATTCTCTTCACACATCACCTTGCAGGACACAATGTTTTTGTTAGGTGTGCTCTGAAAGGAGCAGGGCCAAGAGACGTGAGCGTTTAAGAAATTTCATTGCGCACTCTCATAGCGGGCTGAGACCAGTGTGTTGGTGTCAGCGGCGAGGGGATGGTTAGGTTCTCTTATATAGGGTAAAAGTATGCCTTGTAGGGTCAGGCTGTGGGTGCGCAAGTTGGTCAAGTGGAAGGGAGGAGAGTGCACTGGTCAGTCAAGCGGAGAGGAGTTCTTATCTTGCTTCTGCAGATGCAGACCCTCTGCCCCAAGCTAGGGGAAAAGCAGGAGAGACTAAGGGTAGTTCACCCTACCAATGTCCAAAAGCAGAAAAAGTACCACAAAGTGCCTTGCTATCTATCAATTTGTCCAAGTTCTTGATGAAGATCTTTCCCACACCAGATTTTCTCAAAGAGGAATCCCTCATGTTGCAGATTGGCTTTCCCTGAATCACATCCAAGTTCCTAGCATTCAAGGCCCGCTCAGTGTTAGTGGCTGGGAGTTGAGGTAGGTGCTCAGCGTCAGTGGCTGGAAGTTGACGTAGGTGTAACCCTGGAAACGGCAGGTGATCGTGTCGCGGCAAGCCTGGATGGACAGCACAGGGCCCGCAGGCTGACCTTTTCGCACAGCCTGGCCTCGGTGACCTCGGAGTGCAGGCAGCCACGTACAGGGAGGCCAGGGGGTAGCTGCTGGCTGCAGCGTTCATCTCCCAGCCCCCACCACCCCCAGGCCCACCAGGAGGACTTATTACAGGGACCACACGGGACGAAAGGGGATCTTCCCGGAGCCGGGCCGCGCTGGCCCTCGGGCGGGCGGCAGAGCGGAGCTCAGAAGCGGGCGCAGGCTCGGAAGCAGGAGGGCACCTCGGAGTTCCGAGTTCGGCGCGGCTGGCTCCAGGCTGCAGGGCCGCAGACAAAAGGCTCTCAGAAACAATGCGGCCCCTCCTGGGAGTTTGTAATTTTCAGCTGTCTGAAGCTCCAAATTTCCAAAATAAATTTATTAAAATGGGGACTTCCCTCTAAATTACAAGAAAATCTTAAAGAACCAACCAAACGGTGCCCACGCGGCCTCCTGGGCACGCGTTTCTCTTCAAATATAGGCTTTTGGCGGCTTAAGATGACAGCAGCTAGTGAGGGGGGACACAAAATTAGTGGTGCGGGCTCGGTCAGCCTGGGCCACGCGCGCAGCCACCTCCACGCAAGGCCGCCAAGGGCAGCGCGGGGCGGGGGCGGGGCAGAGGCACGTGGACGCGCGCGGCTCACCACAGACGATGGGGACGACAGACAGACGGGGTCCGATGGATGCGGGGTGGGGAGGGGGGCAGGCGGCGGCGGCGGCTGCAGCAGGTACAGGCAGGCTGCAAAAGTGACTTCCCCGCGGGTTCTCCGAGGAGGATTCCCTTCCCTTCCCTTTTTTCTTTCTTTTCTTCCTTTCCTTCCTTTCCTCTCCTTTCCCTCCCTCCCTTCTCTCTCTCTCTCTCTCTCTCTCTCTCTCTCTCTCCCTCCCTCCCTCCCTTCTCTCTCTCTCTCCCTCTCTCTCTCTCTCTCTCCCCCTCCCTTCTCTCTCTCTCTCTCTCTCTCTCTCTCTCTCTCCCCCTCCCTTCTCTCTCTCTCTCTCTCTCTCTCTCTCTCTCTCTCTCTCTCTCTCCCCCTCCCTTCTCTCTCTCTCTCTCTCTCTCTCTCTCTCTCTCTCTCTCTCTCTCTCTCTCTCGTTTTTATCATTTTCTCTTTAGGCTACTGAGCCGGAAAGTGGCAGGGGCTGCGGCAACCCAGAGCAGAGAGAGCCAACCAAGACACTCTTGAAGGACACAGTGGGAAGACTTATCTGTAAAGATATACCTATACTAACTGCGATAACGTGGCATTGGTGCAGGGAGGGAAAACCAGGCCACAGGAACAGAATAAACACATTTACTGTAAGTCAGAGATGCCACTGAGATCATTAAAGAGGAGCACACTTTCCATAAGCAGTGCTGGCACAATTGGATATCCACGTAAGAGAAACTAGTCATGACCTCTACCTCTCACCATACACTTAAAGGTGAAAGACAAAACTACAAAGCCTTTGAAGATAAATAGGAGAATGTCTTCTCGTTGCTCCCTGGGTTACCCTAGTCAACTTCCAGCCACTGAGGCTGAGCAGGCCTTGAATACTATGAACTTTGATGTCATTAAGGGAAAGCCAATCCACAACACATGGTCTCAGAGGGATCCCAGGGTAGAGAAAGATTTCTTAAACAATGTTAATGTAAAAACATTCAGACCGGTAAAGAATGTGAGGTTATTTGAGCCAAACTGTCGACAATTGCCCGGAAGCAGTATCTCAATGGATTGGGATGATGCTCCAGAGAATGGTGGTTTTTCATCTAATTTTAACATTACAATCAAAGGAGGAGACCTAGGTAGGTTACATGAAATCCACTGGTGATAGATTAGAGAGGTGGGAGAAATCAAAGGGGTGGGGGAACCTCTGGGATTGGATAAAAAGTAAAATGATAGACACATACTTAGGTGGGTGCAGGATAGTAAACAGTCAACAATTAACATGATAACAATAACAACAAAGGACTTTGTGATATCTGTCCTGGCGCCCAGGCACCTTAGGCTGTGCCCCAAGGGGTCCGGAAAAAGGGAAGTTACAGCTTACCCAGACATTTCAAGGATATGTTATCATAGATGCAAAAAGACATGCTCGGTTAAGGTAAAGGTTGACCTTGTCAGTGAAGATACCAGCCTAGGATGAAACTCCCCACCTTACTTGCCGAGCCTGAGGGAGGGCCGGCAAAGGATAAAGAAGACAGACAAAGAGAATAAGCTGGGTCTAGGACTCTAGGTGGATCTTCTGTGCGAGACTGAGACCACAGAACAGATCCAGACTGCAAGCTGATGCTTTATTTTATAGTCAGAGGTAAACAAGGTAATTTACAATGTTCTTGTAAGTTTCACTTGTTTTGGCAGCACTTGCTGTACCTCCCACAGCCCATTAGCTACCCAGGAAAGATCTAGGGAGCAGTCGCAAGATCAAGCTTAATGTGCCCTCTAAGCTGGGACTTGTTTGCGGCTTTGCCAGCAGGTCAGATCAAGGCTTAACCCTGTAACCGCTCCCTACAACTTTAACTGCTTTTAGTTACAGTTTAACTTCAGACCATCCTTTGTGGTTACTTTAGGTCTCTGAATTTGCAAGACTGTCATGCAGGTCTTCCCTGAGCTTGTCAGGTTGGCATGTGGCCTCTTTCATCCACAAGGTACAAAAAGCATGAACCAATGGAAAAGATTGGTAAAATTGGGAACTTCTTAAATTAGGAACTTCCGTGTGTGCCATGCCTAAAAACAAGATAAATGAAGTGAAGAGATAACATTTATGTGCTCTGTGCTCAGGAAACCAGGAGGAACAGATTTGGCTGAGAGTGAAATACCTGGGAAGATAAGTCTGGAAAGATAGGCAGAAGTCAAGTCTGGAGTACCGGCTGGGCAGGCAAGAGCTGGAATCATCCCGACTTTATGAGGCTTCTTAAATTGGGTTGTGTTAGTGTCCACAGGGGAAAATCTTGGGTAAGATTTAAATTTTACTTAGTGTCTACCCTCCATTCTTCCTGCTGCAGGATCAGTTCTGTTTGCTGCCCCCAAACCAAATTCCTTTCTTATCTCTCCCACACACCAAATGTGTACTGTGTTCTGAAACTTTGTATGAGTCACCTCAATTATCTTCATAAGACGGTCTAAGAATTAAGAAAGCATATTTTGGAGCCAACTCACCTGGGTTTGAGGCCCAACTGTGTTTTTTGCTAGTTGGGTCAGTTCACTGTTCTGTGCCTCTGTGTCCTCATCTGTAACATGGGAATAATGGCTGTTTTTCATATTTTCCATAGGACACTAGTGAGAATAAAACACACGCACTCTGCTTACTTAATACTGTGCCCTGCACACTGTAAGTTCTCAATACGAGTTATTGTTATTCCACATCCTAAGGGGAGGTGATCTCTGGACCACACTTTGTTGGTATCTGAGTTGGGTCCTGCTTGGTTAAACTGTGTATCTTCAGTAGCTAGCAGGAGAGGGAGAGGGCTGGTTCTCTGAAGCTCAGCTGGGCTCATTGCCAGTCCCTGGCTCAGCTTGGCTCCCCGATAAGGCCTCTCCTCGCTCACTGGTGCTGCGAGCCACTGGCCCTGCTCAGTTTCCTGTCTCCCTTATCTTCCCCGAGCATGTGCTCTCTGGTGTGGGAAAAGCCACCACTTGCTTCCTTCCCTTTGCTCAGTGGGACGCTCATTCTTTAGCTCTCTGTCAAATCTCAGCTGCTGGCCCTGTTCCCACTCTGCTCTGTGGATATCTGCCCCTCGGCCACCCAGGCAAGATGCAGCATAGGCTCTGGCTCCAACTGCAGCATTTCTCTTCTCTTCCCTATCCCCAGCCCCTTTCACCAGCTTCCCTATCCCCAATACTCTCCACTCTCCCTGTACCCAATCCCATACCCCCTTCCTCTTTGAGTTAGGCAAGTTACTTAAAGTTTCTGGGCTTTACTGACCTCATCTGTAACATGGAAAAAATGATCCTTGTGCTCTCTGCCCCAGAGGAATTGAGAAAGGACTAGCATGAATTTTGGGCATGTTTTATATTATGCATAACATAAATACTCAAGCATGTTGGATGTATATATTCAAAAATATATTAATGGATTGTGATCTCCCAAAATTTTTGAGATACTACGTGGTGATTAAAATTATAAACTTTGGCATCAGAGATACATGGGTTCAAATTATAGCTTTTGCTGTGTGACCTTAGGTAAGTCATTTACCCTCTCAGAGCCTCCGTATCTTTATTAGTGAAAAGGATGTTAATGAAACCCATCTCACAGGGCTGGCATATGGAAAAGTGAGATCATTTGTGTAAAGAGCTTAACACTGTCTCAGCCCATGATAAATGTTAACTATAATAATGTTGTCTCTGCTATTTGACTTTCAGGGCACTGGATTGTGAGGAGGGTGCCTGGGATAACAACTCAGATAATGACAAAGGGTGGTCCCTTCAGAGATCATCTCCCCCTTAGGGCATGGAATAACAATAACTTGTATTAAGAATTTAAAACGTGCAAGGGGTTGCTATTGCCACCTTGACCATAACAGATCTTAGCTGATGGAAAAGACCTCTCTGTAACTAGCTCTGTGGATGGTGGTGTGGCCCCTACTTAACTCCAGTTAACCAGGCCCTACCTTCATAGATCAAAGACTCACTACACTCAATTTCAAATTGGTTCAATCATATACTTTATCACCCTCTGTCCCAAAGCATGTTTCAAGCACTCAAGGAAGAAAAAAGGCAAAGCAAAAAGATGCACAAATTAAGAATCAGCAAAACCAAAATGAAGTGCCATTTTGCACCCAACCTTCTGACAATACCAAGAGTTAGCAAGGGTTTGGAGCAAGGCCATGCATGTGCACTACTGGGAATGTAAATTGGCCCAAACATTTTGTAAAATAGTTGGGCAGTATCTAGTAAACTTGAAGATGCAGATACCCCATGACTCAGCTATTCCACTTCCAAGTTTGTACCTACAAAGATTCTCCCACAAATACACAAGAAAACATGTACAACAAGCATGTCAAACTCGTGGTCTGTGGGCTGCATGCAGCCCACAATGAATATTTTTGCAGCCCAGCCAAGGTAATGGTATGTAAGAAACATTTTAATAAAAATTTTGTAACTTAATTTTTATAATACCCTATTATACATAATTATTAATAATGAACTACAACATTCACTAATGACTGACTGCTATAATCTTGTTGCATTCATTTCCCTTACATGCCTTACTGAGCACCATTTCTCTCCACTAATACTAGCAGCGAATATTTTAGCACCCGGTTGCCATGTCATTAGTCTTCTACTGACTTGTTTGGTGTGCCCAACAGGAAATATTTCGCTTTCAGAGAACCAAAAAAATAGATTTATTTGCATAAAGCTTATTAATTTGTGCAGTTATTCAGTGTCTGGTAAGTTAATGTTCAAGAAAAAAATATTTTTATTAAAATGTTCTAATATATATATATTAGATATTAGAGGCCTGGTGCACGAAATTCGTGCATGGGTAGGGTCCCTATGCTTGGCCAGTGATCAGGGCCTATTGGGGCCTTCTCGCTGCAGGCTGGGGCCTTCCTTCATTCCACACCGCCCCCTGGTGATTATTGCATGTCATAATGAGTGATAGAACTCCCGGTCTCCCAGTCGAGCTCCCACGGGGACACTTTGTATATTAGCCTCTTATATATATACTAGAGGCCCGGTGCACGAATTTCGTGCACAGGGGGGGCGGGGTGTCCATCAGCCCAGACTGCACCCTCTCCAATCTGGGACATCCCTCTCCCAATTCAGGACTGCTGGCTCCCAACTGCCTACCTGCCTGCCTTCCTGATTGCCCTAACTGCTTCTGCCTGCCAGCCTGATCACCCCCTAACAACTCCCCTGCCAGCCTGATTGATGCCTAACTGCTCCCCTGCCAGCCTGATTGCCCCTAACTGCCCTCCCCTGCAGGCCTGGTCACCCCTAACTGCCCTCCCCTGCAGGCCTGGGTCCCCCCCCAACTGTCCTTCCCTGCAGGCCCAGTCACCCCCAACTTCCCTCTTCTGCCGGCCTGGTCACCCCTAACTGCCCCCCCTGCAGGCTTGATCGCCCCCAACTGCCCTCCCCTGCTGGCCATCTTGTGGTGACCATCTTGTGTCCACATGGGGGCAGCCATCTTGTGTGTTGGAGTGACAGTCAATTTGCATATTACTCTTTTATTAGATAGGATAGAGACCTGGTGCATGGGTGGGGGCCGCCTGGTTTGCCCTGAAGGGTGTCCCGGATCAGGGTGGGGGTTCCTTAGGGGCATGGGGCAGCCTGGGCAAGGGGCCTGTGGTGGTTTGCAGGCTGGCCATGCCCCCTGGCGACCCAAGTGGAGGCCCTGGTATCTGGGATTTATTTATCTTCTATAATTGAAACTTTGTAGCCTTGAGCGGAGGCCAGGGCAGGCCAGGGCTGTGGGAAGCTTGGCTTCCTCCATTGCCGGGGGCAACTCAAGCCTCCTGCTTTCTCCAGCTCCGTGGCTGCCACCATTTTTGTTGGGATTTACTTATCTTCTATAATTGAAACTTTGTAGCCTTGAGCGGAGGTCAGGGCCGGCCAGAGCAGGTGGGAAGCTTGGCTTCCTCCATTGCAGGGGAAACCCAAGCCTCCTGCTCGCTCCATGGCTGCAGCCATCTTGGTTGGGTTAATTTGCATACTCACTCCTGATTGGCTTGTGGGCGTGGCTTGTGGGCGTAGCGGAGGTATGGTCAATTTGCATGTTTCTCTTTTATTAGTGTAGATATATAGATATCTTTATTGATTTCAGAGAGGAAGGGAGAGGGAGAGATAGAAACATAAATGATGAGAGAGAATCACTGATTGGCTGCCTTCTGCACATCCCCCACTAGGGATCAAGCCCGCAACCCAGGCGTGTGCCCCTGACCAGAATCGAATCTGGACCCTTCAGTCCACAGGCTGATGCTCTATCCACTGAGCCAAACTAGCCAGGACAAAATGTTCTATTATTTTATGTTAATGATTACTCATTTATTTCAGCCCTTTGTATTCAGCATGTCTCCATCGAAATAAACCTACGTTTCTATGAAAATTGAAGCTTTTGTTTTATTGCGGCCCACATAAACTTAAATCTTGTTTATTTGACCCGTGTTAGCCTTTGAGTTTGACATGCTTGATGTGCAAGAATGCTCATAACGCCCTAACCGTTTTGGCTCAGTGGATAGAGCACCAGCCTGCGGACTGAACGGTCCCAGGTTTGATTCCAGTCAAGGGCATGTACCTTGGTTGAGGGCACATCCCCAATAAGGGGTGTGTAGGAGACAGCTGATTGATGTTTCTCTCTCATCGATGTTTCTAACCTTCTATCCCTATCCCTTCCTCTTTGTAAAAAATCAATAAAATATATTTTTTAAAAAAAGAAAAAAGAATGCTCATACTAGCACTGTTTGTAATAGCAAAAAACTGGGAAAAAAACTTTAATGACTAACAATAGGAGAATGAATAAATTGTGGCATACTTATAAAAAGGCATAGTATAAAGCAGTGGAGATTAATGGAGCTACACATAATGACAAGGATGAATTTTATTAATATGTCAGGTGAAGCAAGTTACATAGGAATTTGTGCACTTCAATACCATTTATAGAAAATTCAAAATATGCAAAATACTCTATATTGCTTAGAGCAGGCATCCTCAAACTACAGCTCGCCGAGGACATTTATCCGGCCCTCCTGGTGCCGCTGCCTGTCCTGCTTAGCAGCCGACTCGTCCCGGGCCTGCAGTGCGCATAGGAATTTGTTCATAGCTTTTTTTTTAAAACTATAGTCCGGCCCTCCAATGGCTGAGGGACAGTGAACTGGCCCCCTGTTTAAAAAGTTTGAGGACCCCTGGCTTAGAGATATATACATGTGTAGTATAAGTATATAGAAATGTAAGGGAATGAAAACTAGCAATTTATGACTAGTGGTTACTTTGATCATAGAGGGGAGAGATGTGCAATTGAGGAGGAGTACACTGGAGGTTTCAATGGATAATATTTCATTTCTTATGCTGGGTGGTGGGGACATGTATGTTTGTAATAAAATTCTTCAAGCATGAAATAATTCTTCACATATAAAATATTTCATAATATTTTTTTTATAAAAGGCAAGACTATAATTGGCATTGATTTAAGTGCTTCCACTTTTCTTGAGACCAGGAAAACAAGGCCCCAGTTCTTTTGAGTAGACCATTTTGGTAAGCTGGGGAAAAAAATACCGTGATGTTATTTCTAAGCTAGTTTGCAACAACTAGGAGGTGAGCATGGGCATTCTTGCATATAATCAATTTAGAGAATAGGAACCTGGTATGTGTCCAAGATTTGCCCCAATTCCACTATGACATCAACTCTCCCTCCAAGAAACAGTGTATAGAATAAAAAGTTAAAATCTCCCCCAAGCCCTTTCTCTCTAATCCCATTCCAAAGAGATCATTTCTATTGAAAGAATCCTTCCAGACATATACACATCTGTGAAAAATTTTAAACTAAAAATAGATGGAATTATGCTATATGTATTTGCCACACTTCCTTTATTTACTTATCAATGGCTCATTTCAGTACATCAGCTCATAATGATCTGCTACTCTCTTCTGCAATAATTTATTACTTAAAATTTCTATTTTTAATTCAACAAGAGACACATGATCACATTCTACATGCAAAATTTTCCAACTATAGAGATAGAGGGATAAAACCCTTCACAAATTAGAGTGCAAAGCCTTCACAAGATTGCCACACCTAACACACACATACATACACACACACACATTCTTAGTCTCAGGCCCCTCCCTGGAGGTAAACCACTGCTATATATACGGTATGTCCTTCCAGATTCACTTACTCCCATAAAGAAATAGATTGTTTAGTTGTGGTGTGTATGGTTGACATATAAATAGTTCCAAATTGAACATAACGTCCTGCAACTTACTCTTGGAGATTTATGCACATACTATCTCATTCAGTCATCCATTAGCTGATATTTATTAAAATACTAGAGGCCTGATGCACAAAATTTGTGCACTAGTAGGCCTTCCTTCCCCTGACTGCCGGCACCAGCTTTCCTCCAGCGCCCGGGGCCTGGGCTTCCCTCACAGCCCCAGCTTCGTCTGGAAGGATGGAAGGATGTCAGGAAGGATGTCCGGTCTAATTAACATAGTACACTAATAAGATTGTGACTTCAGTTTAAAAACTATTGCTTTAAATAACCAATCCTCTATTGAGAATTATATTGGTCATAATTATCTCCAAATACAAATAAATGAGCTGCTCTATACTCATGTTGTGACTACTGGTATTTCTGAGTGCAAGATCCCTGATTGTGTAATTACTATTTTCTTCAAATTCTTATGAAAATGTAGCCAGCATGCCGGAAAACAATTCTAATACCACCGTGAGGCATAAACTTTGGGCAAGTCGCTGAACTTCTCTGGACCTCGATCTCCCAAATAGTAACCTGCTGGTCCCTACACCCTCGAGTCTGCTCTAAGTTGAAAACAGATGCCCCACCCCCTGACTCAGCGAGGGCAGGACTTCTGGAAGCCCCTGCTCCCCCTTTTCCGCCTTTCCCGGTTCCTCAGAAGCGGTTTAGGGAAAAGGGAAAAGGCAGGTCTGGGCAGGAGAATTCGGTGCAGGGCGGGGCCGGGGGCGGGCAAGAGGAGGCCGGCCCCCTAGTAGGAAATGGGCCTGGGTTGGAATAACACTTTAAAGGCCTGACGCCCTCTTCCTCCTCCCATCCCCTGGTCACCTTCCAGCTCCTCCGTTCAGCTTTCTCTCCTCCCAGGCGGTCCTCACTCCACTAGGCTGCAGTCAGTGGGAGCCCCCAGCCTGCCAAAGCTAGGAGTACAGGTGGGATCAAGGTCCCAGGATGTTGAGAACATTACTGCCACTGCTGCTTCTACTGACTCTGCCCGGCGGGGCCCTTTGTATCCAGGAAACTTCCGATGGTGAGTGGGGGCCCGAGGTGGAGGGGAAAGGAGGTCACATCCCAGCCTCCGAATGGTTCTGTCCGGGTACGTGGGCTAGACCAGAGGAGAGCTTATTCACAGAGTCTGTATTGTAGCCTGCTGGATCTCTCTATAGGGCAGGCAGGGCTCTGGGGACTGGTGTGTGTTCCAAAGACAGGTGAGAGGAGGGAAGACGGAGGAGGCTAGTGGTGGGGGTGGACAACACTAGAAAGATGGGAAAGGGGCTGGTAGAAGCGTTGAGGGAATTAGCCTCAGGGAGAGGGGATGGGGTGAAGTCTGGAGAAGGAGAGCTGAGCGTGATGGTGGATGGGGGTGAATCTAGGGAAGATGGGAAGACACCCAGAGATGAGATGAGAAATGAAAAGAATTGGAGGATGTGGAGAACTGAAGGAATACTTGGGGAAAGAATGGGGCTGAGATATGTGAGGCAGAAAAGGAGAATAGAGAAGGTGGAGGAAAACTGGGGACAGTTGGTGAGGTGAAGCTGGGGAAAAAGAAGCTGTGGTCAGCGGGAGAACTCAAAGGAGATCAGAAGTGGGGTAAGCACAGAAGGGGAGTTATTACCCTTCATTGCAATTGCACAGGGCCTCTTCTTTCTCCCACAATCTCTATAGCTTTAGTGTCCCCTTCTGAGAGGGAGTGAATAATAACCAGAATTCAATGAGTGTTCACTATGGTTAATGCATGTGTTGCCTCATTTAACCCCCACAAAATCTCTACAAGGTAGAGATTAATGTAATATTATCTCCATTTCACAGAGGAGGAGACAGGGGCACACAGCAGTTAAGAACCTTCTAAGGTTATCCACACAGATGTTCCTACTCACACCTGCAGACACAGAGCACTTCTCAAATGCAAACGTGGTCACAACACACCCACACGCATAGATTTGCAACCCCAGACTCATTCCCTCCTCAGACATTTTCTAGGCACCAAATCTGTGCCAGGCCCTTACTAGGTGTAGGAGGTAGAGACAACCAGATATGAATCTGTAGCCTAGAGGAGCCCATTGTAGCCTGTGTGTTTGCAGACTGTTATGTGGAATCTCCGATCATTGAAACAGGTCCACTGTCTGGAAGGATAAAGAGAAGAGGCCTCAGTAAAACTCCTCCAAGGAGAGAACAACCAAGTTGGGTCTTGAAGCATGAATAGAAGTTTGCCAGGGAGCAGAGCAACCCAGACATGCTATTTACATGTCAGTCAAAAGGCAGCATGAGAAGTTTAATATAGCCACGCACTGGGAAGAGACTGAAAAGGGCAGCAGGGGCCTGGTCCCCTTAAAATCCACGCTAAAGACTTTGGACTTGATTCTGTAGACAGATATCCTATAAGGAGTCAGTATAGCTGGCTGACTGAGAATGCTAGACTCAGACTGCTTGCATTCAAATCCTGGCTCGGTTATACCATTTTAGCCTGTTTCCCATATGAACTGGGGTTAATAATAGTAGCTACGGTATTAAGTTAAACGGAGGAAGGCACAAATAATATATTTGTGTACAGTGCCCAGGTCATAATAAGCCCAATAGCTATTATTATTATTGTTGTTGTTATTGATAGGGGAGTGTGTCACTGGAGGACTTTACATTTTTTAATTTGTTGTTAGTCCTCACCTGAGGATGTTTTTTCCATTGCTTTTTTTAGAGAGAGTGGAAGGGAGAGGGAGAGACAGAGAGATGTGAGAGAGACATAGCAATTGGGTGCCTCCCGCATGCTTCCTGACCAGGGCCGGGTGTTGAGCCTGCAACGAAGTACATGCCCCTGACAGGAATCGAACCTAGGATGCTCAGTCTACGGGATGATGCTCTATCCACTGAGCCAAACCAGCTAGGGCTCACTGGAGGATTTTAAGCAGAAGGACATAATCTTATTTCGGGTCAGGTGGAGATCAGATTAAAAGGGATGAAACTGAAAAAGGAGGGGCAGGGGTATGAGGAAAGAAGTTACTACCCCAGTCCCTATGAGAACCAATGAGGCCTGAAGCAGGGCAGTGGCAGAGGGGACAGAATTGGGATTTTTATTGTAGGTCAGGAATTTTTGACCAGCTGGAAATGAGGAGGAGGGGGTGAGAGAGAAGGGAGATCAGAGTGCGTCTTCCACTGACTGTCTGGCCTACCCTCAGGCAAGTGGCTTCTCCTCTTCTGGCCTGTTTCCTCATTTGTAAAATGAAGATAATAATCCCTGTCCTACCATCTTGGCAGATTTACTGTGAGCATTAAATGGGAAGAAGGGTGGGAGGACACTTTGTAGTTTATGAAGGGCCGAGAAGGTGGGCGGCCGGCTTCTGGATACGGGGTTAACTACGGCTACTCGGCTACTCGCTGACCCATTCCACGCCAGCCCCTCTCAGGCCAGCCAGGGACCAACGCACTAACTTCCACCCCCCAGGCCCTCAGAACCTCCACATGCTCCAGATCTCCTACTTCCCAGACCCTGGTCAAGTTTTGTACCAAGGCAACGCGTCGCTGGGGGGGCAGCTGACGCACTTGCTGGAAGGCCAGGACTCCAACATCACGATTCGTCAGCTGCATCCCTTGCAGGAGCCCCAGAGCTGGGCGCACACAGAGGGAAGTGTGCGGCTCTACCTGAGCAACTTCCATGACATGGTGCGGCTAGTACACCAGGAGCGGGGCGTGGCCTGTGAGTGGGTCACGCTTGGGGGGCGTGGCCTGGGAGGTGGGGACCTGTGGGAGAACCCAGCAGGGCTTTCTGGAAGGGAAGGTTCCCAGAGGGGTCATGTGGATGGACCGGGCACACATGGGCGTGGTCTTGTGGGGGCGGGAGGCTCTCAGGAGCCCAGTGGTGCCCAGGCACCGGCATTTACTGATTGCTGGGTAAGAGCTTGAGGCTGGAGAGGAGGCCGTGTCCTAGCCTTCTGTCCGGCCTTCTTCCTCCTAGCATGATCTTGAGGTAGACCCACCCTGAAACCCTAAAGTTCACTTCCCCCAGGTGAACATCCCCTACACCTGGCACCCTCTCCACACATCCCCTTGACCCTGAATCCCCCCTCCACAGTTCCTCTGACCATTCGCTGCTTCCTGGGCTGTGAGCTGCCTCCTGAGGGCTCTAGAGCCCATACCTTCTTTGAAGTGGCTGTGAATGGGAGCTCTTTCGTGAGTTTCCAACCAGAGGCTGCGTCATGGGTGGCAGGGCCCCAGGTCAGCTCTGCAGTGGCCACCTACACCCTGCGTCAGCTCAACGCCTACAATCGTACTCGGTATGAACTGCAGGGTTTCCTGCAGAACACCTGTGTGCAGTACGTGAAGGATCACCTCACCACGAAAACCTTGAAAGGTATGGTGGGATCGGCAATGGGCCTGAATGTTGGGTAGGTTCCAGGCAAATGGAAGGACCTGACGGATGGATACCTTGAGCAGCAGGACTCCCAGAGCTGGGGATTTGGGATAGAGTACACACAGCTTAAGTCACTGGGTGAACTAGTCCCCTGCCTTTGGGGCAGAAATCCCTTGGGGTTTGATTCAAACCATAGATTGCTGGGGGTATGTTCTTTAGGCTAACTTTCTGCATGTTCTCCAGAGAGCCAAACCGGCCGCTCCTACACTTCGCTGGTCCTGGGCATCCTGCTGGGCACTTTCATCATCAGTGGTGTGGCTGGAGGCATCTTCCTGTGCACAGGTGGACGGCTGTGTTGATTACTCTCCAGTCCCCTCTGGAGAAGGGCTGGACTGATGGGGGCTGACAAAGAAAAATCTCAGCTCACTGAAAAACCAAACGTATTCCCCATTTGGGACATTATATCCCACATTTGGAGTACCAGCTTTCTTCTTCCAGATCTGCCCACTAAGAGTTTGGGCAAGGGAAGGAGAGAAGGCTAGATAGACGGGGTACTTGGCTTACTAGGAAACTAAGAACTTGCATGTTTCGTTGCATTGATTTGAGAAGTGAATGCTTGTCTATCTTTGTGAAAAACAGATGATGGAGTTGTGGTAGTGGTGGTGTGGTCTATGGCCCATCCTCCAAAGACAGACAGAATCACATAACTAAGTAAAACAAGTCATCACAAAACCAAAATAAATAACATTCAATGCCTGCAGATGTGTCAGACATAGGAAGAGACAATGCTATGAAGGAGGTAGAAAGAAATATCTAGAGAAATGGTAGGAGTGTAAAATCCAAGTAATATGGGAACAAGGAGTTATTAAATAATTGGTCAATAATATTAATAAATTCCTTATTTATGTATAAGGCATTATTATTTCCTCTATTTTGAAAATTTTCTAGAAAAGTAGCCTATACCCTTCGCTTCTACTTTCTTATCTCCTACCAGAGGCCCAATGCATGAAATTCATGCAAGAGTAGGCCTTCCCAGCCCCAGCTGCCTCAGTCCTCATAGCCCCGGCTTCGTCCAGAAGGTAGTCCAGACAGTCATCCAGACGGTCATTCCACTGTTCTGCCTTTTGGTCAATTTTCATATTACACTTTTATTATTAGAGATGCACTCTTCAACCACTGCAGTCTGACATCTCAATAAACTACTCCAAACTCATCAATGACCTCTAATTGTGGAAACTTCATCCTCCATAATATGTGCACATTTCACTTTGTGGACTAGAGCTATTTTTACCCCAATTTCTGAAATACCACACTTCCAATTTTTAAAAACTGTTCAATCTCTTTGCCTATACCATCTTACCATCTTACTCCATTTATCTTGGAAATTGTAGATTCCTTAGAATTCCATTTTTGGGCTCCTTTTGTTTCCCTTTAAACTGTATCTTTCTGGACAACCTACTAACTTGCATGGCTTCAAATACCATCTGTCTGTGGTGATTTCTATGGGGAAGCAATATAATCTTGTTTTTGAGAGCATGTATTTTGTCATCAGACAGACTTGAGTTTTACTTCTTTCACCAGGCATTTTAACTTCTTCAAATCTCAGTTTTTTCATAAACAAAAGGTATGATAAAATACACAAAAAAGGTATATTAAAGAAACCTACTTCACAGAGGCATTATGCATATTAAATAAGAATATATATGACATATGTATACAGGGTGGGGCAAAAGTAAGTTTACATTTATGAGTATGTGAAACAGAGTTTATTCTTGTATTATTATTTATTAATTATTGTATTATTTTTCATATGAACAACTGTAAACCTAATTTTGCCCCACCTTGTATAGCACTTGCTGTTGACCTCCAGACCACCCCCATATGCATTAATTCTTGAAAATCATCTCTATCATAATATTTTGTAGACATTTTAGAGTCAGCATATTCAAAATAAACATATCTTTCTCCCCAAACCTGTTCTTTTTCTCCTGTGGTTTACTATCAGTTAAACAGAATCACCATCAAATCATATCAATGTAAAGACTCAATGTTAACTTGTGTTTACTCCCTCTTCATCCCCCACCTACAAAATACAATGTCTGTAGAATCCATTCCCTCCTTTCCACTCAATTGCTTTTGTTCCAGATATTATACTTCATCTCTTTCTTTGTGGTAGGCATGGAGATGTGCCACCCAGTTCTACCTTCAAGGAACTTGCTGATCAGTTACAGGGAGTATAGCCAGCAGATAGCTTCTTGCTGCTTCAGTTCCTTCAGGGTATGCCTCACCTACAGAGAACAGTCCTACACAAGGGCCATCCTCATTTGTTGACTGAGCAAAGCAGGGATGTAAAGGTGTAGCCATTATGGCCTACTACAGGACAATTCTGATGAGCCATAGTCACTCCAGAGCTCCTTGTCAAGTTGACTGGGTCTATGTCTGATCTATTCAATCCTGCTTCCTCCCCCTAGTTAATATCTTGCACCTCAAACTCTATGTCAGCATCTGCCTCCAAAAAACCCAACCTGTGATTGACAACATCACTCTGTCTCCAAACTGAGAAATATTCTCAATATTTTGTCTGGACCATGGCAATAGCCTCCTCCTAATTGTTCTCCTGGTCTCTAATTTCTCTGAGTTGTGTTTCACCATCTATATAACAATAAAAAAAATTGATTTGATCATATCATTGTTCTGTTTTGTTTGTTTGTTTGTTTATATTGATATCAGAGAGAGAGAAACATCAATGATGAGAGAGAATCATTGTGGCTGCCTCCTGCACATCCCCTATTGGGGATCAAGCCCGCAACCTAGGCATGTACCCTGACCAGGAATTGAACCGTGACCTCCTGGTTCATAGGTCAATGCTCAACCACTGAGCCATGCCAGCTGGGCTCATTATTCTGTTTTATAAATTTCCCACATTTATTGAGCTAAATTCAGAATCTTCAAAATGACATTTAAGGATTTGTGCAATCTGGTTCCATCCTAATTTTCAAATTTTATTTCTTAGTACTTCTTTTTGCCCAACTGTGCTTTGGGTTATTGATTTTATTTTATTTTTTAAAAGCATTGCACAATGGAGTTTTTTTATTTTAAATATATTTTTATTGATTTCAGGGAGGGAGGGAGAGGGAGGGAGAAAGATAGACACATCATCGATGAGAGAGAATCATGGATTGGCCGCCTCCTGCATGCCCCCTAGTGGGGATCGAGCCTGCAACCCAGGCATATGCCCTTACTGGAATCGAACCCGGGACCCTTTGGTCCACAGGCCGATGCTCTATCCACTGAGCAAAACCAGCCAGGGCTGGGTTATTGATTTTAAAAACATGTGTAATGACAGACGTAATAGCACAACAGTAGCAATACAGAAGTTCACAAAGAAAAAAGTGAAAGACCTGTGCTTTTGCCATCTCTCTAAACCCTTACCTTAAAGTTATGCTAAGATTTGTAGTTGCAAGCAACAGAACCCAACTCTGCCAACTAACGGGAAATAAATACTTGAAAGGTTATCAAGTAATCCTCAGAACTGATGGGAAGGCCAGCTAATCAAACTCAGAAAATAAAACCAGGGATCACAGCCAATGTCACAACACAGGAATGGTCTAGGGAAGGATACCACAGCTGGAACCACTACCTCAATCATCACTGTAGGCTGCCATCTCAAATGAATTCTACTCTGTTCTAGTGTCTTTACACTCTTTAAGACTCAAAGTCCTGGTGGGAGCATTCAAATGGCCAAGCCATCTGCCTTTGCTGCAAGGAGAGTTGGAGGGAAACTTTAGGTATCTGGCTTTTCTTGTGGATTGTGGAACCCTGTCTCCCATTAAGATTCACACAAAGGAAGAGGTTCCAGATCTTAGGAAGACAAAAAACAGAAACAAATCCTAAATTTTCACTATGTCTCTGACTATCAGTTTATTTTCTAATCATTCAATATATGTTTATCAGTAACTTCCATACACAAAGTTTTATACTGTGTACTTTGGTAGATACAAAATGATTAAGACATGCTTCTTGAGGAGCTCCTTGTTTACTTGGGAATAAGAATAATACAAGGTAGGCCCAGTGGGTATGGCCCAGTGGTTTAGTGTCAACCCATGAACCAAGAGGTAACTGGTTTGATTCCTGGACAGGGCACATTCCCATGTTGCAGGCTCAATCCCCAGTAGGGAGCATGTAGGAGGCAGTGGTTGATGTTTCTCTCTCATCGATGTTTCTCTCTATCCTTCTCCCTTCCTTTCTAAAATAAATTAAAATAAACATATTGCCCGGTGGTGTTGCTCAGCGGTTGAGCATCATTCAACCCAGGAACCAAGAGGCCACAGGTTCAATTCCCAGTCAGGGCACATACCCAGGTTGCGGGCTCGATCCCCTGTGGGGGGCATGCAGGAGTTTCTCTCTCATCAATATTTCTATCTCTCTATTGCTCTCCCTTCTCCTCTCCCTAAAAAATCAATAAAAACATCTACACTAATAAAAGATAAAGATATAAATTGACCGCACCTTCATGATGCCCACCAGCCAATCAGGAGTGAGTATGCAAATTAACCCAACAAAGATGGTGGGTTAATTTGCATATGCAGGCATTCTGACCCGCCCCAGCTGCTCAGGGCCTCTGGGCAGCGTAGGAAGGTGGGGCTGGAGTGGAAAGAGGCGGCTCCGGGGCCAGAGTAGAAAGGCAGTGCCAGCAGCCAGGGAAAGGAAGGCCCATTCTTGCACTAATCTTCATGCATCGGGCTTCTAGTCTATATATATAAAAGCCTAAGCGACCGTTCGACCGTTCAACTGGTAGCTATGATGCACACTGACCACCAGGGAGCAGACGCTCAATGCACAGGCATGGAAGCAGACTGATAAATCTCAGAAAGGAGGGGGAAGCGGGGAGGGCAGGAAGAGATTAACCAAAGATGTTATATGCATACTAGAGGCCTGGTACACAGATTTGTGCACCGATGGGGTCCCTCGGCCTGGCCAACATCCCCTGAGGTGTCCTGGATTGCGAGAGGGCGCAGGACAGGCCAAGGGACCCCACCAGTGCACAAATCCATGCACCGGGCCTCAGTATTAAATAAATAAATAAATAAATAAATAAATAAATAAATAAATAAATAGAACATTTTTTAAAAAAAGAATAATGCAAGGTAGGATATCCTAATAACTGGGGGAGAGAGATAGAAACATCAATGATGAGAGAGAATCATTGATCCACTGCCTCCTGCATGCCCCACACTGAGAATCAAGCCCCCAACCCAGGTATGTGCCCTGGCCAGAAATCGAATTACGACCTCCTGGTCCATAGGTTGACGCTCAACCACTGAGCCACACCAGCGGGCTGCAGAATTCTTCTTTCCCCTTTAGTCAGTGCTGCCTTCGCAATAGTTCAGGTTCTTATCAGCTCTAACCTAGGCTACTAAAATCAGATCTTACTTGCTTTAAACCCCCTCAAAAAACATTGCCATCAGAATGCTCTTTCACTCTTCATAAGATTAAATCCAAACTCCTCAGTAGGTAATTAAGACCTTCCAAAACCCAGCACCAACCTATATTTTCTCTAGCTTCATCTTCAACCCCTCTTAGTCCATTGAGGTTGCTATAACAAAAATGTCATAGAGTGGGTAGCTTAAACAACAAACATTTATTTCTTCCTTCTGGAGACTGGGAAGTTCAAGGTCAAGGTACTGGTATATTTGGGACTTGGTGAGGGCCTGCTTTTTGATTCATAGGTGTCCATTTTCTACTGTCCTCGCAGTGGAAGCAGGGAGAGAGCTCTCTGGAGATCTCTTTTGTAAGGATACTAATCTCATTCATGAGTGCTCTACCTTCATGACCTAATCACCTTCCGAAGTCCCCAATTTCAAATACCATCACATTGGGGATTAGATTTTAACATATCAATTTGGGGGGAGGCAACACACTCAGTCTAGAGTATTCTCCTCCTTTCTCACTCTACCTTGTAGCCCCTCCAAATCACTCTTGATTTCTCAAATATACTCTGTCCTTTCTGGAGTTAGGTTAGGGAAGGTAAATGCTTTGTGCTTTCTCAGTCCACAATCTGCTTGATGTTTCTCTGAGACCATGGGAGGCAGAATTATAAAACGTTAGTTAGACCTGAACACTCTAGTACTGAAAGGGAAACTGAAGCTGGGAAAGACTAAGCGGATTGCTCCAGGTCCCACAGTTAGCTGGTACAAGAAGTAGAACTGGAACTTGTAGCTTCTGACTTTTGACACTGAGCTTCACTGTGCTGTGCGAGGGGGAAGAAGTCATGAGAAGTAGAGATAATGAGATTACTTGCAGTGATCCTCTGAAAGTTCATGTCCACATCCAAAAGCAGAAGAGGTAAAGAAGCAGGAAAACAATGGCATGAGTAACTGACTTTTAGGGATAAAGTATGAACCTCATTTCCAGGTGGTTCTAACACAGTAGAGAGTAAATAGAAGGTTCATCTGACTATACTTACACATGTGAATATTTGTTCATAGCTGTGTGACCTTGGATCAGTCTGAAAGGAAGTTCATAATTTCTACGATAGCTCTGATAGCTAGGATTCAGCATTCTGAAGCCTAGACAGCTGGCATTTGGGCAACTATAAAGGTCCCAGAAGTCATAGTCTTCTGTTTGAAACCACCTCAGAATGTTTGGCTTAGGCCTGTCTCCCGACCGTCAGACTATTGGAAGTCCAGCTGGAGTTTACAGAAGAAATAAACAAACTTAGAATAAATTTAAACAAGTGACTCCCAGCATCTTCTAAAAGCCTCCTGGGTGGCTTGGCTTACTGTGTTCCCCTTCCTAATAATTCATTTCAACATTTATGTCTTGATTTCATGCCTCCTGCCAGATGGTTGCAGGTTTAGGTTACTGTATCCCACTGTTCTTCCAATTCAGCCAACTGTTGCTGGGTCCTGTTTGATACACAAAGCGTTATGCTAACTGCCCTCAGGAATGCAGAAATGGGTAAAACATGATTCCTGCCCAGGAGTTCATAGTCTAGAGCAGTGGTTCTCAACCTTTCTAATGCCGCAACCCTTTAATACAGTTCCTCATGTTGTGGTGACCCCCAACCATAAAATTATTTTCGTTGCTACTTCATAACTGTAATTTTGCTACTGTTAATGAATCGTAATGTAAATATCTGTGTTTTACTATGGTCTTAGGCTCTACAGCAGTGGTTCTCAACCTGTGGGTCGCGACACACATTGGAAAACACAGATATTTACGTTACGATTCATTAACAGTAGCAAAATTACAGTTATGAAGTAGCAACGAAAATAATTTTATGGCCCCAACCGGTTTGGCTCAGTGGATAGAGCATCGGCCTGCAGACTCAAGGGTCCCAGGTTCGATTCCGGTCAAGGGCATGTACCTTGGTTGTGGGCACATACCCAGTAAGGAGTGTGCAGGAGGCAGCTGATCGATGTTTCTCTCTCATCGATGTTTCTAGCTCTCTATCCCTCTCCCTTCCTCTCTGTAAAAAATCAATAAAATATACTAAAAAAAATTAATAATTTTATGGTTGGGGGTCACCACAACATGAGGAACTGTATTAAACGGTCACGGCATTAGGAAGGTTGAGAACCACTGGTCTAGAGGAAGAGGCATACAAAACAGTTCATTTAGAGGAGAAACCAAGATGGAGGCATAGGTAAACACCTAAACTGCTGCCTTGCACAACCACTTCAAAACTACAACAAAAGGACAAAACGGGTATCATCCAGAACCACAGGAAGGCTGGATGAGTGGAAATTCTACAACCAGAAGGAAAGAGAAAAGCACACTGAGACTCGGAGGAGAAGCGGAGGTGCAGAAGTGAAGTGCAGAGGTACGGAGGCGCGCGTGCAGGCAACTGAGTATGCGATTGGGGTGTGTTTTCAATCTGGAGGGAGACACAAGCTCCTGACTGCTCTGAACTCCAGTTCGGGGCAGGACTCTGGGGACCCAGACTCATACGGGGGAGAAACTGGACTGTCTGGCATCGGGTGGAACTCGAGGCGGCTTTCTCTCAGAGGTGCTTGCAGCAATCATTGTTCCTCTATGGTGCTGCAGGACACAGAGACACAGGACCTCTTCCAGGCAGGGCTGAAGGTCAGCCATTGCTGTTTGCTCCACCCTGGTAATTCCCTGAGACCCAGCCCCACCCAATTTGTGCACAGAGGCTTTTGCATATGAATGGCCTAGCCCTTTGCAATCTGAAACTTAACATACTGCGGCTGGGTCAAAGAGCCCCAGAGCCTCCAAAAGAAGATCCAAGGCTCCACAGCAGCTTCCATTGCTTCACAGCTGGGCCTCATCTGGGCACCTACAAACCCCAAACAAAGAGAAGGAATCTGCAGATCTCTCTGTAGCTCCTGCTGAGTGGCCTCTCTCCTTGGAGATCCAAGAGCCAAAGTACCCAGGGGTCAGAGAGAGACCATCCAGACTACAACTCTTCAGATCCATAAGAGACACACTCAGGGGGCAGACTCAATGAGCACCAAAGCCCCAGTGAAGCAAGTCTTGCCCCATAAGGGTGTCTCCAGCACAGAAGTTTTCCCATCATAGGCACAACTGATCCTCACAGCCAATTGGCCTGTAGGTCAATTCCTCCAAGTGATACCAACAACAATCAAGGCTTAACTACAACAAGACTGTGCACACAGCCCACAAAGGGGTGCACCAAGAGTGTCCACCTCAGGTAACTGGGGAGGCTGAGCCACTGGGACCTGTAGGACACCTAGCACACAAAGCCATGCTATCAACTCATGGAAGCAGCCAAAATTCGAAGACAAAGAAACAGGCCACAAATGAAAGAAATGGAGGAAAGAAAACTACTGGATATAGAGTTCAAAACCACGGTTATAAGGTTACTCAAGAATCTTCTAGAAAAGGCCGATAAATTTAGTGAGACCCTTGAGGATATGAAAAAGGACCAACTAGAAATTAAGCATATACTGACTGAAATAAAGAATAATATACAGAGATCTAACAGGAGACTAGAGGATCCCAAGAATCAAGTTAAAGATTTGAAATACGAAGAAGCAAAAAACACCCAATTGAAAAAGAAAAAAGAATCCAAAAATATGAAGATAGTGTAAGAAACCTCTGGGACAACCTCAAGCATACCAACATCTGAATTATGGGGGTGCCAGAAGAAGAGAGAGAGCAAGATATTGAAAACCTATTTGAAGAAATAATGACCAAAAACTTCCTCTACCTGGTGAAAGAAATAGACTTACAAGTCCAGGAAGTGCAGAGAACCCCAAACAAAAGGAATCCAAAGAGGACCACACCAAGACACATCATAATTAAAATGCCAAGAGCAAAAGACGAAGAGAGAATCTTAAAAGCAGCAAGAGAAAAACAGTTAGTTACCTACAAGGGAGTACCCATACGACTGTCAGCTGATTTCTCAACAGAAACTATGCAGGCCAGAAGGAAGTGGCAAGAAATATTCAAAGTGATGAATAGCAAGAACCTACAACCAAGATTACTCTACCCAGCAAAGCTATCATTCAGAATTGAAGGTCAGATAAAGAGCTTTCACAGATAAGAAAAAAGCTAAAGGAATTCATCACCACCAAACCAGTATTTTTTTAAATATATTTTATTGATTTTTTACAGAGAGGAGGGGAGAGGGATAGAGAGTTAGAAAAATCGATGAGAGAGAAACATCAATCAGCTGCCTCCTGCACATCCCCTACTGGGGATGTGCCCACAACCAAGGTACATGCCCTTGACTGGAATCGAACCTGGGACCCTTGAGTAAGCAGGCCGAGGCTCTATCCACTGAGCCAAACCATTCAGGGCCAAACCAGTATTATATTAAATGCTGAAAGGTATTCTTTAAGAAGAGGAAGAAGAAGAAAAAGGTAAAGATAAAAATTATGAACAACAAATACATATCTATCAACAAGTGAATCTAAAAATCAAGTGAATAAAAAGTCTGATGAACAGAATAAACTGGTGAATATAATAGGATCAGGGGCATAGAAAGGGAGTGGACTGACAATTCTTGGGGGAAAGGGCTGCGTGTGGGAAGAGACTGGACAAAAATCGTACACCTGTGGATGAGGACAGCAGGGCGGGGGGCGGGTAAGGGCAGAGGGTGGAGTGGGAACCGGGTGGAGGGGAGCTATGGGGGGAAAAAAGAGGAACAACTGTAATAATCTGAACAATAAAGATTTATTTTTAAAAAATTCCATGATGGGGAAACCGGTTTGGCTCAGTGGATAGAGCGTCGGCTTGCGGACTGAAGGGTCCCAGGTTCGATTCCGGTCAAGGGCATGTACCTTGGTTGCGGGCACATCCCCAGTAGGGGGTGTGCAGGAGGCAGCTGGTCGATGTTTCTCTCTCATCGATGTTTCTAGCTCTCTATCCCTCTCCCTTCCTCTCTGTAAAATTCAATAAAATATATTTAAAAAAATTCCATGATAACCCATATCTTTTTAATTTTAATTTTATTTTTTTAATATATTTTATTGATTTTTTACAGAGATGAAGGGAGAGGGATAGAGAGTTAGAAACATCAATGAGAGAGAAACACCAATCAGCTGCCTCTTGCACACCCCCTACAGGGGATGTGCCCGCAATCAAGGTACATGCCCTTGACCGGAATGGAACCTGGGACCCTTCAGTCTGCAGGCCGACGCTCTATCCACTGAGCCAAACAGGTTAGGGCTTGCTTTTTAATTTTAATCAAGTCTGAATTGAAATGTTTTTAAGCTAAGTCTTATTTTCATAATCTTTTCTTTTTTATGTCTCTTCTGGTACTACTTATTTTGTCGTGTGCTATTAGTCTTTAACGGTTGCCTGCAAAAGTATTGTTTAAGTGGATTTTATCATCATTACTCTTATATATAAGTAAACTATAAATTTAATCGTTAAAAAGAAAAAAAGATGTGGAGGTAGAAAACAGTGATATGGGTGATCCTGGTCTAGGCACGTACCTCAGTTGCATGTTCATTCCCTGCCCCGACTGAGGGTTAACAAAATAATAATAGCATCCAGAGGATTTTCACAGGGCTCAGAGTCCCATAATATAATATTCAAGATGACCAGGATACAATCCAAAATTACTTTATATAGCAAGAATCAGGAAAATCTGATCAATCTTTAAGGGAAAATAAAATAAACAGATGCTAATCCTAAAATGACCCACTAGTTAGAATTATCTGACAGTCTTTAAAACAACTATTATAATCATCCTCCCTGAGCTAAAAGTAAACACCCTTGAAATGAATGTGAAGGTAGAAGTTCTCAGAAGAACCAACAGAACCAAATGGAAATTATATAAAGTTTTAAAAAGTTTACTGGAGGGGCTCATTAGTAGAACTGAGAAGACAGAGGGGATGAATGAGTGAACTTGAAAATAGAAAATAACCAAAACAGAGATCACAGGAAAAATGATTTTATTTTATATTTTTAAATTTTTAAAAATATATATATCTTATTGATTTCAGAGAGGGGGAGAGAGAGAGAGAGAAACATCAATGATTAGAGACAATCATTGATCAGCTGCTTCCTACACACCTCACACTGGGGATGGAGCCCCGAACCTGGGCATGTGCTCTGACCGGGAATCGAAATGTGACCGACCACCTGGTTCATAGGTTGACGCTCAGCCACTGAACTACTCTTGCTGGGCCAGAAAATATATTTTAAAAATGAAAATATTTTTGGGACCGGTGGGACAATATTAAAGAAAATGGAATTCATAGTTTAAACTTCCCAATGTAGTCTTGGCAAGGTAGCTCAGTTGGTTAGAGCAGTGGTCGGCAAACTGAGGCTCGCGAGCCACATGCAGCTCGCGAGCCGCAGTTTGCTGCTCTGTTGACTAATGAGTTTGCCGTTCACTGGGTTAGAGCATCGTCCTGATGCGCCAAGGTTGCAGGTTCAATCCCCAGTCAAAGCACATACAAGAAGCAACCGATGAGTGGAACAACAAAAATAATCTCTCTCTCTTCTTCTCTCTCTCTCTCTCTCTCTCATCAATAAAATTAAATTTAAAAATTTCTAATGAAGAAAATTCCAGGCCCAGTGATTTCATTGGCAAATCCCACCAAACATTTAAAAAAAAATAATACTAATTCTATACCAACTCTTCCAGAAAATAGAAAAGGAGGGGCATCTGCAACTCCTTTATGAGGTCAGTGTTATCCTGATACTAAATGAAAAAAAAAAGACATTACAAAGAAACTACAGATGAATATTACACATGAATGTAGACCCAAAGATCCTCAACAAACTATTAATACAAGGAATCCAGAAACATATAAAATGGATAATATTTCGCTACCAGGAGGGGTTTATCCAGGTAATTAAATAATGGTACAATATTGAAAAAAAAATCCATGAGTGTAATTCACCATATTGATAGGCTAAAAAAGAAAAAGACACATCTTAGGACCATGAAGGGAAAGTCAAGAGAATGGAAGATACGGTGATTCGGGACACTGATATCACTGAGCTGCTTCATTAACCGAACCTGGAACCCCCCTCGCTGCAGAACATGTCATCACAGCCGCCAAAAGAATAACATTTGAGCTAAGATTTGAAGGCACTGTGGGAGTGAGCCGTGTGGATAATCAGGGGAAGAGACTGCCAGGCAGAAGGGCCAGCCAGGGCAAAGCCCTTAGACTCCAGTTGACCCTCCCGGATACCTAATAACCTTCAGAGTTGGATTGAAAAGTTCCAAAGTCCAAGATTTCCTGAGGTTAGAGGGACAATTTCACTTACTGGGATGGATCTTTTTCATTTTCTTGGAAGCTGTCATGTGTGATCCAATAACTATTGATTTTGTCCATGGGCTCATATGATTGGAAACCATTAAAGCAATGCACTGGTTGTCTTCTATCAACACTTGACCTATAAAGAGATAAAGTACAATAAGACATCTATATTAAACATTAGCTTTTACTTTATACATAGCCATATCGTTCATTTTATATGTTTTTTTCTAACTTGATATTTTATTAATGTCAACTAAATAACAACATAACATAGACTAATTATGTAACCTCATATATTAGTTATAAATGTATTTGTTAGTCTATATTTTAAATTTTATTTTCCCCATATAATTGTTATAAAAATAATATAGTAGAAAATATAGAAAACATAAAAAAATAGAAAGGAAGGGGGAAAACCAAATTTCACCAACAAATGTTACTATTTAGAGATATTTCCTCTTAGAATTTTTCTATAGTTATCATCAAAGTAATTGAAATTATAGTGTATATTCTGCTTTATTTATGTATAGTTGTGATAATAACTTTAGTGTTATTACAAATTTTTAATAAATTATTCTAATGATTGCATAACATGCCATCATGTAGATATATCATAGTTACTTAACCTCTCTTCTGTTGTTAGAATCTATGTTTGTTTTTCTTGTTTAAAACCTCCCAATATAGCCCTGGCCAGGTAGCATTTTCCCCATCACAAATGTGTATTGTGGTACATAAAGCTTTTTATCTATTGGTTAAAAAATAAATAAGGAAAAAACACATGATAATCTCAATTGAAGAAGAGAATTCATTAACAATTCAACATCCGTTCATGTTAAAATCTCTCAAAGATTAACAGAAGGAAACGTCTCTAACCTTTATTAAAAAAAGTCGATCTACAGAAAGGACATTATACTTAATGGTGAAAGACTGAATGTTTTCTCCTTAAGACTGGGAACATGGCAAGGATATTCATTCTTGCCACTCCAATATCATCCACAAAATTCTAACCAATCCAACAAGGCAAGGGGTTGGGGGACATATGGAACGGAAAAAAAGAAATAAAACTGTCTCTATTAGTAACCAATATGATTGTCTATGTGGAAAATTCTATTAAATATACCAAAAAATGCCCTAGCTGGTTTGGCTCAGTAGATAGAGCGTTGGCCTGTAAACTGAAGGGTCCTGGGTTTAATTCCGGGTTGCAGGCTCGGGCCCCAGTAGGGGGCATGCAAGAGGCATCCAATCAATGATTCTCCCTCATCACTGATGTTTCTATCTCTCTCTACCTTTCCCTTCCTCTCTGAAATCAATAAAAATATATTTTTAAAAATCTACCAAAAAACATCCTAGAATTAATTAGTAATGAGTTTGGCAAAGTCACAGAATACAAAGTCATAATATATAAATTAATTGTATTTGTGTATACTGGCAGTGAGTAATTGAAAAAAAATTAAATTAACAATATAATTTATAATTGCACCAAAATAATGAAGTACTTAGAAATAAATACAATAAAATATATGATAGATATTTATGCTGAAAACTATAAAGCACCAATGAAGGAAATAAAAGATCTAAATAATGAAATGAGGGAGCATTTGAGATCTTGCTCTCCAGCATATGCTGTCAACTTGGCTCAAATAAACTCTTATAAAAAATTTAAATAATAAATAAATAAATAAATAAATGGAATGATTAACATGTTCACTGACTAGAAGTCCTAATTCTGTTAAGATGTCAATTCTCCCAAATTGACATGTAGATTCAACACAAGCCCAATAAAAATCCCATCAGGATTTTTTTGGAGATGTCAGTAAGTTGATTCTAAGATTTACATGACAAGGGAAAGGAACTAGAGAGCTAAAACAACTTTGAAAAAGTAGAACATTGGCGCTGGCCAGGTAGCTCTGTTGGTTGGAGCATCATTCCAATACTCGAAGATTGCAGGTTCAATCCCCAGTCAGGGTACATACAAGAAGTAACCAGTGAATGCATAAATAAGTGGAACAATAAATCAATGTTTCTCTCTCTCTCTCTGTCTCTCTTCCTCCCCCTCTGTCTCTCAAATCAATAAATTAAAAAGGAAAAGAAGAACATTGTTGGAGAACTTGCACTATCTGATTTCAAGTGTCACTAGACCACTACAGTAATACAGTGTAGTATTGGCAAAAGCACAGATGCATAGATCAATAGAACAGAGCAGAGAGTCCAGAAATAGACTAACACAAATTACACAAATATGGCCAATGACCCTTTTACAAAAGGGTAATGAGGAAAGGTTATCATTTTAACAAATGATGCTGGAATAATTGGACATTCACATGCAAACATATAAACCTTGGCCTATACTTTACATTTTTTATTTTAAAACTTTAGTTGGAATAGATCATAGACGTAAACATAAACGTATGAAATGTTTAGAAGGAAGCAAAGGAGAAAAATCTTTGTCACCTTGGGTTAGACAGAGTCTTTAAATGCAACATTAAAGCAAAATTCATAAAAGGAAAATTTGATAAGTTGGACTATAGGAATAGAGAAAACATCAGCGTTGCCAGGGCTTATGGGTAGAGAAGGTTTTGACTACAAAGAGGTAACACATGGAAATTTTGTATTTTGGTTGTAATGGTTACATGACTGTGTATTTATCAAATGAATTTTACTGATGTAAATGACAAGTTATATATATATATATATATATATATATATATATATATGATTTTTTTAAAAAGTTTTTCTCCTCATATTGCTATCAACTCACATCTCATAGATTCTTTATTTGTACAATTAATTTTTTGCGCCCAAGATTAGGACTGCTTTAATCCCTATTATTATTCTATTTCTTCTCCTTCCAGAACCTATAATGTCATCATTTGGAATTTATTCCTTTTGAGTAGGTTATTCTTCCTGTCTCAAGAAGGTCCAGCTCCTATCATTAGGAGTGGTAAAATAACACACCATCTGCCATTAGCGCTTTAGCAGGGATCCATCTATCTATCTATCTATCTATCTATCTATTTATTTATTTCTATTACTCCACCATGAAACTTTATTTAATGCAGTCTTGAAATCTGTCACTCCTTGATATCCATGCAAACTTAAAATTAGCATTACAGTCCTGGCCAGCACCTTAGTTAGTTAGAGCGCCATCCTGATACACCAAGGTTCCAGGTTCAATCCTTGGTCTGGGCACAGACAAGAATCAACTAATGAATCATATAAACCTTGGCCTATAGCTTACATCATAAATAAGTGAAACAAATCTCTCTCTCTCTCAAATCAATAATAAAATAAAATTAGCATCACTAGGAATTTCATCACACAAATTGCAGTTCTCAGTGCTAAAGGATCAATTTATTGGGTTAACTAACTGTCATTGTGGATGGCAGTGAGCTGGCCTGTGAAGGCCAGAACACAGGACAGATGTCCTTTGATGGAAGGAAAGGAAAAGAAAGGCCTGCAGCATAGCACAGCTATAGGGCACTAGAGGCTAGAGGTGGGAAGGCAGTGATCAGAGAGCCGAGATGGGAGCATGCCAAGAACACACTGCACAAACTTCACAGCTTTGTCTCCGGCTGGCTCTGGACTTCAGCCAGTCTCTTCCTTGAACTTTCATTTCCTCTCTTCTGAATCTGTCAAGTCTCTACTCACATTTGTTCCATAGTATAATCAAAATCCTCTTCCTCTGTCCCCACTTATTCAATGGATATTTATCTACCTGACTCTAATAACACTTTCTTCTCTTCGTACAACATTAAAGCCCTTTTGATCCAAGGAAGGAGAATTGGCCCTGATTTCCAGAGATGGACATAGAGTCTCAGAAATGATAAGTGATTTACCCAAGGTCACCCTTTTAATATTGAGGCCTGTATTCTTTCCATTATCTATACTCTGCTGCCCCCTACTGTGCACTTAGCATTAGATACTAAGTTGCAAAGACAACATATCATGGCTACAATAATTTCACAAGTATTTATTGAGATCCAACTATGTGCTAGAAAAAAAGACAGACACAGTCCTTGTGCACATAGAGCTTATGCCGTAGAGGGGGAAATAGTATTACACAAATAATCACAGAATTACAATTTGGATAAGTACTGTGAAGTATATGAAGGTATAGATTAGGGTATATATCCTAGTCTGGAGGCTTAGGGAAATCTTCCATGAAGTGGAGTCCATAAGCATTGATTATTTATTGCTATGGAGGAACTTAAGGAGGTATCAAGGATGTCTCCCAGCTCTCTGGTGTGAACTGGGCAGAAGGAGTACTGCTACCAAATTAGGGAAGGAGGATGAGATTTTGAACAGGAGCTGGGCTTTGCCTTTTGCATTTGGAAATCCTGTGAGACATTCAGGTATAGACGTGGAGTAAGCAATTGGACTTCGGAGTTCAAGAGCAAGGTCTAGGCTAGAGATAGACAATTAAGAGTTGTTGGAATGTAGATGATATTTGAAACTGTAGTAACAGATGAAATCTCTTAGTAAGAGAAGATCAGAAAGAAAAGAGGGCTTATAACTGTCCTGAGAAACTCCTGAATTTTAAAGGTCACTTGGAAGAGATGGAATAGAAAAGGAAACTTGGAATGAGGGGCCCTGAGGTGGGGGGGGGGGAATTAGGAGAGTGTGACATACCAAAGCCAGGGGAGACGTGTTTCAAGAAGGAGACTGGTCAACTGGGGTAAAAGTTCTGAAGAAATCAAGTACCTGGCTAGCCTGGTGAAACAGAGGCCTAGAGGTTGAGAGGAACAGGCCAGGGCCTCCTAGAAAACTCTCCAGAAGCCACCATAATGTGTTATCTTAGACCAGGGGTCTTCATTGTTTTTCTCACATGCTACAAAAAATAATTTTGATAAATGATGCTGCTCCATCATTAAAGGGTGGTCCTCTGAAACTGATATTTTTAATTGTTCCTCTGTCACTTGCAGGATTTTGTATCGCCCCAGGCAATGTACCATAGTAAGATTCAGGATGGGCCTTTCTCATGAAGACTAGCACAACTACAATTATGAAGGAAAAGTTAGCTTGGAGCTTTAACCCCAAGACCTTTCTCAGGTGGAGTACTTATGGGAGTTGAGGATTTGGAAATGAATTCCCTTACAAAATAGAAAGTCTTCATGTATCATAGGGATATTGCATACCCCCATTTGAAAGCTAATGTTACAAAAAATTAGGGGCAATCTGAAACGCCTGCCAGATTCCTGGAACCTGGAACTGACTGATGGGACCAGCTGGCCCTGAGAGAATCAGACCCCTATTTTAAATGCCTGAAGAGTATGAGGTGATTCCGAGATAGGTGTGGATAGTTTGGGGGATCCTCCAAAAGCTTGTTGGTTCAGGTGTCTCCCACACCACTCCAGGGTATTTCTTTTAAAAAATATATATGTTTTTATTGGTTTTAGAGAGGAAGGGAGAGGGAGAAAGAGACATAGAAACATCAATGATGAAAGAGAATCACCGATCCACTGCCTCCTGCACGCCCCACACTGGAGATTAAGCCCACAACCCTGGCATATGCTCTAACCAGAATCAAACCATGACCTCCTGGTCCATTGGTCAACGCTCAACCACTGAGCCATGCTGACCGGGCTCAAATACCACTTCCTTTTTGAAGCTTTCCTTGATCTCCCCGATTTTCCCCAGCCAGAGTCACCTCACTCTCCCCAATCCTATAGGACATTGTAATGTGTTGAGGTTATTTGTTACATGGAATATGTGCTCAAGTCTTATATCTTTCACCTGAAGACTGTCTCACTTGCCACAGTACCTTCCAGAGTGGCTGCTCAGTAATGGTTATAGAATTTTTGAGGTAATTAATGAACAAAGTTACAAGGAGTTAAGGACATATGCTTTAGTGTCAGGTACTTGGGTTTTATTCCTGGTTTTGCTGTTTTCTAAATGTATTATTAGATAAATTATTTCCCCTCTCAACCTTTCCTTAGAATCCACTCCATAGGACAGTTGTGAGGATTAAGTGATATAACATAGATAAATTGCTTGGCAGACACTAAGCCCTCATTCAGTGTTAGTTGCTGCAATAGGAATTCAGAGGAAGGAGAGAAGTCAAAGAGACTTCCTAAGCCTCCCATCTATATTTCCTTTCAGATTCCAAATAGGAATGCCACTCTTCCCCATTCCTGTTTTTAGTTGTTTTGGGTGGGATTGTTTTGGTCTTTATTTTGAGGGTAAATTTGGCTGGCTTTATGCTTAGGGCCTTCTAGCAACAAGAACTGCCCAGTGCTGCAGATTTTGGTGACCACCAACTATTTCCTTCCTTTATAAGAAGCATCTCTACCCTGTGATTGAGCGATTGAGCTAGAAGTTAGTTTCTTCCTACCCAATGTTAAAGAAAAAAAAAATTCAATGACACTTGTGAAAGCATGGTAAGGAAGACTTTACTCACAGTAGGGGGACTCTCGCTGTGGGTATAGGGTCCACTGCAGTGGAATTTTGCAGTGGGTGAAAGAAATTAGTCTCAACTATGAATACACCAAGGTCCTCGTGAGAATTTATAGTCAGGGAGCAGGGCAAGGGTCAGTGGATGGAAAATTACTAAGAAGAAACATTAGGGTCAGGGATTCTGGCTAAATGAACCTAACAGGATTCTGGTTGAAGAGGGGCCAAGGTGATGAGACATCACATGAGGAATGGTGGAGGATGAGGAACCCAATCAGATACCAAGGTGATCAGATATTGAGGGTGGGGGGTTCTGATTAAACTGACTTAGCGGGGCTTGAAACTAGATTTACAAGGAAGTGCACAGATGGGCCTAGAAGGTTCAGGAGCCTGATAAAAGATGGGTCAAGCAAAGAATCTTGGTCACCGAATGGAGTTCCAATATCTGCAGTGAAGAAGCCCACATGATCTGGGAGAAAGAAGTTCCACAGGAGCATGAAGAGCGTGTGCCTTGGAGCTTCGGGAGCTTTATTTAGTTCAGTTCTCAGCTTTTCTCCCCTCCTTGCAACAGCCTCTTAACCCATCTCCCTCTTATATCAAGGACTGTTGTGAGGAAGGCATCTAGCACAGAGCTGAACAAAGTAACCAATAAATGCAAGTCCCCCTCTAATCTCCTCCACGCTGGTCTCAGGTTTATCCGCCTAAAAGTCCTATTCTTCCCTCTGAAGATGGTTGAATATCCTAGCCCATAGCCCACCTCTCCACTTGTATACTTGCTACTCAAGGACATCGCTTCAGCAATTCTCCCCCTCTCACCTGCAGCATCAATTTTCCCCTCTACTGGATCCTTCTCAGTCAACATATAAATGTTATTTTCCCCATATTGAAAACAAACTAAAACAACCCTTTCTTGACTCTACTTCCTCCTCCAGCTGCCAGTTTCTCCTTCTCTTTGTAACAAAACTCCTTGGAAAAGACATATATATAGTGAGTGGCCAGATTATTATGACCACCTGACGTTCGTAGGCAAGTTAATCGTACACTGCATCGTATGGGATATGGAAGCCTAAGGCCTGTTCGAACACCTTTGCTGTCTGCAGTTGAGATAAAACATCTCCAATTCGCACAGGAACACAAGGATTGGGCAGTCAAGCATTGGAAAAAAGTCATGTAGTCCGATGAATCACGTTTCCAGTTGCATCATCCAGATGTCAGAGTGAGAATTTCACGGAAACAGCATGAAAGCATGCACCTCACATGCATGAGTACAACCTTTCAAGCTAGTGGGGGCAGTGTTATGATTTGAGGCATGTTTTCCTGGCATGATTTGGGCCCTTTAATTCATGTGGAACAACGTCTGAATAGCACAACATACCTAAGTATCGTTGCTGATCAAGTTCATCCTATCATGTTGATGGCGTATCCCAATGGAGATGGCTTCTGCCAAAAAGACAATGCGCCATGCCACGGTGCTCGTATTGTGCAGGAGTGGTTTCAAGAACATGAGGGAGACTTTACCTTGCTTAGGTGGCCCCCACAATCACCAGATCTCAATCCAATTGAGCATTTGTGGGACGAAGTTAAAAGAGCCATCAGGCGGCTGGTTCCACAACCATCAAATCTCACAGAACAGGACAGTGCTACTCATCAGGCATGGTGTCAGATTCCTCGCATCACCTTTCAACAACTCTTGGAGTCAATGCCAAGAAGAATCACCACAGTATTGAAGGCAAAAGGTGGCCCAACGAAGTACTAATGGGGTGGTCATAATAATCTGCCCACTCAGTATATATATATATATATATATATATATATATATATATATATATATATATATATATTTTCATTCAACATTTTCAATTCCTCCCCTATTCTCTCTTGAACTCACTCCAATCAGATTTTTGTCCACTACATGCCACCAAAACTGTTCTCAAAATCGCCAATATCTCCACATTGGTTAACCAAATTACCATTTCTTAGTCATCATATAATTTGATCTGTAAGCAGCATTTAACACAATTGATTATTCTTTGTCCCTTAAAAAACTTTCTTCACCTGGCTTCCAGGATTTCTCCCTCTCGTGGTTTTCTTCTTTTTGCCTGTTCCTTCTCAGTGTCTTTTGTGGATTCCTTTTCATTTTCCCAGGATTGAATCATCAGAACTTTTTTTTTTCCTCTCTCTCTCTCTCTTTCTCTCTCTACTAATTTCCTAAGTAATTTCTTCTGGTCCTTAGCTTTTAAATATAATCTTTGTTCTGAAAGCATCTAAGTTCATATTGTAGTCTAGACCTCTTTCCTGAACTCAGACCCACCTATGATAGAGCCTACTTGTCACAAGAGATAGCACCCACTTATGTTCAAAACCAAACTCTTCATATTTCTTTTCAAACCTGTCCCCTGGCAGCCTTCTTTGTGTCAGATAATAACAACTCCATTCTTCTAGTTACTCGGGTCAAAAAGTTGGGTGTAATTCGACTCCTCTCTTGTTCTCATACCTCATATGCAATCCATTGCCAAATCTTATCAACTCTGCTTTCAAAATCTACTGAGAATCCAACTACATTTCACTACTGCCACTTGGACTCTGGTCCAAGCCACCATCAGCCTACACTGGGATTATAGACATAGGCTCCTACCTGGCCTTTCCACTATGGCCTCTCAGCCTGTTCTCAGTGCAGCAACCAAAGGGCTTTTGTTACAGGTAAGTCAGAAGGTATCTCTTCTAGTCTCAAAACCTTCCATTGGCTTTTTATGTCAGGTAGGTAAAAACCCTTCCTCTTCATAAACCTCATCTTCTAATATTCTCACCCTTCTGCCACTCCAACCACACTGGTCTCCACATTGTTCCTGAAACTTACCAGGCATGCTCTTGCCTCAGAACTTGTTTTCTGTGTCTGAATTCATTTCTCCAAGATATCCCCATGGTCCACTCTCTTGTTCCTTCAGGTCTTTACTGAAAACATCTCTTTGTAATTATAAATCTCCCTAATTGACTAAAACAGCAATTATAACTTAACCTTCTTTAAATCTCCAGCCCAGCTATCACTCAAAATATATTTAATAAATATTTGTTGAATGAAGAAATGAGAGGAGGTGAATGGAAGAAAGGTCTCCCATGTTCCTACAGTGAGTTCTGGCACTGATATAATGCTTCTTGATAAGATTACTAATATAAAAAAGTTTTTCCTAACATCCACTCAGTTAACTATAGTTTACAAAGTGAATTCCAATCATTCATATGGTCCTTTTCATGAAGTGGAGAGGGCAGGGGTTGTGAGTTTTATTTTACGAATGAGAAAAACAAGGCTCAAAGAGACGAAATAAATGACTTGTCCAAAGGTGCACTACAAAGTAGTGACAGCCAATACCTAAATCCAGATATCTGACTCGAACTCCTTTTCCATGAAGAAAAAGGAAGAGAAGTCAGAGCCCTGGTGATTCCATCTTGGGGTGTTACTCTGAAGTCTTAACCCTCCTCTTCATCTGGCTTCACAATGGACTCTGAACTTTCCCGACTAGAAATTTACCTTAGAGATACATTTTATAAGCATCCATTTGCCTTATATCAACCTCTTCCTTCTTTATCATTAATTACCTTCTATCATTTATATCCACCATCCTTGGTAGTCAGCTCATGGACCACTTTAGCCCTACATCATCATTAGCACTTCAATGAGCACTTGGCATTAGGAGTAAGGAGATGAATAAGACAGATCATGTATTTAAGAAGTTCAGCCCAGCCTGTTCCCTTTCACTCCTTGAATGTACTGTTTCCTCCTTCTGGAACATACCCTCTCCAAAATCTTCCAACTTTGGGCAGTTCCTTGCTCTTTCCTCAATGTTTCCAGAATATTTTGTTGCCATCTCTGTCATAATTTATTATGTAACCACAATGATTTACTTATGTCTCTTTCATGAGTAGAATGTGAGCTGTTCAATTCAATGGTGTGTATGTAAGTCTTCAGTCCCTGGAATCTCACTGAAACTGCCAACCCTCTTTCTCACCTTGAAACACTCCTCCCCTTTCCCATGATACACCACAACCAATTCCTCAATCTTTTTAGGTCACTCTTTAGACTCATTTGTTGGCTCAACTTCTTTTAGGCCCTGAATATATATGTGTCAGATGAGGCTTGTAGCCCGGCCAGGGATGGCTCAGTGGTTGAGCACTGATCTATGAACCCGGTCAGGGCATATCAGGGCACATGCTGGGGTTGCAAGCTCAGTCCACAGTGGGGCATGCAGGAGGCAGCCCATCAGTGATTTTCTCTTATCATTGATGTTTCTCTCTCTCCCTCTCCCTTCCTCTCTAAAATCATTTAAAAAATATATAGTTTTAAAAAGATGAGGTTCTTAGCTAATATGGCTCTTTCCCACTCTAGTCTTTCAGTTTCAACTATCATATTGACTGAAGGTTTCCAAAATATTCATTCTCCACCCTCTTCTGAACTCATTTCTACATGCATCTCAGGAATCTTGTGGTCATTTCTATCTCAGAAAGTCTAAACCAAACTCCTGTCACCTCCCTCAAGCCAGTTCCTCCTATGACAGCTCCATTTCTATGAAGACATTACCATCCATCTTTCTGGACTTGCTACTATTCCAAATTCCTTTCTCTCTTCTTCTTTGACCAATGTCTCTTTAATCTGTCACATACACACACACCCATTCTAGAAAAAGTGTTCTAAGGTCAGATTGCTCCAGATAATCTATTTCATAGGGTTTATCTATCTGGATTAAAGGCAATATAACACAGTAAAAGGCTTAGGCCAGGGCTTGATACATAGTAGGCATTCAATAAATGTTAGTTATTTTGTTATTTGTTATCATTAGTTCTTTTTTTAAAATTTTGAAACTTTTAAAAAATATATTTTTATTATTGATTTCAGAGAGAGGGAAAGGGAGAGATAGAAACATCAATGAGAGAGAGAATCATTGATCAGCTGCCTCCTGCATGCCCCACATTAGGGATTGAGCCTACAACCCAGGCATGTGCCCTGACTGGGAAGTGAACCATGATCTTCTGGTTTATAGGTCAATGCTCAACCACCGAGCCATGCCAGCTGGGCTTATCATTAGTTCTTATACCTAGATTATTGGAGTAGTCCGCCAACTAATCTGTCTCCTCTGGTCATTGTTCTGTACACTGGGAGGGGAACTAATATGGGACATCTATTAAGTGCTAACCACTTCATCCTTACAGCAACCTTAAACAGTACTACCAGCACCATTTTGTAAAAATGTAACAGAGCCAAGATTTGAACATAGGACTGATTCTATGCCTGTTCCCTTTCCACAGTTCCAAATTACCAGGTAACTATAAAATACCGTTTTCCGCATATTATCCTGCTCAAAAAAAAAAAAAGAAAAAAGAGAAACCACAAACAGAAAAATCTTCAATCATCGTCACTCCCATTTCCCTTCAACCCAAATTCATAATCCTAGGAATTAAGGTCTTGTACTATTTCCCTCACTTCCCAGCTCTTTCCTATAGAAACCCTGTGTTCCAGAGAAACTGCCCCAGTCACATCCTGTCCATCCACACCTTCCTACCTGACTTGCCCTTCTTGTTCCCTTTCACTGGTTTAAATCGGCCCTTCCTTCAAGGCCTAGCTGAAGTCCTACATGCTCATAACACCTTCCCTGACTTCCCCAGACCCCATCAAGTCTCCCCTGACCCCTGAAGCACCGGCCAGTATCCTTTTTGACACTTGGTGTTTCCTACCCTGTGTCTCTTTGCATGTATGTTCTTCTCACCAAGCTGTAAACTCTACACTTTAGGGAACCAGCCTCCTTTTCTTTTGTATCCCAGGTACTCCAGAGTTCTCCATACCTATAGGAAGTGCTCAATAATTTGGGTTGTTTTGGATGACAAATGATCTTCCCAGCTGGGTGATCTCTCTCCCTCTGTGGGGTGAGGGATGAGCTTCACCTTAATTTCACCTAATGTTGCTCAGGTCTGCCCTCCCGAAACACCCCTCAGCTCTATTCTCCAGTTTCTCACCCAGGGCAGACCCCCAGACCCTCTCCTCCAGGCTGTTTCTTTAACTCATTCTTCTCCAATCCCGCCATTAACCCCAGGGCACCCTCCTCATTCCCGCCCCCCCCCGCCCCGCCCCTCAGTCCTGTGGCTTCGGACCCTCGACCCCTATATCCTCCCCGGAGCCATCACGTGGTTCTATCTCCAGGATTATTTGTTTAGCCTCTTCCTCCTCCCTCAGGGCTGCCCCTCAGACCCCCCTCCTCCAGCCGCACCCCTCTGACCCTGCCTCCAGGGCTGTTCTTTTGGCCTCTGCAGCCCCCTCCCCAGCCTCGCTCCCCGACCAGTGCCCCAGGGCTGGCGCGGAACCGCCCTCCGCGGGTCCCGCCGGGTGCTGCCCCCGCGCCCCTGGCCGCCCCCCGCCGGGGCGGGGCGCGCGGAGGCGGGGGCGCGCTGGCGGCCGAGGCGGCGGCGGCGGCGAAGACAGGCGGGCCAGGCGCGTGTCCGCAGCGCCGTGACTCGGCGGCTCCGCAGCGGCTGCAGCGGGAGGACCCGGCCGGAGCCGCCGCCGCCGCCGCCATCGCAGCCGGGCGGCCGGGCCCCGCCGCGGGGATGCCGAGGAGCCGGGGCGGCCGCGCCGCGCCGGGGCCGCCGCCGCCCGGCCGGGCCCCGCGCTGGAGCTGCTGGCGGGCCCCTGGGAGGCTGCTGCTGCTGCTGCCCGCGCTATGCTGCCTCCCGGGCGCCGCGCGGGCGGCGGCGGCGGCGGGGGTCGGGGACCGAGCGGCGGCGGCGGCGGCGCGGGCGGCCGAGGCGGAGGCGCCCTTCGCCGGGCAGGTGGGGCTGGTGCGCGGGGCCGGGCGCGGGCTCGGGGCCTCCGGGCAGGGCGGGGGCTGGGTCGGCGCCGGGGCCGGGCCGCGCCTGCCGCTGGGAGAGTGGAGGTGGCGGTGCGGGGGTCCGCGCCTGGGGTCGCGGGGCGGGGGCTGGAGGGCTGTGTCGAGGCCTGGAGCCGCTTCAGCACCGCGGACAGGGGCAGCGGCGCGGGCGGAGCGGGAGGGTCGGATTGTTGTAGTGGCAGTGGGGTGTGTGGCCTGCATGACTATGTGTGAGGGAAACCGTACACCGCCTCAGAGTAAATAGTAAGCGCAGCCAGTCTGTTGTGGGTTGGGGAAGAACCCGAGGATGTTCAAGCTGGAGAAGAGAGGATGGGGTGGGGTGGGGGCGAGGGGACGGGGAAGGACTCCATCACTGTCTTCATATCCGAAGGGCTGTCACGTGGAGCAAGGATAGATTTGCTCTGCGTGGCCCCACGGGGCAGTACTAGGGCCAGCAGGGGTGGGGGTGGGCGTTGCAAGAAGGCAAATTTCGGCTCAATATAAGAAGTTTGTAACAATCGGAGCTGCTCAACCAGCTTAGGAGGCGGTGAGCTGCTCATAACTGGCATGTGCAAGCAAAAGCTCCAGGAGAAGATGGGATGGATACATGCATACTTGCACGGATACATGCATAATAATAACAATAATGCCAGCTAGCATGTAATGAGCACTCACTCCATGCCAGGCCTGGTGCTATGTTGTATATAAATTAGTATCCTGTTTAACCCTCATAACTACTCTAGGAAATAGTTGCAATTATTATTCCCATTTTACATGCCCACCTGTCTTTCCTTCAGTGGAAATAGAGAACAACTTGCCCAAGGTCATAGGGCTAGTGAGTGATGGAGTTGGGATTCTAACCTAGGCAGGCTGTTCTCATCTCCGTATATTTAACCATAACTTTGTTTTATATCACATGGTGGTGAAGACAATGGATCAGTGGTCGGCAAACTCATTAGTCAACAGAGCGGCAAACCATGGCTCGCGAGCTGCCGCGGTTTGCCAGCCATGGGACTAGGTAATTTCTTTGGTCTCTTCCAACCTAGAGGTCTACATTCTAGTAAGTGATGTTAGTTGGGATAGTATTTTTTTTTTTTTTTTTTTGCTGAGGAAAATCAGCGTGATTGCCTTAGTAAATTCTAAGAGATAGAATATGCTTGTTGAAGCAGGTAGTCTATTTGTTCAGAAGAATCTGCCAGAATGGGAACTGGGCATGGAACTCAGGGGGTCATAAACTCTCTGAAATTATGTGCAAAATTGTTTTTGTATGTGCAAATGTGTTTCTCTAGGAGAGAATTCACAGTGTTCTTCAATCTCTCATGGGTACATGATCCAAAAAAATTAGAGTGTGTAGCCCAGCCGGGTGGCTCCGTTGGTTGAGCACCAAAAAAAGGGAGGAAGGAAGGAAGGAAGGAAGGAAGGAAGGAAGGAAGGAAGGAAGGAAGGAAGGAAAAAGGTGGTGGGTTCAATTCCCAGTCAGGGCACATGCCTAGGTTGCAGGATTCAGTCCCCAGTTGGGGCATGTACAGGAGGCAACTGATCGATATTTCTCTCACCTCGATATCTCTCTCTCTCTCTCTCTCTCTCTCTCTCTCTCTCTCTCTCTCTCTCTCATATAAATAAAAATATCCTTGGGTGAGGATTTAAAAAATAAAAAAAAATTAGAGAGGGTAGAAAGTCTTTTTAGCCCCATTTGGTAGTTGTCTTTCAAAGATCTTATAATTGTTAGTCTACTTTTAATGAAAACTTTCCCTAGCCTGTTTGTGTTCCATCTTTTTTTTTTTTTAATACTCACCCAAGGATATTTTTCCATTGACTTTTAGAGAAAATGGAAGAGAGAGGGAAAGACAGAGAGGAATATCGATGTGAGAGAAACACACCCATTAGTTGCCTCCTGCAGGCGTCCTGACCAGGGCCCAGACCGGGGAGGAGCCTGCAACCGAGGTACATGGCCTTGACAGGAATTGAACCTGGGACCCTTTGGTTCAAAAGCCAACGCTCTATCCACTGAGCCAAACCAGCTAAGGCTGGGTTTCATCTTTATTACATCTCAACGTAATGCATTTGCGTTACATTATGGGTTTATACACTATAAAAAGTAGGATTCCTTTAGTCCTCCTGAGTGCACAGGGTGAGGTGGAAAGATCCTGACCTGGGATTTAGGAAGCCTAGCTTCTAATCTGACTGTGGCCCATGGTAGTTTCTGTGACCTTGGGCCATTTCCTTACTTTCTCTAGGCATGGATTTTACCACCTCAAATATGGAAGGATAGGGCCAGATGATCTAAACTCTGAAACCTTTTTATTCCTATGAAATTTCAAGCACTAAGAGGAGGCTATTTGCTTGAATGTGTCCGGATTTGGAGAGAAGGTTGTATCCATTCCTTATCCTTGTTAGTTTTATAGGCTTTGATTGTTCCACCTCTCTTAGCCTTTGTCATTGCACGCTTAAGTTTGCCCCTAATAACAGGCCACCCCTAGATTAGCGTATTCATCCTCTGGGTCATTTTTGTTGCTCTTTTCTAGTTATCCTTGGGCCCTTTCTTTTTTTATCTACTCCTTGCGCAGGGGTCATGCTAATCTGTGTGTAGTTCCAATTTTAGTGTATGTGCTGCTGAAGAAGACACCCTAGCTTTCAATAGATATAAACCTGACCATTGTCCCTGGATGTGGGACCCTGTAGTCTTGCACAAAGGAAGGATGATTTCCTCTTTGGTTTTCAGGTTCCTTCCTGTGTCTGCCTATTCCTTTGTCAACCTTCCTGAACCCAACATATTAGGCCACTGCCTTTAGGAAACAATCTAGCTCCTGGATCCCTTTCCTGGGTCAAAACTGATAGCCTGGAACACAACACCCAGTACGTGGATTATTTTTATCCGAGTGCATTACCTTACATCCCTCCACATTGACGTTTACCTGCCATTTTGCATCCCACTCAATACCTTTGCTTCAGCTCTCACGCTCTCCTTTGGCAAAGCATTTCCTACCTGAAAGGGCTTAGTATGATCTGCAGTCCTGAAATTTTTACTTTGCTCTACTTCTTCGGGATCACTTATAAAAAATTTAAATCAGACAAGTCCCAGCATAGTCTCTTGGGGCCCCCTGCACTCTAATCGCCTTTCATTCAGTGAAGTGACCATTTATTTCCACCTATTGTTTCCTATCTCTGAGTTCTCAGGCCCTCATAAAAGCACCACCCTTAATTTCATGATGTCTCCATTTTCAATGCCCAATATATTGTCCAAAACTTTCCGATAGATTAATTATATCCACTGCTTCTCTCAACAATTTGCATCTAATTAACCCTTTATTGTGTACTAGTAGATCACGTGATTGAAACCTTATAGAAATATTGTTGTTTTTCAACCTGCAGGTAATGTTGCTTACTCCTCTTTCTCTCTTTTGAAGCCTCTGGAGTCGGACTCCACCCTACCTCCTTACTAGAAGGCTGCCTTGCCCACTGCTCATCGGTGCATATTCTTACTCCAGAAAGGCTTGTCTTTATCTTTTTTTTTTTTCTCATTGATTTCAGAGAGGAAGGGAGAGGGAGAGAGAGATAGAAACATCAATAAGAGAATCATCGATTGGCTGCCTCCTGCACGCTCCCTACTGGGAATCAAGCCCAAAACCCGGGCCTGTGCCCTGATCCGGAATCGAACCATGACTTCCTGGTTCACAGGTCGATGCTCAACCACTGAGCCACACTGGCCGGGCTCTCCTTTATCTTAAGGCAAGTTACCCAGGTTTCTCTGGACACCTACAGATGCTGTTTATGTCTGCACCTCCACCCATCCATCTGCATCCTTTCCTTAAAGTTCCAGCCCAAGCTTTGCTTCTTTAGGAAACTTTCCTTGACTTCTCTCGTCACTTATTTCTCTCTTCTCAGGGGAATAGTTTGAGGCAGCCTCAGCCAGTTTGTCACTTAAGTTTTTTAAATAATTAAACATTATTTGTCGGGGTGGGAGTTATGGTTCTTAGGCAGGGCCTTCCCCAACCAAAACACTTTATGTTTTTAGATGTAACACAATCCCCAACAACCAGCGCTCATCGTTAAGTATTCAAGCATTCAATGATTCTGCACTTTATCCTTGATGCCAAAAAGTTACATGGATCTGAAATAGATGCTCATGGGCATGTGGATCTCCAGGTCCTTTCTAAAACCCTCCTTAGGGATGGGACTTATTGCCTACCTGTTTTTCCTTCAGTAGAAACAGAGTTATTCCTTTCAGCAGTGGCTCCACAATTTCACCCTTGAGTTCTTTCATAACCCATTACGTAGGTTGTCATCTACTGGTAGGACATACAATAAAGAGGAACTGAGAGAGAGGTGGCCATGACCTTAGAGACCACCACATAAGCACATAGTAGTACTTAGATATTTCTTGAATTGCCATTAGTGAATTGTCCAGGTACACTAAACCTGATAGTAGATGATTGGGAACTTTTCCCTGGTTTCCTGACTTCTTAGTTGAAAGCATTTTCACCATCTCTGGCTTTTGGTTCCATATCGCTCATCTTTCATTACCAAAAGACAAAAGAATTTCATTCAGTTTGTTTTCTCCTTTGCTTTATTTATTTTATTTTTTGGCCTGGGGTAGGGAGGGGGAGGGGAGAAGGGGAGAAAAGGGAAAGGGAAAGGCAGGGAGGGCATGCTCCTGGGAGGGAGAGCGCCTCTCCTTTGCTTTCTTAGGTGTTTCTTTTGTATTTTGCACTTTGGGAGACGGGGGCGGGGGGAGGGGGGGGCACCGATTCTCTACTTGGCTTCCTGTGTTTGGTTTATTTAAAGCATCTCTCATATTAGCAGAGTAGAATGGCCCACAAATAGTTTTTTTTGGCCCTCCCAGTTTCCCATTGATTCTGAGGAAGATTGGTACAGGCAGAAAGAGACAAGCCAATCAAACAGGCCACATAAGTAACAGAGGGATGCCTAGTCCAAGGGCATAATGGATTCCTGCCCTCTAGACCAGTGTGAGGATCTGCTCTGGGCAGACCGTTCTTCGGTTTGTATCTGAAGTCAAGGAAAGTTAGAGCCCTAAGTGAGTCTAGGGGTGGGGTGGGCCTGTTAGGAAGCACTATCAGATTCCCAAGCCAAAAATGTATTTCACTGTTACCATGGCCTCCAGCATATCTTCATGCTTGTCTAAAAAAAATAATAAAATAAGAAAATAAAAATTCACTCTTAGGAAGTTCTTCCTTTTACCTAACCTGAATATAGTCCCTGTGTTTTTAATTCATTGTATCTTACGATTACTGTGGGTTTTCTTATTACTGCCGGGTACTTTGTACTTCCATGTGCATGGCCCCTCTGGACCCTGGCAACAATGCCATGAGGTAGCCAGGGAAAATACTGTCCTTACTTTATAGAGGAGCAAACAGAGATTCAGAGAGATGATGTGACTGATCTATAGCTTATCCAGGGACCCATGTGTAGCTAATAAACAGTAAAGAGAGGACCGGGATTAGATTTTCTGTCCGTGGTCTGAGTGCTTTTCCCTCTACACTAGACTGTCCTGTTCTTGATTACTGTGATAGCCATTTAGCCAGTGTTTTTCATTTTCAGGTATGCCCCACTCCGGTCCTTGAAGAAGTAATTTTAGAGCAAATAAAAGTAAGTTATAATTATACCAAAGAGATTAATCTGAGGAAATGCTTAGCCTTATGATATGGTATAGTTTGAACTCAAAATGAGAGGAACCGAATTCTTAATAGACTGCAGCCAATGTCTCCCCAGTATCTAGTATATGCCTGGAACATTCAAGACACTTGATAAACATTTTAAAATTAATTTCATTGTCTGTGTCCCCCACCAACTTCTTTGAACAGTGCTTGGTGCATAAAAAATCAGTACCTTTTTGGAAGAATAAATGAATTCTTGCTAGAGGTATAAACAAGGTCTGGAGAGACACTGAAGGGGAAGGAGATGAGGTCCCCAGCTGAGGTTGGGGAAGTCAGAGAATGTTTTAGAAAGAAGGCTGACATTGACAATAAGCCTTTGAGAGAAGAGAAGGACAGAGAATGTTGAGGGGGGCAGTCCAGACAGAAGAAAAACCATGAGCCAAGGCTCACAAAAGCGTGTGGCGTATTTAGTTAGCAGTAAATAACTTGCTGTGCCTGGGGCATTGAGTTACTTGCTATTTCCAGTAAGAGTGTATGAGAAGAAGAGGCTGGAAAGGGAGGCTGAGAGCAGATTGTGAAATTGGCTTTCTTCCAAAGGCTGAGGGGAGTCATTAAAGGTTTCTGAGCACAGAACTGACCCGCTCAGAGGCATGTTGAGGAGGTGGAGGGACTGGGGCCTGTTCTGAAGCTGCTCTGGGTGCTGGCCCCTGCCCTGGATGTGTTCAGCTTTCTTAGCACAACTTAGGTCTGTGTACCTGTTTTAGGGACACAGCTGTGGATAAAAGCAGTGAATACCAGCTCTGGCCCTCTCCAGCTGAGAGATTTGGGAACAAATCATCTAGGTTCTCTGGATTCAGCATTGATCCCATTCAAGTCTTTCACTAGTTTTTCTTTATCCATTACTCCATGCATTCATTTTATTTTTATTTATTTTTTTAAAATATATTTTATTGATTTTTACAGACAGGAAGGGAGAGGGATAGAAAGTAGAAACATCGATCAGCTGCCTCCTGCACACCCCCCACTGGGGATGTGCCCGCAACCAAGGTACATGCCCTTGATTGGAATCGAACCTGGGACCCTTCAGTCTGCAGGCCGATGCTCTATCCACTGAGCCAAACCAGCCAGAGCTCCATGCATTCATTTTAAAAGCCAACTTTGAACCAGACTTAAATGATATATAGGATAACAGCAAAGCCATCTACATAAAAGATACTTTCTCAAAGATCATACCATGTTGTGATAATAAAGTAGGTAGAGAAAAATAAGACATTGTTATTAACAACTTTTATTAGCAATGGTCTTTTAAAAACTCAGTTATATACCATAAGCACTCATGTGCTTGGTTCTCTGTGCCCCAAAAACACAGGGCCAGAAGGATGGGAGTCATCCTCACCCCTTCCTCTCCTCACCTGCCTGAACAAAATCAATTGCCAAGCCCCAGCAACCCCACCTCCCGTGTGGATCTTCCCTGTGTCCACATCTCTTCACTTCCACTGCCTTCACCTTAGTCTAAGCTTCCAGCATGTCACATCTGGATGTCAAAAACTTCCTACCTAATCAGCCTCTTTTTCCTGCCTCTAATCCTTCTTCAAATAGCAGCCAGAGTGACCTTTTAAAAATAAATCTACAAGGGGTCAGTTATATCTGAAGTAAATATGGCAAAAGCTAAGATTTAACAAAGTTGGTTGGTGGTTATCCAACATTTGTTTTATTATTTTATATGATTTTGGACTCATGAAATATTTAATTAAAAAAATTAAAATCAAACAAAAAACCTGATCATGCTTAAAATTGCTTTTAGGCCCTGACTGGTATGGGTCAGTAGTTAGAGCGTCAGGCCACACACTGAAGGGTCACAGGTTTGTTTCCCAGTCAAGGGCACGTACCTGGGTTGCAGGTTCAATTCCCGGGTCCAGTCAGGAGGCAACCAATCAATGTGTCTCTCTCACATCGATGTTCTCTCTCTCTCTCTCTCTCTCTCTCTCTCTCTCTCTCTCTCTCTCTCTCTTTCTCTCTCTCTCTCTCTCTCTCTCTCCCCCTCCCCCTCCCTCTCTTCTTCCTCCTCCCTTTCACTCTCATAAATAAATAAATAGATAGATAAATAAATTTGTTTTTAAGATAAAGGCTAAAACTACTATTACTATACTACTACTTTTTCCTTTTAGCTCTTATTATGGAAAAAATTCAAAGACACATGAAAGTAGAATGAATAGTATTAAAACCCCCTTGTAGCCAGCACCCACCAGGATGCCTAATAAGGCTGAGGCTCAGTATCACCTTGCCAGCTTCCTTTTGTACCACCTTTCAGTAAGCTCCAGCCACCCTGGCCTTTTTTCTAATGCACAGGCTCCTTCCCATCTCAGGAATTCAATAAGATGGTCTTTTTCTTGGGATACTCATCATTCCACCTTTACCTCTTTCACTCACACCCAGATTTCAGCTGAGGTGTCACACCCTCTGGGAGGCCATCCCTACATCACAGACGCATCTCCTGTCATACACTGGCATAGCACCTTCTTCTTTTCCTTCACGCCACTTACCACAACTGCAAGGAAACATTCAGTCTTTCCATGTCCACTTCCCCCACCAGGCTGTAAGCTGTATAAGGAAGAGTTCAGTGCGGGGGGTGGTAGGCACGTAAACCACTACTTACAATGTACAGTGACAGATGCTGTTCGTGAGGGTGCATATGATGCCATTGGGAGCACAGAGGGAGTCCATATGACCCCGGAGAGCCCTCCCAAGTGAAATGTCTTTCAAGTTGCATTTTGTAGGATATTTAATAGTTTATCAGGGAGAGGCCAGAATACACGAGGGAAGACATTTGAGGGGAGGGGATGAAAAAGGTACAGAGGAAGGGACCTACAGAATGTGTTCAGGCAACACAAGAAGGTCTGTAGCTAGAGTAGGGGGACCTTGGGGTGGACAATAAAGGGGTAGGATATAAAGACAGAAGATAAGGCTCAGATGGCAGAAGCTTGTTAAGTGCCATGATAAGGAGCTTGGATTTTAAGACTGGCAGTGAGAAACCAGAAGGTAGGCTCCATACTGAATCAAATTAAACTAAAATAATAGAACTTTATATAATTACTCAGGTTATCTAGTTCAGCCATCTGCCTGTTACAGCTGAGAAAGTAAGGCCTCACCATGGTCTATGTCTTCCCTCTTCTAACTCATCAACAAGTCAAGCCCCAGGGACAGGAAACGAACAGGTTTGCAGGAAGGCACCGGCAAGGGTGAGGAAGGCTAAGGCTCCTCACTTCTCAGAGCGTGAACGAGAGCATTGCCACACTCCTGGCCTTGGGAGGAGGCCTCCCCACAGGGGAAAACTCAGACATCCCAGAGCTGACCCCAAACCCCAAATGTGCCACCTCCCTGGGCATGGTGGTTGTCTGGCTTGTGGTGGCCTCCTGGGAGTGGGCCAAGGACGTTGTGCAGAACACCAGGGAATTCCCGCCAGTGCACTCAAGAGCTGGTGGCAGCCAAGAGGCAACACCACGCCATTAAGGTGTTTGTCAAGAAGCTAAGTTGGGCATTGTGGGCGATCCTGAGAGCCCTTTTTAGATAGGCTGTAACTGGAGGTGGGGGCGGGGGGGACACACAGCCTTTGGAGGCAAACCAGAGCTAGTGTGGAGGGTGTAGCATGACAGAGGGAACCCTCCCTAGGAGGCAGGGACATGCGGCTCCATTTTCAGTTTCTCTACCAACTTGTTCTTTGATTTTAGATAAGTAATTTCTCCCTCTCTCAGATTTATTTTTCTCTTCTGCAAAACAAGCATGTTAAATTAGATGCTCTCTAAGTATGGTTGACCAGTGCATTTTCTAGATACCTGAATGGTTAATCCTTCAAATTTAAAGTATTCAAAAATTAGTTATAACTCAGGTGGGCTCAGTGGCAAAGCTGGGGCCTCAGTTGTATGGGTAGAGGAGGAAACAGGGTTTCCGTGGGACAGGAGTTGGAGGGAAAAGACACAGTGATAGGGCTGATCTCTGAGGAGTCACCAAAGAGACACAGTGACTTGTTCTGGCAGCAATGACCAAAGGGGATCAATCTATCGCTGGAGAGTGCGGGAGTAAGAACACAGACAGTGACATTGTGAGAATGCATCCTGCGTGCCAAGACCTGCTCAATGTTTTACATGCATCTTAGTTTCCTATTGCTGCTGAAACAAATTACCACAACACGGACGTATTATCTTGCAGTTCTGGAGGTCAGAAGCTCAAAATGGGACTTAAATCAAGGTGTTGGCAGGACTGCATTCCTTCTGGAGGCTCTAGAGAGAATTCATACCTTGCCTTTCTCAGCTTCTGGAGGCCACCCACATTCCTGGGTTTGTGGCCCCTTCCAGTAATGGCATCACTCTGACGTCTGTTTATATTATTACATCTTCTCTGACTCTGATCCTCCTGCCTCCTTAAGAACCCTGGTGATTACATTGAGCCCACTTGGGTAACCTAAGATTATCTTCCTCACTGAAGGTCCTTTAACTTAATCACATCGGTAAACTCTCCTTTGCCATGTAAGGTAACATAGTCACAGGTTTGGGAGACTAGGATGTAGACTTCTTTGAAGGACTATTATTTTACCTACTACAGTGCATCATGTCACTGAATCCTCTTAACAAGCCCTTTTTTAAAAAAATTTAATAAATCTTTATTGTTCAGATTATTACAATTGTTCCTCTTTTTTCCCCCATAGCTCCCCTCCACCCAGTTCCCACGCCACCCTCTGCCCTTACCTCCCCACCACTGTCCTCATCCATAGGTGTACGCTTTTTGTCCAGTCTCTTCCCGCACCTCCCACACCCCTTTTGCCCTGAGAATTGTCAGTCCACTCCCTTTCTATGCCCCTGATTCTATTATATTCACCAGTTTATTCTGTTCATCAGATTTTTAATTCACTTGATTTTTAGATTCACTTGTTGATAGACATGTATTTGTTGTTCATAATTTTTATCTTTACCTTTTTCTTCTTCTTCTTCTTCTTCTTCTTAAAGAACACCTTTCAGCATTTCATATAATACTGGTTTGGTGGTGATGAACTCCTTTAGCTTTTTCTTATCTGTGAAGCTCTTTATCTGACCTTCAATTCTGAATGATAGCTTTGCTGGGTAGAGTAATCTTGGTTGTAGGTTCTTGCTATTCATCACTTTGAATATTTCTTGCCACTCCCGTCTGGCCTGCATAGTTTCTGTTGAGAAATCAGCTGACAGTCTTATGGGTGCTCCCTTGTAGGTAATTAACTGTTTTTCTCTTGCGGCTTTTAATATTCTCTCTTTGTCTTTTGCTCTTGGCATTTTAATTATGATGTGTCTTTGTGTGGTCCTCTTTGGATTCCTTTTGTTTGGGGTTCAGTGCGATTCCTGGATTTGTAAGTCTATTTCTTTCACCAGGTGGGGGAAGTTTTTGGTCATTATTTCTTCAAATAGGTTTTCAGTATCTTGCTCTCTCTCTTCTTCTGGCATCCCCATAATTCGGATGTTGGTATGCTTGAGGTTGTCCCAGAGGCTCCTTACACTATCTTCATATTTTTGGATTCTTTTTTTCTTTTTTCTTTTCCAGTTGGGTGTTTTTTGCTTCTTTGTATTTCAACTCTTTGACTTGATTCTTGCAATCCTCTAGTCTGCATTTAGGTCTCTGTATATATTTTTTTTTTATTTCAGTCAGTGTAAGTTTAATTTCTAGTTGGTCCTTTTTCATATCCTCGAGGGTCTCACTAAATTTATTGGCCCTTTCTAGAAAATTCTTGAAAAACCTTATAACCATGGTTTTGAACTCTATATCCAGTCATTTGCTTTCCTGCATTTCTTTCATTTGTGATCTGTTTCTTTGTCTCTGCATTTTTGCTGCTTCACTGAGTTGATAGAGTGGCTTTGTGTGCTAAGTGTCCTATAGGGCCCAGTGGCTCAGCCTCCCTAATTACCTGAGGTGGACACTCTTGGTGCACCCCTTTGTGGGCTGTGTGCACAGTCTTGTTGTAGTTAAGCCTTGATTGTTGTTGGTATCACTGGGAGTAATTGACCTCCAGGCCAATTGGCTGTAAGGATCAGCTGTGTCTACGCTGGGAGAACTTCTGTGCTGGAGACACCCTTATGAGACAAGACTTGCAAAAGCAGAAGGAGAAACCAAGATGGCGCCATAGGTAAACACCTAAACTGCTGCCTTGCACAACAATATCAAAACTACAACTAAACGACAAAACAGACACATCCAGAACCACAGGAAAGCTGGCTGAGTGGAAATTCTACAACTAGAAGAAAAGAGGAAAGCACATTGAGACTCAGAGGAGCTGCAAAAGGCTGAAATACGGAGACTCGCATGCAGAGAGGATGGGCGTCTGAGTGCGTGGCTGGCTTTCTAAAGAGGGAGGGAGAAGGAAGCTCCCAACTGCACTGAACTCCAGTCCTGGGCGAGACGCTGGAAAACCAGACTCATTCAGGGGAAATCTGGACTGTCAGGAAAAGAGAAAGCACACTGATACTCGGGAGCTGTGGAAGGCACAGGTCAGGAGGCGCGCGTGCGCAGAGAGGACTGAATGCTGAATGCATGGGCGGCTGAGTGTGCGGCTGGCTTTCTAAAGCGGGAGGGAGAAGAAAGCTCCCGACTGCACTGAACTCCAGTCCCGGGCAAGATGCTGGGAAACCAGACACATTCGGGGGGAATCTGGACTGTCAGGAAAAGAGAAAGCACACTGAGCCTTGGGAGCTGCGGAAGGCAGAGGTCCAGAGGCACGCGCGCACAGAGAGGACTGACTGCTGAATACATGGGAGGCTTAGTGCGCAGCTGGCTTTCAAAGTGGGAGGGAGATGGAAGCTCCTGACTGCGCTGAACTCCAGTTCTGGGCAAATTTCTGGGAACCCCGACTCATTCGGGGAGAAACTGGACTGTCTGGCAGCGGGCGAAACTCGAGGGCAGCTTTCTCTCAGAGGTGCTTGCAGCGATTACTGAGGGACACTGAGACCCAGGGGCCTCTTAGGGCAGGGCTGACGGGAAACCAAGACTGTCTGCTCCGCCCTGAAACTTCGCCCCATCCAAGCTGAGCACAGAGGCTTTTGCAATTTTGCAAGTCTTGTCTCATAAGGGTGTCTCCAGCACAGAAGTTCTCCCAGCGTAGAGACAGCTGATCCTCACAGCCAGTTGGCCTGGAGGTCAATTCCTCCCAATGATACCAACAACAATCAAGACTTAACTACAACAAGGCTGAGCACACAGCCCACAAAGGGGTGCACCAAGAGTGTCCACCTCAGGTAACTGGGGAGGCTGAGCCACTGGGCCCTAGAGGAAACCTACCACACAAAGCCACTCTACCAACTCAGGGAAGCAGTGAAAATGCAGAGACAAAGAAATAGATCACAAATGAAAGAAATGCAGGAAAGCAAATGACTGGATATAGAGTTCAAAACCATGGTTATAAGGTTTTTCAAGAATTTTCTAGAAAAGGCCAATAAATTTAGTGAGACCCTCGAGGATATGAAAAAGGACCAACTAGAAATTAAACTTACACTGACTGAAATAAAAAAAAAAAATATACAGAGACCTAAATGCAGACTAGAGGATTGCAAGAATCAAGTCAAAGAGTTGAAATACAAAGAAGCAAAAAACACCCAACTGGAAAAGAAAAAAGAAAAAAAGAATCCAAAAATATGAAGATAGTGTAAGGAGCCTCTGGGACAACCTCAAGCATACCAACATCCGAATTATGGGGATGCCAGAAGAAGAGAGAGAGCAAGATACTGAAAACCTATTTGAAGAAATAATGACCAAAAACTTCCCCCACCTGGTGAAAGAAATAGACTTACAAATCCAGGAATCGCACTGAACCCCAAACAAAAGGAATCCAAAGAGGACCACACAAAGACACATCATAATTAAAATGCCAAGAGCAAAAGACAAAGAGAGAATATTAAAAGCCGCAAGAGAAAAACAGTTAATTACCTACAAGGGAGCACCCATAAGACTGTCAGCTGATTTCTCAACAGAAACTATGCAGGCCAGACGGGAGTGGCAAGAAATATTCAAAGTGATGAATAGCAAGAACCTACAACCAAGATTACTCTACCCAGCAAAGCTATCATTCAGAATTGAAGGTCAGATAAAGAGCTTCACAGATAAGAAAAAGCTAAAGGAGTTCATCACCACCAAACCAGTATTATATGAAATGCTGAAAGGTGTTCTTTAAGAAGAAGAAGAAGAAGAAGAAGAAGAAAAAGGTAAAGATAAAAATTATGAACAACAAATACATGTCTATCAACAAGTGAATCTAAAAATCAAGTGAATTAAAAATCTGATGAACAGAATAAACTGGTGAATATAATAGAATCAGGGGCATAGAAAGGGAGTGGACTGACAATTCTCAGGGCAAAAGGGGTGTGGGAGGTGCGGGAAGAGACTGGACAAAAAGCGTACACCTATGGATGAGGACAGTGGTGGGGAGGTAAGGGCAGAGGGTGGCGTGGGAACGGTGGAGGGGAGCTATGGGGGAAAAAAGAGGAACAATTGTAATAATCTGAACAATAAAGATTTATTAAATTAAAAAAAAAAAAGACTTGCAAAAGCCTCTGTGCTCAGCTTGGATGGGGCAGAGTCTCAGGGCAGAGCAGACAGCATTTGTTTCCTGTCAGCCCTGCCCTAATAGGCCCCTGTGTCTCAGTGTCCTGTGGTAATTGCTGCAAGCACCTCTGAGAGAAAGCTGCCCATGAGTTTCGCCTGTTGCCGGACAGTCCAGTTTCTCCCCGAATGAGTCTGGGTCCTCAGAGTCTCACCCGGAACTGGAGTTCAGCGCAGTCGGGAGCTTTTGTCTCCCTCCTGCTTGAGAAAGCCAGCCACGCACTCAGTTGCCAGCCCTCTCCGTGCATGCATCTCAATACCCCTGCCTCCTGCATCTCCTCTGAGTCTCAGTGTGCTTTTCTCTTTCTTTCTAGTTGTAGAATTTCCACTCAGCCAGCCTTCCTGTGGTTCTGGATGATGTCCATTTTGTCTTTTAGTTGTAGTTTTGAAATTGTTGTGCAAGGCAGCAGTTTAGGTGTTTACCTATGCTGCTATCTTGGTTTGATATCAACAAGCCCGTTTTTAAAAAATATTTTTTTATTGATTTCAGAGAGGAAGGGAGAGGGAGAGAGAGAGAGAGAAACATCAATGATGAGAGAGAATCATTGATCAGTTCCTGCATGCCCCACACTGGGAATTGAGCCTGCAGCCTGGGCACGTGCCCTGCCCGGAATCGAACCATGACTTCCTGGTTCATAGGTTGATGCTCAACCACGGAGCCACACCAGCCAGGCCTAACAAGCCTTCTTTTATCATCCTCTATTTAACAGACAAAAAGAAGTTGGGTAATTTGCACCAGGATACTCAGCTGAAAAGAGCAAAGTTAGGCAATAGAAGTTAGGGACTACTGCCGAAACCAGTTTGGCTCAGTGGATAGAGCGTCGGCCTGCGGACTGAAGGGTCCCGGGTTCGATTCCGGTCAAGGGCATGTACCTTGGTTGCGGGCACATCCCCAGTGGGAGGTGTGCAGGAGGCAGCTGATCGATGTTTCTCTCTCATCGATGTTTCTAGCTTTCTATCCCTCTCCTTTCCTCTCTGTAAAATACCAATAAAATGTATTTTTTTAAAAAAATTAAAAAAAAAAAAGAAGTTAGGGACTAGGCAGGGGTGGGCAAACTTTTTGACTCGAGGGCCACAATGGGTCCTTAAACTGGACCGGAGGGCCGGAACAAAAGCATGGATGGAGTGTTTGTGTGAACTAATATAAATTCAAAGTAAAGGAGCGGAGGGGAGAGCAAGAGAACCGGATAGAACAGCCGGATCCGGCCCGCGGGCCGTAGTTTGCCCACGGCTGGACTAGAATCTCACTCTCTGGAAGAGACTGAGAACCAGGCAAGGAATCTGAGACTCTGAGAAACAGATTAGGATCATAGCAATCTCAGCTTAAGACCTGAGTACCAGACCGGGGAACTGAGGCAAACACCCAATTGTAAGGACTGAGCTAATGTGGCAATGGATGGGGAAGGATGATCTTGGGCCACTCTTAATGCTACTATGCAATGACACAATGGAATCTCAAGGTTGGGGTTCTGATGGGCTGTTTGCTGAAGTTAGGACTGGCCCAGGAGATAGGCAGGCAAAGGACCCAAAGGTGAGAGCAGAACTGAGGCTCAGAGGGTAGGTGCTGGCTTTTCTAAGTGGGTAACATTCTTTCTGCCTTAGTAAATTAGAGGTGACACATTTCTTCATGGCACCAGGTCATCACTCCCAAAGGTCCTTACTGTAGTGGTTCTCAAACTTTAGTAGGCAGCAGAAACACCTGAGGTACAGATCCCCAGTTCCCAACCTCAGAGTCTCTGATTTAGTACCGTAGATCGAGGCTCAGGTTTAGGAATATGCAATTTGAACAAGCTCCCCAGATGATGCAATACTGACAACCCATGACACACAGGACTACACACCGAGGAACTACATTCTTAGTGTTTGGGGCTACAGTACAGTGAGGTGATTAGAGTTGTTTGTCACCTACCAGGAAAATGATAGTCATTAGTCATTATTATTATTGCTATCTTTTGCTGAGTTCTTAATACCACACATTATGTTACTTAATTTCACAACCACTCCATGAGCCACTTGCTAATGACATGATGCGGATGAGGGAAGTAAGCAGTAGAGAGGCTGGATGATTTGCCTAAGGTCATGTAACAAGTAAATGAAAGAATTAGGATTTGAACCCAGCACAGTTTGTCTCCACAGTGTACACTCTGAACCCTGACCCTGAACATGCACTCAGCTGTCTCGCTCTTCACTGCTCTCTACATCCTACATCAAGCCTGCTCATGGCCACCTGCCCAAATAAGAAAACCAGCTCTCACTCTGAACCTCATCCCAAGAGGCTATTGACTGAATGCCTATGCTTCCCCTAAAACAGAAGTTAGGGTTGAAAGGACCCTTAGAGGATATTCAAGGCAGCCTTATATAAGAATCCTTTTATAGTAGTGGTTCTCAATTGGGGGCAATTTTGTTTACCTCAGGGAAACTTTCAGCAATGTCTGAGACATCTGGCATCTAGTGGTAGAGGCCAAGGATGCTGCTAAACACCCTAAAGTGCACAGGACAGCCCCCCACTGTAACAGAATTATCTGGCCCTAAGTATCAATAGTGCTGAGACTGAGAAACCCTGCTCTATAACTGGTTCTGACCCTGAACACATCAACTCATCTTCATTCAATAAATATGTATCTATGACAGGCCCTGGGCTAGGTGTGGGGATACAATGATGAAGAAGACAGACTGGCCCTGCCATCAGGCACTGTATAGTCAAGAAGAAGAAACGCGTGAATCAACACATGATTACAGCATTGTGTGATAAGGAAGGAGTGCCTGGTTTCAGATATATCTGGGTTTGAATCCTGCCACTTACTAGCTTTGTGTTCTGGGTGATTACTTAACCTCTCTGAACCTCAGTTTCCTCATCTGCAATTCAGGGATCATAATTCCTACCTCGTGGGGTCATCACATTCTAGAGTGCCTAGCGCAATGCCAGGTATATAGTAGGTGTTCTAAAAATCGTAGCTACCTTATTATAATTGTCCTTATAATTAGAACATCTCTGTTGAAAAGTTGTTTCTTATATGAGTCAAGATCTATATCCTGTTGTCTCCATGCCAGTCTTGGTTTTGCACTGTGCCAACCAGAATATAAATCTCCTTCATCCATAGCCATTTGACCTTTGAAGACTGTCATGTCCCCTGCAGCTCTCTTCTTCAGCCTACAAAGCCTCACTTTTCCTCACAGAACATGGTTCCTGGTTCCCTGGCCTTCCTGGCCACTCTCCCTTAGTCATGCTCTAGTTTGCCACTGTCCCTCTACACATGCAGCCTCTAGAACCGGACTTGGACCTCCTGTGCTTGTTGAGACCAATTCCTTGTTCCTGTCACTCTAGATCAGGGGTGGGCAAACCTTTTGACTCGAGGGCCACAGTGGGTTCTTAAACTGGACCGGAGGGCCGGAACAAAAGCATGGATGGAGTGTTTGTGTGAACTAATATAAATTCAAAGTAAAGGAGTGGAGGGGAGAGCAAGAGAACCGGATAGAAGAGCCGGATCCGCCCGCGGGCCGTAGTTTGCCCAAGGCTGCTCTAGATCATCACCCTAGATTATGGCCTTGGTTGCCCAAACACTTTGATCAAATTCCTTTATTCTTTCTCCCTCATTCTAGTCCATGCTTTCAAATTTGACACCTTCCTGCCTAGTCCTTTTTAATAAATGTCACCTCTGGCCTTTTTGATAACACCTTCCCCACCACATTTCTGATCACACACCTGATCCTGACCAATCTCCCATTCCTTCTCCAGGTCTTACAGTGGTTTGAGCTCCCATCCAACCAGGTGTGATGCTCCAGCATACCTCCAGGAGTTCACACGATTTTAACTGATACATCTTTCTCTCCCTCCCCACACCCCCCTACTTCCCCACCCATGATCATGTCTGTTTTCCAAGAGCAAACAGCACCACCACCAGTTGGTCTGCTTCTTGCTGCCTCCATTGCCCCTTCTAATCTTACCACCACCTCTGCTGTCTGCCACTCTCTTCCCTCTTTGGGCCACATTTTTTCTCCTTGTTATTCTCTGCTCTCTCCTTTGTCTACCACTAATTCTGAATGTCTCCGCTTTGGCTTCTCAAGAACAAAATCCCACCTTGTGGCCAGCAGACCAATCATACTCTACTGTCTGTGATCGCTACTAGTACATCTTTGGTTCAGCCCAGCTATTTTGGTCCCTGCTCTGTGCTCTGAGACTTTTCTCACTTTCCTCCGGGTTTACACCTCTTTCAGCACTTAAAGGGTGACAGACATCTTAGAGTTGGTTAACTGAGCTGTAAAGGTCAGACTTACGATGTGGCTGGTGATGTTGATTAATGGATCCAGGTGCAAAAAATGAAAGGTGGGTCATTTTGTTTAAAACTGAATGGGGATTTTTCCTTTAGTGAATTTTTTTTTCCAGATGGGACAATGGAGCCTATTGCATCTTTAAACAAAGAAGTCAAACTACAATAGATTGAATTTAAGCAAATGTTTTTTTCAACCTCTAATAGATACCAAGAATTATGCTTGGTGCTTTCATGTACATTACTCATTAAACCTTGCCAAGATGAAATTCCTTTTTTGGTACCCAGACTTTGCCTCCTAGACGAACTATTCATCTATTCATTCATTATTTACTGTGCTAAGTACCATAGCAAATACAAAAATAATTATGAGCCTCTGCTCCTCAGGAACTCAATCTAGTGAGGAAAACATGTCAACCATCAGGTGTGACACACTGTGGTAGTTGTGCTTAGAATGGTAGAAAAGTAAGGCGCTTCGGGAGCAAACAGGGCACTCACTAGCTCTGCCCAGGAGAGTTAAGGAAGGTTTACCAAAGGAGATGACATTTCAGCTAGACCTGAAGGATGAGTTTGCTCACACACATAAAGAGAATGGGCTTTGTAAGAGCAGCCTGGAAGTGTGAAAGGGCAGGAAATGTTTTGGAATTGCTATGACTAGAGTTTAGAAGACTTGCTCCAACATCAGAGGCTTCTGCCCAGAGCAGTCAGAGAACTGCCTGGGTCGCAGAACAAGTGAGTGGCAGAGACAGAGTTTAGCAGCAGCAGTTGGGATTGTCTGGTGGCTAATCCATAGTCCTTGGCCTCCTACCCTCTAACACACACATGTGCATATGCTCATGGGCATGCACCAGGTCCAAGCTCAGTGCCCTGTTCCCTGGTGTAGAGCTGTCATTTGACCAGCCCCTCCTGCTCCCACTTCCCTTCATAGGCGCCTGCCCCTGAGTTCTGAGGATTGTCTCCAGTGAACATGGAAGGGAAGCAGAACCCAGAGAAGGCTGATCCATTCCCATGTTTGGTCCCGACCCAGACATTTACCTAGGACTTGAGTGCTTAGATCTTAACTCCTGTAGCTTCTGAGATAGACTCTGAGACCTTCATAATGGATCCGATTGGCTTTGAGATGCTTCTTGCTGGAGTGTCCCAGAAAAGGATCTGGGTAAGTCAGCCTGCCCTTTACTGAGGAGGAGATACTTTTAATTTCCCGAAGCCCTAGAAGGCTGGAGTGGATTTATGCTAAAAGTTCCCTGTTCCCTACCTCCTACCATAAGCAGTAATGAGAGCAGGAGGGGAGAAGATTCTTAAATTCCATGCTAGTATAGAGGTAGGTAATCAAAAAACAATCAGTTGGCTGACTGGTTTGTCAACAGTATCTGTCCAAGGAGCCCCAGCCATTTCCCAAATGCCATAATTCATTTTAGCTGGGTTTTTAGAGAGGAATTGGGTTTATTTTCAATTTGTACCATACCTCTTTGTGGAAGGGCTCTCAGCAGTTTACAGATTGAAACAATGTTCCTAAGTAAGACTTTTAAGGATGAAACATACCGTAGTGGTCAGAAAGATGAAAAAAATAATAGCTACTTCCAAGCATCACCGTGTTCAACACTTATGCTACAAATTTGGCTGAAAGATTCCTGGCAGAAAGGCCAAAAAGGAAAACCACTGGTTACCCAGTATTCATTTTCTGAAACCAAAAAAACATACAGAATCTCCTGTAGGGAAATAATTTTCCTTAAGCTAAAGTTTGATAGAAGTGATTGTGTTTGGTCCCAAGAAGTTGAGAAACAGGGTAAAGAGCACACAATTCAAGTCAGCTGATGTTTCCCATGGGCAGTGCTCCCAGGACTGTTGAGAGGTTATGCCCTTAGGTCCCCTGATAGCAAGTAGGCTTGGCCATAACAATGTACTGCCTTCAACGGACCCAGCAGGACTAGCTCTTGGTGCAGGGAGAATGTGGGAAGGCGAGATGACTAGATTTCAACATGCATGTTATCCAAAGAATGAGGTAACACACACCTTTTGAGTGATTATGTCAGGTGCATTTGTTCATTTCATCTTAATAACCATCTGGGGAGGAGGAATTATTGTTTACATTTTACAAATAAGGAAATGGAAGCTCAATTTTTTTGGCTGATCATAGGCCACCATCAAGTCACAAGTGATTCTCTGTAATTTGTCCATTTGGTAAATAGATTATTATACAGGGTGGGGCAAACACAGATTTACAGTTGTGAGTACTCGAAACACAAGGTTTATTCTTATATTATTTTCCATACAAACAACTGTAAACCTACTTTTGCCACACCCTGTATATCACCTCTCCACTTTCTTCCTTTCCAACCAACCCTCTCTACTCATCACCACACAGCCCTCCCCCAAGTTGTAGCCATTTTAAAGACTGTTCAGAATGTGCCATGCTCCCTCACAGCTCCAGACATTTGCACATGCTATATCCACCAAAACAGCTCTGATCCCATCTCCACTCAGAGGCCTCCCCAAAACTCTCCTTTCTCTCTGTCCCTGCCCCCCATGTGGCTAAGACACCCTTCTTTTGTTCTCCCATAGAACCCTGTACACATTGGATTTTTTTAAAGTATATTTTTTATTGTTTTCAGAGATGAAGGGAGAGAGAGAGGGATAGGACATTAATGATGAGAATCATTGATCAGCTGCCTCCTGCATGCCCCATACTGGGGATGGAGCCCGCAACCTGGGCATGTGCCCTGACCAGGAATCAAACCATGACGTCCTGGTTCATAGGTCAACGTTCAAACACTGAGCCATGCTGGCCGGGCTGTTTTTGTGTTTTTTAAAAATATATATCTTTATTACTTTCAGAGAGGAAGAGGGAGGGAGAGAGAAACATCAATGATGAAAGAGAATCATTGATTGGCTGCCTTCTGCACCCGCCCCCTATTGGGGATCAAGTCAGCAACCCAGGCATATGCCCAGACCAGAATTGAATGTGATCTCCTGGTTTATAGGTTGACACTCAGCCACTGAGCCATGCTGTTTTTAATCAATCCAATGGATTTTATCACAAGACAGTAGATACGTTAGTCACCTTTGGTAAAGTAAATAATTATTTATAGTTTCTGGTTTGCCCCCTTCCAAAAATGGTTTGATTTGACTTGTAATAACAGGCATATCCACAATAAGACTGTTCATATAGAAACAAGAAACAAAAACTATAGATAGAAAGGGAATAATATGGTTGCCTACATTCTTTTTCTTCCATGAGCTCACCTGGTGTTCAGGACAATCCTCTGTGGATGGGCACGGGTTCTGTCTGGCTTAGAGACAAGCACGCAGGAGGCTCCTGTAAATGCTTATAGATTCAGGAAAGACATGGATGTTTTTCTCATTCTCCAATTGATGCCACAAGTGTTTCCTGGTGCTCTGGTTTCTTCAGGCTTCCATCCCCTCATGCTCATTAGTGGGAATAATTGTCTTTACTTCGCTGCCTTTCAGATTCATTGCTTTGTTTGAGCTTCATCATCCAAGCTACTTCAGATTCTCTTGCCCATTTTTCTCCTTTTTATTTTTAATGACTCCATACATAAAACTTAGAAAAAAGAAAAGAGCAAAAAAAGAAGTCCCCCAAGATACTATAACAAAGGATTATTTATTCTCTTTTATATAAAATTTTTGACATTATTTCAGATTTTCAGAAAAGTTTTCAAGAATAGGACAAAGAATTCCTGAATACCTTTCACCTGATTCCCCAACTATTAACATTTTACTACATCTGTTTCCTCTATTTTTTTTCCTGAGCTCGTTTAAGAAAGAGTTGCAGATATGATACACCCTTATGTAAACCTAAATACTTCAGTGTGTATTTATTAAAAATAAGAAATTCTCTTATATAATCATACTATTATTGTGCCCTTATAGGCTTTTCTATGCATATGTTTATGTATTGATATTTAAATTAAATATCAATATAGTTTTGTTTATATTTGTTTTTAATGGCTTGCTTTTCAGGAGGGGTTAGCAGTAAAGAATATATATAATCTCATGCCAGTAAATATTCTACAGCATAATTCTTCATCAAACTCTGGCTTTAGACAAATAGGTTTCTGGAAGGCCAGTCTCTTTCAGAAAATGAACTGTTCTTGTGCCCTCGCATGTCTAGTCGTATGTCACATCTGTCAGTGGAAACCACTCAATAGATGAGCAAAGAGTCAGGATAGTAGAAAGCCTTGAATGCAAATTTAATCTTTATTCTGTAGCCAGTAGAGATCCAGTGAAAGGTTTATAGCAGGAGAGTAAGCCAACAAGAGCTGTGTTTTCGGGAGATAAATTTGCATGTCTTCAGGAGAGAGTCAAGGAGGAAGAAATCAGAACATGAGTCCTCAAGTCCCCTGGGTAAAATGATCCATTTCAAGGGCAGATCTCTGCCCAGGTAGAACAGAGGCTTCTCCAGCATAATGCATCCTTTCCTTTCACATGTCTTTCAGAACTGGTTAAAGTCCTATGGCTATCTGCTTCCCTATGATTCACGGGCATCTGCGTTGCACTCAGGGAAGGCCTTACAGTCAGCTGTCTCCACTATGCAGCAGTTTTACGGGATCCCAGTCACCGGTGTGTTGGATCAGACAACAATCGAGTAAGATTTGCATAGGACATTGTGCCTTTGAAATTTCTGGACTTACATTTAGGTTCACATTTGTCATGGCCTCATGTATACACCATGCCCATCCTACCTTCCTTACCTTTACTCTTCAGTGTCATCCTGGAAGGCAACACCCCAGGTGCCCTTTCCTATGTGAGCTGGGGATGTGCTCTGCCACAAACGTGCTGTGTGACCTTCGACAAGTCACTTAACCCTTTGGGGCCTAGGCTTCCTTATCAGCACAGCAAGGGGTTTAGCTATAGATTATTTTAGATTTCCTCTGACTCTGGAACTGGTGGTTCTATGAGTCATCCCTCTAGCATTCCCTGAGATAGACACTTGATGCAGAGAACACTTGAAAAAAAGTTGACAACACTTTTTCCATTTATCAAGTGTTTGCTGAGTGCTTGTGCTTGATCCTATGATCCCTGCCTCCCAGAGGCTTACCATTTAGTGACTAATAGTCATCTGGCTACATCAGTCTAGGACTCAGAGGAAACACTGAGTTTCAGGGAGACACTGAAGAGGTAACAACAAACCAGCCACGAGGATGGTCGAGATGGCTCAGGGAGAGTATAAAGAGGAGGAAGAGAAGAGTGCCAGGGATGGAGCCCCTCAAAACAAGCTGAGAAGGAGCAGACAGAGAGGTTTAAGGAGCCTGGGGTTGTGATGTTATGGCAGTGAAGGTGGGAATGGCAAATGAGCTCAGCTGCTGCAGGCTGGTAAAATAGGAACCTGAAATGTGTCTGCTGAGTTTGGAAACAAAGAGGCCATTGTAAGCTCTGAGGAGTGGTGGAGACAAAATTAGATTGCAGTGGGGAGGGGAGGTGAGGAGTAGAGATGGCAAATGTAAGAAAACTTTCAAGAAGCTTAATAGTGAAAGGGAGGAATAGATGGTAGCTAGAGAGGAATGAATTTTGTTTAAGTTTGAAGAGAGTTGGGCATGCTTCAGTTTGTTTAAGAAATAGCCATGGAAGTTATTGAAGCTGTTTAAGAAAAGCCATTAACACCATGAAGTCATAAGAAAGGAGGTGGGGGGTTGGACCCTGATCTCAGGTGGAGGAGAGAGCGGGGTTGGATGAGGATGTGGGGAAGGTATTTGGTGAAAGAACAGAAAATCCACCCAATTGAGGAGCCAGGATCTATCCACCCCTTGGATGAGTCACTCCGTGAGAGAATCATCTCTCTGGGCTTCAGCTTGTTCATTTGCAAATGGCGGGGGGGGGGGGGGGGGGGTGTTGAATTATGACTCTCAAATTCTAGATTCCATTGTTCTGAGTGTCTAAGCTTTTAAAATTTGGTGAGTGTGGGGTTTTATGATCCTAACATTCTGTCCAAATGTTTTCTATTCCTTGGATTCTCTGATTGTGAGACTGTGGAATTCTGAGATAATACATTAGACTGCTCCTGTGATGCTGGGAGTACAATGGACTCCTTAGCCCTGTGGCCCCATGAGTGAGCTGGTTAGAGAGGACCCGGCCACCTTTCAAAGCAGAGGTTATTTTGAGGGCTTTGTGCAGGGCTCATGGCAGTGCATCCTGGGGCAGAAGCACTGGTGTCTCTGCTGAGGTACCACCTGGCCTTGGGTTTTACTCTGTTCCAGAAAGCCCCAGGCCTGTTGGACAGAGTTCAGAGTGTGGCAGGTGGACACAAGAGGAGGAGGCAGAGGGAATGATCTAAGGGAGGAGGATGGCATTTCCCACTTGCGGTTCTGCCCCACCCCCTGTTTGCAGGAAGGTGGGGAATGCTGATTTGGAGGCATGGAAAGGAAGAAGGCAGTTCTACTTAAAAAAAGAATGGGGAGGGTGGCCCTAGCCAGTTTGGCTCAGTAGATAGAGCGTCGGCCTGCGGACTCAAGGGTCCCAGGTTTGATTCCGGTCAAGGGCATGTACCTTGGTTGTGGGCACATCCCCAGTAGGGGGTGTGCAGGAGGCAGCTGATTGATGTTTCTCTCTCATCGATGTTTCTAACTCTCTATCCCTCCCCCTTCCTCTCTGTAAAAAAAATCAATAAAAAATGTATTTAAAAAAGAATGGGGAGGGTGTTGGGGTAAAATTTAGAGACCTTAGTTTTGGCTCCAGCTCTGTGGCCTTGGGCAGTCCACTGCCTTCTCTGGGCCTTTTTCCCCCCTGGGGAACCTTCCAGGCCTTGCCAGTGCAGAGATGGCTCCTGGTTCTTTTCCCAGGGACTGTCAGTGAAAGGAAGCTAGATTAGCAATTCAAAGTATTATTTTTGAGTGCCTACCTTGGAAAATGTCACACATTAGTCATTCACTCATTCATTCATTCACTCATTCATTCATTCATTCAACAAACAGTTCCTTTAGCCCCACCTTGTGCTAAGCATGAAAATTAATAGTTCACTTATTCATTCAACTAAGTTCCAGCCCCGCCTCACCGTTTTGTTATATTTTGCAAGTTACTCAATTTATCTGTGTCTCTTTTCCCTCACCTATAATGCAGAAAATAAATAATTTCTGGTTACCTCACAAAGTTGTATTGAGAATCAGAAAAAAAAAATTTTAATGTAAACACTGTGAAAATTATCAATTTTTATTCCAATGCATGGTATTGTTATTATTGTGTTTTTCATTATTGATTTCTGAGTATAGGACACTGTAGATGATGTAGACACTGTATTGTATTTGGTTATAATATTCTGCCTCTTTTCTATATTGCCAGTGGCAACTGCTTTCAACAACTGCAAATGAGGTCAGACTGTTTTCCCTTCTGGCAATCCCAAGCTATAGTTTAGTGAGATAGTCATTAGGCCAGCAGGGACTTGGATGGCCTGGGCCCCAATCAGCCATGAGCTTTTAAATCTTCTACCCTGGCCCCTTTTTCATATCCCCAATGATGTCCAAGGCTTACTGTTCCCTGATATAACTTTACCTGGTAATAAACAGTTATCAGGATTTATTTTAGTTCCAGGCACTGGGTTAACTTCTGGGGAAACAGTGATGAATATGATACAGTTCCTGTCCTCAAAGATTTTCCCATTTACTAGAGGCAACAGACTAATAAATTTAAAAGTTACATTCCATGTCCTACAGTTGTTTAGCCACTTTTTGAACAACAGGGCATTTGCTGTCTTCCCAAGCTACGCCACTGTACTGTTGAACAGTTCTCACTCATTCGACAAACCACTATTTACCACCTTCTGTGTCAGGCACTGTGCCGGCACTGGGAGTACAGGCACGGTTCCTGTCCTCATGTGGCTTAGAATCTGGTGGGAGAGAAAAAGAATAAACAAAAATGCAAATATATAATTTCCATGAATGGTAAATGCTATGAAGAAAAGTTAAGCAGGATAAAACTTAGAGAAGGTGGGCAGGGAAGTCCTCTCTGAAGGGGTGACATTGGAGCAGACACCTTAATGAAGGGAACAAACCATGTGAAGAAGAGTGTTGCAAGCAGAGGGAACAGCCATTGCCAAGACCCTGCAGTGGGTACAATCTTAGCATGTTCAAGGCACAGCAAGAAGGTCACTGTGGCTGGAGCAGAATATATGAGGGAGAAAAGGTTGAAGGTGTCATCAGACAAGTAGGCAGGGACTAGATCACATGGGGCCCTGTGAGCCAAGGTAGGGAGTTTGAATTAATTCTAGAAGTTTGGGGGGATCACTGGAGGGTTTTAAACCAGGAAATGACATGATTCAATAACATTACAGAGTATTTTCACATATATGCCCTCCTTTGAGGGTCTCTACGACCTAAGCACAGCAAGAACTTGAATTTTCATGTTGCAGATGAGGAAACTGAGGCTCATGCTGATTCAGTCGCTTGCCTAGGCTCCTATGATTAGTGGTAGAGCTGGAACTATCAAGCTTATTCTCCTGACTCCCAGTCTCATATGCAGCAATGTTTCTGCATATTCATTTGTGAGTGAGTGAATGAATGAATGAATGAGTCGATTGTGTTCCTATTGGGGAACCCATTAAAGCCAGGGTTCCAGTGACCCACATTGCAGTTCAAACCGGGACTGGGGACTGTGCAGTATCTTCCTAGAGTGCTCAGTGACCACAGTGTAGGTGTGTATGTGTCTTCTCTCTGCCCAGATGGATGAAGAAACCCCGATGTGGTGTCCCTGATCACCCCCACTTGAGCCGTAGGCGGAGAAACAAGCGTTATGCCCTCACTGGACAGAAGTGGAGGCAGAAACACATCACCTACAGGTGCTTTGACTTCCTCTCTTCCTCCCTGGTTTTGGCTCCACCTTCATTCTCTTTTTGCCTGGCCTGAGTTTCAGAGGTTGACACCTTAGGTGGGTCTGTGGTCAGGGCGTGGGCCAGGTGCTGAGAGCCTATGACTTTGTCATTCTTGTGGCTTCCAGAGGATGCTGTATTCAACTTCAGATTTATTTGGTCCTTTAGGGGTTCTCCATTGTGTTCTGTTTACATTCCAATCATGTTTAGTTAGAGAAAGTGGGGCATGGATTGTTCAGTAACTTTTAGCTATGATAAAGAACCATAGCTGAACCCATTCTCCTATCACCGCTTGAAAAACGACACTCTCTGTGATCTACATCCCTTTACCACTTAGTCTGGTAGACTTCATGCGAGATTCCCAGCACAGGTTTCCAGTTGTTTCTTAAGGACTATAGAGAACTGGGACCTGAATCACAACAGTGTCATGCGCTGATTGTCTAGGGAAACCAAGGACAGAGCAGGATCAGTCTTCAAGTCACACCAGCAATCAAGAGCAGGGATGATGGAGCCCATCACAGCATTCTTGGACATCTGAATTTAGAGTGGGGCTGGGACAAGAGCCAGACATAGGGCAGGCTCAGGTGGGCTCTGGTTGGCACCTCACAAGACTCTGATTCCATCTCAGGTAGAACTCCTGGGTTCTGAGGTAGGATTTAAGATAGAGATTTTAGAGTGGAACTAAGGGCTCTCCTGTTGACAAGCTGTAGAGATCAGAACAGGATTCTTGTAGAAATCTGACAAGAAAAAGAAACTGAAGAATCTGGGTTAGAAACTGGATAGACTCTTAGGGTCTCCTGAAGAGGTAGAGTGTATCAAGAAAAAGAACTGAATTCTAACGCAATCCTGACCTTAACTTCTAGCACCCAACTTCTCTGAGCCTCAGTTTTCTTGCCTATGGAATGGGTGAATAATCCTTGTTCCAGGTGTTCAAGGGGCAGAACATCCAGAAACAGTGATGCTCCATTGTGGATAACCATGCAATATGAATATAGTAACCTTAAATAGCTAAATCTATAACTGATTAAATCATACACTGCCCTATACCAGCTTTTAAGTAGACCAGCAGTAATTGGTGCCAAATGTGTGGGTTTTTTTTTTAAGAGACATTTCATTTAAACTCTCCACTGTTTAACTATTTTCATAACTCTTATAAATGCACATATTGTATATATTGGGAGAATGTAAATTTTATATATATATATATATATATATAAAATTGAGCCTGGGTTGCAAGCTCAATCCCTAGTGCGGGGTGTGCAGGAGGCAGCCGATAAATGATTCTCATCATTGATGTTTCTATCTCTCTCTCCCTCTCCCTTCCTCTCTGAAATCAATAAAAATATATTTTAAAAAAGAGAAAGAAACATCAATGATGAGAGAGAATCATCGATCAGCTACCTCTTGCATGTCCCCCACTGGGGATGGAGCCCGCAACCCAGGCAAGTGCCCTGACCAGGAATCAAACTGTGACCTCTTGGTTCATAGGTCAACACACTCAACCACTGAGCAACACCAGCCAGGCAGAAGAACATAAATTTTAGAAACTACTATCCACCAACTTTTTTTTTCTAAAAATTGAAGAGAAATCCTATATTCAACACAGACTTTGTCAGAGACTAAATACAAAACACTGATTAAAGCAAAGATACTCTGATTTAGGCAGGGTTTGGGACCCAGAGCCTTGTCTACTCGGCCTTTCCCTCAACCCCTAGGGCACCTAAGAAGTATTCTAGGTGTCAAAATTTGAAGATTATTGGGCCATATGGTCTCTGATGTTCCTTTTAGCTCTGCTAGTCTTTGACTGTCTGTTACTCCCTATTCTAATTCCTTCCCCTCTCTCACCAGCATTCACAACTACACCCCAAAGGTGGGTGAGCTAGACACACGGAAAGCTATTCGCCAGGCTTTTGATGTGTGGCAGAAGGTGACCCCACTGACCTTTGAAGAGGTGCCATACCATGAGATCAAAAGTGACCGGAAGGAGGCAGACATCATGATCTTCTTTGCTTCTGGCTTCCATGGAGACAGTTCCCCATTTGATGGGGAAGGAGGATTCCTGGCTCATGCCTACTTCCCTGGTCCCGGAATTGGAGGAGACACTCACTTTGATTCAGATGAGCCATGGACATTAGGAAACGCCAACCATGATGGTAAGGCAATGAGGGAACAGGGGATCAATCCAGGGTTTCTCAGAAGCCCTGAGGAAGAACCTGGAGGATACCGTAGATGAGATGAGTTCCTAGTTTCTAGAGCTTCTTGTCCAAGAACTAAGAACCTGCCCCTCATAATATTCAACATGTGCTCCACCAGGGTCAAGGCCATGGAGATCACTTAGTAAATGGTCTAACTGGGCTGAGTCAGAAGGGAGGAGTTGGAGCATGGATAAGAAGATAAAGTAATGAATCAGGGGCTGGGGAAAAGGGTTAAAAAATAATTAAAGCTGAATGTGGGGTCTGAAAGTGGTAGGCTCTGGCCTGACTGATGACAGCTTCAAAGGCCATCTTATGGGATGACGTGACTGGCTCACTCCCTTATGTCAACCTCACGGGTGAATAACTAACATCCTTGGATAAGTTGCTCTCTATCACTATGATTTAATCACTATTACATGGATCCAGAGTTAGTACAGTAACAGTAACAATACTCTTCAGGTTGCAAAGGAGTCCCTCATCTATATTTACTCATAAGGCGCATGTTTAGTAAGTAGGCAAGTGTAGATCATTTTTAACTGAAGAGTTTGGGATTCAAGTGTCATAGGTGGTAGATAAGTGGCAGTGCCATAGTTCAACCACCTGGCTATGTCTCTAGGGGCAACTAATTCACCCCCACTCTCCTCACCTGTAAAATGAGAGACTGGATTAGATGATCTCTGAGGTCCCTTCCAACTTTTTTTTTAAAATATATTTTATTAATTTTTTACAGAGAGGAAGGGAGAGGGATAGAGAGTTAGAAACATCGATGAGAGAGAAACATCGATCAGCTGTCTCCTGCACACCCCCTACTGGGGATGTGCCCACAACCAAGGTATATGCCCTTGACCGGAATCGAACCTGGGACCCTTGAGTCTGAAGGCTGATGCTCTATCCACTGAGCCAAACCGGTTAGGGCTCCTTCCAACTTTAATGAAACATGATACACAACCCAGGGGATCCAAACATTAAAAAAAAAAAAAAAGCCCTAACCGGTTTGGCTCAGTAAATAGAGCGTCGGCCTGCAGACTCAAGGGTCCCAGGTTCGATTCCAGTCAAGGGCATGTACCTTGGTTGCAGGCACATCCCCAGTCGGGGGTGTGCAGGAGGCAGCAGATCGATGTTTCTCTCTCATCGATGTTTCTAACTCTCTATCCCTCTTCCTTCTTCTCTGTTAAAAAAATCAATAAAATATATTAAAAAAAAAAAAAAAGACATGGTCTCTGCCCTCTGGAAGTCCAGAGTCAAGTCAGAGAGACAGATATGTACCTAAATTACCCTGTCACAGGCAGCCTGTACTGGAGGATATAGCAGAAATGCCAAGAAAATGCAGTAGGAGTCTAGGGGAGAAAGGGACAGAGGATCCTATTCTATTCTATTTTAGATTGTAATAGACAACTAGCATGTTAATATTCTAAGGCCCTGTCAAGTGCTTTTTACATAGTCTATATATATTACTACCCCCATTTTACAGATAGGTAAACTATATAGAGGAATATTAGGTCACCTACCCAAGGTCCCATAGTTGGTGAATGATGAAATAAGGCTTTGAACCTGAGCATTATGACTCCATAGCACACCCAAATCACCTAGAAACCTTTTTTTTTTTTAAATATATTTTATTGATATTTCACAGAGAGGAAGGGAGAGGGACAGAGAGCCAGAAACATCGATGAGAGAGAAACATCAATCAGCTGCCTCCTGCACACCCCCCACCGGGGACGCGCCCGCAACCAAGGCACATGCCCCTGACCGGAATTGAACCCGGGACCCTTGAGTCCCCAGGCCGACGCTCTATCCACGGAGCCAAACCGGTTTCGGCTAGAAACCTTTTTTAAAGAATGCAGACTCCAGGCTCCAGGCCCCTAACCTTTTGCTATTCTGATTCTCTGATTCTGGGCCTGGGAATCTGCATGTAGTCTGATAAAATCCTTCTGATGCAGGGGTTCCATCACCTCAAGAAACACTGTCTCCAACCCCAGAGTGTCCTTAACTTGCCTGATCATAAGACTCAACCAGGTCTTTTGTCATAAACATGGATTCCAGGCCCTCCCTCTGGAGATTCTCATGCTTATGCCTAGGCAAGTTTGGGAAACGCTGGGCATTCCTTTTGCATTCCTTTTCCTTGGCAAAGCTCAGGCTGAGAGCAGACTTTATTTATTTATTTTTTTAATATATTTTATTGATTTTTTACAGAGAGGAAGGGAGAGGGATAGAGAGTTAGAAACATCATCGATGAGAGAGAAACATCGATCAGCTGCCTCCTGCACACCCCCTGCTGGGGATGTGCCCGCAACCAAGGTACATGCCCTTGACCGGAATCAAACCCGGGACCTTTCAGTTCGCAGGCCGATGCTCTATCCACTGAGCCAAACCAGTTAGGGCGCTGAGAGCAGACTTTAAAACCCATTTCCTCAGAAGCTGTGCCTCGCGTTTGTAAATGGGGATGACCTCCTTGAGAAAAATTTGTACCTATCTTTGCATGGATCAGGGATCATCAACTCTTGGCTCATCCTTCAAAGGGTGGTTCAGGAGGTGGTTTGGCCAAAGCTCAGCCCAGGCAAAATTATAAATCCAATTTCTCTTTGCCCCCTGTCCTCTTTCCGACCTAGCTCCATTTCCTCTGCCCCAGTGTCCCTTCCCTTTGTCCTGGATGTGGTTTCCTGGCTTTCAGAACTCCTGTTCTTTATCTCATTCTTATTCTTGGATCCGTGTCAAGGGATGGTGGTCTGTGCTAACTGATAAGGTGTGAAGAGAAGAAAAAGAACATTTTTAGCTCCAGTTATATGCCAGCTTGTGAGATTTTAAGTTATAGCCCTGATAGAGATAAAGGAAATCCTAAAAGGTTGTTGTCCAGGAAGCACCGGGAAGACACTCCTCCTTCTCTGCCCTCCCCTTCTCAGCTCTGGGGTTTGCATTTCCCAGATCCACTCCTTGCTGTTGGAGACCTTGGACCCAATCTTAAAAGCCTAAGCATTGCTGGTGGTGTGGGTGGGAAGGAGTTGAGACCATCCCAGCACCTTCCTGTCTGTCCCACCCCATCCTGATGAATGACTGCTGGTTCTGATAGAAATTCCAAGGTAGCCAATGTCTTCTTTGGACAAGAGTCAAGGCTTTTCTATGCTCTGGAAAACCAAGCATGACCTATCCAGATGCCTCTCATAACCACAGTAATAGCTGGCTGGCAAGCTGGAAAGGCACCAACTGCCCTAGGACGGCTTTTGAAAGGGAAGGCTAGGAACCAAGATTTACTGAGCACCTGTATATTGTCTTGTTTAATTTCCACGTAAACTCAGGGAGGGAGGGAGGGAGCAGCGTTCTCCTGGGAACTTTTGTTTACTGGCTTTCTTCTCTATTCTAAATTTCCAATATGGAAAATTTCAAATTCACAAAAGTAGAGAGAATGACAATATGAACCCCCAGGCACCCATTACCCTGCAACAACAATTATCAACATTATGTCATTCCTATTTTATCTCCCCTCTCCCCTCACACACTTTTATTTTTTGGCTGAGGTTTTTTTTCTGTTTGTTTGTTTTTTTAATTTCAGAGAGGGAGGGAGATGGAGAGAGAGAGATAGAAACGTCAATGATGAGAGAGAATCATTGATTGGCTGCCTCCTGCACGCCCCCCACCGGGGACCGAGCTCACCACCCGGGCATGTGCCCTCACCAGAAATTGAACCCTGACCTCCTGATTCATAGACTGAATCTCAACCATGCAGGCAGGGCTTGGCTAAGGTATTTTAAAGAAAATCCCAGGCATAATCATTTCACCTGTAAATACTTAGGTGTATATCAGTACCTCTGATAACTTTACACAACCACAAAAATCAATTATCAAACCCAACAAAATTAACAATAATTTCTTAAAATCAAATACCCAGTTTGTGTTCATTTTCTCAAGTTACTTCAAAAATGTCTTTTATAGTTGTTTGCTTGCATCAGGATCCAAACACCATGCATACATCATACAAGACTGATGTGTCTCATAAGGCCCTTTTAATTTAAAAGTCACCTTGATTCCTTTTCCTGTGCCTAACAACCATATATATTAAAGAAACTGGGTCACTTCTCCTGAGCATAGTCATTTGGCTTGACGAGATTCAGGTTCACTTTTAACTTTTCTTTCTTCCCCATATTTCCTGAATATTAATTAGATCAACAGGCCAGATTCAGGTTCACTTTTTTGGCAAGAATACTTCCTAGGAGGTGCTGGTCCTCCCTAATCCATCACATTGGGAAGCACATGTGATGCAGGTTGTCCCCCTTTTAGTGATGTTAAGGTTGACTGGTTGGCTCAGGTGTGTCAGCCTGACCCAACCTTTAAAAAGTTTACCTGAGAAACTTTGAAAAGGGGTGGGGGGGGAGTTGCCTAAACTCTAACTCAAAACTCCTGAATCATAATCTCCTCCATCTGTGTGTTTAAAAGGCTCTCTGGAGCAGCAGTCGCCAACCTTTCGGACCTCACGGACCACCAATGTTCCGTGGACCACCAGTTGGCGACCACTGCTCTGGAGAACCTCTGGATGGTAAAGGTGACTCTGATTCTCCAGCTCATTGGAGTCTGGGTGAAAGGTTATCTAGTCCACCATGCCTTAAGCTGGTCTTGGGGACGGCTTCCAGGTACTTTCTGTCCTCAACTCTTTCCAATGAGTCAAGTAGTGAAGTCAGCAGAATTCACTAAGCTCTGCTGGGGAGGGAGCCCAGCCCAAAGGAAGGTGACAAGATGGGAAGAGTCATCCAGACCAGCAATTCACGGGGTAGAGCCCTTTTGCAATTATTTCAGTGACTCTTCCCCACCTTGGGAGCTAGAGTCAGCAGGGATCATAATCTCCATTTTGTAGATGAGGAAAGTAAAGTTTCATGTGGTTAAGAAATTCACACAGTTGGTTAGTGGCAGAGCCAGGTGTGAACCCAGGACTCTGAATTTTTAAAAATCACCCAAGGTGGTTCTGCTGCAGGTGGTCCAAGGACCACACCTGAAAAAATATTGAACTTTTGGCACTGTCCTCTCCTGACTGCTGTCACCGAGCCCTGTCAGACACAAAGCTTGCTCTCAAGGAGCTCACAGTCCGAGGATGAATGAGAGTGTGTGCTAGATACTATCATGTAGAATAGAAAGTGGTCAGTGCCATAGAGATAGTTCAGATAAACCACTGGTAGAGTGCAGAGGAGGCAGAATTCACTGCCAGTGGGAGAAATCCATAAGATATGGCATTGAGCTGAACTTTGAAGAAATAAGGCTATTCCAGGTGGAGGAGATAGCACTGGCAAAAGAATACAGGCAAAGGGAAATTCTGTAAACTTTTGGGGGTTGGAGGAATAAATCAAATGGAGCTCGTCAAATTTGGAGGTCCTAAGAGAAGGAAATGAGGCACAAACAAGGTATATACTTGCTAAGAGGCCCAAGGCTTTGAGCTCTCAGCCCACAGGAATACTCCCTATTGGGGATGCTGGTCCTCACACACAGCTCAATGTGACCTAGCTAATTAACAGTCACAGTTTTGTGACAGGAGCCTGTATGAGTGCTTTACATATTTTGCCTCATTAATCTTCACCTCAGTTCTTATGATGGTACCATTATTCCCTTCATTTTACAGAGAAAGAGATTTAACCTGTCACCCTGCTAGGACATGGAAGTGCTGGGATTCATGGCAGTCTGGCTCCCAGGAACTGCCATTCTGACCAGTGGAGTCTTCTCCATACCTCTGCTTTTCCACGTCACACGCTCCAGGGAGTTCTCCCCCTCCTGTTCCCTCTCCTTCCATCTCCTCAGGGCAGGTCTCTTGGGTTTCTGTGCAGTAAGATGCCGGTTCCCCAGTTCTCTGCCTTTTGGTCCCTGGATCAAACCCACAGGCCCTTTCCTTCAAGGACTTACTCCTGTTGTCTACAGAGACCCAGGCACAGAGGCTCACAGAGTAACAGACACAGGCTAGGGACAAAGGTTTAGTCTGGCCAGGAGCTTGGAGCCCTGTGCCCTGGTTTCCAGCGGAGATCCTTGTGGATATCCCCGAGGAAGAGCCTGGTCAGGAGACAGTGGCCCGAACAGCTTGTCGCAGGTGGAAGAGCAGGCTAGGAGCAGAGCCAAGACTGGACCCCAGGAAGCAGAGCTGCCTTCCGCTCTTTGTTTGGGATGGAGCTCAGAGATGAGCTCACCCTTTCCTGATGCCAGAGGGACCAGGACCTGAGGAAGGAACTGGGGGCGGCCTGGCCTCCTCATGCCAGCTTGCCCTTCCCCAGCAGAAGGCAGCCCCAGGCTTTTGGCCAACCTTGCGCTGATCTTGCCCATGCCCCCTATGCTGGAAAAAAAAACAAAAAAAAACAACTAGTGGTGTCAGCAGAGCAGCAGGCATGCACGTGTCTGGGTCCACCCCATGGGGTTCTTCTCTTTTCCCAAGACTTTAGCCAGAAAGTCCAGAGACAATCCTCAACCCCATATGACCCTCACAGGGCCCTTGGCTGCATTGGGGTAGGATATCTTTGCTAGTGACACTGGGGCCAGAGTGGACACTATGTCTCCTGACAACCTTCTGGGCTCCTGGCAGCCTCCCCTGTACTTCAAGGTGGCAGGAATGGACTGCAACGTGCCTTAAAGCTAGGCAGTAAAAGGCAGGGCTCAAGGTCATTCCAATGCCAGAGATCAAGGGAAGCAGGGCTCTATAACTGGACAGACAGGAGTCAGGACTGCTGAAACAACAGCCTGCCCAACTCCCAGCCCCTTGCATTTATTGCACAAAGTTAGGGTTATTTAATTCCTCCCAAATCAGGTCTTTCCCTGTTCCCAGGCCTGATCAGGGGAGTTGGTTTTAAGAGGATCTGGTTGCTGGAACCCCAAAGGCCTTGTGCTTCCCTTCTGGTCAATGGGCTTATTCCAGGCACCAACCTTCCCTATCTTACGTACGGTAAGGGGGTAGACCTTCTGGCCAAGTTCCCACAGCTGGTGGGGGTAGAGCTGGGCATTAATGTGATCTGCTCCACTCAGAGGCATGTGCTCAAGACCACTATGCTATGTGGCTGCCTCAGCTTCATACCCCATGCCCCACTTTCAGCACCTGGACCTTGTTTTTCACTCAAATTTGAATCCCTATCTTTGATTTTGACGATAGATCAGTTTAGATCTGAGGTCTTGCCGGACTGAGAGCTGCCACAGGTCCAGAGCCCGGCCTGCCCCTGGGTCTCCTGAAGCTGACCTCCAACCTACCACCCAGGACTCCCCTCTGCCTGTCCCACTACCTCCACCTTCGCTCGGGCCCTTTTCATCTCTCACCTGGGCCCTTGAACAGCTTCCGAACTGACCCCTCTGATCCCGCTGTCTCTGGTCTCACCGCCCTCTAAACCTTCCTCCAACCACAGCCAGAGTGATGTCATTGTGTCACCACCCCCACTCCTGCTTAAACCCCCCACTGGCCAAGAAGCCAATCCAAATTCCTTTGCATGGCATCATAGCCTGCTGCCAGCCTGGCTGACCTCATCGCTCTCTGGCCCTCCCCTCGTGCTTTGTTCCAGAGCCAAGTGGAATGAAACTGCTTGTCCCTGGATCTTGTTTATAGCTTTCCCTCTGCCAGGAATGCCATCCCCACCCATATTCCTCTCCTACCCCCTGAATCCATTCTCCTAACTTCTTATCTTTCAACACTCAACTTATGCTTCACCTTGATGAAGCTTCATGGAACACCTTCCTTCAAGTTTAAATGACTCCTCCTTCTTGATATCCTCACTCGACCCTATAGACATCTATTAAAGCACCTGGAACACTAGTTTTACTTATTTTGTTTCTCCCTCTCTATCCCCCATTGTGTCAAGAGTTCTGGAAGGCAGGGTGTGATCCAGTGTCCGGCACGGGGCCTAGCACGAAATCTATGGGTGTTTTCTAACCTAATGGATTGACAGTCTGATATCTAAGTGGGTGCCCTGGGCACCTCCCCATCCCCCTCTCCACAGGGAATGACCTCTTCCTGGTGGCTGTGCACGAGCTGGGCCATGCACTGGGATTGGAGCACTCCAACGACCCCAGCGCCATCATGGCACCCTTCTACCAGTACATGGAGACACACAACTTCAAGCTGCCTCAGGATGATCTCCAGGGCATCCAGAAGATTTACGGTGTGTGGCAGGGGAGAGGGGGCCACCACTTCTACTGTGGGGTTGGGCTGTGGCTGCCTGCCTGTCACGGGGAAGGGGGGAAGGGGGAAGAGAAGGGAAGGGAAGGGAAGAGAAGGGAAGGAAAGGGAAGGGAAGGGAAGGGAAGGGAAGGGAAGGGAAGGGAAGGGAAGGGAAGGGAAGGGAAGGGAAGGGGGAGCACTGCCATCCATCCACATAGCTGCTGTGTCTCTGACAGCTGTCTGACCTTTAGAGACTGAAGATGTCCTTGCTTAACCAGAGTGGGCCAAGCTACCTCCCACCCCCACCATCCCCCTTGCCCTCACCCTGGGAAATAGGCGAGGGTATGCTACTGGGAGGGACAAAAGTGAGTAGAGGCCTACCTACTCCTTTTCTCTTGCCTTGCCCCTCCACACACCTCCCTCTAGCCTCCTGAGGTTCACTTTCAAAGGGTCCCACCTCTAGCCAGAAGATCCACACAAGGAAGGTTAAGGCAGGATCTCCATAGGCTAAGCTGAAGAGGACTGGACAGGGGAGGTGGTAACTGGAAGGCATTTTGAAAATAGAATGGACAGGATTTGCTGATAGATGAGATATGGGTGAGGAGGATGACAACAAGGTTTCTGGCTTTTGTAATTGTGGGGCCATAGGACTGACCAGTCTGTAGCTCAGAGATCGGGCTGGGATGTTGATTTGGAAATCTTTGGTGTCCAATATAGCCACATGTGGATATTGAAATTGAAATTTATCTTAATTAGACTTAAATAAAATAAAATTTTCAGTTCCTCTGTCACACTAACAACTAGTCACTCATTTCAAGTGTTCGGTAGCCAGGTGTGGCGAGAGGCTACTGTACTGGACAGTGCAGATATAGAACATTTCTGTCATCCCAGGACATCCTATTGGACAGCTCTAAGAGAGAGTCTTTAAAGCTGTGAACTGGATGATATCACTTAGAGTGGTGGTTCTTAATCTGGCTGCCCACTGGAATCACCTTCAGTTTTCAATAAAAAATACCAATACCAGACCCTTACCCCAGAGATTTGGTTTTAATTGGTCTGGGTGCTTTCTGAGCATCAAGAGTTTTTTAAACTCCCCAGGTGATCCTATTATGCAGTCCAAGTTGAGAAGCTCTGAGCTAGGGACCAAAATAGAGAGAGAGAGAAAAGAAGAGGACCCAGGGCTACTGCACCTTTCGAGTAGGGGGGAATGAGGAAAGGTTCCCAGTAAAGGAGGCTGAGAAGGCACAGCCTCAGGTAGGAGGGAAACCAGGAGAGTGCTGGGTTCTGGAAAAAAGAGTGTTTTGAGGAAAGGGTTTCTATGATCTTGCTACAAGTGTGGGCCTCAGACAACATGAGCATCACCTGAGAGCTTAAAGAATTGCAGGATTTCAGGCCCCACCAGATCCTCTGAGTCATAATCTGCATTTTATCAAGATCCCTGAAGAATACATATGCACATCAAAGTCTGAACTAAGTAACCATTGAATCTGGCAACATAGAGGCCACTGGTGATCTTGACAGAGCAGTGCAGTGAGTAACGGGGCAAAGTCATAAGGAAGCAGGATAAAGAATGAAGGGGAGTGAGGAAGTGGGCCAGCATGTGTGGAGGGGAGCAGAGGAAGAGGGTATGGGACACTGAACCTAAGAAGGGACTTGTTCTCTCACAAAAGGAGAGAAGAAAGAGAACATACCAGATTTGAGGGTGGACAAATGAGACTCTCATTTAATGGTTATTTTTCACCTATTTTCTCAAAGATTGGGGAATGAAAAATGGGGAGAGAGTACAGGAGGCTGGAGTGTGACAGACTTGTCTCAGACTGCCTAGGTGATGGGGAGGCAGAGAATGGCTGGCCCCTTTCTAAGATGCAGCCCCTCTCTCCAGGACCCCCAGCTGAGCCTCTGGAGCCCACAAGGCCCCTCCCCACGCTCCCTGTCCGCAGGATCCATTCACCGTCTGAGAGGAAGCATGAGCGCCAGCCCAGGCCTCCTAGGCCACCCCTTGGGGACAGGCCATCCACACCCGGTGCCAAGCCCAACATCTGTGATGGCAACTTCAACACAGTGGCTCTCTTCCGGGGCGAGATGTTTGTGTTCAAGGTAGGCCCAGTCAACGGGCACCTTCCAGGGGTCCCCTTCCATGTCTTTCCCACCATGGAGCAGGCTTCGGCCTGCTGTGGGGCCTAAATGGGAGCCGGCCCAATGGCCAGAACACGGGATCTCTTCCTGGTGCTGTGAGTGAATCAAGGGGGAGAGGGGGAATTGGTGACCCCGGGGTTATCTCTTGAAAGTGTTGGAGACTTGCTTCTGGTCTGTGACTAAGCAAGTCAGCCCCCCTTCTCTGGACTTCAATTCCTCCATCTGAAAACCAGGGGTCATTCCCCTAAAGAAGGGTGTATGAAGATCAGATAATGCATGGGTATGAAGTAGGGGCTGGCACAGTGGTGGCTGCGTCTGTCTCTATCCTGCCAGGGCTGAGAGGCTGGTACTGAGGCGTGCCTGACAGGAAGCAAGCCAGGCTACATCTTGTCACCTGTCTGGTCCTATCACCTTAGCCATGGGCTGACTGGTGGGGAAACCTGCTTGGTGTGTTGCATTGTGTTTTAAGGGAAGCAGGCTCTGAGATGATGTTTGGAATGCAGGACTTCAATGAGGGAGTACCTTTGGGATCAGCATCTGTAAGAGGGAAGCAGGACTGGGCGGAAGATGATATTTATAAGCAGCCATTAGGCCCATTGCAGACTCAGCCACCCTCACAGGGGGCTCTGGAGCTAGGCTGGCTGGTCAGAATTATCCCATATTGGGCTCCAAATGGCTCTAACTTTATACCCCCTGGCTCATTCAGTCATTGGATAAGGAAGGATGTGACCTGGGGGAAACTCTCTGAAGCAGAGGCCATCCTGAGAGGCTGACAGTTGAAAACTGCCTGCTGACCACACTCCCAGCCTCGGAGGCAGTAAGCCCTCCAATGAAGGGGGTCTGGGCAGCATGTCTCCATCACACTGGGAGGTAGTAGAGGACTTCCCCACTCCCCTCGTGGAGTTCTCCCCAGCAAGTTTTGAGCACTGAGCAAGAATCAGGCACTCTGGGTCAGCCTGCCTCTCACCGAGTGGCTCTAGGCACCCACTTGGCATTCCTTAAGACCCTGTATATCTCATATCAACTTAACAAGAGTTGTGAAAGTCAAAATAAGGTTTAAACAAACTGGATGTGAAAGTCCTTTGAAAAACCTTTTCTAGTTTTTGTACCATCTTTTACGAATCACATTCATTTTTCTGTACTCTTGGATCTTCCAACTGAACAGTTCCTAGGCAAGTCTGGGTTTTATTATCCTCACACATAAGAAAACTGAGGTCCTGGGAGGTTATAGACCTTGCCCAGTATGCCTACCAGCCAGGGGCTGCAGTGAGGCAAGGCACCAGTATGAAGAGGAGGGCTTTTCTCACACTCTTGGCCTATTGATCTGCCATTTATTCAACATCGATTATGTGTCCCCTACTGTTCTAGGCACTTTGCCTGCATTCTCTCATCTGATCCCTCATTATTCCCCCATTTGCAGGTGAGGCTCTTTAAGTACTATGCCCAAGGTCATGCAGCTGTAAGTGGAGGAACCTGAATTCACACCCAGGTCTTGGGGGAATTCCCCCAAGCAAAAGAGGGTTTGCTTCTCATGGTCCTTGCCCTGCTGGATGGAGCCGGCCATATATGAGGAGGGCACTCTGCCCAGGCTCAATGACTCAGGAGTGGCTCGGCTGATGTCAGTGACTCTCTGCTACCCTCATGTGGCTACTCCAGGCCCTGGCACCATCCCTTCTGCTCCTCCACATCTCTTCCCCCATCAGACCTGTCTACTCTGTCTCAGGCTGCACCTTTAAGGAGGCTTACTTAAAAAGAGTTAATGAGCAGCCTGTCTTCCTCACAGGGCTTTGAAAGGTAGAAGCAGTAAATGGACAGACTTGACAAGGGTTTCAAGGCTGGGCCCAGGGGAAGGTATTGGGTGGTTTGGGCTGAGCTCTGGGTTCACAGGTTATGCTTCTTCCTCTCTTCTCCTTAACCCCTAGGATCGCTGGTTCTGGCGCCTGCGCAATAATCGGGTGCAGGAGGGTTACCCCATGCAGATCGAGCAGTTCTGGAAGGGCCTGCCTGCCCGCATAGATGCAGCCTATGAAAGGGCTGATGGAAGATTTGTCTTCTTCAAAGGTAATGTGGCCTATGCTGAGGGACTTGGGATGGTTCCCTGTCCTCGGGATCCCCTTTTTTCATCTGTGAACTTGGAGAAAGTGAGGTGGGAGGCAGATGTACTCCAATGGTCCTCCTAGCCCTAACAGAGACACTGACATTTGAAAGGACAGATCCTTCAGGCAGACAATGCACAATTTGGGGAAATCAAGTCAAGGAGTGATTGTTAAGGGTCTGTATGTGTCAAAGTTGGTGGGTGACAAGCCTCAGCCACATGAAGTAGAGGGTTGTTCAGGCCATTGAAGACCATCAGTGCTCCATGGAAGGCCACCCTATCAGTGACCCAGAGGGAGGAGGCCACACAGCCCAGAGGCTGGAACAGTCAGGGAAGGGGAAGGGGGGCTTAACATGTGCAGCATGCCACCCTGTGCCCTCCCCGAGCCCATCCTGTGCTAGGTGGTTTCACTTCTTGACCTGGGTCAGATAAGATCCAGACAGTTAGTGAGAAGCAAGGAACGCATTCCAAGGGGGAAGGAACAGCATGGGCAAAGGAGGAGTGTGGGGATGTGCACGTGTGGACATCGGAAAGCTGTGAGAAGTGGCCTGGAAAGGTAGTTTTCTGGGGAGAGGCCTGAAGAGCCTTGTTTGCCAGGCCAGAATTTAATATTGATCTCTTAGGGCAACACTGGAAATTCACTGAATGTTTGTCAGCACACAGAGAACCAGAGAGCAGGTGCAGAGGCGGGAGGCCATTTCTGAAATGGTTGCTGGAGCTGAGGAGAGTGATGTCTGCAAGGCCCATAGCAGGGAGGCTAAAGACAGCTAGAGGAGGAGGAACGAGGGCCAAAGGTGATGCCAGGACTCTGGGAGGCTGAAAGGTGATGAGGGAGGGCGCCCCCTGTGGTGGAGATGAGGAACTCTGGAAAGCCAATTTGGAAATGCCCGGAGGCAGATGGGCCATCAGGATACCTGGGTCTGGTGCTCAGTCCACTGAGAGAGTGGCTATGGGCTAGAGCCTCAGAGTTGGGTGTCATTGGTGGAAGCGGGGAGCAAGGAACACTAGTGTGTACGAGTGGCTGAGATCACCCAGAGAGGAGAAAGGAACAAGTCACAGAGGGCGAAACGCGGAGCCTGGGCAACATGGAGTGAGTTGTCCAGGATCTGTGATTGGCTTCTGGCCTCTTGCCCCCTACAGTTTGCCTGGGCCAAGAGGCCCCAGTCTTCTACTGAGGGTATCAAGCAGGCCTAGGGCTGTTTCCCTGTTGTACTCTGGCTCTATGAATGACTTCAGTCCCCGAATAAGATGGGCAAGTGGCACTAGCCACAACCTCTGGCATTGAGTGACTGGGGAAGGCTGATCCTGGGCTTCTCTTGGCCACAGGTGACAAGTACTGGGTGTTTAAGGAGGTGACGGTGGAGCCTGGGTACCCCCACAGCCTGGGGGAGCTGGGCAGCTGTCTGCCCAGAGAAGGCATTGACACGGCTCTGCGCTGGGAACCCGTGGGCAAGACCTATTTTTTCAAAGGCGAGCAGTACTGGCGCTACAGCGAGGAGCGGCGGGCCACAGACCCTGGCTACCCCAAGCCCATCACCGTGTGGAAGGGCATCCCACAGGCTCCCCAAGGGGCCTTCATCAGCAAGGAAGGATGTATGTATGGGCCCGGCAGGGTGGGAGGGGTCTCAGCAAAGCCCTTGGGCACACTCTCAGGGTATCCAGGTTTGAGAAACACTGCCTGAGAGCAAAGACAACTGCCTCATATCCACCCATGTTCACACAGTAAAATTCTCTTACCAGCTACCAAGTCACAATTTCTTATCTTCAGGGATGATTCTCCATTGAGAGATGTTTTCATAGACTGACTTCATTCCTTCAAACAGCATTCCTCATGGGCTCAGGTGTACTCCAGGAGTTCCTTGAGTTATCAAATCTGAAAAGCAATGATATGGTGGTTCAAAGGTGCTTTTTCCCAGGGTTTGAGGGCAGGGAGGTGAAGAGAGAAGCCTTCTTTATTTACGAGACATTTTCTAAGCTCCTCCTAGAGGCCAGAGTAGGAACTTCTCAAGAAGAGGCTGGGTCTTGTCAGGTACAGAGTAGGTATCATAAATGTCTGTTGAATACATCTCCACTGATATGGTCAAAAGCACAGCCTGGCTGGTTTCACATCCCATCTCCACCACTTACTATGAGTTTGGGCAAATCACTTTGTTTCTCAGTTTCCTCATCTATAAAATGGAGATAATAATACCTACCTCACAGGATTTTGTAAGAATTAAATAAATTATGTAGAGCACCTTAGACCAGTGGTCGGCAAACTCATTAGTCAACAGAGCGGCAAACCGCGGCTCGCGAGTCACATGTGGCTTGCGAACCGCAGTTTGCCGACCACTGACTTAGACCAATGTCTAGCACGTGGCCCATGCCATCTGCTTTAGCTGCTATCATCATTGTCATCTTGTTGATGTGTTTTAGTTTATATGGAATGACAGATTTACTCCACAATAATTACTTAGAACCAGGTTGTGTGGGAGGGCTGAAGATGGAGCAGAGAACAAGACTTGCATTGCATCCTGTCTCTCAGGCTAGGAGCAGAAAAATAAGATAACAACAAATGCTGTAAGGGAAAGAAATGCTGTGAGAAAGCAACTAGGCAGAGGGGGCCACTTTAGCGGTCATTGGGAAGGACTCTGATATCACTGGTAAGAAAGCCAACAGCCCCAGGGACAGAGCAGCTATCTGGTGGCTCTCCTGTGTACCTAATGCTTTACACACGTGGTCTCGCTTTCTGGGGAGCCTCAGAAACAGATGACATCAAAGACTTTGGCCAATGAACGTCCCAGCCAGGGTGGGGAACCGGCCAATGAGAGTCGGAGTGCGTTGCTTTGGATCTGTGGACTGGCTCACTGCTAAGGCTGTTGCTGGGAGCCTTGGGGTGGCCCCCCAGGTTTGCTGCCTTCTTTACTTCCAGCCCCTCCCCTAGAAGGGTCCCAGAAATCTTGTAATCAGTGTTGCGAAGTGATGTATGCCAAGCCCCCACAAAAAAATCCATAATAATTGCCAAGAGGTGGTGTCTGCTGTCAAGAGGAAAAATCTTGCTCCCTGCCTCCCTTGGCTCAGGCAGGAGCTGGACTGAGGCACTAGAGCTATGGAGACCACGCTGTCCAAGCCCTAAGTTAGGGGCTTGATCTGACCCATGTGAGGGTGCCTGTGGGGACAGTGTGACAGAGCTATGGCCCCAGGCTGAGAAGGGTCCAGTCTGGGAGGCACAAATTGAATTTACCAATTTGACTTAAAGCCCCTCTATGGCTCCCCAGAACCTTTGAGAATACGGGGTGGGCTGCTCCAGGTCCTGGGTGCTCATCTCTGCAGCCATGCAGGCGGTACTCCACAACCCAGACACACTATTTGCAGGATGTGCCAAGCACTGTGCTTCCCCACCTCCAAGTGTGCCAACACCCTGCTCCCACCACCTCACAAGCCCACCCCTCCTTCAGAGCTCCTCTGTGACTCCCCCAGGTGGGAGAGGTGCCCCTCCACACAGCCACAGCACCTTCCGCCCTCTCATGCAGGCGCAGGGAAGTGTCTGGGAGTGGTGGTGATGCCGGGCTGTGTTTCTGCAGATTACACCTATTTCTACAAGGGCCGGGACTACTGGAAGTTTGACAACCAGAAACTGAGTGTGGAGCCTGGCTACCCACGCAACATCTTGCGTGACTGGATGGGCTGCAACCAGAAAGAGGTGGAACGGCGCAAGGAGCGTCGGCTGCCCCAGGACGACGTGGACATCATGGTGACCATCAACGACATGCCAGGCTCTGTGAATGCGGTGGCTGTGGTCATCCCCTGCATTCTGTCCCTCTGCATCCTGGTGCTGGTCTACACCATCTTCCAGTTCAAGAACAAGGCAGGCCCTCAGCCTGTCACCTACTATAAGCGGCCAGTCCAGGAGTGGGTGTGAGCAGCTTAGAGCCCTCTCTGTCCACTCAGTCTGGCCAGTCAGGCCCTTCCTCACCAAGGTCTGAGGGGCAGCTCTGGTCACTGCCCACTGGAGCCAGCAGGGCCCTAGGCTAGGGGTCATGTAGTTGAAGTGGTGGGCGCATTGGCCTAGGATGAACGTGGGGCAGGGAGTGATGGCAGCTGTGCCCCAGGGTGGGTGCCTGGCACCCAGATGCCAGCCTTCTGTCCTGGGTAAACTGCACCCTACTCAAGGGAATAGGCCAGGCCCCATGCCAGGTGGAGGCCCTGTGGTCACTGCATCCTGTGGTGTCCATGAGACGCCACAGCTTGGTTCCTGGCTGGACCCAGCACCTTCTGTGGGAAGCCAGCACTAGTGCTCTCTGTCCCATCTGGGAGAAGCCACCAGTCCTGGTCCCTCTTTGCCAACACCTGCTGGTCAGATGTCTCCCCGCCCCCACCCCACTGTTCTCCAAGGCTACAGGACCCCTGCTGCCAACAGTGGGCAACAAGATGGGTTTCCCCTGCTGGCATGCAGCAGATCCCTCAGGAAACCTGCTCCACACATCAGGGTCTCCTCTGAGACCCAGGGTTTAGGGTCACATGCTGCAGGCAGGGCTGTGGCCCAGCCGGGTCTCACAAGGACCCAGCTGTCACATCTTGAACATTTAAATGTCCTGTCTCTACTGTTTAAAGTCCCATTCTGCAAAGGCTGCTTGAGGCTTTAGGTGAATTAGAGGTGACTGTCTTGGTGATGAGGCCAGGTAACAGGCCATGCCCCAGGTGATAAGGACCAAGGTGCTGCTAAGGCCACTCTAACACCCAGACACCCCAGGAGCCAGGCCCTCCTCATGAGGCTAAAGCACTGGGGCAGAAGCTGACCCTATTTCTGGAGGCTGATCTTTGTGACCATCCTCCACTCTCCTTACTTTCTCCCCATTCCCAGTCTCTAGCAGCACTCCAGCCTGTAGCTTGTGGCCTGGGGGCTCAGCCTGACTAGTTATATGAGCAGAAATGGCTCCAGGCCAACATCCTCATGGCCTTGGGTAAGGGAGTCAGGGCAGCCTTCTCAAGTGCTCAGAGCCCATACCCCCCCCCCAACTACCCTGAGGCCCACTTGATTCCTCAGACCAGAACCAGTGTTCATATCATGAGCTTGGCCCTTGCTAACCCGGCTCACTAGGCCATCTTCCTGCATTGCTCTTTGGAAAAGAGCACCACCAATGGGTAGTGGCCCTAAGCCTAGGGGCCCAACCTACACTGTCTCTGGCAGGAATTCCTAGGGCTCAGCTTGCCTCACTCCAACCCAGTGGAGGCAGCCCTGCTTATCACTGAGAAGCCCTGGGCAAGACCAATGGGTTCGGTGATGCCCGCTGGCTCTCTGCCAAATCCAGGAGGTGGTATCAGTCTTCAGGATGCTGCCACCCTGGCCCTCTGAGCCTACAAGGACCTTGCCCCCACCCTGTGACCTCTGATCTTTGGGTCAGCTTAACCTGTAGGAGACAGGGACTTCTGCTGCCCTGGGCGCTGTCTAAAGCAAAATCTCTTGTCCCAGAGACACCTATTTGGCTCCACTGTGTTCCCTGTCATTATCTTTCTGGGTGTTTTTTTTTTTTTTCCTTCTTCTCATTTTGGCCAAGGGCGGGCTCCCTGGGGCGGGTGGGGAACAACTGCGGAGATATTAGTGATTCATAGGTTTGTACACTGTTTTATACTTTGCAAAGCACTTTATTAGCTCACACCTGTCCACTCACATGAAACTAGTGTAGGCCCTGGGAGGCCAAGGGTAATTTTCATCACGCCCTCAAATGAAGCACAGAGAGGTTGTTACATGCCCAGGCCATCCAGTGAGCTGGCTGGGCCTTGGTCTCCACCTGTGGACCCCTCTAAGGTCCAAGATGAGATCAGAAGTGTCTCTTTTATCCATCTTTTCCTGGCCTCCCTTCTCCCCCTTCCTGGTCCCTCTCCACTCCTCAGGTTGGTGCTCTCACTTCTTGAACGCTCTAGGCCCCACAGGCTCCCGTTGGCTCCTAGTACTACCAAGGTCAGCTGAGAAAGAGCAGGAGATGGAGGCAGGCAACCCAGGCTGCAGATGTGAGGGATGCAAGGCTAGACCCAGAGAGGGCTCAGCCTGGAGGCTTCCAAACTCGGATTATCCTGCCTTGTGATCATCTGTTTGTCCATCACCCCAGGACAGAACAGACAGAGGGGCAAAGCACTGGAGGCCCCAGAGCCCAGCTTCCCCTCAGCCTGGGGAACATCACAGCATTTCAGTGTCTGTCACATTTTAAACTGATCAGCCTTTGTATAATGTTTTTTAAATCATTTCTAAATAAAACAAAAATACAGAGTCTGTCATTTCCCTTGGATGTGGGAAAGAGGAACAGGTTCTGAGAGTGGTCTAAGAAGCTTCTGGGAGAAGGGAAACAGGGTACTTTGGGGTGTCCAGGAACTGCCCCATTCATCTCATCTGCAAGCCCAGCAATCACACATCCCCTCTCTCCAAGAGGCCCATTGTAACTAGGGTCCCAGAAATGCGGCATGATAATGCCTCACTGGGATCCAGGCTGGAGGAGCAACCTCCCCTAGGAGTTCAGGAAGTCACTGCAGCAAGGTCTTCTCTGAAGTCAAGGCACATCGTACAATGACCACGAACAAAAGCAGGAGCTGAGTTCTCAGCAATAAGGAACAAGTGAGGTGAGGTGAGGTCAGTAGCTTTAGGGTCTTACCAAGAACCCTAGCCTGGTTTTGGCTGAGCCAGGACCCAGATGGCTGGAGCTGTGGGGTGCGGGTGAGCCGGAAAGCTGAGGTGGTTTGGGTGTAGGGTGGGGAGCGAACAATTTCGAGGTGTCCCAAGGCGCTGCTGTGGAGGCAGCTCTGCCAGGACTTCCTTCCAGGCCCCTCGACTTCCTCAATCCTCGTCTCTGGGGCGCCGATGGGGCTGCGGCGTGGGGGCGTGAGGGAATAGGCTGAGAGAGACATCGGGCGGTGGGGATAGACCACAGTGCCGGACCAGGCGAGGTGAACAGAACAGGCGGTGAGCGGTGACTCGGGGGGCGGAGTCAGTACCAGGAGGTGCAGGCGATGAGGAAGCGCACGTCGTCTAGGGGCCCCCAGGGGCTGGGCTCGGGCCCAGGCCGCTCAGGACCCTCCGGCGCCGCGGGCTGGGGTTGGGGCTGTGCCGGCCCCGCGGCGCCCTCGCCGCCGCTCAGCTGAGCGCCCATGGTCTGCAGGAGTAGAAGTCCGTCAGGTGTTTGGCCAGCCCTACGGCCCCCTTCCCTGCCCCGCTCAGGCCCTCACCTCGCGCGGCGGGAGCAGCGGGTCTCGACAATCCCAGCGCCAGCCTCCACGTTCCGCTCGCCTGCGCAGCTGCGCTGGGAGGAGCTATCGCCGTGACGTCACCACCCTCCGGCCTCCTGAGCGGCGTTTCTGGCCCCGGGGTGGGGCCCAAGTTCGACCCCACCCACCAGCACCCGGCCAATCCCGTCTTAACCTGCGGTGACCCGCCCCGCGTAGCCAGTGGACCAATAGAAGGCCCACCCAAGCTACTAAGGAGTCCGCTGAGGTCGAGGCTGTCCAGGGCACCAGGCAGCCAGGCCAGCAACCTCTAACTACGTTGGGTCAAAGAGGGCAAGACTGCCCTATAGCCAGGTGCCCCAGAGGCCTTACACAGGGCTCTGTCCCAGGGTCCTTACACCAGCCCAGGGGAGGGAGAGTTAACTTTCATGAAGTATGAGGCTGAAGTTGAGTGGAAAATGTGAGAACTACAGTGAGGGATGAGAGAATGTGTGTGTATATGTACCGGCACGTGCATCTTCCCCCATCTTTCCCCGGGGAATAATGATGGGGGAAGCCGCAAAACAACACATTCAAAATGATCAGAAGCAGCTGCCTTTAATTGGCTGGCACAGGACAGCAGAGCTCTCAGCTAGGAGCCATAAGGCCTGACAGCTAGTACATGGTAGATTTTTGCAGTAACTAGAGTCAGGAGATGGGCACTGGTGAAGAAGGGTTGGGCATCCAGCCACTTGATACCAATGAGCTCTCTGCCACCTCCTTGTCAGCATCCAGGACACAGTGGGTGGGATGTTGAGAGGGAGCCAAAGTTCAGAGCCAGGAGCCAACAAAACGGCATGGAAGGTGGTTCAGGTAAGGCTAGAGAGAGAGGAAGGAGCATTGTCAGTAGGTGCTTCACAGAGCACACCTCACCCTCCATTCTCAAGGTGCTTGCCTCCAACCTTACCCCAGACCCTTTGTTCCAGCTTAGCCCTGAAGAACCATATTCAAAACCCCTTCCAGGTGCCATTGATCCCATGAGTTAAAATCCAGTGTAGAATTCTCAATGCTTAAAAAATAAAAGTAACTCCTTCCCTATTCAGATGGGTCAACTCAATAATTTATTCAGCCCAGCCGGCCTGGCTCAGTGGTTGAGCGTGACTTAGGAACCAGGAGGTCACGGGTTCAATTCCCCCTCAGGGCACATGCCCGGGTTGTCGGCTAGATCCCCAGTGTGGGGTGTGTGGCAACTGATCAGTGATTCTCTCTCATCATCGATGTTTCTCTCCCTCCCTCCCTCTCTGAAATAAATGAAAATATGTTTAAAAAATAAAAAATAATTTATTCAAACTGTTGGTGGTCTTAGGTTGGATCCTCAAGGGTCAAGTCCAATAGACATGAAAGAAAGGAACAAGGGGGCTCAGACAGGGGAAGGGATGTGCCTAAGCCACAAATCCCCCAGGGGCAGGGCTCAGGCCAGAACTTGCTTCCTGCAAGTGATAATCATGTGCATGATTATAAAAATGAAGTACATATTTCTATTGGCCTAACACCTTTATTTTAAGGTCTCACAGGCACCTCAAATTCAATAAGTTCAAAACCAAAGGAGAATGAGTTTTGTCTCTTCTTTCCAATACCCATTTCTTTATCTTATCGAACTGCAATGCTGACTAGTATTGCTGACTACCTGACTTTAATGACAATTTCTGAAGTTTCATCATTAAATGCAACATTTGCTATAGTTTTTCAGTAGGTAACAATAATCAGGTTACAGAAATTTCTGTTCTTAGGTTACTAAGAGTTTTTTGTTCTTTAGTTAAATGATTAATGGTGTAAGTACTGTCTTTTTCTTATGAGAGAGTCTATGTTTCAAAAGGGCAGGGAGGGTATATTTTATTTATCATCATATCACTATCGTCTGGCACATAACAGGTGCTTTAAAAAAGTTTTTTAACAAATGTCAGACCCTTTCCACTGCTCTCTAGGGCTGACAGCACAGTCTGTCAGTGTGGTCTCCAAACTGCCCCATCACAATCACACAGGGAAGCTTATTAAAATAACCACACATGGCCGAAACCGGTTTGGCTCCGTGGATAGAGCGTCGGCCTGGGGACTCAAGGGTCCCAGGTTCGATTCCGGTCAAGGGCATGTACCTTGGTTGCGGGCACATCCCCAGTAGGGGGTGTGCAGGAGGCAGCTGATCGATGTTTCTCTCTCATCGAAGTTTCTAGCTCTCTATCCCTCTCCCTTCCTCTCTGTGAAATATCAATAAAATATATTAAAAAAAAAAAAAATAACCACACATGGTTAGGCCCCACTCCAGACTGAGGGAATAAGTAACTGAAGGATGATGCCAGGAATCTATGTCAACAAGCATCCAACATAGACCAAAGGTCAAAATCATAGGTCTACAGTCAAAACTTTTTGACATGGGGAAGGGAGGTTGGGGGCCTAGGTGAAAAAGGTAAAGGGATTAAAAAGTACAAATTAGCAGTTAAAAAATAGTCATGGGGATGTAAAGTACAGTATAGAGAATATAGTTAACTAGAGGCCCAGTGCACGAAATTTGTGCGGGGGCGGGGAAGGTCCCCCCTGAGCCCAGCCTGCACCCTCTCCAATCCAGGACCGCCCTGGGGATCAGGCCTAAACCGGCAGTTGGACATCCCTCTCACAATTGGGGACCGCTGGCTCCTAACTGCTCACTTGTCTGCCTGCCTGGTTGCCCCTCACTGCCTCCCCTGCCAGCATGGTTGCCCCCAACTGCCCCCGCCCCCGCCAGCCTGGTTGCCCCACACAGCCTGCTATTTAGTTGTTTGGTCATCCCTCACTAACCCCCCTGCTGACCTGGTCACCCCACGCAGCCTGTGTTGGGTCGTCTGTCCGGCTGTTTCAGTCATGACAGCCCCTGGCTTTTTTTTTATATATTAGGATACTATTGTAATAAATATGTACCAGTCCTTCGGGGGGATCACTTCCTTAAGTTATATAAATGTCTAACCACTATGTTGTATACCTAAAACTAATATAATATTGTCAACTAAAATTGGGGGGAAAAAAAGACTTGACATGGGCATTCAGAGTCCCCAACACTCTGGGAATATAATTTTCCCCTTCACACCCCTCCATCTGTGTGTCTGTTTAATGTGCTTCCCCACTCTAGCTATGCATATTCAATTACCTACTCATTCCTTAAAGCCCAGACTAAATGAACTGTCCTTTCTGGATCCCAAAAAGTGTCTCACCAGAGCTTGCCAAGCCACTTAAGACACCTTTTATTTCTTCTTTGAAGATAGCTAAGAGTATGTGTGGCCACAACAACTTTTCTCGCCTGCTACACTGTGAGCCCCTCAGAGGCAGAAGTAGCACTAAGTTGCCTATCCCACATGAAGCTTTGTCTTTAGGGCTCAATGAACATCAGGCAAATGAATAAATGAAGAAGGGAGAATGAAGGGAAATATTGCCTGTTGCCAGTGCTATTGCTGGGCACTCGCTCCACTTTGCAGTTTCTGTTCTCATAAAGATGCCTGTGCTAGTTGGTGTAGTATACCCTGGGAAGGATCCTCAATGGGGAATAAGAGAGAAGGAGCCCGAATATCCAACACCTGCTGCTCTTCCAAAGAAAGAAGAGATTCTAGAGATTCACACCCCTGAATCTCCAGGGTTGAGGCCCAAGAACCCACTTTAAAAAACAAAACCCAGGTGATTGTGCTTATGATGCAATCCCCACCCCCAAGTCCATTAGGCACCCGAGGTCTCCTCAGTTCCTGCAGGCAGCCTCCCCTCCTTCCCTCAGTAAACAGCTCTTTTCTGTATCAGTCCGCTGGCTGGGGCACCAATACACAGGCAGATACAAACTACATGTGGTAAGTGATAAAATAAGACAGACCAGAGGGAAGCTTTGCCCAGAGAAGAGATACACTGAACCAAGTCTTCAAAAACAGGGATGAGCAGATACTCAGGCAATGCTTGCAGCTGTACCCTATGACAGCCCAGCATTGTGCAACTGTGCCCTCACACACAAGAAGAACCTACAGGTATGAATACAGTGTGGCTCCCATTATAGGTGATCTCCTTCCCCTACCCTCAAAAGGCAGAAGAGAGATCTAGATACCTGTCAATGAGTGAATCCCGCATGCTGGTAGCAATGGTGCTAGGCTGGGCTTCATTCAGCTTAAAGACACTCTCCACCACTGAAAGCTCTGTGCTGGTTGTGTCCAGGCCACAGAAGGCACACCAGTCGTTCACCACCATCCCAGCAGCGATGACCTCGCTGCCCCGGTTCACAGTGCCTGCCTGTCAAGTGATAGCTCAATATGGATCATAACATCAACAATCAGTTTCTCCCATCCCTGATGAGAACTCCCCCCAAGCCCTGCTTCCTGACCTGCAGCCCAATCCCAACCTGTGACGGGTAATAAGCCCAATAACGCAGGACAAAGGGATCTGCTTTAGCAGAAGACAGAGAACAAGAATGCTTACCACAAGGGGGACTTGAAGGAGAGAGGACAGTTCATCCTGGTCTTCAATTGAAGTCTTGGGATGTACCAGCCCTCCCTGATTGCTGAAGACACAGTAGCTTCCTACTAACACCTGGTCAGCCACTGTCTGTCTGAAGACTTCCACCTTGAGCACATCAGCCAGGATTTCTTCTGTCTCCTGTCAGTCAAAGGCACTGTGCTCAGCACCCAGGGCTTGCAAGTCAAAGAATCCAGGGCCCTCCATGCCAAGAACCACACAGGCTTGACGCCCTAAACTTCTCATTCCTCTCCTACATAGCTGCATATGAAAGCTTGATCCAGAAAAAGGAGGGGATACAGCTTGGAGCAGAGTTGAGGCCAGCTATGGAGCCTCTAATATCCATGCAAGCCCTGAACAGCCAGGGGCTGGTCTCCACACCACCCTTTAATGCACACTCAAGGTTCAAGTGTCAATCATCTCTCCTGGCCCTGGCTGGTTCCTGATTCTGAAGGATTAATACCCTCTCCAGCTTCTTTCTCATACTGACCACACCATGGAAGGTCTCTGTTATCACTATTCCAATAAGTAACTGAAATGTGAGACCACAGGTATAAAAAGAAACCATAAGAGATACCCCTAATTCCTGCCTGATAGGAAAGAAAAGTGACTAACCATTTACTAGGCTAGTAATTTGACTCTTGGGCCAAGCTAGGCTGCCTTACCCTGTCCAGATCTGGGTGGACCAAGGCCACATAGTCATTGCAGGTGGTGACATTGCCCAGGGCTGAGAGCCGCTCCTCTACCCGCCGGATCTGCACTGAGTCTGGGAGGCAGTTTCTAATATGTTGTAGCTCCTGGTCGGTAGTGTTGTTGGGCACCAGGAGACCGTGTCTGTTCCCTGGAAAGATCCAAATTGGGGGGTGGAACAAGGAAGGACCATGAATACACAGATACCTGCTGAGTCCTGGAAGCTGAGGATACAACCCAGCCCAATTAATTAGCTTTCCCAGGAAAGCTTTAGGCCAACTCCAGCCCTCTAAACAATTGATCCATACAACACTAAGGGAGACCAGGAGTCCTACTGGGCAGGCCCGAGACAGCCTAGGAGTCTGTCCCAACACGCACTACCTACTTTGACAACACCAACCAGGGGGACCTGGACTAGCAGGAAGTGCTCTTGGCATTAGTTATATATTTTGCAACTTAAAAGGTAACACCACACACCTACTAGAATGGTTAAAATTTTCAAAAGAACATCAATACCAAGTGTTGCTCCATATATTTGAGCAACCAATAAGAGTGTAAATTGTTGCCCTGACCAGTTTGGCTCAGTGGATAGAGCGTCAGCCTGCGGACTCAAGGGTCCCGGGTTCGATTCCAGTCAAGGACATATACCTTGGTTGCGGGCACATACCCGGTAGGGAGTGTGCAGGAGGCAGCTGATCGATGTTTCTCTCTCATCGATGTTTCTAACTCTCTGTCCCTCTCCCTTCCTCTCTGTAAAAAATCAATAAAATATATTTGAAAAAGAGTGTAAATTGTTTAACCACTTCAGATAATTATCTGGCATCATAGACTACACTGAATATTCACATACCCTGTGACCCAGCCATTTTCTCCTAGGTATTATATAATCAATACATGTATTCACTAAAAGATATTGCAGCACTATGTATAATAGACCAAACTGAAAACTTACCCAAATGCCCACTGTCAGTAGAATGGATAAATACATTGTGATATACTTACATAAAACATACTACACAGAAACGAGAATGAACAAACTACAATTATGTTGTGACAACAATGTCTAAACCTCTGCCTCCCTCTACAAGGGCACAATTCTGTGAACTTTTTAACTCTCAGTTATTACCATTATAATATAAAATAAAACAGCAATGGTCAGGCTAAATTCCCCTAGTTACATCAGAACTTCAAGTTCTGGCCCTAACTGGTTTGGCTCAGTGGATAGAGCATCGGCCTGCGGACTGAAGGGTCCCAGGTTCGATTCCGGTCAAGGGCATGTACTTCGGTTGCAGGCACATCCCCAGCAGGGGGTGTGCAGGAGGCAGCTGAGCGATGTTTCTCTCTCATGGATGTTTCTAACTTTCTATCCCTCTCCCTTCTTCTCTGTAAAAAATCAATAAAATATATTTTTTTTAAAAAAGAACTTCAAGTTCTGAAGTCATGGTTAGGAATAAGAGTGTTTTGCCTTAATAAGAAAATACTGCCCTGGCCAGTGTAGCTTAGTTGGCTAGTGTCATGTTGTAAAAGCAAAAGGGTACGGGATTGATTCCTAATTAGGGCACATGCCCAGGTTGCAGGTTCAATCCCCAGAGTGGATGTAGGAGGCAACCAATTGATGTTTCTCTTTCTCTCTCAAAAAAAGAAAATACTCAAAGGCTAGCATCATCAGGATTATGATTTTAAAAAATTAAAGGAACAAACTCCTATATGAGCAGAACTAGAAATAAGGGGTGGCAGTAAACCGAGATTAGGCTCAAAGAGAGTCAATGGTGCTGAGAGGTAGGATAGGGACGCCACTTAGAGACATGGGAATTTAAGATTTAAATAACTGAACAGGTTGACCCAGAATCTTAGATTGAAGAAAAAGCAATTGGCCCAGAGTCAGTAACAGGGAAGAAAGGCATTCTAACCTTGCCTCACACTAGGTGTGGCACCTGGTGAGTCACTTCGGTTCTGTAAGTCTCAGCTTTCCCACCAGTCAATTAAGCCAGTAATTCCTACCTCCCAGGGTCTTCGTGAAGAAGGTATGCAAACAAGTGTAAGAGTGAAAACACTTAATGTTATTTGTTGTTACTATAATCCAGAAGCCTTCTCCAGAGGTTGACCCTAACCTCAGAGTCTATAATGGAGGAATGCCTGGAAATCCCTGGGTCACCCGGGGGTCCCTTCCAGGGACATAATTAAAGGTGCTGGTAGGCTCCCTCCCTCGGCGTCTTCCCTGGCTTACCCACACACATCCGCCCGATGATGCGGCAGCCGGCAATGGATGCGTGCACCACAGGGATGGTTTCGGCGAGCTCGCCCTCGAACACACTGTAGGAACACGGACTTGGTGGTCACGAGCCTGAGCCCTCGCTCTACCGGTGCTCCCGCCAACCAGCACCCTTCCCGCCACCCATCCACACATGCCAGCAGGCTCCCGTCGCACCTGTAGAAGTTCTCTGATCCTCCGATGGCCACCAGGCAGTAGGTGTTGGTGAGTTTGGCAAAGCAGCCGATCTCACAGTTGTTCTCGAACGACGCTCGAACCGCCATGAGGCCTGGGGGCAGTGGGCCGGGAGTTCAGAGCCGGCGGGTCCTCTCCGGCCCGACTCCTGGTCCCCGGGGTGTGGCCCCTCACGACCCACCGCGACCCCACCCCTCAGGTCCCACCGCAGCCCCACCCTCTCGGCCCCTCAGGCATCCGGTCCCGCCCACTAGCCCCTCCGAGTCCTCCGGCCACCCCCACCCCATGACCCGGGGAGCCCGAGCTGACCCTCCACACGGACTCAGCAGGTAACCAGAAACTCGACACGCTACCAATGGGCCTTCTTTGCCCCAAGTAGGTTTCCGTTTCCGCCTCCGTCTAGGAGACTTCCGGGAGAGCCGGGCGCACCCCGCCACGCTCGCGGCCACTCTAGCTCCACCCTCTGGGTGCACTTTATGGTTGCAATCGTCCGGTTGTGACGTCACCTAGCCCCGCCCCCAGCATGCTCACACTCATGCATTCATTTATTCACCATTCATTCGTCATTCATTCCTTTAGGAACTTTTTTTTTTTTTTTTAAATAATCCTTTATTGTTGAAAGTATTACATATGTCCCCTTTCCCCCCATTGACCAGGAACTTTTTAGGAGGCACAATTGACCAACACTTGTAGCTGGTTGGATGTGAGGCATACAAGAAGAGCCAGGGATGTCTCACAGATGAGTTGATGATGGAGGAACTTACTGAAATAAAGCCTGAAGTGGAAGAGCAGGTGTGGGGAAGGTGACATATTGAATGTGAGGTCTGAGACAGATGTGGCGGGGTCTGGAGCCCAGGGGAGAGTGAAGCGCTGAAATTTGGGGCTGAAGCCTGGGGTGGATCAGGTCACCCATAGGGGTGAGACCAGGTGAGAAGTGAGAGCAGAACAGAGGCTGGAGAAAGAGGCGCAGTCAGAGAAGTAGAGGAAACCAGGCTGAAGAAGGTATTGGAGAGAGGAGAGGATGGATGAAGTAGAGTCTTAGGGAGGGTCCAGGGTAGGAAAGGGTGTGGGACTGACTGGCTCCTACTATGTGCCCCTTGCATGTGCTTGATCACTCACTGGGCAGCCACTTTCTGTCCCTTGGCTAGATGGTGCTGATCAAGCGACGTGCACTCGTGGACAGGATATACTTGACCCACATTTTGTAGGATCTACAAAAACCACAAGAGCTCTCAGAATGTTACAGTGAGGGCAGAGGGTGCGTGGAGCCCTTTTCCTCCCCTCAGCCCTCCTGCGGCCATCCACACTCCTCCATAATTGCACTAAATGGTGCCCTTCCCCTGCCCCCAAGGCACAGTTCCATAACACCACCTTCCTAGGGACACACCAAGCTGCTGCTGGGTTGGTCATAACATGTCTGCTTTTATTGATTTACATCATATATAACACTGTCCCAGGCAGGTGGTGAGCTCAGGAAAAGGACCCACAACTTGTCAGAGCCTGTGCTTCTAGGAACACTCAGCAAAATGTGTGTGCGGGTGTGTGTGCATGTGTGCTGTTGTACATCCTCTTCATCCTCCCCAGTTCATCTCAGACCCACTCCCTGAGTCCCCTCCCTAATAGCTCTTCACCTGGTTCACTCTACCAGGAATTCCTCTAACCCTCTTCATCTGTCCAAATCCTCATCCTTCAAGGCCTAGCTCAAGGCTGCCTCCTCTAAGAAATTTTCCTCCCCACTCTACCATCACCATGACTCTCTGCCCTTCATTCTCTACCAACCTCTTTCATTTGTTTGCCTTTAATTAGATACAGCCTTGTCTTGCTGGCCAGTGGTTTAGGCATTTGATCCTAATTCATTTGTCAGCCCTATAGCATGCCCAGCAAGGCTGGGTACACAGCTTAGGTACAAGAAAATACTGGTTGGTGCATGTTCTGGTGTGTGTGTGTGTGTGTGTGTGTGTGTGTGTGTGTGTGTGTGTGTTTATGGTCTGTGGATCCTGAGGGGTCTACAATGTGACTGAATGTATATATTGTGTGTAACCATTCATTTAGTCAAATGACATTTATTGTGTTTATGGGTGTGCAGCTTGTGAGTGTGAACCCTGTTAGTGTGCTATGTATATTGTGAAGGCATTTGGGGCATCACTGTGATGTGTATATTTAGTATGCCTGGGCACATATGAATTGTTGATATTGTGGTTTGTGTCTGTGCAAAAACACAATCAAAAAAGACACAGATTTGGGTACCTTTTCTGCCACTTACTTAGACCTGATTTTAAGCAAGTCATCAAATTCTTTGGGCCTTAGCTTCCACATTTATAAAATAGGAAAGATTAACACGTATGATCCTAGGATTGTTTACCTACTAGAGGTCTATCTTGCAGGATGTGAAGATGAAGGAAGAGACATACTGGTGTGAAGTGCCCAGCACAGTGGCAAATAACATGAACTGAGGGTTCCATTTCCCTGTTGTGTGTGCATCTGTGCGTGTGTGCATGTGTGTGTGTGTGTGTGTGTGTGTGTAAGCAAGAACCATGAGCACAGGGAGTGTCTAACCTGTGCTTCTAGACATCCTTTCCTCCCCATGCAGCCTATGTCCAAGCTTCTACCCCAGAGTCTGGAACCTAACCAAATCTAGTCTCAGCAAGATGTAGGAGGTATATGTCCCTGCTGGGAGCAAGACTATGACTCAAAGCGGCTTCGGAGCAGCTTGAACTTGGACTTGTTTAACTTAGTAATGAGGTCCAGTTTGCTGTGGCCCAGGGTCAGCCGTTTCTCATCACCAAATGGGCCATTGCTACTGCCATTGCAGTGGTCACCTTTGGGTCTCCCAGGGAGGCCATGCTCAGGTCCCTGCCTGGCACCCTGCAATTGATGATACTTGGTGATGAGGTCCAGCTTGCTGTGGCCCAGAGTCAGCCGCTTCTCATCTCCAGCGCCCACTCCAGGCTTGCGAGCATGGCTCGGTCTAGGGAGACTATTGGGCCCAGGCCCCTCACCCCGGAATGGGCCAAACTTTGTGATGAGGTCCAGCTGGCTGTGGCCCAGGGTCTGCCGTCGCTCATCTGGACCCTGCTTGCCAGCCCTGGCTGAGGAGTTGGCTTCAGGGAGCACTCTGGAGCCCCCAGTCTTAGGGTACTGTGCCAGGAGGTCCAATTGGCCATGGCCGTGGTTTGGAGGCAGCCTCTTATCCTCTGGGTTCCCGTTGCCAGGTCTGGGGGAGCCTGATGCAGGGGTACCCCCAGCACCTTGGGCCTGGGGCAGGAGATCCAGCTGGTTGTATCTCTGGTTTGGGGATAACTTCCTGTCCTTTTGGGCCTGCTCACCAAGCCACAGGGAGTCTGAGTTGGAGGTAACACCAGAATCAGGGCCTCTTGCTTCTTGAGCTCTGGGAAAGGGGATAAGGAGATCCAGCTGGCCATGGCTCTGACTCAGAGACACCTTCTTCTCCTCCACTGTCTCCAGGGCTGTGCCAGGTACCCAGCGACCTCGTGGGGGGCAAGGCTCCTGGCTTCCTGGAAGCCCATTCTCTGGGAGCCTAGATAGGGCTGGGACACCACGGGAGAAGGGGAGGAGGGAGCGTGGGCGAGTAAGCAGAGGTGACCCCACTGCCAGGGTCAAGGGGCTGGTGCTACTGTGGTTGAGGGCAGGGGAGGACTGGGACCATGGGGATGCCCCCATCTTGCCCAGGTTGGCCCTGTAGGGCCCTGGTGGTGAGCCATGGTTAGGATCTGACAGCTGGCGTTGTAGGGAGGGCTGGCCACTGGCTTTGCGACAAGTAGGGCCTGGGGATGAGGACCCCATTCCTGTGTCACTGCAGCCACCGCCTCCTGGTAGAGCAAGGTAGGAGGAGCGGCCCATGAGAGGGGAGTGCTTGATGCTGCTGAGGCTGGTGCTGGAGGGCGATGAGGACCTGCGGCTTGGGATGCTGGGCCCGAAGGCCAGGGCCACCAGAGGAGGGCATGGTGCCCTGGGATCCTCGCCACCGCAGAAGCCCTCCACAGGCCGTGACTCAGCATACAGACAGCGGAACTCCCGGTCAAAGTCTTCCACGATGCGGCCCCTCAGCTGCAGCACCATGCTAGTGTGGGCCTGGCTGCAAAGCCAGGTGAAGCTGGGGGCAGAGTGTCAGGGTCAGGAAGCAAAGTGCAGAACCCTGGGCCTAGGCAGGAGTCACAGCAAAAGACAACTCCACCACCACAAGGGTCCAAGTGAGGGGGCAGAGCTCTGACTCCAAAGTTTGAACGGGTCCTAGCCCGGCTTGGTGACTTGGGCACATGGTTTCCCGTCCCAGGGCCCCAGCTTGCCCATCTATAGAATGGACTAGGGGCAAGGTTCTCTGAAGCCCCTCCAGTTTCGAGGTAAAATAGTTATTTTCTATGCCAATAGCATTAAAGTAATCCTTCCACGTAGGAACCACCTCCAGGGCCCAGCCTGGGGCTGTTCACTCCCCACACTGTCCCCTGAGCCCTGCATAGTGCCTGGCAGGTGGCAGCTGTTCAGCCCATGCTGGAAGAGATGGATGAGTGAATGAAAATTCAAAGCTGCCAGATCCCAGGTGCCCTTGCCAGCCAGTGGCCCAGCCCCAGGCCCTCTGCCTCCGTCCCACTTGCTCACCTGTAGCTGCCCGCCACCACCTGCTCACAGTCGATGATGACAAACTTCTCCAGGGCCTGCCCTGTGAAGCGGCGGCCCGCCTTGCTGCAGTATGTGTCCCCACATGTGCTCCGTACACGCATGTTCTGAACCAAGGAGGGATGAAGGTTGGGGGGAGATATTGAGAGAATGGGACTCATGTCTAAATCCCATGGGGTCTCTGACCTTAAACAGCTAAGGGAACCTAGTCCCCCACTCCCATTGACCCATCCCCAATGCTCACTAACCACCCAAGTGACTCTTCTGCCCTCCCTGACTCCCCACCCCACCCCTGGTTACTGCCCCTGTCCCTCACTGACCGGCAGGTGCCCCCCATTGAGGTCCATCTTATAGCACATCTCCAGAAAGTGGCTCAGGTGCTCCTGAGCCAGTAGCAGGTAGACAGGGACACCACGCCGACTAGAGGCCTCCATGAGGTCACATAGGAGCTCCATGTCTGTGAATATGTCCATCACCACAGCCACCACCTGGAGGAGGGAGGGGAAGCTCAGCCTTGACAGAGGTAATGCCTGGGGTCCCAGGAAGAGAGCACTGGATGGAAAAGCAGGAGGCCAGACCCCACAAGAAAACCTGAACTGAAAGGGCTTTTAGCCGTGACCTAGCCCAGTGGTTCTTAACTTAGACATAGGGAGGTTTCACTGTCTTAAACCCCTAGATGTTGTATGAAAGTTTTTGTGTGCATTTTTTTCCGAGGACAGACTGTGTATCTGTCATCAGATTCTCAAAGATGTCTGTGGATCAACTGCACCAGTCTAAAGCTTAACTCCGCATATGGGGAAACTAAGGCCCAGAGGGAGGAGTCAGAAGCAGAAGCCAGACCCCAATTCCCAGTCTGGGTCCTCACTCTCTCCCCGCTAGCTTCATCCCTACCTCTGGCCCAGGGACTGTCTGTCTGAGGTTCTCTTCTCAAGGATCAGAGCTTCAAGCCAGGCACTGGGGCCTTCAGTGTCCTTTGCCAGACCTGCCTCAGTTTCCCTATAAAGCAACAGAGGTCTGCAAGACATCTTACAACCATGGATTCCCTCACTTCCACCCACGCCAAGAGGGACCAGGTTTTCTCCTCAGTTGAGGGGCTGGAGCTTGTGGCCTCCCTCATATAATGGGCTGCGTCAGAGAAGCCCTGAATAACCCCTGGCACCACCAAACCCCCAACTGTCTCTTCCTACCCCTCCCATTTCATATATCTGCTATGAGAACCTCCTCTCCCAACCCAGGCCGAGAGGAGGACATGCAGAGCAAAGCATTCCAGCTTGAGCCACACAGAACTGGGTTCATACCTGCATTCTGTTACCTCCTAGTAATATGGCCCTGGGCGAGTAGCTTCACCTCTGGAAGCCTCAACTTTCTCATCTGCTAAATGGAGGTAATGATAGCTACATCTCAGAGTTATGGGGAATTAAATGTGAAAATACTCAACGCACAACAGGCTCAATACATGTTCCTTTCCTGCTGCCTCCTTAACAAACGAGGACATTGGGCATTGGGTAGCAGGGAGAGGAAGCTTCCGAAAGTTACTCAGAATCAGTGGCAGCCCAGGGCAGAAGCTTCTGGCCCAGAGGTGAAGGGTCTAGATGGGTGGTGAGGAGGCAAAGTGTTTGGGTATTCCCCGTACATGGCACAGGCCTGACCAGGGTTACGGGGGAAAGATCAAAGGGACGGTGTGACCACAGCAGCTACCTCACTAATAACCTCACTCCCAGTGCCAATTAGGCCTGGCCCTCCCCTGCCCAGGGCAAAGGCAGGCCTGCAAGGCTCGGAATGAACAGTTGAGATACCAGCATCCTGGCTCCTGCTGTCTGCAACAGGCTGCTCCCCCAGACAAGGGCACTGAAGCCAACCTACCGCAAATCCTGCCCAGGGCCATGTGATTCATTCCCCTGCCTCCTGAATCAGGGGTCCTCTGCCTCAGGCCCAGCTGGAGGTAGAGTGCACAGGGGTGAGGGGTGGATGGAGACATGCGTCAGGAGTCAGGGCTGTACCTGAGTCAGGACCCTTTCCTCTCCTTCCTGACTGGACCTTCCTGAGCATGTCCCAGCCCCTCTCTGGCCTCAGTTTCCTCCTCTGCAAGTCAAAGTGTGGCTCAGATTTCACCAAGGTTGGGATTCTTAGTTTGGGTATCATAAACTTTTTTGAGAATCTGATGAAAGCCATACACCCTCTCCCAAGAAAGATGCAGGAAGGATCCCTCCCTACAACATGCATGACTTTGCTTGCATTTTCAGGGTGCTTGTGGAGTCCTTGAGGGCCATCCTATGCTTATTCATAATGTCCCTGAATGCCAAGGGGTTACCAAGATAAATAAAATACAGCTCGTCCTCTAAGCCCACCCCTGAGGAAGCCTTCCTCCCCGCCTCAGGAGCTGAGTATTAGTCTAAGAGCTTGTGGTCTGATAGGTGCTGCACCTAAGCTGCAGTGTGTCCTTGGGCTCATCCCTTCCCTCCAGGGGCCTCAGTTTTCACATCTGTGAAATGAATATCTGAAGAGATGAGGTCCTTACCGTGCGGGCCTGGCTGAAGAGGAAACGCAGAAGGTCTTTGATATTCTTGGTCTTGTCCCGCTGAAAGTGGACCACAGCCTGGGTGGGGCTGAAGCCTGTGGCCTGTGGAATCTCAGGCCAGCCCAAGTCCAGGTCTGGGGGGTCTATGTCAGAGGCCATGGGAAAGTAAGTGCCCGAGGTGACTTCTGAGAGCAGGCTGAGGCGGTCAGGTCCTGAGGCCTCCAGTCCATGGGCCTCACCCAGCTCAGGACCCCCACGCACATGACTGGTCATGTAGTCCACATCCAGGGAGCTCAGGAAGGGCAGTTCCTGCTCCTCTGAGATGACCCGCAGGTAGGCAGCCTCACCCCGCTCCAGGAGAGCATCGGCTGCCAGCCGGGCTGCCTCGCTGTGCTGCAGCACCAGTGGTGAGCTCTCCCGCCACCAGGGCCGCTTCAGTTCCTCCACCCTGCCCCGCAGGGGTCCTGCCATGCCCTGTGCTCCCAGGCCCCCAGGCCCCAGGCTTCCAAACATGCTCGCCCACCAGGCTGCTGTCACCCTCCAGTGGGCTCCATGGCCTGCACCCCGCTGGTTGCAGCAGAAAGAGAGCAGCAAATCCGTCTCCTGCCTGCCTGCCTGCCTGCCTGCCTGCCTGCCCCAGTGTGGCAGGGCCCCCAACCCGTTGCCACCTAAGTCAGGAGCTATGCTCCGCCCCATTGCCCCTGGCTTCTGGAACCTGTTGGGTCAGCCTCGCCTGTTGGCCTGCTGTTGGGACTTGCCCTCCCAGGAAAACGTCAGTGGTAGGCCCTTAGCACAGTCTCACCCCCCCCCACCCCCACCCAGCATTACGTGCCCCATCTACACCAGCTCTTAGCGAGTTTCCTTTAAACCCTGACCTTCCAGAGCCCCCTTGGAGGTTGTATTACGCTCTTGCTCAGGGACACACACACACACACACACACACACACACACACACACACACACACACACACTAGGATGGATGAATGACTCAGGACACCAAGATAAAGATGTGAACACACAAGCATGCAGGCTGACTGACGTATTGAGAGTTGACAGACACACGTAGCCTACAGGCTGACGTGCAGACCACACATTTTGATCACATGTAAACAGATCCAAACACTAATTCAGAGACTAGCCATAACCCCAAACATACCATGATGGCCATTGCAAGCCTAGCACACCTACACACTGGCCCTAAATAAGAGCTGAAGGGAATGTCACAGAACTGCCAAGGACGTGACCTGTCTGTGGGCCTTTTTTTGTTCCCATATGGCCCTGCCACTCTCTACCTCCATAGCTGTGGCATCATGGTCACCTGTCCCACCTTCACCCCAGCTCTCGCCCATCCTCTAGGCTCTAGAGCTGTGCCTCTCTCTCTACAGTTCCCAAGGCTAGCCAGGATGTGTTAAAATGCAGATCCCCAGGCTCCACCCACTTGAGATTCTGATTCAGAATGTCTGAGTGGGCTTCTGGAGCTTGCCTTTTTAAAAGTAACATGGTGCCTCTGGGGCAGTGTGCTGAAGCCCACCCCTGAGAAATGATGTTCCAGAGGCTGCACTTCCAACACCCTGAACTCTGGGGAAGCTCTTGGTCTGGTGGGGACCAGACCACAGCCTTCCTCCCCACCTCAGGAGCTGAGTATTAAATGGTTAGTAAGAAAGGTTGTTTCAAAGAATGTGAGGGTGGAGGGGAACACACTGCAAAGTCAGGAGGCAAACAGGGCTGGCAGGTTTCTTATCTCTGTTCCTGACATGGGCCAAAGTCCCAGCGTCCTCAGGAGCATGGGTGGGAGGCTTTGCTCTGGGGAAAAGGGGTCAGCAGATGGCAGCTTGTTGGGGGGCCAGGCCAGGCAGAAATGGTCACAACAGAGTAATGCCTGCCTGAGGGACCACCTTCTATGGAGGGGTGAGGTCCACTGAAGATGGCCAGAAGACCTAATGCCATGTCTTGAGATCCTGTTTAGTACTGATTACAATTGGTTTATCTGATCTGGAGTCAGGTCCAGAGCACAGGTTCTTTTATGTCCACAGAGTTTCTCACACAGGGCCCAACACATGCACAGGGGGACAGGGAGTAGGCCCTCTCAGCATCAAGCTGGGCCCTGTGATCAAAGATGAATGGGGCTGGCTTTGTCTTTAAGAAGTCTAAAAGTGGGGAAGGGACAGGAGGTGGCGTGGGGTGAGGAAGAAGCATAGACCAAGAGCTGACATGTGGGAACATTACATCCCACCTCAGGGGCAGGAACAGAAATTGGAGCACCAGGAGCTGGAAGGAGACCCTTCCCTGGAGGTGGAGAGGCTGTGTGAGGGGCAGGAGGTTGAGTAAACAAGGTCAGACCGTGGGAAGGTAATGAGCTGTGGGGCAGCCAAGGTGGCAAGGCCTTCATTAGGGCCTTATCCTCAGATTTATTTGAGGGGAAAACCAGGGCCCTATCTGGGTTGAAGAAGTGCTCCTGGGAGGGGAGGCAGTCACGTTTCTATGTTGGTGAGTCCCTTTGTTAATCCTTCAGCATGCATATGGTTTATATTTTTGGCTTTGTCTTTTTAAAAAAACTAATTTAATTGTGGTAAAATATACATAACAAAGTTTACATCTTAACCATTCACAGTTCAGTGGCATTAAGCACATGTGCATGGTTGTGCAACCATCACCATCATCCATTTCCAGAACTCTCTTTATCTTGCAAGACTGAAACTCTGTACCCATTAATAACTCCCTATTTCTTCCTCTCTCTAGACCCTGGCAGCCACCTCTCTACTTTCTGTCTCTATGAATTTGGCTACTCTAGGTAGCTCATGGAAGTGGAATCATACAATATTTGTCCTTTTGTGACTGGCTTATTTCACTTTGCATAATGTCCTCAAGGTTCATCCAGGTTGTAGCCTGGTCAGAATTCTCTTCCTTTTAAGGCTGAATAATATTCTATTGTGTGTATATACCACATTGTTTATCCATTCACACAATGATGGACACTTGGGTTATTTCTACCCTTTGACTATTGTAAATAATGCTGCTTGAATATAGGTATACAGATTTGACTCTGTATTTTTGTGTATTTCCCTCTATATCCACATTTGTATTATATTCCATTTTTGTAAGTAAAAAAACTCCACACTTAATATTGACAATTTTGTATGGTTCAACTCAATATATATACTTATAACTATGCAGAACTGTACCTGTGCATGTATGTACATGTATGTACTGTGATGTTCGTGTATGTACTTGGCTGTCTTTAAGCATCTAGCTGCATGTCAGTGTATATTTACCTATGTGTGCATCTGTGTATACATACTCATGTGTGCCTATCTGGCAGAGATCTATTTGTGTACATGAGTGCCTGGACAGTGATGGCTTTGACCCTAACTCTGGTACAAGGGAGCTCAACTGAGAAGGACAGGGGTGGGAAGACTGAGCCAAAGAGATCCCTGACATCCTGATAATGAAAGCCTGTAAATCAAACCCCCAGGGCTGCAGGAATGGAGGCCCCTCCCTATGGGCCAAATGGGTAAAGGGCAACAGGAGGGTAGATAGATGGATCCTGGCCATGGGCTTGTGGCTAGGGCTGGGGGCCCAGGGTGATGGGAACCATACAGATAGCTAAGCCCAGACCAGTGTGTTGGGCAAAGGTCCCTTAATAACTGTTATTAAGAGGAAAAAAATATTTTCCTGTCCAGGTGTTGTGTCAGGCGCCTGCTTGGCATCATTCTGACATCCTGGGGGACATTTAGCCTTGTCTCTAACCAGCCGAGTGGCGCCTGGGCAGGTGACTGTCCTGTGGGGGTGGTGGAAGCAGAGGCTGGGCTGCAGCCCTCCAGGTGCAGGCTGCCTTGATGCCAATACTGCCACACACCTTTAATGTGGCACCTCCAGGAGAGGGGAGATAAGATTCCCAGGGAGAAGCAGCCAGGGCGAGTAGGGGAGCCAGTGTGCCCAACTCCCTTGAATCAAGGCAAAGCAACCTAAGATCTAGAGATACAGGGCCAAGTGGTAAGGATTCCCAGAGGTTGGCTTGAGGTGGGTATTAGAGGATGAAATGATTTCAAGATGTACAGAATGGCAAGCAGGGTGTTCCAGGCTGGAGGTCTAGAGGGACAAGGGCATGCCTGGTGAAGAAAGGTGGGGGCGGTGGTATAGGGAAAGAACTGTCAGAAAGGCCATCTGGGCCATACTCTGAAGAGGATCTTGCTAAAGTGCGGCCTCTCTGTGCAAAGATGATGACACAGAGGTTGGCAAGATTCCTAGAGTGGAAGCAGTCCCCGGGGGGAGAGTAGCCCAAAGCACCAGACTCCCAGAAACAGCCCAGGTGGGTGTGGTTCACTGACCCTGAGTACCACAGAGGCCTCCGGGAGGTCACAGTACTCTGCACTTAATGAGCTGAACAATCACAACTCTGAGTCACAGTGCCTGAATCTGCAAGATGGGACCAACACCACGTCCTTCACCAGGTTGTTTTGAGGAATAAGCAGGCTACTCTGTGTCAAGTGACTGATTGAGAGGAGCAGTAGCCCAGTACCTGCTGATTCCAGAGCTTTTCTGGCCATGAAAGGGCAGGGGCTTGGTGAAGGCCCGAAGACAAACGAAGCAGTGACGGGGCCCCTTCTGGTCCAAAGGCTGGCCCTGAAGGTGAACATGGCTCCTGGCTGTCAGTGGAGTGTGGCTCTGAGATACTGCCTCTCAGCCCAGTTCAGGAGGCAAGGTCCTCTCTCCACTTTGCATACACAGACCAGTATTCACACTTTTCTTGGGCACTTGGGATCCCAAGGAATGAGAATTTTGGCATTCTATTTCAGAAAGGTGGCTGTGTCTGTGTCTAGGCTGTAGACACTGTGACTCCCTCACATTCTTCCCTCCATCTCATCTCATCTCATCTCATTCAATGGTGGGTGATCCAGTCACCATTCCCTCCCCCTCTCCATCTACTCCACTCTGCAAGCATTTACTTATTTGTATTGATTTGAGAGAGGGAAAGAGAGGGAGAGGAAATTGATTTGTTGTTCCACCCATGTATGTACTCACTAGTTGTTTCTTGTGTGTGCCCTGACCAGAGATCAAATCTGCAACCTTGGTGTATTGGGATGATGCTCTAACCAACAGAGCTACCCAGCCAGGGTATACTCTGCATCTATTTAATGCTTACTTTAGGCCAGCACTGTGGTTCCAAAGATGAATAAAACTTGGTCTCTGCCCTGAAGGAACTCAGTTTAGTGGGGAAGGCAGACTCATAATCATAAGCCACAGATTAAGTCGAGGTATAAACCAAATGCTTGGGGTTTAGAGCTCATGACCCATTCTGGAACCTTAGAGGAACCATGTTCCCAGTCTACACTCCCAACTAGGGTACAGCCCTGTGGTGGGCTTTCTCAGATGGTGACTAGTTGAAGGAGCTGTTTCTGGCCAGAGGGAGAAAGCAAGAGGGAAGGGGCAAGCCAGCACAGGCCCATGGGTTCTGGCTGCTGACTGAAATCTCGAGTAAACTCCCAGGGCCTCAGCTCCCGCCTGTAAAGCAAGCGGCTGGGATAGAGGCTTCCAAGTCCCTCACAGAGCCCACATGGTATTCTATCACTTTTTAAACACACACACACGCACACGCACACGCACACGCACACACACTTATTGATTTCAGAGAGGAAGGAAGAGGGAAAAATAGTAACATCAATGATGAGAGAGAATCATTGATCGGCTGCCTCCTGCATGCCCCACACTGGGGATCGAGCTTGCAATCCGGGCATGTGTCCTGACTGGGAATCGAACCGTGACCTCCTGGTTCATAGGTCAACGTTCAACCAGTGAGCCACGCCAGCCAGACCTATCACTTTTTGATGAGTCAGTGCTTGAAGACTCTCTTCCTGGAAATTTCCCAGTCAGGACCTTTTCTTCCCTAAATAGAGGGAGGAGTCCTTGACCTGGGCAGGACTCAAGGGAAGCCGCTTGGAAGCCCCAGAAAACTTGTGATGGGTAAGTTAACACCTGGGCAGGGGTAAGTGGGTGAGGATTATGGCCAGTGTACTAAGGTCTGTCCTACCCCCAGCCCAGTGGAGGGGGTGGGCAAGGCATGGTGGGTTGGAGTGGGGAAAAGGATAGACATAGGCAGAACCAGGGCAACAAGTAAAGGAGGGTTGCTCCCAAGGAACGAGTTCTAACACTTTAGGACTGTCCAGTTCTCTGCCCACAAACCTGCCACATTCCCTTCCTTCCCACTTCACCCAAATGGCAGATAAACCCTAGATTCCTGGGCATCTAGACCAGCACGCGCTCCCCCTTGCCTCTCAGTCCTCACCTCTGAAATCCCTGTCCCCTATCTGTCCTCCAACTTCTGGTCTCAGGAAATGGTTCCCTCCTCCAGTCCAAAGCCCAGCCCTTGTTCTCAAGTCCTGGCTTCCACTTCTAGAGGGATATAAAATAATAATAATAATACCAACTAACATTTATGGGAAGTTTTTCCATTAAATAGTGTACATTTAATTAGACTCTTCCCCATCTTCAGCATTATCCTGTGCTGAGGCCTTCGTTCTTTATTGTTTTTTTAAAAATATTTTTATTGATTTCAGAGAGGAACAGAGAGGGAGAGATAGAAACATCAATGATGAATCATTGATCGGCTGCCTCCTGCATGCCCCGGACTGGGCATATGCCCTTGACCAGAATCAAACCTGGGACCCTTCAGTCTACAGGCTAGGGTGAGAAGGCCTTCATTTTACCCTGCTTTCCTAACTTCTGTCCAATTTTTTTTCCATTTTTTCTCAGGTAGGCACCTCCAAAGACACCACAGCTGCTGCCACACTCTGCCTTAACCCTTTGCAATCTGTTTTCTCTCAAAAATCCTGTTCCTGAAATAGTCTAAAGCCCTTATGCCTCACCCACTTACTCCCTGCTCCTACTTCCTGCAGTGTGCAGCATTGAGAGCTGCCTCCTGGAAGCTCTCCTCTCCCCTGGCCTCTGCTCCAGATCCTCCCTCCTATGCCAGGTCAGCTCTTCCTACCACACCCTGAGAATGCTTCCCCCATGCCCTTCCCAGTACTTGGTCTACCCTCTGCACTTCACCTCTGGGAGCTCATCCAGCTTCGCGATTTCAAGTGTCCTTTCTGTACCGGACAAGGAGGCCAGTCCTTGGCCCCTGTCCTAATCCTCCCGAGGTCCACTCCTGCCCTCCCTGAGGATCTCTACTGGCTAGTCTTCCACTAGACAGCTCCTATGCAGACACAATGAAGGTGCACCAAAAGCAATGGGGTTGGGTTCAGAATACACGAGACTGTCCAGCTTTGCTACAGGGTCACCTGGCACCAGTAAGTGGTTTCTTCTTAGTGGCCCTGTTCCCCTCTGGCATGGTGGGGGAAATAATCTCTGACTTATCTCATAGGGCACTTTAATTAGCAGTTGGGGAAAAATAAAACCACAACAAAAAGAGGATTCTTCTTTTCAAGCACCATCTGCCAGACATCGCCATCTCCCAGCTTCCAGCAGAGCTCTGTGATTTTTCCCTCTGGGGTGAACTTACCTTTGAATCCCTACAGTCACTCCCAGGCCCTCAAGCCTAGATGCCTAGAACCCCACTGTGACTGCACCAAGCCACACTGTGCACTGCTCTGCATCTTTGCTCCCATCAGGCCAGTCCTTTCCAAGAATGTAGGTGGTTTTCTGTTGCCTGTCAGATGCAGCATAGCCCAGATTACCCCCACCCAAGGCCCCACTAGGATCTTTACAACCTTTTCTTCCCTCAGCAACCAACTTAGTTGGTCCACTTGAGTTCAAGGCCCACTTAAGTTCTGTGCCTTCCCACGGGCAGCTCCTCACTTCGTTTTCTGGTCACTTATCTAAACCTTACCCATCCATGTGTCCTGATTCTCTTCAAGGCATTTCTGATTTCTAACCCCTTGTTCTGATTTTCTTGTTAGCATGTGTGTGTGTCCACACATGTGGCTGGAATGTTGCTTTAGGTTTCCTTTTACTTTTTAATTGTAGCACAACTGACCCTTTCTCCATCTAGTACTCCTTTTCTAGCATTGAAGCATTGGACGTGGGTGTCAGAACCACCCGACTGCATGCAGGGCAAATTTGGGCCTCCCTGAGCTTCAATTTCGCTCAGCAGTAACATGAGCTTAATAACACTTACCTCACAGAACGTCACTGTGGATTAAATAAGGTAACAATAGAAAATTCCAAGCACTAATAAAAAAAAAAGAAGAAGGAAAAAGAAAATACCAAGTAGTGTCTGGCACCTAACAGAAATGCAAAATGTATTGGCTGAATTATGGCCTGGGCTTTCATCTTAGCTTCATATATAAAATAGCAATTATTTATGATTTTTAAAATTTTAGACAAAATAAAATCTTATTCACTACATTATTCTTTATTTCTCATTTACAACTGCTAGACATTCTTCTCAGTAAGGGAAACATTTATTTCTTCTTTATATATATTTTTATTTATTTCACAGAAACATTTATATATATATTTTATATATTTTTATTGATTTCAGAGAAATATTTGTTTCTTCTTTTTATATATATTTTGATTTCAGAGAAGGGAGAGGGAGAGAGATAGAAACATCAATGACGAGAGAGAATCATTGATCAGCAGGCCCCCTACTGGAGATCAAGCCCACAACCCAGGCATATGCCGTGACCTCCTGCTTCATACGTCAACACTCAACCTCTGAGCCATACCGGCCAGGCTGTTTCTTCTGATGAATAAGTACACTTCCTTTTATGTGACAATGGAAACTACATAATCTTAAGGCTTTCCAGTTTCTGCCTTTGGCAGCTAGGAAGCTCAGAGCAACATTTTATACTCAACTGCAGATTTCCTCACTGACCTGCAGGAGGCAGTGTGAGCGAGGAGAGAGTAAAGGCTCTGAGGTTAGAAGATATGGGCAGGGGCACTCTTGGCCCCTTCTTACCCTAGATGACCCTACAGGCCTCTGTGAGCCTTAGTCCCCTCACTGTGTCAAGGGGATAAGAGGATGAGGATATTATCTATTTTTAGGACTGCTGTGAGATGATATGTTAAAACACTTCACAAATTACCCAAAAAGTCATATGAAACTTGGTTACTAGCAGCTGAGGTTTTTCTAAAATGATTATTTTCCTTCTCTTCCCTCCTAATACTTGCATCTTATCTTTTAAACTTTGTTTTAATTGTTTTGCTGGTTTATTATAACTGTGTCTCTTGATTCGTTGTGATCCTTTCTGGAAGTATACAGAGTACAAATAAATAACAAAATTATTCCTAGAGGATGCTCTCCCTAAGGACAAGAAATCAAGACCTTCACTTGTTTTGCATAACAACAATGAACAATAGAAAAACACTTAGCCATACTGAATTGTTAAAATAAGCTGAACTGTATGTTAGTCTGAGAAAAAGGGGCTTTTGAGGGGGCTTGTGCTGCTGATGATTGATGAGTTAGTCACTCATTCCTCCTTTCATTTGTCAAAGCTTACACTGATGTCTGCTGTGAGGCAGGCACTCTGTTGGGACTGGAAAAACAAAGGCGACTGACCCAAAACAGTGCTCACAGTGCAGGATGGAGGGAGGGATGTAAAAAGTAGTTTCACTGGAGGATTCCACCTGGAGTGGACAGGAGAAGGGGTATTTGACGGCATGTGGAATTTCTTTGGTCAGAAGAGGGAGGGGGAGGATCCAGGTAGAGGAAACACACAGGTTGGTCTCTTCTGAGACCAACTGCCCAGGCCCCAAGTAGTTCAGTTTGTTCAAGGAAGAAATTGGTTAGAGCAGGGGTCCTCAAACTTTTTAAACAGGGGGCCAGTTCACTGTCCCTCAGACTGTTGGAGGGCCGGACTATAGTTTAAAAAAAAAAACTATGAACAAATTCCTATGCGCACTGCGGGCCTGGGACGAGTCGGCTGCTAAGCAGGACAGGCAGCGGCACCCGGCGGGCCAGATAAATGTCCTCGGTGGGCTGCATGTGGCCCGCGGGCCGTAGTTTGAGGACGTCTGGAGATTCACAAAACAAACAAAGGTCAAACTAGGAAGAACCTTATATCCTCCAAGGAACTTGGATTTTATCTTGAAGGGGAGGGGTATGTAGTCAGTGAAAGATGCTGATGGCCAGAAAGTGATTTGGCCCTTTTAGATGCAGTATCATACAAGTTGTGCGCAGTGTTTGACAATTACTCATGAAGGCAGGACGTGACTCCAAGAAAAGGACAATGTGCTATAGGTATTCATATAGGGCCTGTATGAACATAGGCCAACTGAGATGTTGAGAAAGGGAGTCAAGTTCTGGACCAGGGCTGGACTAAAGGACCTTTAAAGTTCCTTCCAAATCAGAGATTCCTTGATTCTAAAGCAAGCCCGGTAGCTGAACTGGGATCTGTGGCTGAGGAGCTGCTGTGGGCAGCAAATGGGTTAAGGCTCAAATAACTTTTATATATGAATTAATGTGTAGAGTTGGGAGCCAAAATCTGTTCCATTAATTTTTCCATCCATTCCAGGAGCAGTTAGGTACACACAGTAAAGTTTATTTTGGTGCATGGTATACTTCACTCCATTAAAAATAAATTAATCAGCAAATTCCTGCCTGGCTCAGCTCTGGTTTATGTAAATAGTGCCCAGCTGTAATGAGTTACAAGGTGTTATTATCTCACACACACAGAGGAGGCTTCACTCTAGAGCTCCGTTCACAACAAAAGCATCTTAAATAAACTCAGAGAAGGCGGCTTGATTTGTAATGTTTTCACAGAAGTGGGATATACCTCATCCATATAGAGTTTCTTTATGTGAGTCATTTTATAGCAAGTTAAATGAAGGAAGTTTGATGGGGGGGAGGGGCAAATGGTTCCACGCCCCATTTCTTCAATTTAAAGAAAATCCCCCAAGAGATGACCCATACTTAGAGGGAGGAGGGGACTGGTCCTCAAGTGCTCAGGCCCAGCTGGCTCGACAGCACACACTCAGAAGTTGGGAAGGGCATAGGAAGCTGGGCACAGGGCTGGGCCCTGCGATGGTACAGCAAAGCCAGGAAGAATGTTTTCTTCTCCTCAATATCTCATAGAAGGGGGAACCGAGAGAGGAAAGACAGCATGTTCCTCACCTGGTTCATTGTTCTTGAGGCCTCTTTCCATATGACTTGGAATATGACAAGCACTTGGTCATCAGAGGCCTTTGGGGCCCCAGAGGACCGGGCCTGGCAGGCCATGGACGGGCCAGAACAGTGACATCTCCATGAATTGGAGGCAAAAGCAGCAGCAGAGACCCTCTTGACCCTCTCCCTGCCCGTGTCTCTGAGCTGGGGGGTACTCCTCGGCTTATAGCATCTGCCACCTCAGGTAAATTTCTAAAAGACCCTGGATTAAAGAAGAATCATGGGAAAGTTAAATCTGATTCTTTTAATGGCCAACTCAACCCCACAGCTCAAAGCCAGCGGACAGAGCATGATTACCCGTCTTGACTCAGCAGCATTACAAACTGCTCCTGGGCCACAATGGCCCCTTGGTGGGGTTTCCCTTTCTAATATACCCCCATCCCTTCTGCGGCCTTTGGGAAAAGCTGTCCATCACAAGGTTGCTAGAGGGGACTTAGAGAATGTGTGCTGGGGAGCTCTTGCTCAGGACTTCTCATGATGGAGAGAACACCCCAAAAGAGCTTCTCCCAGTACTAAACCCGACCAGATCAGATTCCTGGGTACACTAAGAGGAAAATCAACACAAATGGGGCCAGGTATTGACAGATGCTGTTCATAGGTCAGTTCAGGCCACTTTCTGCAGGGTCCTGGGCACTTCTACTCCGGTGGTTCTTCAACACCAGCGGGCCAGCTGCTCAGAGGGACCAGCCCATCAAAGACCCTCATCATTATAAATTGGGGAATGGGGTTTCAGGACGCTCTGAGGATTCTTCTCCACTAGAGGGCGCCAGCTCACCTCCCCGGTTAGAAGCAGATCCTCACCATTCATGGAGTCCAGGTACTGAATCTGCAACGGGGAGAGCAGCACACGGAGGAAAGGGACAGGGCAGAACAGATGTGAGATGGCGTAAGGAACCAGCCTTCCAAAGGAGAGTAAAGGAGGGGGCATCCCAGCTCTCAGGCCAAGGGTAGCCTCTGATCTCCCAGATTATTTCACTTAAGGAGGTTTGGAGAAATAAGTCACTGGGAAAACTCAGTGGGAAGGCTTTAGGGAATTCCCTTATGCCTCTAAAAAGACACACAGACACACAAACTCTGACTTTCTGGACTGAAAGAACTTTCTAGGGAGGATGTATCAGGGGGAGATATGTCCTTGAGGTAGGGGTGTGTTCATGTGTGTGTGTGTGTGTCCGTCCATTCAGAGTAGCAATGAATGGTACCCAGGTGAGTCAATTCCCTTCTCTGAGACTTAAGTTCCCTTGTCTGAGAAAGGGGACAGTAACATGTACCTCACAGGATTTAGGACATGATTAAATGATAGAACATTACTAGTCACTGGGACTCTTTGTTTCTGCTGTCCTCTAGTGGCCCTGACTCTGGTCAGTAGGCCCCAGCTTCAACCCTCTAGGATGGCTGGGGATTTATCCCCCTGACCAGCTCTGTGATGGAGAACTGGAACAGCTGCAGGGGAGATATGGTCAGGCAGTTCTGCAGGAAGCAGGTAATCTAGTGAGTGGCTAGATCTCAGGAGATAAAGGCAATCTCTGGAAGGATTCCCCAGTGGCTGTTAATAAGGAGAGCAGAAGAAAAAGAAATTCTTTCCAATGCCTAGGCAAGATCTAGGGCAGTGGTTCTCAACCTTTTTAATGCCGCGACCCTTTAATACAGTTCCTCATGTTGTGACCCCCAACCATAAAATTATTTTCGTTGCTACTTCATAACTGTAATATTGCTACTGTTAATGAATCGTAATGTAAATATTTGTGTTTTCTGATGGTCTTAGGCTCTACAGCAGCGGTTCTCAACCTGTGGGTCACGACCCACAGGTTGAGAACCGCTAGCAGGGTCACCTAAGACCATTGGAAAACACAGATATTTACATTACAATTCATTAACAATAGCAAAATTACAGTTATGAAGTAGCAACGAAAATAATTTTATGATTGGGGGTCACCACAACATGAGGAACTGTATAAAGGGTTGCGGCATTAAAAAGGTTGAGAACCACTGATCTAGGGTGAGAGCAGGATCAGAACAGGAGTCAGCACTAGATTTAGAAAGATGAGACTCCATTTTGGAGTAAGAAGACATTTGGGGGATAATGGAAGGGGCAGGAGTCCAGAGGCCTCATCTTATGCCTCAGATCATCTCCCTCTTCCAATAATTCCTTCACCTCTGTTGTTTCATCTTCAGGCTGCGGACCGCTGAACAGAACCCCGGTCTCTCCCATTACCTCAGGTCTAGATTCCACATATCCTGCTATCCTCTGGGGCAAAAAGATCAACTGACCCAATATCTTCCCTAAAATCCACTCCTCTTTCTAACTGCTCCATTTCTGTCCTTAGGGCCCCCACTCTGCCCACCTCCTGGGATGAAAATCTCAATATAACCCAACGGGGGATTGGGACCACCTACCACACCAACTAGCATCCTGGTGCAGGACTAGAAACTGCCCAGGCCCCAGCTTCCTGGTCTCCCTGTCCTCCTCGGTCAGACTTTGTCTCTCCTTTCTTTGGCCTTCCACAGCACTTTGTTCCTGCTGTATCACATCACAGACTGACTTATTCCAGGGTTAGCCTTGTGCCTGACTGGCTTCCTCACCAAACCAGGAGCTGGCTCCTTGAAGGCAGGGCTAGGATTCAGTAATCTCTGCTTTCTGAATAGGGTGCTTGGCACAGAAGGGGCTCAAAACAGTTGCTCACAGAACTGGGTCCCTGTCAAAGCTCCATGCTTCCCTAACAGCCTCATCACTGTTTCCAATTGCCGGCCTCTCCCTGGGGCAATATGGGACTTCTTATAGGGCATTGGTGGGGCAGTCCCTTCCTTTAGGACCCTCAGCTATGTCTTTGTCATGCCGCCTGGCACAGGCCCACCACAGCAGATGGAAAAGTTGGGCTGGTCTCTCAGAAAACACAGCATTTGCTTTGCCAATTGCTACTGCTGGCTGAGGGTGAGCATAGTGAACAGTAGGAGTCTCAGAATTCTCTGTGGGTGGGGCCCTCTGGCCATAATGCCTTCTCTCTGGTGCTGGCAGATTTGAAGAACCGTCAAACAGAAGTCCTAGCTTTGGGGATTCTCTACCCTTTGGGTCTGAAAAGCCCCAGTATGTGGCTTTCCCAGCAATCAACAAGATGGTCCTGTTGCCGTCTTCTCCTCAAGAGCTGGGGTCTGGCCTTCTGGCTATTGGAGGCTTGAATGCCACAGACACAGGTGAATAAGAGAATAACTGTGGGGTGAGGCCCTTTCTGCTCCAGGGGCCAGGCCCATGAAGCAAAGATGTGACTCATGGGACAGCCTGAGCTGATGAGCTGTCTGGAGCAGCTGAGACCTCTAGTGACTACATGAATCACCCAGCTTAGGGTTCTAGGCCAGCTGTGCAGGCTGACTCACTGGGAGACCCTGGAAAAGCATCTATGTTCCTCTTCCCTGCCACTCAGCTCACTCATCCATAAAGTAGGGGTTTCCTATCAATACAAGATGGGAGGCATAGAGATCAAGGAGTGAATTCTCCACGGGCCAGAGAAAAAAAATCAATTAAGTAGTCCTCACTCTGGAACTTTCTCCTAGATCCTTGGGTTTCAGGAAGCCCCGGAGAGCCAGAGAAGTGAGGGGGTGGGGGAACCCTACCTGACTATGCATAGTACCTAGTGGGAAGAAGCTTGAGAGATATCTGTGGAATGCTGCCTGGAGCTCAGTCCTGCTAGAAATTAGAAGCAGAAAACATAAATCCTGGGGCTCAAAGTAGGTACAGAAATAGGGCTACAGTGGGTGGCTGCATTGTATCCCATGCCCATACCTTATAGGACTGTGTGTCCCAGGATATAGCACAGCACTTGGCACACAGAAGGCAATCAAATGTGCCATGAATGAATAAAAGTTTCTGAAAGCAGGTGCCTTTTCTCCTATTCCCATTCCCTGACCCATGGCCTAACTTATGGTGGATACACAGAAAGTGCTCTTCATTGGTGCCCACTGCTAACATGATTTGATCAGAATTCCCTCAGATTAGTGTCTAGGAACTCAGCCTCTCATGATCCTCTGGCAGCCCAGCACTGACAGACCTCAGGAAGGTCCTGCTTTCCATAAGACTCTGGAGGGAGGGGAAGGGTTACTCACCTGTTTCCTCACATATTCTACCAAAAGTTCAAGCTGTCGGGGGTCTTCACATTTCTGGTTGAAGAAGGTTCTCCATAGGGCAGCAGCCAGCCCATGATCATCTGAAAGGATCCCCTGGAACACAGAGTTCCACAGTTAGTCTTCTGAGGAGTATGGAAGAGCCATGACACAAAAGCTAGGGATATCGAGAATCCGCTAATAGCCATAGAATCGGCTCAGAAGGACATTAAAGACACTATAAGAAACAGGGAAGTGACTTGGTAGAGCTGGAAGAGGTTTTCAGAGAGTATCTGGTCCAAATTCTTCATTTTATACAGAGGAGGAACATGGAGACCAGAGGGGCTGAGTGACTGGCAGAGATGGGGCTCATGTCTGGTTGCCCCTCCCAGGCCACAGCTCCCTTTACTTAGCAGTGGTTCCCACTGCTGTCCACAACGTATGGGCTTGAAATAATGGAAGTATATATATTTTCCCAGGAACCGAGATGGGTGTGGACTGTACTTTCTCTCCCGGACCAAGGGCATATATCTGCAACGCAGCTGGTAATTTGGGGATGGAAACTAGGCAACTTGGCCTCAATGTTACCCAGCTCTAGGCTGACCATGACTGGCCCAGCCTCTCTAAGTAGAGGAACAGGCTGTTTAGCAAGATTACCATGGTTCACAGAGGGTATGCTCAGAGCCTGTGGGTATGTGTGCCTAACATTGTCTCTCTGGTACAGTTGGGAAGTCCAAATATCACAGAGGTTAATCAGCAGCTGGGCCATGGACTAGTGCCGTTTTATAGCTTGGACCTCTAAGGGAGGACAGGGGAGGGTCTTACTTCCTGGGATAAGGGGAACTGAAGGGAAAGGCCCTGAGAAGTTTTCTGTCCAGGTGCCAAGGTAGTGTATGGAACCAGACAAAGTGTTGATTGGGAATTAGAAGGCTGGATCAAGTCCTAGCTCTGCCATTGCCAAGCTCAAAGATGGTGAGAAGTTCACTAAACCTGAGTCTCAGCCTTCTCATCTATAAAACAGAGATGAAAATACATGCCCTTCTCACAGCATCCTTAAATTATAAATAAAATATAACATAAAGATGTTTTGTTGAGTGTAATATATCACATACAAAGATTAGGAGCTTGCTTTGGCAGGCAGCTGTTGATAATAGTTGAAACAACAGTGGGATCTGGGGATCAGACTATCTGACTTCAAATGGAAGCTCTGTCACTTGATGTGCATGGCCTCTGAAAAGCTACTAGCTCTTCCTGAGCCTCAGTTTCTCATTGGCTAAACAAGCATAATACCTATCCCACAAAGTTGTTGTGAGAATTAAGAGATAATGGCCATGAAAGACCCTTTAAGTGTTAAATCATTACACAAAGACTCAGGACCATTTATTTGACATGTTGTGGGCTGGCCTCTGTGGCATTGCAGTACATGAGGTCGGGCTTCAGGTCTGCTGCCAGGAAAAGCCATGTCCAGTATGACAGTTTGGTGGAAAAATAGTCCACCTGTTCCAAATGTCCCTGCTAAACACCCCTGCAATTCCACCGCTTAAGAGACTATCCTGGCACAATGGCTGAGTCAGGAAAACCAGCTTCTTCCGGTAGATGGGACAGGAGCCAAAGACTAGCTCAGGCACATCACCATTTTCTTAGCTATTTGCTAACACAACAGACTGCCTGTGTCTGAACGCCCTGGGCACATGCTGGAGTGCTGCTGGCAGCAACCCACATGTGCTACATAGAAAGGAAAAGGAGTGCGAGCGGGTGTTATGAGGACTTGGGGAATGAGCAGAGAGCACAGGACAGCAAAAGCCATGGCCTGCTGCAAACAGGCAACCTTAGTGGTGGATGAAATGGTTGGGAAGGGGCAAACCCATAATCAGTTCCTGATTATCAGAAGGAAAAGGATGACTCAAGACTCACATTAACAGTGATAACAGCCTGACTATTCTAGACTGCCAGAGTTCCTTCACACCTGGCTCCTAATGACTACAGGTGCCAGGAAGAACAGATATCATTATCCTCATTTGAAAGAAAAGTACCTTAGGCTTGGAGGTCATCTAGCTAATTGATGGTAGAACTAGGACCAGAATGCACTGGTGAGGCCAGGGGATGGTGCCTGACTAGCTCTAGTTAGGATGCAATACCTGGAACAGAGTGTAAGTGCAAGAAAAATGGTTAACTAAATCTACGAACCCAGCTTCAGTCCTCTTTCCACCATGCTGCTAGTAAGTCAGTGAAAACAAATTGGAGACAGGTCTGAGAGAGTATAAATTTCAAACCAAGGAAGCAGGAAAAAATGGTGCTTTGGAACCAAATATTAAGTTGTATAGCAATTCTTTCACAATCTACTAGGGCACCTACCTGTTTTCCCTACGATGAAAAAAAAAAAAAAAAAAAAAAGCATCCTTCAGGAAATAAAGATACCTAGGTCTAGAGCAGTGGTCGGCAAACTCATTAGTCAACAGAGCCAAATATCAACAGTACAACGATTGAAATTTGTTCTGAGAGCCAAATTTTTTAAACTTAAACTTCTTCTAATGCCACTTCTTCAAAATAGACTCACCCAGGCCGTGGTATTTTGTGGAAGAGCCACACTCAATGGGCCAAAGAGCCGTATGTGGCTCTCAAGCCGCAGTTTGCCGACCACGGGTCTAGAGTAACTGAGAGGAAGCCAAAAGGGATTCCCTGGCTCTAGAGGGCTCTGGTGATAATTAAGGGTTTAAAGTAGCAGTCTCACTCAATGAAGATTGATCTGACACCATGTTGTGCTTAGCTTGATGCTAGGAACACAGAATCACAGCAATATGGTCGTACTCATAGGCAGCTTGCAATCTAGTTAAAGGAACAAAGCTAGTGCACATCAAAACAGGCTTAAATCCTGGAGAATAAGCAAATGCTAATCTGTATAGGGAGACTCTTAGGTATACTCTGTTCATGGCTGACCCCACACCAAGTACATTTCCCCTGTTATTCTCTATCACTGCACTCTATTTTCTGCCTATCTCCTCTTTGGTAATGGGGAGATAGGCAGTAAACAAAGTGGGAAAGAACCAGACTATGTTTGTTTTATTCACCAATATATTCCCAGTGGAACACATGGTAGGCATAAAAAATACCTGTTAAATTGATGGATGGATAGTGAAATTCAGAGTAAGAGACAGAGATCTAGAGAGGTCAGGGAAAGCTTTGTGGAGAAAGGGGCCTTTAGGAATTAAGAATATTTGGAGAACTACAGGACATTCTAAGCAAGAGAGGATAATTTTAGTTTACTAAACATTTATGGAGGGGGTTGCCTACAAGGTGCCAGGCCTTGAACTGGGCCTGCAGGGGCAAAGCTGACAGACTGAGCTACTACCCTCTATACCTGGTTGTCCAGAAGGGCCTCAATCAGATACAGCATGTCTGTGGGGCAGTGAGGCAAATGGCCTCACTTGGGAAGAAGGCTACACATCAACAGGAAATGAGAGATAAGTGTAGATAGGACATGTCATAATGAGGATGGTTTACAAAAGACCTGAAGTTCCTTGAACTTAACATAGTAGCAAACAAGATGGTTCTGGAAGTATCCAGGGTGGGGCACAATCCCAGCAAGAGTCTAGGGCAGCCGTGGGCAAACTACGGCCCGCGGGCTGGATCCAGCCCGTTAGGCTGTTCTATCCGGCCCGCAGAGCCGAAAGAGCGGAGGGTTCTCTTGCTCTCCCCTCCGCTCCTTCACCAGCAGCAGTGTTAACATGGCAACGTTGGGAAACACGGCTGCAGCTCCTTCTTCTGAGTGGGTGGATTTATATCCACCCATTCAGTAGAAGGAAAAACCTCTCAATCTTCCAGAGGCTCCTTATAATGCCTGGGGACGCGTCCCCCGACATCACCCTGGGAATGCGTAGACACGTTATCGTGGTGATGTAGGGAGACACGCCCCTGGAGAGCACAGTATCAGAGCATTAGCTAAAAAGGAGACCAACAACACTGTTCCCACTGAAGTTGATGTTTTAAAGACCAAAAACCTTTCAACCCAGTCTACATTGCCATCTACATCTATGTCCCGGGCATAATTTGGAAGCTGCACTAAAGAAAATGTTTAATTTACTGTTTACACATTTTGTTCTTTTCTATTTGTTTTAATTTTAAATTATTTTATGATATTTAAGTTTAATTTGAAAGGCTTTTGTACCTTTCCTTTGTTAGGCAATTTTATTTTGCCTTTGCCATCTTCACTATAAGGTATGTTATTGTGCTATGATTCCTCCATTTTTTGAAGTTTCAAATTATAATAATTAGTGTTTACATTCTTCTTGATAAAATGTTTGAAATGAATAAAACTATTGAAATAAAAAAAAAAGACTGTACCCTTTTATGTAATGATGTTTACTTTGAATTTATATTAGTTCACACAAACACTCCATCCATGCTTTTGTTCCGGGCCTCCGGTCCAGTTTAAGAACCCATTGTGGCCCTCGAGTCAAAAAGTTTGCCCACCCCTGGTCTAGGGAAAGGTGATGTAGTACAACACTGTCCACTGAGATTTCTGTGATGATGGAAATGCTTTACTGCTGCACTGTCACTACAGGAGCCACTGGCCACATACAATTATTGAGCACCTGAAATATAACTAGTGCAACTGAGGAACTGAGTTTTTAATTTAATTAATTAATTTATTTTTTTTAAGTACGTTTCTATTGATTTCAGATAGAGGAAGGGAGAGGGACAGAGAGACAGAAACATCTATGATAAGAGAGAATCATTGATCAGCTGCCTCCTGCATGCGCCCCCTTCTGGGGGTGGAGCCCACAACCTGGCACTGACTGGGAATCAAACCGTGACCTCCTGGTTCATAGGTTGATGCTCAATCACTGAACCACACCAGCTGGGCTTAATTTTATTTTAATTAATTTAAATCAAAATAGCCACATGGGGCCCAGCTGGTGTGGCACATGCCCGGGTTGCCAATGCTGCACTATATTGCTTGCAGCTTGTTAGCAATGCAGAATCTCAGGCCTCACCCCAGACTTGCAGAATCTGAATATTACCTAGGTCTCCAGGTGATTCGCATGCACATTAAAATGTAAGAAAGAGCTGAAACCGGTTTGGCTCAGTGGATAGAGCGTCAGCCTGCGGACTGAAAGGTCCCAGGTTCGATTCCGGTCAAGGGCACGTACCTTGGTTGCGGGCACATCCCCAGTAGGGGGTGTGCAGGAGGCGGCTGATCGATGTTTCTCTCTCATCGATGTTTCTAACTCTCTATCCCTCTCCCTTCCTCTCTGTAAAATATCAATAAAATATATTAAAAAAAAATGTAAGAAAGACCGTTCCAGAATTGCATATTAAAATTACTTAGGGAACTTTTATATGTCAACCTACATTAGTTAAATCAGAACTTTTGGGGGGTAGGGCCCAAATATTGGTATTTCTAAAAAGTGTCCCAGGTAATTAGTATATTTCCCAAACATTCCCACTTTTAAAAGTCACCTGGGGTACTTGTTGAAATACCAGGCCCCACTTCAATTGAACTGGAATCTTCAAAGAGGTGCTCAAAAATCAAATTTAAAAAGCACCCCAGGTAACTCTTGTGACCAGGCATGTTTGTAAGATGACTCTTCTAGGATGGCCTGGGATGGGGGACAGAGAAGAGATGCAATTCAGAACTCATCTGTTAATATTGGTGAAAGAAATCAACTGAGCCACCTGCTATAAAGACTTCAAACAAATGCCAATAGAAAGAATTATATTTCTTCAATTCTTTTTTGGTTAATCCTCATCCAAGGACATTTTTCCATTGATTTTTAGAGAGAGTGGAAAAGAGGGGGAGAGACAGAGAGAGAACAAGATCGATATAGAGACACATTGATTGACTGCCTCCCATAAGCACCCTGACCGGGGCTAGGGATTGAGCCTGCAACTGAGGTACATGCTCTTGACCGGAATTGAACCTGCGACCCTTCAGTCTGTAGGTCAATGCTCTATCCACTATGCCAAACCGACTAGGGCTATATTTTTTCAATTCTAAACTTCATTCTTTTATACACTGTAAGATCTCTGAAATCAGAATGTATCTGATTTAACAACTAATGTGTAGATTCAAGAATGTTTCTCAACTCCCATCTCACTCCCAGAAATTTCATGTTAAATTAATGGTGTGTGTGGTATGCAATCTAAATTGCTCTTATAATTGGCTAATCTGGTGGATTGGGAATCAGGAAATCTCCATCTTAACTAGTCCTATGACCCTACACAAGTCATTTACTTAATTTCTTTGTAAGCTTCTCTCCTGGCTTTAATTATTATCTTTAGGCTGGTAACATTTCCTCCACCCTGAACTCTAGTTTCTTACTTTCATCCTTTTATGCATTTCCTCCCTTCCTTACTCTTCACCTACCCTATGCCAAGCACCATGCTAGCCAATAGAAACACAAACACAACAGATACTGTCACTACCCAGAAGAAATCCCCATCCAGGATGACAGTTATTATTAATGTAGTAAGGGCTGTGGCGTCCAGGGAGGGCAGAATGGCTGAGCCTGGGGAAGTTCTGGGACCGTTTCCCAGAAGGGGTGATACTTACATTAAATCTGGAGGTAACCACAAAATGAGCATAAAATAATAAAAGCACATGGTTTATTAAAATAGATGAGATATGATGAATCCTGTTGATGTGCACACAGGTATTCATTACAACAGTCTTTTAACTTTCTTATGTTTGAAATTTCCATAATAACAGGGGGGAAAAGATGAGACAGATGCTACAACATAGATGAACCTTAAAGACATTATGCTAAGTGAAATAAACCAGACACCAAGGACAAAAACTGTATGATTCCACTTATATAAGGTATTTAGAATAGTCAGCATTATAGAGAAAGAAAGCAGAATAGTTACCAGGGGCTGGGGGAGGAGAGAATGGGAGAACAGTGCTTCACGGGCACAGAGTTTCAGTTTGGGTAGATGGAAAAAATTCTGGAGCTGGATGGTGGTGATTGTTACTAAAAAATGTGAATGTACTTAATATGACTAAAATGTACACTTTAAAATGATTAAATTTTTATGCTATGTATATTTTATAATAAAAAAATTACATATCCTCGGGTGAAGATTAAAACAAACAAAAGGGATATATCTAAATGTTCTGATGTGGAAGAATCCCCAAGATATAAAATGAAAAGAGCAAGTTGCAGAAAATGTGTATTTACATAAAGAAAAGAAATATATGGTGCTGTGTATGCCCAGATAAGGTCTGGAAGAACACCCAACAGACTATTAACAAAGTTTCCTATGGGGCAACACCCAACAGACTATTAACGTTTCCTCTGGGGCAGGGAAGTGGGCAGGATAGGACAGGGGCCTTTTATTTTCTACTTCAAACACTTATGTACAGTTTCATTAATTTTTAAAATGAGTATGTATTGCTTTTATAATTAAAGACAAAAAAAGTGTGCTATTTGTCTGGCAGATGGTACTGTTTACATGTGTATGTCTTCCTCTCTCGGGGAGCACCTGGGGCTGAGAAAGTGACTGATTTGCCTTTGTCCCTCCATCCAGTTCCCGACAGGCACTCAATAAATGCTGACTAGTTGAATGATTTGCCCATATTATATGGTGTTCTCTTTCCCAAGCACAGGCAAACTAGGGCACATAGTTGCCAGTGAAGATGAGCAAATAAATACTAAGCCATGATGGCAGGCAGTGACGGCCCCTGAAGCTTTGCTCGGAGGCTCTCATCACAAGTATTTGTTGGGGAAGGCCACTGTTCTGCCTAAGATGCCGCAATGATCTTACCTCATCATATCCCAAGATTGCTGCATAGAAATTATTTGTCAGAACCATCATGTTCTTCTTCAGGATATAGGGATTAACCTACAAGAAACAAAATTGCAAGAACAAAGGTATGAAAGAAAGGAACAAACTAAAAAGTAGGATCTTTGGCCTTTAGCTATCACACACTCTTAAGACAAAGAGAGAGGGTCCCTAACAGGTAAACATGCCAGTTCATCCCCATTTCCCTGATCTGTCAAGGACTCTCCCCAGTTTGACAGCTTCTTTTAAGGTTTCAATGCCAAATTACACAAAGCACTAACTTGGTTTAATGAACTGAGCTCCAATTGAACACAAAGTAGAAGAAACAGTTTCCTCACTGGAGGAGCAGAGTCTAGTATTGGAAAACAGACATGTAAAAACTACAGTTGACCCTTGAACAACATGGGTAGGAACTGTGTGGGTCCACTTATACTCGGATTTTTTCCCAATAAGTACCTATACTGTTTTCCATCCACAGTTGGGAGTCCATGGATTAGGAGGGCCAACTGTATATATTGATCTACACTACTTTATCTATCTATCTATCTATCTATCTATCTATTTATTAAATATATTTTAATCGATTTTAGAGAAGGGAGAGGAAGAGAGAGAAACATCAATGATGTGAGAGAATCACTGATGGGCTACCTCCTGCATGCTTCACATTGGAGATTGAGCCCGCAACCTGGGCATGTGCTCTGACCAGGAATCAAATTGTGACCTCCTGGTTCATAGGCAGATGCTCAACCACTGAGCCACCATGGCCGGGTGATCTATACCATTTTACATAGAGGACTTAAGCATTCATGGATTTTGGTATCCACAGAGGGTACTGGAACCAATCCCCCATGGATACTGAGAGTAGTTTTGGGGGAGTCAAAAGTTATACATGGCGGGGAGGATCCAAGATGGCGGCGTAGGTAAACACCTAAACTGCTGCCTCGCACAACAATTTCAAAACTACAACTAAAAGACAAAATGTCTGTCACCCAGAACCACGGGAAAGCTGGCTGAGTGGAAGTTCTACAACTAGAAGGAAAGAGCAAACAGCATTGAGAGGTGCACAAGCGCAGAAAAGCTGAGGTACGGAGGCACGCAAATCGGGCTGGCGACGGGCGACTGGGAGCGCTGCTTTTTTCAACCGGAAGGGAGACAAGCTCCCTATTACTCCAAACTCCAGTTTCTGGGGAGCCTCGGGGGACCCAAACTCCTATGGGGAGAAGCCGTGGGGTCGGAAAGTGAAGGTGGCTTGCTTGAAGGGCTGCTTACTGTGCTGGGGCGTGGGACGTGGGGATGCGGTGGGAGACCCAGAGCCGGCTTACTGACAGCCATCGCTGTTTGCCACGCCCTAGCCTAGTCACGCCCTGAGACCCCGCCCCGCACAATCTACAAACCCACCCAAGCGCCAAGCAGTGGCTTTAGCATATGAATGACCTGCCTTATCGCAGCTTAACCTAGCAAACTTACAGCCCGGGTCAGACAGCTCCAAAACCTCCAAACCCCAAGCAAAGAGGAGAAAACTGTAGTTCTCGCTGTAACGCCTGCTGGGTAGCCTCAGACAGTAGTTGACCTGCACCCCAATAGAGATCCAGAAGCCAGTGTACCTAGTGGTCAGTGTGAGACACCAGAATTCAACTCCTCACATCCATAAGTGACACATTCAAGAGGCAGACTCAGTGAGCACCAAAGCCCCACTGAAACAAGTCCTGCACCATAAGTGTGTCTCCAGCGCAGCAGTTCTTCCATTATAGACACAGCGGGTCCTCACAGCCAATTGGCCTGGAGGTCAATTCCTCCCAGTGTACCAACAGCAATCAAAGCTTAACTACACCAAGACTTTGCACTCAGCCCACAAGGGGGTGTACCAAAGGCGTCCACCGCAGGTGATTGGGGAGGCTGAGCTACTGGCCCCTATAGGTCACCTACCACACAAAGCCACTCCATCAACACAAGGAAGCAACAAAATGTGGAGACAAAGAAACATGTCACGAATGAAAGAAATGGAGGAAAGCAAACTACTGGATGACATAGAGTTCAGAACCACATTTATAAGGTTACTCAAGAATCTTCTAAAAACCGCTGAGGAACTTAGTGAGACCTTTAAGGATCTTAATGAGAATGCCAAAAAAAATGGAAAAAGACCAGTCAGAAATTAAGCATACACTGTCTGAAATAAAGAATATACAGAAACTCAACTGTAGATCACCGTACCCCAAGAATCAAACCAAAGATCTGAAATATGAGGAAACAAAAAACACCCAACCAGAAAAACAAAAAGAAAAAAGAATCCAAAAATATGAAGATAGTGTAAGGAGCCTCTGGGACAACTTTAAGCGTACCAACATCCGAATTTTTGGGGTGCCAGAAGAAAAGAGAGAGCAAAATATTGAAAACCTATTAGAAGAAATAATGACAGAAAACTTTCCCTACCTGGTGAAAGAAATAGACTTACAAGCTCAGGAAGCGCACAGAACCCCATTCAAGAGGAATTCAAAGAGGACCACACCAAGACACATCATAATTAAAATGCCAAGGGCAAAAGACAAAGAGAGAATCTTGAAAGCAGCAAGAGAAAAACGGTTAGTTACCTACAAGGGAGTACCCATACGACTGTCAGCTGATTTCTCGGCAGAAACTATGCAGGCCAGACGGGAGTGGCAAGAAATATTCAAAGTGATGAACAGCAAGAACCTACAACCAAGATTACTCTACCCTGCAAAGCTATCATTCAGAGTTGAAGGTCAGATAAAGAGCTTCACAGACAAGAAAAAGCTAAAGGAGTTCATCACCACCAAACCAGGATTACATGAAATGCTGAAGGGTATTCTTTAAGAAGAGGAAGAAGAAGAAAAAGGTAAAGATAAAAATTATGAACAACAAAATGACATCAAATACATACCTACCAACAAGTGAATAAAAAATCTGAAGAACAGAATGGACTGGTGAATATAATAGAATCAGGGACACAGAAAGGGAGTGGACTGACAATTCTCAGGGGGAAGGGCGTGTGAGGGGTGTGGGAAGAGATTGGACAAAAATCTTACACCCATAGATGAAGACAGTGGCGGGGGGTAAGGGCATGGGTGGGGTGGGGAATCAGGTGGAGGGGAGCTATGGGGGAAAAAAAAGAGGAACACCTGTAATAATCTGAACAATAAAGATTTATTTTAAAAAAATAAATAAAAAGGTTAAGATATACAAAAAAAAAGTTATACATGGATTTTCAACTGTGCAGGTTGTTCAAGGATCAACTATAATTACTTGCAACGTGTTGTCTCAAATTCTATTCCAAATGTGGTGAGCCATAAATGAATTTTGGTACAAATGATCTCTGCTTGGGGGACTGGGAAAGAGTTCTCTCCACACTTAAGTGGACCTCAGAGGAGGAATCTGACAGAAGAGAGCAAGGGGGAGAAGAGATGACATTCTAGACAGAGGGAATAAGGTGTGCAAAGGTGGAAAGGCAGGTAAAAATTTAGGAAGTACCAAGAGGGGTAAATGAGCAGGAACACTGGTAAGATCTGTTGGGTCCAGATTAGAAAATGTCTTAAGGACCACTCAAAAGAGCTTGTTGTGGTAAAAGGACAAAAGAAGGAAGTGACAGATGTGGGAACAGGAAGGAAAGAAGCAGGACTATGAGATGCTGAGGAGAAAGAGGGAACTCTATGAGGCCATGGACAGGAGGAGAAAATAAGATGGGCTAAAGTAGTAAGATTGTTAATGTTAAGAGAATATTCTAGAAATGCAATTCCAGTGAGACCATTGAGACCCTGGTAGGATTCCTTCCAGAGAATGGCCAGGAGGGTCTTCAGAGCCTAGAGTGCAGTTCACTGAATGTCTTTTATAGGGCAAAACTTTGACCTCCAAACCTCCAGGAATATGCTTGAGGGCAGGATCCAGATTTCATTCCTCTCTGGAATCCCAGCAGAAAGTCCGGTGTAATGTGTTATATGTAGTAAGGACTTGTTAATTACTTAAGCTGACAGGTTATTTAGAGCTTTCTATGGAAAGTAAGATTTGTGCTTAACAACTGGACAATGACCATACTACCATCCTCTTTTCCATTTAGTGAATACTGGTTAAGGACCAGGTGCTTTATGGACATCATCTCCTCTAATCGTCATGGGAACTCAGAGAGGTAGATGTGCTATAGTCATGTTTGTATAGACACAGAAAACTGAGACTCAGACAGGTGAAGTGACTTGCCCTAGGTCCCACAGCAAATTAGTGACAAAGCTGAGATTAGCATCCAGGCCAGTCTGATTCCAAAGTCTATGAGCCTTACGTTCCATCAGGTTACTGACTTCAGGAGGATACTTTTACTTTGGATCATAAATTAAAGACTGAGTGATTTAATCCTGTGGTTTATAACTGGTCTCTGAAGAAGGGCAGAAAAGAGTAGTGAAGGATTTAGTCATAAAACCTGAGTTCAAGTCATAATTCTGCTATGTACATAGTATGTGATCTTGGGTAAGTCAAGTAACCTCTCAGTCTATTTCCTTGTCTTTTAAATGTCCTACATACAGACGCTGGTGTGAAGAGCAAATGAATTAGCATGTATTCATTCACTAATGCAACAATGTATGCTGAAAGCCTTAGTAAGTTGTGAAGTGCTCTGCAACTTCAAGGAATTATGAGTAATACCTTTGGTTTGTTTGTATAAAACTAAAATCAGTTCCAATACTTCATAGTTATGAATAATGTTCAGAAAGGAAGAGAGAGCTGTGAAGCTCAAGACTGGAAAATGTGAAATTGGATGCAGGCAGACAGTACAATCCATGACCTTTCCCACCCCACCTTCAACCCAGGCCAAATAAACCATCCATCTTTGTGTTCCCAGAGCTCTCTGTTCACACTTCTCCCTCTGGGTACATAACATGGTTTAGAATTGCTTAAGTACCTGCTCTCCCACTAGTCTGTGATCTATTCAGGGGCCTTAAGGAACTCTGATTAATCTCAGCAAGCCCATCACCCAGTCCAGAGCCTGGCCCAGAGCAGGATTTAAGACGGGCATGCTGATGACTGAATCCTTACAAGGGCCTGAATGCCTCGCATAGCATGTTCTATCCAATGATACCCATTTATTTGTTTCTGAAATGTCATAAACATTTGCTGCCAAACTCCTACTGCACCATCTTCTAGAATGGGCTGCGGTGAAAGGAGCAAGAAATAGGCCATAGCTAGAGTTAATGTGAGGATGGGACTACAAACCCAGACCTGTTGATACCTATTGTGGGGCTCTCCCTACTCCCATACTAGCTGTTCTCCTAATTATGCAAGAAGTACCTGATCCATAAACAAATGTTGGAGTTGTCAAACATGAAGGCAGGAACATCTCTCAGAGGTAAACATTCACTGAACATGCTCACAGAGCTGGTTTATGTGTGGCATCAAACCAGTAGGCTTTGAGCTGGAAGGGCCCTCAGAAACCACCTAGCTTAATCCCTTTGAAAAAATGGTAAATTGAAACCCCAAAAGAAGACAATTGTCCAAGGTCACACATCAGGTTAGTGTTAGAGTCAGAACTGGAACCTGATTTCTGGAGTGCTTTTCCTATTTCACCGTCTGCAGGGTTTTTCCAGAGATCACCAACACATTAACCTGCAAACCTCAGTTCTGCTTTTCAGCAAGGTCTATTTACATATGAACACACTTTCTTCTCTTGGGATGCACCTGCATTCTGGCTGGCTACTGCCTAGCAAGAGTGGATAGCAGGAGTGGAATTCCTTATTAGCAAAGCTCTTCTACATCATTGTCCTATATTCTAACTCCAGTGTCCTGTAAAATGCATCTCCCCCTCACCTCTAGCTGAGAAATGGCAAGCAGCCACAGCTAGAAATGGTTTTCAGATATCATCACCCAGGCTGGATTAGATCATGAAAAGGGCCCTTCCTGGAAGAGGGTGGAAGCTCAATCAGTGCAGATACATGATATGCAGGCAACAGGTGAGCATGAGTGAGAACAGCTTCCTGAACTACTGGACTCACTCCACTGGGCCCTTCTAGCTAAGGGGAGCTGTATATTCCCTCTGGCGAATCTCTGTTGGGACTTTATTATCTCATTTAAGCTTGTTTGCTGGTGTGCAGGTTCTGTGTCCCCATTGCCAGATCATCCTATATGGAGCACCCTGTCCATGAATACACAGACAGAGAAACTCCTCCCAGATAGCATTGGGACATGTTCTTATTAAACTCTTATCCTTTTCATAATGCTTTACTTTTTATAAAAAGCCATATATATAGCACCACCACAAGGAAAAGGTTCCTTTTATATCAGTTTACTCATATTTTCCCATTTATTTAAGCTATTAAAATTCATGCAGATATTTTATAAGCCATCAGGATTTGGTGACTGGTATTACTGAATGTTTAATAATAAACTAAACAGAAGAAATCAGAGGGTTAAATGATGACTGCAATTCCTGTAATGACTTAATTAAATTTTTATTGAGTACATAAACTATGATGTCATTTTTAGCCAACCATGAGTGTGCTTTCCCAGCATGTCACAGGGTGGGAGCACTCAATAGGAGGCTATGCTAAATGAGCAGCAAGTCTCAGATGAAATGGGGAGGGGAGCAAGGCTCATGTAACACACTCAATAAATTATCCGTTCATTTTTAAACAAAGTCCATGAGTTATAATATATTTGCCATGCACTTTTTATGACATAATAAAAATGTTACCTTAAGGATTACTTAACACATACTACAAATGTTATAGCAGAGGCAGGCACAAGGGGCAAAGAAAACAAACATGAGCAGGCCAGAGACGGGTCCTGGAGTTTACATCCTGGGGGAATAGCATAGTATATTAAAAAGGGAATGCAAAAAAGGGAGAGGGATGCAAGAGTTCAGGGTTACTAATCGGCAGATTAATGAATGAGACAACCAACAGGGAGCAAAAGTAAAGCAATACTGAATCTTTCAAGGCACATGTTTAATTAACGTAGTATTCTCAAGGAGGAATTTTAGCTGTAAAGAGATGCCAGTTCATTTGAGGCCAATTTTCTGCCCTCTTTCCCTTTTTTGCTGTTGCTGCTCTTAAATATGTTTATTTGACTGTAACAGAGAAACCAGATTATGTGGATGGGGGACTGATGGAAGATTCAGTTTAAACTCCTCCAAGAGCTCTACAAGGTTCTTTGTGATCTGTTCTTGGTAGTCTTTCCTGCCTCGCCTCCTCCCGTGTTCCCACTTTTAGCTCATCCTTCAGTCAGAGTAAACTATAAGCACTTTACCAAACATGTCAGGTGTTCTTACAGCTCTTAAGCATACTGCTGCTGGGAATCCTCCTTTTTTAATTCACTGGGATGCTAACTCCTTGTCCTTTAAGACTCAGCTTACAAATTATATGTTCTCCAAAGCCACCTTTCTCCCCAATCTGAGGTGCCACAAAAGTGATCTGAGTCCAGAAACAGGTCCCATAATTCATTATTTAGCATGGGTCAAGAACTACACTAAGGGCTTTATATGTATGTATAAGCTCACTTAATCCTTCCCAACAACTCTATGAGATGGATACTGTTACTATCTCCACTTTAGAGAAAAGGAAACAGGTCTGAGAAAGGTTAAGGTTATACAGCCAGGAAACAGTGGGTCAAGATTAAAATACACAGCAGTCTGACACCATAAATAATGTGGCTGCTCCTTCATGTGTTCTACATTTCAGGCTATCTGTAGAGGCAGGGCTAAGAAGTGCTAATATGGTCTTGGGTAAACACAACTCATAGAATCCCAATTCCAATGGTAGCTAGAGATGGGCCAGCAGATGGGTCATCAGTGGCCAGTTATTAATACATCAGACATCTCTAGTATAGCTAAGTCCCCTCCTGGAAAAACTGTGGAGAAAATATGGTATGGGAGGGGAAAATGAAAAAGATTGGTATGAACAACACAAGAACTGATGGCCCAGTTGGTGTTTCAGTGGTTGAGTGTCAATCCATGAATCAAGAAGTCACTTGTTTGATTTCTGGTCATGGCACATGCCCGGGTTGTGGGCTCAATCCCAGTAGGGGGCATGCAGGAGGCAGCTGATTGATGTTTTTCTCTCATAGATTTTTTTCTCTCTCTCTTCCTCTCCCTCCTCTCTTTAAAATCAATAAAAACATATATAAAAAAGAAAAAGAAATGGTGAGTATGAAGGTGAGAATAAGCTTTAAGGCTACTAGCTTAGGCAAAGTTGCTAACAGCAAGCTGATAAGATTTTGTTGGAATGAATTAATGATAAAGGGTGGCTAGGGTTGCTGACTTAAGCATAAGGAATGTATCAAATTTATTATAAGGCTAAAATGCAGTGCAAATATTGCAGGTCAGGTTTTAGTTGTCTTTCTAGTAGCCAGGAATGCCATCAGCAAAGCTGTATAGTATCAATACCATTGGCCACAGTCATTGCATGGCAATAGGCTATGTGCACTCACTGAACATCAGCCAGTCTGCTTAAATTTAATGTTAGAAATTAGCTCAGTGTGCATTATTATGTGAGGAACATAGAAACAGGTGAGAATAGAAAGAAAGAAAAGGGACATGGACGGACCAAATACACGTGTGCATAATAACTTGCTTTATGACTGAGGGTCTTTTAGCAATGATACAAAAATACAACAAATAAAATTAGCTCTAACTTTATGTGTGTGCATGTGTGAATCTGTAAATGTGTGTATACTGAAATGGTACATGGTCAGTAGGCAGAAATGCAGAAGCAGTAGCCTTAATTTCTGAATGGTCACAAAGTATAGGAGTCCTTTCCTTAGACTTGGAAAAAAGCCAATCAAGAGACAGCTGTTCTTGAAAATTACAGTCATTTACCGACTTGACAAGGCAGTTAAACACATCCATAAGTCTTCCACAATCACCTTGAAAAGAAGTTGATGAGGTATATTAAGGTCCTGGGAAGATCAAACTATTACACCAATTTAATTTTCTTCTATGTCAGGACATACAGATAAGAGGAAGATAGCTAGAATATATCTGATCTCTGATGTTTTTTATTGTATCCCACATGACAAGTCTCATGCATAATATGGCTTGAAAGAGTCCCTGTTTTAACAACAGCACCGATGGCACAAAGTCCTAAAGGAAACAATTCTGGGGGCCTCCACTGAAATCTATACTGATAACAATTATGATGGTGGAAGTAACAATGAGCAAGTATCACATTTGACTTGATAGTTTTCACTTATATGATCTTGTGCCTCATGATCATACCTGGCACTCCAGGAGCTCACACAGTAACTGCTACTTTTGTCTTGATTCTATAAACAAGGAAACAGAGGCAAAGATGTTAAGTGACTTAACCCAAAGTCACACCCTGCTTGTGACAGTGCTGGGACTTTTATCTCAGATGGCCAGTCCCTAAATCTAGTGTCTTCTCTATACTGTCATACCTTTCTGCTTCTGATGAGTCATATCAGAAATGGAGAGTCACACAAGCAAAAAGCTAAAATTGCTTATTCCAGTACTTTGGAAAACAAGAGTAAAAATCTGAATTGTTGAAAAATTATCCTAGAAACAAGATGAGATTCAATAAGACAAGTGCACAATAGCATATCAAACTAAATAAGTAACAGGATATAAAGGGTTTGACTAGGTAGACATCATAAAGTCATGATCCCTGATCATGAGCAGGTAAGTGAGAAATGTGAAATGATAATCATAATTAAATATATTAAAAGATAAAAAAATTGTCTATCGCCAAAACCGGTTTGGCTCAGTGGATAGAGCGTCAGCCTGCGGACTGAAAGGTCCCAGGTTCAATTCCGGTCAAGGGCATGTAACTTGGTTGCGGGCACATCCCCAGTAGGAGGTGTGCAAGAGGCAGCTGATCGATGTTTCTCTCTCATCGATGTTTCTGATTATCTATCCCTCTTCCTTCCTCTCTGTAAAAAATCAATAAAATATATTTTTTTTTAAAAAATTGTCTATCCTCTATTATTGTAATAGTCAAGAGTCTATTTTAGCTACCATACTTAAGAATAAACATGGAGAAACCAGAGACATTTCAATGAAGGTGTCAGATAGGTGTGGTCACATTGGGTTGGCACTGATTACAAACCAGGGCATTCAAGGCTCTACGGCTGTTCCATGGGTTGGTCTGGTTGTATCCAACATCAGCCTCCATGGATCAGTAGATCTTTTTATTTTATTTTTTTATTTTAAAATAAGTTTATTGATGATAATTTTATATAATTTACTCCCAATATTTGATATTACAAATTTTAGGGTCTTTGAGATATGCAGGATCCTTGTATGTAACTGGCATAAATCCCATTATTTGTGCTCTCTTAATGGCTTTTGTGATTTCTTTTTGTTTCTTCCCACAAAGACCTGTTACGTGCCTTCCATGAATGCATCCAGTAAATGGAGAAATAAACTGGGACAAAAGCTGTACATTCTTATAATCTACACGTTTTCCACACAAGACACACTTTTTTTTTTTTAAAACATATTTTATTGATATTTTACAGAGAGGAAGGGAGAGGGATAGAGAGCTAGAAACATCCATGAGAGAGAAACATCGATCAGCTGCCTCCTGCACACCCCCCACTGGGGATGTGCCCGCAACCCAGGTACATGCCCTTGACCGGAATCAAACCCGGGACCCCTCAGTCCGCAGGCCGACGCTCTATCCACTGAGCCAAACCGGTTTTGGCAAGACACACTTTTTAAGAGGCTCCTTATAAGGATTTTCTATTGGAACAGGCAGGTCCTCATTGCTGGTTACCTGTTTATACTGTGAACAACTTCTCCACAGCACCGCTCAACAGCTGACAGCAGCTGTTAGGAAGTACGTAAACTTTTTCCTCCCCAGACCACTGCAAACTGCAACCAAAGAAGCCATAGTTCCTCCGATCAGTAGATCTTAAAGGTACTCTGATACTGTCTCAAATGAAGATCACTCTCTCTCTGCATCACTTCCTTAGGGCTGGAACCTACTCCCCAACTCCATATGAGTTGGCATGCTGCTGATCCTGGAATCTTGTCCCCTCTTCACAGAGCCCAAACTAATCTAATCAGACCTAACTTCTGAGTAGAGTACATCCAAAGGTAAAAGGCATCTAAAGTTGGGTTATCCCAAAGAGACTACACTAAGTTCTGTTACTAATACTAGGATCCCTAAGCTTCCTTGTATCTTTCCTATCTGAGGCCTGTTATTAAACTCTCCTTCCTATTCCGTGAGCCTTATTACCCTCCAATACATTCACTTGTTCATTTACTTTAGCAGAAGTCAATCTCTGTTGCTTGCAATCAAGAATAACAGTAGATATACTGTTATTCTTCAATTCAATAAAACCTCTCCATAATAATATGACTCGAGCTAAAATTTGTTGAATGCCTACCATTTGCCAGCAATTGTATTATTAAAAGCTTTATATGTGCTATCTCTCTAATATTCACAATAATCCTAAAAAGGGGGTGTTTTTATCCTCCTTTATAGAAGAAGCATCACCTCATTTTCTGTGAAGCCTTTCAAGTTCTTCAAAGTTTGCTGCTTTTGCCTTCACATGTTTTTTAATATTTACACCAGGAAGACTAACTGTAGTTATTTTAATAAACTGTTTACAGTCTGCACCTCCTCCACTACCCCACTGCATAAGACTATGAGCTCCTTGAGGGCAAAGATGGCACACTGTTTGGCACATGTCGTAGAATGAATCAGTATGTTATTTCCTGCCATAATTATCTCTTTTAATATTGATGCCCATGCATTTTTACAAATTTCAAGAAAGCTACCTGAGTATAAGGATTTACGAAGGGGATGAACAAATTTGTGTATATGCTGCTGCTGTCTTTATGGTTTTCAGACACAACTGTAGCCTGAGGAGGCCCAACTCCTGTCCTTGTAGTCTGTCCTCACGTGGCCTCTAAAACCCCACACCCATCTCAAATCAATCTCTTCCATGAAATAAGTTTCAAGACCACATTTAGTTCTAGTACTACCATCCAATATAGATTTGGAGTCAAAAGACTTTTACAGCAGTATGAAGTAAAAAGGAGTGCTTCTGACTGAACAGAGAAAGAACTTTAAGATTGCAAAAGTAAGAAAACACAAAATGGACAAGTGCGTTTTTCTTGGTCACTGGTATCTCTAACAAGATAATAGGCAACTAACTCTTTGAAGTGAATAGGTTAAACATTAACAGACTATTGATCCTTGCCTGCTCTATAACAAATGCTATGGAAGAATAATTAGGAAATTTTCTAAGAAGTGCCTTTCTGCTCATATTTCTAAGTTTAAGAAAGGGCTATGCCCTGCTAACAAGTGCCAGTGCACAAAAGTTTTGGTTAGGCTTTGGTTTTCTGTTGTTAAATACAAGATTTGGAAAGTGAAAACAGTTTATTAGTGGTCACCAATGGCCAATAATCAAGGTAGAACCAATTAGTAAGACAATTAAGTATAAACAAAGGATAATGCCATTCACACCTACTAGAATGCCTATAATTTTTTTTAAAGAAAAAGGAAAATAAATATTGGTGAGGATGTAGAAAAAAATGGAACCCTCATGCATTGGCTGAAGAAAATGTAAAATGGTATAGCTGCTGTGGAAAATAGTTTGGTGATTTCTCAAAAGGTTAAACATAGATCTACTCTCTGACTGTTTCAGAAATTCCACTCGTAAGTATATATCCAAAGAATTGAAAGCTGAGACTGAAACAGATATTTGTACACCAATGTTCATGACAGAATCATTTACAATAGCCAAAAGGTAGAAACAACCTAAGTGTTCATGGGTAAACAAAATGTGGTAAACACATACAATAGAACACTATCCTATCTAATAAAGAGGGAATCTGCTAATTGACCATCACTCCATCACAAAGATGGCTGCACCCACAGCTGAAGCCAAGTTCCCATAAGGAGCCTTAACAAGCAATCAGCAGGGACCTGAGGCTACACCCTCCCCCACCCCCATAGGGCTTGACAGAGGACCTCAGACCTAACTCCCCACCTGGAGGGGCTTGACAGGGGACCTCAGGCAGCGCCTCCCGCCTTGGCAACAGGCCGGGGGACCTGAGGCCATGCACCCCCACCCGGCGGGGCTTGACAGGGACCTCAGGCCTCGCCCCTTGCCCCAGCGCCAGGCCAGGGGACCTGAGGCCATGCCCCCCGCCTGGCGGGGCTTGATAGGGGACCTCAAGGTGCACTTCCCATTATGGTGGTGGGCTAGGGGACCTCTGGCTGTTCCCCCCGCCCCAGTGCCAGGCTGGGGGACCTCAGGCCATGATCTCCACCAGGTGGGGCTTGACAGGGGACTTCAGGCCACGCCCCCCACCCAGGCACCAGGCCGAGGGACCTAGGCCGCACCCCCAGACCCAGTACTGGGCCAGGCGACCTGAGGCTGCGGGCCCCCCCCCCCACCTGGCAGGGCTTGACGGGGGACCTCAGGCCATGTCCCCCACCCAGCAGTGCTTGATAGGGGATCTCAGGCCATGTCCCCCACTCTAACGGGGCTTGACGGGGGACCTCAAGGCATGCCCCCCGCCCCGGTCTGGGCTGGGGGACCTCAGGCCACGCCCCCCATCCTGGCACCGGGCCAGAGGCCCTGAGGCTACATCCCCTTCCTGGTGGGGCTTGACAAGGGTGGGACTGGCCAGGTCTGTATCTAGCCCAATGGGGGCGGGGGCCGGCCGGGTCTGGGTCTCACACAATTTTGAGGCACATGTGGGTGGGCGGGAACTTGACTCTGGGTCCCGTGGTGTGCCCCAGACTCTGACAGGAAGAAGGTTTTCATATACATTTTACTAATTTTCTTTCATCTCTGACACTTCTATTATAGAGAAAGGGAAAATAGCAATATTAAATTATTTCCTCTAATTAATCCCCTTTTAATGTGCATGAATTTCGTGCACCGGGCCACTAGTCCAACCATAAAAATGAATGAATTTTTGATGTATGCTACATAGATGGACCCTGAAAATATTATGCTTAGAGAAATGTCAGACACAGAAGGACAAATATTATGATTCCAATTATAAGTGGTATCTAGAATAGGCAAATTCATAGAGACAAAGTAGAGGAGAGGCTATTGGGACTGGAGAGTGTGAAATGTGGGAGTTATTTAATGGGTACAAAGTTTTTGTTAGGAATGATAAAAAAGTTTTGGGGATACAGTGGTGATGGTTACATAACACTGTGACTGTATTTAATACCACCAAAATTTCCTACAAATGATTAAAATAAATATTACATATATTTTACCATAATAAAAGAAAATTCTAATCACCAATGGTTCTTCTTCCACAAGTATTTCAATCTGTGACTTAACCATGTACCTGGTATATATATTAAAGCCTCTCTTATGATACTTATCCCATCTCAGCAGTAGTATCATGAAGTAATTTTTGTTCCTTGCTAGACATTGCCTTGTACCTGTTTGATAAGTATATATTGATTACCTACTATACTATAGGCATTGTGGTACATGCTGGAGGTGAAAGATGAATAAAACACAGTACCTGGCCCTAACTGGTTTGGCTCAGTGGATAGAGCCTGCAGACTCAAGAGTCCCAGGTTCGATTCCGGTCAAGGACATGTACCTTGGTTGTGGGCACATCCCCAGTAGGGAGTGTGCAGGAGGCAGCTGATCGATGTTTCTCCCTCATAGATGTTTCTAACTCTCTATCCCTCTCCCTTCCTCTCTGTAAAAAAATCAATAAAATATATTAAAAACAAAACAAAACACACAGTACCTGTCCTCAAGAAGTTTTGAATCTCATGTGAAAGACACACCATATCCAAATGATTAAAACACTTACACACTCTATGTAAAAAATGGCAATGGTGAGCCCTAGCTGGTTTGGCTCAGTGGATAGAGTGCCAGCCCGTGGACTGAAAAGTCCCGGGTTCAATTCCGGTCAAGGGCATATGCATTGGTTGCAGGCTCAATCCCCAGCCCTGGTTGGGGTGCATGCAGGAAGGCAACCAATTGATGTGTCTCACTCACATCCATGTTTCTCTCTCTATCTCTCCCCTTTCCTATCCCTCTCTCTAAAGTCAATGAAAAAAAAAATATCCCCAGATGAGGATTAACAGAAAAAAAAATGGCAATGATGAGTCTGGGCTGAAAGGCTTCAGGGATGAGGCAACATTTATTATACTGGGTATTAAATGGTAAACAGGAATTAAAACTTTTTAGACAGAAAGAATGGTATGTGCAAGCCACAGAGAGGTAAACAACATAGAATTTTTGGAGGAAAATTTGTACATAACCAAGAGCTCATGATGGGAAGAAGCAAAGGTAGAGTTGGAAAGGCAGTTTGTGTTTGATTGTAAATGGCCTTAAATATCATATGAAGGAGTCCTGTGGCTCAGTTGGTTGGACTTTTGTCCTGTACACCGAAAAGGTTCGAGTCCCAGTCAGGGCAAATCTCCATGTGTCTATGAGAGGCAACTGATCGATTCTCTCTCTCTCTCTCCACTTAAAAAAACACACACACACACATATCCTCAGGTGAGGATTAAAAAGAAAAAAAAGCCACATACAAGAAAGACAAAGAATTCTAAGCACAGGGAAGTTGCATGGACACATGTATTTCAAAAACACAGAAGCAGGAATACCAGAGGAGGCTGCTGCCATGGTTCAGGTGGGAATTGGTAAGAGACTAAATTAATATAAGTGGCAAGAGAAATAAAGAGAAAGAAATGCTTTCAAGAGAAATGTCTACAACATATCAATAGGATCTGATTATCAAGTGAATGTGGAAGAGAAAAGGAAAGGAAGGCTGTGACCTGCACATGATCAGACCTCAATGAATGTTAACTGAAGAAATAATGCAAGTTACATGTAATCATAAGCTGATGACTCTGCGACCATGGAGTACTAAGCGTAGACAACCAGTCTTACAGGGTTTTAGCAATCACTGTGCCCTCACTGTCTCCTATGTTGTGGTAATGGAAAATCTTTCTTGGATAAGATGTAATATGAACAAGATGTATATTTAGATTGAGACCAGTAGGCGTCTCCAATGGAGCTTGAGTATAGCGCACCAGGGACTAGGAGTCTGAGCCCCTTTCTCCTGGGACGTCTGCATTCTACCTGCATCCATGAGATCTGACTACTGTCAGCAAGAGGACACTGACACACCTTAGCTTTCCAGAGATACTTGCAGGCTCCCAACTGCACCCTGGACCTCATGATTACATTTATGAGTACAGAAAAGCTGCAGGCGCAACTTGCTTTTTTAATGATTTTTCTATTAAATTTAAGCAGACTGGGGACAGTGGAAAATTACAGGTGTGTGTTCCCCATCAATACCAGCCATTTCAAATGCACAAATATACAAGCCAAACAGCTGAAAACAGACAATTAACAAGTTATTGAGTTCTTTGATAATGGAGCCTGGGCACTGTCACCTGTCCTGGGTGCTGTGGATCTAAACAACTTTAGAGGCAACACCAAGCTTAATGACCCCCAGCCAGAATACTTTCCCACTCAGCAACTCCAAGATACATATCATGTTGCATGGACAGCAAATTTTTTTCAGAGAATCCAAAACCTAGCCCATTCTAATCTTGATATTCCTACCCCTTTCATCAAATAGCCCTGCCTTCTCTCCTCCTCCCTCCCTCCCTCCCTCCCTCCCCCCCCCCCCCCTCTCTCTCTCTTTGCAATAATGGGGAACAAAAGATATGGGCCAACCTAACAAACTGAATCACACATGTTAACTGGTGACTTCAGCTGGGCAGAGGAAGGCAGACTAAAGTCTAAGCCCAAACAATGAAGTGGACATTCCCATTGTTCTCCATGTGTCATAGAAAGCTTGTCTTTCACTGCAGTTTCCTTACTTCCTACTGTTCAGAACTGTACAATTTCCAAAATACTGACCCTGTGGTAATCTGAGAGAGTCTGTTTTCTACTGTAGAGATGAAGAATCAAAGGCTCAGAAAGGTCAGGGGATTCTCCCAAATATCACTCAGCTCATAGATGGTTGAGATTTTCACAGAAACAAGATCTTCTGATTCCTAGTCCAACATACTTTAAGGCTCAAACAGAATTGCCATGCAGCTGAGAGCTTACAGAATCCTGCAGAAATATCCTGAGAATGGCTGAGCCTGGATTCTGCATAGGAAAGATATGAGCACTCCTCCTGAATAATGAGAAGGCCAAGAGTAAGGCAAGGAGTAACCTTCAGATACTACTTGAAAGTGAAATGGACACTTGACCTTATGAGCTCTGAAAGTGGCCCCATCTCAATAGGATAATTCTTTTTGTCCTTTTTTCCCCCAACTAAAATGTTAATGGTAAGCATTTTATCCAAAAAGAAAACCTCGATTAGAATGGTGTATCTGTTAAAGAGATGCTCTCTCTAGTGATCTGTACTCAATTTCTGCTTGGACCTAAGAAATGCTCTGAAATCTAAGTAAATTCTGGACCCAAAAACACCATTTCCCTACCTTGTGACTCTGAAAAGGCAAATCTCTGAGTCTCAGCTTTTCCATGAAAACTGCAAAATTACCTTTCCTTTTTACAATATCATATGAGATAAAAATACTCAAAAATAATGATAAAACTAATAGCAGCAAACATCTAGCCTTCGAGCACTGTTCAAAGAGTCTCAAATGTGATAACTCATTAAACCTCCACAATGCTGTAAAGTGAGGTGGGTTCTATAGCTATCCCTATTTTACAGAGAGGAAACAAAGAACAGAGATGAAGGACCTTGCCCAAGGTCACATGACTGGGGTGAATCTAAGCCCCAAAAGTCTGGCTTCAGTGCCTAAATACTCTCAATCACTATAATGCTACCTTGGAAAGGAGTTTACAAACCCAACCCACTCCTCCACCTGAGAAGCAGGCCTGGGGGCTGCCTAGTCCCCTATACCATCCTGCCATCACTCTCAGCCCTGCTCTGGACCAGTTTCTCTAGGAAGTCTGTAGAAACAAACAAACAAACAAAAAACAACCAAGTAAATTCATATCTTATTTCTTCATCTATTTAGTTTGAAACTTAACCTAGGAGAGAGTCAACTTAATTTCTCTTCTTTGCATAAGTTAGAATGTAATCTCTATAAGATCATTTCTCTCTGGTGTACTCTCTATCAACAGCACTTAGGGATTAGCAGGATCCTTGAATAAATAAATAAATTAATTAATTAATCCTTAATAGAGCTATACAAGTTTTTTTCTTTAATATTTCAAGAAAAATGATTTTAAATATAATAATGTTACATGCAATAAACATTAATATTTCAAGAAAAACAATTTTAAATGTAATATTACATGCAATAACCATTAATAGTTTAAGAAAAAAAGATTTTAAATATAATATTACCAAAACTGTACTAACAGTATAAAATCACAAAAGTTGCAGGAAATATTAAAAATCTACAAATGACAGGATTACTTCTATTATATTCTAAAATTTCGTTTCCTCTGGCTCTATTTTCATTTATCAGTTTATGTTGTTCATTATATTCCACAAATGAGTGAGACAGCACTGTGGAGGTTAAATATCACGCGATATTTATCTTTCTGTGACTGGCTTATTTCACTTAGCATTAATGCTCTCCAGTTCCATCCAAGCTGCTGCAAATGGTAAGAGATCCTTCTTTTTTACAGCAGCGTAGTATTCCATTGTATAGGTGTACCACAGTTTTTTTAATCCACTCATCTGCTGATGGGCACTTAGGCTGTTTCCAAATCTTAGTTATTGTAAATTGTGCTGCTATGAACATAGGGGTGCATATATCCTTTCTGACTGGTGTTTCTGATTTCTTGGGATATATTCCTAGAAGTGGGATTACTGGGTCAAATGGGAGTTCCATTTTTAATTTTTTGAGGAAACACCATACTGTTTTCCACAGTGGTTGCACCAGTCTGCATTCCTTTTTCTCCGTATACTTGCCAGCACTTGTTGTTTGTTGATTTGTTGATGATAGCCATTCTGACAGGTGTGAGATGGTACCTCATTGTCACTTTGATTTGCATCTCTCGGATGATTAGTGACTTTGAGCATGTTTTCATACTAGGTGTACCGGTTAATAATGTGGATTTTTTTCAATAGATGGAGTTACACATATGTTGATATATATGCGCTTTGATATGTATGCTATTTTGTTGTATTGACAACAAGCTTCAAAACTTCATATGTCAAATTTGCTGAAGGTATTAACATCATAGATATTTTTACGCTTAAAAATGTCGAATTTCGTGCCAAAAAAGAGTATTTGTGGGAAGTTATAATTCATTACTTTATTTTGAAGAAAAGTGCTGCTGAATACTTCGGGAAGCTTCTGGCAAACATGCTCCATCTCAAGATACTTGTGAACACTGGTTTAAACGCTTTAAAAGTGATGATTTCGATGTGAAAGACAAAGATCGTTCAGGTCAACCAAAAAGTTTGAAGACCAACAATTATAAGCATTATTGGATGAAGATGTGTGTGAAACCCAAAAACAACTTGCAGAAAGATTAAATGTTGCTCAGCAAACAATTTCCAATCATTTACAAGCAATGGGAAAGATTTTAAAGGAAGGAAAATGGGTGCCACATCATCTGAACGAAAGACAAATGGAAAACCGAAAAGTCATCAGTAAAATGTTGCTTCAATGGCACGAAAGAGTCTTCTTTGCATCGAAATGTGACTGGTGATGAAAAGTTGGATTTATTTTGAGAATCTCAAATGCACAAAATCATGGGTTGATCCAGGTCAACCATCAACATCAATTGCAAGGCCAAATTGCTTCGGAAAGAAGACAATGTTCTACGTTTGGTGGAATCAGGAAGGTATGGTGTATTATGAGCTTCTAAAACCAGGTGAAACCATTAATACTGATCGCTACCTATAACAAGTAATCAATTTGAACCATGCTTTGATCATGAAACGACCAGAATGTGCCAGAGGACACAGAAAAGTAGTTTTGCTTCATGATGATGCACCATCACACACTTCAAAACCAGTTAAAGACACATTAAAAGATCTTGCCTGGGAAGTATTAACCCACCCGCTATATTCCCCAGACCTTGCTCCTTCAGATTACCATTTGTTCTGATCGATAGCACATGCACTTTCTGAGCAGCACTTCAAAACATAAGAATAAGTGGAAAATTGGGTCTCTGAATGGTTTGCCTCAAAACAAGAAAAGTTCTATTGGGACAGTATCCACAGATTACCTGAAAGATGGGGAAATGTGAAGCTAGCAATGGACATTACTTTGAATAAAGCACTTTTGATCTTTCTCTTGAAATTATCATGTTTTCTTTGATTACAAAATCTGCATTATTAACTGGTACACCTGGTATGTCTCTTGGCCTTCTGTATGTCCTCTTTCGAAAAGTGTCTATTTAGGTCCTTTGCCCATTTTTTTGATTGGGTTGTTTATTTTCCCTTTGGTTAAGTTGTATGAGTTCCCTCTAAATTTTGGAGATTAAACCCTTTTCGGAGATAACACTGGCAAATATGTTCTCCCATGCAGTGGGCTTTCTTGTTGTTTTGTTGATGGTTTCTTTTGCTGTGCAGAAGCTTTTTATTTTAATATAGTCCCAGGAGCAGATACTGCTATAAGTTATGTCTGATATTTTTCTGCCTATGGATTCCTCTAGTATTTTTATGGTTTCCCATCTTATGTTTAAGTCCTTTATCCATTTTGAGTTTATTTTTGTGTATGGTGTAAGTTGGTGGTCTAGTTTCATTTTTTTGCATGTATCTGACCAATTTTCCCAGCACCATTTATTGAAGAGACTGTCTTGACTCCATTGTATGCTCTTGCCTCCTTTGTCAAATATTAATTGAGCATAATGGCTTGGGTTGATTTCTGGGCTCTCTGTTCTATTCCATTGGTCTATATGTCTGTTCTTGTGCCAGTACCAGGCAGTTTTGAGAACAGTGGCTTTGTAATACAGCTTGAAATCTGGTATTGTGATCCCTTCAACTTTGTTCTTCTTTCTCAGGATTGCTGTGGCTATTCAGGGGCTTTTTTTATTCCAGATGAATTTTTGGAGAGTTTGTTCTAGGTCTGTGAAATATTCTGTTGGTATCTTAATGGGGATTGCACTAAATCTATAGATTGCTTTGGGTAGTATGGACATTGTAATGATGTTGATTCTACCAATCCATGAACACGGTATATTCTTCCATTTGTTTTTGTCTTCCTCTGTCTCTTTTTTCAATGTCCTATAGTGTTCTGAGTACAGGTCTTTTACCTCCTTAGTTAAGTTTATTCCTAGGTATCTTAATTTTTTTGGTGCAATGGTAAATGGGATTGTTTTTTAGTTTCTCTTTCTGTGCGTTCATTATCCTATCTAATAAAAGGGAAATATGCAAATTAACCATCACCCCATCACAAAGATGGCAGTGCCCATAGCCACAAGATAGCGGTGCCCAGTCCTCTCAGCCCCGCCGGAGTCCCCCAGTCCCGGGGGGGGGAGGAAGTGGGGGTGCCCGCTGAGAGCGGGCAGTGTGAGTGGCCTGGTGGAATGAGGCAAGCGTTCTGTGCCCGGCCACAGATGGGCCTCTGGGCTGCGGAGAGCCTCTGGGCAGTGGGCGTGGAGCGGCCAGGCCCTGCAGAGAGCTACTGGCGCACGGATTCGTGCACAGGGCTACTAGTCTAAGTAAAAGCGTAATATGCAAATCAACCAAACGGCTGAACAGTGAACGACTGTCCAGACGACCATCCAGACAACCTTCCAGACTAAGCCAGGGCTTCGAGGGCCAAGGCAGCCAGGGCTGGCTGCGAGGGCTGAGGCAGCTGGGACTGTGAAGGCCTACTTTTGCATGAATTTTGTGCATCGGGCCTCTAGTTGGTGTATAAAAAAGCCATAGATTTCTGGGTGTTAATTTTGTATCCTGCCACATTGCCGAATTCATTTATTAAGTCTAGTAGTTTTTTGATGGAGTCTTTGGGGTTTTCTAAGTACAATAGCATATCATCTGCGAATAATGACAGTTTTAATTCATCTTTTCCAATTTGGATGCCTTTTATTTCTTCTTCTTGTCTGATTACTATGGCTAGCACTTCCAGGACTATGTCGAACAGGAGTGGTGAAAGTGGGCATCCCTGTCTTGTCCCTGTTCTTAGGGGAAATGGTTTTAGTTTTAGTTTTTGCCCATTGAGTATGATGTTGGCTGTAGGTTTGTCATATATGGCCTTTATCATGTTGAGATATGCTCCCTCTAGTCCCACTTTGCTGAGAGTTTTTGTCAAAAATGGGTGTTGGATTTTGTCGAATGCTTTTCTGCATCTATTGATATGCTCGTGTGATTTTTGTCTTTCAATTTGTTTATGTGATGTATCACACTTATTGATTTGCAAATATTGTACCAGCCTTGCATCCCTGGAATAAATCCCACTTGATCATGTTGTATGATCTTTTTAATATATTGCTGGATGCGATTTGCTAATATTTTGTTGAGAATTTTAGCATCTATGTTCATCAGGGATATTTGCCTGTAATTCTTTTTCTTTGTAGTGTCTTTATCTGGTTTTGGAATTAGGATAATGCTGGCCTCATAAAAAGAGTTTGGAAGTGTTTCTTCCTCTTGGATTTTCTGAAATAGTGTGAGGAGTATAGGTGTTAGTTCTTCTTTGAATGTTTGGTAAAACTCCCCTGTGAAGCTGTCCAGACCTGGGCTTTTGTTCGATGGGAGTTTTTTTTTATTACTGCTTCTATATCATCAGTTGTTATTGGCCTATTCAGGTTTTTTTATTCTTCCTGATTCAGTTTTGGGAGATTGTATTTTTCTGGGAATTTGTCTATTTCATCCACATTGTCCAGCTTCTTTGCATATAGTTGTTCATAGTATTTTCTTACAATCCTTTGTGTTTCTGTGGTGTCAGTGGTTACTCCTTCATTTCTGATTTTATTTATTTGGGTCTTCTCTCTTTGTTTCTTGATGAGTCTGGCTAATGGTTTATCAATTTTGTTTATCCTTTCAAAGAACCAGCTCTTGGTTTCATATATATATATATATATATATATATATATATATATATATATATGTATTTAGTCTCTATGTTATGAGCTATACAAATTAATAATGCTACCAGACGTGCGGGGGGGGAAAAATTCAAAAATGTCTCTATCATTCAACCAATGAATATCAGTGCTACACATGCACCAAGCACTATTCTAGGAGCTGAGGTCCCAGAAGTAAACAATGTAAGCTCTAGGAGCTTACATTCTAAGAAAGGGAGGAAGGGACACAATAAGCAAAATAAAATATATAGACTGTTAGGTGATAATTTAGTGCAATCACCCTAACCCTGTCACTCAAGGTCCTTAGATAAGAACTGGCCAGGGCTATGGTGTACAGATGGGAGGGGTGGGGGTAGGTTGGGAACTAGGAGAAACTGCTCAGGGACAGAACCAAGGACACATGATGGAAGATTGGTTATAAACTCCTGGAGGACAAGGCCATGTTTTGGTCCCATCTGTATCCCAAGCACAGTGCCTGACACATAGCAGGCAATGAGTGAACACTTCATGACAATGCACAGCATCTGGGGACTGTGAGAGACAGAAGCTTCATGTTTACACACACACCACTCTGCTCAGCACCACCATGCTGGATGAGAGGATCAAGGGGATAGATGAGGAAAATTAATCAAGAAAATATTATTCAAAATATGCTTTACCCATATACCTAGCACAGATGTCTCAATACCTATGTCAATTTTTAATTTTTTTTAAATTTGAGAAACATTGATTTGTCATTCTATTTATTCATGCATTCATTGGTTAATTCTTATATGTGCTCTGACCAAGGATCAAACCTGAAACCTTGGTGTATTGGGATGATGCTCTAACCAACTGAGCTACCTGGCCATGGCTAGGTGAATTTTTTAATTGAATTTATTGGGGTTACATTGGTAAATAAAATTATATAGGTTTCAAGTGTATAATTCTATAGTACATCATCTGTATATTGTATTGTGTGTTCACCATCCAAAGTCTAGTCTCCTTCCATCATCATTTATTCCTTGTTTACCTTCTTCTACCTGCCCCCTACCCTCCTTTCCCTCTGGTAATCACCATACTGTTTGTTGTCTGTGTCTATGAGTCCTATGTCAATTTTTGAAGAATTATCTTTACATCATTCTACTCTTCCCTTGAAGCCCCTTGCAATACAACAAAACTACTTGTTAAATCAAATCAGGAAGCATTTTCTATGTACTTACAATATGTCTTGCTCTATGCTGGGCCCTGAGGATGCCTATGATGCTTACACTTCACAAATTTCTTGCCATACTGGTAGAATAAGACACAAATATAAAATTTGGAATAGTTCAGGAAGATTTCAGGAGGGAGTCAGCAGAATGTGGACAGGTAGAGATTGGAAGAAAAGTTCTGCAGGCAGAAAGATAATAAAATGATGGTGAATAACAGAGAGCCTTGAAGACAGGTAAAGGGTATGGTGCACACCTAACCATCACAGGGAGCCATTGTGGGTTTCTGTGTGATGAGTATATGACATAGTAGTGTTTAGGAAGATGAGCCAGGCTGTTGAATGATTTGCAGGATGGATCTGAGATAATGAATGTTGAGAGGCAAGGGGAACAGTGAAGTACCGGACAGTGTGTAGATGAGACTGGGTCTGTGCATCAGTAAGACAATCAGTCCTGCTAGTTGTTGATTTAAAGAAGGATTCCTAGTAGTTTCTCCTGCTCCTTTGAGGACCAAATATGTTACATTCAGAAAAGATCAGTTAAACAGATGGTAATGGACATGGAAAAAGAAGTCCTTCCTTTCTAGCTAGGCCCCTTCAGTTCTAACCAATGCCACAGGGTCATTCATCCAGCATTTTAGTGAAACAACAGGGAACAGGGGTATTACAGCTGTCTCACCAATGGATCGAGAAATACAGCATATCAGGGCAGCTGCAATCAATATCTGGCTCTACTGTATTCTAGGTCTGACCCCTTAGCTTCCAGAACTGTTTCTCGTAGCCATCCAGATCTCAGCAGAGCCACTGCCCTCTGGTAGTGCCCAGTGAGGGGTTAAACCCACAGGAGAGAGGAGCAAACAGCTGCCTACTTTGTGGTAGGACAGAGAATGAGGAGCATCACCTCAAAAGCTCCTCACAATGCTACTAAAATCACTTTTTCTGAATACATGATTTTACAGAAATTCTTTATTAAAATGCAAACAAGACCATTAAACCATTATCCTATTAGCATCCATTAACAATTTAGCATTAATTAGTTTATCAGGTAAGGTAACAATAGAGACTAATTCTAGAAATGTGCTTAGGAATAGACTCTGAGTTCATTCACTCATTCACTAACATTTGATGAAGGCCTATTATATACTAAGCACTGTGCTAGACATTGGAACTGATCTTAAGAAAAAAAGATCAGAAAAGGTCTACGAGACAGAAAGACAAATGGAGGATACATATATATATAAAATAGTAGCTCTAAGGAATGGCAAAAGTGATAGTATGATGTAATGAAAAAGCAACAGAATGAATCAGCAGAGTTTAGCCTCTGCTCTGCTACTAATATGTCACACTGAACAAGCCATTTTTCTTGTCAGGACTAAGTGTCCTCAACTGGAAAGAGTTAAATTAGCATCATCATTGTGGCTTCAAGCTTCTAGGAGATTGCAGGCCACTGAAGTGGCACAAAATATAAACTTCGACTGCTTTGCAATTCTGATCAGCTAGGTCTGCAGCCCTGACTGGGCCTGCTTGCCATCAGCCAGAGCTGCCTGGACTTCCATTACACAGTCCCATGGATCATCACCAGTGGGATTCTGACAAACATATCCACCCACTGCTTCTCACCAGATAACTCTAGCATGTTCTGAACCTCACATCTGACCCCAAACCATTCTAGTCTCTACTGGGCCTTTGAGCTGAGGATATTAGGGATGCGGCTAGTTATTCCAGGGCAAGAGAGGCTTGGAGAACAAGTAGGAAGTCTGGAAAATTGCTATTTACTTTTGTAAATTCTACCATTGGTTGGAAAATTCTTATCTTATGGATTTTTTTCCAAGCTGGAAGGGCCCTTAGAAATAACGTGGTCTAGCTCTTCACCTGAGTCTGCTGTTGAACAGTGGAACCAAGTCACCAGAAGAGTAGGGACTCTTCTGGTTCCAAGACTAGTAAGTGGTTTTGCAACTCTCTCATTCCCTCCTTCTCCTCTAGATGTAGGCTCTTCCTTTAGCAGGTGACACGGCCTGGGACCTAAAGCACAACAGACAATAAACACTTTCTGTCTTTGAAAGAGAATCAGTATGGCCATAAATACATACATATACCCAAAATACCAAATACAATAGAGTTCACTTGATATCTGATCATCTTAGCAACAGGGCATAGGACATGGATGAAAAGTAGCAGCGTGGGAGACATTTGGAAGGCCACTCACTGAGCACTTAATGAGAATCGTCTCCTACTTCCCCCATAACCAGGCACAAACCACAAGCTTGCTGATTCTTAACCCCAGCAGCTGAACTACTCAAGGCCCAGAAAAGGGGCAACACACACAGTTTACACCTTTTATTATTCTGATAGAAATTTCTCTCCTGGGAGCAGAAAGGGGTCAAAAGTCCAAAACAAAAAATATATATCTTTATAAGTCAGAGCAAAGAAGCATTAAAGCAGTTATTAAAAAAAAAATAGTCTCAGTGAACAGAGCAGAGTAGGAGGTGTTAGAAAACTCACTCCAAGTAATTTATTCGCTGGGAACCACAAAGGGCTTTCCCAAGAACAGCAAAAACACCATTAATTTCCCCAGTACCCTCCTTTCAAAGGGCTCCAAACACTTCACACATATCGTTTTAAATTGTCCTCAAAGGCTCCAAAATAAGGGGTTACTATTTCCCCAGGTTCAGATGGAGAAACTAAAACATTCATGCCTGCCCTGCTTTGTCCAAGTCATCCTAACAGATTTGGCCAACATCGACTGAGTGCCTGCTATGCGTATGACCCATGATGGGCAGAACAGGAGGTACCAAGATGAAAGGTATCATTTCTGTCCTCCAGAAAGTCAGAAAGAATCCAGTGGGGCCTGACAGATGTATACATGAATCTTCTTGAAATAAGGCAGCCTATGTCAAGTGCCATAGAAAAGGTCCAAATACAGTGCCGATGTTATCAAATGCCCAAAATGTGCCAAGCAATGTGCTAAGTCTTTTACTAGCATCACATTAAGTCACACACTATGTGTGGCCTATCTTACAAAGGAAGGAATGGAGACAATGAGAGGTAAAGCGCCTTGCCCAGGATCTCAAGGCCAACTATGACAGAGCAGGGATTAGAACTCAGATCTACCTGGCTCCAAAGCCCATGTGACAGAAAATAACTTCTTGGGAAACCAAGTGCTGGCCTTTGGACATTTTAGTATGAAGTATCTACCCTATGGACAGAACACAGGAGCCCTCACTAAATTTGGGGGGAATGCTCTGTTTCCTGGCCCAAAATTGCATATATATGGATATATGAGAGAATCTGGATTCTCCATAATAGGGACTGACTGTTCTTATGGGTTAAAAAGCCAAAGGTAAGTGTCTTCCAAAGGGAACAAAGCTCTCTCTGGGCAAAGAAGGGCTGAAAGGTCCTGAGCACTTCCTGTTCCATACTTCTGTGTATTACTCTCTCACTAACACAGGCGACTTTGCTCCTATCAATGGATGGGTTAGTCAGTAGTTTGTTCACTCATTCATTATTTATATTCTACCTACTTCCAAAAAATGGCTCAAGTTGGCTTACAATAAAAGACATGTGGTAAGGCCAAAACAGCAAAATGTTTTAAATCAGTCAGATCTGGACTTGTGACTTACTATGCTGGTCACAGCCAAGTCCTTTAACTTTTCTGCCCCTCAGTTCTCCTCAGCTGCAAAATGGGGACACTCTCACCTCTATAATAGGGCAATTTGTAAGGATTCAATGAAATGGTGTCTGAAAGGTGCCTGGCACAGAGTTTGGCCCAGAGTATGTATCTCAACCAAAACAAAAGTAAAAGAAAAGAGTTAAGTAGCAAAGTGTGTGTGAGAGAGAAATAGGACAATGAGTAACTATATCAAAAGATCTAAATAAAAGAAGTGCTGTACTTTTTGGCAGCAGGGAAGCAGGATTGTTATACCATTCTCACTGTTAAATAAAGGGAAGCATATCAGTTCATCAGGACAGAGAAAGTTCTTAATTCTAAATGCAGAGAGAGACTCATATATTCATGAGTGAATGTGAATGTGCACACACATACACACAGGCTTCTACCATTTTTCTCTCCAACAGGAACAGGGGAAACGGCTCTCCAGAGCCCTGCTGCCCCTCTGACAACACCATACTACTTCTGTGCAATGAAGTACTTCAACAGTTAAAACATTTTTGTGCCAATATTTTAAGAGTGCAGAAGGTTCCAAATTACATGTAAAATAAACAATGCCAGACTGTGAAAACTCTTGGCTGCAACGTTCTCTGATGTTAACAAGAGTTTCTTTATTACTGTAACCTTTCAGAAGTGAATAAAAATTATTTCTCTGCCCTAGTTTTGCCCTCCAGTAAAAGGGAAGAGAACAGTGACCATGGAAAGAGCTGTACAATGACCTCTCATGAAGGGTAGGAGGCTGGGAAGGGGGCAGTTTCAAACACAAAGCCTTCCATATATGTTTCTAGTCAAAGGTTAGAACTTTAGTTTGTGCTATGCTGATCATATTGTAAAGTTTTACGTTCCTAATATTTTTATGTAACTAAAATGCTTAGGGGGATGAGAGGGCATTTGCGAGAGCCCAAACTAAGCCAATGCTATGGAGAAAACCCAAATCTTGACCAGGGCTCTTTAATTATTCAGTGAACCTCCTTACTCAGAAATTTAGTCTGAAGTCCCCTTAAGAATCAGAGAAGAAGATCTACAGGTGGCCAGGACTTAGGGAAAATATGGACAGACCATAGGAGTCCTCACTTGTAGACCTTTAAGTCAATGAGTGTAAATACTGGACAAACAGAAGAATCTCAAAATGGAGCTAGTAGGATAAAGATGCTTTCATCACTGCAGAATAAAAGGGGGAAAGTCACCAAATGAAGACAAACATGATTTGTCCTCTCACACCACTCTGCCTTTACCCACACTGTTTCTCTGCCAGGGATGCTCTGCTTGTCTAGCAAACACTTATCTGAAAGATACAAACCAAATGTCATCTACCCCAAGCTTTTTTCCTCTGGTCCTTCTCAGCAATCTTTAAATATCATAATCTGTAAATATTGTAGTCACCAGTTTATATGTGTCTTCTCCTACTAGATTTGGAAGTCAGGGACAGTATCGTCATCATCTTTGTATTTCTAGTGCCTAGAAGCTAGGTACAAAGTAATAGCTGGAAGCTAGCAGGCCACAATAAAATGGATGGATAGATGGGTAAAACCTTGTTTGTGTCTGGGAACAGAAATAAGACAGAGAATGATGAACTGCTAAATAAACAGAACACAAGCTCTGGGATTTAACACAAGGCTAGCTTTTCAAACTTTCACAAAGTTGCAGAATGTTAAGTCTGGAAGAGAATTTAGAAATCATCTAGCTCTCCTCCCCAGAGAGGTGAGGTGATTTGACTTACTCAAACTCACCCAGAGAGCAGCTGGCTTGGCCAGAACTCCTTCCATTATACCATACCATCCCTTCTCTTACTGTTGAAAATTTCAGGTGTAAATATTTATTTGGTAACAAGATGAGAAATGTATTAAGATTACATATTAGTATTTTGAGAATGTTATTTCCTTATAACAAATAAACAATGGATATCACACTAGGAATTCAAATAACTTAATATAAGATACAATATCTGAGTTGCTCAAAAAGCTAAACATAGAATCACTGTACGATCCAGCAATTCCACTCCTAGATATATACCCTCCAAAATGGAAGCATATGTTCAGATAAAAACTTGTATGTGAATGTTCATAGCAGCATTATTCATAAAAGCCAAAAAATGAAAAGAACCCAAATGTATATCAATTGATGAATGAGTCATAAAATGTGGTATAATCCACACAAGACTATCTATAAAAAGTAATGAAGTACCGAAACATACAATATGGATAAACCTTGAACACATTATGCTAAGTGATAGGAAACAGACATTAAAGGCCACATAGTATATGAAATGCCCAGAATAGTATATCCATAGAGACAGAAAGAGTAGTGGTTGCCAGGGATTGGGGGGGAGGGGGAGGGAGGAGGGGGAGGGAGGGAGGATGGGGAGTGACTGCTAATGGGCACAAAGTTGCTTTTTGAGGTGATGAAAATGTTTGGAATTAGATAGTGGTGATGGTTGTATAACACTGCAAATTCACAAAAAAGCACATTTAAAATAGTGAATTTTATGGTTTATGAATTATACCTCCATTTTTTAAAATGGAAAAAAAGATACAATCTCTGCCTTCTAGGAGCTAACAATTTAACTGAATCAGGACCAAAATACAGAGATACTAAAGAAGTCATTGGTTCAGTTATGTGACAAGTAATGTTATGCAAGTCAGCAGAAGAAAGAAACTATACTTTAGTTAAAAATCTTAATGCTAATGCTAGAGCCATAGTTTTTAGTAATGATATTTTCAGGCAACACAAAGCAGTGATTAAAAACACAGGCTCTAGAGCAGCCGTGGGCAAACTACGGCCCGCGGGCCGGATCCGGCCTGTTCGGCTGTTCTATCCGGCCCGCGGAGCCGAAAGAGCGGAGGGTTCTCTTGCTCTCCCCTCCGCTCCTTTACTTTGAATTTATATTAGTTCACACAAACACTCCATCCATGCTTTTGTTCTGGCCCTCCGGTTCAGTTTAAGAACCCATTGTGGCCCTCGAGTCAAAAAGTTTGCCCACCCCTGCTAGAGTCTGGCAGGTTTGGGCTCCAATCCAGGATGCCATATGTACTGTATAAGTCTGATTAAGTCACTTGACTGGTAGGCTAAATAGTTGTCTCCCAAAAGATATCTACGTCCTAATTCCTGGAATCTGTGAATATTACTTTACATGGCAGAAAAGGATTTCGCAGCTGTGATTAGATTAAGGATCTTCAGATGGGGAGTGTCCTGGATTATCCAGATGGGCCCTAAATGTAATCACATATATGCAGTCTTATAAAAGGGAAGCAGAGGGCACTTAGAACCACACAGAAAAGGAGAAGGTAACATGACCCACAGAGGTAGAGATTAGAGTGATGTGGCCACAAACCAAGGAATGCTAGCAGCCACCAGAAACTGGAAGAGGCAAGGAACAGATTCTCCCCTACAGCCTCCAGGAGCACAACCCTGCTAACTCCTTGATTTCAGCTCAGTGAAACTGATTTTTAGCCTCCAAAACTCAGAGAATAAATTTCTGATGTTTTAAGCCAATGAGTTTCCAGTAAATTGTTACAGCAGCTGCAGAAAATTAATATAACAACTTCTCAGAGTTTTACTTTCTTCATCTGTAAAATGAGGGTGGAAATACTATCTTATAGGTAAGATTGTTGTAAAATGTAAAATTCAAATGGTGCTGATAAAGTGCACTTAGCTCTCCCAGAGCCAGTTTCTCACGTCAGTTAAAAATGAAGCTCAGGCCTGGCCGATATGGCTCAGTGATAAAGCATCGACATGTGAACCGGAGATTACAGTTCAATTCCTAGTTGGGGCACATGCCCGGGTTGGGCTTGTGGGGTGTGCAGGAGTCAGCCAATCAATGATTCTCTCTCATCATTTTTGTTTCTCTCTCTCCCTCTCTGAAATCAATAAAAACATACATTTTTTTAAATAAAGCACAAACAAGAGTAGTGGCTCTCAAACTGAAGGATGTGTTAAAACAGATTGTTGGGTCACACTTCCAGAGTTTCTGATGAGTAGATCCAAGGTGGGACCATAAACTTGCATTTTTAACAAGTTCCTAAGTAATGCTAGAGCTGCTGATCTGCAACCACACTTTTCAGAATCTCTGGACTAGGTTATTTTAAGGTTCCTTTCCAGTTTTAATAGTCTAAGATCCTAAGGTACATCTAATAGATGTAGCAAATAATAAACACTGCTGTATCAGGCTGAAATAGTCTTAAAACAAAGTTATTTTTCTAGGAGGATGGGAGCATGACTAGGAGGTACATGGTAAAGACTAGTTTTAACTTTTGAACTAAGCAGCATGAAAAATCTTAAGCAATGGTGGGAATAGGAAGAGGCTGTCCCCTTATCCAACATGCTGGCCCCATTTTAATTTATCTTAATCCCACCTTTCTGTCTTTTCACCAGACCCCTTCCCCCGCATGCCCTCCTCTAGAAACACATCTAGGTGTCTCCTGAATTCATTTATTGGCTTTGCCGTGCACAGCATAATACCGCCTTTGTTAGTCTCCCAGCCCAGCCTCTCCAAGCACAGTGTTCAGTCTCGGTGTTCCTCTACTCTTAAAAAAACATAAGCAAGGAGTCTCTGAAAAATAATTGTAAAATCAACTAAGGCAAATTCAGAGGATGTGGAGACATGCAGACTCTAAATGTTGGAAAAAGAAACAAATTCAGAACATTGTTAGCATTCTCAACTGTCTTTCACCCCCTTTAATCTCTATTAGTTCTGTTGAGTAGGAAACCTCTGCCGTATTGGATTAGAAATTCTGAATAAAAGGGGCCTCAGGTTTGGGGCTGCACTGAAGAAATGGAATGCTTCTACATTCAAGAGAAGCTGTCTGCCCTAGCTGGCTTGGCTCAGTGGATAGAGCGTCGGCCTGCGGACTGAAGGGTCCCGGGTTCAATTCCAGTCAAAGGCACATGCCGGGGTTGCAGGCTTGATCCCTAGTAGGGGGCATGCAGAAGACAGCTGATCAATTATTCCCTCTCATCATTGATGTTTCTCTCTCTCTCTCCCTCTCCCTTCCTCTCTGAAGAGAGAGAGAGAAAGAGAGAGAGGGCGAGAGGAAGAGAGAGAGGGAGAGGGAGAGGGAGAGGGAGAGGGAGAGGGAGAGAGAGAGACCTAGTTAAACTCTCTGAAAAAAAATTAGCAAAATAGCAGCTTGCTTTAAAAAAAAAAAAAGAAAAGCTGTCCTCTTGGTCTTTGGAAGTCCTTGGTAATACCACAGAGGAGAAGGAAGCTGCCATGAGGGTGACTGGGGAAAGTGATCATGGTCTAGCAAAGTGGATCCTGGACCGGGAATAGGCATACAATTGAGCTCCTTTAGAATGAGAACCATTTAATGAAAGCATCTCTGAGACACCCAGTCTAACATTTTGAGGTTCATCTATTCTATAAAGTAGATTAAAAGTACAAACGACCAGAGAGCCAGGGAACCCAGGAGGCAGGACAGAGAGAGGAAAATGAACCTTTTTTTTTTTTGGCAGGGGTTGGGGTGGGGGTAGAGGGGTGTCAGCGAAATTAAATCTTGATATAAGAAGATCATTCATTAAGTCAGTATTTGGGAGACAGGATTGCCACACACTAAGAACAGAAACAAGAGTAGTGGCTCTCAAACTGAAGGATGTGTTAAAACAGATTGTTGGGTCACACTTATGTTCACCCAACAGGTGGGTGGCTACGTTAGTACCTATGTTCACCCAACAGGTGGGTGGCTACGTTAGGCACTCTGTTTAAGACACCAGGGATCCTAAGATCCTTATCCCATATAATGGTCATGACCTACACAAACCCATAATTACAGTAAGTCTTATCTCAAAGTCTGTGCAAAATACTGCAAAAATACAGAGAAGAGAGAGGCCAAATATACTATACTAACATTATTGAGAGTGTTGGGGAAAAGTTTATTGGAGGAGGTACTATCCAGCTGTCTTATAGTGTCATGAGCAGAAGAGATAGGGGTTAAATCCACTTTAGACAGAGAGGATAGCATAAACAAAGCCCAGAATCATAAAAGAGCACAGCATACTGTGACACCAGTGAAAATCTGGCATGAGTGGAACATATATTTGAGTATATGTGCAGGTACTTGCACATGAAAATTTGTGGGTGGAGTTTGTTGGAAATTAGAATAGAAAGGCAGGCTAGGGCCAAAATGTGAAGATTCCACCCCCCCAACCCCAATTTTCACTTTTAAGAATTTCAAACAATTAAAAAAAACAAATATGTAAGAGTAATATAACAAGAACTTGTATAATCTTTAGATTCACAATTAATATTTTGTAACATTTGCTTTATATCTATCTACAGCTGACCCTTAAACAATATGGATTTGAACTTTGGGGGTCCACTCATATGCATATTTTTCAATAAATACTGTAACTGTATTTTCCCTTTCTTATGACTTTCTTAATAACATTTTTTCTCTAGTTACCTTATTATAAGAATACAGTATACAATACATATAGCATACAAAATATGTGCTAATCAACTGTTTATGTTATCAGTAAGTCTTCCAGGCAGCAGTAGTTAAATTTTGGGGAAGTCAAAAGTTATATGTGGATTTCCGATTGCACATTTGGTGGTGGGGGGGGGGGGGGGGCAGGGAGCGGTCAGTGCCCCTAACATGTGCATTGTTCAAGGGTCAACTTTATATATACATACACATACACTTTTTTCTTTTACTAAATAATTTGAAGATACTTGCAGACAACAAAACATTTCTCCTATATATATTTCAGCATGTATCTTCTAAGAAACACGTTCTCCTACATAATTATGAAGGGTACTTCTGTATGCCACTGCTAAGCAGTTTGAATTTTATCCTGTACGTGGTGAGAGCCCTCGGAGATTTCTAGACAGAAGAGGGACATACTCAGATGTGGGATTTAGAAAGAAAACCTGTGGCAATTATACGGTGGGAGGGTTCAATAAAGTTGGGAAAGTCCAAGAACTAGTTAAGAGGCCATGTGCAGCAAGAGAGATGATGATTGACATGAAGCAATGGAACAGAGGAGAGAATAAAACCCAGAGATACCTTGGGAAAAATCTGACAGGTCAACTAGATGCAGAGGACGAGGCAGGAAATGAGGATGACTTTAAGAATTCTAGCTTGGGGGACTGGATTGATGGTGAAGACATCAGAAGTGAGACAGGACACACAGAAAAAACAGGTTCATGGAGCTATTTTTCCCTTTCTGCTGAGTGAGACTTATTTAGGAGAGGCATTAGTGACCCCTGAAAGCGGGTATGGAAAATGGCTTTACCTGTGCCCGATGCAACCAGCTCTAAGCAATATTATAACTATGGTACAAAAGATAATCAAGTGAAACAGGGCCCCCAGATAGAATGAAGGCAAAAGATGTGTTGGCAAGAGGTAAACAGTTCTGGAATGATGAGCTAAATTGGGAGTACTTAGCATGAAGAGTACTTAAGCAGAAGTATTATAGAAAGGCAGTGCACTGAGGCAACCAGGGCCTTGAAAAATGGAATTTCTCTGTCTTTCTCCTACAGAAATTCCATGAGGTAAGCTGAGGATAAAAATGGGGATCAAATTCACTCACTTGACTCCTTTAGTCAAGAAGCATTTTACTGAATGCTACTATGTACAAAGTTCATTTTTGTTACAGTAGGAATACAAAGACAGGCAAATATGAATGACTTCAGGAAACTCATAATCTGTAATTGAAGGTAAAAAAGACCATGAAAGAGACAAATTATCATGTGCATAGATAGGAGATTCATGCTTTATTTAATTTCCAATACAAAAAGGTTTATAAATACTCTTTCAGGGACATTTCCTGAAATAGTGAATCCAGTATGGCACTCAGAAGCCATTAGAGTGGCACTCCGGTTATAAGCACCCAAGCATCCAATCAGTTGGAATACCATCTAAAGCAGCAGTTGCCAACCTTTTGGACCTCACGGACCACCAGTGGTCTGCGGACCAGCGGTTAGCGACCGCTGATCTAAAGCACATACTCTGCATACTGTTGCTACATCTTAAAGCCTGAGGGTATGACACTTGTATAGGGAAAGGAATGCATCTACTAGAGCAGTGGTTCTCAATCTAACGCCGCGACCCTTTAATACAGTTCCTCATGTTGTGGTGACCCCCAACCATAAAATTATTTTCGTTGCTACTTCATAACTGTAATTTTGCTATTGTTAATGAATCGTAATGTAAATATCTGTGTTTTCCGATGGTCTTAGGCTCTACAGCAGCGGTTCTCAACCTGTGGGTCGTGACCCACAGGTTGAGAACTGCTAGCAGGCGACCCACAGGTTGAGAACCGCTAGCAGGCGACCCACAGGTTGAGAACCGCTAGCAGGCGACCCACAGGTTGAGAACCGCTAGCAGGCGACCCACAGGTTGAGAACCGCTAGCAGGCGACCCACAGGTTGAGAACCGCTAGCAGGCGACCCACAGGTTGAGAACCGCTGCTGTAGAGCCTAAGACCATCAGAAAACACAGATATTTACATTACGATTCATTAACAGTAGCAATATTACAGTTATGAAGTAGCAACGAAAATAATTTTATGGTTGGGGGTCACCACAACATGAGGAACTGTATTAAAGGGTCGCGGCATTAGAAAGGTTGAGAACCACTGTGCTAGAGGAACATCTTCAGTTGGACAGTGTTTAAATCCATTAGGCAACTCCCAAATGGAATTGCTCTGCCTTCTAAGAATTTAGACTTCTCTCCTCTAATAAATAAGTATCCACTCCACAGCGTATTCTTCATTTTTAACACTTTAAAAGAAGGATTGATATATGAGAACAAACACATTCTTATTTAAAGGCCTCAAGCCCAAGGGATTACTCTGTATTTACACTCCACCATTCATACCAGTGACCACAAAAACTATGTTGCATGGGAGTTAAATCATAAAGTGGTTCTTTTAAAACAATACCTTTGGTAGGGAGTTTTAATTCTGACCTAGAGATTCAAAGTATAGCACAGGTTTTACCTCATGGTAAAACAGAAGTCTGATTAAAGACTTTTGTGGGAGGAGAGAGATGTGAGTAGAATTACAGAAGCCTGGAAGGAAATTTCCAAAACAACTAAAGTACTTGTAATTCTTATTTTTACCACCCTTTATAGATTTAAAGCCTTTGTTAGTTTAGATTAAATACTTTATGTATAAATTGTTGTTTTTTTTAATCAAGTAATTCCATTAGAAGATAGGAAAGCGTGGAAAAAGAAACAGAGAAAATGAGGGTAGAGGAAACAATATCTCATTTCTTTTTCTTCCAGTGTTTAAGACCAGCAGAGCAAATAAATGTCCTCTGATGTTCAGTAGATAGAGCATCGGCCTGTGCATGGAAGGGTCTCAGGTTCAATCCCCATGTGTGTCTCTCACTCCCCCTCCCTCCCTTCCAATTTTTCTAATGGAAAAAAATATCCTTGGGTGAGGATAAACAAAAAGGATACCTCCCACTCCACCTTTTCTAATACTTATCATAGGCTTCCAAAACTGTCTTCTTTCGTGAGATATTTACTGGGCATGCATTCAGCCAAAGGGCAATGACAGGCACTTCGGAAAAGACAAAGAGGGATGTGTGTGATCCTGTCTCCCCGGTCCCCAATTCACCTGGAAGGCAGTCAACATATGTGAATGACAATGGTACAAACAGAAACAGTAAGAACCAGAAGAAGGGTGCATATAAATTATTATGGTACTTTCAGCTACAGAAAACTGGGATTGGCTTCCAGTTTGGGGTGGAAGGACGCGGAGGAGTGTTAGGGTAATGTAGGTTTATGTGCCACATGAAGAAAGACACAAGACAGGAAAAGCAAGGCATTCAGCTTGGCTGGAGTGTAGAGTATGTGAAGCAAGGATGGGAATGGATGTTCACTGAAGCTTACTATGTGCCAGGCACATGTGCTAGAAGGTTTTACATATTTAAGGTTCCAGGAGAGCTAAGGGAAATGAGTTTGGAAAAGTAGCCTGGAGTATGATCACAGAGAACCTTGCAAAGCAAAATGCTGGTACTGAAAAGCAAAATCGAATTTTACAAAGGAGTCCAGTTCAACCCAAAGTTCCTCCACCTCTTCCTAGGACCTCTGCACCATCCTTTCAAGCAGCTCTGCCACAGAGAGAGCAGGAGACTGTGAAATGACAGGAGGTACATCATTATTCTGGAATGGTGCTAGCAAAATATCACCTGGAGTCCTGCTGAGGCAACTGGCATGCTGGGGACCACTGATAAGGATAAACTTGCATTTTTTTAACTATAGACCACTCCACCCTTTCCCACCTAGTTAGTCTCCAGGACTTGGAAAGCTTTTAAACCTGCTCATTGTAAGCCACAAGGTGGAGATGTCTGGCAGGACAGAACTGAGAGGAAGTCGTTTAGTCAGCCTAAGGTTACCATTAACACTTTGAGCCACTGCCTTGAGCTAATTTTTATGTTTGTTTTTTAAGTTTGGTTGAAATGTCACAAATGGAAAAATTAAGTAAAGCGCCCTGTTAGCCACAAGACTGGACACACCTGGCTGCAAACCCAGCAAAAGAAACTTACTTCATTAGTAGGAGAGGCAGAAAGTGAAATTTACATCTGAAATCTGCCTGCACCAGGAGAAAGAGCTGAGGCCAAAGGCGCTGTCTGTTTTTACAGCTGTGTCAAGTCTTAGTTCTCTACTCTTACCAACACTCAGGAGTGAGGCAAGGACCCAAGGAAAAATGGTCTCCAACCTCTTCAGCTGCGACTCAGCTCACAAAGGTTTTTAAGAACCAGTTAATGAAATAAAACAAGACCAGATGAGGTGATATAATGAACTTTATTTCCACAGCTAATTTATATGTTTAAATCCTAAATAATGTTTTTTTAAAAAGTCAGAACACTCTAAATTACTGATGTGATTTTTGTAACCTCAAATTTAACACTCACTTTTTATACCAGCTTCAATGATGATAAATGAGTCTGCCTCATTTTTCACAATAGCTGAGCTCCTAAAAAGCTGGTAAAAAGCAAAAATTTATCAAGTATAATTTTCCCACCAAATAAGGCTGGAATTATAATTTCAAAGGAGTTCTTCATTAAAATTTCTGATTCGTCATTAATTTGCAAGTGGCTCTGTTGGTTCTTGATCTTAGCCAAAAGGCGAAGAAGCGATCCATTGTGCTTCCTGTACATGCAGATCTTCTAGATATGAGAATTTGAAAATACTCTCAATCCAGACTCTCAGTAGGCAACCATCATTTCCATAAGTAAGTCTCAAAGACTACAATTTTACATACATAGTAAGCACAGGAAACCATTAGGCAATAACATAGGAGTATGTGAAAATAATTATAATACATAAGAGTAAAATATGGGTAAAGATGGCCCACTTACCACCCAGGCAGCATGGAAAAATCTCCAAAACAAATTATTGAGTGAAAAAGAAAGTTGCATATAAGTACACAGAGGATGATGTCATACATAATAAAATAATATACACACAAAACCAATACTATGTACTATGAATTTTCTATAGATAAGATAGAAAAAAGTCTTTTTAAAAAAATGTATTTTTATTGATTTCAGAGAGGAAGGGAGAGGGAGAGAGAGATAGAAACATCAATGAGAGAGAATCATTGATCGGCTGTCTCCCACATGCCCCCAACTGGGGATCGAGTCCACAACCCAGGCATGTGCCCCTGACTGGAATCGAACCTGGGACCCTTCAGTCCACAGTCTGACACTATCCACTGAGCCAAACCAGCTAGGGCAGGAAAAAGCCTTAAAAAATAAATACCAAAGTAGAAACAGTGATTACTTCTTGAAAGGAGGTAACTGACCAGGATTGAGATTGATGATTAAAGGGATTTTAGGAGGAGAAACCAAGATGGCGGCATAGGTAAACACCTAAACTGCTGCCTCGCACAACAATTTCAAAACTACAACTACAAGACAGAACGGACACCATCCAGAACCACAGGAAAGCTGGCTGAGTGAAAATTCTACAACTAGAAGGAAAGAGAAAAGCTCACAGAGATTGGAGGTACGGCAAAGGGTCTTTGTGCGCGCAGAGAGGAAGGGCGGCTGAGAGCCTGGCTGACTTTCTCTGGCGGAAGGTGGAAGGAAGCCCCCTACCGCACTGAACCCCAGTTCTGACTGCACTGAACCCCAGTTCCGGGCGAGCCCCTGGGGACCCACGCTCTTACGGGGGGAGTCTGGACTCTTGGGCGGAGATTCGGGAGCCAGGGAAGGCGGAGGACGGAAAGCGCGCGCGCGCCAGTGCGCACCAAGGCTGCGGAGGTTGCCACAGGCTTTCCCTAGTGGAAGGGAGTCAGAGGCTCCTGAATGCACTGAGCCCCAGGTCTGACTGCAGTGAACCCCAGTTCCAGGCGAGCCTTTGGGGACCCACACTCTTGTGGGGGGAGTCTGGACTCTCGGGCGGAGACTCAGGAGCCGGGGAAGGCGGAGGACTAAAAGCGCGCAGGCTGCGGAGGTTGCCACAGGCTTTCCCTAGTGGAAGGGAGTCAGAGGCTCCTGAATGCACTGAGCCCCAGGTCTGACTGCAGTGAACCCCAGTTCCAGGCAAGCCCCTGGGGACCCACGCTCTTGTAGGGGGAGTCTGGACTCTCGGGCAGAGACTCAGGAGCCGGGAAGGCAGAGGTCTGAAGGCACGCACGTGCGCGCAAGGGCAAGGCTGACGGGAAGCCAAGACTGAGACTCCACCCCATCCAAGCTGAGCACAGAGGCTATTGCAATTTGGCAAGTCTAATCCTATAAGGCTGTCTCCAGCACCGAACTTCTCCCAGCATAGACACAGCTGATCCTTATAGCCAACTGGCCTGGAGGTCAATTCTTCCCAGTGATACCAACAACAATAAAGACTTAATTACAACAAGGCTGTACACACAGTCCACAAAGGGGTGCACCAAGACTGTCCACCTCAGGTTAACTGGGAAGGCAGACCCACTGGGCCATATTGGAAACCTAGCACACAAATCTACCTTACCAACTCAGGGAAGCAGTGAAAATGCGGCGTCAAAGAATCAGATCACAAACGAAAGAAATGGAGGAAAACAAACGACTGGATATAGAATTCAAAACCACGGTTATAAGGCTTTTTAAGAATATCCTAGAAAAGGCCGATAAATATAACGAGACCCTCGAAGATATGAAAAAGGACCAACTAGAAATTAAACATACACTGACTGAAATAAAAAATATTATACAGAGACCCAAAAACAGACAAGAGGAACACAAAAAGCAAGTCAAAGAATTGAAATACAAAGAAGCAAAAAACACTCAACCGAAAAAGCAAAAAAAAAATCCAAAAAGTTGAAGATAATGTAAGAAGACTCTGGGACAACTTCAAGCGTACCAACATCAGAATTATGGGGGTGCCAGAAGAAGAGAGAGAGCAAGATACTGAAAACCTTTTTGAAGAAATAATGACCGAAAACTTCCCCCACCTGGTGAAAGAAATAGACTTACAAGTCCAGGAAGCCCACAGAAGCCCAAACAAAAGGAATCCAAAGAGGACCACACCAAGACACATCATCATTAAAATGCCAAGAGCAAAAGACAACGAGAGAATTTCAAAAGCAGCAAGAGAAAAACAGTTAGTTACCTACAAGGGAGCACCTATACGACTGTCAGCTGATTTCTCAACAGAAACTATGCAGGCCAGACGGGAGTGGCAAGAAATTTTCAATGTGATGAATAGCAAGAACCTACAACCAAGATTACTCTACCCAGCAAAGCTATCATTCAGAATTGAAGGGCAGATAAAGAGTTTCACAGACAAGAAAAAGCTAAAGGAGTTCATCACCACCAAACCAGTATTATATGAAATGCTGAAAGGTATTCTTAAAGAAGAGGAAGAAGAAAAAAGTAAAGATAAAAATTATGAACAACAAATACATATCTATCAACAAGTGAACCTAAAAATCAAGTGAATTAAAAACCTGAGGGATAGAATAATCTGGTGAATATAATAGAATCAGGGGCATAGAAAGGGAGTGGACTGATAATTCTCAGGGGGAAAGGGGTATGGGGGGTTCATGAAGAGACTGGACAAAAATCATACACCTATGGATGAGGACAGTGGGGGGGAGGTAAGGGCAGAAGGTGGGGTGGGAAATGGGTGGAGGGGAGTTATGGGGGGGGGGGAAAGGAGAAATAATTGTAATAATCTGAATAAAGATTTATTTTTAAAAAAATAAAAAAAATAAAGGGATTTTAGTCTTAGTTAAAACATTTTGAATTTTGAAAACAATTGTAAAGTTAAACCATATCTAATAAATATTACATGAAAAGGCCAAGATGCAAAATAGTGTGTATAGTATAAGCCTCTTGTGTTATGTTAAAAGAATAAAAAACTAGAAAGATTCACATCAATTCTTTTTTTAAATTTGTGATTTTAGAGAAAGAGGAAAGAAGAACAGGGAGAGGGAGAGGAAAGGAGAAGGAGAGAGAGAGAGAAACATTGATGTGAGAGAGAAACATCAATCGGTTGCCTCTCATAGGCACCCCGACCATGGACCAAACCTGCAATCTGGGCATGTGCCCTGACTGGGAATCAAACCATCGGCCCCTTGGTAAACGGGATAATGTTCAATCAACAGAGCCATACCAGCCAGGGCAACACATCAATTCTTAACAATGATGACTTCTGGGAAGTTGGACTGGGGAAAAGACTCTTTATTTTTTACATTAATGCTTTTTACTGTTTGATTTTTATTCTATGTATGACTTTTGTAATACATCTATAAACTTTATCAACAGGGAGAGCTTTGCTCTATAATGAATAAAACCAAATTAATCCATTTCGTGACCCTGTCTGATGATTCTGCTTTAGACACCCCCAACCTGGGAGGTAACAAAATGGGAAAAAACAAGGAACTACATCTACTGTAAGATGGTCAGAGACACATAAAATACACAAAATACACAAAGAGAGTATTATTTGTTTAACCAACTATATTCTAATATTTTGTTTCATTTTTCTGTTGTCATTCTATTATACATACATACATACATACATACATATATGTTATATATTCTCTTTTCTCAGCTTAATTATTAAATGTACTAATGTACATTTTCAGTAGTACCTTGCCAAAGTATTCTAGGTTGTTGGTGATCATGCTGCTTATTTTTCCGTTCCTGAGCACAATGCAGGTCCATTGCCAGGGTCTTTTCATCCAAACTTAATTAGAGGAAGACTGGTTCAAACATTGAATCAGTGTCTAAAGTGAAACATGCTTCAACTGGATTATTATTTCATTTCCTCCATTCACCAAATCCATCTCTCCTATCACCATGATTTGGGTTTAATAATTCCACACAGAGGATGTCCTCACACTGACAAAACATGATAATGTTTGCAAACATATAAAGTATGTGTGGCATGTCTGTTTCCATTGAGGCAAAGCGACTCTAGCTGAATTACTACTTGGCATTAGTCAGCATTTCACAGAAATCTATAAGCAAAGACATTCTGTAAACACAAAATGGGTTAAAGACTTAACTGTAAGACTCAAAACCATAAAACTCTTAGAAAACTTAGGCAGTAAAATCTCTGACATTTCTCTTAGCAATATTTTTGCTAACCTATCTCCTCGGGCAGGAGAAACGAAAGAAAAATAAAACAAATGGAATTACATCAAACTAAAAATTTTTTGCACAGCAAAGGAAACCATCCACCAAACAAAAAGATAACCCACTGAATAGGAGAAGATATTCACCAATGATACATCCAATAAGAGGTTAATATCCAAAATTTAGAAACTCATACAACATCACCAAACCCCCCCACACCCCCCCGCTAAATAATCCAATTAAAAGAGTAGGCAGAGGACCTGACTAGACACTTCTCCAAAGAGGACATAACAGATGGCTAATAGATATGTGAAAAGATGTTCAACGTCACTAATCATGTTATTCTATGAACATGTATGACTTTTATAATACATCTATAAACTTAGTTTACTTCTCAATCTACAGGGAGAGCTCTGCTCTGTAATGAAAGAAACCACATTAACCCATACACATTAAAACCATAATGAGATAGTACCTCATACCTGTCAGAATGGCTATCATCAATAAAACAACAAACAACAACTGTTGGTGAGGATATGAAGAAAAGTGAAACCTCATGCACTGTTGGTGGGAATGCAGACTGGTGCAGCCACTATGGAAAACAGTATGGAGGTTCCTCAAAAAATTAAAAATGGAACTGATTTATGACCCAGTGAATCCACTTCTGGGTATATATCCGAAGAAACCCAAAACACTAATTCAAAAGAATATATGCATCCCTATGTTCATTGCAGCGTTATTTACAGTAGCCAAGATATGGAAGCAACCAAGGTGCCCAAAATAGACAAGTGGATAAAAAAGGTTTGGTAAACACATGCAAAGGGATATTAGGCAGAGATATAAAGAAAGAATGAAATTTTACCATTTGTGATGAGATGGATAGACCTAGAGGGATTATGCTAAGTGAAATAAGTCCGACAGAGAAAGGCAAATAGCATATGATTCCATTTATGTGTGGAATCTAAATAACAAAATAGAAACATACTTATAGATACAGAGAACAGACTGATGGTTGCCAGAGGGGAAGGGGGTTGAGGGAATGGATGAAAATGGTGATGGAATTAAGAAGTACAAATTGGTAGCAACAAAATAATCATGGGGATGTAGAGTACAGCATAGGAAATATAGTCAATAATATTGTAATAACTATGTATGGTGCCAGGTGGGTACTTGAAATATCAGGGAGACCACTTTGTAAAGTGTATGTTCGTCTACCACTATGTTGTACACTGGAAACTAATACAAAATAATATTGAATGTAAACCTGTAATTGAAAAATAAAATAGATAAAACTTCAACTCAATCCCTCATTGGAGTTCTTCAGGACCAGAATCTAAAGTACTCACTTACCCCCATGACTCTGCCACGCTGCTCAACATCCTCCCACATAAAATGAACTATGATACGACACATGTATTTCCCAGTCCGGCCTTCCTGTTTCATTCGGACTAGACACATCCTGGGTGGGAAGAAGAGATAAAGAGTCATGGGCTGTTTCCATTTTTCACATCACACATTTCCCCTGAAGGTCAGTTCATCTGAGTGATTTCAGCAGAGCACAGAATAAAAAAACTGTAAGTGATGGAGGCCACGGGAAAGTCAATGGGGGGAAAAGGAGACATATGTACTACTATTTGTAATACTTCAAACAATAAAATAAAAATTTAAAAATAATAATAAAAAACTTTTACTGAGGTATAATATAGATACCTTAAAGTACAAAATCTTAAGTATACAACTTAATGAATTTTTACATGTTATATACACCCATGTAAGCACCATCCAGATCAAGATATAGATTATTGCCGGGTTGACATGGCTCAATGGTGAGCGTTGACCTCTGAACCAGATCACGGTTCGATTCCCGGTCAGGGCACATGCCCAGGTTGCAGGCTTGATCCCCAGTATGGGACATGCAGGAGGCAGCTGATCAATAATTCTCTCTCATCATTGATGTTTCTCTCTTTCTCTCTAAATATATAGATTATTTAGAGCAACTCCGAAGGTCCCCCTCACACATGGAAGGAACCATTTTTAATTGTAGAAGATAAATAAGTCTGAATCCTTCATTACTGATGAAAACAGGAGTCCTTCAGAAGGCAAGTAATTTGCCCAGCCACAGACTAGTCTATAAAGGTGGGTAAAGTACTGTGCTGTCCAATATGGAAGCTACTAGCTAAATGTGGCTATTTAAACACTTTAAATGTGGCTAATTCAAATTGAGATGTGGTATAAGATTTCAAAGATTTAGTTCAAGAAAAAGAATATAAATATCTCAAAACTTTTTACACTGCCTACATGTTGAAATGTTACTTCAGATATATTGAGTTCAATAAAACCTACTATTAAAATTAAGTTCATTTTTTTCTTTTTACTTTTTTAAATGGAGCTACTTTTAAATTAAATATGTGGCTTGCATTTTATTTCTGTTGGACAGCATTTGTACAGAATATAAGTCACAGAAAATATTATTATTTCATCTACATATTTATAAAATTGTTTGCCCCATTAGAATGTAAACTCAATTGAAAGCAAAATTCAAGTCTGGTGGGGTTTTTTTTTATCATTGTATTTCCAGGGCTTAAGTATAGTAGGCATTCAATATATGTTTGCTGAATAAATAAACAGATAAATTCAGGGCCAAGTTTAGGGCTCTTTCCCCTATACAACATTGCCTTTCATCAACCAAGAGGGCTCTCCCTGCTTAAGACCTTACATAAGAATGTAAGAATTATATACAGGGTATATTTTAATTAATGAATACAACATTATATTCAATTATATATAAGAATATAAACAGGGCCTAGCCAGTTTGGCTCAGTAGATACAGAGTTGGCTTGCAGACTGAAGGGCAACCACCTTGATTGCAGGCTTGATTCCTGTGTGCAGGAGGCAACCAATCAATGTGTCTCTCCCACACTGGTTTCTCTCTCTCTCTCTCTCCCCTCCTTCTCTTCTTTCTCTTTCTCCTCCTCCTCCTCCCTTCCACTCTCTCTAAAAATCAATGGAAAAATATCCTCAGGTGAGGATTAACAAAACAAACAAAGAATAGAAACAGGGTTATCAACTTTCCAAGCTAGTTCCTCATTTCATTCTCATGACCATACTTATACTTATTTCTATTATCTCCCATTAGTTACTAAGCAGTTTCAACAGGACAACTTCCCTAAAAGATAATTCCTGCTATAAATATGGAATATTCAGTTTAAATTGACAAAACTACCTCCATAAACAATTAATCCTGCCCATTAAAATCTACTAGCAATAGCATAGTACAATGGAATGATCCCATCCTGTCTGCCTCAACATTTCTTTTAGTAACTAAGATGGAGAAGGGAAAACATACTTATCAAATTTGCAGATGACAAGAAGCTGGGCAGGAAGACAAATATGTTGGATGACCCAACCATGAACCAAAAATACTTCAACAAGCTGTTTCAACGAGCTGAACCTAACAGAATGAATTTGAACAAGAATAAATCTAAGGACCTGTATCTCGGCCTAAAAGAACAACTGTAGCCCTGGCCAGTGTTTCTCAGAGGTTAGAGCACTGGCCCACACACCAAAGGGTTGCAGATATGATTCCTGGTCAAGGGCACATGTCTGGGCTGCAGGTTCAATCCCTGGCCCTAGTTGGGGCACTTGCGGGAGGCTATCAAACAGTGTCTCTCTCACATCTATGTTTCTCTTTCCCTCTTTTCTTTCTTTCTTTCTTTCTTTCTCTCTCTCTCTCTCTCTCTCTCTCTCTCTCTCTCTCTCTCTCTCTCTTTCCCTCCCCTCTGATAGATCCTCCCTTCCCCCAACTGATGAACGGAGTATGATGTAACCTGCACCTGCGGCCTGGACATTCCTGAGCACCTAACCAGGCACCTTATATGGACTATACATTGAACCACCAATCAGCACCTACCAAATACCCTAAGCTCTTGATTCCTAAGTACCTAAGTGCCTAATATGAAACCACCAATCAGCGTGTGCCGAGTACCCTAAGCCCCATCCGTTCCCATTCCTCCCCTCAAAAGTCGTGTTCACCTCTGCACGTGGGCCTGTTCTCCCCTTGCGAGACAGCCCGGCAGGGTCCTTCTCCTCTAATAAAGCCTGTAGTCCTGGTTTTTCGGCCCCTCTCTCTCTCATTCTTTCATTTGGTGCCAAAACCCGGGAGAGGTGCACGGGAGCGTGGACAATCCTCGAACCTAGCCCCGAGCTTCTGACTCCTGCTCTGGCTCTGCTCAGTGGCATGGTTCTGAATTGACTAGCCCGCTCTGGACACCTCTCGAACCCTGCCATACCAAGACACGTGGGGATCTCATCACTTTCTTACCGGTAGACTTCAGGGACTTTCCCGACCTCCCCCCCCCCCCCCCCGCCATCGTTCCCTTGACCTGGAAGGGCCTCAGAGTTTTCCCATCTACTCGGCTACACGTTCTACGTTCTACGAAAGCCCAGGTGCCTGGCCGGGAAACTCTGCTCTACTCCATGGGGTGACGACCTTAGAACCTTCTCTCATCTCTCTCTCTCTCTCTACAGGTTGGCTGAGGAAAAAGGAGGACGCTCCTTTTTTCCTCCCCAACTTCCTGGTGGCCCTTCCCTCTGGTCATGGGAACCTCTCAGTCCAAACCCCCTCTGCACACCCTTAGGTGTCTCCTCGCCAATCTCTCGACCCTTGGTCTTTCTGGCTACATCAAACCAAAGAAGCTCATTTTCTTCTGTAACACTACCTGGCCACAATATAAACTCGATAATGGCTCTCTGTGGCCCGAAAACGGCACTTTTGATTCCAATATCCTCTGAGATCTAGATATTTTTTGCCACCAGAAAGGGAAAGCTTTCGAGATTCCCTATGTACAGGCTTTCTTTTTCCTCCGCTCTCGCCCCTTGCTTTGCTCCTCATGTTCCACCCAGCAGATCCTCCTCACGAAGTCCTCTTTGCCCTCTCAAACCGGTCCTCAGCCCCTTTCTCTGTCTTCTGACTCTTTCGACCCAGCCGATCATTCATCTCCACCTTGCTCGCTCCCACCGCCCCTTACAACCCTGCCACAGAATCCGCACCCCATGCTCTACCTCTGAGAACTCTAACCGCCCGCCTTCCCCTGTGCACTCTCCACCGAATCTCTGGCCCCATGACCACCAGCAACCTAATTCACAGGTGGCTGGCCATTCCCTTCTCACTTTCTGATCTTCCTGAGAGCCCAAATCCTGAGAACGTGAGCTCCAAAACAGCCTTTCCCATCTAACACTCATTCTCAGGCCACCTAAAGACTGCCTTCCACAACAGCTTCTTCTATTCCCATATCCATTCTACCCCTGAGGGAGACAGCAGGAACTGAGGGCATTAGTCTGAGTCCACGTCCAATTCTCTATGTCCAGCCTCACAGATTGAGAGGCATCTCAGATTTCTTTTTCCACTGACCTGACCACCTTTACGCCCCCGACATATGTCGCAAACTTCAAAAAATAGATACAGGTCCACAAACCCCTCAAAAAGACCTTGTTAACCTGACTTTTAAGGTCTTTAATAATAGAGACAAGGAGACCCAAATCCAAAATCAAAGGCGAGATCAGGCCAAGGCTGAGGCCCAGTAGGAGGCCTTCCAGCTCCTAGCCACCGCTCTCATGAACCCCAAACGAAGTGCCAGTCCTTCAACTTCGGGTAAGTCAGGGGCTAAGCCTCCTCCGGGCCCATGCTTCAAATGCAGCAAGGAAGGACACTGGGCCAAGTCCTGCTCAAACCCGAGACCCCCACCTGGGCCCTGCCCAAGGTGCGGAAGGGAAGACCACTGGAAATCAGACTGTAGTCTGGCCCCTCCGGTTCAGGCCTCAGCCTGTCCAGCACGGCCACCCTCTGGATCCAATTTGGAGCTCTCAGACCTCCTGGGACTGGCCACCGAAGAAGCTGCCCAGGCCCTGACAGGGCCCCATAGACTTACATCACCAGGAGAGAGTCTCAGGCCCACAGACTTACATCACCAGGAGAGAGTCTCGGGTAACGACTGTGGTGGCAGGTAAGCAGATCTCCTTTTTAATTGACATTAGGACCACTTATTCTGCCCTCTCTGAATTCGCTGGGACCCGTGTCCACTCCTCAGTTTCTATTATGGGGGTTGACGTATTAGTCTCACAGCCATTAGCACCCTCACGTCTACACTGCATCTTATTAAATTCCTCCATTCACTCTTTTCTCATTCTACCTCGGTGCCCGGCCAGGTCTACCATGCATCCCCACATAAAACCCAGTTGTCCCAAACCACGGTCACCTACCTCAGTTTCACTCTCTCACCCCACAAGGCCAAGCCATTCCTTGGACTATAAACACCTTATCTCCTTATCTCCTCTATGATCATTATCTCTAGGAAAAATGCGGTGGTTTAAAATTCAAGTGGCTAGAGGCCTGGGAATAGGCTGTGGGGCCTGCTCTCTCCTCCCCCTGCCTTTTATACTTAATGAAAGGTCTGAGGCATGGTTATGCATTTTTGAAGGACATAGAAGGAAGGTTTGAAGGCTAATTTGAAAGTGTGAAATTTGTGAATGTTGTGTATGTGATGAGAAGGAAAAGAGAAATGTTGAAAGAAAGAAGTTCTAAATTAACTATTTACAAGAATTGTACAAGGGCCATTTTACTCTGAGCAAGAAAGTGAGGCTTCAGTCTCCAAGCCTGTCAGGACAAGTTTGCTGGATACTTCTTAAGCTAAACCAGAATATTCACAGTGTCTAACTGCTTAGCCAACCATCCAGGTCCCTGGCTTCCACTACTCCTTTCCTTCCCTTTCCCTCCCACTTTCACTGCAATACAATCTCAACCACTCATCTGTCACCCCTTATTTGTAGTGCCATGGCGACTACCCTCTCAGCTTGGAGTACAGAACTGGGAAAAGGAATCTCATACCCTTTAGTCCACCTCTTCTCCTTACACCTTTCAGCTTGTCTCCATGATCAGGGATTTTTCTTCCTCTGTGGGGAAAACACATACATCTGCCTCCCAACCAGCTAGACAGGAACCTGTACTCTCATTTATCTCTCACCCAATGTAGATGCAGCCCCAATAATCAGTCTTTACCTGTCCCCGTAACCCAGCATATCTGACACAAAAGAGGAGTCCAGATAATCCCTCTCCTCATAACCCTCGGCATCACAGCAGGGGTTGGAACTGCCACAGGGGGCCTAGCCTCTGCTCTACCTATTTTGAAACCCTGTCTCAGGACCTACAAGAAACATGTGGATGCTCAGCAAGGGGCAAAACTGGGAAAACAAGAACCTTACTCCCAGGGTAACCTCTCCTCCCCTTTCATATCACTAGTGGGGCAACTGAGACCCCTACTCTTTCCCCCCCTAAAAATAACATCTAGGTCTCAGTTGTATTTCAGCTCCAGGCCCAGAAAAGCAGCAAAACCATACAAGTGACGCTGTGGCAGCCTCAGGACCAGCTTTTACCTCTCAAGTCACTCAACAGGATTGCTCTCGAGACTTCACCAACCAGTCTCTTGGGGAAATCATGCTGCCGCACCCCTCGTCTTTAGCAGCAGTAGCCCTACAGAACCGGCACGCTTTAGATCTCTTGACAGAAGAAAAAGGGGTACCTGTGTCTTTCTTGGAGAAGAATGCTGCTACTTTGAAAATGAATCAGGAATTGTCAAAGATCACATTAAATCCCTCCAGGGCAGGATTGACCAAAGACGACGTAACCAACTAGAAGGGGGATATGCCATTCTGGCTCACTTACTCCATGGCTCCTCCCACTATTAGGCCCACTGGTATTTATTCTTTTAATTTTGCTCTTTGGCCCTTGTCTCATGTGCTATTTCACTAGTTTCTTGCAGAACAGAATGCAGGTGTTCACCAACCAGAAGGTGGGAGAGATCTATCTGGCCTTAAATTCAGAACCTAGCACCAGAATCCTTGAGACCCTAGGTAGACGCCCCTGACGACGCCCCCTCTCAGCAGGAAGTAGCTATGGAAGATGGACCTTCACCACCTGACCTTGCCCGGACTCTCAATTTTTTTAATATTACCAAAAGCCTGGAATGATAGATCCTCCCTTCCCCCAACTGATGGACGGAGTATGACGTAACCTGCACCTGCAGCCTGGACATTCCTGAGCACCTAACCAGGCACCTTATATGGACTATACATTGAACCACCAATCAGCACCTACCCAACACCCTAAGCTCTTGATTCCTAAGTACCTAAGTGGCTAATCATGTGCCTTATATGAAACCACCAACCAGCATGTGCTGAGTACCCTAAGCCCCATCCCTTCCCATTCCTCCCCTCAAAAGTCATGTTCACCTCTGCACGTGGGCCTGTTCTCCCCTTGCGAGACAGCCCGGCAGGGTCCTTCTCCTCTAATAAAGCCTGTAGTCCTGGTTTTTCGGCCTCTCTCTCTCTCTCTCTCTCTCTCTCTCTCTCTCTCTCTCTCTCTCATTCTTTCACCCTCCCCTTCCCTTCCTTCCTTCCTTTTTTTCTCTCCCCTCCCCCCCGTTCCCACTCTCTCTAAAAATCAATGGAAAAAATATTCTCAAGTGAGGATTAACAAAAACAACAACAGCAAACAACTGTAAAGGTACAGAATAGGCGAGTCATGCCTACCTATGTGTGAAAAAGTCTTATATGCTTAAGTAACAGTATATCTTTTAAGGGAATCAAGAGGAAGAGGAAGTTGCTCCCCAAATTAATGCGATTTTAGGTGCAGTAATGGAAATATAGGATCTTCAATGCATAAAGTAAGATTTCCTATTCAGCACAGATCAGATTCTAATAGAAATACTGTCCATAGTTTTGAACATTACATATATATATATATTTAATATATTTTTATTGATTTCAGAGAGGCAGGGAGAGGGAGCGAGAGATAGAAACATCAATGATGAGAGAGAATCATTGATCGGCTGCCTCCTGCATGCCCCCTACTGGGGATCGAGCCCGAAACCCAGGCATGTGCCCCTGACGGGAATCAAACCTGGGATCCTTCAGTCCACAGGCCGACGCTCTATCCACTGAGCCAAACCAGCTAGGGCTGAACATTATATTTTTTAAGAGACAAAAGGAAGAGATGAAAGACCAGAAGATATTTAACCGGGAAAAACAGGAGAGTTGTCTTGAATATTGCAGAACAGTAATTAGACTGCCCAAGAGTTAGAATCAGAACCAATGGGAGGGCCACAGAAAGAGAAATAATTACTCAGCATTGAATATTGAAAGCAAAACTTTCTAACAGGGCAATTTCTGAATATTCAAATGATTGAATGAATAACCTCAAAAAATAGAGAACTGCTGATTTTTGAAGGGTGAATACATATTTTGTGGGAACTCAGCCATGTGACTACCTGATCTTTAATGTCCCTTCCAACCTTGGGAATTGCTGATGCTATGGTTCTAAAGTTGCACCTCTGAACCCAGTTTGTGCCTAAGAAATAACACTGTGACAATAAAAACAGGTCACGGAAAAATATTTGGCCACTTTATATGATATAGGGCATATTCCAAGGCAGAAACAAACTGGGGAAAGTTCAGTCCTTTTCGTAAGATTTTTTCTTAAAGCTAATCAAATCACTCATGTCAGCCTCTCACCTGAAAAGAGCTGTGTGTTTTGATGCTTGAGTGTCGTCAGAGGCCAATTCATCAACAGCAATAGTGAGGTAATGGAATTCTTCATTTATTTGAAAATTCTGTAGTTTGTTAATACACCTGCCCTCTGAGGTTTAAAAGGCACAGATTTTCTCAGACCATAAACTTACTAACTATATTAACATGGGGTGAAATGTTTTTTTTGTTTCAGAGTTGTTTGTTACAGATAATAGGTAGGCTCAAATGGTTACCTGGGTAGGAAAGATCAAGCAAATTGAAGACACTTTCAAGATTGCCCACGGACAATTCACTCAATGAAAATAAATTGAGTTCCTACTGTGTGAGGGAATTATGGGGATTATCAGAGTGATGGCTAAAAAAAGCCCAGCCTCCAGAGAGCAGTTAGTCTCCCCGAGGAAACAAAATCCACCATATATACAAATAGTCCTAAAAGAGAATGTTATAAGTATCCCGAGAAAAGTACAAAGTGCAATGGAGTTTGAGAAGATTACTTTTGGCTGAGTGGGATCAGAGAAAGCTTCATGGAATATTGAACATTATACCTGGGACTTGGAAAGATGAGCTAAAGTTGGATAGGTAGAGACAAAAAATAAATTAAGAGAATTTCCAGCAGATGGAACATTATGAGCAGAGCAATGGAAGAGTTCAACACATGTAAAGGAACAATGCTTTTGTGGTAGAGCAGGTAAAGGAAACAGAAAAATGTGCCAGCAAGGTCATAAAAGGCTTTGAAATGCCATGCTAAAAAAGTCTGGACTTTACTCAGTAGACAATGGAGAGCCAGGAAGAAGGAGTATAACATTAGCACCTTGGCACTGATTGCAGATGAGTCTCTGAGAAGTTAACCCTTTCTTCCCAGGTTCAACCCTGTAATCAAACATTAATATCACCAGGGCTGGAAAAATGACAAATTTATGCTTACTTGAACAGAACTATGGTATTCATAATAGTCTGATCCAGAAATATAAGCCAACATGTGTATCTGCCTTTTAAGAGCTACACAACCAGCAAAATTTGTTATAACCTGTACCTATTTTTGCTGATACTAACAGTTTAGAAACACACAGTATGAATTCAAGCCTGCTAAATGAAAGGAGAGCAAATTCAAATTATTCCATAAACATTGTACCTGATTAGTTCAACAGACACTTAATTGATGTAAAACACTTTCAAATATAAAGCTCTATGGCAAATTTCATCACACGTAACTGAAGTTATAAAATCAAAACAAAGAATCAGTCTTCTCATCAACAGGAAGTCTACTGAAGATTCCCATCAGTTCAACGGGGAAAATAAGATTCTTATAATCCACAGGGCTGTCCATATTCAGCTAATTAAAAGCTAAACTAATTTTTTCCCTGAGTTTGTGAATCAAATTCTCTAGGTAGTTAAGGACAGAATGTAGTCCTGTTGTGAAGAACTTCTATGTTTTCCTCTTCAAGGAAAAAGCACAGCACAAGGCAGGGCCCACAAATTAGACAGTCAGATGCCTGGAATGTCCAGACCAAACAGCCAAAGGTCACCTGACCTTACAGCTTACACATTCAGACTATTCCTTTTTTCCTTTATTAACTGCTTTGAATAGGTAATACTTGCTCGTGGTAACAGAAACTAAGTCTCCTTCCTGCCTACATCCCCCAGCCACCCTCCCTATTCCTCTCCCTAAGGCAACCATAGTCAGCAGTTTCTTAGGAATCCTTCCACATATAACCCACCAACTTATATGAACATGTATTCTTTTTATATAAATGGTAGCCTCCTTTTTCCCCATTTCTCATAGTGATAGCCATTCTACACACATTGTTCTTATGTTGAGAAAATACTTAATCTGCTACAAAAAGGTGTAGGTGAAGAAATCTCAACTCTAACTCTGTTTCAACCACAAATACCACAGTCACCCGAGTGAAACTGTTTTTTAGATCCCAGAGATAATAGATTTCCACTAATTGACTTAGCAATTGTTAGGGTAACATCTGAACTAGGCTGAATTCAACTTATCTGGCAATTTTCCCTATTCTAAAAATGACTAAGAAATAGGAAGAAAAAAAATCCTTAATAGCAAAAATAAACAAGTGCTATAATTAACAGCTAACACAACTATGCGCCAGGCACTGTGCTGTGATAGAGAAGCATTATTTCATTTAATCCTTATAACAACTCTACTAGACTGGTATTCTTCCTGTCTCCATCTTACAGGTGAGGAAACTGAGTCTTAGAAAAGTAACTTGCCCAGAGTTACAAGCCTAGTAAGTATCAAAGGAGATCTAAATCCTGATCATCTGATCCCAGAGTCTTACTGTTTTTCTGCCTCCTTTAATAACTAGAAGAAACACTCCAGATTCCATTTACTCTATTTTTCTTTTAATCCTCTCAAGGGCAGTGATTTAAGTTTAAAAACTAGCATCACATTAGAAATAGCATATCGGAAGGGGAAAAAAGACTGGCTAACTTGAGACAAGCATAATTACAACAACAAAAAGTAACTCCTGGCAGCCTAACAGGAAAAAAAGAAACTAAAAATTTATTTAAAACAGACCCCCAAAAATAGTACAACTCAGGTTGTACTGTTAATACAGGGAAGGTAAACCTACCCAGTGCAACTCAAAGAAGACAGCCTGCCAAAAATCAGTAAAAGTTATCAGGACTCATCCAGAAAATGTTAAAGTATGTTAAAAAGTGAAGAGAAAATGAGTGAAACAAATTCAAAATGGTAAACAAAAATAAAAAAGGATTTGATGATCACTCCTGGTATCCACTGCAAAACAAAACTTGTCACAGGCTATGACTAAACAACAATAATGTTTGATTCATTAAGTAAACGACTTTACAACAACTGAGACTACTAGGTTTAAAGAAAAGAACAGAACAGCTCTACTCCAATTCACATCATGGATACATTTCTCATAATAAATGCTTAATTAAATATTGAGACGTTGAAAAAAAAAAAATGGCGGTGGAATAGACAGACGTGTCCCAAGCCTTGTCCCGGAGCAGATAGAAAGAACAGCTGAGGATTGCACGGGGAGTGTCTGTTGGAGAGTTAAGGGACAGCTATATTCCAGGAGAAGGTGGGGGACTGCTGGACAGGGCTCCCCTGACCGGGCAGCCCCCACTGCTGCTGGGTTATCGGAAGCCTGAAAATCTGCAACTAAGGCACCCACCAAACAGCTGCGAACCCCAGAGCACCGGTCTCCAATTGGCGCAAACTCGCGGATTCAGAGGAGCTCTACACTCCACCACGGAAAGGTTAGATTTCGCCTGGGATAAGGTGAGGTCTCTGGTCCGGCAGGACAGAGAAACGCGTGCACTGCGGGAGCTGGAGGACCTGGGGAAGTCTGCACCTAGAAAAATCCGTGGCTTTTGGGGCTGGCGTGATCCGTGAATGTGGAAGGGGGTCCTCAGAGCTGCTAACAGAGGGGATCTCTAAAAAGCAACCCATTTTGATCTGACGCAGAAGGACAGCCTAAAAATTTTAAAAGTGTGCCGGCTGCTTGGACACAGGGTGTGGGGGGGGCAGAGGAAGGACTGTGCAGACTTGCGGGCAGCCCCGGAGTTCGCACACTTGCGCTTTCTCCTCTTTAAATCCTTACTTCTGATTGCTGAGCCCAGTGCATGGGATCACCCAGTTGGGGACACCCTAGGAGACTGCAGGGGAAAGTTGTTTTTCTGGAACCTGGGGATTGGAGCAGGAAGTGACCGTCGGAGAACCAGCTCTGGGGCAGCCCACTCCCACAAACCGGTATTGAGTGCCACAGGGAAAGCAGGATCTAAGCACTGGCTAGAGAGGACCTATAGACCCGCAGGTCAATCCAGAAACACTGCCACCCGGGGACTGAATCACAAATTGACTCTTGTGTAATCACAAATAAAGGATTACAAAAAGTAAGACACACTGCCTGCTTAAAAATCAGGACTGGCTTACAACACTGAGGAGCAGTGGAACGCAGGGAACTGCAATACTGTCCTGACTGGGAAACAGGCGTGTCAAACAGAACAATAGAGGAAGTGAATGACCTTCACTACTGCACATTTTATTTTTATTTTTATTTTTCATCTTTTACTTAAGGAACTAATTTTTTTCTTTTTTCCTCACTTGATTTTACCTTTTTAATTATTACTTTTTTTTCCAATCAGTATTATTACTACTACTATTTTACCTTTTTTAAAAAAAGTGTCATTTTATTTTCTCTTTATTTGACTTTGAGATTAGTGTTCTACATTCTATTTTCATCTTTCCTTTAGCATCATTCTACTCTATCTCAACTCTACCTTTAAACCATCACTCTCTTCCTAACTTTTCCCCTTTTGTTGTCCTGTTTCTCTTACCCTTCTCTGCTTTAGATTTTCCCCATTCTTTCTTTTCACCCCCTGTTAAAATTTCACCCTACTTATATATCTAATTTCCAATCCCCTGCTCCGAGTTCATACACACCTCTCTCTTCTGTCTTCCCTATCCAAAAAATTGTTTTTCTCTCTGTTCTTTTGTTGTTGCTTGCTTGAATGTTGATTATATTGATTTTTTATGCTTGTTTATGAGATTGTTTTGCTTATTCTATTTTTTTTTGTTTTTTTTGTTTTTGTTTGTTTTTCGCTTCTTTTTTCCCTCGCCTTGCTTGATATTAGTTGTTGTTTGTAGTTTGTAGTTTGTATTCATCTCCAGGTACTTGTTGCTGGCATTTGCTGGGATTAGTGGCTGTTCTATTGGAGTTTTCTCCCCATATATATAGTTTGTTCCCCTTTTCTGTCTTATTCTCTTTCTTTTCTCTCTTACTTTTTTTTCCTTTTCCCAATTTCATTTTAGCACTCCTTTCTTTTTTGTTTCTTTCTTTTAATTATTATTATTTTTTCTCTTCTTCTTTCTCTCCTATCACCTAATTTGCCTTTCTCTGGTGGTCACCTTTATTTGGGGTTATTAATATCGTGAATACATTTCTGTTCAGTGCCTTGTGTGTTGTACCTGGTTGTGTTGTATTTTTTGCCTTTAAATCAACACTGGAGAAAGAGAACTACATAACCAGACACCCGGAGAAGAGAGACCATGGGGAGACAAAGAAACAGCCCGCATATGAAAGAAAAGCAGGCATCACCAGAAAAGGAAGTAAACGAAATGGAGGCAAGCAACCTGTAAGAGAAAGAATTCAGAGAAATGGTTATAAGGTGGCTGAAAAGAATGGAAGACAAATTCGACAATATGAGTAAGAACCAAGAGGAAATGAAGAAGAACCAAGAAGAAATGAAAAATGACATCGCTGCTGTAAAGAACTCAACAGAAAGCATCAAGAGTAGACTAGAAGAAGCAGAGGACCACATCAGTGAGCTAGAAGACAAGGTAGGAAAAAATACCCAAGGAGAGCAGCTTCTAGAATATAAATTAAAAAGCAGGAGGAGAGCCTAAGGGAACTTTGGGACAACACGAAACAAAACAACATCCACATAACAGAGGTTCCAGAAGGAGAGGAAACTGAGCAAGGAATAGAAAACCTGTTTGAAGAAATAATGACAGAAAACTTCCCTGATATAGGGAAGAAAAAACCCACACAAATCCAAGAAGCTCACAGAGTCCCAAGCAAAATGAACCCCAAAAGACCGACGCCAAGGCACATTATAATTAAATTGGCAAACACCAATGACAAAGTAAGAATCTTAAAAGCAGCCAGAGAGAGACAGAAAGTTACCTACAAAGGAACCCCCATCAGACTAGCAACTGATTTCTCAACAGAAACTCATCAGGCCAGAAGGGAATGGAATGAAATATACAAAGTCTTGCAAACGAAGGGTCTGAATCCAAGAATACTGTACCCAGCAAGGCTATCAATCAAAATTGAACGTGAAATCAGGAGCTTCACAGACAAAAAAGGACTAAGGGAATTTATTACCACCAAACCGGCAGTGCAAGAAATGCTAAAGGGTCTGCTGTAAAACAAAAAAAGAAAGAGGAAGCGAAGAAGGAACACAGGGTAAAGAATAAAAATGGCGACAAATAAGTACTTATCAATAATAACTTTAAATGTAAATGGATTAAATGCCCCAATCAAAAGACATAGGGTAACGGATTGGATAAGAAAACACAACCCATATATCTGTGTCTACAAGAAACCCACCTCAGAAAAAAAGACACACACAGACTGAGGGTGAAGGGATGGAAAAAGGTTTTTCAGGCGAATGGAAACGAAAAAAAAGCTGGGGTAGTAATACTTATATCTGACAAATTAGATCTCAAAATGAAGGACATACAAGAGATAAGGAAGGCCACTTCATAATACTAATGGGAGCAATCCAACAAGAAGAAATAACTCTGGTAAACATATACGCACCCAATATAGGAGCACCCAAATACATAAAAAATACTCCTGGAGGATATCAAAAGAGAGATTGACAGCAATACAATCATAGTAGGAGACTTTAATACCCCACTATCACCATTGGACAAATCCTCTAAACAAAAAATCAGCAAAGAAACATCAATCCTAAATGACTCACACTAGACCAGATGGAATTAATTGACATCTTCAGAACATTTCACCCCAAAGCCACAGAATATACATTCTTCTCAAGTGCACATGGGTCATTTTCAAAGATAGACCATATGTTGGGTCATAGGCAAAGTTTCTTCAAATTCAAGAATATAGAAATCATATCAAGCATCTTCTCAGATCACGGTGGCGTAAAACTGGAAATCAACTACAATAAAAACAATCCAAAATAATCAAACACATGGAGACTGAACAGCATGCTATTAAACAATGACTAGGTTACCAGAGAGATCAAGGAAGAAATAAAAAACATCATGGCAACAAATGACAATGAAAACACTACAATCCAAAATCTATGGGACACAGTGAAAGCAGTCTTGAGAGGAAAGTTCATAGCTCTACAAGCCTACTGCAAAAAAACAAGAAACAATGGTAATAAATTACCTAACTATACAACTCAAAGAGTTAGAAAGAGAGCAACAAGAAAAGCCCAGTGTAAGCAGAAGGAAGGAAATAATAAAGATCAGAGTGGAGATAAATGACATTGAGACCAAAAAAACAATACAAAAGAACAACAAAAACCAAGAGCTGTTTCTTTGAAAGGATAAACAAGACTGATGAACCTCTAGCCAGGCTCACCAAGAAGCAAAGAGAGAGGACCCAAATAAACAAAATCAGAAATGAAAGAGGAGAAATAACAACAAACCCCGCCGAAATACAAAGGATTGTTAAAAAATACTATGAACAACTCTATTCCAACAAACTGGACAACCAGGAGGAAATGGACATATTCCTAGATAAATTTAACCTTCCAAAACTCAATCAGGAAGAATCTAAACATCTCAACAGGCCAATAACTATGGAAGAAATTGAAGCAGTCATCAAAAAGCTTCCAGCAGCCCTAACTGGTTTGGCTCAGTGGATAGAGTGTCGGCCTGTGGACTGAAAAGTCCCAGGTTCGATTCCGGTCAAGGGCATATACCTTGGTTGTGGACACATCCCCAGTAGGAAATGTGCTGGAGGCAGCTGATCGATGTTTCTCTCTCATCGATGTTTCTAACTCTCTATCCCTATCCCTTCCTCTCTGTAAAAAATCAATAAAATATATATTTAAAAAAAAAAAAAAAAAGCTTCCAGCAAACAAAAGCCTGGGACCAGACAGCTTCACAGGGGAGTTTTACCAAACATTCAAGTAAGAACTAAAACCTATCCTCCTCAGACTATTCTAAAAAATTCAAGAGGAAGGAACACTTCCAACTCATTCTATGAAGCCAGCATCACCCTAATACCAAAACCAGATAAAGACAACACACTGAAAGAGAATTACAGGCCAATATCCCTCATGAACATAGATGCCAAAATCCTCAACAAAAATCTAGCAAATCAGATCCAGCAATACATCAGAAAGATCATACACCATGACCAAGTAGGATTTATCCCAGGAATGCAAGGATGGTACAATATCCACAAATCAATAAACATGATACATCACATAAACAAATTGAGACATAAAAATCACATAGTCACATCAATTGATGCAGAAAAAGCATTTGACAAAATCCAACACTCTTTCTTGATAAAATCTCTCAACAAGGTGGGAATAGAAGGATCATACCTCAACATAATAAAAGCCATATATGACAAACCCACAGCTAACATCATTCTCAATGGGCAAAAACTAAAACCATTTCCCCTAAGAACAGGAATAAGACAGGGATGCCCACTCTCACCACTCCTGTTCGACATAGTACTGGAAGTATTAGCCATTGCAATTAGACAAGAAGAAGAAATAAAAGGCATCCAAATTGGAAAAGAAGAAGTAAAGCTGTCCTTATTTGCAGATGACATAATATTTTACATAGAAAACCCCAAAGACTACATCAAAAAACTACTAGACTTAATAAATGAATTTGGCAATGTAGCAGGATACAAAATTAACGCCAAGAAATCTATGGCATTTCTATATACCAATAGTGAACTTACAGAAAGAGAGACTAAAAAAGCAATCCCAGCCAAAACCGGTTTGGCTCAGTGGATAGAGCGTCGGCCTGCGGACTCAAGGGTCCCAGGTTCGATTCCGGTCGGGGGCCTGTACCCTGGTTGCGGGCACATCCCCAACGGGGGGCGTGCAAGAGGCAGCTGATCGATGTTTCTCTCATCGATGTTTCTAACTCTCTATCCCTCTTCCTTCCTCTCTGTAAAAAATCAATAAAATATATTTAAAAAAAAAAAAACATTTAAAAGCAATCCCATTTACCAACGCACCAAAAAAATTAAGATACCTAGGAATAAACTTAACTAAGGAGGTAAAAGACCTATACGTGGAAAACTACATGACACTGAAAAAGGAGATAGAGGAAGACTTAAACAGATGGAAGAACATACCATGTTCATGGATTGGGAAAATCAACATCATTAAAATGTCTATACTACCCAAAGCAATCTATAGATTCAATGCACTCCCCATTAAAATACCAGTGGCATATTTCACAGACCTAGAACGAACTTTCCAAAAATTCATCTGGAATTAAAAAAGACCCTGAATAGCCACAGCAATCCTGAGAAAGAAGAACAAAGTTGAAGGGATCACAATACCAGATTTCAAGCTGTATTACAAAGCTACTGTTCTCAAAACTGCTTGGTACTGGCACAAGAACAGGCATATAGACCAATGGAATAGAATAGAGAACCCAGATATCGACCCAAACCACTATGCTCAATTAATATTTGACAAAGGAGGCATGAACATACAATGGAGTCAAGACAGTCTCTTCAATAAATGGTGTTGGGAAAATTGTACAGATACATGCAAAAAAATGAAACTAGACCACAAACTTACACCATACACAAAAATAAACTCAAAATGGATAAAGGACTTAAACATAAGACGGGAAACCATTAAAATACTAGAGGAATTCACAGGCATTGAAATCTCAGACATATGCCGAAGCAATTTCTTCACTGATACAGCTCCTAGGGCAATGGAAACTAAAGAGAAAATAAACAAATGGGACTACATCAAAATAAAAAGCTTTTGCACAGCAAAGGAGACCATCAATAAAACAACAAGAAAGCCCACTGCATGGGAGAACATATTTGCCAATGATACCAACGATAAGGGTTTAATCTCCAACATTTACAGGGAACTCATGCAGCTTAACAAAAGGAAGATAAACAACCCAATCAAAAAATGGGCAACTGATCTAAATAGACGCTTTTCGAAAGAAGACAGAAGGAAGGCCAAGAGACATATGAAAACCTGCTCAAAGTCACTAATCATCAGAGAGATGCAAATCAAAACAACAATGCAGTACCATCTCACACCTGTCAGAATGGCTATTATCAACAAATCAACAAATGACAAGTGCTGGCGAGGACGCAGAGAAAAAGGAACCCTCGTGCACTGCTGATGGGAATGCAGACTGGTGCAACCACTGTGGAGAACAGTATGGAGTTTCCCCAAAAAACTAAAAATGGAACTCCCATTTGACCCAGTGATCCCACTTCCAGGAATATATCCCAAGAAACTAGAAACACGAATGAGAAAGGATATATGCACCCCTATGTTCATAGCGGTACAATTCACCATAGCTAAGATTTGGAAACAGCCTAAGTGCCCATCAGCAGATGAGTGGATTAAAAAACTGTGGTACATCTACACAATGGAATACTACGCTGCGGTAAAAAAGAAGGAGTTCTTACCATTTGCAACAACATGGATGGAGATAGAGAGCATTATGCTAAGTGAAATAAGCCAGGCAGAGAAAGATAAATATCACATGATCTCACTCATTTGTGGAATATAATGAACAACATAAACTGATGAACAAAAATAGATCCAGAGATAGAGAAACATCAATCAGAACGTCAAACCTCAGAGAAGGTAGGGGAGGGCGGGGGTAAAGGGGGAGAGATCAACTAATGGACTTATATGCATGCATATAAGCCTAATCAATGGACACAGACAACAGGGGGGTGGGGGCATAAATGGGAGGTGGGAGGAATAGGGGAATAAGGACACATATGTAATACCTTAATCAATAAAGAAATTTTAAAAAAATGTTGAGACGTCAAATTACATTTTGCTACTGATTCAATTTCATAATTTCAGAGCTGTTCTGGGAGGAAGAGAAAAGGATGAAGGGAGAACTTTCATGTTAAAATATAATAAAAATTGCCCTTAAGAATGCTAAATAAACTTTAAAAAGAGACAATTGTCTGCTCAGTTTTGCTGTGAACCTAAAATTGCTCTAAAAATATAGTCTATTTATAAAAATATTTTTAAAAAGAGACAATCTAGATTAGGACAACAAAAATATTTTTAAAATATATTTTATTGATTTCAGAGTGCAAGGGAGAGGGAGAGAGAGATAGAAACATCAATGATGACAGAGAAAATCATTGATTGGCTGCCTCCTGCATGCCCCACACTGGGGATCGAGCACACAACCCAGGCATGTGCCCTGACCAAGAATCGAACCATGACCTCCTAGTTCATAGGTTGATGCTCAACCACTGAGCCATGCCAGCTGGGCAGGACAACAAAAATATTTTAAAATGAAAACTGATTACCTGGAAGAAGTATATTAAAATAATAAAAGACTGAATGTTTAAAAAACAGTAAGAGACCAGCTGGTGTGGCGTGGTGGTTGGCGTTCAATTCCCAGTTGGGGCACATGCCTGGGTTGTGGGCTCAATCCCTAGTATGGGGCATGCTGGAGGCAGCTGATCAATAATTCTCTCTCATGATGGATGTTTCTATCCCTCCCTCCCTCTCTCTGAAATAAACAAAAACATATTTAAAAAACAAAATAGAAGGACAATCTGATAATTTAAAAAAATTATTGCATTAATTAACTTAGTCATTCACTTATCAAGTATTTACTAAGCACCTGCTCTGAGTATAGATTTAATCTGTGCATGAACTATTATTCTCTGTCTAGGAACAATTCCAGTTTCCCTTCCAAATTTGATAATGTTCTTAAACCTAAAATTTATTATTGAGGTTTTAAGCTTCACAGTACTATCCCTCCCTTTCAGTGATTCCAGTGGCTCATAAATAATACTGATCTCTTTTACATATAAGGAAAGCAAATAATCCAGCTAGCAAAGTAAAGAAAAAAAGGAGTGTTCAATCTAATCTCTTCCTAGTATCTCTAAAAGGCAAGCATAGAGATGAGAAAATCTAATCTCTCCCTAATATCTCTAAAAGGCAAGCATAGAGATGAGAAAAGGGAAGAAAGACTCACTGATCAGGAAAATCAAAATATAAAGGGCTAAGATATAAATTCTGCCTCGTGGCAAATAACTTATCAAGTCCTCTAATATGAGACTTGTCACTGTATGATGCTTTTGCATTCACTATGTCTTTCAATCTACCTAACCACCTGTCTAGTATAACTGTCTCATTTCAGAGAAGACAAAACTGATGCTCTAACAAGGTTGCACAGTGGAGAAGAGAGGAGTTGGAATGAAGTCTTAGCTTCCCTGCCCCTTCTCTCCCCCAAAGCCACAGTACCTCCCAGCACAGTGTCAGCATTGGCTGTTTCCCCCATTCTGTGACAGCACAGGTCCAAGAGCCCCCTCCTGCTGGATCAAACAAGGAGGAAGACAACATTGCCTGCAGAGTTCAAAGAAATGAGACTTTCCTAGCCATGCTTTCCTCCTCTCTGCCTAAATCTGGGAGAAAAGAATTCTTGTTATTCCTGAGGCTGACCCCCTGCCATGTACTGGCAGCTCAGAGCATCCTGTCTCGCTTGCTCTGTTTGGGCCTCTGACAATGCCAGTTGTGTTTTGGCCTTGTTTCTCCCTCATGGTAGTTTATAAGTTGCTCAGAGCGGATTTGATTTGAATTAAATATAGACTAGTGGGCACTCAGGCAGGTTTGTCACTCTGGCTGTTTCGAAGGAATCCCAAAGGGGACTTTCGTGTAGTTCGTTTCCTGTACTCTGCCACCACCTAAGGCCAAGAAAGCAGAGCCTACATGGCCACACTCAAGTCTCAGCAATGTGCTAATGAATGAGTTTATTTATTTGTGAGCTGGCACATTGACTCTTTCCCGGGGCTGTGTACATGGCCATCTCCACCTGGTTTCCTAAACTCCCTCTCCACGAAGCCTAATCTTTATGTGGGAAGCATAGAGGCCACAGGGACAGTCTGTGGGCAAACAGACAAGTGGGGTGAGGCACTTCCTAAAGTCATCTCACCTGACAGTGAGCCTCCTCCAAGAGCTACACCTGGCCTAAGGCCTGCCTGTCAAATCCACTATAAAGAACAAGCTTATGGGTAGCAGGTACCAGTGTTCATAGGTTATGCAATGTTAGTAAAATGATGCTGCACAGGCCTTTGGTTTGTGCTAAAAGCTACATGTGTGAGTGTTTGAACAGAGCGACTCTGGCTGCAGGCAGGAGGGAGAAAAAGGTGTGCACATGGCCAGGGCTCACCATATATAGCAGGTCTGGAGCTCCTGGAATCCAGCATGAGTTTGAAAGCCCTACAGCTACATCAAAACTGCAGTGATGGTTTTAAAGAGCCCTCTTGCAAAGGCCAGGAGTGTCTGCCAGGGCAGTTCTCTGGCTGGACTGAGATTGTTTTCCAACCCCTTCCCACCCCCCACACTTTACTTCTCTTTTTTCCCAAAGGTTTCTTCCTCTAGGCTTATAAAAACATTTCAGTGTTTCCCCATCTTAAAATAAAAAAATAACAAAATGTCCCCCCAATCCTGTAGTAATCATCCTCTCATCCATTTGTTTCACTTGAAACATCTTAAAAAATAGTTTAAAATTACTTCTTCTCCTCTTAGTAATAACTCCTTAAGACACATGTTCTCTGGTTCTAGTCCCCAGAGGCCAATGTAACTGCTTTCCTTGACCTGAAGTGAGCAGATCATTCCCACTTCTTTGACCATCCCCAGGAAGCCCCTTTCCCCCTGTGCTCCCATAAGATCTGTATGTCTGCTGAATGCACTTATCACCCTATACTATTTTCAGGTTTATTTGTTGCCTCGCCCAGGACACAGACAGTAAGTGCCAAGAAACACAATTTTATATAGTTGATGGTCGTTGCTATGCTGTTCTTATTCAGAGGAAGAAACCCTCATCGTCCCCATGACCACTAAAAGGGACACTCCAGCAGGAAGCAGTGTTGCAGAAGAAGCAGTTCACATAGCTTTGGATTTGAGTTTGGATCTTTCATTACTGGTAATGAGGACTGAGACAAATCCCTTAAAATTTCCCAAATTGTCTTCTCATTTGTAAAATGGAGTATTTGGACTAGATCTGTAGTGTGTAGGTGTTTTTTTTGTTTTGTTTTGGGGTTGTTGTTTTTTTGCTAATCCTCATCCAAGGATATTTTTTCCATTGATTTTTAGAGAGAGTGGGAGGTAGGGAAAGAGAGAGAAAAACATTTTTTTTTTAATTTTATTGGTTTTTTACAGAGAGGAAAGGAGAGGGACAGAGAGTTAGAAACATCGATGAGAGAGAAACATCGATCAGCTGCCTCCTGCACACCCCCTACTGGAGATGTGCCCGCAACCAAGGTACATGCCTTGACCGGAATCGAACCCAGGACCCTTCAGTCCGCAGGTCGACGCTCTATCCACTGAGCCAAACCGGTTTCGGCTAAAATATATTTTTATTGATTTTTTACAGAGAGGAAGGAAGAGGGACAGAGAGTTAGAAACATCAATGAGAGAGAAACATCGATCAGCTGCCTCCTGCACACCTCCTACTGGGGATGTGCCCACAACCAAGGTACATGCCCTTGACTGGAATCGACTCCGGGACCCTTCAGTCTGCAGGCCGACACTCTATCCACTGAGCCAAACCAGTCAGGGCCCCAGTTGTATTTTATTAATGATTTGTTTATTGTCTCCCTTCTTTTTTTTTTTTTAATATATTTTATTGAGTTTTTACAGAGAGGAAGAGAGAGGGATAGAAAGTTAGAAACATCGATGAGAGAGAGACATCGATCAGCTGCCTCCTGCACGCCCCCTACTGGGGATGTGCCCGCAACCCAGGTACATGCCCTTGACCGGAATCGAACCTGGGACCCTTCAGTCCGCAGGCCGACGCTCTATCCACTGAGCCAAACCGGCTAGGGCAGAGAGAAAAATATTGATGTGAGAGAGAGATAGATCGGTTGCCTCCCACATGCACTCAACGGGGGCCAGATTGAACCTGCAACCCAGGAACATGCCCTTGACCAAAAATCGAACCTGCAATCCTTGGGTGAGCGGGGCGACGTTCAAACCCCTGAGGAACACTGGCCAGGGCTAGATTTCTGATTTTTAAACTGTGTTCTGAGTTTCCATCAAGCTATGTAAGGGTCCCTTATCAATGGGCATGTTGTAAAGACCTGAAGTGAGCAGATCATTCCCACTTCTTTAACCCGAGTAGCAATTCTCTGATCTATTCAAACATTGTGGCTGAGCATAAAACTTCACTTAAAAAACACACACACAACTCTACTGGTAAAAAGATTGAAAACCACTAGGTTTCTCTGTCTGGAATGCTTTTTCATTTACTCTTTGACTTGCTAACTTCTAGTCATCATTCAGTGATGATGTCCAGTCATCTCATCAGTGAAGCCCTCCCTGATTGACCCATACCCCCAACTAAATTATGTACACCTCTGCTCCCACAGAGCCCTATCATTTCGTCTCAGAGCACCTATCCCAGTTGTATTTTTTTAAAATATATATATATTTTTTTAAAGTTTTTTTTTTAATAGTTTTTAATTGATTTTTTACAGAGAGGAAGGGAGAGGGATAGAGAGTTAGAAACATCGATGAGAGAGAAACATCGATCAGCTGCCTCCTGCACACCCCCTACTGGAGATGTGCCCGCAACCAAGGTACATGCCTTGACCGGAATCGAACCCAGGACCCTTCAGTCCGCAGGTCGACGCTCTATCCACTGAGCCAAACCGGTTTCGGCTAAAATATATTTTTATTGATTTTTTACAGAGAGGAAGGAAGAGGGACAGAGAGTTAGAAACATCAATGAGAGAGAAACATCGATCAGCTGCCTCCTGCACACCTCCTACTGGGGATGTGCCCACAACCAAGGTACATGCCCTTGACTGGAATCGACTCCGGGACCCTTCAGTCTGCAGGCCGACACTCTATCCACTGAGCCAAACCAGTCAGGGCCCCAGTTGTATTTTATTAATGATTTGTTTATTGTCTCCCTTCTTTTTTTTTTTTAATATATTTTATTGAGTTTTTACAGAGAGGAAGAGAGAGGGATAGAAAGTTAGAAACATCGATGAGAGAGAGACATCGATCAGCTGCCTCCTGCACGCCCCCTACTGGGGATGTGCCCGCAACCCAGGTACATGCCCTTGACCGGAATCGAACCTGGGACCCTTCAGTCCGCAGGCCGACGCTCTATCCACTGAGCCAAACCGGTTAGGGCTATTGTCTCCCTTCTAAACTACCTGTGAGGGTAAGGAACAAATCTGTTGCATACAGTAGTTTCAATTACAGAATAAATGCTATAGTTTTATGAATTTATGTTAAAGAATAAGCAGGTACTTAACTCAGTAATAATATTAATTAATATTAAGTATTATTACATTTATAAATAATTATTTAGTTACTTTGGTTGTTTTAATTACCAATGAGGAAAACAACTTAATACTTTGATCTAGCCACACTTAAATTTCCTCTCCACCATGTACTAACTAGTTCTTTGGCCAAGTTTTCTGACTTCTCTAAGTTTCTGATCCCTCATATGTAAAAGAGAAATAAAATAGTTGTAAGAATGTGTGAGATAATATATGAAAATTAATAAAAGGTAATATATATAAAGGACCCAGTACTTATTATATTTATGATACACGACTTTAAAATAATTTTTTAAAATACAAAATGCATTTTACTCCCTCTCCACTCCATCTCCATTATAGGCATATTCTAATTTTATTTGTCGCATTGTATTTTCTAAATTTAATTTTTCTAAAATTAATTTGTGCATTTATAAGGTACTAGTGTTCCATGACAAACTTTAATAGGGAGTCCCTACAAATATTTATGTTAACATTTATAACACCAACATAAATTCCAACTATATACACACTCCACCACCCAAAGAAACTCAAGTAGGAGCAGAGGTTTGCCACTCTCGCCTGATTAACAGGCATGGATCAACAGGCATGGCCACTGCCCCAGCCGGTTTGGCTCAACGGATAGAGTGACGGCTGCGGACTGAAGGGTCCCAGGTTCCATTCCAGTCAAGGGCACATGCTCGGGTTGCGGGCTCCATCCCCAGTAGGGGGCGTGCAGGAGGCAGCCGATCCATGATTCCATCTCATCACTGATGTTTCTAACTCTTTCTCCCTCTTGCTTCCTCTCTGAAATCAATAAAAATATATTTAAAAAACAAAACAAAAAACAGGCATGGCCAGGACTCCTCCAATTGCCATAGGAGCCAAGTCAGATCTGAGGCCACCATTATTTTATAAACATTTATTGATGAAAACTAAGAGTTAAGAGATAGGACTGAGGAGATGAAATAGCTCCTTTGCATATCTTTCTTAAAAGGTAATAATTTCATCATCCACAAAGAAGATTGATACATACATGATAAAATCTACACTAATAAGAGAAACATGCAAATTGACATACCTCCGCTATGCCCACAAGCCACGCCCACAAGCCAATCAGGAGCGAGTATGCAAATTAACCCAACCAAGATGGCTGCGGCCACAGAGCGAGCAGGAGGCTTGGGTTTCCCCGGCAATGGAGGAAGCCAAGCTTTCCGCCTGCCCTTGCCGGCCCAGGCCTCCACTCAATGCTACAAAGTTTCAATTATACAAGATAAATCCCAACAGAAATGGCGGCAGCCACGGAGCTGGAGAGAGCAGGAGGCTAGGGTTGCTCCCGGTGATGGAGGAAGCCAAGCTTCTGCAGCCCTGGCCTGCTTTGGCCTCTGCTTAAGGCTACAAAGTTTCAATTATAGAAGATACACAAATCTCAACAGAAATGGCTGCCCCCACGGAGCAAGCAGAAGGCTTGGCTCCACTCCAGGCTACAAAGTTTCAATTGTAGAAGATAAATAAATCCCAGATACCAGGGCCTCTGCTTGGGTCTCCGGGGGGGCATGGCCAGCCTGCAAACCACCACAGGCCCCTCGCCCAGGCCACCCCACGCCCCAAGGGAACCCCCACCCTGATCCAGGACACCCTTCAGGGCAAACCAGCTGGCCCCCACCCATGCACCAGGCCTCTATCCTATCTAATAAAAGAGTAATATGCAGATTGACCATCACTCCAACACACAAGATGGCTGCCCCCATGTGGTCAAAGATCCTGCCCCCTTGTGGACACAAGATGGCCACCACAAGATGGCCAGTTGGGAGGAACCAGGCCTGCAAGGGAGGACAGTTGTGGGCTATCAGGCCAGCAGGGGAGGGCAGTTGGGAGGGACAAGGCCTGCAAGGGAGGGCAGTTGGGGGTGACCTGGCCGGCAGAGGGAAGTTGGGGATGACTGGGTCTGCAGGGAAGGGCAGTTGGGGGGGACCCAGGCCTGCAGGGGAGAGCAGTTGGGGGGTACCAGGCCTGCAGGGGAGGGCTGTTAGGGATAACCATGCCTGCAGGGGAGGGCAGTTAGGGGCAAACAGGCTGGCAGGGGAGCAGTTAGGCATCAATTAGGCTGGCAGGGGAGTGGTTAGGGCAGCCATGGGCAAACTACAGCCCGCGGGCTGGATCCGGCCCGTTCGGCTGTTCTATCTGGCCCGCGGAGCTGAAAGAGCGGAGGGTTCTCTTGCTCTCCCCTCCGCTCCTTTACTTTGAAATTATATTAGTTCACACAAACACTCCATCCATGCTTTTGTTCCGGCCCTCCGGTCCAGTTTAAGAACCCATTGTGGCCCTCGAGTCAAAAAGTTTGCCCACCCCTGGGTTATGGGGTGATCAGGCTGGCAGGCAGAAGTGGTTAGGGACAATCAGGAAGGCAAGCAGGCGAGCAGTTGGGAGCCAGCAGTTCTGGATTGTGAAAGGGATGTCTGACTGCCCGTAGTGGGATCAGGCCTAAACGGGCAGTCAGACATCCCTCAAGGTGTCCCAGATTGGAGAGGGTGCAGGCTGGGCTGAGGAACACCGCGCCCCCCCCCTCCGTGCACGAATTTCGTGCACTGGGCCTCTAGTATATATATAAATGTTATGTGACAAGTGTTGTAATAGAGATATCCAAAATACTAAAGAAACACAAAAGTGGACTAACTGTTTTCAGAAGGCATGAAAAGCTAGATAGATGATATCTGAGTTGCATAATGAATGAAAAATAGAGGAGAGGTAAAAGGCCTTTCACTAGTAGGCAGAAGAAACCTTTGTACAGAAGACTTGATATTTCTATTATATAGTCTTGCTTTTTTTGCAGAGGAAGGAGTGGTGGTGGTGGTGCTACCTAGAATGGCACCAGATGAGACTAGTAAAGGAGTGGCATATTTGGTGGAATAGAAATGTCATGCTAAAAAACATACATTATCCTGAGAACAATGGAGAATATTAAGGATTTTGTGTGTGTGTGTGTGTGTGTGTGTGTGTGTGTGTGTACTGATCCAATCTGCATTGAGAAGCATTGATTAATACTAAATATTATTAGTATTTACTGACACAGGGAGAGGGAAGGTTGTAGGCCAAAGACCAGTTTTCAGGTACTATTGCTTATAACCCAGTAAATCAATTGAATGTGTGACATCTTGAATTTTTGTTTTAAATGAATTCAAATGATATAGAAAATATCAGATTATCTTTTGTAAAGATAAGTTTTACAAAACTATTGTATCAGATACATGTGTGTGTTCTGAGACACAAAGTAAAATGATGCATTTGTTACTAAGGGTCTTGGTTAAAAAAAGTTTGAGTTGGCCTGGCCGGAGTGGTTCAGTGAGCTCATGGTTCGATTTCTGATCAGTGATTCTCTCTCATCACTGATGTTTCTATTTCACTTTCACTCTCCCTTCCTTTCTGAAATCAATAAAAATATATATATACTAGTGGTCCAGTGCACAAATAAATGCACATTGAAAGGAAATTAATTAGAAGAAATATTTTAATATTGCTATTCACTCTTTTTCTATAATAGAAATGTCAGAGATGAAAGAAAATTAATAAAATGTATATGAAAATAATATAGAAATTGATTAATAAACAATAACAACATGATATAACAACAACATAGACATATAAAAAGAACAAAAACATGATATAAAAACAACACTGATAAAAACAATGACTGATAAATTGATTAAACCTATTCTAACACTGAGGCCAGTGTCAGATGGGGACAAATCAATTCTTGGAATCAGAACAACCTCTCCTCTGCAGATCCTGTTAATATTTCAGCTTCGATTATGTTAGGTCGCAATCTTTTGATAATAAATCTAGTACCATTACAAAGACCCCATTTACTATTAAGATTCCTCAATAGCATGATGATTGCACCTACTTTCAATTCTAGTTTATGACACGGCATTCCTGAAGGAGTAATACTTTTAAGAAATTCGATGGGAAAATTTTCCTTTTTGGCATCATCCGTTGAATCTAGTATTATTGTCGATTACACTGTCGTCTCTGAGTCTTAATGCAATATCTGTTTCCCAGCCTTTTTCACCATGTGGGAAAAGAATAGGATATGTCATTGCATCTAATGTAGGAAACAGGATACTGATTTGTTTCATTTTAGTGGCATTCGGATTATTTGGATCTGGTTTACAATGAATGAGCAAGTCCCTTTCAAAAGGAGGTCCTCCATCTTTGTTTCTGAATATCTGTCTATGGTTACATGGTGATAATTATATCTACCCAGATCACTGTTATGTTAATCACCATTGTTACTTCTGTGCAACACCACCTTTTATATAGATAGACTAGAGGCCCGTTGCACGAAATTCGTGCATGGGAGGGGGGGGGTCCCCTCAGCCCAGCCTGCAGCAACACCAGCGTCCCGTGCCCCGGCCAGCCTCTGGCCAGAGGCCCGCCCGCCCACCATCCCTCCCTCCGTGGGCCAGAGTGCACGGGACACTGGGGCTCATTGCTGGGGCAATGTTGGCACCGCCATCTTTATGACGGAGTGATGGTTAATTTGCATATTACCCTTTTATTAGATAGGCTTTTTTAAAAGTTTGAATTGGTGAGGAGAACCAAGATGGCGGCATAGGTAAACACCTGTACCTGCTGCCTCTCACAACCACATCAAAACTACAACTAAAAGACAAAACAGCTATCATCCAGAACCACAGGAAAACTGGCTGAGTGGAAGTTCTACAACTAGGAGGAAAGAAAAAAAGCACATTGAGACTGGTAGGAGGTGTGGAGGTACTGAGGCAGGCGCAAAACGGGCTGGCAACTGTGTGCACTGTTGTTTTTTTCAATTGGGAGGGAGATACAAGCTCCCGATTGCTCTGAATTCCAGTTCCGGGCAAGACTCTGGGGACCCAGACTCATACGGGGAGAAACTAGACTGTCTCGCACCATGCCAGAACGCGAGGGCGGCTTTCTCTCAGACGTGCTTGCAGCGATCATTGCGTGGGGGCACAGGACACAGAGATGTAGAGACGCGGAGACGGCTGACTGGCAGCCATTGCTGTTTGCTCTGCCCTGGTGATTCCCTGAGACCCTGCCCCACCCAATTTACAACCCTACCCAAGCTGTGCGCAGCAGCTTTTACATATGAATGGCCTGTCCTTTCGCAGCCTAACCTAACAAACTGCAGCTGGGTCAGAGAGCTCAAAAGCTTCCAAAAGAAGGCCCAAGGCTCTTGGCGGTAGTAGCCTGCCTTGCTTCACAGCTGGGCCTCATCTGGGAACTTCCGAACCCCAAACAAAGAGAAGGAATCTGCAGATCTCTCTGTAGCTCCTGCTGGGTGGCCTCAGACAGTGGCTGACTTTGCACATCCTTGGAGATGCAAGAGCCAGTATACCCAGTGGTCAGAGTGGGACCATACCAGATTACAACTCTTCACATCCATAAGCGACACACTCAAGGGGCAAACTCAGTGAGCACCAAAGCCCCACTGAAGCAAGTCCTGCCCCATAAGGGTGTCTCCTGCACAACAGATCTTCCATTGTAGACACAGCTGGTCCTCACAGCCAATTGGCCTGGAGGTCAATTCCTCCCAGTGATACCAACAGCAATCAAGGCTTAACTACAACAAGACTGTGCACCCAGCCCAAAAAGGGATGCACCAAGAGTGTCCATCTCAGATGATTGGGGAAGCTGAGCCACTGGGCCCTATAGGACACCTACTACACAGGGCCACTCTATCAACACAGGGAAGCAGCCAAAATGCGGAGACAAAGAAACAGGTCACAAATGACAGAAATGGAGGAAAGCAAACTACTGGATATAGAGTTCAAAACCACAGTTATAAGGTTACTCAAGAATCTTCAAGAAACCTCCGAGGAACTTAGTGAGATCTTCAAGGATCTTAGTGAGAATGCCAAAAAAATGGAAAAGGACCAGTCAGAAATTAAGCATACACTGACTGAAATAAAGAATAATATACAGAAATTCAACAGTAGACGGGAAGATCCCAAGAATCAAGTCAAAGATATGAAATAAAGGAAGCAAAAAATACCCACCAGGAAGAGCAAAAAGAAAAAAGAATCCAAAAATATGAAGATAGTGTAAGGAGCCTCTGGGACAACTTTAAGCGTACCAACATCCGAATTATGGGGGTGCCAGAAGAAGAGAGAGAGCAAGATACTGAAAACCTATTTCAAGAAATAATGACAGAAAACTTCCCCTACCTGGTAAAAGAAATAGACTTACAAGTTCAGGAAGCACAGAGAACCCCAAACAAGAGGAATCCAAAGTGGACCACACCAAGACACATCATAATTAAAATGCCAAGAGCAAAAGACAAAGAGAGAATCTTAAAAGCAGCAAGAGAAAAACAGTTAGTTACCTACAAGGGAGTACCCAGATGACTGTCAGCTGATTTCTCATATGCAGACCAGAAGGGAGTGGCAAGAAATATTCAAAGTGAAGAATAGCAAGAACCTACAACCAAGATTACTCTACCCAGCAAAGCTATCATTCAGAATTGAAGGTCAGATAAAGAGCTTCACAGACAAGGAAAAGCTAAAGGAGTTCATCACCACCAAACCAGTATTATATGAAATGCTGAAGGGTATTCTTTAAGAAGAGGAAGAAGAAAAAGGTAAAGATAAAAAATTATGAACAACAAAGTGACAATAAATACATATCTATCAACAAGTGAATCTAAAAATCAAGTGAATAAAAAACCTGATGAACAGAATAAACTGGTGAATATAATAGAATCAGGGGCATAGAAAGGGAGTGGACTGACAATTCTCAGGGGGAAGGGGGTCTGGGGGGTGCGGGAAGAGATTGGACAAAAATCTTACACCTATGGACGAAGACAGTGGTGGGGGGGTAAGGGCATGGGGTGGGGTGGGAACCGAGTTGAGGGGAGCTATGGAGGGGGGCGGGAAGAGGAACATCTGTAATAATCTGAACAATAAAGATTTATTTCTTTTAAAAAGTTTGAATTGGTGACTGGTGACTAACCAGATGACAGGAGTGAGGGAAAAGTCAAGGAGGACTTGTGGGCACCTGAATGGATCATAATGCCACTGACCAAGACAGGGAACAGAGGAGGAGGCCTATTTTTATCAAGTCCTTGTGTGGATACTGGATAGCCCAGATAGCAACCTCTCTCAGCACTTTTTCAGCAGCTATAGTCAATACTAATCCTGTTCAGCAAAGACAAAGGACACATCGTCATTGCAGCTGCAAGTTCACATAAATACACAACTGATAAGGGCCCTCTTGAGGAGTCCCAATCCTAAATCCCAATACACAGAAAAACTTGGGAACCAGAGAAAGAAGACAGGGTAAGGGAAAGATCAACACCTTCTCCAGGGAACTAACAGGATGTGAGAAATCCTGCCCCTGTTCTAAGAGCAAGCAGGGAGCCACCACATTTGGGAACCCAAGCAAGCTTTCTGGAAAGTCCACTGCCAGGGTATTCTGTTTATTAGGCAATTTGGGTTTTTTGTGTGTGTGTGTTTTGTTTTTTTTTTGGGGGGGGTGGGGATTCTTGCTACTTTAATGACTGCTTTCTAAGCTTCACCACCTCTCCCACACACTACCACCTACAGGAGGCATTTCAACCCCTATATATCTCTAGCAAGTCCACTGAACTTGTAATATTGGATTTGGCTATCCCTTCATTATCCTCCTTGGAGCTTCAGGCTAACAGAAAAGGGATAGAAGAACACAGCTTCTCCACAGACTTGGGGTGAATCCATTAATCCTCCTAATAAATTTTGCCATTTTAGCCATTTGAAGTGTACAATTTAGTGGCATTAATTACATCAACAATGTTACCCAACCATCACCACTGTTTTTAAAACTTAATCATCACACCAAACAATTCCTTACCATTAAAGAGTAACTCCTAATTCCTTTCTCCTCTCAGCCCCTGATAACCTCTAATCTACTTTCTGTCTCTATGAATTAGTTTACTCTAGATATTTCACAGAAGTGGAATGATACAATATTTGTCTTTTTGTGTCTGGCTTATTCCACTTTCCATGTTCTTATCTATGATCTGTGTTTTGCTTTTGAGATCCCCTCAAGCTAAAATGCCCCCTTTTCTCTGACAGAAATTCTCCTCACCCTTCATAGTGCATCTCAAATGTCACTTCTACCACAGAGCCACTCTTCTTTTTTTCTTTTTAAATCCTCACCTGAGGATATTTTTCCATTGATTTTTAGAGAGAGTGGAAGAGAGTGGGAAAGACAGAGAAATACCGATGTGAGAGAAACACATCGATTGGTTGCCTCCTACATGTGCCCTGACCAGGGTCCAGGCCAGGGAGACGCCTACAACGGAGGTACATGCCCTTAACCAGAATAAAACCCAGGGCCCTTTGGTCCGCAGGCCAATGCTCTATCCACTAAGCCAAAACAGCTAGATGCCAGAGCCACTCTTTATCCAATAGCCCCCCCACCACCACCACCACCAAATCAGGATTTAGTCACACCTCCTTGTGCTTGCCTAGTGCCTGCTGTTACCTTGGGCACATCACTTGTTTCATTGTCATCCATTACAGGCAATTGTACTTGACATCTGTTTTCCACTAGACTAAGTTTCCTGAAAGGTGCACACCATGTCATATCCTTCTCTCCAATACCCTACAATCCTTATCACACAGTAGGTCCTCAATTAGAGTTTGTTGGTTCAAACTGAAAAGCTACTGATTCATTCCACCAAAGCCTGCAAATCATGAAAGCTAAGGGAGGCAGGGTGGAGGGGAAATCAAGAGTAGATTTGAAGCAGACAGCCTCCCACCTCCCACTTAACTGGTGGTGGTACTCCCCACTGCTCTAAGAAATTAAACCAACCTCGCAAGGAAGATTCAGCAGACATGTTTGGAAATGGTGGTCAACTTAAAAGAACTGCAAGTAGTTTCAAGGTTCTCCCAGCTGCTATTAGTCAGGTATTGACCTTGGGATGTGGTCACAGGGATTATATATTTTATTTTGCCATCCACTCCCTCTAACACTCTGATACCTCTAACTATATGGGCAATAAAGAGTCTTTCATACAGCCTCTGAATATTATCTTTGAGCTCCTCTGGGAACAGCCTAGCCTCTCAATCCTCCCACTTTTCCAGTGAGTAATTCCACAGTGCCACCCCTGCAGTCCCTCTTGAAAAAGTAGTTTTTCTCTCATTATATCCAGTTTCCCTCCCTAAAGCTTTTCCTAACCTTCACCATTCAGACAGAAGGTAATTTGCCTTCTCAGCTGCCTGATTTAAAAGACATGGTATATTTCAAAGAAACAGGTAGAACTAGTAAAGGTTTTGACAGTTGTGGCTTCCTCTGTGATCCCATAAGCACTACATACTCAGATTTATTATAGAACTTAGCCATTAATTTACAACTGACCACTGTACATGTCTTATCTCCCTCACTAGACTGTGAGCTTCTTAGAACTATTGCTAGTTTCCAACAAACTTCCCAGGACAGTGTGCATGCAATAAACTACCAGCTTAAAAAAATAATAACATAAAATGAACTGCTACCTTAGGTCCCTTAGCCAATCTCAGTGACTGAGTTCAGAAGAAGAAATATTTCAGAGGTGATCAAAACCAAAAAGTCTTTATATAGTAGTCAGTTCTGTGATGCAAAGCTCAGCTGAAGTGAGTCTCAAACAAGGGTCCTTTTGACAGGGCAACCATTCCCCACGTTCCTCAGATACTCACTATGGTCAAAGTAGTAAACTTAGTTCTCCAGAATTTACTTTCCCAAGACCTGGCAGTTCAATAAATACATTCCCCAGCCCCCACTTCAATGTCTCTCCTATATCCTTCTGACCTTTAATACTGTGTAACATTAGATGAAAAATTAATTTTTTTTGGCTACTTATTTTGCAGCTGAAGAAAAAATATACTGTTTAAGGTGTTAAATATTTTTACATGCAACAAACCTGGCATGAATCTAACCTGTATGCACATTTTAGAGGTACAGGCGTAAATGTCAGTGCTATAATTTGTTATAGGTTTCTGATGACCAGCAATGAAAATGACCACGGATTCTCACAATTCAAACCACTTTTACGTAAATGTGAACTTTCCTAAAACAGCCAAGGGAAAGAACTTTCCATCTAAGCTCATAGAGTCTCTTAGAGATACTGATAGAATTGTTCACTGGGTTAGATGTTCTTTGAGAAAATCCTACAAATATTAGTTTCTTTCTGGAACTATGCTTTGACCTTTAATAAAAATGTTCTTCAAGACACCAATTATTAAAATGAAAGAACAGTTTTTAATGCCTGAACAACTGCCATTTCATATAATCAGCCCTGGTGGAGGCTATAAGTTGCAAATCAGCAGCATATGAAGAAAATATATTTGGCAATTTCACTTAAATTGCTCACTTACCAGACATGAAGAAGAGTTATAAGAAACCATGAATTGAACGTATCGGGCATCTGACACCCTAGAAAATAACAATAAAGTATAAATATGTATGGTTCCAGCAGAGAAATATTGACTATATTTTAAATACTGGTAGCAATTTGTTCAACTAAAATATATGGCAGTTATAGTACTTTCTGATTATACTATCAAGAGTAGGCCAGGGGAACCACAGGGCAAGACCACAAGTTGAAAGAGCATTGAATGTAGTGAGACAACCAGCCTTCTAGTCCCTGTTATCACGTTGCAGTTCAGTCTTGGGCAAATCAATTCTCTTCTCAGAGCCTCAGTTTTCTCACTTTATATAAGTGGCCTAAATGATTTTGATGGTTCCTTCCAACTTCCATGTAATTCTGCTATTTTCCCTTCCTGGTCTCAAATTCTTCTGGAAAACTAGGCAGACAACATCTTGTCTATTCCACTTAAGCATAGGCTTTTTTCACTTGAGCCCCACTGAGAAGTCTTAAGTTCTTCTAGTCTCCTTTCCTTAAGGGTGACCCAGTATGATTCACCTAAAATAAATAATCAAGAGAAAGATACGGGATCTAGGAAGCTGTAGCTGAATAAGAAATCAGACCATTTCTAACAAAAGGTTGTTCATCACCTCCAGGAATGATAAAACTTGGCAGGACTTCTCCTTGGTTTAAGATACCAAAAATCAGGTCAGTGCTCAGGCATCCAAGCCTCTCAATTTTCAGATCTCTAAGAAATGCCTCTGACTGGATGAGGGGGTCCCTCATTGAATGTACTCTCCTTATTACATGATGGGGAGAAAAGCTGAAGCAAGAGGATAAAGAAAAAAGAGAATCAGAGGATAGAGTCTGTCCTATGGAGCAATGACTCAAGAAATAAGTGAAATATTCTGCCTTTCATGAAACAATGAAGTACACAATGTCTAGATAACCAACAGGGGTTATTAGAAGAGAAAACACAGAACAGGACCTCTGTGAGGTATACTAACACACCAATAATAATAAAAAGCTATAATTCATTGTGGGCTTACTATGTGCCAGACATTAATAATAGGTGTCTTACATTCATTGGCTCAATGAGTCCTCCCAACAATCCTATGAAGTGGTTATGATATTATCCCCATTTGACAGGTGAGAAAACAGACTCTTAGAGAGATCAGGACAATTGCCCAACGTCACAGCTATGAAATAAATGAGACATGTGGGATCAAATTCAGATCTGCTTGATGCCAGATACTGTGGTCTTAATTGCCAACTGTCTCTCTAATACTAATATCAGAAACTAACATTCACTAAGGGCCCATACTACATTCCAGGTCCACTTCTGGTCACGTCAATACATTATCTCACTTAATCCTCACTTTATCCCTGAAGGGAGGCATTATAATCCTCATTCCAGAGATGAGGAAATGGGCTCAAAAAGGCTAAGTAACTTGCGGGCAGCCACAATATTAATGAGCTAGTGGCTGGGTTGGAGTTTAAGTCCAGGACTGTCACAAAGTGACACCAAAATATTCTGGTGAGCTTACTGGGAGGTGCCCAGCAGCTGTCAAGTGGACTTCCTCCTGGAGCTCAGCAGGAGGGAGTTGAAGGCTGGCCTGGCTGGCCATACAGCTATTAAGACACAAGCCATCTGAGAGTGGGCCAACCACCCTCCACCTAGAACAAGAATAGCCATGAGAAACTCTCAAGCCCGGATCTGAAGTTGGGTCTTTTTTGGATGCTAGAACAAAACATTAAAAAGAAAAATTTTCTTGGAAGTCTGTCTTTCAATCTGGAAAATGAAATTTGGCTGCTTCTAAAGGACAATCTGTTCAATTGCTACCTCTAGATCAAAGCTCCTCAGCAGCCTCCAGGAGCCTTTCCAATTTTCTCAGAGAGGGAATCAGTTCTTGGGTTGGAAAGCACAGACAGACAGGCCAGCAGCTGGACGTGGGTCACAATTTTCCTTTCTGGGGGTCGGCTCAGGGCTGAGGATGGGAAAAGAGCTGGTATATGATTGACTCCCTGTATCCATTGGGGTCAAAACAAAAACCCACAGTGTAAAGCCCTAAAAAACAAGACCACTGAATATTTGACTGTGAATAACACAAAAACACAGCAGATTCTTTAGCTCAATGAAATAAGTTTAAATACTTCAAAGTTAAAACCTGCTGTAGAGTCTTTTGCCATAATCACACTTGCTCCAATAAACACTCAGTGTATTATTTCTGAGACTAGTACTTTCTTCCTCGACACCAAATTGGAAAAAATTAAATAATTAATATAGTTGTTTTTTAATGCAGGCTCTGAGGTCAAACTGCTTGATTTAAAACCTTAACTACCACTCAGTCGCTATGTGACTCTGTTAATTACTAGTAGCCTCTCAGTGCCTCAGTTTTCTTCTCTATAAAAATGGGGAGAACAGAGAACCTACCTTATAGGATTTTTGTGAGGATTAAGTAAGTCCTGTAAAATGTTTAGCAAAATGATTATATTTAATAGATACTCAATACATATTCAGTATTGTTGGTTTTCAGTGAGTCATTTAAACATTAGAAGTTAAATTATCTTTGGAAAAACTCACTAATTTAAGACTGTCAAAAAAATGATGAACTTCAATCATTGACTCATTCATTAAAGAGTCTCTTCTGAAAGTATTATCTCTTAAGGCCTAACAACAAAACAGTCTGCAGACAGCAGTATGGAATTAAACACAAATTTTACTGATTGGCCACCTCTGATCCAAAGTGCTTTTCATAGCAGAACTGATCTCTAAAAGACCAGTTAGCAAAGCACTGCCTGCTCACAGAAGGTGTGATCATTTATGCACAACCGTGGGCTGCTAAGGTATCTCACCAGTCAGAATCCCCAATATCTAGCTCTCTGGATCAAGATCTTTGAACACTGTGGCTCCGAGATGACAGAGTCTACTTTGGCATTTTATGGCGGCCTGTCCAACAGGCTGATATGCATATTGTTTACTTCAAGTACAATGCGGGTAAGTCAGTGGTCGGCAAACCGCGGCTCACGAGCCACATGCAGCTTTTTGGCCCCTTGAGTGTGGCTCTTCCACAAAACACCAAGTGCGGGCGCGCACGTACAGTGCAATTGAAACTTCGTGGCCCATGCGCAGAAGTCGGTTTTCGGCCTGGGCGAGTCTATTTTGAAGTGGCGTTAGAACACTCAAGGGGCCAAAGAGCTGCATGTGGCTTGCGAGCCACGGTTTGCCAACCATTGGGGTAAATAATTCATTCTTATACAATCTTCATGAAATAGCATTGGCCTCACTTTTGTTGGAGTGAGGATGACACTAATAAGCTACCTGAGGCTCTCTATCCTTTTAAAAAATTACTAAACTCTCAGAACTTTAAAAAGTCAAGCCCTAAAATACCAAAAACCCAAGGGACCAATGGCCACTTGAAAGGTGTAATACACACACACACACACACACACACACACACACACACACACACACACTCTTCTTTTACCCCAAACCTATCTGGCCTACTCTTTAGAACCTACCATGCAAAAAAAGTCAGTCTCATCATTTTATAGATATTCTTTATCTGCCTACAAATGGTATTTTCAGATTGGCTTTTTTATTATTATTATTCACTAGCCACAGTTTTTAATTTCTTTGGTTTGATTTTAAAATGTAATCTACCCACAATGACAAAGATGGACCACAATGGAGCATAATACAAATGAATACTCTATGGTTCTAAAAAGCAATTCTCAAATTGAGTCTTAGAAAATCTGAAGTCATAATACTTTAAACAATAAAAAAAGAAAATCTGAAGTCAGAGTGGTGTCATTGAAAAATATACTGCCTCCCTAGTTAAGTACTTCAATGGACAAAGTTAGGACAAAGCCCATTGAGATATACACACTTTAATATATATAAACAACAATTTACTGTGCTAACAGAACATCTCATAAGCAGTTCTTATGTAAATATAATAGAATATCAAAAGATTAGATAAATTACAATTTCTAATTTGCAGTTACATTCGATGACAAATAATGGGTATAGTGGGAAAACTCCTGCATTTTATTTTATTACTAGAGGCCCGGTGCACGAAATTCGTGTGTGGGCCTGCAATCAGGGCCATCCTCCCCATCTGCTTGCAGCTGGCCCCGCCTCCTACCGCTACCCACCCGGTTCCCCGTTCGCCATTGGGTGATCAGTGCCTGACGGCCGGGGGAAGGGACCAAGAGGTCAGCTGTTCTCGCTCGCTCGCTGGCCCTGCCCCTGCTGCGGGTGGCTATCAGGCAATCGGAGCTTGCCAGCTGGGGAAGGGACCAAGAGGTGGTCAGTGCACCTCATAGTGACTGGTCCAGTGATCATTCTGGTTGTTCTGCCATTGGGGTCAATTTGCATATTACCCTTTTATTATATAGGATTACTAGAGGCCCGGTGCACAGATTCGTGCATGGGGGGAGGGGTCCCTCAGCCTGGCCTGTGCCCTCTAGCAATCTGGGACCCCTTTGGGAGGTGTTGGGGCCTAAACCAGCAGTCAGACAATCCCCCGAGGGATATAGCAGGTGCCAAACGGCAGGCGGCCAAGGAGGAGCCCGAGCCAGGGCTGGGGCTGCACCGCTCACACTCATCCCAGCCCGCTGAGCCTGCCACCGCCACTTGGTAGCGCTGCCACGGAGTTGGGAGAGCTCCTGATGCCACAGCAGCTGCGCTCACCAGCCATGAGCCCAACTCTGGCTGAGCAGCACTCCGCCTGTTGGAGCACACTGACCACCAGGGAGCAGCTTCTGGTGGCGCATCATAGTAACTGGTCGACTGGTTGTTCCAGTCATAATGGTCGCTTAGGCTTTTATATATAGTGATTTTTTTTTAATACCAGTTTTTTTTAAGTATTTTAAAAATTGATTTCAGAGAGGAAGGGAGAGGGAAAGAGATAGAAACATCAATGATGAGAATCACCGATCGACTGCCTCCTGCACGCCCCCACTGGGGACCAAGCCTACAACCCAGGCATGTGCCCCTAACCGGAATCAAACCTGGGACCCTTCAATCCACAGGCTGATGCTCTATCCACTGAGCCAAACCAGCCAGGGCCTGGATTTTAAACCAGATGACATAGGGTCAAGGCTTGACTCTGCAACTTTGGGCAAATTACTTAGCCTCTTTAAGTTTCAACTGTTTCTAAAAACAAAACAAAAATGAACTTAAATATGTCTCATTATTCAATACTAATATTAACTAAAGAATTTTCAATAATGAGGACTGGCTAAGACAAAGATAACTAGCAAACATCATTTCAAAATAATTATAATAAATTTGAGTTATTTATTGAATCAAATATTAAATAGGTGTCTTAGAGTGAGGTTTTAAAATCTGATGAAAAATACGTAAGCACATGGATTCAGGAAGCTACTTAAGAAAAATCCAGTTACTAATATTATTAGTTTCTTCATCAGATAAAGAATTTTTCCTTTCAGACTAATTTTTCCTAAAATGAGAACCTATTAAAGATTAAAAAGAAGCAGGAAAGTTAACTTTCTTTACTATGAATAAATAAGAAATGGCCCTGGCCAGTATGGCTCATATGGTTGGGTGTCATCCTGTGCACTAAGACAGCAGTCGCCAACCTTTCGGACCTCACGGACCACCAGTTGGCAACCTCTGCTCCAACGGTTTCCTTAAACCAGCGGTCAACAACCTTTCGGACCTCATGGACCACCAGTTGGCAACTGCTACACTAGGAGGTTGCCAGTTCAATTTCCAGTCAAGGGTACATGTTCAGGTAATAGACTCCAACCCCAGTAGGGGTTTAGGGGTGTGTAGGAAGCAGCCAACTGATGTTTCTTTCTTTCTCTCTCTCTCTCCCCCCTCCCCTCCGTTCCCCTCTCTCTAAAAATCAGTAAACTATTCTTATAAAAACTAATAAATGGAAGATGGATACTAAATCAGGATGACAACTTATTATGATATTTTTAAATTTATAATATAAATAGTAAAAATAAACAAAACTTGCATTTGGTTTAAACACACACAAAACAGCCCTAGCTGGTTTGGCTCAGTGGATAGAGCTTCGGCCTGTGGATTGGAGGGTCCTGGGTTCGATTCTGGTCAAGGGCACATGCCCAGGTTGCAGGCTCGATCCCCAGTAGGGGGCGTGCAGGAGGCAGCTGATCAATGATTCTCTCTCATCTCTTTCCCCCTTGCTTCCTCTCTGAAATTAATAAAAATGTATTGAAAAACAAAACAAAAGAAGCACTAGGCATTGGGCATGACTACCCACCATGACCTGCCCAGTTAGGAATTTAAGATCAGATCACCCTGTAAGGTTATTTTCCCTTCCTCTCTGAAATCAATAAAAAATATAAAATAAAAATAATAAAATAAAAAAAAAACAAAAACAAAATAGTGCCCGACCAGCATGGCTCAGTGGTTGAGTGTCAACCTATGAACCAGGAGGTCACAGTTCGATTCCTGGTCAGGGCACATGCCCAGGTTGCGGGCTCAATTCCCAATGGAGGAGTGTGCAGGAGGCAGCCAATCAAAGATTCTCTCTCATCATTGATGTTTCTATCTCTCTCTCCCTCTCCCTTCCTCTCTGAAATCAATAAAAATATATTTGTTTAAAAACTGCATCTAGCTTTATTGTTAACATAATTATATACAAATATAGTATTTGCTGTCTGTGAATAATACCAAGTGTGTGTGTGTGTGTAGTATATAATATATATATATAATATATATATATGTATATATATATTATATATATATATATTTAGCTATTTGTTGCTTTGAGGATAATGGCTATTACAGTAGACCTGCTTAGGCACACATTTCCTACCAAAACTTGTGTAACTAGAAATGGCTTAAACTTTCTCAATCACTTTACAAGTACCTGCTTCAATTAACTTTCTTTATAACTATAACAGTTTATAACATCAAAATGGATACTTTATATAATCAAAGGCTAATGGTGGTCTAAGCCAGTAAAACCCTTTTGGAAAGCAATTTATCAATGTGATATAAATAATAAAACTGTATGTGCCTTTTGACCCAATAGTCCTTCAACAGAAAGAAAAAATCATAAGGCACAATCCTGGGTTAACTAAAACAATTAAAAACTAGAAATAAAAGAGGACCGATTGGCAAAAAGTTGACTCAAAATGTTAAGCAAAACATCCAGAATGTAAAACAAGTATTAGACCAGAGATTTTTAACCAGTGTGCCACAAGAATTTTTAAGACATGTGATACCTGCCCTAGCTGGTTTGTCTCAGTGGATAGAGCAGCCTTGGGCAAACTACGGCCCGCGGGCCGGATCCGGCCCATTCGGCTGTTCTATCCGGGCCCGCAGAGCCGAAAGAGCGGAGGGTTCTCTTGCTCTCCCCTCCGCTCCTTCACCAGCAGCAGTGTTAACATGGCAACATCGGGAAACACGGCCGCAGCTCCTTCTTCTGAGTGGGCGGATTTATATCCGCCCATTCAGTAGAAGGAACAACCTCTCAATCTTCCAGAGGCTCCTTATAATGCCTGGGGACGCGTCCCCCGACATCACCCTGGGAATGCGTAGACACGTTATCGTGGTGATGTAGGGAGACACGCCCCTGGAGAGCACAGTATCAGAGCATTAGCTAAAAAGGAGACCAACAACACTGTTCCCACTGAAGTTGATGTTTTAAAGACCAAAAACCTTTCAACCCAGTCTACATTGCCATCTACATCTATGTCCCGGGCATAATTTGGAAGCTGCACTAAAGAAAATGTTTAATTTACTGTTTACACATTTTGTTCTTTTCTATTTGTTTTAATTTTAAATTATTTTATGATATTTAAGTTTAATTTGAAAGGCTTTTGTACCTTTCCTTTGTTAGGCAATTTTATTTTGCCTTTGCCATCTTCACTATAAGGTATGTTATTGTGCTATGATTCCTCCATTTTTTGAAGTTTCAAATTATAATAATTAGTGTTTACATTCTTCTTGATAAAATGTTTGAAATGAATAAAACTATTGAAATAAAAAAAAAAGACCGTACCCTTTTATGTAATGATGTTTACTTTGAATTTATATTAGTTCACACAAACACTCCATCCATGCTTTTGTTCTGGCCCTCCGGTCCAGTTTAAGAACCCATTGTGGCCCTCGAGTCAAAAAGTTTGCCCACCCCTGGGATAGAGCATTGGCCTGTGGACTGGAGGGTCCCAGGTTCAATTCCGGTCAAGGGCACATGCCTGGGTTGTGGGCTCGATCCCCAGTAGGGAGCGTGCAGGAGGCAGCCAACCAATGACTCTCATCATTGATGTTTCTATTTCTCTCTTACTCTCCCTTCTTCTCTGAAATCAATAAAAATAAAAATTAGCCCTGACCAGTTTGGCTCAGTGGATAGAGCGTCGGCCTGCGGACTCAAGGGTCCCAGGTTCGATTCCGGTCCAGGGCATGTACCATGGTTGCGGGCACAGCCCCAGTAGGAGGTGTGCAGGAGGCAGCTGATCGATGCTTCTCTCTCATCGATGTTTCTAACTCTCTATCCCTCTCCCTTCCTCTCTGTAAAAAATCAATAAAATATATTTTTAAAAAATTAAAATTAAATAATAATTAATTAAATAAATACAGCTGAAAAAAAACATACAATACCTGACTATTTAGTCAGGGGCACTGATCTCTTTCCCCTGGGATTGTCAAAAAAATGATACATGGTGTGAATGAATCAAAATTATACCCATCTTTTTTGTCAGATCAGCAAAAAATGCCTTTTGGTCTGCTGCAGAACTTTAGTAATTAGTTTATGTGTATCATGAGATGAAAAAGGTTGAAAATTGCTGTATTACTCCAATTTTTAGATTTTTTTCCCCACACCATTAAAATGTTTTATTTATAGGGTTCTTCTGGTCTTTGCTTATTCTATTAAAAGGAAAAAAAATAGCAGCTTTTATTACACATGTTGTGAAGAAAAAATGATTTCATTAGTGACTTAAAAAAATCAATCCTATTAAGACACAATCATAAAAATAAAAAGTAGATTCGTTTTCCTTTTTAGAACTATCGAAAACAGTAACTTACTTAGAAAGAATTCCTCGAAGTCAGTTTTCTTCACACAGCTAGTATACATTCGTAGGGCTGCAATCTTAATCTTCTAGACAAAGAAAACAAAATCAAACTCAAGACATGACCAAGTGGATGTTCTATTGCTCTTAGACATAGGTCACAGAACCTTAAATTTCTTCAACTAGAAGGAAGGATGCAAACTTGTCTCTACGTAATTTAATAGCTAAACAAACACAGATACTTATCTCTATTCTTAAAGCTACTCATTCATACAGACTTCACACAAGTTGCACATTTCAGGACTTTAGCATGAAAATGTCAAAAAGGTTTTCCTAATATTTAAATAAAATCTCTCCTTTAAATCAGGCCCATTTCACCACATGTAAGCCTCTAAACCACTGTACAGCATCAGCCACATTAGCTCTTTTTCATCTGAAATCCTTTATATAAAAATTACCCATTCTCCTGACCAAAATCAATTAAACAAACAAGCAAAAGCCATAATCCTTCAATCTTTCCTCAGAGGCACAACTACCTATTCCATGAGTGTTTTTTTCCTTTGGAGAAGGTCATTTTTTTTCTGTATTTCCCTAGCTGATTAACAGAGACTGTGTTTATAAATAAGAGCTTCTAATGAATATAAAATATAGCAAGACTGACCTTTTACTATTCTCCAAAGCATTAAGAATTTACGTAAAATTTTGATCTTACTGGTGGTTTTAATCTATTCACTGAGATGTATACTTAAGATTTGTATATTTATTATATGTACATTATGCCTTAATGAAAATAAATCTAAAAATAAAAAATAAGTTCTTTTAAGAATTGAATTGTAGGTCTGAAGATCAACTCAGTACTAACTAAACAGGTATTTCTCAGGTAGAGATTTTCAAAATACTTCCTTAAGGATACAATTAAATAAAATAGCAATCAACAAAAGGCTTATAGAAGCTTATTTACTTTTTTTTTTTTTTTTTTTTTTTTAAGAACTAGAGGCCCAGTGCATGAAATTCGTGCACAGGTAGGGTCCCTAGGCCTGGCTGGCGATCAGGGCCGATCGGGGCCTTCCAGCTCAGGCTGGGGCCTTCCTTCCCCAGCTGCCAGCTGCCAGCTGCCAGCCGGGGCCTTCCTTTGTTCCGCGCTGCCCCCAGGGTGGTCAGCACACGTCATAGCAAGCAATCGAACTTCTGGTGTCCCGGTCCAACTCCCGAGGGGACATTTTGCATATTTGCCTTTTATATATAGAGAAGATAGTTAAAAGGGAGAAGAGAGAAACATCGATGTGAAAGCACAACATGGATTGGCTACTTCCTGCACGCCCCCTACCAGGGATCAAGCCCACAATTCGCGCATGTAACCTGACCGCATATCGAACCAGCAATCTTTTGGTACATGGGATGGCACCCAACCAACTAAGCCATACCGGCCAGGTAAAGCTTATTTATTCTTAATATGACAGAGGAAATTATAAACTCAAATATGCACAAACTAAAAAATATGCACAAATTGAGAATGACATAGCAACTAAAGAAAAACCAATTTATAATTTTAGTAGAGGTATGTTACTAAGGTTCCAAGTCACCAAGGATATATTATATATCCAATACTATGTAATCTTCATTTTCTCTATACTCTCTAGAATCAAAACAACAGTCTTTAATGGGCAGAAATACCCATAATAAATTAAGGAAGGATTATGTCTCTGATTAAGATTTTTTTAATTTGCTAATGAGGGCTGTCATGATTTCAAAGTTTTTAGTCTAAAGCTCATATAAGGGAAAATGGAACAGAACATTGTGGGAGAAAGGGGCCACATGCTGACCTGACAAGCTCAGGGGAGGCCTGCATGGCAGTCTTGCAAACTCAGAGATCTAAAGTAACCAAAGGATGGTCTGAAATTAAACTTTAAACACAGTTATGGTGGGCAGTTACATCCTAGGCCAGTAATCTTCACTGACAAGGTAAGCCTTTACCTTAACTGAGCCTATCTGTCTTTTTGCATCTCTGATAACATACCCTTGAAATGTCTCGGTAACTTGTAACTTCCCTTTTTCTGGAGCCCCTGGGGCACAACCAAATGTGGTGGGAGCCAGGACAGACACCACAAATTCCTTCATTATCATGTTAATTGTTCTTGCACCCTCCTAGGTGTGTGTCCACCGTTTCATGTTTTATCCAATCCCAGGGGTTTTCCCAGCTTTGCTTTATCACACCTCCTTAATCTATCACCAATGAATTTCATGTAACCCACCTATGTCCCTCCTTTGATTGCAATGTATAACTACAAATGTAACAATTCTCCGGAGCATTATCTCAATTCGTTGAGGTTCTGCTTCCCAGCATAAGTTGACAGTTTGGCTCAAATAAACTCACAAAAATTCTTTACAGGTTTCAATGGTTTTTTTACATTAACAACATGTTAACAAGCAGATATTGCTATACCTATATAAGGAGTAAATCAGAATTGGAAGCTCACGATTAAACAAAGCCCGAGCAAATTAAACCTAAAAGCAAGCAGAAATAAAGATATAATAAAGAGTAAGAGCAGAAATCAACAAAATTGAAAACAGAAAAATATTATAGAAAGTCAAAGAAGCCAAAGCTGGTTCTTAAATAGCAGTAAAATTGATAACACTTTAGTCAGACTGATAAAGGAAAAAAAAAGAGAAGATACAAATTACCAACATCAGGAATCAGAGGGGACATCACAAATCCTACAGATATCCTATCTAATAAAAGAGAAACATGCAAATTGACTGTACCTCCACTACGCTCACAAGCCACGCCCACCAGCCAATCAGGAGTGAGTATGCAAATTAACCCAACAAATATGGCGGCGGCCACAGAGCTGGAGAGAGCAGGAGGCTTGGGTTGCCCCTGGCAATGGAGGAAGCCAAGCTTTCCACCCACCTTGGCCTGCCCTGGCCTCCACTCAAGGCTACAAAGTTTCAATTATAGAAGATAAATAAATCCCAACAAAAATGGTGGCAGCCACAGAGTTGGAGCCAGCCGGAGGCTTGGGTTGCCCCTGGTGATGGAGGAAGCCAAGCTTTCTGTCCACCCTGGCCGGCCCTGGCCTCTGCTCAAGGCTACAAAGTTTCAATTATAGAAAACAAATAAATCCCAGATACCAGGGCCTCTGCTTGGGTCGCCGGGGGGCGTGGCCGGCCTGCAAACCACCACAGGCCCCTCGCCCAGGCCGCCCCACGCCCCAAGGGAACCCCCACCCTGATCCGGGATACCCTTCAGGGCAAACCAGCCAGCCCCCACCCATGCACCAGGCCTCTATCCTATCTAATAAAAATATGCAAATTGACCATCATTCCAACACACAAGATGGCTGCCCCATGTGGTCAAAGATGGTTGCCCCCATGTGGACATAAGATGGCCGCCACAAGATGGCCAGCAGGGGAGGGCAGTTGGGAGAAACCAGGCCTGCAAGGGAGGGCAGTTGGGGTGATCAAGCCTGCAAGGGAAGGCAGTTGGGGGCAATCAAGCCTGCAGGGAAGGGCAGTTAAGGGTGACCAGGCCGGCAGAGGAGGGAAGTTGGGGGCAAACAGGCCTGCAGGGAAGGGCAGTTGGGAGGGACCCAGGCCTGCAGGGGAGAGCAGTTGGGGGGGACCAGGCCTTCAGGGAGGGCAGTTAGGGGCAATCACGCTGGCAGGGGAGCAGTTAGGTATCAATCAGGCTGGCAGGGGAGTGGTTAGGGGGTGATCAGGCTGGCAGGCAGAAGCAGTTAGGGGCAATCAGGAAGGCAGGCAGGCGAGCATTTGGGAGCCAGCAGTCCTGGATTGTGAGAGGGATGTCCGACTGCCTATTTGGGCCCAATCCTATTGTGATTAGGCCTAAACAGGCAGTCAGACATCCCTCGAGGGATCCCAGATCGGAGAGGGTGCAGGCTGGGCTGAGGGACACCCCCCGGCCGTGCACGAATTTCGTGCACCAGGCCTCTAGTTAATATAATAATAAGGAAATATTAGGAATAACTTTAGATCAATATATTTGATTACCTAGATGAAATGAACAAATTCTTTGAAAGATACAAATTACCAAAAAAAGCTCACTAAAATAAAATAAAAATAACATGAATAGTCCTGTATCTACTAAAGTACTTGGATTTGGGGCGGGGGGGGAGGAAACACAAAAAAACTTGCACACAAAGAAAGCTTGAGGTTCAGACTTCACTACAGGATTCTACCAAACATCTAAAGAAATGATACCAAATCTACACACTCTTTAAGAAAACAAGAGGAGAGAACACTCCCCAGCTCATTCTATGAGACCAATAGTACTCTGATAGCAAAACCAAAACTATAAAACCAGAGCCTTCATGAATGAAGATACAAAAGTCCGCAACAAAGTATCAACAAATAGAATACATCAATATTTAAAAAGGACAATACATCAGGATCAAGTGGTATTTCTCCCAAGAATGCAAAGTTGATTCAATATTTGCAAATGAATCAGTGTAATTCACATTAGTAGGCTAAACCTAAACCTATCTAACTTCATTAACACCTTCAGGTTCTTGGAAGTATCTGACACAGAACATATTTTGGGAAGCAATGGTCCTTGCCATCACCAAACTAATGATATGCTAATGATATAATTATCCTAATACTTTGGCCTTGACAGGCCTACTCCTATTCTTGAGACAGGGAGTTTAGGACACCTGTTAGCTCTTCACTTCATTTGACAAATAATTTATTGAGTATCTAATTCAATGCCTGTCACTGATTTGGATGCTGGGAATAGAGCAGTAAAAACAAACAAACAAACAAAAACAGTAAAAAAAACTCCTGCTTTCATAGACTTATGGCCTATTCAACATAAACACATAATTTTAAGTAAAATTCCTAGTAGCTATTTCTTGATTTTTTTAAAACTCTGCAGTTCCCTTCAGATTCTTATATATATAGAGTCCTCTGGGTTCATAATTAATCACCCTGCCCAAGGAAAGGCAGACTTTTGTCCAAGGCCCAAATCTTTCCTTGAGAAGGAGGTTTCCCCCGACAACATATTCATGAAGAAAGCATTCATTACAAATAATGAAGACTTCACCAGATTGGCCAGGTATTTATACAGTGCTCATACTGTGGCAATCAGGAGCATTTTATAGTTCCTCACTTTTCCTAAAGCAAAGCCAAGCCTTTATACTTGGGTGAGCCATTTTCCTGGACAAATCTCTAAAGCAAGTCCCTTGAGACCATCATACAGGGACTGGAAATAACAACTTGGGGAAAGAACCTCTTTAAGATTCATGTGTTAATATAAGTTAAGGAGGTAGGTGGAATAAATTTCCACCCAGTCAATATGTATTACTTGTTCTGGTCCTCAGATGACTTTGTGTTTATTTCATTCTAACTATGGAAGACTTCATTGGTCTACTTGACTAAAACAAAAACACTTAAGACAGCTTTAGGAAATGAAAATCAGCTCTCCCACTAACATGCATTTTGTTCCACACTACAAGATGAAAAACAAATCTAGAAAAAGGATTACACTAGGGGAAGGGGCTATGAAATCATTTGAACCTTCTACTCTGTACTGGAATTCCTTCTACAGCATTCCTGATTCACGGTCAACCATCTGGACCCTGATTCAGATAAGTCCAATGACCTTGTGAAGCTACCTATCCCACTGGAGGACAATTCTTGTTAGATTTTTGTTTAATGAACTTAAATCTGCTTCATGTAACATTTATTAAACATCACCTGTTCACTGGTCTCTTCATTTTTTTTATATCTGCCCTTCAAATATCTGAGAAGAACCATCATGTCTTCCCTTTTCCAGGCTAAACATCCTTATTTCCTTCATTCAAGATGGTTTCTAAAGCCTTCACATGGCTCAGTGCCTACTCCTAAATGCATTCCAGTTTGTCAGTGTCCTTCAGAACTGGATTAATTTTTTTACTTAATGCTAATCTGGAAGCTGCCTATTCTATGACATGTCTATGATCTGGTAAATGTTGTCCTTGTCTTACCTGATATTGCTACATAAAGATAATGAAAAAGAATAGTCATTCAGGATAGTCAACTAGGTAAGGAAAAGCTATACTTAAATTCTTAAATATGAATCTAGAATAAAAATGGAACTCCATAGGAAAACATTACAGAAAAAGATGGAGGGAAATAGTTGATACTGCTGATGAGGACAGACAGCAGGCATGTTACTCCCTAATCAAAGGCATGTAAAAACACAAAAATCAAAGAATCTTGCCAGTGCAATACCAAGCAAGGGTCCAGCCATACATTTCAGGGCTCATAATTTTTCAAAATGGAAAGATATACCTGCATTTTCCCACCTAACTTATACTAGAATGTCATACTTCGATGTTTTGATGTCAAAAATTAAAAGTGGTTATAACAGGTAGACACTGCCACATCACAAAAGTTTTTTAAAATGCAAATATCAGAAACTTAGTTGAGGTCACAAGGGAATCAAGAAAAATCAGAGGCTAACTTAAGCTAAAGCAGTGAAGAAATTTTCTGGTGATTTAGTAATCCTCCAAATAGTAGCCAACTTTCCCTCTGGAATTATAAAAAACACACTAGACAAAGAATATAGTAGCAATCAAGTGGAATCCAATCATCAAGAAATGAATAAATTTTTTTCTTTTCCTTCTTTCTGTTCTCATTTCCCTTTCCTCTTAACTAATTTCTAATTTAAAAAAAAAAAACACATTTTAAGTTTTTCAATCCAAATGCCATAATCATAACCATTTCTTTTAGTAGGGGAAAAGATTCTGGTTAATAACATTACCAAATATACCAATGATTAAAAATTGTTAAAGAATTAAGATATAGAAAAGATAACTTTCATAACATAACTATTATTTCTTTGATGATTTAAGGAGTTGCTTCATAACTTCAGGGTCTAGTATGTGTGTTATTTTCTTTATTTTCAAAGCCCCTTACTGGAATCACTGTTCACTTTTCAGAATTTAAGTAAAAGGGAGATTACAGAGAGAAGCCTATATTTGCTGCAGTGAAAATCATTAGGAAGAGAACCAGACATTATAAGAAGAAACTAAAAGTAGAAGTCTAATAAAATTGAAATTCTAATTTGAATCCAACTCGTTAAAATTGTTAACTGGAATTATCTGGTAATTTGGGCAAAGAAAGCTATGTTATCTAAAAAATAGATAACATCGATTGGCTTTCTTTGATTAATACATTAACTTATGACTAATTAGGCTTATCCAACACCCTAGCAATTTCAAAAGGCACTTCTGCCATAATGGTAGAGAGAAACTGGTAGTATTAGAAAATGAGAAAAAACAGAATGGCCAATGATTTATTACTTTAATTCTTAGAGGCATTGTTTAAAAAAGCCTAGAGGCAGTACACCTGATACAGAGAAGATATTCATTAACTTATAGCAACTACTATATAGCAGATAACATGTTAGGCCAAGAGTTGACTAGGAATGGTACAGCTAGAAAATATCCCTCCACAATAAGAATTATCATAAATCATAGGGGTTATTAGTTAATTTAAAAGGTGATTTTATTAGTAAAATTTTAAAGAGTCATTACAATGACCTAGTGAAAATCACTCATAAAAATGGAGAGAGTAATGTTTCCTTAAGAACACTGTCCATCAGAACATCTGGCCCATGTAATTCCTTAGAACTCATCTACATGACTTATCATATAGCAAGAACCTGAAAAGGGCAGTCTTATTGGCTTGCTTGTTACTGAGACACTTCTAAGGAATCAAGTTAAGGGAGTAGAGGGAACATTTCAGCCCTTCATGTTGTATAGATCTGACTTAGAAAGGGGTCAGAGGATAACAACACATTCTGAAGCTCTCAAAATAATGTATGAATTTCACAAAAGCAAAGCAGAAGCTTTACAATTTTTTCTACAAGGAACAGAAAGCACAAAGCCCAAAAAAGAAAAAAAGGAGAACTTAAAAGACTTTACCCATTTACTGTATTTCAAAGGTCCCGTGAATCCCATGGCTTCCATTATCTTCGTGAAGGCACCAACCTTCTCTTCAACTGGCTGTGGGAAATCCTTGGTAGTAGAAAGCTATTTAACAAAAAGAAGGGGACCAAAATTAGTGGCAAAATAATTAGTTTTAATGCTTTAGTTGCTCATTAGGTCTAAGGGCATTTTTATTGCTTAGAATTTTTTTTTCACCTAGAATTTATTTTTTGTTAATCCTCACCCAAGGATATTTTTGCCATTGATTTTTAGAGAGAGTGGACAGGAGGGAGGGAGTGGGATGGGGGAAAGGGGAAGAAAAACATTTGATTTGTTTCCTCCCGCATGCACCCCAATGGAGGCCCTGGGATCGAACCTGCAACCCAGGTACATGCCCTTTGACTGGGACTCAAACCCATGACCCTTCGGTGCACGGGCCGACGTTCTAAACATTAAGCAACACCGGCCAGGGCTAGAATTTTTTATTCTGATTTTTCTGGTCATCTTATTACTTAATGCAAACATATCTGGAACTCTATGTAATATATGCTCTCCAAATTTCAAGAGACATTTACCTCAATGACCATATGCCTATGAACCCATGTCTAGGAAATGATCGATTCTTGGTAACAAAATAAAAGTTCTATAAAAAAGGGTACTTCTAAAAGGAAATCTTGACCCCCACATTTCCCAAAGAACAATTATGAGAAGAGGAATGTTCTATGTTTATTGACATAACAGGAAAAGGAAAGAAAAATACTGTCTGAAAGCAGTCAAATAAGCACTAGATAAATGTTTTTTGCATTTTCTTAGTATAACAAATTTTACTAATGATTATAGAAGACATGAGTCTTGAAGTTTGCAAATAAACTCCAAGGAAAACCTGTTCTAATGCTAAGCCTCTCCAAATGAGGGCAGGCTATATAATCGATAAATTGTCCAAAAGTTAAATATTACTTGATTTTTAACAAGTAAAAATTCAGAAAGACTTATTTCTCTAAAGTTTTGTCCAGGCAAGACAGTATAGTGTAAGAAACAAAAGACATGAAATCAAAAGCTTTAGGTTCAAATATTCAGTTGGTCTGTTAGTAATCATCCTTGTGACCTTGGGCAAGTCACTTCATTTTCCTGAGCCTCAACCTTCTGCATTGAATAAAATTCCTTGCCTCATCCAGCTAACAGTTTTGCTGAGACTCAAATAAGAACACCCATGTGAAAGCACTCTATAAACACAGAAAGCACTTATAATTCTCACCTTATTTGTAGTGTGATACTTCCTACTCAGCTGTATGTCTATTCCAGAAATGTGTTCTGATCCACCACATGCTAAGGACTGGCTCATCTGGGGCCCCTTGGGGGTTTAAAAAACAACAACACAGATGTAAGCAACATTGAGCATTCACTTACAGGATTAATCTAAGCAGCGCCGCTTTAAAGTAAAGACTAGAATCTTTCCAACCTTGCTTAATCCAGTTCCTGGTGATCTGGTCATCAAGAGGATTCAAGAGCCCTAACTGCTTTGGCTCAGTGGATAGAGCGTCGGCTTGGGGACTCAAGGGTCCCAGGTTCGATTCCGGCCAAGGGCATGTACCTTGGTTGCGGGCACATCCCCAGTAGGGGGTGTGTAGGAGGCAGCTGATTGATGTTTCTTTCTCATCGATGTTTCTAACTCTCTTTCCCTCTCCCTTCCTCTCTGTAAAAAGTCAATAAAATATATTAAAAAAAAAAAAAAGAGGATTCAAGATTGGCACCAAGAATATTGTCAGGTATATGGTAGGTACTCAATAAGTACCTATTGAATACTTGGATAAATAAAAGGATTCTGCCCTGGAAACCTGGAACAAAATAAGTATGAGTCAACTCTAAGAACTGCAATAAATACCTACTTAAACATTGGCAACAGTGCAGTATACAGGGGGGGAGGGGAGGAACCAATGACTTTCACATCAGTCAATTTTAAGTTTAAAACCTGTTTTGTCACTTATAAGCTAGGTCGCCATGAGGAAGTTACTGAAACTCAGCTGTAATGATTGAAGGAAATAATACAATAGTCCCCCCCTTATCTGTGGTTTCACCTTCAGGGGTTTAAGCTACCCGAGGTCAATGCAGTCAAAATATATTAAGTGGAAAATTCCATAAATAAACAATTCTTAAGTTTTAAATTGCATATCGATCTCATGCCTTTCCACTCCATCCCACCCAGGACGTGAATCATCCCTTTGTCCAGTGTATACATACTGTACATGCTATCTGTCCTTTAGACATACTGGCCATCAGATAGACTGTCACAGTATCTCAGTGCTTGTGTTCAAGTGATCCTTATTTTACTTAATAATGGCCCTAAAGCACAAGAACAGTGATGCTGGCAATTCAGATATGCCAAAGAGATACCATAAAGTGCTTCTTTTAAGAGAAAAGGAGACTATATAGTACAATAAGATACTTTGAGAGAGACCACAGTCACATAACTTTTATTACAGTATAGTTATAATCGTTCTGTTTTATTATTAGTTACTAGAGGCCCAGTGCACAAAATTCCTGCACGGGGGTGGGAGCGGGGGGGGGGGGGGGGCTGTCCCTTAGCCCAGCCTGCACCCTCTCCAATCTGGGACCCCTTGAGGGATGTCCAACTGCCCGTTTAGGCCCTATCCCAGTAGAATCGGGCCTAAACGGGCAGTCGGACATCCCTCTCACAATCCAGGACTGCTGGCTCCCAACTGCTCGCCTGCCTGCCTTCCTGATTGCCCCTAACCGCTTCTGCCTGCCAACCTGATCACCCCTAAGCACTCCCCTGCCAGCCTGATTGATGCCTAACTGCTCCCCTGCCAGCGTGATTGCCCCTAACTGCCCTCCCCTGCTGGCCCGGTCACCCCTAACTGCCCTCCCCTGCAGGCATGGTCACCCTAACTGGCCTCCCCTGCCGGCCTGGTCCCCCCAAACTGCCCTCTCCTGCAGGCCTGACTCCCCCCAACTGCCCTCCCCTGCTGACCCAGTCACCCCTAACTGCCCTCCCCTGCCAGCCTCATCGCCCCTAACTGCTCTCCCCTGCTGGTCTGGTCCCCCCCCCAACAGCCCTCCCCTGCAGGCCTGGTCACCCCTAACTGGCCTCCCCTGCAGGCCTGGTCCCCTCCAACTGCTCTCCTCTGTAGGCCTGGGTCCCCCCCAGTTGCCCTTCCCTGCAAGCCCAGTTGCCCCCAACTTCCCTCCTCTGCCGGTCTGGTCACCCCTAACTGCCCTCCCCTGCAGGCTTGATCGCCCCCAAATGCCCTCCCTTGCAGGCCTGGTCCCCCCCCAACTGCTCTCCCCTGCAGTCCTGGGTCCCCACACAACTGCCCTTTCCTGCAGGCCCGGTTGCCCCCAAGTTCCCTCACCTGCAGGCCTGGTCACCACCAACTTCCCTCTCCTGCAGGCCTGGTCCCCCCCCCAACTGCTCTCCCCTGCAGGCCTGGTCCCCCCCAACTGCTCTCCCCTGCAGGCCTGGGTCCCCCCCAACTGCCCTTCCCTGCAGGCCCGGTCGCCCCCAACTTCCCTCCTCTGCCGGCCTGGTCACCCCTAACTGCCCTCCCCTGCAGGCTTGATCGCCCCCAACTGCCCTCCCTCGCAGGCCTGGTCCCTCCCAACTGCCCTCCCCTGCTGGCCATCTTGTGACGGCCATCTTGTGTCCACATGAGGGCAGCCATCTTGTGTGTTGGAGTCACAGTAAATTTGTATATTACTCTTTTATTAGATAGGATTATTGTTGTTAATCTCTTACTGTGCCTAATTTACATATTAAACATTATCATAGGTATGTATGTATGTATAGGAAAAAATATAGTATATGTAGGGTTCGTTACTATCCGCGGTTTCAGGCATCCACAGGGGGTGTTGGAACATATCCCCCATGGATAAGGGGGGCCTACTGTATATGTGAAATGCCTTTTACAAAATATATACTCAATAAATAATAGAAGCTTCCTTCATCACCATCATCATTGTTCAGATCAGAATTGCCTTCCTTTTATGTTCACACATTGCATTTGAAAGTATTTGGGCAATATAATAGCAAAATTACTATTATCATGTGCCAGGTACTATGCTAACTACCTTACATATATCACCTTATTCGATCCTCACTACAATACTATTAGGTTGGTATTATTATAATAAAGACCCATAAACATAATTTTGAAAATAAATTTCTAATAAAAAATACATGTAAGAGATCCTCATTGTACAGTGAATGTGTGTAAAACTGGGGGAAAGTCTACTAAGGAAGGAGATGGTTAATTAAATTAAGGTAAGGTATTCAATGGAAAATCCGGTGACCACTGAGATTTTTTTTTTTTTAATGTTTTTGTTGATTTCAGAGAGGAAGGGAGAGGGAGAGATTGATAGAAACATCAATGATGAGAGAGAACCATTGATCAGTTGTCTCTTGCACGCCCGCTACTCGGGGAGCCCACAACCCAGGTATGTGCCCTCAACCAGAATTGAACCCCGGACCCTTCAGTATGCAGGCCAACGCTCTATCCACTGAGCCAAACTAGCTAGGGCTACACTGAGATTTTTTAAATAGTTTATTTTTTAAAGAAGTTTTAGGTTCACAAGAAAAATGAGCAGCTCCCTGGAGAAGAAACCTGGGTTCCCCAAGATATGTGATTAGTGCCGGGGCCCCGCCAGCAGGTGAGGGGATCCCAAGGCAGGTGCTGGGCATGGAGGCCACAGGGGCATAGGCTACCAAGGAGACAGAACTGAACCTCACATCACCCTGCTTGGCCCTGGAGGATGGCTGGTTAGCCAGAGATGGGTAAGATTCCTCAGGGAAGGAACAACCTAAGACAGGCACAGTCACAGAGGAGCCATCAGGAGAAAACTTGGGGGTCAACAGAGGTTGGGCACAGACCCTCACCTCCCCAACTTTGCAGGGCCCTGAACCCTCACCCCTTCTGAGGGAGGTCTCCTGCCCCCATGGCTGCTTCGCTTCTCATGCCAGCTCAAATCGGGACCCAGGTAATAAACAGAGACTTGGCCGACAGCAGCTGCCCTCTCACTGCAACAAGACTTGTATGAGTTGTCTTGTACCCATGGTGTGGGGAAGTGGGTTTTTGATATCTAAATCCAGCCTAGCACCAGGAATGCTCAGGGCCTACTCAAGAAGGCAAATAATCCTTTCCACTAATATTTACAGGGTAAAATAAGATTGTTGTTAGAGTATTAAATTTGACAATAAAATAGTAGTCAAGTTCTCGAACTAATTTAAATTGGCTAAGTGAAATAAGCGAATATTATAGAAAAATTAATGGTACGGGACAAAAAGCTGTTCCTAACGTGTTAACTAAAATTTTTATTGGTAGTTCATCTCATGGTAAAATTGCGTAACATGTAATGAACCTAAAGCAGTCATATTTTAGTGCAAAAAAATTAAAACTTAAAAGCTATCAAGACTACATTATAGGAAAACCAAGATGGCGGCATAGGTAAACACCTAAACTGCTGCCTCGCAAAACAATTTCAAAACTACAACTAAAAGACAGAACGGACACCATCCAGAACCGCAGGAAAGCTGACTGAGTGAAAATTCTACAACTAGAAGGAAGGAGAAAAGCTCACAGAGAATTGGAGGTACGGCAAAGGGTCTTTGTGCGTGCAGAGAGGAAGGGCGGCGGAGTGCCTGACTGGCTTTCTCTGGCGGAAGGGGGAAGGGAGCCCCCGACCGCATTGAACTCCAGTTCTGACTGCAGTGAACCCCAGTTCCAGGCGAGCCCCCGGGGACCCACGCTCTTGTGGGGGGAGTCTGGACTCTCGGGCGGAGACTCGGGAGCCGGGGAAGGCGGAAGACTGAAAGTCCGCTCGCGCCAGTGCGCACAAAGGCTGCGGGGGCTGCCACAGGCTTTCCCTAGCAGAAGGGAGTCAGAGGCTCCTGACGGCACTGAACACCAGTTCTGACTGAAGTGAGCCCCAGTTCTGTCTGCAGTGAACCCCAGTCCCAGGCGAGCCCCCGGAGACCCACGCTCTTGTGGGGGGAGTCTGGACTCTCGGGCGGAGACTCGGGAGCCGGGGAAGGCGGAAGACTGAAAGTCCGCTCGCGCCAGTGCGCACAAAGGCTGCGGGGGCTGCCGCAGGCTTTCCCTAGCGGAAGGGAGTGAGAGGCTCCTGACGGCACAAAACCCCAGTTCTGACTGAAGTGAGCCCCAGTTCTGACTGCAGTGAACCCCAGTTCCAGGCGAGCCCCCGGGGACCCACGCTCTTGTGGGGGGAGTCTGGACTCTCGGGCGGAGACTCGGGAGCCGGGGAAGGCGGAAGACTGAAAGTCCGCTCGCGCCAGTGCGCACAAAGGCTGCGGGGGCTGCCACAGGCTTTCCCTAACAGAAGGGAGTCAGAGGCTCCTGACGGCACTGAACACCAGTTCTGACTGAAGTGAGCCCCAGTTCTGACTGCAGTGAACCCCAGTTCCAGGCGAGCCCCCGGAGACCCACGCTCTTGTGGGGGGAGTCTGGACTCTCGGGCGGAGAATCGGGAGCCGGGAAGGCAGAGGACTGAAGGCACACACGTGCTAGCAAGGGCAAGGCTGATGGGAAGCCAAGACTGAGACTCCACCCCATCCAAGCTGAGCACAGAGGCTATTGCAATTTGGCAAGTCTAATCCTATAAGGCTGTCTCCAGCACCGGACTTCTCCCAGCATAGACACAGCTGATCCTTACAGCCAACTGGCCTGGAGGTCAATTCTTCCCAGTGATACCAACAACAATAAAGACTTAATTACAACAAGGCTGTACACACAGTCCACAAAGGTGTGCACCAAGAGTGTCCACCTCAGGTTAACTGGGGAGGCAGACCCACTGGGCCAAATAGGAAACCTAGCACACAAATCTACCAACTCAGGGAAGCAGTGAAAATGCGGCGTCTAAGAATCAGATCACAAACGAAAGAAATGGAGGAAAACAAACGACTGGATATAGAATTCAAAACCACGGTTATAAGGCTTTTTAAGAATATCCTAGAAAAGGCCGATAAATATAACGAGACCCTCGAAGAGATGAAAAAGGACCAACTAGAAATTAAACATACACTGACTGAAATAAAAAATATTATACAGAGACCCAAAAACAGACAAGAAGAACACAAAAATCAAGTCAAAGAATTGAAATACAAAGAAGCAAAAAACACTCAACCGAAAAAGCAAAAAAAAAATCCAAAAAGTTGAAGATAATGTAAGAAGACTCTGGGACAACTTCAAGCGTACCAACATCAGAATTATGGGGGTGCCAGAAGAAGAGAGAGAGCAAAATACTGAAAACCTATTTGAAGAAATAATGACCGAAAACTTCCCCCACCTGGTGAAAGAAATGGACTTACAAGTCCAGGAAGCCCACAGAACCCCAAACAAAAGGAATCCAAAGAGGACTACACCAAGACACATCATAATTAAAATGCCAAGAGCAAAAGATAAAGAGAGAATATTAAAAGCAGCAAGAGAAAAACAGTTAGTTACCTACAAGGGAGCACCCATACGACTGTCAGCTGACTTTTCAACAGAAACTATGCAGGCCAGACGGGAGTGGCAAGAAATTTTCAATGTGATGAATAGCAAGAACCTACAACCAAGATTACTCTACCCAGCAAAGCTATCATTCAGAATTGAAGGGCAGATAAAGAGTTTCACAGACAAGAAAAAGCTAAAGGAGTTCATCACCACCAAACCAGTATTATATGAAATGCTGAAAGGTATTCTTAAAGAAGAGGAAGAAGAAAAAAGGAAAGATAAAAATTGTGAACAACAAATACATATCTATCAACAAGTGAACCTAAAAATCAAGTGAATTAAAAACCTGAGGAACAGAATAATCTGGTGAATACAGTAGAATCGGGGGCATAGAAGGGGAGTGGACTGATAATTCTCAGGGGGAAAGGGGTATGGGGGGGTTCATGAAGAGACTGGACAAAAATCATACACCTATGGATGAGGACAGTGGGGGGTAGATAAGGGCAGAAGGTGGGGTGGGAAATGGCTGGAGGGGAGCTATGGGGGAAAAAAGGAGAAATAATTGTAATAATCTGAATAAAGATTTATTTTAAAAAATAAATAAATAAATAAATAAATAAATAAATAAAAGACTACATTATAAAGTTTCCAAAAGCCTCCTAATATTTAAATCAAAAAAGGCGGGATAGTAGAAGAATATCATGTAAGGAAAAATATCCTGTAAGTAAATTACATCTAGAAAAATTTTACTTTAGAAAATTAACTTTCATTTGTAATGCTAACAGCAAGACACCCATGAAAAACACACATGTCAAAACAAGCCAAAGGAAAATCGTTTGGGCAAAAAATGAAAAAGGATCCCAAGTCAAATTTATAGAAAAGATTCCTTTATTAACTTTTGGTCGAGAATATGTTTGTATATTTTCAGAAAACAACTCCAAGACCATGTGGATTCCTGCAACAGAGAGGAATTGACAGGACTGCTCCAGCCATGAAGACAGAAGAGAAACAGTCCAGAGATGGAAGACGCTGATGACGCCTTGCCATACTAGCAGTCAGCAGCTGTGCGTCACTGCAGGTTGCCCAGGACCAAACCAGAGAGGGTCAGACCTGCATTACCACCATTTGTCCACCATCCAGAACTGAAATATCATTGCTGACACGTACACATAAGGAACTGTTTGACACTGAAATTGGGACTCAAAAGAACTGTTGGCCCAGAAAGAAACTCACGACAGACTGACTCATTTGCCTCTCAGCATAACCATTATTGCTTTTCTCATTTTCGGTTCTTATAAGTGTATTTCTAGTATCACATGATCTCACTCACCTAGGGGAAATAATGAACAACATAAACTGATGAACAAAAACAGACCCGGAGACAGGGAAGCATCGATCAGACTGTCAAACCTCAGAGGGAAGGTAGGGGAGGGTGGGGGTAAGGGGGAGAGATCAACCAAAGGACTTGCATGCATGCATATAATCCTAACCAGTGGTCACAGACAACAGGGGGGTGGGGGCATGCGTGGGGAGGGGTTTGGGATGGGAATGGGGGAATGAGGACAAATATGTGATACCTTAATCAATAAAGAAATTAAAAAAAGAAAAAGAAAAATGAGCAGGAAGCACAGAGCGCTCCAATATACATATCCACTCTCCCCCATACACAAAGCATCCCCTATTATCATGATCCTCCACAAGAGTAGTACATTTGTTACAATCAATGAACCTATATAGACACATCATTATCACTCAAAGTCCATAACTTACACTAGATTATTATTTTTAGCAACATGAAAAAACACATTAATATGTATAAAATTATAGGTAAAAATATGAATGCATATGGGCAAGCCTAGGAAGGAACACACTAAAATGAAAAAGTTACTTCATTAAATTAGTAGGACTATGCGTGAATTTAAGAATCTAGTTTCCAAGCTCTCAATAATGTTGTATTATCCTATGTAATAAAACCCTAATATGCAAATCGACCAAATGGCAGAACAACTGGCAGAACAACTGGTTGCTATGATGCGCACTGACCACCAGGGGGCAGACGCTCAACGCAGGAGCTGTCCCTTGGTGGTCAGTGCACTCCCACAGGGGGAGTGCCGCTCAGCCAGAAGCTGGGCTCACAGCTGGTGAGTGCAGCAGCGGTGACAGGAGCCTCTCCTGCCTCCACTGCAGGCGAGCAGTAAGGAACGAGGGGACCCGGACTGCGAGAGCCCCAGACTGTGAGAGGGATGTCTGACTGCCAGCTTAGGCCCAATCCCCGGGGATCGAGCCTAAGCCGGCAGACGGACATCCCCTGAGAGGTCCCAGACTGAAAGAGGGCACAGGCTGGGCTGAGGGACCGTGCCCGCCACCCCCGCCCACGTGCATGAATTTCATGCACTGGGCCTCTAATCTTTATAATAAAACTAGAGGCCTGGTGCACGAAATTCATGCATGGGGCGGTGTCCCTCGGCCCAGCCTGTACCCTCTCCAATCTGGGACCCCTTGAGGGATGTCTGACTGCCCGTTTAGGCCCGATTCTACTGGGATCGGGCCTAAACGGGCAGTCAGACATCCCTTTCACAATCCAGGACAGCTGGCTCCCAACTGCTCGCCTGCCTGCCTTCCTGATTGCCACTAACTGCTTCTGCCTGCCAGCCTGATCACCCCCTAAGCACTCCCCTGCCAGCCTGATTGATGCCTAACTGCTCCCCTACCAGCCTGTTTGCCCCTAACTGCCCTCCCCTGCAGGCCTGGTCACCCCTAACTGCCCTCCCCTGCAGGCATGGTCACCCCTAACTGCCCTCCCCTGCAGGCCTGGTACCCCCAACTGCTCTCCCCTGCAGGCCTGGGTCCCCCCCCCCCATCTGCCCTTCCCTGCAGGCCCGGTCGCCCCCAACTTCCCTCCTCTGCCAGCCTGGACACCCCTAACTGCCCTCCCCTGCAGGCTTGATCGCCCACAACTGCCCTCCCTTGCAGGCCTGGTCCCTCCCAACTGCCCTCCCCTGCTGGCCATCTTGTGCTGGCCATCTTGTGTCCACATGGGGGCAGGATCTTTGACCACATGGGGGCAGCCATCTTGTGTGTTGGAGTGATGGTCAATCTGCATATTACTCTTTTATTAGATAGGATAGAGGCCTGGTGCACAGGTGGGGGCCAGCTGGTTTGCCCTGAAGGGTGTCCTGGATCAGGGTGGGGGTTCCCTTGGGGCGTGGGGTGGCCTGGGCGAGGGGTCTGTGGTGGTTTGCAGGCCGGCCATGCCCCCCAGCAACCCAAGCGGAGGCCCTGGTATCTGGGATTTATTTATCTTCTACAATTGAAACTTTGTAGCCTGGAGCGGAGCCAAGCCTTCTGCTCGCTCTGTGGCGGCAGCCATTTCTGTTGGGATTTATTTATCTCCTATAATTGAAATTTTGTAGCCTTAAGTGGAGGCCAAAGCAGGCCAGGGCTGCAGAAGCTTGGCTTCCTCCATCACTGGGGGCAACCCTAGCCTCCTGCTCTCTCCAGCTCCGTGGCTGCCGCCATTTTTGTTGGAATTTATTTATCTTCTATAATTGAAACTTTGTAGCCTGGAGTGGAAGCCTAGGCCGGCAAAGGCAGGCGGAAAGCTTGGCTTCCTCCATTGCCGGGGAAACCCAAGCCTCCCTCCTGCTCTCTATGGCCACAGCCATCTTGGTTGGATTTGCATACTCCCTCCTGATTGGCTTGTGGGCATGGCTTGTGGCTGTAGCGGAGGTACAGTCAATTTGCATATTACTCTTTTATTATATAGGAAGGGATGGGGAGGGGGCAGGAGGAGGATTATCCTCCAATGCTGGCTTATTGCAAGGAGACATGAGACACTTGAAATGAAAATAATGTTTTCAATAATCCTAATGAAGAAAAAATGGAATTTCTAATTGTGGAGAGGTACTATTTACTTTTCTTTCCAAACAAGGACATTAGTCAGGATTCTTCTGGTCAGTCCCAAGGACACTTAAACTTTTACTCATAGGTATCAAGCAGGCTTTGTAAAACACAGACTAAACACAAAACACATCCCATTACATCACATACATCAATGTAATAGTCCATCTAAAACACAAAGCACTTAGACAGGTTCAAAAAACAACCAACAGCAGTTTCAGCTTTGGGGAGAGTTCTCTTCTATTAGATTTCATGAGTTTTCTCTTTGCCCATAACTCCAAGAATAACCAACAGATTGCTTCTATGACTGTCTCATTACCTGATGTACTTCTGTCCTACCATTAATCATTAGATAACATTTAACACTATATTGAACTACTGAATTACCTAGGTATCTAGTACCAAGGACAACATCTAGCTTCCCCATACCTACACACCTCTAAAAGCACACACGTTTACTTTTTTGTACCCCAGTGGCTACCAAAAAGACTCCCTTGATCTTTAAAGACATAATTTTTTCCTTTGTTTAAATTCAAAAGATATCAATAATTTTTGTAAAAGAGAAAAAATACCCTTGAAATACTCAAATGTCACTTCAAAGAGGCCTTCTCTGACCATTTTATCTAAAATAGTTATTATCCCATTATTCTCTATCATAGTAGTAGCCTGTTTATTTTATTCACAGTACTCATTACAATGTACAACCATACACACACACACACACACACACACACACACACACACACTGAGTGGCCAGATTATTATGACCACCTGACATTTGTAGGCAAATTAGCTATAATTTCACGCTGAAGTTGCTAGAGGGCCAGACCATGAAAGCATGCACCCCACATGCATGAGTACAACCCTTCAAGCTGGTGGGGGCAGTATTATGGTTTGGGGCATGTCCTCCTGGCATGATTTGGGCCCTTTAATTCATGTGGAACAACGTCTGAATAGCACAACATACCTAAGTATCGTTGCTGATCAAGTTCATCCTATCATGTTGATGGCGTATCCCAATGGAGATGGCTTCTTCCAACAAGACAATGCGCCACGGTGCTCATATTGTGCAGGAGTGGTTTCAAGAACATGAGGGAGACTTTACCTTGCTTAGGTGGCCCCCACAATCACCAGATATCAATCCAATTGATCATTTGTGGGTCAAAGTTAAAAGAACCATTAGGCAGCTGGTTCCAAAACCATCAAATCTCACAGAACTGGACAGTGCAATTCATCAGGCATGGTGTCAGATTCCTCGCATCACCTTTCAACATCTTGTGGAGTCAATGCCAAGAAGAATCACCACAGTATTGAAGGCAAAAGGTGGCCCAATGAAGTACTAATGGGGTGGCCATAATAATCTGGCCACTCAGTATGTACACACACACACACACACTAGAGGCCCAGTGCAATGAAATTCGTGCACGGGTGGGAGGGGGTGTCCCTCAGCCCAGCCTGCACACTCTCAAATCACGATAGGATCGGGCCTTAATGGGCAGTCGGACGTCCCTCTCACAATCCACGAATGCTGGCTCCCAACTGCTCGCCTGCCTGCCTGCCTGATAGCCCCTAACTGCTTCTGCCTGTCAGCCTGATCACCCCCTAACCACTCCCCTGCAAGCCTGATTGACGGCTAACTGCTCCCCTGCCAGCCCGATTGCCCCTAACAGCCCTCTCCTGCTGACCTGGTCACCCCTAACTGCCCTCCCCTGCCGGCCTGGTCGCCCTTAACTGTCCTCCCCTGCAGGCATGGTCACCCCCAACTGCCCTCCCCTGCATGCCCGGTCACCCCTAACTGCCCTCCCTTGCCAACATGGTCACCCCTAACTGCCCTGCCCTGCAGGCCTGGGTCCCCCAAAACTGCCCTCCCCTGCAGGCCTGGTTGCCCCCAACTGCCCTCCTCTGCTGGGCTGGTCCCCCACAACTGTCCTCCCCTGCAGGCCTGGGTCCCCCCCAACTGCCCTCCCCTGCAGGCCTGGTCCCCCCCCAACTTCCCTCCCCTGCAGGCCTGGTCCCCCCTAACTGCCATCCCCAGCAGGACTGGTCACCCCCAACTGCCCTCCCTTGCAGGTCTGGTCCCTCCCAACTGCCCTCCCCTGCTGGCCTGATTGCCCACAACTGCCCTCCCCTGCTGGCCTTCTTGTGGTGGCCATCTTGTGTCCACATGGGGGCGGTCAACTTTGACCACATGGGGGCAGCCATCTTGTGTGTTGGAGTGATGGTCAATTTGCATATTACCTCTTTGTTATATAGGATATATATTTACTTGCTTATTTTTCTATCACTACTACCTAAAAGATCCATGACAGTAGGAACTAGGTAGAATACCAGGATCAAGTACAATGCATGGTACATGGGTAACACTCAATATATGTTGAAGTAACAAATGAAACCACCTGTATGGTTATGTCTTATTATTTCCTTCCTGTCCTTACCTGCTTCATTCATCCAACCCCTATAAAATGCCAGCCTTGTACCAGGTTTTAGAATACAAACAGAATCCCTATCCTCGAGAAGCTCATAACTTGTGGAGAAGAGAAAGAAGACTCACTACTCGTGAAACAGAATCAAAGATCACATTTTAAAGATCACCTACCACACACACAATAAAAGGGTTAGCAAGGATGTAGAGCAACTAGAACTCTCATACACTGTTGGTGGAAGTATAAAACAGTATGTTCACTTTGGAAAGTTATTTGGCAGTATCGAAAGTGAATGTATGCACATCCTATATGACTCCGTAATTTCATTTCTAAGTACATATACTCCAACAGAAATGTGTACATATGTTCACCAAAAAACAGGTACAAGAGTATTCAAAGCAGCAGTATTAATAAAAATCCAAACTGGAAACAATACAAATACCCATCAATAGAAGAATAGATAAATTAATCGTGGTATATCCATATGATATTATATCACAACTAGAGGCCCAGTGCACAAATTCGGGATGACCTGCAGAGATCGGGGCCCCAGCTCGCACCTCCAGCCTCACAGCCCCACAACCCCACCTGGAACCCCACCTTGGCCTGGCACTGCCCCCTCACCTGTTCCACCATCCCGCTGCGTCCCACTCTCGTCAGAGCCCAACAGGGCCAGCTGCACCTCCACTGCCGCCCACTGCCAGCGCTGTGTTGCCAACGCCTGCCATGTTACACACCATCCCCTGGTGGTCAGCGCACATCATAACGAGTGGTCAAACTCCCAATCTCCCAGACGAACAACCGCCCAAGGGACAATTTGTATACTAGGCTTTTATTATATAGGATAAGAATGAATAAACTATTACTACACAAAACAACATGGATGAATTTCTGAAACAAAGTTGAATAAAAGCAAACACAAGAAAGTATGTACCATATATATAAAAGGCAAAACTACTCCACGGTGTTCAAAGTGAAGACCACGGTTAACCTTGCTTATGGGTAGTGACGAGAGGGGATCAAGGAGGCTTTTGGGGTTCTACTTCTTGACCTGGATGCTGGTTATGTTTACTTTGTAATAATTCATTGAGCTGTACACTAATGATTTATTCCTTTTTCTGTGTTTTTATTATACTTCAATAAAATGTACAAAAATGCTTAAGATGTGGAATAGGCAGTGTACTAGTAAACAACAGAAATTTGTAGATGGAAAAGAATGACCTAGAATCGTCAGAAAAGCCTTCATAGAGAAGACTTAAGAAGTGAGCAGGAGCCCAGCCAGTATGGTTAAGTGGTTGAGCATTGACCTATGCACCGGGAGGTCACAGTTCGTTCCTGGTCAGGGCATATGCCCAGATAACAGTCTCAATCCCTGATGTAGGGTGTCGGGAGGGGGCAGGGGCAGCCAATGTTTCTTTCTCATTATTGATGTTTCTATCTTTCCCTCTCCCTTCTTCTCTGAAATCAATAAAAATATTTTTTTTTTTAAAAAAAAGAAGTGAGCAGGAGAGAGATGAATGAGAAGGCAGAGGTGAGGAAGCTATGGTATAATAGAAAGAGAAAACCACTGAGTCAGAAGACATAGGCTGAAACTCTAGCTCTTCCTATCTCATAAATTTATTTGAGAATCAAAATAATGTATGTTAAAGCGATATGAAAACTATAATGCATAATATAAATGTAAAGACCTGTTCCAGACAACTTCAAAAATAAACTTTTTCAGACAGCCCTGTGTTAAAAAATATATAAGATTTTGCCCTTATATTTTGCTTCCAAAAAGGTTCTGAAAATGAAGAGACCCAGAAGGAAGGGAGGGAGGGAAGAAGGGAAAAGGAAAAGAGAAGAAGGGAAGGACTCAAGTGTTTCTTGATTACCATGGGTGTGTCTGGTCCTTTTAGCAAAAGTATAAGCTCTACTATGGCTCAGTCTAGCTTAAACTTCTTTTATTTTCTGACCCAATACTCAACACCATTCTGGGCATGGAGCGACACTCAATAAAAACTAGGCAGATTGTTTTTCATGTTGTGTGTGTGTGTGTGTGTGTGTGTGTGTGTGTGTGTGTGTGTTTAAATAGGACAACCTGGAGAAGGTCCAGAAAAAAACCACAGGAATGATCAAAGAGATGAATAAAAGGTCTTAGTGGAAAGGTTAAAATGAATTGAGACTGTTTAGCTTGGAGAAAAAGCAATACAAGAACTTAGAAGTAACTTAGAATAACAACACTTGAGCTGGAAGAAATCTTAGACATCTAAATCCAACCTTTTCATTTCACAGATGAGGAAACTAAGACCCAGGGAAAGGTGGCAACTTGCTTAATATAATTTTAGCACCAACTTCCTTTTTAAAGTTTCAATTTACACCTTGAGGATAAAATTTATCTCAGCAGCATGAACATAGTAGCAACAAACATATTTACTACAGCCCTGGCCAGTTTGGTTCAGTGTTTAGAGCGTCAGCCAGCAGACCGAAAGGTTGCAGGTTTGATTCCCAGTCAAGGGCACTTACCTCGGTTGCAGGCTCAATCCCTGGCCCAGTTGGGGAGTCCAAATGAGAGGCAATCAGTAAATGTGTCTCTTTCACATCTATGTTCCCCCAGCCCCCTGCCACCTTCCCCTCTACTCTAAATAAATAAATAAATAAATAAATAAATAAATAAATGGGAAAAATATTCTCAGGTGAGGACAAAAAAAAATAAAAAATTACTACAACTTATTGAAGATCTCCAATATGCCCAGCACCTATATGCTTAGTGTTTTACTTACAATGTTTATCTCACAACAAACATTCAAAAATAGATAACATTTCTTTCCCCAGTTCAGAAATGAGAACACTAAAGCTTAAAGAAGTAAAGTTCATTAAACGGTAGAACATATATTCAGATGACTCTATGTCACACAGCTTTCAAAAACCTAAGTAAAATTTAATAACACAGGCTCATGCACAATTAGTAACCATTCTCCAAGAAAATGAACCAAGGCTCCTCGGAGAAACTGTTGAATCCCAGGCTAGAGCAAAGAAAATATAACATGAACCTGAAATATCTTGCAGTGCCAGAAAATAAGTGTTAAAAAATGATGAAGATGCCCAGCCGACTTGGCTCAGTGGCACAGTTTGATTCCTGGTCAGAGCACATGCCCATGTACAGGAGGCGGCCAATCAGTGATTCTCTCTCACCCTTGATGTTTCTATCTCTCTCTCCCTCTCCCAAATCAATAAAAATATTTTTTTAAATGATGAAGGCATGTAGAAAGGAACTTGAAGGAGTTCCCAACAGCCAAAGCTGGGAGAATTAGATTAACAAAATAAATAATCAGAATAGTGAATTATAACTCATAGATGAAAATAAACACCCATGAGCTCCTGATATCCTATATAATAAAAGAGTAATATGCAAATTGACCGTCACTCCAACACACAAGATGGCCGCCCCCATGTGGTCAAAGATGGCTGCCCCCATGTGGACACAAGATGGCTGCCACAAGATGGCCAGCAAGGGAGGGCAATTGTGGGTGATCAGGCCAGCAGGGGAGGGCAGTTAGGGGTGACCGGGCTGGCAGAGGAGGGCAGTTGGGGGAGATAAGGCCTGCAGGGAAGGACTGTTGGGGGGACCCAGGCCAGCAGGGGAGGGCAGTTGTGGGCAATCAGGCCAGCAGGGGAGGGCAGTTAGGGGTGACCAGGTCAGCAGGGGAGGGCAGTTGGGGGGGGACCCAGGCCTACAGGGAAGAACTGTTGGGGGGGACCCAGGCCAGCAGGGGAGGGCAGTTAGGGGTGATCAGGCTGGCAAGGGAGGGCAGTTAGGGGTTACCGGGCCAGCAGCAGAGGGCAGTTAGGGGCAATCGGGCCAGCAGGGGAGCAGTTAGGTGTCGATCAGGCTGGCAGGGGAGTGCTTAGGGGGTGATCAGGTTGGCAGGCAGAAGCGGTTAGGGGCAATCAGACAGGCAGGCAGGCGAGTGGTTGGGAGCCAGCAGTCCTGGATTGTGAGAGGGATGTCCAACTGCCCTCGAGGGGTCCCAGATTGGAGAGGGTACAGTCTGGGCTTAGGGACACACACCCTCCGTGCACGAATTTCGTGCACCAGGCCTCTAGTAAATAAATAATGGAATAAATAAATACTTGCACACTTACATGTATTACAGCATTATTCACAATAGCCAAGATGTGGAAGCAACCCAAATGCCCATCTATAGATAACTAGCTAAAGAAAATATGGTATATACATATAATGGAATATTATGCAGCCTTAAAAAAGAAGCCCTGTTACATGATATAACATGGATGAATCTTGAGGACATTATGCTAAGCAAAATAAGTCACAAAAGAGCAAATACTGCATATTCCATTCATATGAAGTATGTAAAGTAGTCAAAATCATAGAAACAGAAAGTAGAAAGGTGTTTACGAAAGGCAGAGAGTGGGGAAAGAGTTTTGCATGGATATCGAGTTTCAGTTTCATAAAATGAAAAAGTTCTAGAGATCTGCTGTACAACAATGTGATTATACTCTACACTATTGAACTGTACAATTAAAAATGGTTAAGATTGTAAATTTAATGTTATGTTTTTAATCACAAATTTTAAATTAATTAGTATTATGTATCATTTTAAAACAAGAACCACTGATGGATGGTAAATGTAGTAAGTAAAAGTATGATCAGAAAAAGAATCTTTGCATAGTCTCAAAGTGTCTTCTCACAAGATACTTACTAATTAAAAAGAGAAAAATGATAACTTTATAGTAGGGAAACCTGACAGACACCAATTTAATAACCAAGTGATCAAAGTTAACATCACTAGTAATAAGACATATTGGCAGCAAGTATCCCAATATGATGCACTGAGAAAGGAACATTACTTTTGCCAAAAATGCATAACCTCAATCCTATATAATAAAGAGGTAATATGCAAATTAACCCTCACACCCTCACATCACAATATGGCCGCCCCCACGTCGTCACAAGATGGCCACCACAAGATGGCCATCCCCATATCATCACCAGAAGGCCGCTCTGACATCGTCACAAGATGGCTGCCCCCATGTCGTCACAAGATGGTCACCACAAGATGGCCACCCCCACATTGTCACAAGATGGCCAGCAGAAGAGGGCAGTTGGGGGCGACCAGGCCTGCAGGGGAGGGCAGTTGGTGGGGGGGGAAACCAGGCCTGCAGGGGAGGGCAGTTGGTGGGGGGGGAAACCAGGCCTGCAGGGGAGGGCAGTTGGTGGGGGGGGAAACCAGGCCTGCAGGGGAGGGCAGTTGGGGGCAACCAGTCCTGCAGGGGAGGGCAGTTGGGGGTGATCAGGCCGGCAGGGGAGCAGTTAGGTGTCAATCATGCCGGCATGGGAGTGGTTAGGGAGCTATCAGGCTGGCAGGCAGAAGCGGTTAGGGGCAATCAGGCAGGCAGACAGGCAAGTTGTTAGGAGCCAGCAGCCCCGGATTGTGAGAGGGATGTCGGACTACCAGTTTAGGCCCGATCCCGCAGGGACTGGCAGTTGGACATCCCTCGAGGAGTCCCAGATTGGAGAGGGTGCAGGCTGGGCTGAGGGACACCACCCCCCCACAGTGCACGACTTTCAGGCACTGGGCCTCTAGTCCAATTATAAGAAAATATTACACAAACCCATATTGAGAGACTACAAAAGGACATCAGGGGGGAGAAATACTGGAAAAAGGTGTGTTGATTAGTTAATAGTATTATATCAATGTTAATTTCCTGGTTTCAATAATTGCACTATGGTTACATAGGATGTTAACATTCAAGGAAGCTAGATGAAGGGTATATACTATTTTTACAACTTTTCTGTATGTTTAAATTATTTCAAAAAAATTTTTTAAAAGCAGACTTATCATACTATGACAACTTCAAGAGATTATTTAGGAAAGACAGAGATGAGAATACAATGTCCCTAGCTTTTTAAAGATAATATGCTTATAACTTTGACACTACCTTAGATATCACCTGATACTACCACTCATTCAAAGAAAGATTCTTTTATGTCATGCCCTTAAAATACAGGCTCCCAACCATTGCCTCAATATGTCCAATGAGAGTAAATTTACTGTCAAAATGCAACCCACACATCCATTACACCACAATTCTAATTAACTCAAAAGTTCTTTCTCATTCTGAGCCAAATTTGCTTGTCAGACATGTACCTGAGAATATCATTCTGAGGCAGAGGTTTCTGACCAGGGGTTCTCAAAGATGGGAATATACTAGTATATACCCAGGTACAGTCAATATGACAAAATGTCCAATTTATTTACATTGGCTAAAATTACATCTTGTCAGCATGAAATAAACCACCCTAAGTTATTTATGTAGATGCTTTGCTATAATGCTGTCCCAGAGCCTAATACAATACCTGGTATATATAAGGTACCCCAAAAATGTTTATGATTCAAAAAATGAAACATAACTCAGAGTCATATAATTAGTTCCCCCACCACCACCATCTATACACACACAAATAACAAATGATTGAGATAAATTCTATTAAAATTTTTCAATGCACAAAAAAGTAACAGAACATAGCCCAACTCTGAAAAAAAATAGCTGCCTGACTACCCAGAGTAGATGCCTTTATTTATTCACCATAAATTTGAGATATTCTTTATTTATTTATTCAACATACATTTAATACCTACTCTGTGTCTAGCTTAGTAAGAAGCCCAGGAAATACAAGGACAAAAGGACAAACAAGACATTTCTTCAGAAAGGCATGGTTTACATACTAATTGAAGGGAATTACTCTATATTTTAAATATCTTAATACATTATATTTATACTAGAGGCCCAATGCACAAAATTCATGCAAGAGTAGGCCTTCCTTCCCCCGGCTGCCGGCACCAGCTTCCCTCTGGCACCTGGAACCCGGGCTTCCCTCCGGCCGCCGGCAGGCACTTGGGACCGGGTCTTCGCTCCAGCCCCGGCTTCATTCAGAATGACGTCCAGTCTAATTAGCATATTACTCTTCTATTATTATAGACTAGAGGCCTGGTGCACGAAAATTCGTGCACTGGGGAAGGTCCTTCAGCCCAGCCTGCCCCCTCTCACAGCCGCCGGGGCTCAAGGCTGCTGTGAGCCCCAGGCCTCGCAGCCACTGTGGCTTTGTCCAGATGGACATCCAGATAGATGTCCAGAAGACGTCCACCCTAATTAGCACATTACCCTTTTATTAGTATAGATAAGTAAATACATAAGTATATATACAGATGCTCCTTGACTTACAATGGAGTCACAATCCAATAAACACACTGTAAGTCGAAAATGCATTTAATACACCTAACCTACTGAACATAACTTTGCCTAGCCTTAAACTTACTCAGAACACTTATATTAGTCTACAGTTGGGCAAAATCACCTAACACAATGCATACACTATATAGTATCAGTTGTTTACCCTCGTGATCATGTGGCTAATTGGGAGCTATGGCTTGCTACCAATGCTCAGCATCATACATTAAACCACATATCACTAGCCCAGGAAAAGATCAAAATTCAAAACTGAAGTATGGTTTCTACTGAGTGCGTATGGCTTCTATACCATTGTAAAGTCAAAAATCATAAGTCAAATCATTGTAAGTTGGGGACTGTCTGTACTAGTAATTTATATCAAAAATAATTTTAACTGCATCAAATATAGAAAAGAAAGTTAATGGCTACAGAAGGAATTCATATAAATTGGTAAGAAAATAAATAAATCAATAAACAAATTGGTAAGAAAAATAAAGTCCCAGTAAATAAATGGAGAAATTATATAAGCATACAATTTTTCCAATTTGGAATACAACTGATAAAGAAAAAAAATGTTTAAATTAACCCTGTTAGGTAGACAAATAAATGCAAAGCAAAACAAGGTAATATTTCCTAACCACTTAGTTTAAACAGTTTTTAAATACCTAATTTAGGGGAGATAAGGATGAAAAACTAGTTATATATACATTGCTGGTGGCAGCATAAATTAAAATAGCTTTTGGAGAAGAAAATGTTCATACCCTTTGACCAAGGGTATACCCGCCTAGGAATTTATCTTTAATTATTAAAAATAAGAAAAACTATGTGTCAAGAAAATTATAACTGCATTAAAACCTATAATGGCAAAAAATTTTGGAAATAATTTTAATATTAAACAAAAGGTAAGTAAATAGAATGACATATAATAATTAAAAATGTAACTATGAACTCTACCCAACAATATGAATAATATCTGCTCTAATAAATGAAAAGGTACCAGAACATAAAATTCTGTGGATATTTGTTAATGTACCTAAGGAAAAAATTAGTACACACACAGACTGGAAAAGAACCAGCAGATGTTTTCAGGTTTGAGGTCATGAGTGATTTTTATTTCCTTTATTACTAAATTAGTTTCATGGTTAACAAAAATCAGGAGGAAAAACTTTCAAGGAGTGTCCACAGTAAACTACATCATAATAAATCATGTGCCAATAGTAAACTAAAGTCTCAAATAATTCTTTGGATTTTATGTTCATAAAAAGAAAAAACAAAGAAAGAAACATTCTTCCTCTCCCCCTCCCCCCCCAAAAAAATAAAGCATCTATGAAAAGAAAACTGAAGAAAAGTTAACTCTGAGATGAATATATGGAAACACTCCCAACAGTAAAAATCATCAGACTGTAGCATGGTATCCTAGGCTAAGTTCCACTGTTGGGGTATTTAGAAGCAACGCCCTAGACACCATACTGCAGGAATCAGTCCTGAGCTGGCACCACAGGGACCCAGGAGTGGTCTCATGAGGTTTTTTCCATCACACAATTTGCTTGGCTAATCTATAAATACATGACATTTGCACATAAACACTAAGGTTTTCATACCAACCAAAGGAACAACAAACCTTACCTGGAAAATGCCAGACAGAGCCCTGCCCCACTGTCCCTGTGTAGGAGACAAAGGTACCAACCGGCTGCATACTGGAACCCACTGGGAGATGCTAATTGGAATCTGGTTCCTCTAAAGAAAGAAAGAAAACATCCGTCAAAAATCTATATCAGACTCCATATGTAGAAGGCAAGGAGCATATATAAATTTAGAAATTCTGCCAAAACAGGGCACATGAAAGGAGAACATCCAAAATAGAACCAGGATCAAGCCTCCCCATGCTTATCACTTATGCCTCATCCCACTTTGTTAGGGTGTCCAATCTGAGCTTTCACATAACTGATTACATGCTGGAAGGATTTGAGCAAATCAGTAAATATATTAACAATGAAGGGTCAAGTTTCTATAAGAGAAAGAAGTTGACAAATATGAAAAGGCAGAAGGGTAGAATAAACCTTGTGTATTGGGCTGGAATTAAAAGTAATTGGTATACACACACACACACATATATTTCCTACCCCTGTCCTGATTGGGCCTGGAAGAAATTATAGACTGGTAGCAATGACAGCCTGGTAGCAATGATCACATACATGTAGCATCCAGACTTGGTTTCTAAATAGCAATATTCAATAAAATGAACCAGTCTTCTCTGAAGAAGAGTTGACTCCTGAATAGGATCAATGCTCCTGAAAGCCTTATTCACAAAGAATGACATTATTTGATCTGTCTAGTAACACTCCATCTGCAAGGCTTGGAACTCACCCAGTATGAAAAACGCTTTCTCCAGAGCATTGACTGCAAACAAATAAAGGCAGTTTAACTTTGTGGCTGCCTGAGGCAGTGGATAATAACTGGGGAAAACAATAAGTTAAACATAAAGCTTAAAAGGAAAAGCAGGGGCCCTGGCCTGTGTGCCCAATGGCTAGAGCATGGACCTGTGCACCAAAGGGTTCAATTCCAGTCAAGAGCATGTACCTTGGTTGTAGGCTCCTCCCTGGCCAGGGCCCTGGTCAGGGCACGTACAGAAGGCAATTAATGGATGTGTTTCTCTCACATCAATGTTTCTCTCTGTCTTTTCCTCTCTCTTTCACTCTTTCTAAAAGATCAATAGAAAAATATCCTTGGGTGAGGATTTTTTTAAAAAAGAGCATGCTGGGGGCGTGGGAGGTAATCAATTGATATGTCTCTCTCACATCAATGTTTTTCTCCCCCCTCCCTCTCTAAAATTCAAAGGAAAAAATACCCTTGAGTGAGGATTAACAAAATAAAAAGGAAAGCAGCAGAATGAAATATTCACAGGGACTTTGAAAAGCTCTGACATATTCCTGGGAATTTGAAGGCCATGCACATGCACAGGGTTGTGCCCACACCCAGAGCTGTACACATAAACACAAAAGACCTGAGAATGCCCTAAGCTCTCATCTCTGATGGACTTTGAGACTCTGCACAAGCAGGAAGTGAAGATTAAGGCAGAATGTTGAAGGCCGCAACATGTATATGGAGCCCCTCAACAAAAACTGGGAGACTTAACTGGTTCCAGGCATTTAAGGAACTCTCCAATCACACATTATCTGACCACCAAGCTAACTGAGCAGAGAGCACACAACAAAGAATACAAACTTTACAGAATTAAGTCAGAAAAGTCACCAAACAGAAATACAATAATAAACTCTGGGAAAGGAAAGAACTGATTTCCACATTATTTGAAATTACCAGTTTTCAACAAAAAATTTATGAAACACATAAAGAAATAAAATCCACACACAAAAATCAATTCACAGGGAGAAAAATCAATAGGAACTGTCCCTGAGGAAGCCCAGACATTAGACAAACTAGACAAAGATTCTGAACCAGCTATTTTATTTTTTATTTTTTTAATATATTTTTATTGATTTCAGAGAGGAAGGGAGAGGGAGAGATAGAAACATCAACGATGAGAGAGAATCATTGATTGGCTGCCTCCTGCATGCCCCCACTAGGGATCAAGCCCGCAACCCTGGGCATGTGCCCTTGACCAGAATCAAACCCAGGACCCTATGTCCGCAGGCCAACGCTCTATCCACTGAGCCAAACCGGACAGGGCTGAACCAGCTATTTTAAATATTTAAGAACAAAAGGGAACCATATCTAAAGAACTATAGCAAAATATGAAAATGATAGAAAATATCAAGAGAGAAACTAAAAATAAAAATTCTGACCCAACTGGAATGGCTCAGTTGGTTGAGCATCATCCCGTGCATCAAACGGTTGCTGGCTCGATCCCAGTCAGGGCACATACCTGGGTTGTGGATTTGATCCCTAATCAGGGAGCGGACTGAAGGCAACTGATCAATGTTTCTCTCTCACATCTCCTCTCCCCCTTCTTCCTCTCTCTAAGTATGTCCTCAGATGAGGCTTAATAATAATAATAACAACAATAAATAAAATAAAAATTCTGGAGTTGAAAAGAACAATAAATAAAATAAACATTGCACTAGAGGGGTGCAACAGATTTGAGCAGAAGAATCAGTGAGCTTGAAGACAGGTCAATTGAGATTATCCAACCTAAAGAACAGAAAGAAAAAATAATAAAGAAAATTTAACAGAACCTCAGAGATCTATGGGACATCACCAAATGTTACCAACATATGCATAACTGGGAGTCTCAAAAGGAGAAGAGAGAAATAAAAGAACAGAAAAAAAGTATTTTAAGAAATACTGGCAGAAAACACCCCAAATTTGATTTTAAAAATCAATCTATAAATCTAAGAAACTCAACTAACTCCAAGTAGGATAAACTCAAGAGATCCACAAATAGACATATCATAATCAAGTTGCTGAAAAACAATAAAAAGATAGAATCTTAAAAGCAGCAAGAGAAGTGACTTATCATTTACAAGAGATCCTCAATAACATTAACAGCGAATTTCTCCTCAGAAATCATGGAGGCCAAAAGGCAGTGGGATAAAATATTCAAAATGCTGGGGGCAGGGGGGGGGCGCAGGGGGAATAACTGTCAAACAAGAATTCTATATCTAGCAAAGCTATTATTCAAAAGTGAAGGAAATATTAAGACTATTATTCAAAAGTGAAGGAAATATTAAGATAAACAAAAACTGAGGAAATCTGTCAATAACAGACCTGCCCTACAACAAATACTAAAGGGAGATCTTCAGGCTAAAATAAGACCTTTTATACTACAGTAACTTAAATCCATGTGAAGAAGTAAAGTGCACTGGCAATGGTTAACTATTTAAATAAACAAAAAATATAGTATAAATGTACTATTTTTTACTTTTTAATTGAATTTACTGGGTGACATCCTATCTAATAAAAGAGTAATATGCAAATTAACCCTCACTCCACTACACCCACAAGCCATGCCCACCAGCCACGCCCACCAGCCAATCAGAGCAAATACGCAAATAAACCCAACCAAGATGGCTACAGCCACAGAGAGCAGGAGGGAGGCTTGGGTTTCCCTGGCAATGGAGGAAGCCAAGCTTTCCGCCTGCCCTTGCCGGCCTAGGCCTCCACTCAAGGCTACAAAGTTTCAATGATAGAAGATAAATATAGCCCAACAGAAATGGCAGCCACGGAGCTGGAAAGAGCAGGAGGCTAGGGTTGCCCCCGGTGATGGAGGAAGCCAAGCTTTCCGCACACCCTGGCGGGCCCAGGCCTCCGCTTAAGGCTACAAAGTTTCAATTATAGAAGATACATAAATTCCCCCAAAAAAGGCTGCTGCCACAGAGCAAGCAGAAGGCTTGGCTCCGCTCCAGGCTACAAAGTTGCAATTGTAGAACATAAATAAACCCCAGATACCAGGGCCTCCGCTTGGGTCACCAGGGGTGTGGCTGGCCTGCAAACCACCACAGGCCCCTCGCCCAGGCTGCCCCACGCCCCAAGGGAACCCCCACCCTGATCCAGGACACCCTTCAGGGCAAACCAGCTGGCCCCCACCGGTGCACCAGGCCTCTATCCTAGCTAATAAAAGCGTAATATGCAGATTGACCATCACTCCAACACACAAGATGGCTGCCCCCATGTGGTCAAAGATCCTGCCCCCATGTGGACACAAGATGGCCACCACAAGATGGCCAGCAAGGGAGGGCAGTTGGAGGGACCAGGCCTGCAAGGAAGGGCAGTTGAGGGCAATCAAGCCTGCAGGGGAGGGCAGTTAGGGGTGACCAAGACAGCAGGGGAGAGCAGTTGGGGGCAACCAGGCCTGCAGGGAAAGGCAGTTAGGAGGGACCCAGGCCTGCAGGGGAGAGCAGTTAGGGGTGACCAGGCCTGCAGGGGAGGGCAGTTAGGGGTGACCAGCTGGCAGGGGAGCAGTTAGGCATCAATCAGGCTGGCAGGGGAGTGGTTAGGGGGTGATCAGGCTGGCAGACAGAAGCGGTTAGGAGCAATCAGGAAGGTATGCAGGCGAGCAGTTGGGAGCCAGCAGTCCTGGATTGTGAGGCCCAGTGGGATCGGGCCTAAAAGGGCAGTCAGACATCCCTCGAGGGGTCCCAGATTGGAGAGGGTGCAGGCTGGGCTGAGGGACACACACACCCCTGTGCACGAATTTCATGCACCGGGCCTCTAGTTAGTTAATAAAATTGTATGTTTTCAGGTGTACAATTCTATAATACATCATCTGTATATTGTATTATGTGTTCATCACCCCAAGTCATTTCCTTCCATCACCATTTAGTCCCTTATGCCCTCTTCTACCATCTCTTACCCCCTTTCCCTCTAGTAATCACCATACTGTTGTCTGTGTCTGAATTTGTTTGTTTTTGCTTAATTCCCTCACCTTTTTCACCCACTCCCACAACTCCCCTCCCTGCTGAAAGCTATCTGTCTGTTCTCTATCTATGAGTCTATTTCTACTTAGTTTATTTTGTTCATTAGATTCCACATATAAGTGAAATCATATGGTACTTGTCTTCCTCTGACTGACTTATTTCAACTTATTATAATGCTCTAAATGTATTTTTTGCTTGTAGTTATTTTTTAATTTAGAAGAATTGAATAAAGCAAGAATTATAAATCTATGTTGATGGGCACACAATCTATAAAGATGTAATTTGAATGACAATAATGGCACAAAAGAGGAAGGAAGGGACAAAGCAATATATAATCAAAGTTTTTATACTGTATACTATTATTGAAATCAAGTTAGTAATAATCCAAACTAGATTGTTATGAATTAAGATGTTAATTATAATCCTCAGGGCATACACTAAGAAAATAACAAATAGTAAAACTTTATACCATATACAAAAATTAACTCAAAATAGGTCAAAAACTGTTTTTTAAATAATTTTGATTTTTTAGAGAGAGAGGAAGGGAAAAGAGAGAAACAATGATATGAGAGTGCAACATAAATCAGCTGCCTCCTGCACGCCCCTACTAGGGATCAAGACTGCAACTGGGCTTTTGCCCTGACCAGGAATGGAACCAGCAATCTTTCCATGCCCAGGATGATGCCCAACCAAATGAGTCACACTGGCCAAGCCAAAGACCTAAATTTAACACCTAAAACTATGAAAATATAAGGGAAAGCTTCATGATATTGGATTTGACAATGATTTCTTGGATATAACACCAAAAGCACAGGCAACAAAAGAAAAAAAGAGTTAAGTTGAATTTCATCAAAATTAAAAACTTTTGTACATCAAAGAATACTACCAAAAAGTGAAAAGGCATGGGAGAAAATATTTCCAAATCATATATCTGATAAGGGATTCATATCCAGAATATATTAAGAACTCCTACAACTCAACAACAATAATAAAAAAACAGTACTCAATTTAAAAATGGGCAAAGGACTTGAATAAACATTTCTCTGAAGATATAATTTTAAAGGCCAACAAGCATATAAAATATGCTCAATGTCACTAATCCTATATAATAAAAGGTTAATATGCTAACTGACCGAACGGCGAAACAACCGTTGCTATGACATGTACTGACAACCAGGGGCCTGGCGCTCAACGCAGGAACTTCCCTCTGGTGGTCAGTGTGCTCCCACAGGGGGAGTACCGCTCAGCCAGAAGCCGGGCTCATGGCTGGCGAGCGCAGCAGTGGTTGCAGGAGCCTCTCCCGCCTCTGCAGAAGCGCAAAGGATGTCCGACTGCCGGCTTAGGCCCGGACATCCCCCAAGGGCTCCCGAACTGCAAGAGGGTTCAAGCTGGGCTGAGGACCCCCCTCCCTGCCGAGTGCACGAATTTCGCACACCAGGCCTCTAGTCATTAGAGAAAAGCAAATCAAAATTATAATGAGATATCACCTCGCACCCAATAAGATGGCCACTATGAAAATAAAATCAACAAGTATTGGTGAAGACATGGAGAAATTGGAATTCTGTGCTTTGCTGGTAGGATGTAAAATGGTTCAGCTGCTATAAAAAATTAAATGGTAATTCCTCAAAAAATTAAACATAGACTTACCTTACACTCCAATAATTCCACAAAAGAAATGAAAACCCAAACAGATATTTGTATACCCATGTTCATGGTAACACTATTTCACAATAGTATCCCAAGTGTCCATTGACAGATGAATGAATAAACATAAAGTAATATATACTGGCATACACAATAGAATAGTATTCAGCCTTAAAAAGGAAGAACATTCTGACACATGCTACAACATGGATAAACCTTGAGAGCATTATGCTAAGTGAAATAATCCAGTCACAAAAGGACAAATTCTGTATGATTCCATTTATCTGAGGTACCTAGAATAGTCAAAATCTGAAAGACAGAAAGTAGAATGGTGATTGCCCTAGACTGAGTACAGAGTTTCAGTTTTGTAAGATGAAAAAAGTGGATGTTGGTGGTAATAGTAGCACAACAATGTGAATGTATTTAATGCCCTTAACTGTATACTCAAAAATGGTTAAAATGGTACATTTATGTAATGTATATTTTACTAAAAATATTTTTAAAGTACAGAGTGCCTTTCTGTAATTTCTACTATTGTCAACGAAAAGCAAAAATGATCACCAATGTCCAGGACAGCTCATCTATATATATAAAAGCCTAAGCAACCATCTGACTGGTAGTTATGAAACGCAATGACTGCCAGAGGGCAGACGCTCATCACAGAAGCTGCCGAGCTGTGGTGACTTGGCAGCTGCGGTTCTCGAGTGACGCACCTGAAACCAGAGAGGAGGGAGCCCAATTCTGGGGTGTGGGTGCGTCACCCGAGAACCACCCTCTTGCAATCTGGGACCGCTTGGGGGATGTCAGAGAGCCGGTTTCAGCCCAATCCCCCCAGGCCAGGCCAAGGGACCCCACTGGTTCATGAATCCGTGCACCAGGCCTCTAGTAAAACTATAAGCAAGTCCCATTGCATTACTGAAAAGGCCAGTTCCTCTGCTGGAGCTACTCAGCAATAGCAGTGTTTTAGTTTCCTCCTCCTTCCCAAACCCATCATTGAAGAGGGAATAAAATAGACCAGTAAGTCAAAAAGAAGAAAAAACAAAGGAAGACTAATGAGAATGTTTCAGGAACACTACCACTCTGTGGTGCAATTTTCTTATCAGTAAAATGGAAAAAATAATGGTGCTTATCTTTTCAAAGGGCTGTTGTAAAGATTAAGTTCACATATATAAAGTATGTAAGAGTGCTTAGCACATGGTAAGTGCCCTATAAATGTTAGCTGTCAATATTATTGCCCAGGAAATCTCAACAACATCTTGCTTCAACTATAACCTTTATCACAGCACTGTCTTGTTCTCTCTCATGAACACCAACTCTCTAGCTGCTAAAAAAGAAAAAAATATATCTATCTCCAGCCAGATCTTCTCAGTGGACACTACTATTAACTCAGTTATCAAAGGCTGACCTGGGACTCACTGTTAAGATTCCTCCTTCTCCCTCACCCTCTATATCTAACCTCTCATCAAGCCCTTATATACTCTCTTTTCTATTGAAAGCATCTCTTCCTCTTTAACCATACTGCTCCTCACCCCTTACTATAGGCTTTTATCATTTCTTCCAGGATTACTTAAGTACCTTCTGATTGACTTTGGGGGTCTCTAATTTCAGCTCTCTCTGATCCATCCACAACTACTACAGGGATCCACTAGTATTTTTTAAAAAATCTAGCCCTAGCTGGTTTGGCTCAGTGAATAGAGCAGTCCTTGGACTGAAGGTCCCAGGTTCGATTCCAGTCAAGGGTATGTGCCTCAGTTGCAGGCTCAATCCCTGGCCCTGGTTGGGCGCATGCAGGAGATAACCAATTGATGTGTGTCTCTCACATCAATGTTTCTCTCTGTCTCTCCCCCTCTGTTCCACTCTCTTAAAAATCAATGGAAAAAATATCCTTGGGTGAGGATTAACAAACAAACCCAAAAAAACCTAATAGTGGGTATGTGTTTACAATGTTGACTTTAAAAATAAAATTTTTATATCTTCAAAATAAAATTTTTTAATTTAGAAAAGCATTTAAATATCACTGGTCCCATTTGATTCTCTGATTAACCCTATCAAATTTACTGTTAAAAAAAAAATCTGAGGCTCAAAGAAGTTAGGGGACTTGCTCAAAGTCACATCCACAGAAGTAACAGAGCTAAGCTTACAACTAAGGGCCTTCAGACTCCTAAACATGTGGACTTTCCTGTATCTGTGAGTTCCTCACATGCCTAACCCAAATACCTCTTCAGAGTAGGTGATCCATAAATATCTGCTACTTTCATGTTTACTGACACTTTCAACCTGTCCTATAGGAGTTTCCACTGCTTTGTCACACATCCTATATAATAAAAGGCTAATATGCAAATTGACCAAACAGCTGAACAACCAGTTGCTATGACGCCCACTGACCACCAAGGGGCAGACACTCAATGCAGGAGCTGCCCCTTGGTGGTCAGTGTGCTCCCACAGGGGGAGTGCCACTGAGCCAGAAGCCGGGCTCATAGCTGGCGAGTACAGTGGTGGTGGTGGGAGTCACTCCTGCCTCTGTGGCAGCACTAAGGATGTCCAACTGCTGGCTTAGGCCCACAACCTGGGTATGAAGGATCCCAGGTTCAATTCCAGTCAAGAGTACATACCCAGGTTGAGGGCCTAAGCCACCAGTCGGACATTCCCCAAGGGCTCCGGGACTGCAAGAGGGCGCAGGCCAGGCTGAGGGACCCCCGCTTGAGTGCACAAATTTCATGCACTGGGCCTCTAGTTACATTATAATCCCAGGCTGGCAGGGGGAAGGGGCCCCGGTGGTTGGCCAGCCGGCCCTGCTCCCTATTGGGGTGGGGGGGCCAATCGGGGCAGGGCCAGCCAGGAGGAGGGGCCACGGGCAATTGGCCAGTTGGCCCCACCCCCAATCAGGGTATTGAGTGCCAATCGGGGCCCGGATCAGGCTGGTTGGCTGCCGCAGTGCATATCATAGCCACCTGTTCTTCTAGTCGTTCAGCCGTTCCAATCGCTGGACTTTTATATATATAGATGTTTAAAGGATTTCAAAGAATCCTATATATAAAGAGCTAATATGCAAATGATCAACACACCCTTATGCCGTAAAGGCTCAGACACTCAACACTGGGGAGAGAGGAATGGAGACCAGGCAGGCACAAATGAGCTTGCAAGAGAGGAATGGGGACCAGTCAGGCAGTGGCCCGGGAGAGGGACAAGCCGCCTGCCCCGCGGTTCCAAGTGCCAGTGGCTGGGGCTGCAGCCTGGGAGAGACAAGCTGCCCACCCCGCGGTCCCGGGCACCAGCGGCTGTGCCTGCACCTGCAGCCCTGCCTGGGAGAGGGACAAGCCATATGCCCCATGGTCCCCTATGGCTGTGGCCTGACCAGGCAAAGCTGGCCCAGGTCCTGGGTGCCTACGGCTGGCCAGAGGGAGGGAAGCCCGGGTCCCGGGTGCCTGCAACCAGTCAGAGGAGAGAATCCTGGGTCCCAGGTGCAAGGCAAGGCAGAGGCATTTAGGGGCAATCAGGCCAGCAGGGGAGCAGTTAGGGGCGATCAGGCAGGCAGGCAGGCGAGCAGTTAGGAACCAGCGGTCCTGGATTGTGAGAGGCAGTCGGACATCCCCCGAGGGGTCCCGGATTGGAGAAGGTGCAGGCCAGGCTGAGGGACACCCCCCACCATGCACGAATTTCGTGCACCGGGCCTCTAGTCACTGTATAAAGTTAAAGTGACTTTCCTTATCTAAACTTAATTTTCCCCTAAAAAGATTACTAGAAAGGGATAAATGGGCATACGGGTGATCCAACTAATTAAGGACAGATCCAATTAACAGAATCCATTCAGAGAAGTAGATTCTATGGATGCTACCACCTAAGAAGAAATGAACCTGAAACAGTCCACATGCTCAGGAGAAAGAGTATTTAAGGGGCATCCGCTAACTTCCAAAACAAACCAAGGGGTTGATTTCAGGTATACAGCCCTTTTCATCTCCTCCCCCAAATATCCATCTTAAAAACTAAATAACTTGGACCCTAGCTGGTTTGGCTCAATGGACAGAGCATCAGCCTGTGGACTGAAGGGTCCCGGGTTCAATTCCAGTCAAGGGCACATACCCAGGTTATGGGCTCGATCCCCAGTAGGGGGCGTGCAGGAGGTAGCCGATCAATGATTCTCTCTCATCACTGATGTTTCTATCTCTCTCCCTCTCCCTTCCTCTCTGAAATCAATAAAAAATATACTTAAAAAGTAAAACACACACACACACACACACACACACACACACACACACACACAAACAACTAAATAACTTGGGACATCCTAGTCATCATTTCCTCAGCAGTCCTGATCTGAATCAATTTTTGCTCTTGCATCAACAATTACTCCACCAAGTGAATCTTTCTGTAGGTTATAAAAGCTATTCTTCAAACAAATATACACTGAGCAGCAATACTGGGCACTGCACTTTGCTAGGCTGAGAAGAAATATAAGTAAATCTGCAGTCCTTGTAAGCCATATAGTAAAATATTATAAAGTATAAAATGACAACTCAAAAGACAACCAGAGGCAAGAATAGGCAGTCTCAGCTATGAAAAACCAATGTCCTTGAGGCAGGTTTTGAAAGACTTGCTAAAATTATACTCTCCCATCCCTCCATGGTTAGCAACTAAGCTCTGTATCCTCCTAACCTTTTTCTGCTGCCACTTACTTTCTCCTTTAGTTCCTAGAGGTCACAGTATGCTAGAAGGATCCGGACTGAATCACAAGAAGGGCAGTAGCTTCCCATAAGGGTGCTAATTAGTCTAGTAGTCCTTCCCTACTTCATTTTTCATTCATTCATTCAACAAATATTTATTGAACACCTATGATATGCCAGACACTGTAAGAGGCAAAGTGAAAACGACAGATATGACCTCAGTTTTCGTGCAGCTTTCACCTTAATAATCTGTAATAGTATTCCACTTAACTGTAGTTAAGAATTGACTTACTGATCTCTGAAACAAACCCAGGAAACCTCAGGATCCTAAAGGGCCTCAGATTAACGTCCTCGTTTTTCACGTAAGGCTCCTGAGGTCTCAGGGTGACTTGCCCGATGTCACACGGTACCTCAGTGACAGAACAGGGATTGGATAGAACCCTGTCTCCGAAACTCAAATCAGTGCCCCACGTGATGCCTCTCCGAGAGGAAGCGGTCACAGGTGGTGATTGAGGAAAACCAAACTGCACCGAATTTAGATCCGATGTCACTCTCCCTCTCCTCCTAAGAGGGTAAAACCACGGCCAAAAAGGGTAGAGGGAGGTGGGAAGCTGCCTCAGTTTCCCCGCAGAGCAGCGGCCGCGCAGCCTCGCCGCCGCACAGACTCCCCCTGTGCACTTCCTTCCAGCTTCTCCCACCCCGTCCTCTCCGACTCCAACCCTGGCCCGCGGACAACCGCACAAAATTATTCCTTCACTCACAAGGACTCGCACCAGCAACGCCATGTTTCCTCAACAACCATTTCCGGGTGAAGGGTGAGCTTCCGGAGTCCCGGCTGCTGCTACGCCTTCACAGGATCGTCCTCTACTGGGTCGTCCCCTAGCCAGCGGGCGCCAGGCAACGGCGGCGCAGGCGCACAAAGGCCGCTGCCAGGATGAGCGCGCGCTTCCCTCGGTGCGCGGGACCCGGTGAGCAAGACTGCCTGCCCCGGGACCCGTCTCTCTCCCTCCCTCTCTCTCCCTCTCCCCCTCCCTCTCCCTCGCTCTCTCCCTCCCTCTCTCTACCCCTCCCTCCCTCCCTCTCTCCCTCTCCCTCTCTCCCTCCTTCTCTCTCTCTCTCTCCCTCCCTCTCTCTCCCTCTCTCCCTCCCTCTCTCCCTCCCTCTCTCTCTACCCCCTCCCTCTCCCTCCCTCTCCCTCCCTCTCCCTCCCTCTCTCCCTCCCTCTCTCCTCCTCTCTCCCTCCCCTTCCCTCCCTCTCTCTCTCCCTCTCTCCCTCCCTCTCTCTCCCTCTCTCTCTCTCCCTCCCTCCCCCTCCTTCTCCCTCCCTCCCTCTCTCTCCCCCTCCCTCCTTCCCTCTTTCCCTCCCTTTCTCTCCCTCTCTCTCTCCCTCTCTCTCTCTCCCCTCTCTCTCTCCCCCTCCCTCCCTCCCTCCCTCCCTCTCTCCCTCTCTCCCCCTCCCTCTCTCCCTCCCTCTCTCTCCCTCTCCCTCCCTCTCTCTCTTTCCCTCCCTCTCTCTCTCCCTCTCTCCCCCTCTCTCTCTCCCCCTCTCTCTCCCTCTCTCTCTCTCCCCCCCTCTCTCCCCCCCCTCTCTCCCCCCCTCTCTCCCTCTCCCCCTCTCCCCCTCTCCTCTCTCTCTCTCTCTCTCTCTCTCTCTCTCTCTCTCTCTCTCTCGGTTTGGGGTTTTCATAGCTCTCTCCTTAACCCCTACCTCAACCAGCCTCATTACTCAGTGCCCTCTGATCAGAACCCCTCCTTTCCAGACTTGACTCCGGAGAAGATCCCCCCTTTTCACTGGGGTTAAAAGACCAGGATTTGGGGAGCTCCCTTAAAAGAAGATGATAATATTGTCAAGAAAGAGGTTTGAGTGATAGGCCAGGAAATCTATATAGTGAAGAATATAAAAGAGGAAGAGGTTGTTAGGAAAGAAGAAAGGGCAAATGAGTAAAAGAAAATGCAATGAGCAAAACTGAATGAGAGTTTAAAGGATAAGAAAATGTTGGTCAGACTGATATTTTTTAATTTAAGGTTTTAGGGTTAGAACTGTTCAGAATGATGACAAAGTGCAGGGGATGACTATGGAAGAAAGTGGCTGAAATGAAGTGGAGTTGAAAATCTCGAGTGGAGGCCTTCAAAGAACTGAGAGCTCGTGATTTAGGATGGGTCCTTTACTGAGACATTTAGGTTACCTAGGATGGTGGATAAATTTGGAATAAAGAGTCCTGACACCAAAGTCTTCACCACCAGGGCTCATCAGCTCCTTGTCCCCTAAACACTCAGCCTGAAGCCCCAGCAATTTCCATGGTTCTCTCAAAGCTCCCTCTCCCTCACTACATTTCATCTCTCTCTTTACATGTCTCTACCCCTCAGAATTTTCATACTTCCTTAGAGGCACCACATTGAAATTCAGTCATTCATTAAAAATATATATATTTGCTGAGCACTTATCATGATTCAGGCTCGGATCCAGATGCTGAAGATACAGTAGAAAATAAAGTTCCAGTAAAGGGAGAGAAACAACAGACAAATAAATGTAATCTGATATCGGGTATTGGTAAATGCTAAGCAGGTTAAGAATAAAAAGTGAGAAGGTAAGGTGCTATTTTAAATAAGATGATCAGGCAAAACCTCACTGAATTTGATCAGAAGTATGAATGAAATGAGAATCTGGCCCATGTCAATGAGAGAGTGACCCATGTCAGTATCTTGGAAAAGAGCATCCTTGGCAGATAGAACAAGTACCAAGGCCCTAACATGGAGAATGCTTGGTCTTCCCCGAAAGAGCAATGGGGTTATTATGGTTTGAGTCAAATGAATAAGAAAGAGTATGTTAGGAGATGAAGTTGACAAGGTGGCCCTAGAGGCCAGATCTAGAGGACCTTATAGGCCATGGTAAAGACTTTGGATTCTGTTCTTAGTGTGTACTATAGTATAGGTATAGAAAATTACTGGAAGTGTATACAAGAAACAGTAATGGTGGTTATAGTTGTTGATTCTGAGGAAGAGGTTTGGGAGACAACAGGTTAGGTATGGAAGGTAGACCTTTTTTACTATATATCCTTTTGTCTTATTTGAAGTGTGTACCATATCTATATAATTACCTTTAAACTTGAAATAAAAAATATCCATATCATTCTCAAAATCTAATTCTGGGGAAAAAAAGTTTATTCATTGGTTTTATGGAAAATACAAAGATGTAGAACTTGGTCCAAGCCTTCAAGAATATTATAGTAGTAGGTGTATAATACATATTCACAATTTTTTTAAAAAATTCAAAAGAATTGAGTTGAACTCCTATCTCACACCATATAGTAAATTAACTCAAAATGGAACAGAGGCCTATATGTACTAGCTAAACTATACAATTTTTAAAAGAAAACATAAGAGTAAATCGTCATGACCCTGTGTTAGGCAAAGCCTTCTTAGATACAATAGCAAAAGCATAGATAACAAAAGAAAAATAAATTAGACTATATAAACATGTAAACTTTTGTATTGTAAAAGATACCATCAAAGTAAAAAGATGTGCAATGGGAGAAAGTATTTGCAAATCATGTATCTGATAAAGGACTTGTATCCGGACTATATACAGAACTCTACAAGTCAATAATAAAATAATAAACACCTACCCTGGCTGCTGTGGTTCAGTTGGTTTAGCATCAATCTGTGCACTGAGAGGTTGCCAATTCAATTCCCAGTCAGGACACATGCCTGGGTTGGGGGCTTAATCCTTAGTAGGGGGCATGCAGGAGGCAGTCAATCGATGTTACACTCTCACATGGATGTTTCTCTCTCTCCCTCCCCCTCCATCTCTCTAAAAAACAATAAAAATATTTTTAAAAGTAAAATAAACACCCAATTAAAATGGGCAAAGCATTTGATTAGCCATTTCTCCAAAGAAAACATATGAATGGCCACTAAGTTAATGAAAAGATGATTAGCATCATTAGTCATTAGGGAAACACATACACGAACACATACACACAATGAGATACCACTTCACACACCCTCTAGATGACTATAATCAAGCAGACATATAATACAAAGTGCTGGCAAGGATATGAAAAAACTGGATCCCTCATACATTACTGATGGGAGTGTAAAGTGGTACAGCTGCTTTGGAAAATAGTCTGGCTTTTCCTTAAAATTATAAACATAGAATTGCTATATGACCCAGTGATTCCATTCCTATGTGTACATTCAAGATAAATTTAGACATGTTTACACAAAAACTTGTATATGAATGTTCATCACAGCTAAAAAGTGGAAACAAATGTCCATTGACTGATGAATGGCTAAATAAAATGTGGTATATCCAGAAAGTGGTTTATTATACAGCAATAAAAGGGAATAAACTGATATATGCTACAACATGGATGACCCTCAAGAACTTTATGCTATGTGAAAGAAGTCAATCACAATAGGTTGCATATAGTATAAGTATGATTCCATTTCTATGAAGTGTCCAGATGTCTATTCCTGGACCTCATCACCAGAACTATAATTCTGAAAATTTTAATTTATGTCATTCTGTGTTCTCATCATCCTATTATTTCAGCTTTTATTCATTACTCCTACTACACCTGTCACTCTATCTTGTTGAGACCTCCAGGCTTTTAAACACCTCTTTATCATCTGTCAACCTCTCCTCTCTTTACTACTTCTCTTATCTAGCTCAGACCAGGTGGTATGTCATTTTAATTATTTTCTTGCCAGTATTAAGTCTTTTGCTCAAATGTCTTTCTATCCTGTCCACCTGGAAAGACCCCAACCTTGTAATTGTCCATTTAACCTACCCCTACATCTAGATTATTGAGTACTATTAGAGAAAATCATGCAAAGGCCTATTGGTACCCCCCAAATATGGCTACCAACTTCTGTTATGCTCAACCCTGCCTCCCCTTATCCAATACTACTATTTATAACTGTATTAGATTCCTAGGGCTGACATAACAAAACAAAAAATATCAAGTGGCTTAAAACCATTAAATGTATTGTTTTGAAGTTCTGGAGGCTAAAAGCCCAAAATCAAGGGGTTGGCAGGACCATGCTCTATCGAAGGCTCTAGAGGAGGATCATTTCTTGCCTCTTTGTAGCTTCTGGCAGTTGCCAGCAATCCTTTCGTTTTTTGCTTTACAGCTGTATCATTCTATTCTCTGCCTCTCCCATCACATGGCCTTCTCCCTGTGTGCCTGTCTCTGTGTCTCTTGTCCTCTTATAAGGATTCCAGTCATACTGAATTAGGCCCATTAATGACTTTATATTAACTTGATTACATCTGCAGAGACCCTTTCTACTGTCTCTGAACAGATTACCTCACCTCCTACTTCACAGAGAAAATAGAAGTTATAAGCCATCAGAAGGAAACTCAACTTCCAACCACTAAACCAAGTACCTGATTTTATTGTATGCATGCATTCTTTCTTCTTTTTTCATTTCATAGAAGAATTGCTGCTTTTCCTACTTAAAGCTAATCTCTAAAGAGTTTTTCTGGCCCTGGCCAGTTTGGCTCAGTGGATGGAGTATCGGCCTGCGGTCTGGGGGGTCCCAGGTTCGGTTCCGGTCGGGGGCATGTGGGGCATGTGCCTTGGTTGCCGGTGCATCCCCAGTGGGGAGTGTGCAGGAGGCAGCTGATCGGTGTTTCTCTCTCATCGATGTTTCTGGCTCTCTATCCCTCTCCTTTCCTCTCTGTGGAGGAATCAATAAAATATATATTTTTTTTTAAAAAAAGAGTTTTTCTAGTCAGGTCACAAATAAGAAGCAACCAATGAATGCATGGGTGGGTGGACCAACAAGTAGATGTTTCTTTCTCTCTCCCATCCCCCCTCTCTCTAAAATCAATCAATAAATAAAAGAATTTTTCAAACTTGATGTCCAAAGCTGACCTCATCATCTTCCTCTCAAAATCTGTTTCTCTTTCTGTGTTCTCTTTTTTTATTGTTAAATGGCACACTGTTTACCCAGTTACCCAAGCAAAAAACCACAGGATTCACCCTTGACTTTGCTTCTCTCCCTTACTTTCTTCATCCCAACACTCTCCAAGTCCTGCTTAACTGAGCAGAAACACAGTTTCCTTAGGACTTAACACTACATGTCTATTAATGAAGCCCACACTTGTATTCACATTTAAGATAAATATTCAATTGATTTCAAAGCCACCTACAACACTCTTTCCCATCTGAAGTTATGAAATCACATTTTTTCCCCACATCCTGTAATTGTAGGGTTGATTTCATGCATTCAGATGTATAATTTGACTTTTCTCCTGTTTTTTTTTTTTTTTTTCATCTCCTTTGATTGGGCCTATCATAGACTTATCATCCTAGCATTCTTTGGGAATCTTTATTTTCTCTTCCAGTCATGCATGAAACTTGAGGACATGATCATTGCAAGATAAGAGAATTCATGGAAAATGCTAGGCATAGTACCTGGCACATAATAAGCCCTTAATAAACATTAACAATTGTGGTTGTTGTTATTATTTCAATACTCAGCACAGAGTCTAGACCAGAGGAGACCTTTAATAAATACTTATTGGTTAGTGAATGAATAAATCAATCAACAAATCAAAGATTGATAGAATGAATACATCTCAAGCCCAGTAAACTTGATATTATTATCCCTCTTCTGCAGATAGGAAAACTGAGGCTCAGAGAGGTTAAATAACTTGCCCAAAGTCACTCAGCTGGAAAGTGGTGGAACCAAGACTGGAACCTAGTTCTGACTGACTTCCAGGCATATGTGACAAATCCTTCTCTACTCTGCTTTCTCATATCTATTCTCAGATTGGATATAACAACTAAGTTGTGGAGTCAGAGTGAAGGCTGAGAGGCTTCCCAAGGTTCTGTATTCCAAGCCTTAGAAAAGCTGATTCTCCTGCTTATGGCCCTGGAACATGGGATTGTGGAAGAGGCCAAGAGGTGGGCTTCAAGCACTGGGAGCCCCACCTCTTGCCTTTCCTATGGGCCTCCCATTTTCTCTGCCTTAAGCTCTCTGCTTAGCTGTTTTTCCCAAGGAAACTAACAATGCCGTGTGTCCCCAAGGGGATACTTTTAACACAAGGAGCCAAACCCCAGGTGAGTAATTCCACTGCTTGCCAGGACTGGGGTCAGTGGAGTCTGGAGCCCAGAAAAGAACCAAAAACGGTATAAAGAACACTGAGACCTGTAGGACACCTGTAGTTACCTCCCTGGCTGTCAATTTCCTTTTCTGTAAAAATGGGGTAGGGTGGGGGGGGAGAGTGATAGTCCTTGCCCTGCCTGCTTCATGGGACTGTTTGAGGCACATTAATAATAACAGCTAACATTATTGAGTGCCACCTCTGTGCCAGGTACTGTGTTGAGTGCCTTTCATATCCTCACAGTTAGTCCTATGAAATAGGTAGACTGTTTACCTCTTCCCCACCTTTTCCCCCCACAAATGAGGAAACCAAGATTCATGGAATTAAGTTACTTGCCCAAGTGCTCTAACTCTGAGTGACAGATCTGAAATTTGAAACTGGGCTGCCTTTGAGCCCTTCAGTGCTGCAAGACCACGGCCCGGAGAATGTTTGTGAACTCTAAGGAATGATATAAGCCTTGTACCTTTTTTGTACAAGAATGTACTGTATAAATATGCAGCTTGTTAAGATTGAGACTGGAGGAGGGTGCCTGGTGGAGATAATTTTCCAAGGAGGCAGTTGAATAGATCAGATGGTTAGGATGGAAGGGCTGTTCCTACCCACCCTACAATTTTCTGGGTGGGAAAAGGGGGACAGTACACAGTCTGAATGGCTCTTTTGTGAAAGAGAGTTCTAGGGCAGGTTGAGATGGGAGAGGAGGTTCCTTGTGTATCAAGCCAGAGCCACAACAGTCAATAGTCAACTCAACGCAGAAAAGCATTGTGGCTGAGGTGATATGAAACTCTCTGATGGCGCAAAGGCAGGGAGCAGCTCCAGTTCTGTCAGACTTTCCAGGAAACTAGGGACACGCAGCCCAAAAAACAAGTGTGTGCAGGAGCCAGCCCCACCTGTGACCCCTTCGTCCCCTGCCTCTCTACCCTTGGGGCTTCAGTCACCCAGTTTCTACACTGCCCACTCTGTATGCACAGCCCGCTGCCTGGCTTCCCTGGTACCTCCCTTCCAGGCTCATTCTCTCTCCCACACACCAGAACTCTGTCTGCCGTGGCAGCTTCTTTGTTTACTTCCAGAGTTAGCAGGCCTGCCACTAGCCAAACACAACGAAGCCCAGCCAGGGAGGGCGAGGCTCCAAGCTCAGGCTGCCCCCTGCACAGGGCGCTTGCTTTAGGTCCTGACAACCCAGGTTTCAGGTCTAGAGAGAAGGGACACAAGATCTGCCCATAGCTGGGCAGGAATCCCCACTGTTGAAACAGCTTTGGCTAGGAGCCCTGGGAATCAAAGACTCAGCTGGAGAGAGGTAGGGAAAAAGTTGAGGCCCCTTGGGTGGGAAACAGAGGCCTGGTTCTCCCTCTCTTCAGCCAGGCAGATTCTGGTCCTGAGCCCTTAGAACGAGGACTTGGGTGCCCACGTTGCCCTACCAGAGGGCTGCGCTTCCCTCCCAAGAGTTCAGGTTTCATGCTCCTCCCCAAAGATTCTAGTAGAGAAAGGGAAGTGGGTTTTTAGTCGGGCAAAGCCCCAAGTAGGAAACATTGTCAGGATGTGTCTGGCATTGGACTGTCTGAGAATAGTGGGGAGGTTATTTATCTAATATGTAATTATGCATTTATATCATGTATAATGTTAAAGCAAGGGGCTCTAGCTCTGTTTCTGGAGATGGGGTGAAGAGGTCAGAGGTGATAGGTGAGCAGTGAGGTGTACTGAAGGTGCCAAGCAGGAGGGTAGCAGGACCATAGACAGGATCACGTGAGGAACAGTGACCAGTGGCAAAAAGGAGATGTCTTAATAGGAGAGGAGGGATCTCTAGTAGCCTGGGTTCCCCAGAGAGAAACAGAGGCCCCTTTAAATGGTGGTCAGTTCATTCTGTGAGTATGTGGGGGGTGGAGGGGGGAGCGGGCAGCAGATACTAGTGATTTTAGAGAAAATGAAATCCCCAATTTTCCTCACATTTAGGGAATTTCCCTCACATTTAGGGATCCGTTTCAGAGACAATCAGTTTGACTAAGAAGTGCCGGAAAGAAAACCTAACTAACTCTGTTGGCAGGCCACAGCAGAGCAGATAGAGCTCCAGACCAACGGGCCTTTGGAAGGAACAGGAATGGGGTTAGAGGTAGCACTGGCCCTGCTCAGCCTGTACTCTCTGCCCCATTCTGCTTCAGTTTCCAGGACTGGAAGCAAGGACTGGGCCCTAGACAGCGGGTTTATACATGAGGCAACCCATCTCCCCTCCCTGGGCCAGTCATTCTTTGAGGGGTCATTGGGTCCCCTGGAGTAAATAAGAAGTTTGCCACAGTTTTAGGCACAGCTTTGCTTTTTATCTCATCATTGTACATTTTAATCTAACAGTCTAACAGCCCCACATTCCTCACCCCTGCCCAAGCCCTCTCCCCCTTTTTCCCACCCCTGCCCAATCAGCATCACATCTACATCAGGGGCAGAAAGTCACCAGGCACCATGTGATTCCAGGAGGATGCAGCACCCGTGGCTGTCCCAAGAGGAGCACTCCCTGGAGTGTCCAGAGTCCAAGGAGGCCCAGGAAAGGAGAGGCGCGTGGGTTGAGTCTCATTGGAAAACCAGGTCTGCTGGGTCTCTGTCCCATTCATAATCTGTCTCTCTGGGCATGTCCCTGCCAGTCAAAGCAGCAGAAGAGCAGAAACCCCAGACAGAGGGACCTGTGGATAGAAAGGGGCCTTTAGCCCAAGTCCCACTCTGAGGGTGAGCAAGGCTGTTGGAATCCCCTTTCCAGCAGGCTGTAGAGATGCTCCTGGCTGCAGCTTCCTGACTGCTCTGTGATCCCACAAGTGCGAGGAGGGGCTCTTGTGACCAGCATCTTGGGGTTGTGCCACCAAGGAAGACAGAGGGCCAGTGCTGCTACCTGCAACCACAAGACTCCACCACCATGTCCTCATACTGCTTATAGACCACGTTGTTGGCAGAGTCAATGAAGAGGATGCTGATGGGACTCAGCCGCGTGGGCACACAGCAGGTAGGTGGCGTGGACTCGGGGTCCATAGAGTTCATCAGGGTCTGGATGACTGCATGGTTCGTGGGCTCCAGGTGGGAGCGCAAGGGGAACTCACATAGCCCCTCACAGTGGAAGGCCTCATACTCAAGGGGTGCGATGATCCAGTCATCCCAGCCCATGTCCTTGAAATTGACATGCAGCGCCTTCCGACTGCAGCGGGCCTTGGGGTTCTTGCTGGGCCGCTTGCCCTGGCGTGTGGCCAGCGGAGCCCTCCGTTTTCGCCGCTGGCTGAACAGGTACTCATACACAGTCTTATCATCCTGGCCGGAGCGGGCCTTAATCTCATTAAAGAACAGATCCCGTTTCTTGGTGCGGCCAAACACCAGGAACAGGGCCTTCTCATGAACCTGACGGGCAGCCCGGTCAAAGCCCAGGCCACGGAGGTCCACAGCCCGGCCCCGTTCCCAGGCCTCCAGCTCCAGGCACAGCTGGGCCGAGTTCTTAAAATTTCGGAAAAGCTTCCAGATGTCGAACACCTCCCAGCCAGATCCGTCCAGGCCTGGCACTGAGCGCACATCCAGCAAGGCTGCCGGCTGCCGGCTGCTGGGGCAGCTGGACAGCTTCAGCTGGGCAGCCCGCCCGCTACTGGGGGCCACTGGCTTGGCTGTGTCTGAGGGCTTCTTCCGCAAGATCCGCAGCTCGGCCCCTAGCAGCCCATCCTTCTCCAGGGCACTAATGTCAAACACGTACCTCTGCTTCCTGACCACAGGACCTCGGTCATCTAGAGAGAACACCCAGAAGTCATTCCCTGCAACCTCATCAAGAAAACCAGTCACCTCCGCCTCAGGGGAGGGCCAAGCCCGCTCCCCTCTAGAGAGCTTTCTTTAACCTCTTCCCCACTCTGAGAGAGGCCAAAACCCAACCGCGGAGAGCCTTTTTCAGAATAAGGAGCGTCCTACACAGCCTACCAAGGGTTGTTTATCTGTAGATGTGGCTGGGGTGATTTGAGTGGTTCTGGGTATTTGTGTCAATCACTGTTCATATCAGAAATCCACCAGCTTCAGGATTGCCTTCTACCTACCTCTCTCCTATCTGTTATCTAATATGATATCTCACTGGTGAAATAGGTTTGGCGGCATTGTAATTAAGCCTGTTTTCCCAGAGGGGGAACCTGAGGCTCAGAGAAGTTAGGTCTTGCTCAGAGTCACCAGCTAGGAAAAACCATAGTTGAAACACTAGCCTAGAACTTTTTATACTCAATCTGAAGCTGCTTCCACTACACCTTAAAGAAGATCTTCGTGTTCTCTTTTTACAAATGTGGCACAGAGAGGGGGAGTGACTTGACTATAGTCACACAGTGAGTTAATAACCAATTGCCCTGCTTCCCAGTCTAATGATTTTGTTGTGTATGTGTCTCACCCTGTTGGATGTATGAGTGTGTGTGTGTGTGTGTGTGTGTGTGAAAGTTTGTGTGTATGACTGGGTTCATATATGAGTAAAAAGTGACATGTCAGGTGTATGTATGATTTGGCTTGTGTCAAAATTTAAAGGGCATATGTGTGTGTATGTAAGAAGATTTCATGTATATATATGTGTAAGAAGGTGTGTACACACCTAAATACATATATATGATTCAGCATGTATGTACAAATATAAGGCTGTGTGTATGTATAAGAAACTCAGTAGTATGTCCGAATCAGCATGCCCTCTTTCCTAAATACCAATTTGCCATTGGGAAGCATTCATATATTGCTCTAGAAGGTGACTAATTAGGCCTTTAAACTCCCCATCTCCCCCTCTCTGAGCTCCCTTAGTGCTGGGGGGCACAATGACTTACTTTATGAGCCCCCAAGGGGTCACAGCTTTCCCTGACTGGGCAGGCAGCCAGGTCACCTCCCCCACCTCAGCCAGACCTGCTGCCTCTGTGGCTCCCCCGCCCTCTGTCATTCCCCCACAGGCCAGCTCTAATGAGGAGCCTCTCCCACTTGCTGACCCCTCCCCCACCCTGCCAGCCAAAGTCCTAAGACTCAGAACCAGAGAATATGAGCTGCAATCACACTTAGGGAGAAACTGAGGCCCTGAGAGGGGAAGAGACTTGCTGAGATCACACAGCAAGTTGAGAGGAAAAGCCAAGACAGTAATGCCAGGTGGGCAGAGGGAGAAATGAGGAAAGCAGTTATTCTCCCGGGTTAATGATAAAAAAAATTATCTGTTTAGGACAGGACATAAAGTGTCATATTTGAAGGGCTCTCAGAAATCACCCAGTCCAACCTCCATATAGTTATACAGATGGGGAAACTGATCCGGGGAAGGGAGAAGGAGATTTTCCAAGGTCACATTGTTAAACCCTAGGTCTGTTGTCCACTCCCAAACCCCGTATATCTGAATGTCATTCCATGACTCCAAGATGCCTCAGTTACTGTCTTCACCTATACTGCCTCCTCTGCCCCCTAATTTGAGGGCAAAGTTGCAGAACCATGAGTAGCTAGAGATTAATTTCTCTGCCTTCTGAGAAAACCTACAAACCCCTGGAGCCTACAAAGTTTGGCCAATCCACATAGGAACAGAGCATGGCCTGGTGATCAAGAGTCTTCGAGTCTGGTCCCCAACTCTGCCACCAACTGGCAGGTCTTGTCTCCTCTCTGGACTTTAGTCATCCCCTCTGCACCTTGCAGGAACTGGGCTTGGTGATCCCCAGGTGCCTCCAACTCTGACATGCCAGCAACCCAGAACCTGGTATGTGTGAGATAGTCCCAGATACCAGCCCAGGCCAGGTGCACACTCCGTCTCCCACCAGTGCAGTGCCAGGGCTCTGAAAGGCCCCTCCATGCATGCAGGTGCCCCTCCCTCTGAGCCGTGCCCCTGCCACCCCGCCCCCTCACCTTGCCCTTTGTCAATAAAGCTGGTGATGGTGTTGGCCAGGCCAGCCTCCAACTTCACGCTGCTGTTGCTTCCCTTTCTGTCAGCATCGGACAGCGTCCTGTACAGCGAGAGCATGTACTCGTGGGGCGTGATGGGGGGCGGGCGGAACGGCTCCTTGGGCTCTCGAGGGGCCCCAGGCTCCCTGGCCTTCTTCAGCAGGAAGGGGCTGGGGACAGCTCCTGCCTTTGGGGATACCTTACCCCCAGGAAGCTGTCCTTTTGGGGTCACAGTCCGCGTTGCAGCCTGCCTTGTCTGGGAAGGGTGTCCTGGCTTGGGTTCAGGGCCACCCGATCTGGGGGCCAGCTTTTTGGGTTCATCCTTCTTGGGCTGTGTCAGGCCTCCTGCCTGCCCGGTGCCCCCCTTTGCCCTGGCATTGGTGGCTCCCCCACCATAGCTGTGACCCCCTGGCCTGAATATATTCCGGGCCAGAGGGGGCCTCTCTTTGGCTTCTGCTTTGGCCAATCCTGGCCTGGTCCCCTGGGGTCTCTGGCCCAAGTCAGGGGCCCCCACAACAGTGCAGATAAATTCCAGGTCCAGCCAAGCCAGGTGCCAAAGCAAAAAAGTGAGGGGTTTGGAGAGTCTCATCCTCTGGCCAGCCGCTGAATGACACCAAAGAGAACGGCGGCAGCAGCGAAGGTGCCTCTGGTTTGGCAGGAAAAACCATGAAAGGAGTGGACCCTCAAAAGCAGCGGCAGCAGCAGTAGCAGCAGAAGGAAAGGCTTTCTCCTCAGTCTGAGACTCTTTAAGTCTGCCGGGTGTGTGTTTGTATCCAGTCCCATAGTGGAAATGCTCTCGTATCCAGACGTGCACCGTCTCCAGTCAGCAGCTGAAAATAACTCGTTCTTGAAAGGAGAAAGCCGACCGCCCCCTTTCTCCTGCACAACTGACTGAGGGCTTGAAGGAGGCTTGTATAAGGCTGAGGGATTTTTCCAAGAAGGAAGAATGGCGTAATGCTGCCTGTGTGCTCCAGTTTTTTTTTTTTTTTTTTAAGTTTTGAATCCTTTCCAGTGAAAATACTTCACACACACACACACACACGCCTGCAGGTGCTCAGAAAAATCTTTTACAAACCTGAACTCAGGAATTGGAAACGGAATTTCAACCCAAACCAATTTAATTACTCTCTGATGTCATGCTGTCTAAACTCATTTAAGTGCGATATATTTATGTGAAAAAAATCACCGCTGCCCTTTCGAGGCCATGGCTCACGGGGGCTCTTGGCACAGAGCCCCAAAGCGTGACTCTAGGCTTAGGGGGCCCCTCAGTCCATGGAACAGACTCAGGGGTCTTCACCTCCACCTTACTGGGCAGCCCACCCCACCCTCCTGAGGAGCGATGCTGAGGAATGAGCTCAAGGATCTTAAGCTCCCAAACATGAGGAGTGTGGGTTTTCAGCTAAGTCCTTGGGGTGTTTTTAAAGCAGTTTCAACTCCTGCGTCTAGTCTGGGGCCTGATTTGTTGTTGGGGGCAGCACAGATGGCAGCATTTACCCACAGTTTCTTTTATTTTAATAAACTTGTGGTGACCTAGAGACAGAAAAATATCAGTACCCACCACACCCCTCCCCCAAACGCCATTGACTGAATTCAGATGATCTCTTCAGGCATTGGAGGGCACTGCCACCCGGGAGCCCACTGCTTGGATAGAGGTATGTCCAGAGTGTACCTCACTACCACCCCAGGAAAGACAGACTAGGAGTTTTGTTGAAAAGGACTGGTTGAGTCCAGAGGCGGCAGACCCAGCCTGGGGCAGCAGCGGCCCCTGCAGGAGGCTGGAAAAATGACTTCCCATATGATGGGTTTCTGGTAGCTCTGGAAGAAGTCTGAAGTCCAGCTGGACTCCTGTGGGAAAGCTGTTCCCTTCACCTGGAATATCCTCCTTTAACTTCCACAACTGGAGGAAGTCCTCCTCATCCTGAGAAATTCATCCTGAAAATTCACCTCCTCTGGGAAGCCTTCCCTGATCCCCAGACAAAGCCAATGACCTCTTCTTGTACATTTCACTACACTTGTCACAATGTAAGAGGTATAACAGGGGTAGAAGCAGTAGTCAGGCAAGCTTCCTTCTTAATCTGAGATTCTTGGAGCCTGCCTAACAGAGATCTGTTCACACGCTAAGGTCACCAGACTGGTTTTCCAGCACAAGCTGACACACAGTAGAAGCAGCGCAGTGTTTGATGAATGAAAGATGAAACCCACAGCTGGGATATGCAGGTGCCTGACCAGCCCTTTCATTGTGATGCTCCTGGATCCTTGCTGATCTTCAGAGCGCAGCAGTAGAACTTGGCCATTTCAAGCTTCATTTGGTGCTTCTAGGTGAGAAACCCAGTAGAGCTCCACCACCCCATCTCAAAGGACCAATGCACACCAGGCACTCTTTGGGGAATCTTTGAGGAAGACTATCCCTCCTATATCCCATATTCACAACACTTGGCTTCCCTTTTGACTTGTCCCCACTTAAGCAGTCATCTCTGGCATTCCTCCCTCCTCTCCACTCCCACTGTTTCACCGTCTTCATCCTCCTCACTGCCTGTCCTACCATAATTCCCTTATGACTGGCTTCCATGCCTTGAGGATATCTCTGTTCCAACCCTCCCTCCCTCTAAAACATACCCAATGAAAAGTGCCAACTCATGTGCCCTCTCCTACAAGAAGCCTTCCCTCATCCGCCAGAAAACACACACTGCAGATTTGCCTTCACACATTTTCTGTGCTCCTTTCCACTTTGGTAGCTCAAAGATATCCAGTTCTGCCCCTGCCCCTTGTCTCAAACACAGTTCATTTCTTCCACTCTGTACTTTTTTCATATTTTAAATATATTTTTATTGATTTCAGAGAGGAAGGGTGAGGGAGAGAGAGATAGAAACATCAATAATGAGAGAGAATCATTGATCGGCTGCCTCCTGCACACCCCCTACCGCAACCCGGGGCACGTGCCCTTGACCGGAATCGAGCCCAGGACCCTTCAATCCGTAGGCCAACACTCTATCCACTGAGAACAAGCCAGCTAGGGCCATATTTTTTTAAAATCATAACTTAATTCCTCATAACTGTAATAATTTATTTACATATCTGTCTCCCTCATTAGATTATGACTAGACTGTAGTATATTTATCTTTCAATTATTCCCAGCGCTGGGCACAGGGCCCAGCACATAGCATATTCTCAGTATGTGTTGTATGGATGAATAAATCTCTAACTGGCCTTATATATGAAAGCCATCATTTTCTGCTTTAATATGTAGTTATTTGTAGACACACCATGCCTTCCCTGCTGGACTCTGAGTTCCTTAAAGAGAGGGATTCTGTCTTGCCACTTACTAGGAACTTTGTAAGGTCTAGTGAGTGAATAAATGAAGGGATGAATGAATCAAACATCAATATGCCTCGTGCGCCAGGTTTGATAAAGAGCAAGGACTCCGGAGCAAGCAGACCTGGTTGTGAATTCCACTTCTGCTGTATGGTTTAGTGCATTGTGTGATCTTTGGAAACCTCTAAACGTCTCTGAAACTCTGAACAGGGATCATGACAGTACCTACTCACAGGGTTTTTATGGGGATTCAATGAAATGAATCATAAAAAGTGATTAGCCTAGCACCTGGAAAACATTAATAACAGCTACTATTTACTGAGCACTCCAGTAAACTAGACTTAGGCCCTGGTATCCCACAGCATTTTTACCTTATGATGAAGGTATTGTTAGTCCCACATTTTGCAGATAAAGAAATTGAAGTTCAGAAAGGTTAAATTATTTTTTGAGCCTAATTCCTGCCTTGACACATTTTTTACCAAGGAATCCCAACCTGGCCTCTAGAAACACAAGAAGTAAAAGGGTAGTGGGACAATTATGATATTCTTGGCTTTCAGTCAAGGTCTCATCCAATGAGCTAGAACTTTGGGACAGGGATGATTCAGATCAGGGGCTATTGTTTGAAGACCAGGGGACCCCAGAGTGGGGTGGGAGCAGGGAAAGGGGACTCGGAGCTTACTTAGAAGGCCCTCTCCAGGGAGGAGCCCAGGAGACCAGCCTGGCTCTCACTATAAAGGTGACTAATCACTTCGGTCCCCTCTGGTAATTGCAACCAGATGCTGCCGCTGGCAGTGCTTCAGTCCTAACATGTTTAATTACTAGGACGTAGAGTCCCTCAGTCCCCCATGTCCCCTTACCTCCCCCTCTCCTGTCAGCAATATTAATGTCAAACTTGAGGGAGAGGATGGGAGCCTTGGGAAGCCACTGGCATGGAAATAATCTTTACAGTCCCTTCTACCATGTAGAGCCTTTAACTCTTGCACATGTTTACCCATCCATTATCTCATTGGCACTCCACAAAACATTCTCTTAAGGCCGGTAGGCAAGAATATTGTTATCTGCCAAAACCGGTTTGGCTCAGTGGATAGAGCGTCAGCCTGCGGACTGAAAGGTCCCAGGTTCGATTCCGGTCAAGGGCATGTACCTTGGTTGCGGGCACATCCCCAGTAGGGGGTGTGCAGGAGGCAGCTGATCGATGTTTCTAACTCTCTATCCCTTTCCCTTCCTCTCTGTAAAAAATCAATAAAATATATTAAAAAAAAAAAAAAGAATATTGTTATCCCCATTTCACAGATGAGCAAACAGTAAAATGAATAATAATAATAATAATAATAATAATAATAATAATTCATTGTTTTCAAACATTTACTAGTAGAAGTTTCGAAGTGGTTTTACATTCATTATGCTGTCAGAACCTCCCGAGATCTCTTGGAATCGGCCCAGCACAGCACAGTGACTAAGAGCATAGGCTCTGGGATCAGACAACTCAGTCTGTGTCCTGGCTCTGCCACGAACCAATTGGGTGACCTTGAGTATTCATTCATTTGTATACTTAATTATCCAGCAATTATATATTAGGTGCCTAACATATGGTAGGTCCTGGGCCTGACCACTGGATATCTAACAGTGGACA